>NC_089846.1:39133174-40406544 GCF_035609145.1 Eleutherodactylus coqui
ATCTCAATATAGTTACTGCTATTCTGGAAAAGAGACCCTTTCTTGAAACTAATGGCCCATTTACACGCAACAATTGTTGTTCGAGATTCATTCAAACAGGCAAAAGTGAGCGATAATCATTATGTGTAAATGCAAAGCCATCATGCACTATTCGTTCACTTATTGTTTATCTCTGCATTCACACGAACGTATATCGATTCAGCTTTCACGTCGAGCCGATATACGTTATCTCTCTCTGCAGGGGGGAGGATTGAAGAGCCAGGAGCAGGAACTGAGCTACCGCCTCCTCTCTGCCTCCTCTCGGCCCCTCTGCACTATTTGCAATTGGGAGAGGCGGGACCAGGGCGGGGCTAATTTGTGACACTTAGCCCCACCCTCGTCCTGCCTCATTGCAAATAGTGCAGAGGGGCGGAGAGGAGGCAGAGAGGGGGCGGGAGCTCAATTCCTGCTCCTGGCTCTTCCATCCCCCCCCCCCCCCCCCCTGCAGAGAGAGACAACGTATATCGGCTCGGCGTGAAAACCGAGCCGACATACCTTCGTGGAAATGCAGCCTCAGCCTGCATAAAAAATAGTCGCTAGTTTGTTAGTTTGTCGTTAGGTTTTAACACCAGTTGTTTAGTCGTTCAAACAACTTGGGGAAAGGGGTGAATGTTTGCCCATCTAAACAAAATGACTCATTCAAAAGCCAATCCACATACTGCCACAGTAGTTTTTTTGCACTAAATAAAAAACGCCCACCTGAGCAAACAATCATCCCCTTATCTTTACATATAAACACTACCAAAGGACCAAGCAAAGGAAGGAAATGGTGAGGATTTCAAAAGGTTATCTTCATGTGTAAATGCTCATCATTTGAAAGCAAAAACATTGTTGAGTGGTTCATTTGCTCATTCAAACAACAATCATTGCATGTAAATTGGCTTCAAGGCTCTAACCTGGGTGGAGGCAGCGATAAAACTAATTTACATGCCCATTCTTCCATTCTGCGAAGGTTCTAGGTCACCTTATCCCATACAGGTTAAGGCCCATTTACACGCAAATATAGTCTTTTAAACTGAAAGATTTTGCGATCTATTTGCATAAAGTATTAATGGCCATTAAGACTTTATTATCTTCATTTGAATCTTAAAGGGGTTGTCCCGCGGCAGCAAGTGGGTCTATACACTTCTGTATGGCCATATTAATGCACTTTGTAATATACATTGTGCATTAATTATGAGCCATACAGAAGTTATAAAAAGTTTTATACTTACCTGCTCCGTTGCTAGCGTCCTCGTTCCCATGGAGCCGACTAATTTTCGCCCTCCGATGGCCAAATTAGCCGCGCTTGCGCAGTCCGGGTCTTCTGCTGTTCTCTATGGGGCTCCGTGTAGCTCCGTGTAGCTCCGCCCCGTCACGTGCCGATTCCAGCCAATCAGGAGGCTGGAATCGGCAATGGACCACACAGAAGAGCTGCGGTCCACGGAGGTAGAGGATCCCGGCGGCCATCTTCACCGGTAAGTATAGAAGTCACCGGAGCGCCGGGATTCAGGTAAGCGCTGTGCTGTTCTTTTTTTCAGTCCCTGCATCGGGGTTGTCTCGCGCCGAACGGGGGGGTTTGAAAAAAAAAAAAACCGTTTCGGCGCGGGACAACCCCTTTAAAGGGCCTCCAAGAGCTGTTTGCAGAGCCCGGCATGTGAATAATCACACACCCAGCTGTGCAAACAACTGCACTGTTCTTCTAGTAGCTGATGGCAGGTTACAATTATATTTGACTCCTGTGGAGAACACAGCATGCGGTCTGTTGAGAGATACTTTATCTCTCAGTATCTGAAGGATGGATTTTAAGTTCACCTTAAAATCATTGTTCACATGAAAAGTGCACGATGGCAGCGTTAACATGTAACAATTATCGCTCATTTTCAGTCATTTGAACAAATTTTGAGCGATAATCGTTACATGTAAATGGGCCTTTAGTGCTAAAGTTTGTTGTGATTGAGTGCAAGACAGGCAAGGCATTTCTTTTCTTCTTGCTATGTTGTGTTTTCATTTAAATGAAACCGTACTAATAAAGCTGGCCAAGTGTCAGTCTGAAGCCTATTCCTGGCTGCTGACTTCGTGTTAGGGTGAAAGAGAAAGATGTCTTTGGACCCCAGTGATGCCAATCTCAAGCTAAATCCCTTAACAGTACTTTAAAATAGTATCAATAAAAGCTTCAACCAAGACCAAGCTCTCATATAGCTATGTCGACAAAAAAAAAAAAGTTATGAATTTTGAAATGTGAGGATGAAAAAAATGAAAAAAAAAATTGCTTGGCCCTTAAGGTTCAAAACACGGAACGTATTAAGGGAGCCCTTCAAATATACATGTTTGCATCTTTGCAATTGTGCATCCTACGGTAGTCACAGTAATGAAGAATGCACTGTTTATGTAAGGTTCACGGAATAGCCACATCTGTAGGATCACTTCTTTGTTTTGTGTGCTCGACAAGTGCAGAGTAGCAGCATAACATTGTTCTAGCAACTAACGCTCATATTACAAAAATATGGATTCAATCTTTTAGTTTGTCTAGAATAACAATTTGATGCCTGTGACATATAAATCTGTTCCACGTTGAGTTCATTATAGCAGTTTTGGTATTCTTGCTGAACATCAAGAATTCTTTGATTCTATCTTGCTACTCAGTCAATTTTCGAGATTAAACTAAGCCATATTGTTAAGGTCTTCTTAAAGGTCAAAGTCATAAATGAAGTGTCACCACAACTAGACATTGTGAACTTAGTTTCAGCATTAATATTTATAACATATTAAAATTTGGTATAAAGGATGTACAGTATTGCATATCAATGTGTTTTTCTGTAAGAGGATGGAAATGTGATAGACAGTCCCAATCTGGTAGTAGCTGCTGTCGGAAATTAGCATTGTTTAGATTTTGATTCGAAATTGCTTTAATATTAGATAGAGTCTACAGTAAACCATTAAAACATTGGCACTTATTTATCATATGATGCCTATATAGTACCAGCATATTCCGCAGTGCTGCGTAGAGGTTGCCATTTTTCACATCAGTCCCTGTTCCTGATGTAAAGTCATTATTGCTAAAACATACTATGGCCAATTTCATACCAAGCCAAATAACCTACCAGTATGTTTGGAAGTGTGGAATTAAATCGGAGTACCCGGAGGAAACCTGAAGAGTACAAATTCGATGGAAATGTTGCCCATGGTTAAAGCCCAATTTGCACACACATGATCGCTCAAAATTCGTCAGAAACTGACAGTTTTGGGTCAAATAGTTCTGTTTGGCACAAACCTGAACCAGACTTTTAGAAAATTTCTACCAGAAACTGGGTTCCATTAGTTCAGTCTGCTCAACGGTAATCCTGAACACTGATGTATAATACAGTCTAAGAGCCTTAAAAGCCCAGTATAACACTCTCAGGCCTTAGTCAGACGGGCGTTTTTTCGCGCGATTTGCGGATCGCATGACGGATGCGCATCCGCAAATCACGTGACCGGTGCGCGCAAGTCGCCCGCAAATCGCCCGAAAATCTGCTCCTAGCCGCGTTTCATTACAAACGGGCCAGAGCTGTCCAGCGCATTGCATTCAATGGAGACGGCAATAGAGCCACCTCCATTTAAAGCAATGCGCTGCGGCTGAGCCCGGGATGAATTGTCGGTAAGGGCTTAAATATATATGCCCTTCCCTGCAATTCATCCTAAAATGTGTTAAAATAAAAAAAAATTGTATACTCACCTTCTCCCGGCAGCCGGAGCTCCGTGCGGCCGTCCTGCAGTGGGTGTGAAGGGGGTGTGAGTCAGACCTGCCCCCTGATTGGCTCAGCGCTGAGCCAATCAGAGGCATGCCTCACTCACACCCATTCATGAATTCATGAATGGATGTGAGTCAGACCTGCCCCTGATTGGCTCAGCGCTGAGAGGCAGCAGTCACTCACCCATTCATGAATTCATGAATGGGTGTGTGAGTGAAACCGGCCTCTGATTGGTCAGGGCTGTGACCAATCAGACGCAGATCATTCAGCAGGCGGGGATTTTAAAGCCCCGCCGGCTGAATAGTGCCGAGAAGCAGTTCAGGAGAACTGACAGCGGCCGCGGCTGGACTCCGGCTGCAGCGGAAAGGTGAGTATACAATTTTTTTTTATTTTAACACATTTTAGGATGAATTGCAGGGAAGGGCTTATATATTTAACCCCTTCCCGACAATTCACCCCGCGCACGCCGGCAGCCCATTGCTTTCAATGGAGCGGCTGTATTGCCGCTCCATTGAATTCAATGGGCAAACATCGTTCTTCTCTGTCACAACTGTTACAGCTGTGGCAGAGAAGAATGATTTGTCTTCTATATGTTCTCAATGGGGTCGGCGCTGCTGCCGCCGGCCCCATTGAGCGCATATACAGAATAGAACAGGAATTTTTTGTTCTGTAATTTATGGGACGAGCGCATAAAAAGCGCTCATGTGTCCGATACCATTGCAAAGCAATGGTTTTATAAAATCGCCGGACGAATGCGCATGCGCAAATCGCGGCTAAAAACGCCCGTCTGACTAAGGCCTCAGAGTGTTATACATGGCCCTTATGGCTCTTAATGTTATACACTAGTTTTAGGGTTTGAATGAACTTCCAGTTTGGTTGAGCTAATTCGGACAGAACTAAACCTTTTGCAAAAGTTTGGCGAACCAGCCAAACCAAACATCTCCATAATATTGGAGTATTTTTTTCTAGGGAAGAATTAGTAGCAACTAGGCATAAGCCATATCACTATGTTTTGACAAAAACCTGTAAAGGAATTGTTTCCATTGTCATTTTTCTATAGAGTCTCTTAAACTAAGGCCTCCTTCTCATGAGCTTAAGCGTAGTCACACTTGAGAGATGAGGACGTGATTGCGCTCTAAATGGAGCCCGATCACATCCTCTGGTGAGCGGATCTACACTTCTTATTAAACTTTGCAACACTGCCGGTTCTATTCACACCTGCACCATGTCTGAACAGGCGGGGCAGTCTAGTGAATAGGCAGTCCAGCCTAACTGGTCGATGACTGTGACTGTAATAAGGGGAGCATCCTCTTTGTCACCAACATAGAAGGGAGTTCTTTACTGTAAGAGCAGTGAGACTATAGAACTCTCTGCAGGAGGATGTGGTGATGGAGAATTGATTGAAAAATTCTAAAAATGAAACGCACTTACCGGTCCGTGCTCCCATGACTGACCATGGTGACACCAGGAAACCTGATGGCCATCTTGCGGTCAAAGCACACAAATGTCCTAACAATTCAACATAATGTGCTGTGGTAAGCGTATGTCCCA
The DNA here is from genome assembly GCF_035609145.1 of Eleutherodactylus coqui. NCBI lineage: Eukaryota > Metazoa > Chordata > Amphibia > Anura > Eleutherodactylidae > Eleutherodactylus > Eleutherodactylus coqui. Next base: position 39,138,478 of record NC_089846.1, read on the forward strand.
TTAAACTGGCTTAAGGAATTAAGATGTTTGAGTCTGCTGGCTCAGCTTGATTGACAGGTCTGCAGACCAATCTGTGTTATTTTCCTACAGCCTATGTCAGTGCTAGCCAGTTTATTTTATGGCCTATATATGTATCATCTATGCCAGTTATTATTTAATCAACCTGGTGTGGTATCTCAGTGATATCAACTGTCTTCTGAAATTTTGACCTTGGAATAGCCTAACCACATTTTTTACCTGCCATTCTGGTTCTTGGAGTCCTCCTGCTTTTGCTCTTATTCTGCTGTTAACTCAATTTGTGATCCCCGACCCCCTCACCCCCACCCCCTTGGTTCTGTCATATTCTCTGACATCCCATTATCAACCCTTGGCTTGCTTGACTGTTGCCTGTTTATTCAAGCAATCAGCTGATTCTCTATTCCATAGACAAGGCATGTTAATACCAGGGCTAAGAACCAGGTCAGTAAGCCAAACTTCAAACTCCAACTCCTCTTTTGCCGCACTTGAATCTGACTCCAGCTCTTACTCCTTCATAAATGGCGCATGTATTAAAATTGGTAATAATAGACATAGGGCATGCAGAACTTGCACTTTGGGCAAGCTGCACTATTTTGACCACTTTTTGAGTGTGGTCCTCAATATAAAACTTTAGGCCCACCTATCTACTTACCATAAAATTAGGGATTTTCAGCTACTTGGCTTGTACAACATGTCTACACAGCATGGGATTGAAAAACAGCAAATGAGAGAAGATATATAAAATAATATATTAAAAAAACCGTTGCGTGAAACACACATTTAATATTCGTAACTTGTTGATCCCAATATATGCACAAAGGAATATAATAGTGTATTAATTGATGCAGTAATTCAAAGCAGAACTAGTAGTTGATAATTCTGCTTTATATCACTTGTCTTATTTACTGTACTATTCCAATGTGTATAAATACAGTATGTAACTCTTCATGTATTGTTGTAAACCATGCTTGCTGAAGAGGCCTAAGTAGGCTTGGAATGCTTATGGGAAACAAATGGTTTTCTCTGACTTCACTGCACTGTTCCAAATTGGTTATTGAGAAGTGCATGCACGCTGATATAGCTAGGGGCACACAGCTGTATCAAAGGCAATATGCTTTTGCTTTATTCTCCTGAACACTGATAGAGCATTTCTTCCTGGTAGCAGGGCTTGAATACCCGCCTCCAGGAAGCAAATGTTCTGATTGGTTAATCAAGTGCCGTGTCAGCCAGTCAGAGCCAGCGCTCGATTAACCAATCACAGCCATTCATTGAATGACATCATTGAATGGCTGTGATTGCTTAATCGATTGCAGGCTCTGGTTGGCTGACTCAGCGCTTGATTAACCAATTAGAGTATTAGCTTGCTGGAGGTGAGGTATTCAAGCCCCGCTATCAGGAAGAAATGCTCTGTCAGTGTTTAGGAGAACAGGGCAGCCTGCAGCAGTGATAGAGACCAGCGCGAGGGACCCGAATGCCGCCTGCTAGGTGAGTATTATAAGACCCCCCCACCTGAAAATAAGACACCGTGCCTCTTTTGGGGCAAAAATGTATATAAGACAGAGTCTTATTTTCGGTGAAGCACGATATATAACCCAAATGACATAGCAATAGAGATACATGTCCTTAAAGTCATAAGAACTCATGATTGGCTTTTAGTTTACAATGATTAACATATGTTAATGCCTTAAGGTGTGTTTTACTACTAAAACACTTGATTTCTAACTAAGCAAGAAGAAATGAAACTAATACTGTGTTCTTCATCGTAGTAGCTTTTTCTTATCAGTGGTGGGGGCCTTAGAGTACCCTCAGACAGCTTTTCACCTAGGAAAGAAGTGTGGGCATTATGAGAAGCATCTTGTACATACCAACATACAATACTGAGCAAGTTAACTAAGAAGGAAGATATACCAATATCTATATATAGGCATGTTTGATAGGCTTATGTGAGAAACATATGAAAACATATATACAATAGAATACATTTATTACTATAACAAAATCTTCTGTATGTCTTAATGGACAGTCTTTGCTATCTACGACCTGTGTGTTCACATACGATGTTGGCTATCAGCTTATAGAGGAAGCACTAGATGGATGTAGGTGGGGGCAATCATCCCCGCTAAGTCTGCCCATCCAGATGATCTTCTTCCTCAGTGCGGTAGCATCCTGTGGAGCTACATGAATCATCCTCCACCTGGCTCTGTCTACTTCCCTCTGATGTTACAAGGTTCCAATGTCACCCTATTGATGCTTCTGCATCACAATTGCTAAGTTCTGCTATTGTATCTATATATTGAGTTTGCTTCTGGGACTGTATTTATGTTATGTGCTATTTTTCTGGTACTGTATCTATAAACTGAGCTTGGTTCTGGTATTGTATCTATGTACGGAGCTGGGTTCTGGTATTGTATCTATGTACTGAGATTGGTTTGAGCTGTATTTATGTTATGAGTTTAATTCTGCTACAATATGTATTCATTGAACTGATCTGGAGTGGCTATGCTGCAATCTTGCTGCTTTCTGCTCAAGCAGAATACAGACAGACTACCTATCCGTTCAATGTATATTGTTTTTTTTTATTACAACTAGAGGGTGCCAAAAAAATCCTAACATGATGCTGTCTAATGTAAGGCCAGCACTCTTTGTCATCATCTTTTCAGTTAGACATTAAAAGATATCAGCAACCATGGAATCTCACATTAAATCTTTTCTATCTACTGACTAACGCGGTACGAAGATATTATTCCTTATTTACAAGATTAATGAAATTGCAACCACGAGGATGGATGGATGGAGAGATAGATGATTAAATACCCTGTGTTGATAATGCTTTACTGCCAATATTTACCCAACTTGGCTAGTTCCAGCATAATAACATACCATGCCACACAATACACATCATTTCAAGCTGTTTCTATATACATGACAATGAGTACAGTCCAGTTCGACAGTCTACACAATCACCATATGATCAAACGAAGCAAGGTCTACAGTTCGACAGTCCACACAATCACGACATCATGGACACAACGTGTGGCCAAAGTTCAGCAAGAAATATTCATAGCATCTTGCTAAATCCATGTCTCAAATAGTTTAGGCTATTCAGAAGGCAAAATCAAGTCCACAGAGTGTATATAAACCAGTTGGTAGACCTCCCTTGACCATTATAAAATTACCGGTGGATAAGATATAAAAAAAATGACTCGTTCAACACAAATTAGGAGGGCTTTTTATGGTGTCTTCAAATAAATCCATCATTAAAATGAATTTTCAGTTTATGTCTCATTTATTTAAAATATTCATCTTTAAATGAGTCTAATGTTTATCAATGGTATGAATTATAGAAACAGCACAATAAAAATATTCCCACTGTTCATATATATGGCGCATGCTTTGATTGCTCGCCTGTAGAACTGGCAGAAAAAATGGTAGCCAGGGCCTCACAAATTATCTTGATGTTTATTAAAATAGTTTAAACACCAGAAGGGACTTGTAGCACAAATGGAAATGGGTTGTACGGATATAACAGAGCTCTAACAGTGCTCTCTACTACAATTTTGATCACTTGTATATGTGAAATCGAATCATTGCCACTACACTTAATAAAGGTGCTGAATATTTGCTTATACATGTAAATCCAAATGCACGGATAAAAACCCCATCCACAAACGTTGAGACACTGTGTAAAATAAAGTAAATTAAATAAGAAAGGATGCGATGATTTGGAAATCTCATCTAACCATATTTTATTCACAATAGAACATAGAACACATATCAGTAGGTGAATGGGAGACAGCTTTCTATTTCATTTAAAAAGTTTTTAACTTACTTAGAAATTGATGACAGTAACACATCTCACAAAAGTTGGGACAGGGGTTAAAAAGGCTGGAAAAGTAAGTGGCATTATTAAAAAACTGTTGGAGGGTCAATTCTCTAAGTCACATGACTGTGTATATAAAAAGCATGTTAGAGAGACAGAGTCTCTCAGAAGCAAAGATGGGCAGAGGTTCATCAATTTGTGAAAAACTGGGTCTAAAAATTGTGGAACAGTTTCATAAAAATGTTCCTCGAAGTATAATTGCAAAAACTTTGAATATCCCCCAATTTACCGTACATGATATGATCAAAATATTCAGACGATCTGGAAAAATTCTTATGCAAAAGGGACAAAGCCAATGGTCAATATTGGATGCTCAAGCTCTGCAGGCCCTCAGGTGTCACTGCATTAATAACAGGCATGATTCTGTATTGCAAATCACTTGCATGGGTAAAGGAATACTTCAAGAAATGGTTGTCTGTGAACACAGCTCGCCATGCAATCCACAAATGCAAGTTAAAGCTGTATCATGCAAAGAAGAAGCCATATATCAACATAGTCCAGAAACGACAGCGTCTTCTCTGGGCCAATGCTCATTTAAAATGAACTGAGGCCTAATAGAAAACTGTTCTGTGGTCAGAGGAATCAAAATTTTGGAAACCGAAGATATTGAGTCCTGGGGACTCAAGAAGAGAGGTCCCATCCAGCTTGTTATCAGCGCACAGTTCAAAAGCCTTCATCTCTCGCGGTATGGAATTGCATTAGAGCCTATGGCATGGGCAGCTTACACATCTTGAAAGACACTATCAATGCTGGGCAGTATGTAGAGGTTTTAGAACAACATATGCTCCCATCCAGACAACGTGTATTTCAGGGAAGGTCTTGCATGTTTCATTAAGGCAAGGCTAAACCACGTACTGCATCCATCACAACAGCATGGCTTCACAGAAGAAGAGTTCAGATGCTGAACTGACCGCCTGCAGTCCAAATGTATAATCAATTACAAACATTTGGTACGTTATAAAATGGAAAATCCGGCAAAGACCCAGGATTGTTGATCAAGTAGAATGCTACTTTAAGGCAAGAACAGGACAACATTCCTTTCCCAAAACTCCAGTAATTGGTCTCCTCACATCCCAGATGTTTAGAGACTGTTGTAAAATGAAGATGGGACGCAACACAACGGTACACAGGGCCTTGGCCCAACTTTTTAAAAATGTGTGGCTTCCATCAATTTCTAAATGAGTTAATTTTCTAAAAATGATATGTTCTATGTTATCTTGTGAATAAAATATGGTTCTTTGAGATTTCCAAATCATTTCATTCTTTTTTCTATACATTTATTCACACATCATCCCAACTTTTTTGGAATTGGAATTGTACATAGACATCTAATAATGTCCGAAACTTTGAACATGTCTCACTCATACACATGTGAGGAGTATGGTCTATGGCAGAGGTGTAGTCCGTGATGGCATTATGTGCGGCCCCAACCATCTGGACACATAAATGCTTCTGTGCAGCTGCTCACATGTAAATCCCTTGTTAGAGAGAAGTGGCACATAGATGAGAAGCAGTGATGGGCAAGAACTAATGGTGCACTGTGTAGCCATCTTTGGGTCCCTCTTTTAATCGTATCTTTTAAGAAATGTAAGATATTAGACAGTTACCACAGAACCCATAATATACAATGGAGAAGTGCATGTTCTTCTCATTTCTGGAGTGTTGAGTAGGGAATAAGGGGCCCCCATTCTACTAATAGGTGGGAGTCCTGAAAGTGGAATCTGCCCCTATCAGACTATAGCATATATTTTTGATATGCCATAAGCATGTCAGAAGGTAATACCATTAACAGTTTTACTGTGATTCTTTGGAATGGTTCAGTATGGCAATGTGGCCCTTAGACTACAAAACAGACATTCTTGGTCTATGTTCTTGGCTGTAGGGGTTCAGACTTCATAGCTACAAGTCAGGCAGAAAATGATCAAAGGAGCAATTGAAAGCTGAATTTGGACACAGTGTAACAGGGGTCCGACCCGAACTCCTATTTTCTTATTGTATCACCGTGGTTGGGTATTGTTTTTTATCATGTTTAATAAGTAATGTGCAGTTGAAGTCTGGCCTCTAGTGGCCATGTGGGGAATTATTATTATAGTTTTGTATAGTTTTTGTTATTGCTGATGCGATTGTATAATATCAGTCACGTGTCGGGGATGTAGATGCTGAGGACCGTGGCATGCCAATAGGGTGTATATGTGTGTGTGTATATATATATATATATATATATATATATATATAAAACAGTGACATCCAAGGTGTCAGAGAGAATATACAGAGAGCAGGGAGTAGAGAAGTGGCAGACCAGACCCTGTCTCAGACTTGCTGACCCAATGCAGCAACACCATTCGGTATCCAGATATGACTACCAGAGTAAGTTGCAAAGGAATTGGAAGTCGAATCTGGGATTGTTTGAGGCCTTCGCTACTGTCTTTGGTGCCTATTGCAAGTAATTGCTTACAAATAATCATGCTGTCAACTGTAAGTGAGTTGAGAAACTAATTTCCTGAGTCTATGGAGTTCAAAGACTGTTTCCGTTATTACTGATCTACCCCCAAAGACTGAGTACCAAGAAGTTACTGTTTGGCCCTGTTGGTCAGTTAATAAAAGTTCAGCCAAGCATGTTGGCTCCAGTGTTCTCTCTGCCCAGAAAGCCTGTGTCTACTATGTTGCAGCCATCTGATCCAGCATATCAATCATAGGTGTACCGTCAGGGGTCGCTGGGGTCGCGGTGGCGACCCAGCCCCTGTGCTCAGGGGGCCCCGAGGCCACCTTCCCCCATAACATATGCACATTAAGTGCATTACCAGTTGGCCGCTCTGCCTGCAGCATTGCACCGATCACAGGGCAGGCAGTGCGGCCAGCCTGAGAAGAACTAGAGAAGAGCAGCAGAGGAGGAGGAAGGAGGCAGTCACATGGGCCAGCAGGGCACAGTAATGATGTCATCATGTGCTGTGTGCAGTGTGTATGTATATACTGTGTATATAGTGTGTGTATATACTGTGTGTATAGGGTGTGTATATACTGTGTATATAGTGTGTGTGTGTGTGTGTGTGTATACTGTGTATATAGTGTGTGTATATACTGTATGTATAGTGTGTGTATATACTGTGTATATAGTGCGGGAGTTTATACTGCTGAACTTTTGCACCCGGGCCCCTGAGCCTTTAGGTACGCCCCTGATATCAATAACAGCATGCTCTCTGACCTCGGTCATGAAGCAGTGGCGGTGAAGGCCCGGTAAGTCCCCCAGTTCAAATCCCACCTGTGGCGCCTTCAAATGGAGTTGGATCAGAGAGCAGTCCAGTACTGGAAACATACAAGACATGGAAGCCAAGACTAAGATCAGCGTTGGTCCGCCACGCGTGTGTAGATGTCTGCTTTGCCTGGATGCTAGAGTTCAAGCCTTGTGTCTGGTCCAAGCTTTCTTTTGAAGTGTTTGCAACATATTTGGATTATTTTGTATTATATTAACATTTTCAGAAGAACTTCTTAGGATAAGTATTGTTTTGTGTGCACAAGCATAGTTTTATATTCTGGGTAATCCAGCAGCAGAACTTTGAGCTTAAAAACATAAATATAGTGCTTGGATTGGTAGTTTGCATAATCAGTAACATCTGCTGCTATCACATTTTATCATAAATCCAGTCAAGTGGGATTTCCTTGTTTTCAGGCTGCTGTTGTAGGAACAGCGTTATAACATTGCAAAGAGCAGAACTAAAGTCTGTATAGGGTATACAGAAGAATATGTTACAAAGTACTCTTTATTCTCCCAACAACCTCTTAAAGACCAGGCCATTTTTGGGGTTAAGGGCCAAACAGATTTTTTGGTTATTCGTCTCAACATTCTCCATTGTAAAACTTTTGAATGAGGCCTTGTTTTTCGGAAGGGTATGCTATACTTTTTATTTTTGCAACTAACAGAAGCCAGATGGTGTGTGTAGCATCCAATATGCCTACCTATAAATACAATACATATACTAAAATAACAGTTTTATTACAACACACATAAAGACAAATAGTACAAACAATTAGAAGAGGATCCCCTGGGGAAGCCACAGAGATGGTGATACATGTGGGGAGGCATGCTCAGCCTGGATACCATTACAAAACATAGTATTTGTGTCACTGTCTTACCATATCTATTGACATACCATGTTTTCTCAAAAATAAGACCCTGTCCTATATTAGATTTTTACCCCAAAAGAGGTGCTAGGTCTTATTTTTAGGGGATGTCTTATAACAGCGACAGAGCGCCACAATTTCAATCGCGGCGCTCTGCCATAGTACTTTCACTTTCAGAGGCAGTGTTGCTGCCTCCTACAGCGGCTTTAGCACACCCCATCATTGATGAGGTGTGCTAAATGCAAAAAATAGAACAGACAGTGCTTGAAAATCGTGTTTGAGCACATGTCTGCGAGGCTCCCATTGAAATCAATGGAAACGTTATACCATGATTATGGTGGCATCCAAAACCCTGAGGTAATCATGATAAAAAAAACTCTGCGTGCTACTTACCTAGCATGGTCCGGGTCCCTAGCTGGTGTGTGGAGATCCGGCAGCTTGCTTGCAGTCGCCATTGAATGGCTATGATTGGTTCATTGAGTGCTGCATTGATTGGCTCAGCCGCGGCACTTGAGAACCAATCAGAGCCATCGCTTCCTGGAGGTTGGGTTTATGAACTCTGTTACCAGGAAGTGATCTTCTGTTGGCTGCTGAGGACTGCAAGCAAGCTGCCGAAACTCTGCAGAGCTGCGTGAGGGACCCGGACGGTGCCTGCTAGGTACGTATTGCTTTTTTTTTCATGTAGTGTAGCATTTTTGAATTTTTGTTCACACTTGTGAGTACGAATTGCATACTCCACGAGTGAAAGGAAAATCACAGCATCTCTATTCTAGTGCGTATTCCATACAGACAGCCTCCATTGAAGTCAATGGATGCGTGTGTTCCGCCGCCCATACCCAATTAACATTGAGTATGAGTGTTGGAATCGCTCAGAACTAAGTATGAGAATACAGAAAAGAGCCTGAATTCTGGCTTTTCCCTATCTGTGTTCTTTTTTTTGCGCAAACAAAACTCTGTCCATATGTGTACATCCGCACAAAAATATGCTTGCATTGACGATGTTCCGCGACCATTTGCACTTACTTTCTGTAACGTATGTGGAATCCGACCTATTCGTGTGAGCCTGGCCTTAGGGGAATGTCATGTGTTTCTTGTGTTAGGGGAATGTCAAGTATTTCTTGTGAACAATCCTCTGTATTTGTGTTGCTTTTTTAACCGTTTTTATTATTATTTTTTTATGTATGTTGTAATAAAAGTGGGTTTTAGTATACGTATTGTAATTATTAGGTACAGACAATGGATGATTTCATGCACCATCTGTATTCTCTTTGCTCCATGCATTGTATAAAGTGTGTGGCCCCTTCTGATACTTACTAACAGTGGTGCAAGCCTATCTTATCTTCTAGCTTTAAAAATTTTGGTAAGCTTCTTCTTGCTTAGTGTAGATTATGGTTAGCTGCATCCTAGATTGCCAAAGTTTATCAGAAACTGTTCATTTGATTCTTAAAAGAAACAAAGCTAAAAAAAACTACACCCAAGGCCAAATGCACACGGCCGGGTCAGATTCCGCATGCGTCCCTGTACCCGGCCAGTGACCCCCGCGTACCTCTCCAGATTCTTCATAATCTGTAATGCGGATGTGCCGGCGCACATGCGCAGTACAGATTATACAGCACTGTTCCTAGGCGTCGACGTGGATTCCGCGATCTTTACACAATGATGATTGCGGTAGGGCCGCGGATTGGGCGGCTTCCATTGACTTCAATGGAAGCCGTCCACATGGAATCTGCGCTGGAATAGAACATGCTGCAATTTCCCCTCTGCAAGCGGAAAATCACAATTAATTTCCGCTCACTGACATGGAGAAGTGATTTTGCATAGCATGTTTATGGGCAGTATTTGCCACGTAATCCAGAGGTGGACGCTTGCTCTGGATTCCGCAATGCAAATACGCCCATGTGCATTGGGCCATAACAACAATCTAAATTTTCAAGGTGGTAAATATTTGCACCCTTGATATTTTATTACATAGTTGCAAGTAAAAGTGAGAGCCTTTTTACATGGCGTGATATTATCCAGATGACAAGCACCAATTAATGAGATGGGCACTCATATAATGGCATGTTTACAGACCAAATCAGACTGTATGAGGAATGAGCAAACGTTCATGCTATTGGTCATTCCGCATAAACTTTCCTCACTGTTGGCAGCATATGCCCTAGTTACAGAGGGAGCTGTGCCGCGGACAACACTGATGTCTACAAAGGATCTGAGCAGCTGACAAAGGAGCATTTGCTCATTTGTTGGCTGATCTCTACCCGGTTTACATGGGGCAATAATTATTGGCCCATGTAAAAGGGCCTTAAGGGGACACAGTCATCACCTTTGAACCTCACAAGATAAGTTATGAGACTCAAAGGTTAGGGAATGGGGAGTCCAAGGAGGCATCTTTCATGCTCACCCAGTTCCTCATTACAGTGCTGTGTTCCCGTGAAGTCTACACATGTAAGCAGCTTGAGTCTTTCTATAGGTTCCCTTCCCATAGAGATGAATGGAAGATACATGCACAGAAAGAGTGAGGCTGCTCCTGCGCACATTTTTCATGGGGACACAGTGCTAGAATAAGGTACTAGGTGAGCATAAAAAATACCTCTCTGGAATCCCCGTTCCCTCACCTTTGAGCCCCATAATTTAGTTTATGGGGCTCAAATGTGATGATTGTGTCCCTTTAAGTGAACCTAGATGTTTGGATTGATTGCTAATAAAATGCAGCCTGATTGTTATTTAGGTCACAATTATAGACAAACACAATCTAAATAAGCTAATAACACATTAACAGCTGTACCAGTCATGTATTGTATTGAGCATATTGTGTAAACATTCATAGTAAAAACAAGTAAATGAACCTGTGTGTTAATGACTTGTGCATGAGCTAATTGGTAAGTGTTTCAATTAAGGAGATGAGATTGGGAGTGTGGTTTTAACAGGTGTTTTGCCAATTGAATGAAGCTGCACAAAGCCTGGTTACTGACAAATCTGTTCTTTTCAAGAAAGATTGGTTAATGAGAGTCATGCCTTGATGCAATACAACTTTAAGAAGACCTTGAAATACATCTTATACAGACACATAGGGCTAGAAAAGACTACCAAAGCATTGCTAAAGATCTGAGTGTACATCCATCCATGTTTATACAAATTACAAAAACGGGCAAGCCAATCGGAGAAGACATCACATGTGATTGCTGGGGGTAATCGCACTGTAGTCACTTTCACTGAAGGTAACGGCACTGCAATCGTCATCACTGTGTACAGCTGGTATCTGACTATTATATGGTGACTTCATTACTTAGACATATACAAGAGCTGAGGGTTTTATCTAAGCTTGCCTGATTATAGCTATGCTGTCGCTTATATAATTTTTGTAGGGAACACAATTCTGAGTTTTGCTATGGGGTCCTTTGAGCTCTATGTACACCACTGATCAACACCAAGCTATATACCCGTATATTCCGGCGTATAAGGCGACTGGGCGTATAAGACGGCCCCCCAACTGTCACCTTATACGTCAGGAATACAGTGTCAAAAAAAAAGCTAGCCACTCACAGAATTAGCTTTCTGGAGGCGGGGATTTTTAAGCCCCGCATCCAGAAAGCAATGCTCTGTCGGGGACGAGGAGGGAGCAACAGCCTGCAGCAGCGCCGCAGAATGCCAGGGGAGGTAAGTACTGCTTTCTTTTTTTTTTTTTTTTACACCTTTTTTTTTTTTTTTGTATACCCAGCGTATAAGACGACCCCCGACTACAAAGCAGATTTCTCGGGGTTAAAAGGTCGTCTTTTACGCCAGAATATACAGTACTTTTTAAATAGCTCACCTTCTCGAATCCTTGACCTTTTTTTGTGAGGTTTTACAGCAGCTGAGTAGAACCACGTAAAAAGGTTAACAGTTTCATCCCTAGTTTTATGATACCTATTGGCGAATCAGCAAAAATTGTTTCATCCACAGGAATATTTTTCTATTGCAGAGGTATATTTCACTATATGTTCTAACCTCTATGGTCATATGTCTCTGTAATACACAAAAAAAAAATCTTGAAGAAAAAAGAAATTTACTACGTTTCAGTCACCTTTCCACATTTTACATGATTGGCTTCATCCCTCTCCTGACCCCACTGTAAACATGCACACTGGCACAGAAAAGCCTGCATGTTTTTTCAATAGAAAGTAGGAAATAGGTCACTGACAGACATGTCTGACATTGGTTTATCTCCCAGGGGAACAAAGCATTTCAAAATCTAAAATTCAACTTTTCCTTAAAGCAACCTTTCAGTTAGGAGCTCCAAATTGATATGTAAGTCCGTACCTACAGGGGATTATTATCTGCTATTTATTTTTCCTTAGAACATGCCTGTCGGCTGCTTTTTAGCGCCAGCTCTGTTAGACTATAGTTTAGCTACAGTGCCTAGTCCAAAGTAGTCTGGGACACACCCCCTCTATCTTTATTGCTTCAGACTTTAGAGGGGGTCGTTTTTTTTCTACCTGTTCTACCACTCTATGAGGGGTGCTGATAAGTCTTTGGCTTTACCCAGAAAGAAACGAGATAGGAAGATGAAACTTTACATTTATTCCACATACTCTCCACTGATGTCAACACACTTCTTACATCGGTATTCCAAGTTCTGTAAGCCTTGCAAAAAGAAGGATTTCAGTTGTGCCTCAAACCAGTAATCCGTAGCAGCCATGGCATCAGAAATAGTGTGAAATTTGGTACCTTTGAGGTGTTTATTCAGGTTTGGTAACAGATGATAGTCGGAGGGAGCTAGATCTGGTAAATAAGGTGGGTGGTCAACCAGCTGGAAGCCTTGCTCCACCAGTTTTGCCGTGGTCGCTTGTGCAGTGTGAGCGGAGTCATTGTCTTGCAGGACCAAGATTCCTTTGGGCAGCTTGCCGCGCCTTTTAGCCTTCAGAGCAGCCTTCAATTGGTCCAAAAGTTCAATGTAATACCTTGCATTGATGGTGGAACCATTTTGAAGGTAGCCCACTAGTAGCACGCCCTCCTTATCCCAGAACACCAACGCCATCACCCTAGTGACTGATTTTTCCACCCTGAACTTCTTTGGGCAAGGAGAACCACTGTGCCTCCACTCTTTTGACTGCTCCTTGGTTTCAGGGTCATACAAATAAATCCAGGTCTCATCCATGGTGACCAGTCCAACCAGGAAGTTCTTATCAGTCCGGAAACGCTGACAAATGGACCGGGAAGTTTTCACTCGCATGCTTTTCTGATCTGTTGTCAAACATTTGGGGACCCACTGTGCAGATAGCTTCTTCATGTTCAAATGTTCATGGATAATGACACAAACACATTCACGAGAAATCCCCATGATGTCTGCTATTCCTTTAGCTGAAGTTGGCGGATTCTCCAGTATGAGGTTGTGCACAGCATCGACGATCTCCGGAACAACAACCTCTCTCGGTCGTCTAGGACGTTCCTCATCATTGGTGCTGAAGTGGCCCGTTTTAAATTTGGCAACCCAGTTCTTAACTGTAGAATATGAAGGGCATTGATCCCTCGATGTCTGTAACATATCACCATGAATATCCTTCGCGGACTTTCCTTGCAGAAACAAGAATTGTATCACTCCTCTGCTCTCATTTGCTGTGAATATCGCCTTAGACTCCGCCATTTTGATTTCCCGCGTGCCGAGATCACTGTTGCCATAAGCTACAAACACAACATTTTGAAAATATATATTAGACACATAAGGCTTTCATGTGACGTAGCATTCGTTACCATAGAAACAAAAAAAAGAACACAAAGCCAAAGACTTATCAGCACCCCCTCGTATATGCAGTCTTCTCAACCTCCATTCACTGAGCGATGCTTGTTCCTGTTTAAAAGCACAGGAACGATTACCGCAGAGAAGACCTGTCGAGCATCTGTGCTCAAAAGGTCATTCCATGTAAAAGAGCCCTAAGGCCTCATATCCACGGGCGGATCGGATTCTGCATGCAGGAGCCTACAGCTGAATCCGACCCTGCCAGCAGCTGAGAACCCTGCAGGTCTTCTTTTTATTTGTCCAGGTCTTCCTTGCGGATGTGTCCGGAAGTGCCGGCCGGCACGCCGCTGCACATGCGCAGTAGAGTTTTTTTAATTTAAACTCCTACTTTCCCATGGAATCCATCGCCCGGACAAGTCGCAGATCGGACAGCTGCCATTGACTTCAATGGAAGACGTCTGTGCGTGAGTGGGATCCGCACTGAAATGGAGCATGCTGCGATTTTTCATTGCGGATACCCATGCATCCCTATGGGCGGCTTGATTTGCGGGTCTTTCACACAGGTGCCCCCTTTGCGGATTCCACAAATCATATCCGCCTGTGGACATTGGGCATAACTCAGTACCTACAGACCCCACTCTCTTTATTGGTTCAGGCTTCAGAGGTGGCCAGTTCTATTCTATCTACTACAACCGCATCTCCTTTTTCCTAAAAAAAAAATGTTTGTACTAGAGGATTAAATTTTGAGGTCAATATTACACATTCAACAAACTGCCTTGAAACATAGTGCAGCATGAAAAAATGAAGAAAAACTATACTTTTCATTTTTTTGATTTTTTTTTTAACTAAAAAAGACCTATAAAATGAATTGATATCCACCACAATTTCAAATATTAAGAAAACCCTATGTGTTCTGGAAAAAAAAAAGGAACAAAACATTTTAGTCTAGACTACGACTGAAAAGAAAAATCATCTTTGCAATGCAACATTCCAAAAGTTGATATTTTTCACCGAGCATGAAGGCCCCAAACACCTCTGGTCATAAAAAGTTAAGAAACCAATGATAACATATTAAATAGATTATTTGATTTAGCTATTCCCTGACTCTGCAATGATAAATTAGTGTTTCTTGGACCTTTTGAAAATCCCACTGAGCTACTTAATGGAGATGAATGGTAAAGTTCTGCATAGGTACGCTACATACCGATGAGACTTCGATACAAATTGCTGTCATCTACCTAGAACAGATCTTCCGTACCTTTGTTTGTGCTCTTGCCACTTTACTGGCAGTACATGTTGCTTGTAATTTTCCTACAAGAGATTAATCCCAAGTATGGGAAGCAAAGAAATGTTTTCCTCTACTGCATTTATCATTACTGGAATATTTCACTGGATCCCTGTCATATTGGCTTTCAAGGTAGGAAAAGGGAAACGAGTTACATAAACTCATGGTGAGATATAAACACTCAGAATTTGATATCCTTTGTCTATTTACTGGATGAGAAATTGCAGATTTCAGTCCCACTGAATCGCTCAATAATATTTTAATTTCTCGCAATGGGCGTAGTACGAAAAAACAACTGTGCAATATTTCCCTAAACCCATGCCGCAACATATGGCACTATAGATTATGTTATAGAAATGCAAGAACTAAGACAAGTCAGATAATTCTCATTATATGAAGAACCTTCTGGTCTTTTTAATCTTTGTGACACATTATCGAAATTTGCAAATAAATTACCCTGAAAAAAACACATAACTTTGCATTAAAAACTCAAGAAAGTATAGAAACACATTAAGAAACACTACAGATAAAATGTATTCACTGTGTTATGCCTAGTGCATGGGCCTAAGGGGCAGTGCATGGTTATAGGGATTCAAGGAAGACCACAGAGATAAATGCTGTCATGCTCCACCCCCTCCGATCCAGTACTTTATGTCATATCGGTTTAATATTACAGAAATGGCTATGGGAGATATAAAGGGGTTGGTTGTTTTACATGTGATCTTCAAAAAGGAGCGGAAAAGGGAAAATAGGAAATTTTCTAATATATACTAATTAGATATTCTGTGAAGCTACACCCCTTTGTTAGTCTTCCAGTCCTAGAGCACAGCACTCCCATCTAGAAAATGGCAGGAGATCAGAAGTCATGTGATAGAAGAAAGGCAGAGTCATCAGCAACTTCCATTGCAAAAAACGATGCTTGCGCTACTTTCCTGAATATCTAATTCCTGTGCAATTAATTCTGCCATCTTCCTACGTTTGTGCATGTCCTGGACGTTCAGCAATCTAGCGCATGCGTAGCGGGTAGTTGGTAATGCCCGTGTTGCAGGATACATGGGATGGCGCGACAGTATGAACCAAATACCTGTATCTGGAAAAAGTGACAGCATACTAGGTGCATATATCCAATATTTCTTTATTCTTCTATTCCTGCAACGTTTCGACCCTGCTCAGGGTCTTTGTCTAGCTTTTTTGAACCAAATAACCATATTTACGCTACCTGGAAGGGTTTGTGTACTTTAACATTGCATAATAACTTGGTATAAACTCTCTTAAAGTCACAGTGCTCTACATATTGTTGGCGACTCAAAGTACATTTTCTCATCAAACAGCATCCTTCGCCAACATATACATCTCCTTCTCATCTTCTCTTGGCAGCAGCAAGGCACATGACTTCACTTGACTATCCAGCATCTTTTGACCGTGGCATAACCATAGCATCTTTAGCCATAGGCCTCGACCTAAAAAAAAAACGTAGGAGCAGCGCCCTTTCCCATAGAACACATTGTCGTAGACACATTAACAGAGGTCATCACACAAATCAATCCCAGCACCATATTCCGCTCTTCGTACACTCTCCTAGACATGTACCTTGCTGCGCCATTACACTGGTAACTTATACATCGTAACATCACATCATACTTATTATTCTACAGCCTATTCACGTAACTCTCACAAGGTCTTGCTTTAACCTATGACACAATAACTGAATTACTCTAATAGCATCACAGACCCCTTATCCCACACCCTGGCCAGGGAATTTACATTACACAGTCCAGGGATAGCAGTATACTCATGCTTTGTCAACACCTCTCTGGCAATTTGCTTCTTTTGCGCAATTTCCATACTACAGATGCTTTGAAGCGTGCGTGTCATATCTTCGTCACTGCCGCGATGTCAAGCACTGTGAGGAAGGAGACTTCTCCTCCCACACACTGCTGTGCGCTTCACACCAAAGGTCCAGTCAGACTTCCATCTTCAGCCCCCAGGTTATCTGGGCCCTTTGGTTTCTCTGGGCAGCTCCCCATAGGCAGCCTCTGCCACTTCCCAGGCCACTGCTGTCTCTGCCTGTTAGGCTGCTCTTCTCTCCTCTGCGGTTAGAACTCTGCCTGAAGTTGTGACACAGCTGCTAAATGTTATGTTGCACCTGGCTAAACACCAATAATGTTACCGGCCTTCTCGGTGGTGGTGGGGGGAGAAGGGGTATGGAGTCTAGTGTCTTCACACTTCCCTATATTGGGGATAGGTCTTCTAGGCAATGACATGCTAACCATGTCACCGTCCACATGATCTAGGGGTGGAGCCCCATTCCAATAGTGCTCTCAGCACTTTAACATGGCGCCATTTACCTGCCCCACTTCCTGCCTATCATACAGTACCATCTGGTGCATTATGTGCCACAATTTGGCACACAGCCCTACTGTGCACCTGTTTATCTGGCACACGGCAGGCTAGACACTTCACCCAGCACCCTACATGTGGATAGAGCCTAGTGTGGCCGCTATTCGAAGAGCATTGGAGCCACTTACCTGTAAGAGGGGGCACTCCTACACATGTGCTAGCTTCAATTTAAGTTGCTGATAGATATGTCGCATATGGCCCTCCATCTCCTGTAGTAGTGTTCTCTCAGTGGAGAAAACTTTGCTACAAGGGGGCAAGACTTCACAGGACCAATCCCCTTAAATGGTCCTACTAGTGACCTCATTATACATAGAGAAAAGCATATTAGCATTATAATGAAAGCTGATGACCAATGCACCATTCAAAATAGTACAGCAGACATACCAGGTCTCACCTAATTATTTATTGGCAAAGTCATCATCTCGGTCTTATACACACAAATTAGGAAAAGAGACAACTAAACACCAAAGAAATGTTGGAACATGTCATAGGTTTATTGGAGGCTCGCAGTATAGTTCTACTTATTGATTGAAGTTTCTGTATTCTAAGATGTAACTGCTAATGTAGAGAAGTAACATGGAGTTTAACAAGACTGTCCTAACTACACTTATCAGAGATCAATACGAGTACATCAATAGAAAAGCTACTAGAAAGGTATCAATTCATTCTAGAACTATATGAATACAATTAGTTGTAACGAACACATTAACAGCTGTTCTGTATGTCCGCCTTCACAATCAATTTATTTGGTAATTCTTTTTTTTTCTGTTTTTACAGAACAATTAGGAGGAATCGGAGAAGGACATACAGAAAGGAAGGGGTGAGGTTACGGGAATTAAAGGAACCACAAAAAACTCAACAGTAGAATTCTAGTAGCAGAGAGTATATTGGGAGGTGTTTATAACACAGGACATTTTTGACACCAGGTTTCTGGCAGCTTTTCTTCCCTTATCCAGTTTAAAGATGCAACAAATGTATCAAATGTCAAACTATGTTGATTAATTTGTCGCATCTTTAAAGAGGTTTTCCATGGAAATACTATTGATGACCCATCATCAGGATAGGTCATCAATAGTTGATCGTCTGGGGATCGTTGCTCCAGGCCCCCACCAATCAGCTGAGCGGTGGCATGCTGTCAGCACCGCAATAACACAAAAGTGGGAGCGTAAGCCTCTGCGCCGTACTCCGTGTAGTGGCCGGCGGTTGTAACTGCAGTCATGGCTCTCATTGAAATCAATGTTTGCCATGCCTGCAGTTACAAGCGCCGGCCACAGATGTGCCTGTGCTGATCAGTTGGGGTCTTGGGCAACGGGCTCCAGACGATCAACTATTGATGACCTATCCTGATGATAGGTCATCAATAGTATTTCAGTGGAAACCCCCTTTATAATAGGTCTAGCGATGTGGAGTCACATTTTACACCACCCAGCTGCTGCAGTGAGAGGGTGACAAATTTTGCGACTTTTAAGAAAATCACATCATAAAAGTCTCTAAAAACCTCACTTTACTCAAACTCTGCCTCCTTAAGTGCAGTGAAAGGCGGAACATCTGATCTTAGTAAATGTGTCCAAATTAATTTGCAAAAAAAAAGTGCAACTTATGCCGAAAGGCTGGCACAGCCCCGGTAATAAATGCCACCCATTGTGTAGAGTGGATTCGATAATGGTCAAATGCATAATGAGTGTGCTCCTCATGAGCGGCAGGCCACTGCTATATCATGACGGGCATATTTGTCGTGTTGTGCTGTTAAACTTGTGTGATCAGAAGAGGGGAAATAACAGAGATTGCAGGAATCTCTAATCTCCAGAATTTAATGGTGGTTTTACAGAGGACAACTATAGTCTGGATAGTTACTATATAGAGTAAATGTAAGCAATAGTTGTAAACACAACTACCAAACGGATGGCTCACCTAAAACTAGTCAATGGGGACTAATTATTATCTGGTGTAGACGGGTAATTGTTGTCATTCACCGACTAGACAATAACTGTAAAGGGAGGTGTGCACTTGTTTGGTGCATGCCTTCCACCGAACATTTTGCCCTTCCACTTAACGCTCATTGGTTCCACCCCTTGACTGACCATTGCCTGCTGGTCTTTTGAAGAACGCTTGTGATGACGGTTTCTAGCTGTTTTTGATGCAAAGAAGGACTGCGGCAGCAAATGTTCACTTGAAAACTGCCTACATGTATTAATGTACATCCAATGGACTTGACAAAAAATAAGAATGTGTTGGAGAGGGATCCAAATTTCAAATACGCGCCCGCCAAAGAACCTCTCACCCTCTAACGACTTTCGTCCATATATTGAGCAAGGGAACGACTGTTCTGCATAAAAGCACACAAATAACAGCCATCCTTACGCTTTAGTGATTATTTCGAGTGACTGTTCAGATGTTAGCTGTCCTATGTAAAACCACCCGAAGGGCTTCAATTGATGAGTGTGTAATGTAATAGGCTCACTCCTGCGCAATTTTTTTGTGCAGTGAACGAGTGTATTTATTGAAGTGCCTGCGCAAATATGGAGTGTATTTGTACTGTCACTGCTGGTTCACAGGGGCCCGGGAATCACCCCACCCTAATTTAAAAGGCTAATTTGCCTAATGAGATACCAGTGATCTCGTGAATATGCTGCATTTAGCTCATACCCGCGTGGGCAGATGTGCATGTGTGAGCACCTCCCATAGCCCTATAGTGCGCAAAACGCTGAAAAATAGGCTTATTTTTTGTGCCTGCAAAAAAAGCCGGGTTTGACAAAGACCTCCACGGTCGAAACGTTGCCGGGTCATCTTTTTAATATGGAACAATAAAGGTTTGGACTTTTTGCAACTACCGCTAATGCTGCCGGATTCTCAATTGTTTACTGCCTTCATGTTAGGGTGGTTTTTGGTTCATTGACCCCAGTATGGCTGTGCATTTCCTATTCCTCCCTACCTTATCTGAACTGTGAGGGGAAGTGAAATTACTTACCTAAGGCTTCCGGCGATGGCCCCTGATGGGATCCTTATCCGTGGAACTTTCCCTAGCTTTGGCGCATGCGCCCATCACAATGGAGGATGCAAGCGCAGAAGCTGCGAAGGGCCCAGGAAATGTAAAATCTCCTTGCTTCTAGCTACTAAAGGTAGCAGAGAGCTTGGAGCAGTGACCGAGGCCTGCAGTGAGCAGTTTTCGGTCACGTGATCGCTGTTATTTAATGGAGAATGTCGATCACGTAAAAGTTAAAAGACAGTTAAAGTTTAATGCTCCATTCGGTTTGGGCCCTGTTGTGCATCCGGACAGAAGATTAGGGCCATAATGGGGATGTTTCTGAACACGGGACAAATGGGGGTATCCATTTTGGGGTGAAAGTCTTCATTCTTATGTGTGCTGTATAAAAAAAATGTTTTTAAAATGACATAATTGCTAAAAAAATAAAAATCTTAATTTTTTCCTTCTGCTTTGCTTAGATTCATTCAAAAACTGTGGGGTCAAAATACGCAGTACACCACTAGATGAATGTGTTTAGGGGTCTAGTTTTCAAAATGGGGTCATTGTGCGGGGTTCTTCATCGTTTTGGCCACTCAAGGGGTCTAAAAGTGGGCAATGGTGCCTAAAACGCCACCAGCTGCTCCTTTCTGTTTAGGCCCCATTGAGCATACAGATATAAGTTTAGGGCCACAGTGGGTATGTTTCTGAACACAGGACAAACAAGGGTATCCATTTTGGGGTGTGAATCCTCATTTTCATGTGCATTATAGAAAGAAATAGGCAAAAATATGAAATTATATTTTTTCTCCTCTAAATTGCATTAATTCCTGAAAAGAAACTGTGGTGTCAAAATACTCCTGGCCTCCCTCAGTGAATACATTATGGGGTGTATTTTTTAAAATGGGGTCATTTGTGGGGGTATATATCATTCTGACACCTATGAGCTTTTGCAATCTTGGCTTGGTGTGTTCCTCAAAATGTTGATAAGCAATGTTAAATTTGTACGTCTCCTAAATGGTTAAAAAAAACGAAAGTATTTCCAATGTGCATCCAGAATAAAGTAAACAGATGAAAATATATATTTTATCAAAAATGTCTATATTATGTTTGCACATATTTGAGATATTGCAGTTGAAAATGTGAAAACTTTTTTCAAAATCTTCCCAATTTCGACGCTTTTAATAAATATACACAAATTTTATCGGGTAAATTCTTACTGCCTAAATGAGCACAATATGTGGCGAAAAAACAATGTCAGAATCACTTGGATATGCAAAACCTTTACTGTGTTATTCCATGTTTAAGTGACATATGTCAGATTTCCAAAATTTGGCCTGGTCATTAAGGCGCAAACAGGCTTGGTCACTAAGGGGTTAAGTGCTAATATATGTTAACAAAAAAATGGCACCTATATTAAGTACAAGTCATTCAATAAATTATTGTTATATTGTTTTATTGCTCCAATGCAGACCCATGCATCCCCTTATAGGGCCACCTGGTGATTTTTTTCTTCTATTCATTATGTAGCTATCCCCCCAGTATATGTAAGTGGGCTAGTGTTACCTTAGTTAGTAATTTCTCTCCATCTGAAACGCCCAATGTATTTTGCCTCGGATGGTCATGTGATCTCACTTCTGACCAGCTCAGATTTTCTTAAAGTTATATGTTCTCAGTCTGTGTGATGCTGTTACTAAGGACCTGCCTGCAGGAGGGAACAGTTATTCCTGTCACAGTTACTGATGATGATCACACAACTTCTGTCACACAGTATAAAAGAGGAGATCACAGCTCATCCTCCTCACTGTATACTTATGCTCTATAGCTTGTATAGGTGAATACAGAAGGTAATCATAATTCAACTGTCCTCCCTTGCAAAAAGAAATGCTATAGCCACAGGTATAGCTGTGCTGATCCATCATGGGACAGATGTAAAAGTGAAACTAAAATCACTCTGAAAATGGTGCCTGATAAGCATCAGACAGGGAGGCTGCACTGCATGGAATTGGCCCTGAATACACAGTGGAGACCTCCAGAGTGTAACAGACAACTGTAGTGACTCAGAGGGTACTACAGGGTAGTTGAATAGTCAGCGAAGTCCTGAATACCTGGCTGTCAGCTCTTCAAGAGACATAGTAGGTATCATTCAGAGGGAAGACACTGTCTTCCCCAGAGATCAGTCTTGGATTAGTCTGCCCAGCAACCATTCCTTCTGATTGGCTGCTTGTCAGCAAAATCTCTGATTAGTGGCATGGGAGGAGTCTAGCCAAGCCTGGGAAAATGAGCAGGGTGAAGGAGGAAGTGTGTCATAAAAGGAGAAAAAGTGTGGGAAACTGGCAGGAAGTGGAGGGAGTTGGTCATTAGAGGTGAAGGAGAGAGGAAGCAGTGTGAGGAGTTGCAGCAATCGAGAAAACTACCGGAGGTCGGAAGGTGGAGGAAAGTGCTGGGAACATGCTACAGTGAGGAGGAGGACCTATACAAAGAATATTTCTCAGAAGTGAGTGTACTTTGCCCCATGCAATTACAAGTCAGAGGAAGTACAGGCAATCCTGCATAAGCCATCCATTTTGCACAAATACGTGTCTAAAAACAACCCCATATAACTTAGACTGGTGGGCTCAGTTTTTCCCAAGTAAAGCAAAAAGTTAAGGAATAAGTACATGTATTTCAGCTCAAGTGAAAATTTTTAGAATTTAATGCTACCTGCGAACTCTGCAACATATGAACTGTTGTTAACTTTTCAAGTGTGGAGTAAACTGTTTACCTTTGGTTTGCTTTCTTAAGTCTGGTTTGAACTCTTTATTTCATTGTTACTAGAATGCTTCATTTAAGAGGTACTGGCATTCCAAGAACATCAAAACTATATAATTTCTTGCTACTGTTGTTGTTTTGCCACTGTGTGCAGCTGAGCCAGGCTGCGTCTAGACATTTCAGGGAGGGACAGTAGAGCCACCGTTGACAACCATCTTGTTCCTCGCGGTCTCCCCGCTAGGGCCTGCACATGGCCGCCACACAATCAGAGGAGGTGAGCAGGAATGGGAAAATGTGTTTTTGCTGAAAAGGCCCTTTTAGGTACCTTTTACATAGGGGCGATTATTGCCAAAATAATTGCTGGAAACTGTGAATTCTGGTGATAGTTGTCCCATGTAAACACGGCCACCAACAGGGCAATGAGCAAGAAATCGCTCACTTGTTGGTTTTGTTTTGTTTTTAGCTCACCTAAAATACCAAGTGACTGCCTGTCTCCAGTTAATAGAGGCGAGTGGCCGGAACAGATCTTTGGCGCATTCTCTGAATGACTATCGCTCCTGTGAGAAAGCACAGGATCAATAGTTGATGGGACTGCTATCTGACACTTACACACCCAATAGTCACTGGGACAGCTATCTGACACTTACACACCCAATAGTCACGGGGACAGCTGTCTGACACTTACACACCCAATAGTCATGGGGACAGCTATCAGGCACTTACCCACCCAACTGTCGCTAGGAAAGATGTCAAGCACTTACACACCTAATAGTCACTGGGACAGCTGTCGGGCACTTACACACCCAGCTGTCGCTGGGACAGCTGTCTGACACTTACACACCCAGCTGTCGCTGGTACAACTGTCTGACACTTACACACCCAATAGTCACTAGGACAGCTTTCAGGCACTTACAAACCTAATAGTCACTGGGACAGCTATCGGGCACTTACACACCCAATAGTCACTAGGACAGCTTTCAGGCACTTACACACCCAACAGTCACTGGGACAGCTGTCAAGCACTTACACACCCAATAGTCACTGGGACAGCTGTCAGGCACTTACACACCCAATAGTCACTGGGACAGCTGTTGGGCACTTATACACCCAATAGTCACTGAAACAGCTGTCGGACCCTTACAAACCCAATAGTCACTGGGACAGCTGTCGGGCACTTACACACCCAATAGTCACTGGGACAGCTGTCGGGCACTTATGAACACAATAGTCGTCCGGTGTAAAAAGTACCTAAGACAAGACACCTTGTGCAGTTTCATAGAGCATTAACACTTATTTCCATCTGTACTTTACTTCTTGCTAACCTACCAAATTTATCTTAGCAAGAAGGTTAGGACAGAAGTATTAGCCTACATAGAGTTTGTTTGTAGTCTGTTACCATGGAGACACATAGGGATGCATACAGGCTGCAGACACTAAAGTCTAGAAAAAATTTCAAGACTATATGCCAATTTGTTTCACTTTTCATACTAAATGAATTGGCACAATAAAAAATGTGCTTCACGCCTCCACGATATCATCAGACCGACCTTTTACAAACATTAGGATTTTCTCAGAATGATAATGTTGTTAAAGAACTTCATCTACCCGCCAAGATTTCCTCTTTGAAACAATACATCATTAAAAATTATTCTAATTACCAGATGGATAAGGACTATTAATTTTTCAATTACCACTCAAAACGCAGAATTACTGTCATACAAGTCATTGGCCAGTTTTAAATATGATCAGGCTGATAATAAATGTGATCGTTTTTTTTTAGCTATCACTGCATAAGGAAAGATTACGGACAGACGCCAGTGATGTAATTTACCTTACTGCACGGAGAAAGGCAACATTGTTTTAGGAATTCCTCATCATAGCAGGAAATATTACTGCTAAGTTTATAACAAAGAGGTTTGGACAGGCAAATACAGTATTACTGGACTCGTTATAAGGCTCCGTTCACGCTAATCTTCTAGTTCCCGTAATAACAGAAACCATGACATTGTGGCTGATCCATTGTCTGATATATCCAAGGAGTCACTGATAGAGTAGAGCGAATATACTCTTCCGAGCTTGATGCTCATTCGAGTATTAGCATACTCAATGGTGCTCACTACTCCAGCAAGCATCACGCCGTGTTCGACCCTGCCCCGTTTTTGGCCCCTCCCCGCTGTGACGTGTCAGTTTTGGACCCTCCCCACTGGCTGGCTGGCAGGCAGGGGGAAAGAGAGAGAGCACAAGAACCAAAAAAAAAAAGCTCGGCACCCGGCGTCCCACATACAAAAATGCTCGAGTCTTCCATTGTAGTCAATGGGTTTCGTTACCCGAGTAGAGCTCTCGAATTTTATGAAAAGCTCGACTCGAATAACGAGGACCCGAGCATTTGGGCGCTCGCTCATTTCTAGTCACTGATGGACAATGGGGTTCAATGGAGATTCCCCAACAGACACTCTAAATGCATATCTGAACACAAAGTAATACTAGAAGACCTGATATATTTTTTTGATTGCCATCTTTCAAGACCCATAGCTTTTTTATTTTTCTGTTGGCATTTTCTTTTTTGGAGAACAAGTGGTAGTTTTTATGGCATGATTAAAAAAGCAAATTTGTAAACTACTGTATATCCTTAGGAAAGGCCATCAATAGGAGATCATTGGGGTCAGCAGCCCAAAGCCCCCACTGAGCAGCTGTTTGCCAGTCCACTTGTGCACTGATCTAGTTCCTGCAGGAAGTAAACAGCTCCCTTCCCACTGTAGTGGCTAGGCTTGCTACTAGAGGCAAAGTTCCCATTCACTTCAATGCCTGCAATACCAGGTTTGGCCACTGCAGGGAGAAAGGAGCTGCCTGCTTCCTGCATAAATCAACTCTGTGCACAGGCAAACTGGCCCAGTGAATAGCTAGCTGATCAATAGAAGTCCCAGGTGACATATTCCTGTTGATCTATTATGATGACCTATTCTACAGATAGTGCATCAATAGTTTACACCTGGGCACCCCCTTTAAGGTGTCATATAATGTATTGAAAAGCTTTCAAAATTTTTAAGTTGGGGGAAACTGAAAAAAATACACAATTGCAGCATTTTTAACGTTTTTTGTGTTTGCAATATGTACAGTGTGGTCAAAAGGGCATGTTCACTTTATTCCGTAAGTCAATACAATCACGGCAATGCCAATTTTATATAGTTTTTTTTATGTTTTACTATTTCTAACATTTCTCTAGGGGACTTGAACTTTTGATCATCTAATTGTTTGTACAGGGTGGTTCAAAGGTAGAGAGACATCTGAATCAATGGGAAATGGTGGTTGGAAATGCCAGTCTGTGTGTGGCATGTTGCTAAGGGGAAGAGGGTAAATCTGTGAGGGGTGATGTCCAACACTGTGGCCATTTTGAAAGCTGCCATCTTGGAACCAAATTGTTTTTTTTTCAAATGGGAAGGGTTGTATGTGACACATGTATCTCCTAGACAATGTGACCTTTATTACTGCCAGAGATATTATCAACTTTCTCTTTGTTACAGACACAGATATGGCTGGGGAGATCTCCGGGTAGTGCAATATCTGAGTCGTTGCAGCAGAGTTCAATGGTCAGCACCCTAACAGACCACCCCATCCATCATGGCACAGTTGGGAATTGTTCTTGCCAATAAGTGGACATAAAAAACCTGCCACAGGCGAGGCAACAATAATGGCCATCCTTTTGCATGAGCCGTTTTTTTTAAATTTTCATATTATTTAAGCCTGCTTTTTTTTTTTTAATTCTGAAAAAACCCTTTAAAATACTGAAAAGGGCCTGGCTGCCTTTCTTCAGTGTGATAATATTACATGTTATAGTAACTAGAAAACCGATCAACGGTTGTTGATCCAGAGATTTATTCTAAGGGCTCATTCATGTGGGCGTTAATACACTGCATATTAGGGCGGCTTCCGACGGCCCTACGGGCAACTATGCTAGCCGCTACGGAATGTAGTTGAGCATGAACGGCTTTTTTTACCTTCTGGGGTTGTTCAAACTCCACGCCATAGCGCAGCAGTTTGAAGAAAACAGGGGGAAGATAAGTCCTATCTTTTCTCGCCCTACCATTTATGGGTGAGAGTCTCGCTAGTGAAAATGAAGCCATTGAAATCAATTGTCTGTTTAAGTACTGACGCTTATAATATGCAGTGAATAGTACTCATTGATTTCAATGGGTCCATTCACCGCAATTGGTTTCCGCTCGTGCATGAAGTATCCTTTTTCCATAGCATGCTATGGAGGGTTATTGTTGCGGAATCTGGAGGCGGATGGCCGCTCCGGATTCCACAGCAAAAATCTATGTGCATGGGGCCTTACACTGGACTGGAGTCAAGTGGATCTTTAAATTTTCTATTTCCCTATTGATTCTCTAAATTGTGGGGCGACATGAATATTCTCCTCCTGTCTCTGCTTTGAGGTGGATGTAAACT
The DNA here is from genome assembly GCF_035609145.1 of Eleutherodactylus coqui. Classification (NCBI taxonomy): domain Eukaryota; kingdom Metazoa; phylum Chordata; class Amphibia; order Anura; family Eleutherodactylidae; genus Eleutherodactylus; species Eleutherodactylus coqui. Next base: position 39,166,055 of record NC_089846.1, read on the forward strand.
GAAGGTGATCGCCCCCTTAGGACTGCCCGGCCAGATGATCTTCCTGTGTGTGGCAACATTTTCTGGAGCTACATGAATTCTCGTCCTGGCTGTTTCCTTCCTCCTCATGTTTTAAGATGCTAATGTCAGCCCATTAACACCCTCATGACACAAATGATCAATTTTTCTGCTGTATTTGTTATGAGCTTGGTTCTGTTATTGCATCCTTGTACTGAAGTTGTTTTGCGCTGTACTTATGTTAGGAGCTTGGTTCTGGTGCTGTATTTATGTTATCAGCTTAGTTCCTGTATCATATCTATGTACCAGAGTTGATTCTGATGCTATATTTATGAACAGAGCTTGGTTCTTGTACTGCATGTATGTACTGAGTTTGGTTCTGGCGCTGTATTTATGTTATAAGCTTGGTTCTGGTGCTGTATTTATGTTATCAGCTTAGTTACTGTATCATATCGATGCATCAAGGTTGATTCCGGTGCTGTATTTATGTTATGAGCTTGGTTCTGGTGCTGTATTTATGTTATGAGCTTGGTTCTGGTGCTGTATTTATGTTATGAGCTTGGTTCTGGTGCTATATTCATATACTGAACTTGCATCTCGGGTTGTAGTTATGTACTGAGCTTGGTTCTAGTGCTGTATTTATGTACTGAGCTTTGTTCTGGTGCACTATTTATGTTATGAGCTTGGTACTGGTACAATATTTATTCACTGAGTTTAGTTCTGGAGTCAGCTTTCTCACTGCTCTTTGCACATCCATAATACCGGCAGTCTTTCATTTAGGTACTATTTTCTTTTTCTTATTTCGGGGGCACCAGAAAAAAATTCAGCATAGCGTGCCATCTGACCCAAGGCTGGCACTGGCTGCATGATATCGTTCCTTTCATGTTCCTGCATTTCTGATGTAGCAAACTTACAATATGTTGTAAGTCGTACTGGATTAGCACATCCCGTGTCTTTGCATAGGATAGGTAAATCATATTGAAAAGTGATATTAAAAGTGAATCTGAGTGTTTCAGCTTTTGTACATGGGTGTTATTCATTCCCTGTCAATTCCGGTTTGTGTAATCTAGACTAATTATGTGCAATGTTTCATGAATGTTTATGTGATTAGCACTAATGTGATCTCCTCACTCTCCAGCAGATGCCACTGTTGTACAAGCCTTTTGATAGTCGTACCTTAGAACAGCCTTAAGTCATGTTTTCTGTTTTAAACATGGAAAAGTATTCTAAATGTTAAATATAATAACCGCCGAGAAGCAATTATCTTCTTTTTAAACATCAATTGTAACAATTTTCAAATCAGATGGCTTTTTACAATCATCTACCTTTCAAAATCCAATACATAAGGGAAGAACAAAAGATGAACATGAATAAAGATGTGCTTTTGTATTAATATGATTTCCTATTTGAACTTGTACAACCTCAGATTTCTTTTCTTTCCCATTTCTATGTAAACAAGCTGAAGATTCCTATGTTTACTCGTCTTACAATGACTAGATAAGCGCTGATTACACTGTGTGCAAATTCTCAAATCTTGAAACAACTCACTAATTTAGCATCCTTCAGTAACTTCTAGTTCTGACTGACTTCTGTGAAGTCTCACAAGATTTTAATGGTAAGTGAAATTACATCACTATACGAAGTTGCAAATCATATTATTGGCTGTTCGGGTGGCCTTATGGTCATCCAAGCTATTCATCATCTTAAAGGAGAGTCCAGACACAATGCACTGATGAATACTGCTATTAGCTATGGCAGCCATAGTTCCTTGTACAAGACCACAACATTAACCCCTTGAGTGGCACGCCCGGAAATTTTCAGGGACAAGCCGAAGATTTCCGGGCTATGTATCACTATGGGAGCTGCAGAGCACAATGCCACAAGCTGTGGCATTGTGCTCTGCCTGCACTGTCCCACAGAGAGCAAAGCAGGACATTAAGTAGCAGGAAGATATTGCCGATATGCCGGCAATCTCCTGCTTCTAAAGTCCTGCTTTGTTTACAGGTTGCTATAGAGACCATCGGCTTATCAGAAGCAAGCCGATGGTCTCTGTTGCAGGGAGAGCTGGTGCGTGGCTGTCAGAGGACAGCCAGGCACCAGCTCTTACAGCAGAGATCAGAGAAAACCTCCGATCTCTGCTGTGTTAACCTTTTGCATGCTGCAGTCACATAGACATACCAAATATGTATTTTTGTTTTACGATTTAGATTTTTTTTTTGATTATAGATATGGCAAAAGGAGGATGATTTAAACTTGCATTACTTTTTTTTTTTTAAGTGTGAAAAAGTCATGAAAAAGATAAAAAAAACTATTACAATTTGGTATTGGCATAATCATACCGGCCTGTAGAATGACTTTAATATATTATTTTTGCTGCTCAGAGAATGCAGTGAAAAATAAAAATAAAAAACATGCCAGAATTACAGATTTTGTTAATTTTGCTACTAGAAAAAATGGAATAAAAAGTGATCAAAATTTTACATGTTCCAAAAAATTAGATAAATGAAGACTAGAGTTCCTCCCGCAAAAAACAAGGCCTTCTGGGGCCTCTGGCAATGGTAAAAAAATGAATAGGGCTCTTGGAATGTGGCGACACAAAAGCAAACCTTTAAGAAAAAAAAATGTTTTAAATGTACAAAAATGGCAAAACATAAAAAAAACTGTATAAACTTGGTAACACCGGAATTGTGCTGACTCAGAGAATAATGTTATCATGTTATTTATTCACGCTGAACGCCGTAAAAATGAAATCCAAAAACCTAATGGCAGAATTTCTTTTTTTCCCCCTAATCTCCCTACAATTTTTTTCACAAAAGTTATGCAATACATTATATATACCCAAAAATGATGCCATCAAAAAGTACAACTTGTCCTGCAAAAAACAAGCCCTCATATGGCTGTGTCAATGGAAAAATCAAAAAGTTATGGCTCTTGGAACGCGACTGGAAAATTAGTTGAAATTAAATGATTAGTCCATTTAAAAAACCTGCCCTGGTGGGCACGACAGGGTGGTAGGAAACCCGCCACTCAAGGGGTTAAAGGGGTATTTCCATCTCAGAAATCCTATTTCAATCTGTTTGAAATCACAAAGCATTGCATTAAACCATAAGATGTCTATTATCAAAATGCTCCGTTCTCCGGGCATTGCAGCTATTGATTCCTCTGTCCTCTGGTTGTTTACTGTTTGTTGGAAGTGAAACATCCCCAGGTGCCTCCCTCACTCTTGTTTAACCCCTTAATGATGCGGCCCCATTTTATTTTTGCATTTTTGTTTTTTCCTCCCCTCTTTAAAAAAATTGTAACTCCTTTATTTATCCATCAACATCGCTGTATGAGGGTTTGTTTTTTGCGGGACGAGTTGTATTTTTAAATGGTGCTATTTACTGTACCATTAATGTACTGAAAAACTTTTTTAAAATTCTAAGTGGAGTAAAATAAAAAAACAAAAAAAAAACGACATTCCATCATCTTTCAGTGCGTCTTGTTTCTACTGCGCACAAACTACAACAAAAGTGACATGATAACTTTATTCTATGGGTCAGTACGATTTCTACGATACCAAACTTGTATGTTTTTTTTTTTTTACTGTACTACTCTTTTTTTTTTTTCAAAGGCATTTAACTTTTAAAAATTATTTTCAGCGGTCATCTTCTGCGCGCAATAACTTTTTTATTTTTTCGTCGACGTAGTTGAGCTTGGGCTTATTTTTTGCGAGATGTCCTGTAGTTTTTTGATAGTACCAATTCGGAATACACACGACTTTTTGATCCCTTTTTATTGTGTTTTTTCTGGGAGACAGGGTGACTGAAAAAGTTCATTTCTGGCGTTCTTTATTTTTTTTTTCGGACGACGTTCATCGTGCGGGGTAAATAATGCACTACTTTGATAGATCGGACTTTTACGGATACGGCGATACCAAATATATATTTTTATTTTATGATTTAGATTTTTTAATAATAGATATGGCAAAGGGAGGTGATTTAAACTTGTATAACTTTTGTTTTTTTACAATAAATAAAACTTTATTGAATTTTTTTTGCTTTACATTTAAGTCCCCCTGGGGGACTACAACCAGCTATGCTTTTATCACTCCTGCAGTATGACGTAATACTATAGCATTACGTCTTACTGCCATTTGACAGGCAGTCTATCAAGCCATCCCACGGGGATGGCTTTATAGGCAGTCTGCTAAGGCAGTCCTGGGGCCTTCCAAAAAGCCCCTGGCTGCCACGACACCTACATTGCTCCCCCGTTCTCACCACGGGGGGGGGGGGGCCTTCCAGGACCCCCAAACATAGTTCGGGGGATTTAATTGCCGCCGTCAGAACTGGCAGTAGCATTTAAAGGGTTAATAGCCGCGATTGGCCGAACGTCTGATAGCGGCTATTGCCCGTGGGTGTCAGCTGTAATAAACAGCTGACGCCCACGCTGTATGAAGAGAGGTCGCCCCGCCACCTCTCTTCATAAATACCCCGACGCTCCAGGACGTACCCTTAAGTTCTTGGTCGTGAAGGGGTTAAAGGGGTATTACCATCTTGGGAATCCTATTTCAATGTGTTTAAAATCACAGAACAATGCACTCACCCATAAGATTCCTCTGCCATCTGGTTGTTTGCTGCTTCTTGCTAAGGAAACAGACCACTTCTTATTTGGAAAGAAGTAGCAGAGCCCAATGATAGCCGGGGGCGATGTGGAATGTGCTCCAATAATGATGAACAACCAGAGGATGTGCTCTAGAGATGCTTCTGGCAAGGATGAACAAGCAGAACATGTTTTCTGCACTCCAAGCATGCTTGGAGTACAATGATGAATACATCTGAAAGCTGTCTAAAAGAATGTATGTATTTGTTGCCTATTGCAACCAATCACAGTTCAGCTTTTATTTCATCTCGGCATTATAAGAAATGAAAGCTATGCTGTAATTGGTTGTTATGGGCAACCAAAACTAAAAAAAGATTTTCTTTAGTTTTACTGTAAATCCACTTGTAAGAGACTTTTTTCCCCTTCATGTGAAGTTTTTTCTCTCATCCATGATGCAATGCTGAATCACCGGTGCACCACGCGACCACTTTTTTGGACCACATGACAAAGATGTTTATTTTACTGCGGTGGCACAAGTTAGCAAGGAGCACATTATCCTTGCCTCCAAAGAAGAGAATAGGAGAAGAGAAATATATAATGTATGCCAGTCTGCATAGGTTAGTGTTACTATCCATATGGGAGAAAGACCTTTCAGCACCCGGGATTTTGTTATGTAAGCAGTATTTTCTCATACTAGTGACTTTGCGGCACCGAAACTGGTGGGAGTTGGTGGCAACAGCTTCCTGATATATGTAGTAGTAACTGTAATTATATGGCAGTGACATCGTGCTCTTTTTTTGGGGGGGTTTCTGCTTGCTGGAATTGATAATAATTGATTACTACTGTAGTGCACCAGAGTGCAAGGTGATGTTCATAAGGATGGTTACTGTATGTCCCTCTCTCTCCTGGGCGCACTATGATAAAAGATTGGGGGTGGATGGTAATGGCTGGTCGCTGCTCCCTGGTGTGGTGCTTTGGTGAATTGTGATACTCCCGTTAACTCACTCTTATTCAGCATTCTGATGATGAGTATTCAAGTACTTTCCAGTCCAGTTTTTCAAGTCCTGTCCTGAGGGCGGTGGCTGTAAGTGCTGCTGACTCTCTATTTGCTCCATACTATTGATGTGGGTATTTTTGCCACTTCCCCAGAAATCTTCCGCCTGCACTATGCACTTTTACACTTCCAGAAGTCAGATCCAAAAAATGAATGTTAGGAATTGTGAGGAACTGTCCACAAACTACCTGTCTTGCACGGCCCCACTGTCTGCTCTCTTTTTCTAAAAACTGAAACTTCTGGAAAATAATAGGAACTTTTATAACTGTTACTTCTTCCACCAGCTTAATGCTTTTTGGCTGATGGGTGGGAGGCTGTATTACTAGACTGTTCTATCCTTATCTGAACTAAACATTATAGCCACCCCTTTCAAGATGAGACATTTCACAAGATATTAAAAGCACATTTGAAGTCACATTTATGCAATTTTCAAGAACCATCAGTACAATTATGTAGTTACACATCTAGGTCACTACACTACAGCACATCTGTTTTTTACTGATTCATATGCTGTTATCTGGATCTAGTATTTGTTTGGAGGCATTTCCTTTCCTTTGATCTATCATTGTCCAGTTTTTTGATTAGAAATAGCCCATTTTAATGCTTCCCTGATGAACTCATGTATCACTGAGAGAAACACGTTGGACCTTTTGGAATTTGCTTGCTATATTGGACTGCATACTTGAATTTAGATATGAAATTTATTTGATCAGTGATTTTTGCCTGTCTTTATGCATTGACTATGAGTTCTTTGTGGCCTGACTGTGTTCATAAGTATCATCTGACTGTATTTGGTAGTTTTTAGCCCCTGTCCTCCCACTTTATATCCATTTCTGACCCCTATAGGGACTTCTAGCAGCCTACAAGGATAGGTCAGAAACTTGAGTCACCCTTATCAGGGCGAGCGCTCCGCTTAGGTGGCGATATAACAGGAACATACTACAGTGTATTTTGTTTTTTTTGTTAATGGTTAATACAGGTTAAGTATTATATATATAACTAATGGTAGATGCTATGTGATTACCTCTGGAAACCTAGAATAAAAATGAATAACCAAATAAGCTTCTCTCTTGTTGAGGTGGCGCTGCCAATTGATGCCATATTTGCGTTTTGGTATCAATTTGCATGCAAAAAATGAAAAACCTGATATATTTTGTTTAGTAACATCCGGAAAATATCTAGCTACACTGGATGATTGAGATAAAGAAGTACAACCAATATACCTCATATTGCAAAATGTACAAGTAACGCAATACCTTGTGTGATCAGAATTGTAATTCAAGAAGGATTCAATACTGATAATTTTGTTGTGCGGCAAGCATACAGCAGTTTCATGACTTTCTGCAAGCTTGCATATATTATGCCATCCACATTTAATAAAGCCTGCTTGTGACAGCCATGTTTTACTGCATGGTTTTCTATTGAAATCACTTGGGGACAGCAAATTTTCAAGAGTAATGCCCCGTCTAGCTTCACAGAGACAACCCCGCTCTGATATTTGTTTGAATATGTCATCCTGATAAAGAACTGTCAAATATTTAAAAATATATATGTTTAATTTAGTTGAAATTGTTACTGTGTGCTGTGGAGAAAGCAATCAGAATGTGCCTTGTGTTTAAGACTAGAGATGAGCGAACGTGTTCTTCCGAGCTTGATATTCGTGCGAATATTAGGGTGTTCGGTATGTTCGTTATCCGTAACGAACACCATGCGGTGTCCGGGTTACTTAAACTTTCTTCCCTGAGACGTTAGCGCTTTTTTTTGGCCAATATAAAGACAGGGAAGGCATTACAACTTCCCCCTGCAACGTTTAAGCCCTATACCACCCCCCTGCTGTGAGTGGCTGGGGAGATCAGGTGTCCGCCTGATATGAAAGTCTGCCCCTCCTGCGGTTCGCTATGGATGCATTCTATATGCGCTCAATGGGGCCAGCGGCAGCAGCGCTGACCCCATTGAGAACATATAGAAGACAAATCCTTCTTCTCTGGCACAGCTGTAACAGCTGTAGCAGAGAAGAACGATGTTTGCCCATTGAATTCAATGGAGCGGCAATACAGCATGTTCCACTGAATGCAATGGGCTGCCGGCGATCGCAGGATGAATGGTCGGAAAGGGGTTAAATATATAACCCCTTTCCTGCAATTCATCCAGAAATGTGTTACACTAAAAATATATACCGGCGTATAAGGCGACGGGGCGTATAAGACGACCCCCCAACTGTCACCTTATACGCCGGTAATACAGTGGAGCAAAGAATAAAAAGCATTACTTACGTTTTTAGATGATCTGCGGCGCTCCTGCAGGCTGTCACTCCCTCCTGGTCCACGGCAGAGTATTGCTTTCTCCACGAAAGACTTTAAATCCCTGCCTCCAGAAGCACATGTGCCTTCAGCCAATCACAGCCAATGACAATGATGTCATTGAATGGCTGTGATTGGCTGTGTTTCTGGAGGCGGGGATTTCAAGGCTTGAAATCCCCGCCTCCAGAAACACAGCCAATCACAGCCATTCAATGACATCATTGTCATTGGCTGTGATTGGCTGAAGGCACGTGTCTTTCTGGAGGCAGGGATTTAAAGCCTTTCATAGAGAAAGCAATACTCTGCCGTGGACCAGGAGGGAGTGACAGCCTGCAGGAGCGCCACAGATCATCTAAAAACGTAAGTAATGCTTTTTATTCTTTGCTCCACTGTATTGCCGGCGTATAAGGTGACAGTTGGGGGGTCGTCTTATACGCCCGGTCACCTTATACGCCGGTATATATTTTTAGTGTAACACATTTCTGGATGAATTGCAGGAAAGGGGTTATATATTTAACCCCTTTCCGACCATTCATCCTGCGATCGCGGGCAGCCCATTGCATTCAGTGGAACATGCTGTATTGCCGCTCCATTGAATTCAATGGGCAAACATCGTTCTTCTCTGCTACAGCTGTTACAGCTGTGCCAGAGGAGGACGATCTTTATGCTGACAGTGGGGGGGGGGGGCACTCTTGCCGCTATTGTGGCTTAATAGTGGGACCTGTGAACTTGAGATGCAGCCCACCATGTAGCCCCTCGCCTGCCCTATCCGTCACTGTGTCATTCCCATCACTTTCTTGAATTGCCCAGATTTTCACACATGAAAACCTTAGCGAGCATCGGCGAAATACAAAAATGCTCTGGTCGCCCATTGACTTCAATGGGGTTCGTTGTTCGAAACGAACCCTCGAGCATTGCGGGAAGTTCGTTCCGAATAACGAACACCCGAACATTTTGGTGTTCGCTCATCTCTATTTAAGACATGTATCAAACAATAGTGATGCTCGAGAATTATTCTCCAGTGCATGGGCTGATACCAGAATAGTTTTCATGCCCCATACGTATTTAGAGGCGTACCAAAAAGTAAATGCATTACAGCAAAACAAATGTGAAGTACAACTAAAAACTTCGTAGGGCAAAATAGGACCATTGACCAGAGGAACATCACCTGGTCAGATGGATCCATATTTCTGTTGCACTGTGCTGATGGTAGGCTCAGAATTTGGCACAAGCAGCATGAATTGATGAATCCTTTCTGTCATGCAGGTGGAGTAATGGTGTGGGGGATGTTGTGTAAGCACATCCTAGGTCCTCTGATACCTGTGGATGGATGCCATGATAAACTGCTGTGGTTCTGAAGGCCAAATGCTCTATTAGATAGATGTGTCAAATAAAATGGCCATCCAGTGTATATTAAACTAATAAGGAGAAAACAACCAAAATATTTGTTGAAAAGGGATATCCAGAGGAAAGGATACAAAACACAGGAGCAAGGGGAGAGAATATAGTAAATACTCTGCAACTAAAATAGACGACGTAGAAAACAGAAAAAAAATATGATTTTTATTTTCACCTTCTTGTATGGCAAACATGCACCAATGATTTGTAAAATAATGTTAAAATATTGGGACCCAAATGTACATCTAGCAAGAGTGATTCACTAAACTATCTGGCAAAAGCAGACTTAATAAGAGAAGGATAAGAAGTAGAGATGAGCAAGCATGCTCGTCCGAGCTTGATGCTTGTTCAAGCATTAACATACTCAAAAGTACTCGTTACTCAAGCGAGCACCACGTGGTACTCGAGACAAATTTCAGGCATTGTTTTCAATGGAGCCACGGCTGCTGCCAGCGGCTCCATTGAAGACAATAGTCTGCCGGCACCCCTGAATTCTTTTTCATGGAAGGGCTTTACATATAAGCCCTTCCCTGAAAAACAATAATTTTAGTGTAAAAAAAAAAAAAAAAAAATATATATATATATATATATATATATATATATATATATATATATATATATATATAAAAAGACGTACTTCTCCGCCTCTGCCGTGTCCCCCGCCGAATGAATGACGGACGAGAGTTGCCTGTGATTGGCTGAGTGCCTCAGCCAATCACAATCAGCTCTTTCAGCAGCATTTAAAATCCCCGCCTACTCAAAGACGAGGACCACAGAGCCGAGGACAGCGCAGAAAACACGCGGCTGAGCCCCGGCCGCTGAAGCAAGGTGAGTATCTAATTTTTTTTTTAAACAAATTTTACTGCTTTTTTAGGGAAGGGCTTATATTTTAAGTCCTTCCCTGAAATTCAATGACAGGGTGCCGGCAGCAGGATTCTCTACCGCAGCTGTCATGTTTTTACCAGCTGGGATGTGTTCTTTATCCCCGCGGGGAACACAGCAGTGGAGGAGGGTAAGTTTATTTTTTATTTTTTTTACACTAAAATTTTTGTTTTCAAGGAAGCCCTTCCATGAAAAACATTTCAGGGGTGCCAGCAGACCATTATTTTCAATGGAGCTGTCGGCAGCAGCCGCAGCTCCATTGAAAACAATGCACGCTCCTCCCGGAGCATCTGTCACCTTCAAAAATACTCGAGTCTTCCATTGACTTCAATAGGGTTCGTTACTCAAAACGAACGCTCAAGTATCGCGGAAAGCTCAGCTCGAATAACGAGCACCCGAGCATTTTGGTGCTCGCTCATCTAATAAGGAGATATTTAAAAATGAAACAAATTGGCGCATTTGTGCCTCTTAATTGCCTGCACTGTAATGTTCAGCTTACACAGCAAAGATGTCACAGGAATGCCTCCACAACATTGTCACACTTCTCTGGCCTTCCCAGTCACCAGATTTAGCACCTCCATCCCCCCCTCCCCCCGTATCACATCTTACATCCAAGATTCGGTGGTACAACAGGGTACTAGACCCTCCATGCCCGCATGTATCACATCTTGTATCCAAGCTATAGGCGGTACAACAGGGCACTAGAGCCTCCATGCCCACCTGTATCACATCTTGTATCCAAGCTAGAGGCAGTACAACAAGGTACTAGAACCTCCATGCCCGCCTGTATCACATCTTGTATCCAAGCTATAGGCGGTACAACAGGGCACTAGAGCCTCCATGCCCACCTGTATCACATCTTGTATCCAAGCTAGAGGCGGTACAACAGGGTACTAGAGCCTCCCTTCAAGTGTTCAGTTTCCCAGAGAAAGTTTCATTTGATTCAATAACTCTTTCTAGGAGATGGATTTTTTTTTGACAATTAGTGTAGCTAAAAAGGGATGCGCAAAAAATAAAAACCTTGACCCAATAAATTGCCATGATGGTGTATTAATGGAAAAAAACAGATAATTAATAAAATAGGTGAGCATAAAAAGTAAGAACTTGAATGCAGTTAATTAGCATGATGATCTGCAAATGAAAAAAAAGTTCCTAACTTTATGGAATTTAGTAGCTCCAAGTTGCCAATGCAAAACGGCAAACAATTGTGCTGGAATTCTCTTTTCTTTGCTAGGTTTGTTTAAAAGTGGTAGGAAACACTGTCTGTGTTGCAACAATGTTACCCATAAAACCAAGACCTTTTCGTAACTGTTCTATGAAGTTCTTCCATAATTATGTGTCAGATTTTCTCCAAACACCAAAAGGCAGGAGGACCAAGCATAGATCAAACAATAGCTTTGCCCTACACAGTGTATGAAGGTCTATCCTCTTCAGTGATGAGTCCTGCTTTTCTCATGGACACAATGATAGCCAGAGATTTGTTGTGGGCAACTCCATGAAGAGGCCTACATGAGGGAAAGTCACATTGGTCCTACCCCTGGAATTATGGTATGGAGTGACATAATGTATGGTAACTGGACTCCTCTAGTCTTCATTTTTGGTACATTAACAGCTCCACGTTATGTTGATTTGGTTTTGGAACCTGTGGTACGGCTATTTCTCCAAAGTGTCCCAGGAGCCATTTTTCAACAATGACAACACCAGGCCACATGTTGCTTGTGTGAGCAGCCTGTGGGCCTAACATGCTATTATGGCCTGTCTCCGAACTTGTCTCCAATCAAGCACATCTAAGATCTAATTGGTTGGCAATTGCTAAGGAAGCTGCCAGCAGTGCATCTTGATGATTTGCATGCCCAAGTGCGTTTAGCATGGCAGAACATTCCCCAGACATCCTTTGATGACTTCAATAACAGAATAATTATTAGTAAACACTTGCCAATACGCTCGGACACTAGGTCAGGAAGATCAGATTGGACTCACCCGGCAGATGGGAGGGAGGTCAGCTGTGGGCCAATGACTCTCTCCCCTCTGAAATTCTAGGAACGCCTTGTACACAGATAAGCACTGGGTCCTCGGTCAGTGCCTCTTATATTTATAGCTGTTCTTTTTTCTTATGTCTCATGTGCTTGACAGGGGCTATTATTACATGCCAAAACCCATTGCACTGTATATCTCTCTTTTTTGTACCATTTGCATTCTGCCATTTTACATCACGGGTCCCCTGTTAGAGACCCATTTTTTATAATACAGCGGAACCTTTGAATTCATCTTCTGGACGTGGACCCAGTGCTTATCTGTGTACAAGGCGTTCCTGGAATTTCAGAGGGGAGAGGGTCATTGGTCCACAGCTGACCTCCCTTCTGATCTGCCGGGTGAGTCCAATATGATCTTCCTGACCAAGTGTCTGAGCGCATTAGAAAGTGTTTACTAATTGTCTTCCAAGGTGCTGTCCCTACATATTCCTTGATTTCAATGACAGAATGATTCAGACAGACACAGGGGCTTGTAAGGATGGTGCTACTTGCCTCTGGATGGTGGGCAATGAAACAGTTGAAGCTGCTTATTCTTGTCAAACAATCTTCTCTACTGGTGGTCTGTCAAGGGCGTCCTGAGTCTGGTTGCTTTGTATGCGTACCCTCACGCATCTACTAGTCCCAACACCTCCTAATAGTCTGGTCAGAATGTCCCGGGTGGTGGGAAGTTTGCCAATATGACCTCCAGCTTCTTGCATTCCAATAATGTTCCCCCCTCAGACTCTGGTAACGGGGTGAAATCTCTTCTCTGCATCGTACAGGCGTCTAGTGGCCAACAAGCTCTACACAAGCGGAAGAAGAGGCCACTACACACAAGGAGCCTCCGAGAGCCTTTTTATAGACCACGAGTGGAACCACTTTTAGGACCTCGGGTGGCAAGACCGTTCATCTAATCACCACAACTCTAATCATCTGCACTTTTGCCTGAGATGTAACTGAGTTTTGCATCAAAATGAAAACTCCTTCTAGGCACTTGATTTTTTTTTACAAAGAGTGTATATATATCCAGAATGTGCAATTTATCAGTAAAAATACATTGTAAGCTGTTCTTAGCCAAGAAAAACGTGTGATCATTTATAAATGACAGAATCTTTAAAAATTGTCCATTCCCTTGCTACACCAGGGAACTAATTGGCTATTTTGCTGCAGATCTGATAACTGGAAAATTAACTCTACATTGTCCATCCGCAGAACACGCGCGGTGTGAATGTAATCTCACGTATTTTGATGGTTATCCCAGGAAAAAGGGGAAGCTTCTGACTCAGTGTATCCACACGATGGCAGTACACATCACAGAATTAGAGGAGTGGAAGATAAACTTTACAATATTGCATTTGTTTACATCAAAAGTCATTCGGACTAGCTGTAAAAATATCTAAATATATTAGATAGAGGCATTCGAGAAATGTAGTTTCGGGATTAGGGAAATTAGCTACTATTTTAAGCTCATTCCTCAGTACTCTATTTCAAAACTAATTATGATTACCTAGCCCTTGTACGCAAAACTGGCACTTGTTCACACTACTCAAACTTTCTAGTCCTTTCATGTTCTAATCCAAATCAGGGATTAACCTTTGTTGTGCATGCTTTTTTTTTTTTTACTTTCAGGCAGCACAAAGTTCTCCCTATCTTTTCCAACAATTGCTCCGAGTAAATACAGTCATGTTAACGTTTGTCTTTGGAGGAAACATACGGGTGCTTGTGTCTTGTTTCATATTTTACCTGAACATCATGAATAACATGTAGTCATCGACCTCTATGGATGATATTTATTTACCTTTGTTTATATACAGGGTGCAGTCAAAAAGACGGATCCAACGCTATATCTCAATACTGGTGTCCTATAGGCTGCTTTCACACATGCGATTAAATCGATGGCTGTGATTGGTTCATTGAGCGCTGGCTCTGATTGGTTCTTGAGCACCGTGGCTCAGCCAATCACAGTCAATGCTTCCTGGAGGCAGGGACTTTAAACTTCCAGCCCTGAAGCCTACAGAAAAGTGTACTGGAGCAGCAAAGGAGACGCGTGCCAGAACTGACAGCGCCTGATAAGTGATGTATTATTATTTTTTTTTTAATGCAGCTAGAATTTATTTTTGGGGTAGGGACTATACTTCAACCTTCCATCCCCAAAAAAATTCCCGGCAAAAGAACATGCAACTTTGTGTGACACAAAATCCTGTGTTCGTCGTGAGAAGATGCAGCGATATCACACAGAGCACAGATGCGATATCAGTGCGATTTTCTCACGGCAATATTGTGTCACCCATGTAGAAGCGGCCATATTGTAATAATAGTGTGCTTGAATAGGATGGCATGGATGCTCTACTTGATGGTGTGGCATATGGGCTCCTGGGGGCCCCCAGAACATGAATTTATTAGTTTTGTGTTGTGGTTCCTGTAACAGACAGAGAGTAAAACTCAAGTGCAAAGTTGAAGAGTAGCGTGTGAGAAGCAGAAAATCGCTTTCCGCTTCTCGCTAAGTCCCGTGAGACCGCTGCTATGATTCAGGTAAGAAAACATAAGTCATGGTAGTATGGGCTATGCAAAGTATTCTTGAAGTGGCCTTCTACTACGATTAGAGATGAGCGAGCATACTCGCTAAGGACAATTACTCAATCGAGCATTGTCCTTAGCGAGTATCTCCCCGTTCGGAAGAAAAGATATGGCTGCCGGCGCGGGTGAGAGGTGAGTTGCGGCAGTGAGCAGGGGGAAGCGGGGGGGAGAGAGGGAGAGAGAGATCTCCCCTCCGTTCCTCCCCGCTCTCCCCCCGCTGCTCCCCGCCCACCGCCGGCACCCGAATCTTTTCTTCCAAACGGGCAGGTACACGCTAAGGGCAATGCTCGATCGAGTAATTGCCCTAAGCGAGTATGCTCGCTCATCTCTAATTACGATGAATGCATGAAACTGCTCGACAGTGCAGTCTAAGGCTGACGCTATCACTGCGGGAAAGACATGCATCAAGAATGCATGTATAGCAGCAAAACTTACATTTCTTTACTTCAGTCATGGCAGCTGTTCCACAGGGCTTAGAGAGATGGGAAAACGGTTTTATGCTTCTCACATGCTACTCTTCAACTTTGCAATTGGGTTTTCCTCTCTGTCTTACGAGGGCCACAACACAAAATTTAAATCATGTTCTTGGCTCATGTACCACACCATTATGTAGCGCATCCTTGCCTTCCTATGCAAGTACACTATTGTTATTTCAACAGAGGACATCAGTGTCGAGATATGGCACCGGACCATTATATTTGACAACACCCTGTATAGCGCTAACATACTCCGCAGTACTGTAAAGAGAGTGTCATCATCCACTTCAGTTCTCTATGGGATGAAATGTCAAGTAAAAGGGGTACTATGGAAAACTTTTTTTTAGAGTAAGCCATTTAGCAGATGTTAAGGGGTTACTCTACATGATATACTTTACTGCAGCCTCAACTCCTTCGCTAGAGCTCAGCAATCAGTTATTCCGACCAGAGAAAGGTGGGTCTTGCTTTCATTTAGTCTGCCTTCACATGGGTGCTGCGATATTTTTTGGCCACCCGCATTGCGGCTGTATCATTGCATGAATGAGAGATAGCGGCGACCAAGTCATGGCTGCATCTCTCGTTTTAATGCACATACAGATGGCCAGGTGTGGCGTGTATATGCCGCAGCCCGAAATACCGTCAGACGGGGGGAGAGAGTTTAGCTCTCCTAAACTCCCTCCCACTTCCTACTCCCTTCTTCCTCTCTGGCCCTTGCCGTCTGCCAACAAAGAAAGGGGGCAGCATGGGACGAGAGCTAGTGTGTCAAACTGCTGCCCCCTCTATGCCCCTTCCCTTTGCTGGCAGTTGGCAAGGGGCATAGATAGGGAGCCGCTGCTAAACTCCCACCTCCCTTTTCTGGCAGCTCTCATAAGCTCCCATAGGAGTCTATGTAACTAGTTGGGTTATTCCACCAAAAGATAGGTCCAGACCTATCTTTACGGCCCAGCGCTCTCTTTTCCGGCTGGACGATTTTACGCACTAGCAAATCGCCCATCTGAACAAATGCGATGGGCAATTATGGCTACCTATGTAATATATGGAAGTGTTAAGTCCAACCGCAAAACTTTCCACTGTAGCTCATAGAAGCGTTCTAGAGTTGATGACTCCCCTTTAAGATGTCCATATGCACTAATAGTATTGGTCAACAAAATGCTCCTTTTTTAGTTTTTGCACAAATCATGCTATAATAATCTAATCTAGACTATGCCTTCATATAACTCACTTTGCGATCCTTTGAAATTTTACCTATCTACCTCAATTGAATGATTGTTCATGAATATTCATTAGCGTTTCCGTCTTTTCATAATACATAATTTATCTGCTTTGTCTGCAAACTGACAGCTGATTGGTGGGTAGGTAACCTCACAATCACTTCTATTTTACAATCACTGGTTAATCAAAGCCGTCATTGAAGCTCCAGTCTTTAAACACATAGAAGACTTGAATCCTCCCATGCATATACAGTATATCTGAATATAACATGTATTACTACTCAGAAATACAATGAGGTGCCGCGCTTCCTATGGCATCTATTTGGTACTGCTTCTGTCTTGTTGACACATTCTCCTTAACCCCCTCTTTGATGCTCTTGTGTCCAAGTCACATTTTGCAGTTCTGGCAGTCCCACTTTCAAAAAATAATGTGATATTTTAAAGAATTGGACCTTTACGGACGCAGCAATATCAATTTTTACATTTATTTTTTATACGACTGGGAAAGGGTTTAATAAAAAACAAAAAAAACTTTACACATATATCTTTAAAATAATTTATATTGATAAGTTTATATTAGCTATTTTAACTTTTTCTTTTTTTTCTTAGTCCCCATAAGGTAATTGAATTTGCCGCCATTACATTTGATAGCCATTATAGTATAATACAATAGTATGGTATTGCATTATACTGTATTACAGGATGCATATTATTCCCTATCAGCCCTAGGGCATAAATGTATGCCATGGATGGGAAGCAGTTCCTACAAATGGCCATACATTTATGCCCTATGGATGGTGAAGGCTCAGAAGCTGAACCTGTGCCATCTGTAGTGGTAACCAGCTTTGACTCACAATCAGCCTTCCGCAGTTAACCCCTTAAACGTCATGATCAATGTTGATTGTGGCATGTAAGGGTTTCACAGAGGGAGGGCAATTCCACTGTGATGACATTGACCAACCGCCATTTAATCGCAGAGGGCCGATGGGGATGTCATGGCAATGGGAGCACTGGTCTATGGCATTTGGGTCTGCCATAGCCTGTGATCTCTATTGTAAGCAACAATGCATTGCAGTACAGAAATACTGCAATGCATTATCAGAGTGATCAAAGATTTGCATGTTCCAGTCTCCTATAGGGACATAAAAATGTAAAAAAAAAAAAAAAAGGATTAACCCCTTAGTGACGAAGCCTGTTTGCGCCTTAGTGACGGAGCCAAATTTTGGAAATCTGACATGCGTCGTTCAACGTAGCATAACTCCGTAAAGGCTTTACATATCCAAGTGATTCTGACATTGTTTTTTCGCCACATGTTGTACTTCATTTTGGTTGTAAAAAGCGATCGATATAATTTGTGTATATTTATTAAAAGCGCCAAAATTGTGAAAGTTTTGAAAAAATTGTCATTTTTTTCACATTTTCAATAGAGATGAGCGAACGTACTCGTTTTGAGTAATTACTCGATCAAGCATCGCAATTTTCTAGTACTTCAGTACTTGGGTGAAAAGATTTGGGGGGCGCCGGGGGGCGGGGGGAAGCGTGGCGGCGCGGGGGGTAGCAGCGGGGAACAGGGGGGAGCCCTCTCTCTCTCCCTCTCCCCCCACTCCCCGCTGCAAACCCCCACTCACCCACGGCGCCCCCCGAATCTTTTCGCCCGAGTACGGAAGTACTCGAAAATCGCGGTACTCGGGCGAAAAAGGGGCGTGGCCGAGTACGCTCGCTCATCTCTAATTTTCAACTGTAATATCTCAAATATGTCCAAACATACTGTACAAATTTTTGATAAGATATATATTTCCATCTGTTTACTTTATTCTGAATGCACATTTGAAAAAGCGTTTTTTTAACCATTTAGGTGACGTACAAATTTAACATTACTTTTTAGCATTTTGAGGAACACTTTGTTTTCCTGCACCAAGCCAAGTTTGCAAAGGCTCATGAGTGTCAGAATAATAGATACCCCCCCCCCATATGACCCCATTTTAAAAACTACACCCCTTAATGTATCCACTGAGAGGTGTCATGAGTATTTTGACCCCACCGTTTTTTTTCAGGAATAATTAAATTTAGAGGAGAAAAAATAAAATTTCATATTTTTGCAAATATGTAATTTTAAAGACATATTTTTTTCCTATAGTGCCCATGAAAATAAGAATTTACACCCCAAGGGATACTCCCTTGTTTAGAAACATACCCATTGTGGCCCTAATCTTATGTCTGCATGCACAACGGGGCCTAAAATGAAAGGAGTAGTTGGTGTCTTTCAGAACATAAATTTAGCTTGAAGGCGTTTTAGGCCCCATAGCACTTTTGTAGAGCTCTTGAGCGGCCAAAACCATAGAGAACCCCCACAAATGACCCAATTTTGAAAACTGGACCCCTTAACGAATTTATCTAGGGGTGTACTACCTATTTTTACCCCACAGTTTTTAAATGAATTATAGCAAAGCAAAAGAAAAAAAAAATTGTGATTTTCGTTTTTTTGTCAATTCTGTCATTTTAAGAACAGCTTTTTTTGTACAGCACACACATGAATGAAGCCTTGCACCGCAAAATGGATACCCCTGTTTCTCCCGTGTTCAGAGACATACCCATTGTGGCCCTAATCTTATGTCTGGATGCACAACGGGGCCCAAAATGAAAGGAGTAGTCAGTGGTTTTCAGAACATAAATTTTCCTTGAAGGCGTTTTAGGCCCCATAGCACTTTTGTAGAGCTCTTGAGTGGCCAAAACCAAAGAGAACCTCCACAAGTGACCCCATTTTGAAAACTTGACCCCTTAACGAATTTATCTAGGGGTGTACTGCCCATTTTGACCCCACAGTTTTTGAATGAATTCAAGCGAAGCAAAGGGAAAAAAATGTGATTTTTGGTTTTTTTGGCAATTCAATAATTTAAAAACTGCTTTTTTTGTACAGCACACACATGAATGAAGACTTGCACCCCAAAATGGATACCCCTGCTTGTCCTGTGTTCAGAGACATACCCATTGTGGCCCTAATCTTTTGTCTGGATGCACAACGGGGCCCAAAATGTAAGGAGTAGTCAGTGGCTTTCAGAACGGAAATTTAGCATGAAGGTGATGTAGGCCCCATTGCCCACTTGTAGAGCCCTTGAGCGGCCAAAACGACAGAGAACCCCAACAAATGATCCCATTTTGAAAACTAGACCCCTTAACAAATTTATCTAGGGGCGTACTGTGTATTTTTACCCTACAATTTTTGAATAAATCTAAGCAAAGCAGTAGGAAAAAATTACAATTTTCATTTTTTTGGCAGTTGTATCAATTTAAAAACTGTTTTTTTTGTACAGCACACATAGGAATGAAGACTTTCACCCCAAAATGGATACCCCTGTTTGTCCCGTGTTCAGAAACATACCCATTGTGGCCCTAATCTACTTAAAGGACACATGGCTAGGCCTATAATGGAAGGAGCACCCATTGGATTTCAGGGTACAACGGAATAAATTCCAGGCCCCATTGCCCACTAATAGAGCCATTGAGCATCTAAAATGATAAATAACCCCCTCAAATGACCCCATTTTGAAAACTAGACCCCTTATCGAATTTATCTAGGGGTGTACTGCGTATTTTGACCCCACAGTATTTGAATAAATCTAAGCAAAACAGAAGGAAAAAATTACAATTTTCATTTTTTTGGCAATTTTGTCAATTTAAAAACTGTTTTTTTGTACAGTGTACATAGGAATGAAGACATCCACCCCAAAATGGATCCCCCTATTTGTTCCGTGTTCAGAAACATTCCCGTTGTGGCTCTGATCTAATTATAGGACACGTGGCAAGGCCTATAATGGAGGGAACACCTGTTGGATTGCAGGGCACAACTGAATAAATTCCAGGCCCCATTGCCCACTTGTACGGAATAAAAATTGACACCTTAAAAAATCCTCTCACCCCCACACACACTCCGCGCCCTTTTCGGCGTTCCCCAAATCGTAGATAAAAGTAATAACACAGGAAATTACGGAGGCTGGTTGGGATGGGTACATGGGGCAATAAAACCGGGTATCCCCCTCCTCTCATGCTTTTTGGGGGTATTTCATGACCTCAGTAGCGGGTATGGGGTGTAAAAAGTGGCGCTCTGTGAGTCTCAGTAAGCTTGCGGAGGTGCGGCAGTCTCACACAGAAGACGCTACACAAGCTGCTCCTGGAACTGCAGGAAGGCGAGCGTTCCCAGGGCTTCTTGTAAATTGCGTATTACAGGTAGCGGTCTGAATAACGCCGGGCTCACACGGCCGTAGGTGGAATCCGCTTGTGGAGGCCCGCAGCGGATCCCAGCTGTGAGCCGGCTGTGACCCTGCATACGGCCATGTAATGTACTGCGCATAACTGCCTATTCACACAGGCGGTCATGCACAGTACATTTCTTTTTTTGTTTGTATTTCCCGCACTGTCGCTTAGCGATGACACGGGTACCCGCAGCCCGTACACAACGTAGTAGCGTATAGGCAGTGGGTATTTCCATGACCATGGAGCACAATGGGCTCTATGTTGCGGATATCCGCGGTAAAATAGAACCTGCTGCGTTCTCTTTTCTGCGAGTGGATTACGCAATTCCGACCTGCTAATGTGAGAGGATTGGTGTAATCCAATGCGATTGATCTGCATCTTACCGCGGATCAGACACATGCGGAATCCATAATTCCTATCCGGTCATGTGAGACCGGCCAAAGGTAGATCGCTACCTTTTTATCACGTGACTGGGGACCGCTCAAGGAGGCCACCCGTCACTGCTCCAGGCTCTCGGCGACCGTTGGTCGCTGGGAGCAAGGAGATTTTACATTTCCTGTGCTTCCCGACTCCTGCGCATGTGTCCGGTGTTTTGCCGGTGGTTGCATGCGCAGAATCCATGAAAGTTCACGGAAGAAGATCGCATCGGGGTGCAAATACGGAGGCCTCCGGTAAAAAGTTTCATCTCCTCTCACCGATCCCATCGGTGAGGGGAGATGAACCTTCACCTTTTTTTACTTTTACGTAATCGCCATTATCCATTGGAAAACGGCGAACACGTGACCAGGAACCGCTCACCGCGGCTCTCCATGAAATCTCCAAGCTCTCGGCTAAGTTTTGTAGCCAGGAGCAGGGAGATTTTAAATTACGCTGGCAATCCACAGCTTTTGCGCATGCGTCCGCCACTTTGGCGATGGGCCCGTGCGCAGAAGCTGGGGTAAGGTCTGGGGATAAATCCGCGGGCCTTAGGTACGTCATTTCATCCTCCCTCATGGATATGATCCGTGGGGGGTGATGAGATGTAAGATTTTTAAACTTTTTTTTAACTTTTTTAAACTTTGTTTTTTTACTTTTTACCCTTTTTTTTTTTACACTTTTTTTTACTTTACATGATCACTGTTATCCATTGGATAACAGGGATCATGTCCCTGGTGACATCCCTTTGCTCCGGGCTACACATGGCAGCCAGGAGCAGAGGGATTTTAAATTTCCCGGGGCTCGAGCCCCTCTGTGCACACGCTCGATGATTGACATCGGGCGCACATGCGCAGACGGGGACTTCGGGTCCCGGGACATCGGGGAGGACTTAGGTGAGTATTTTCACCTCCCCTCATGGATCCGATCCATGAAGGGAGGTGAAACTGACACTTTTTTAAAACTTTTTTAAACTTTTTCGTGAACGCCGCTATCCAATGTATAGCGGCAATCACAGGCCCGGGGACCACTCACTGTGGTCCCCGGTAACACCTCCTGGTTCCTGGCTACCTTCAGGAGCCGGGAGCCAGGAGATTTTAAATTTGCCGGGGGCTCCCAGGCTTCTGCGCATGCGCGTGACGTCATTGTCTGGCGCGCATGTGCAGAAGACCGGCGGCGGGTCCAGGAGGACCAGATTCTTTGGGGGCAGCGCGGAGAAGGCAGGTGAGTATCTTTACTTTTTTTCACTGTTTTATTTACTTTATTGTGATCGGCACTATCCATTGGATAGCGCCGATCGCGATCACAATGTTGGGGGTGACTGCCCGCATCCTGGGATGACAGCTCCATGCTGTCGGCTACCTGTGGGCACCGACAGCATGGAGCTGTCACGTCCTCAGGCAAGTGGGCATTAATCCTAAGAGGACACATAAAACTACATCCTCTAGGATTAAAGCCCACTTGCTGAGGACGCAGTTTCCCGATGGGGTCGTAGTTAAGGGGTTAAAAAAATCACCCATTTTTGCTCACCTTTCCCTGTTTGGTATAGTCTCAATCCATAATGACCTGTACAATATATTGAACACAGTTTTTATCTTGCACGACAAACACATTATCAAAAAAAAGAACTAGAAGTGGAGCTAAAACGTTTAGTTCATGTTGCCTCCAAAAAAACTTTGCAAAAACAAAGGGTTGTTTTGGGTTTTTTTTTTTTTAAAGGATTTTTAACATAGTGACATAGTATGTAAGGCTGAAAAAAGCCCTCTGTCCATCCACTTCAGCCTATTAACCCCCCCCCCCCCCATGTTAATCCAGAGGAAGGCAAAAAAAAACCAATGAGGTAGAAGCCAATTTTCCCCATTTAAAGAAAAAAATTGCCCCCTGACTCCAATCTGGCAATCAGAATAATCCCCCTGTCATTAACTAGCTGAGAGCTGCCACTGATTGGTCCCTGCGCTCAGCCAATTAGAGGCAGCACTCACTCACCCATTCATGAATTCATGAATGGGTGAGTGAGAGCTGCCTCTGATTGGTGAGGGCTGTGACCAATCAGAGGCAGCCCATTCAGCAGGCGGGGATTTTAAATCCCCGCCTGCTGAATACTACACAGAGCAGTTCAGGAGAACTGCCGGCCGGCCGCGGCTGAACTCCGGCTGCAGGGAAAAGGTGAGTATAATTTTTTTTTTATTTTTACACATTTTAGGATGATTTTCAGGGAAGGGCTTATATTTTTAAGGCCTTCCCGAAAATTCATCCCGCGCTCGCAGGCAGCCCATTGCTTTCAATGGAGCCAGCTGTATTGCCGTCTCCATTGAATTTCATGGGCGAACATCGTTCTTCTCTGCCACAGCTGTTACAGCTGTGGCAGAGGAGAATGATCTTTATAGTATATGTTCTCAATGGGGTCGGCGCTGCTGCCGCCGGCCCCATTGAGCGCATATATAGAAGACAAGGAATCGCAGAACGCAGGTAGGCGCGTTCTGCAAATCGTTGTGTCCTATAATTTATCGCATATCTGCATAAAAAGTGGACATGTGACCGATCCCATTGCGAAGCAATGGTTCTATATATGCGCAGATCGCATGCGCAAATCGCGCGAAAAAACGCCCGTCTAACCGAGGCCTGAGACTGAGACTTTGACTCATAATATCTGTGTACATTAAAGTTTGGTTTTACACTGACCTTTGATTGATATCATTAACTTTGGGAATATCCATCATTTTCTTTCCCTTTTTATCCTAGTTTTTCTTTCATCCCGACCATTGATTTGCCATCTATAATCTAGGACCATATACACTGATCAGCTGTAACATTAAAACCACTGGCAGAGGAACTGAATAACATTGATTATTGTATGACATTGACAACCTATCAAAGATTGGGATATATTAGGCAGCTAGTGAACAGTCAGTTCTTGAAGTTAATGTATTGGAAGTAGGAAAAATGGGCCAAAGTAAGAATCAGAGTGACTCTGGCAGGGTCCAAATTGTAATGGCTAAATGGTCCAAAGAAGGATAACTAATGAACTTCCAACAGGGTCATGGGCATCCAAAGCTCATAACTTATGAGTCATAACATAGAAGATTGATGACAGAAAAGGACAACATGGTCCATCTAATATCCTTTGTATCTTAGGACAGATATGCAGTTATCCCAGGCATGTCTAAATTCACTTACTGTTGATGTGGGTAGGTCCTAGTAAAGGCTAACTTGTCTAGTGCAATACCACATGGGTCAGAACTGCTTTTTGGCAGAAGAGGGACCTAAACAATACTAACAACTGGTTTAAAGGTTATGACTGACTAATGTAGGTGGCATTAGTGTGAAGCTGGAAAGTGGGGTCATTATCTTAGTGGTGGCTACTCTGCAATACTTAGGGAGGACTAAGACTAAATTATGGTTAGTGCAACAAAAAATAAAGTTAGAGGTGTCTATAGAGTTAGAAACCCATCCAATAAGGTCCGCCTCTACATGTCAGTTGGGCCCACATATTTTTTATCAAAATGTGTGCTAAGAACATTGAATTTGTTATGCACTAATTCTATACAACAGTTGTACAATTTCATGCAGATATTGAATGTGTATGAGTGCTGAACCACATGTTTTTGTTGCCATTTGGTTAGTGTCATATGTCATTTGTCACAGGACTTTTAGGGAATTTGTCCACTGTTATATCTTGTACTGCATTTTTGAATGTTTTATTAATTTGCTTTCCAATTATAATTATAAATAATTATTTAATAAAGGTTATGCTTTATTTTTTTGGTATTTTTCTTCCATCATTTCTGCTTTATAGCAGTGCCATTGTTTGTGCAGCTCATAAATCATGGAGATGTGTTATGCATTATTATTAGAGCCATTACACCAATTCTTCCAAAGTCTCATTCACACAGCTATGCTTTGTATACAGAGGCTATATGAAGGCACACAGTGTCCCCATGAGTCCTTACTATAGAGCTATTCACGCTCCATATGCCACTGTGCAGTATGTTGCTTAGTACTTGCATTATAGTGATATTTCCCCTGCAAGCAATACTTAAAGGGGTTGTCCCGCGGCAGCAAGTGGGTCTATACACTTCTGCATGGCCATAATAATGCACTTTGTAATATACATTGTGCATTAATTATGAGCCATACAGAAGTTATAAAAAGTTTTTTACTTACCTGCTCCGTTGCTGGCGTCCTCGTCTCCATGGTGCCGACTAATTTTCGCCCTCCGATGGCCAAATTAGCCGCGCTTGCGCAGTCCGGGTCTTCTGCAATCTTCTATGGAGCCGCTCGTGCAGAATGCAGGCTCCGTGTAGCTCCGCCCCGTCACGTGCCGATTCCAGCCAATCAGGAGGCTGGAATCGGCAATGGACCGCACAGAAGAGCTGCGGTCCACGAAGACAGAGGATCCCGGCGGCCATCTTCAGCGGTAAGTATTGAAGTCACCGGAGCGCGGGGATTAAGGTAAGCGCTCCGGTAAGCTTCCTTTACCTCCCTGCATCGGGGTTGTCTCGCGCCGACCGGGGGGGGGGGGTTGAAAAAAAAAAAAACCCGTTTCGGCGCGGGACAACCCCTTTAAATATGGTAGAATACAGTTGCAATCAAATATTTGATGTTTTATGTCAAGCACACCTGATACAACCAATGAAACCCCTAATTAGTTTCATCAAGTGTGCTTGAGAAAAAACCTGATTGACAAGTGCGTGAAATTGTAAGAGATTCTATTTAGGGGGTTTAATAATTCTGAGACTGCAGTAACCATTAAAAGTGGCATTTTGTGGCAAGTTTGAGAAACCACTTTTTATATTAGTTGGGCTATTTATAGGGATTTTGTAATCAAAAACTATTGATGACCTATCTTCAGGATAGGTCATCAATAGTTAATTCCCAGGGGCCTGCTGCTCATGACCCTCGGCAATAGGCTGATTGCCTGGCCTGCTGTCAGTGCAGTAGGTCCGAACATGGTCATAGGCCATGGTACCAAAAGTGCCTTAGCTGGCTTCACACCCATTAAAAACAATGGGAGCCGAAGTGGCTATTACACTCCTGGCACTCCCACTTCCAACACTGGGGCCAGATGCAGAAGTGTTATAATCATTTCAGTTCCCATTGATTTCCTTTTGCCTGGAAAACCTCTTTATTTTTGGTTTGTTTTATATTTTTTTTGCAAACAGTTAAAAATTCGTAAATTTTGCAAATAACCTTAATTTGCAATACAGGCTAAATAATTCAGATTGCAACTTTAGCCCTATAATACGATGTCCAAAGGGCGTCAAAATCTTCTTATATTTCTTCTATTTCATTTCTGCACAAGATCCAAAATTAAAAACATCCTTTCGGCGTCATAAGGCCATACACTAAGACCCTACAGAAGACTTGAGGATTGTAAAGAGCCGTAATAAACTTTTGTGCGAGAGGCTGTAAGTAGGACCATAAATTTCAGCATTTAATATTCTACCTGATGGTTACAGATCCTTGGCTTATTGTATTTATTCTTTAGCGACGTACTATTGTATATCAGGAGATCATCTGAATTTAATAAAAACAAAGCAAGGGCCAATATCTCTTCATTGCACTTAACAATATTTGTTACATTCGAGATGAAAACAAATCCAGACTACGGTCGACGAAAAACACTGGAGCATAATGTAATTGTAAGCCTGGAAGTTCCCTAATTTTTCTATAAATAATAACCGACCAACCAAGAAGAAAATAATTTGATTATTGCTGTTTATACGCCATTCTGAATGACTGATAAAGAATACAATGCTGAAAGAGCAAAGCCAGACTTGAGTGTAAGCACACGGGCTTGTAAATAAAACATTATGTGATTGCTTTGAGGCTTTTAAGTACTGTTGCTACAAATCCATAAATACCTGTTATGCTCTCTGACAGTTTCTATTAAAAGACCGAGAGACTGATCTTTCCACCCAGCTCACAAATGTATTCATGTGCCTTCCTAATCTGTATATTTGAAGCATTAATGCTGTGTTTATGTACTTTTAAACATTTTATAACTTTGCCTTGAATAATCCTTCTATAAAAGGTATTACCGAGGTCTTAATTAATATAATTGTTTGCATAAGCCCTTTATCTTCAATGTACCAGGAGAGAACTATAAGTTAATATTTAAAATTCTGATCTGCTTTAATAAATTCCCGTAGGTAGCAGTGGCTTGTTATAAGCTCCTTGTTATGGAACATTTTGTGTGACCTTCTACCTTACGTAACCTTTTGTTCTATGATAGCCCGCGATAATCATCCCAACATGTGATTATTGAAGTTTCCTAGGAGTTGCACTTTTATTGCAAATTGGCAGGAGATGTAGCAGTAGGAGGGTGCAGAGGTGACATCACACCCCGATCCTGGTGCCTGACTGAGCCCATAGACAGAGTGCGGAAAAAAAGTTAGTGGAGCTACTCCTGGGTTAGGTGTATAGGGCTTTAATGACTAAACAAAGCATAATGGTGAGCAGAAGTGATGGAAGTGCTCAAAATCCAGAATGTGCATCACATAGCTTAAGACAGAATCTGGCCTGTACCGTGTGTCATTCCTTTATAAGCGGGCCTTTGGGCTTAGTCAATAGAGAAGCAAAGACAAAATCTGGTGATGGAGAAACTTCTAATTTATGCAATTCGAGGCAGATTTGATTTCTCTTTATTAATTATTACTGGGGAACAAAAAGACACGAGAAAATCTCTTCCTCAGCTTAACCGTCCTGTAATCCCCGTGATAAGGACTACTTTTCTTGATTTGCAATTTCCTAGGCTCAGTGCCATGCTGTTAGGATTGATTTGCTAGTAGAGAAGATGACTGTATGCCCTCAAGTTACATGAGAGGAGCAGAACCTCACCACATGTGTGGCATCAGATCCTCAGATGGATTAGGGTAGACGATGCTTACAAATGTGACCATCTTGTACAGCCATCATCTCCACTAGCAAATCAATCCTGACAGCATGGCACTCAACCTGAGAAATGGATATGAAAGTCACTGGGGCAGAGAAGTCTTGAAATCCAATGGAAAAGCACTTCACAGAAAGAAATGACTTCTAAAAACAATTTTTTATTAATATCTAATTTAAAATTAGGGCTACGTAACTAACAACACATGTACGATCAAGGATGCAAATCATAATACCCAGTTACGTAACTGGTAGAAGACAGATTCAGTGTCCGGCTTTGATAATTAGCTCGAGATGGAATAAGTACTTCACCAAAAGTTGGGCTTGTTACAATTTACTGTCAACAAAGTATCAGACTGCACTTGCTCAAAAACCTGGACTACTTTACCAGCCAAAAGGTTAAGATAGTAAAAAGCAGAATTAACTGTTTAGAGACCAGCCAGAATCTGGATTAAAAAAAAAAAAGAAATGGTCAGCTCACCTCCTCTGTAAAGGAAAAAAAAACAGGGGTCATGCATGCATACATGTATGGAGCATAAGACATGGACGTAAGTCATTTACGGCAATTGTAGACATCAAACCAGTAAAGTGTCAGCTATAAGTACAAAATATGCTTTATTTTCTTTGTAGACAGGACATCACATAGCACAGAAGACGTGTTTCTATCGTCAACCGGTCTTAATTATATTTGATGTGTTTGATGTCTAAAGATTTACAGCTTGATCAAAGGTTCGGTTCAAGTTTGGTTCTCAGTTCAAGTTCAGTTCTATTCATATTAAAGGGTACTATATGGTAGTTATTATCTTAGTATTTGGCGATGTGGGAGTGTGCTTTCACCCCACCTTGGTATGGTACTGCCATCTGTGGATGTAATGAATGCCTGTTATTGGACCCTGTGGCCAAGCCCCCTTTGGGTTATGAACTAATTTTGGCTATTTAAACCTGAACACACAGACTTGGCTCAAATGCTACACTTACTCTGTCAGTCCACCATCAGGGCTGACAGTGACATTGATTCTTATTTTTCTTTCTTTCTATGTCGTGTCAGTCCACCATCAGGGCTGACACTTGCTTCATTCGCAAATCCACAAGGGTTATTATACCCACTGCTGCACTCATACAATCATTGGTATTTTTATATTAGCAATTTAGGTAGGCCTATGTGGTCCTCTTTAGCCCTGTGATTTCATCATATTGGGCTCTCTTTATATTTACCACCGTCAGTGGTTATATCTTTTAACCTAGCTGTGTACATTTTGTTACACGCTGTGGTTTTTCACTGTAGCTGTAATTTATTTGGGTTGGATTTTTTTCTCCTTCCATATGTATTTGGGTTCCTGATGAATTTGGGGTCGTCCCAATGAAACGTGTTGAAGTGAGCTTGAACCGAGAACCAAACTTAAACTGAATCTATGATCAAGCTCTGAATCTTTAGTCGAGCTTTGAATCCATAATCGTACCCTTTAATACGAATAATAAGTTCTAAGGCATCTGACTCTGCACACCTCTTAATGACCATAGTGGACCTTTGTGTCCCACCCTCTAGCCCATCCAATAATTTTGTGGTGCGCAATTTCCCAGAGCTATTGGTTATTTGGGTGTGGATGGTGCTCTGTTCTCCTTATTTAGGTGTCACACTTGAATGTATGCCCTAGGGGACTGGCTGATTTTACCTGACATCCCATCCAATAAATCCAAATTCTGGCTGCTCTCTAAACAGTTATTTCTGCTTTTTACTATCTCAACCTTTTGGTTGGGAAAGCAGTCCAGGTTATGGAGCAAGTGCAGCCTGATCCTCTGATGAGAGTAAATTGTAACAAACTCAACTTTTGGTGAAGTACTTGTTCCGTCTCGAGCTAATTATCAAAGACGAACACTGAATCCGTCAACCAGTTATGTCATTAGGCATTACGGTTTGCACCCTCGATCGTATATGTGTTGTTAGTTACGTAGCCCTAATTTTAATTAAGATATCAATAAAAATTGTTTTTAGAAAACATTACTTTCTGAAAGAAATGACTATGAGTCTCCCTCAAGCAATGATAAGTCAAGAAAAGTGCAGACCAGAGAAAGACAAAATGATGGGCCATAGACGCAACCCTTTATACTAAATGCTCTATGAGACATGGGAGATAACCCGATTCCTTTTTAGTAGAGCAAAAGCAGCGCATTTGGCTCTTTTCAGGGGCACAGCCCCTTCCTCAGAAAAGGCTGGATGTAGCATAAAAGTTTGGTGGTGTGATGGATCAATCACACTCAGAACAGAAAAATGACAGGTTGTCATTTTTTTCTCTTTGAAGTCAAGAAAAGTGGCACTTATCACAAGGATTGCATGACATTGTGCATCCCCGACTCAGCTAAGATAGGGGTTTTCTCATCTTGAAAAACATGTTTTTGCTTCCGGATAATTAATAAAGAATAGCTGAACTTAATTTGCCTCAAATTGCATGATTTGGAAGTTTTTGCTGTCACCAGATTTTATCCTTAACTCTCTATTTACTGGCAAACTTTTATATTGGTGTTTAGTGTGAAACTATGATGCAGCAAACTTTAATCCTTTGTGATCAGCCATTTTAGTTCCTGATTTTTCATCCCAGTACTCCAAAAGCTAAAACTTTTTATCTTTTCTGTTGATAGAGTGGTATAAGTGCTTGTTTTTTGTGAGACAAGTTGCATTTTTCTCAATAGGGTGAAATGGGTAATAGTGCTATTTTTTTTTGGGGGGGGGGGGGGGCGGGGGACTGCCTTTTTTTATTGTGTAATAGTACAGTAAAAATAACATGTCAACTTTATTATGTGGACTTCAAAAAGGACATGTGACCGCTTTCATTGGTTCTAATAGAGACGATTTTTAAGCACGCCTATTCACGCGCTAAAAAATTGCTTGTCTGACTGCGGCCTGAAAAGGAAAAAACAATAACTTTTTCTTGCAACATTCTGACCCAATAATTCTTTTAATTTTTCTGTTAATGGAGCTGTGTGAGGACTTTTTTTGTGGGGCAAGCTGGAGGTCTTTAATTATAGCATTTTTTGGTACATTCGACATTTTGATCACTCATTCAAATGTTTTCGAGTGGCAGTGTGAGTAAAATATGCAATTAAGGTGTTGTCTATTTTTTTTCTTTTTTTTTCCTTACGGCATTCACCTTGCATGATAGATAATGAAATATTTTAATATTTTTTTCACATTTACAGATGCAGAAATGTCAAATTTCTTTAATGTGAAAATTGAGAAAAGGAGTTTTTTTTTAACTTTTAATATTTGTTAATTTTTTTTTTTGCAACCTAATTTATTTAATAAACTTTTTTTTTTTTTTTTTTTTTTTAATCACCAGGGTACTTGAGGCAGTATGGTGGCTCAGTGGTTAGTACTGTTGCTCTGCAGTGCTGGGGTCCTCGGTTTAAATTCCACCAAGTACAGCATCTGCATGGAGTTTGTATGTTTTATGTGTCTGTATTAGAGATGAGCGAACGTACTCGGATAAGCACTACTCGTCCGAGTAATGTGCTTTATCCGAGTATCGCTGTGCTCGTCTTGAAAGATTCGGGGAGCGCCGCTGCTGACAGGTGAGTTGCGGCGGGGAGCAGGGGAGAGCGGGCGGGAGAGAAGGAGAGAAAGATCTCCCCTCCGTTCCTCCCCGCTCTCCCCTGCAGCTCCCCGCTCCGCGGCGCTCCCCGAATCTTTCAAGACGAGTACAGTGATACTCGGATAAAGCACATTACTCGGACGAGTAGTGCTTATCCGAGTACGTTCGCTCATCTCTAGTCTGTATTCATTTCCTCCCACAGCCCAAAAACATATACATACGTGAATATACATTGTGAGCCCCAACGGGAAGAGAGCCCAATATCAAGTGAAGTAAAGTGCTGGGCAATATGCAAGAACTATGTCAATAAAGAGGACTTCAGCTTGTGATCAAATGTGCAATATGCTACAATACTACTGTATTGCAGTATAATAGTTTTACCTGCAGCCCATTAAGCCCTACCACAATAAGGAGTAAGCTAGCTTGTCGATCTCCAGCAACTCTCTTCTGTAAGAAACAACTGATAGCTCTAGGTAAGAAGTATGCTTGGCTCCTAAGCCTTCTCCAAACCCACTGGCAAGCCATGATGGATATATCCATCAAAGTTCATTAATTGGTAAAATTGACATTTCACACATTACAGCTACAGTATGCTTCACTAGTCAATGAATAATGAACAAACTTTGTAGGATTTAATGCATGTTCCTGAAACATTCTTGCATTGAACATGCATTGTCTCCTAATCGCTTTCGTTTGCAGCTGCCAGACAAATAAAGGGTGGACCTTATTAGAAGGGGCATGGTTTAGCTTTCTTGATCTCCAACTATATATACAGAGCAGCAGAGGCGTAACTTGAAGCTCCTGGACCCCAATGCAAAACCTGTAACAGGGCCCGAACTATAATGCTTTATTCATAGTACTGGGCTCCCTATATGGAGAAGAGAGGCCTTATGGGCCCCCTAAGGCTCCTGAGCCCGGGTGCAACCCCATCCCCTGCACGCCCTGTAGTTACACCCCTGCAGAACAGTAGGAAACATTCCTGTTGCAGCCAGTTACCTTACAGCAATAAACAGGATTATAAAAAGGAGGAGGATAAACTAATACATGGAATGAGGGGACTGGAATACCCAAAGAGGCTATCCAAATTGGGATTATTTACTCTAGAAAAAATACGGCTAAGGGGCGACCAAATAACTCTGTATAAATACATGAGGGACAATACAAGGATCTCTCCCATGATCTGTTTATACCCAGGACTGCGACGGTAACGAGAGGGCATCCGCTACGTCTAGAAGAAAGCCGGTTTCATCACCGACACAGAAAAGGGTTCTTTACTGTAAGAGCAATGAAACTGTGGAACTCTCTGCCGGAGGAAGTGGTGATGGCAAAATCCATAGAGGAGTTTAAAAGGGGACTTGATGTCTTTATAGAGCGGAAGGATATTACAGGATATAAATCTTAGGTTAATTGTTAATCCGGGTTTACAGGCAGGTAGGAACTATTAGGGGTTGATCTAGGGATTAGTCTGATTGCCATTAGGGAGTCGGGAAGGAATTTTCCCCAAAAGGGCTAATTGGCTTCTGCTCTTGGGGTTTTTTGCCTTCCTCTGGATCAACAACATAGGAGGATAAACAGGCTGGACTAGATGGACAATGTCTTCATTCGGCCCTACATACTATGTTACTATGAGGAGGGGGAATGCAGTTGCAGTCAAAATTATTCAATGCGTACTGCAACTTAGTTTTTTTTTTTTACTAAATTTATAAACATTCGTCTGTTTGCGAAGACTAATCAAACAAGAACAATTACAAAAGCTCAACATAACTAATATAATAAGTGGTTTCCCCAAATTCAACTCAAATCTTTTTCTGAAAACAAGCCATAGTGGACTTTGAGGTATGCTTAGGATCATTGTCCTATTAGAAGGTCCAATGGTGCTCACCTTAACTTAGTTTATGGTGTTTCTAGGAAATGACTGGTTTCCTTTAACCTTGAATTTACGAATTATGCTTCTAACTGCCTCTCTAGGAACATTCAGTGCCTTTAATATCTTTTTCTATTCTATTCTTTGTTTGTACAAAGCAATAATATCTTCTCTTAACGTTGTGAACCACTCTCTTGACTTAGTCATATTTCTAATATGCAATTAAATATCACAGTCAACAAAGCCCTCTAGACAGTCCAGATATTTGATTTAATGTGCTTTGTGTTAGACTCAACTAATACAGCTAATCAAGGGCTTCATTAGTTGTATCAGGTGTGCTTAAGGCATCACCTGACTGGCAAATGTGTGCTTTTATGACGGATTCCATTCAGGAGGTTGAATAATGCTGAGAAACTACTATATTAGTCTTATTTATTTTACCCATTTATATAGCACATATATATATCCTGCAGTGCTGTGCATCACTTTATATAGGGCTTTGTCTCCATTGGAGCTCACAATCTAAATTCACTTATTAGTTTATTTTTGGAGTGTGGAAGGAAACCCACTCAAACACTGTGAGAACATACAAACTCCATGCAGATGTTGCCGTCGTCAGACTACGGGCCCATTTACATGAGCAGATAAATTGTTCAGATCCAGAAAGCATGGGAACAATTGTCATTCAGTCTAAATGCATGCACCGATTGAAATGCAAATCAATTTTTTCCCTTTTCACTCATCATTCAGTTTACACATACATAAAATCTGAATACGATTGGCCCATGTAAACAGGAGGCAATCATATACGACTGACAGCCTGTTTACTGTGAATGGAGCAAGGGGTGCTGGAATGATCCCCAGCTTGCTCCACCGCCATTCACTGAGTTATGGTCGTTCCTGTGTAAGAAGGAATGATCATTGATGGAACGACCTGTTGGGCATCTGCAACCAACAGATCATGCCATGTAAAAGGACCCTTAGGCCTTTCTATGGCCATGATTCTGCCTGTTCCTTTGCTACTGCCTTATGGTTATCCTGACCAGTTTACATCAGCTGCTACAATATTGGGACTGTTTGGTAGGATAATATTAGTAGCCTGAGGGTCCCTACAGTAGATCCTGATTCGTGGGGTTAAGGTGTGAATAGCAGGGAACCCCAGGTGTTGCCCTTGGAATCAGGCATAAGCCAAAATGCTTTTTTGGCACAGTGGGTTCCTACCCGCTCTTCTGACATGTGCCATGTAATTGTCATAGACCGCACCCAGATGTTTCTAACACTCTTAGGCCTCATTCATGTGACCGCTGTTTTAGCGCAGTATAGCAAAAAGATAAAGATTGTGGCTATACTGCACTAAAGATTGTGTGAACGGGTAATTTCCAGCTATTTGAATTAGCTGTGAAACTGCCCATTTACACGATCACAGGTGCGTGGTGCGTGTTTTCCATCGCCCATAGGAGTCTATAGAAAGCATGCACCAAAGATAGATCAGGTCCTATCTGTTCACTCACCAGGGACCTTAGATGCAAGCATTGCAGTCACATGTCCTATCTTTGTTAGGTGCAATTATGTAGCGCATCTAAAATTTCTTCATCTGAACACTTCTATGGGAAACCATTGGCTCTAATAGAAGCGCTTTCTTTGCATGCCTCTAATGCGCTAAAACAGCGCTCGTGTGAACGAGTCCTTACAGAGTAAACAGCAAGGTGATGAATAATGGAAATGAGCAAACAATGAAAAAAGCAGAAAGAAGAAACTGCCGATTAGGCTGAATTCACATATGTATTTAAAAACTTGTCAGTCTAGCATCAGCAAAAATTGATGAATTTTCATCTATGGACAATTCTGTATGATGTCCACATGCAGTCCACATGTCTATTTCCTATTTCTGTATGTCATTCCTTTTTCATGTGTACAAATAAAAACTGAAATAGACCACAATTCTTTTTGCATTTCTTTGCAACAAAACCATAATCTAGTTGCGGTCTCTTTTCTTGTTGCATCTCCATTGACTTCAATGGATCAGTCTTGTTGCAATCAGACTAGACTAGTGCATGCTGTGATTTTCTTCACATGCACCATGTGTGTCAGGTTTGTGCTGCTGGGATCTGTTGCTCTATAGGGTTCCATGAGGACACCTTCACAGGTGAGTGATAATTGAGATGGCTGGGTGTGGAGTTTCTCTTGCCAGCCAGTTCCCACTGGTCTGCTGCAATAGGAAGCTGGTATCCCTTCGCTCTAGGGTTTGGTTTTCCCGCATGCCTGTTATATGTGTTATGTGTGTGAACACTGTCTTGTCTAGTGTCTGTGCAGGTGGTCAGACATTAGGTGTGGACTGTCCAGTTCTGTGTTTGTTCTGTCCTGCATGCTATCCCTTGTGCGTTGTTTTGAACTGTGGCCTCTCCTGCTGAATTGTTTGTCATCTCTGGGCTAGTTAGGCCCTTAGGTTCCTGTGCGGGGCTGCCCTTATCAGGGCGATTGCCCTACTTGCAGGCAGGGCTCTGGTGGATGTTGTCTCATTAGAGTAGGGACCCGACAGACAACGAGGACCCTTGAAGTTCAGGCTCACATGCTTAAGTGACTTAGCCAGTTCATTATCTAATACCACATATATTCTATAGCAATTCCATCTGTTATGTGTGCAGGAATCTAAGGTGAGTGTTTTGGTCATTTGTGAATCCTTATGTTATGTCTGTCCCATATGCAGTTCACTGTCCTTTTGGTGTTCCAGCCAGCGCATCTAATTTAAATGCAATACCACTCCTGCATCCGTCCTATAGCAAAGTGTGCCTGGCGGACATGACAATCTGTCTGTGTGAAAAACTGATGTGTGAATTGATACCCTGACTACTACTGGTCTATGTGCTGTTCAAGTCTAATCCATTGTTGACTTGTAGAACACACTGACTGAAAATACTCATGTGTAAATTAGTCGTAAGATCTTACAATCTCGAAATATGCCCATTTTTTTGTTTATTGAGCATTACTGAACTGCTATGTCTTTGGTCATCGGGTTTCGTGTGCTAGAGAGAAAAGCATTACTTCTTAGGTCAATATCTCCGTACCTCTGTAATATGAGATGCAATGTAGGGTACCGTGATTTCTTACAGGTTTTTTTCTTTCAGATTCCATGAGAATTTGGCAAAAAAAAACAACCTATGAGTTTCCAATTTCCGCTCCAACTTGGAGCTTTTGCGGATCCCTGACATGATCATGAGTCCTAAAAGAACTGAAAGGCAGATACCCACTGAATCAAATGTATTTCAAACCGTTTTCCTTGTAATTCATGCCATTACAGAAAAGCTACCTACTGAAAGACTTACAATATGTCTAATAATATAAAGTAAGGAGGAAATAATGGAACTAAGTAACTTTTTATTTCTACTTTTGACCAAAACAAGAGAAAAGGGTTTTGTGTACATAAAAGGAGAAACTTTAGTAAAAACCAGTTTGTAGAACAAAAGGCCATCTTTGTATTTTACGGTTTTTGAGCTTTGCTTCTCATTAGTTCTCTTACGTCATTCCTTAACAGAAAAGTTCTTTATGAATGCCTGAACTCAGCCTTTAAAATGAGCATCATATGGAGGAGAGGGAAATTCATTCACATTTGTTATAAGCCCTGTAAATGATTTATTATCCAACTGTTAAATCATTCCTCCATATAGTTTATTTATGTAACTGGAAATTTCTCTATGGTATAATGTACATTGGTTGGGCAAAGCTCTGTGTAAGGTCTTTGATATAGCCTGAAGTGGCTCTTTACTATGTTCCCGAGGGGCCAAGGAATGTTTAACTTTAGTGTGGTAGGAAGCAAAGGGGAACAGCAAAGAACTCAATAAATACATGAGTGAAATAACTGGTTTTCCTATAGTCTGTAAACACAGTAACATTGATTGTAATCTCAACTTCAAGTTGGTTGACTTTCACCATACGGACCTCAAGTGACCTTTCGGTAAACCTACAACTTCTGTGGGTACTAATAAGGAGCTCAGTCTAAACAACTAGTCAACCTACCAACATTAATGCTCAAGTTCAAATGTTCCTTTCCAAATTTTGTAGCCTATAGAAAACACAGGAAAGGAAAAGCATATGTTTGGCTAGGTAGGCAGTCCATTTGTACTACAAAATACCATGCTTTACCTTTCATATGTCCTTAGAGCAGTGTTTGCACATGTAGTTGTATTTTTTTATATATATTTTGCTACCTGTAAATTGATTTTTCTGAACTTTCTCACTTTTGCTATGAAGCCGATTTTTTAGTTTAAGGGCATGACCTCTTGTAGCAATTACATGTGTTGTACAAGCACCATCTGCTTTAAATTTCATGAGAGCATTTATTGAAAACTGTAGTATATTCATGCTAAAACAGCAGAGGATATCAAAATCTGTGCTAATACATGGCATGGTAGCAATCTGGCCTCATCTTTGATCTCCACGGAGCCCTCTGCACATGATTATACCAGCAATGTATTCTCTCAAGCTTTGAAATGAGGGCCATATTGCACAAGCTTCATCACTGTATGCTGCCAAGCATGTGATAAAGATGCCTTATTGATAGACAATAAGGCAGAGTTCTTGTCAAAATTACACCGCATTATAAAACCATCATGTTTAGAGAAGAGCGAGCACCAAAATGCTCGGGTGCTCGTTACTCGGGACGAAATTATCGCGATGCTCGAGGGTTCGTTTCGAGTAACGAACCCCATTGAAGTCAATAGGCGACTCGAGCATTTTTGTATTTCGCCGATGCTCCGCTAAGGTTTTCATTTGTGAAAATCTGGGCAATTCAAGAAAGTGATGGGAACGACACAGCAACAGATTGGGCTGCATCTCAAGTTC
The DNA here is from genome assembly GCF_035609145.1 of Eleutherodactylus coqui. Lineage (NCBI taxonomy): Eukaryota > Metazoa > Chordata > Amphibia > Anura > Eleutherodactylidae > Eleutherodactylus > Eleutherodactylus coqui. Next base: position 39,204,389 of record NC_089846.1, read on the forward strand.
CCAGGTCCCACTATTAAGCCACAATAGTGGCAAGAGTGGGCCCCCCCCCTCCCAACAACTTTTACTTCTGAAAAGCCCTCATTAGCAATGCATACCTTAGCTAAGCACCACACTACCTCCAACAAAGCACAATCACTGCCTGCATGACACTCCGCTGCCACTTCTCCTGGGTTACATGCTGCGAACCCCCCACCCGCACGATGCAGTGTCCACAGCGCACACCAGTGTCCCTGCCTTCAGCTGCACTCATGCCACACCACCCTCATGTCTATTTATAAGTGCGTCTGCCATGAGGAGGAACCGCAGGCACACACTGCAGAGGGTTGGCACGGCTAGGCAGCGACCCTCTTTAAAAGGGGTGGGGCGATAGCCCACAATGCTGTACAGAAGCAATGAGAAATATAATCCTGTGCCACCGCCATCAGGAGCTGCACACGTGGGCATAGCAATGGGGAACCTATGTGCCACACACTATTCATTCTGTCAAGGTGTCTGCATGCCCCAGTCAGACCGCGTTTTTTTATAAATAGTCACAGGCAGGTACAACTCCGCAATGGGAATTCCGTGTGCACCCACAGCATGGGTGGCTCCCTGGAACCCACCGGCTGTACATAAATGTATCCCATTGCAGTGCCCTGGACAGCAGAGCTAACATCAGATTAAATGCAGGTGGGCTTCGGCCCACACTGCATGCCCCAGTCACACTGGGGTTCTTTAGAAGTGGACACATGCAGTTACAACTCCCTGTGGACCCAAAGCATGGGTGGGTGCCAGGAAGCCACCGGCGGTACATAAATATATCCCATTGCATTGCCCATCACAGCTGAGGTAATGTCATGTTAAATGCAGGTGGGCTTCGGCCCACACTGCATGCCCCAGTCAGACTGGGGTTCTTTAGAAGTGGACACATGCAGTTACAACTCCCTGTGGACCCACAGCATGGGTGGCTCCCTGGAACCCACCGGCGGTACATAAATATATCCAATTGCAGTGCCCAGCACAGCTGATGTAACGTCAGCTTTAATGCAGGTGGGCAAAAAATTAATTGGATTACACTGTAGGCGAGGGCCCCAAAAAATTGGTGTACCAACAGTACTAATGTACGTCAGAAAAATTGCCCATGCCCAACCAAGAGGGCAGGTGAAACCCATTAATCACTTTGGTTAATGTGGCTTAATTTGTAACTAGGCCTGGAGGCAGCCCAGTTAAAATAAAAATTGGTTCAGGTGAAAGTTTCAACGATCATTGAAACGTATAAAAATTGTTTACAAAAATTATATGACTGAGCCTTGTGGGCCTAAGAAAAATTGCCCGTTCGGCGTGATTACGTCAGGTTTCAGGAGGAGGAGCAGGAGAAGGAGGATGAATATTATACACAGATTGATGAAGATAAAAGGCTACCTGGCCCCCGGAACTGCGCCTTCGGCTACTAGCGCTGTCGGATGGGAATTTTACCATCAGTTTGTCCACCAGGGTCCTGTGGTATAGCATCACTCTCGAACCCCTTTCCTCTTCGGGTATGAGAGTGGAAAGGTTCTCCTTATACCGTGGGTCGAGCAGTGTGTACACCCAGTAATCCGTAGTGACCAGAATGCGTGTAACGCGAGGGTCACGAGAAAGGCATCCTAACATGAAGTCAGCCATGTGTGCCAGGGTACCTGTACGCAACACATGGCTGTCCTCACTAGGAAGATCACTTTCAGGATCCTCCTCCTCCTCCTCCTCCTCCTCCTCCTCCTCCTCAGGCCATACATGCTGAAAGGATGACAGGCAAGCAGCATGGGTACCCTCAGCAGTGGGCCAAGCTGTCTCTTCCCCCTCCTCCTCATCCTCCTCATGCTCCTCCTCCTCCTCCTCAACGCGCTGAGATATAGAGAGGAGGGTGCTCTGACTATCCAGCGACATACTGTCTTCCCCCGACTCTGTTTCTGAGCGCAAAGCGTCTGCCTTTATGCTTTGCAGGGAACTTCTCAAGAGGCATAACAGAGGAATGGTGACACTAATGATTGCAGCATCGCCGCTCACCATCTGGGTAGACTCCTCAAAGTTTCCAAGGACCTGGCAGATGTCTGCCAACCAGGCCCACTCTTCTGTAAAGAATTGAGGAGGCTGACTCCCACTGCGCCGCCCATGTTGGAGTTGGTATTCCACTATAGCTCTACGCTGCTCATAGAGCCTGGCCAACATGTGGAGCGTAGAGTTCCACCGTGTGGGCACATCGCACAGCAGTCGGTGCACTGGCAGATGAAACCGATGTTGCAGGGTGCGCAGGGTGGCAGAGTCCGTGTGGGACTTGCGGAAATGTGCGCAGAGCTGGCGCACCTTTCCGAGCAGGTCTGACAAGCGTGGGTAGCTTTTCAGAAAGCGCTGAACCACCAAATTAAAGACGTGGGCCAGGCATGGCACGTGCATGAGGCTGCCGAGCTGCAGAGCCGCCACCAGGTTACGGCCATTGTCACACACGACCATGCCCGGTTGGAGGCTCAGCGGCGCAAGCCAGCGGTCGGTCTGCTCTGTCAGACCCTGCAGCAGTTCGTGGGCCGTGCGCCTCTTCTCTTCTAAGCTGAGTAGTTTCAGCACGGCCTGCTGACGCTTGCCCACCGCTGTGCTGCCGTGCCGCGCGACACCGACTGCTGGCGACGTGTTGCTGCTGACACATCTTGATTGCGAAACAGAGGTTGCGTAAGAGGAGGAGGAGGGTGGTTTATTGGAGGAAGCATACACCGCCGCAGATACCACCACCGAGCTGGGGCCCGCAATTCTGGGGGTGGGTAGGACTTGAGCGGTCCCAGGCTCTGACTCTGTCTCAGCCCCCACTAAATTCACCCAATGTGCCGTCAATGAAATATAGTGGCCCTGCCCGCCTGTGCTTGTCCACGTGTCCGTTGTTAAGTGGACCTTGCCAGTAACCGCGTTGGTGAGGGCGCGTACAATGTTGCGGGAGACGTGGTCGTGCAGGGCTGGGACGGCACATCGGGAAAAGTAGTGGCGACTGGGAACTGAGTAGCGTGGGGCCGCCGCCGCCATCATACCTTTGAAAGCCTCCGTTTCCACAAGCCTATACGGCAGCATCTCCAGGCTGATCAATTTGGCAATGTGCACGTTTAACGCTTGAGCGTGCGGGTGCGTGGCGGCGTACTTGCGCTTGCGTTTAAACAGTGGCGCTAGCGACGTCTGGACGCTGCGCTGAGAGACATTGCTGGATGGGGCCGAGGACAGCGGAGGTGAGGGTGTGGGTGCAGGCCAGGAGACGGCAGTGCCTGTGTCCTGAGAGGGGGGTTGGATCTCAGTGGCAGGTTGGGGCACAGGGGGAGAGGCAGCGGTGCAAACCGGAGGCGGCGAACGGCCTTCGTCCCACCTTGTGGGGTGCTTGGCCATCACATGTCTGCGCATGCTGGTGGTGGTGAGGCTGGTGGTGGTGGCTCCCCGGCTGATCTTGGCGCGACAAAGGTTGCACACCACTGTTCGTCGGTCGTCTGCACTCTCAGTGAAAAACTGCCAGACCTTTGAGCACCTCGGCCTCTGCAGGGTGGCATGGCACGAGGGGGCGCTTTGGGAAACAGTTGGTGGATTATTCGGTCTGGCCCTGCCTCTACCCCTGGCCACCGCACTGCGTCTTCCAACCTGCCCTGCTGCTGCACTTGCCTCCCCCTCTGAAGACCTGTCCTCAGTAGGCGTAGCAAACCAGGTGGGGTCAGTCACCTCATCGTCCTGCTGCTCTTCCTCCGAATCCTCTGTGCGCTCCTCCCTCGGACTTACTACAATTACTACTACCTGAGTGGTAGACAACTGTGTCTCATCGTCATCGTCCTCCTCACCCACTGAAAGCTCTTGAGACAGTTGCCGGAAGTCCCCAGCCTCATCCCCCGGACCCCGGGAACTTTCCAAAGGTTGGGCATCGGTCACGACAAACTCCTCTGGTGGGAGAGGAACCATTGCTGGCCATTCTGGGCAGGGGCCCGGGAACAGTTCCTGGGAGTCTTCCTGCTCCTCAGAATGTGTCATTGTAATGGAGTGAGGAGGCTGGGAGGAAGGAGGAGCAGCAGCCAGAGGATTCAGAGTTGCAGCAGTGGACGGCGCAGAACTCTGGGTGGTCGATAGATTGCTGGATGCACTTTCTGCCATCCATGACAGGACCTGCTCACACTGCTCATTTTCTAATAAAGGTCTACCGCGTGGACCCATTAATTGTGAGATAAATGTGGGGATGCAGAAACGTGCCTCTCTCCTAATCCCGCAGCAGTCGGCTGCGATACACCTGGATCAGGAGCTCGGCCTGTGCCCACACCCTGACTTGGGCCTCCGCGTCCTCGCCCGCGTCCACGTCCTCTAGGCCTACGCCTACCCCTCAGCATGGTGTATTACCAGTAGTGCAGAAACAGAACGCTGTAATTAAATGTGACGCTTATTGGCCTGTGGTTGGAGGCTGACTTCCCTTACCGAACGCACAGCAGAGCCAGGAAACAATTTTGCGCACGCCTGTAGTGAGACGTAGGTGCGTATGACTGAGCTAGTGGAATTCACAGCGCAGAAGCAGTCAAGTGGCCAAAGGCCAGTAGTAGGCCTTATGTATTTTGCTTCTATTTTTTTTTAAATGCTGAGCTGATACAGCAGACAGATACTGTAGGCAGCGTATAATATTATGTATACTCTTTCCCTGTGGCGGGTTGATGGCGATCATGTAACAGAGACAGCAGATCCAGGAAACAATTTTGCGCAAGCCTGCTGTAACGCTTAGCTGCGTATTAATTAGGACTACAACCCCCAGCAGATAGATACTGTAGGCAGCGTATAATATTATGTATACTGTTTCCCTCTAGCGGGATGACAGCGCTGATGTAACAGAGACAGCAGATCCAGGAAACAATTTTGCGCAAGCCTGCTGTAACGCTTAGCTGCGTATTAATTAGGACTACAACCCCCAGCAGATAGATACTGTAGGCAGCGTATAATATTATGTATACTGTTTCCCTCTGGCGGGATGACAGCGCTGATGTAACAGAGACAGGACATCCAGGAAACAATTTTACGCAAGCCTGCTGTAACGCTTAGCTGCGTATTAATTAGGACTACAACCCCCAGCAGATAGATACTGTAGGCAGCGTATAATATTTTGTATACTCTTTCCCTCTGGCGGGATGACGGCGATCATGTAACAGAGACAGCAGATCCAGGAAACAATTTTGCGCAAGCCTGCTGTAACGCTTAGCTGTGTATTAATTAGGACTACAACCCCCAGCAGATAGATACTGTAGGCAGCGTATAATATTATGTATACTGTTTCTTTCTGGCGGGATGACGGCGATCAATTTTTTGGAAAAAGCCTGAATATCTCTTTCCCTGCCTCACCAGTACTGCCCCTATACTCTGTACAATGCCTGCAGACTGCGGACGCAATGCTCTGCACGGCCGATATACAAAAAAAAAATAAATTGTGCAACACTGCTAAAAGCAGCCTCAACAGTACTGCACACGGTCAGATGTGGCCCTAAGAAGGACCGTTGGGGTTCTTGAAGCCTAAAATAACTCCTAACACTCTCCCTATAGCAGCAGCACCAGCAGCAGCACTTTCCCTGATCTCTGTCAGAATGCATCTGTGGCGAGCCGCGAGAGGGGCCGATTTATATACTCGGGTGACACCTGATCTCGCCAGCCACTCACTGCAGGGGGGTGGTATAGGGCTTGAACGTCGCAGGGGGAAGTTGTAATGCCTTCCCTGTCTTTCTATTGGCCAGAAAAGCGCGCTAACGTCTCAGAGATGAAAGTGAAAGTAACCCGAACATCGCGTGGTACTCGTCTCGAGTAACGAGCATCTCGAACACGCTAATACTCGAACGAGTATCAAGCTCGGACGAGTACGTTCGCTCATCTCTAATCATGTTGAATAAGAAAATAGCAATAATTGATCCATACCTCGGTAAATAACTAAATGCACAGAAATAATTAACAACAGAATTAACAAGAATTTAACAAGGCAGACACCCTAAAAGTTTCCCCATTGTATTTCTTAGCAAAATAGTTTTTAATTTTTCTTAACTCAATTGCCCCCCATTTGATAACTATTGAAAGCCACCATACAGCAAATAATATAGATAGATAGATAGATAGATAGATAGATAGATAGATAGATAGATAGATAGATAGATAGATATGAGAGATAGATAGATAGATCGATGGATATTAGATAGATTGATGGATATTAGATAGATAGATAAATAAATAGATAGATATTAGATAGATAAGTAGATAGCAAGTTCAGCAGTTGAACCCACACTGATCAGAAAAGTATTTACTTTGCTGTTAATACAGAAAAACTTTCTATCTTAGTACAATCCCTTTAATGGAGGGACATTAAAACTGCAATATACTTGTTCAAGTTCCCTAGTGGGGCCAAAAGAAAAGTCAAAACAAAGTAAAAGCTTCTTAAGTGATTTAAAAATAATAAAGTAAAAAAAAACAAACCTTTCCTAGTATACACTCAAAAACATGTAACAAAAAAATTAACATAACTGGAATTATTATTTCCATAAACGTCCAATCTGTTAAAATATTGCATTATTTATCCCGTAAAGTGAATGCCATCAGAGAAAAAATCCACAACACCGAAATTGCATTTTTTTGTCACCTCATCTCCGACAAAGCTTTTAATAAAATGTGATCCAAAATTTGCATGTACCAATAGAAACTATGAAAATCACAGTTGCAGGGGAGTCCAAAAATTTTTTAACAGCTTCACTGACTTAACTCCTTTTAAAACATAACTAGAGATGAGCGAGCACCAAAATGCTCGGGTGCTCGTTACTCGGGACGAAATTACCGCGATGCTCGAGGGTTCGTTTCGAGTAACGAACCCCATTGAAGTCAATGGGCGACTCGAGCATTTTTGTATATCGCCGATGCTCGCTAAGGTTTCCATTTGTGAAAATCGGGGCAATTCAAGAAAGTGATGGGAACGACACAGCAATGGATAGGGCAGGCGAGGGGCTACATGTTGTGCTGCATCTCAAGTTCCCAGGTCTCACTATTAAGCCACAGTAGCGGCAAGAGTGCCCCCCCCAACAACTTTTACTTCTGAAAAGCCCTCATTAGCAATGCATACCTTAGCTAAGCACCACACTACCTCCAACAAAGCACAATCACTGCCTGCATGACACTCTGCTGCCACTTCTCCTGGGTTACATGCTGCCCAACCCCCCCCCCCCCCTGCACGACCCAGTGTCCACAGCGCACACCAAATTGTCCCTGCGCAGCCTTCAGCTGCCCTCATGCCACACCACACTCATGTCTATTTATAAGTGCGTCTGCCATGAGGAGGAACCGCAGGCACACACTGCAGAGGGTTGGCACGGCTAGGCAGCGACCCTCTTTAAAAGGGGCGGGGCGATAGCCCACAATGCTGTACAGAAGCAATGAGAAATATAATCCTGTGCCACCGCCATCAGGAGCTGCCCACGTGGGCATAGCAATGGGGAACCTATGTGCCACACACTATTCATTCTGTCAAGGTGTCTGCATGCCCCAGTCAGACCGCGGTTTTTTATAAATAGTCACAGGCAGGTACAACTCCGCAATGGGAATTCCGTGTGCACCCACAGCATGGGTGGCTCCCTGGAACCCACCGACTGTACATTAATGTATCCCATTGCAGTGCCCATCACAGCTGAGGTAACGTCCGATTAAATGCAGGTGGGCTTCGGCCCACACTGCATGCCCCAGTCAGACTGGGGTTCTTTAGAAGTGGACACATGCAGTTACAACTCCGTGTGGACCGACAGCATGGGTGGCTCCCTGGAACCCACCGGCGGTACATAAATATATCCCATTGCAGTGCCCAACACAGCTAATGTAACGTCAGTTGTAATGCAGGTGGGCTAAAAATTAATTGGATTACACTGTAGGCGAGGGCCCCCAAAAATTGGTGTACCAACAGTACTAATGTACCTCAGAAAAATTGCCCATGCCCAACCAAGAGGGCAGGTGAAACCCATTAATCACTTTGGTTAATGTGGCTTAATTGGTAACTAGGCCTGGAGGCAGCCCAGTTAAAATAAAAATTGGTTCAGGTGCAAGTTTAAACGCTTTAATGAGCATTGAAACGTATAAAAATTGTTTAGAAAAATTATATGACTGAGCCTTGTGGGCCTAAGAAAAATTGCCCGTTCGGCGTGATTACGTGAGGTTTCAGGAGGAGGAGCAGGAGGAGGAGGATAAATAGTATACACAGATTGATGAAGCAAAAAGGTCCCCGTTATTGATGGCGATAGAGAACGATGCTTCCATCCGCGGGTGCAGCCTACGTATTGCTTAGGTATCGCTGCTGTCCGCTGGTGAAGAAGAGAAGTCTGGGGAAATCCAGGCTTTGTTCATCTTGATGAGTGTAAGCCTGTCGGCACTGTCGGTTGACAGGCGGGTACGCTTATCCGTGATGATTCCCCCAGCCGCACTAAACACCCTCTCTGACAAGACGCTAGCCGCAGGACAAGCAAGCACCTCCAGGGCATACAGCGCAAGTTCAGGCCACGTGTCCAGCTTTGACACCCAGTAGTTGTAGGGGGCAGAGGCGTCACCGAGGACGGTCGTGCGATCGGCTACGTACTCCCTCACCATCCTTTTACAGTGCCCCCGCCAACTCAGCCTTGACTGGGGAGCGGTGACACAGTCTTGCTGGGGAGCCAGAAAGCTGTCAAAGGCCTTAGAGAGTGTTCCCCTGCCTGTGCTGTACATGCTGCCTGATCTCGGCGCCTCCCCTGCTACTTGGCCCTCGGAACTGCGCCTTCTGCCACTAGCGCTGTCGGGTGGGAATTTTACCATCAGTTTGTCCGCCAGGGTCCTGTGGTATAGCATCACTCTCAAACCCCTTTCCTCTTCGGGAATGAGAGTGGAAAGGTTCTCCTTATACCGTGGGTCGAGCAGTGTGTACACCCAGTAATCCGTAGTGGCCAGAATGCGTGTAACGCGAGGGTCACGAGAAAGGCATCCTAACATGAAGTCAGCCATGTGTGCCAGGGTACCTGTACGCAACACATGGCTGTCCTCACTAGGTAGATCACTTTCAGGGTCCTCCTCCTCCGGCCATACACGCTGAAAGGATGACAGGCAAGCAGCATGTGTACCCTCAGCAGTGGCCCAAGCTGTCTCTTCCCCCTCCTCCTCATGCTCCTCCCCCTCCTCCTCCTCCTCCTCAACGCGCTGAGATATAGACATGAGGGTGCTCTGACTATCCAGCGACATACTGTCTTCCCCCGCCTCCGTTTCCGAGTGCAAAGCGTCTGCCTTTATGCTTAGCAGGGAACTTCTCAAGAGGCATAGCAGAGGAATGGTGACGCTAATGATTGCAGCATCGCCGCTCACTATCTGGGTAGACTCCTCAAAGTTTCCAAGGACCTGGCAGATGTCTGCCAACCAGGCCCACTCTTCTGTAAAGAATTGAGGAGGCTGACTCCCACTGTGCCGCCCATGTTGGAGTTGGTATTCCACTATAGCTCTACGCTGCTCATAGAGCCTGGCCAACATTTGGAGCGTAGAGTTCCAGCGTGTGGGCACGTCGCACAGCAGTCGGTGCACTGGCAGATTAAACCGATGTTGCAGGGTCCGCAGGGTGGCAGCGTCCGTCTTGGAGTTGCAGAAATGTGCGCTGACCCGGCGCACCTTTCCGAGCAGGTATGACATGTGTGGGTAGCTTTTCAGAAAGCGCTGAACCACCAAATTAAAGACATGGGCCAGGCATGGCACGTGCGTGAGGCTGCCGAGCTGCAGAGCCTCCACCAGGTTACGGCCGTTGTCACACACGACCATGCCCGGTTGGAGGCTCAGCGGCGCAAGCCAGCGGTCGGTCTGCTCTGTCAGACCCTGCAGCAGTTCGTGGGCCGTGTGCCTCTTCTCTCCTAAGCTGAGTAGTTTCAGCACGGCCTGCTGACGCTTGCCCACCGCTGTGCTGCCACGCCGCGTGACACCGACTGCTGGCGACGTGCTGCTGCTGCTGACACATCTTGATTGCGAGACAGAGGTTGCGTTGGAGGAGGAGGAGGGTGGTTTAGTGGAGGAAGCATACACCGCCGCAGATACCAGCACCGAGCTGGGGCCCGCAATTCTGGGGGTGGGTAGGACATGAGCGGTCCCAGGCTCTGACTCTGTCTCAGCCCCCACTAAATTCACCCAATGTGCCGTCAGGGAGATATAGTGGCCCTGCCCGCCTGTGCTTGTCCACGTGTCCGTTGTTAAGTGGACCTTGGCAGTAACCGCGTTGGTGAGGGCGCGTACAATGTTCCGGGAGACGTGGTCGTGCAGGGTTGGGACAGCACATTGGGAAAAGTAGTGGGAACTGGGAACCGAGTAGCGCAGGGGCCGCCGCCATCATGCTTTTGAAAGCTTCCGTTTCCACAAGCCTATACGGCAGCATCTCCAGGCTGATCAATTTGGCAATGTGCACGTTTAACGCTTGAGCGTGCGGGTGCGTGGTGGCGTACTTGCGCTTGCGCTCAAACAGTGGCGCTAGCGACGTCTGGACGCTGCGCTGAGAGACATTGCTGGATGGGGCCGAGGACAGCGGAGGTGAGGGTGTAGGTGCAGGCCAGGAGACTGTAGTGCCTGTGTCCTCAGAGGGGGGTTGGATCTCAGTGGCAGGTTGGGGTACAGGGGGAGAGGCAGTGGTGCAAACCGGAGGCGGTGAACGGCCTTCGTCCCACCTTGTGGAGTGCTTGGCCATCATATCCATGCGCATGCTGGTGGTGGTGGCTCCCCAGCTGATCTTGGCGCGACAAAGGTTGCACACCACTGTTCGTCGGTCGTCAGGCGTCTCTGTGAAAAACTGCCACACCGTAGAGCACCTTGACCTCTGCAGGGTGGCATGGCGCGAGGGGGTGCTTTGGGAAACAGTTGGTGGATTATTCGGTCTGGCCCTGCCTCTACCCCTGGCCACCGCACTGGCTCGGCCTGTGCCCACACCCTGACTTGGGCCTCCACGTCCTCGCCCGCGTCCACGTCCTCTAGGCCTACCCCTACCCCTCAGCATGGTGTATTACCAGTAGTGCAGAAACAGAACGCTGTAATTAAATGTGCCGCTTATTGGTCGGTGGTTGGAGGCTGACTTCGCTTACGGAACGCACAGCAGAGGCAGGAAATAATTTTCCTCTCACACAGACACACACAACAATAGCATACCAACTAGGGTACAGGGCCTAATGTGGTGGTTAGCTGATAGTGATACTAAGCAAGATCACAGTGCGGTAGATCGAGAACTCCGCAGTGTGAATTTGATGCCAATGAAATAACGGATCAGGACTTCATAGATACTACTGAGGGCTTATCCTATCGGTTATATGTGTAATCCTTAGATTCACTTCATTAATTTTAATATTCCTAGGGTTAGTTTCGATGCGTTTCCCTACAGTATCAAGAAGTCAATCAGGAACCAACCTAGCTCTAACGGGGAGAAAGATCTCCCGTAGTGTTCTAGTCCCTTATGGATTATGATATCTATTGTTGATAGAATATCAGGTCCATTTATAGAGGCAAATATATAAAGTCCGGGCCTGGTTAGATTGGAATGAAGCACAGGGCGATACTGGTGTCACTGCTATGTGTAGGTAAGCATAAGCAGTGAGAACCCTGTTACTTAGGTGTGTGTGGATGCTTCTTATCCACTAACCTTAGCTGCGTGCATTCTAATGCTTCTCATGCAGAAGCAAAGGGGGATCATATCTCTGTTTCTGCTTCTGCCGGATGTTCAAGGTCTAGAGAACCTTATGTTTCCCTCTAGACCAAGCTGAGCAAACCCCCCTTTTCTTTAATGGTAGTATATCCCGATTTAGGGATAGGTGGTTGCATGCCAGAGCTTATCTAAAGTTGCCTCAAAGATAGAGTAACACAAATCAAATTTAATAAAGATGAAGCAAAATTAAAATAATATGGTCCAATAGAAAAGGTTCTTATATGGCTCATATAAGAACTAGAGATGAGCGAACGTACTCGTCCGAGCTTGATGCTCGGGCAAATATTAGGGTGTTCGGGATGCTCGTTACTCTTAACAAGTACCACGCGGTGTTCGGGTTACTTTCACTTTCATCTCTGAGACGTTAGCGCGCTTTTCTGGCCAATAGAAAGACAGGGAAGGCATTACAACTTCCCCCTGCAACGTTCAAGCCCTATACCACCCCCCTGCAGTGAGTGGCTGGCGAGATTAGGTGTCACCCGAGTATTGAAATCTGCCCCTCCCGCGGCTCGCTACGGATGCATTCTGACATTAGTTCAGGGAAAGTGCTATCGTGTTGGAGCTGCTATAGGGAGAGTGTTAGGAGTTATTATAGGCTTCAAGAACCCCAACGGTCCTTCTAAAGGCCATAAATCTTCTCTATATGCGCTCAATGGGGCCGGCGGCAGCAGCGCCGACCCCATTGAGAACATATAGAAGACAAATCCTTCTTTTCTGCCACAGCTGTAACAGCTGTGACAGAGAAGAACGATGTTTGCCCATTGAATTCAATGGAGCGGCAATACAGCCGCTCCATTGAAAGCAATGGGCTGCCGGCGTGCGCGGGGTGAATTGTCGGGAAGGGGTTAAATATATAACCCCTTCCCTGCAATTCATCCAGAAATGTGTAAAAATAAAAATATATACCGGCGTATAAGGCGACGGGGCGTATAAGGCGACGGGGCGTATAAGACGACCCCCCAACTGTCACCTTATATGCCGGGAATACAGTGGAGCAAAGAATAAAAATCATTACTCACTTCTTCAGACGATCTGCGGCGCTCCTGCAGGCTGTCACTCCCTCCTGGTGTTTGCAGGCTCTTGTTCCCTCCTGGTTCCCGGCAGACTATTGCTTTCTCTACGAAAGGCTTTAAATCCCTGCCTCCAGAAACACATGTGCCTTCAGCCAATCACAGCCAATGGCAATGATGTCATTGAATGGCTGTGATTGGCTGTGGTTCTGTAGGCGGGGATTTCAAGCCTTTCGTAGAGAAAGGATTAGTCTGCCGGGAACCAGGAGGGAGCAAGAGCCTGCAAACACCAGGAGGGAGTGACAGCCTGCAGGAGCGGCGCAGATCGTCTGAAGAAGTGAGTAATGCTTTTTATTCTTTGCTCCACTGTATTACCGGCGTATAAGGTGACAGTTGGGGGGTCGTCTTATACGCCGGTATATATTTTTATTTTTACAAATTTCTGGATGAATTGCAGGGAAGGGGTTATATATTTAACCCCTTCCCGACAATTCACCCCGCGCACGCCGGCAGCCCATTGCTTTCAATGGAGCGGCTGTATTGCCGCTCCATTGAATTCAACGGGCAAACATCGTTCTTCTCTGCTACAGCTGTTACAGCTATGGCAGAGGAGAACGATCTTTACGCTGACAGTGCGGGGGGGGGGGGCACTCTTGCCGTTATTGTGGCTTAATAGTGGGACCTGGGAACTTGAGATGCAGCCCACCATGTAGCCCCTCGCCTGCCCTATCCGTCACTGTGTCGTTCCCATCACTTTGTAGAATTGCCCAGATTTTCACACATGAAAACCTTAGCGAGCATCGGCGAAATACAAAAATGCTCCGGTCGCCCATTGACTTCAATGGGGTTCGTTACTCGAAACAAACCCTCGAGCATCGCGGGAATTTCGTTCCGAGTAACGAGCACCCGAGCATTTTGGTGTTCGCTCATCTCTAATAAGAACCTTTTCTATTGGACCATATTTATCTTAATAAAGTTGTGAACTATCTTGAATTTACATTTAGCTAGCTTGGATTTGTACTTTTCTACACATACAAGCCTAGTTCAATCATTTAAAAAAAAAAAATTATTACACCTGTCCGAATATCCTTACACCTGTACCAATATAGACTTGATCTCTATTCTTGTCTTGTCTTTTCGGCACTGATATAGACTTGGTCTCCATCCTTGTCTTTAAGTGTACAACCCTTGTTGCTCTGGACATCGGTAGGCATGCATCATTTATTTGTTCCACAGTGGGCTAAGTGCATGGCCGGTACTATGATCTGGCACTCCATTTTTCCTGTCAGAACTTATATACTGCTTTATGTGGCTATAGTCCTAACAAAAGACTGTACATTGAATAACTGACCAACGCACAATAATAGTGGTTTTACTACATTATGATAAAACCCATGATCTGTTAAATCTAGAGTACTAAGGTGTCTGCCACACTTTACCACTTTTTATGTTGTCTGTCTTTGAAGCCTTTATTTTAATAGTAGTTATGTTTTAAAAGGAGTTAAGTCAGTGAAGCTACCATAGATACTACCGCTCGTCCTGCAAAAAACAAACCCTCACACTGGCCCACAGATGGAAAAATAAAAAGTTATGGGTACAACAAACTTTGTTAAGTAGTACAACAATAAAAGATTATATAAACATGGTATCGCCATGATCTTACTGACCAACAGAATAGACATTTTTTTGGAATTTTTCAATTATATCATATATTCAATTATACAATCATAACAGAAAAACAAGCCCTCACACAGCAATGTTGGTGGAAACAAATAAATAAGTTATTATGGCTCTTGGATAGAGAGGATGAAAAAGTGAAAATTAAAAGCTGAAAATCCTCTGGTCTTGAAAGGATTAGGGTGAAACCAGAAAGTGGAGGATCTTTGAACACTTCCTTTTTTTTCTACTGTTTTAAAGGGGTTTTTCCATTATCTAAAATTGTTTCTGAGCTGCTCTGTACTTCCCGGTTGCTGCTGACCAGGACATGTGACTGCTGCAGCCAATCAGTAGCTATAGATGGTCACTGCTGTGACCAGTGATTGGTTGAAGCAGTCACAGGTCCTGGTAAGTAGCAACCAAGAAGCACAGAGTGGGTATGAAGCAATTTTAAGGAGTGGGAAACCTCTTTCAGATTTGTTTGTGTGGTTTCTTTGACTTCATAGTAGCAATAGGCAGGTAAGTGTCTTTGGAGGCACAGCACTGATTATTTTAGGAATTAAATGATTATATGAATGAACAAATTGAACAAGTAAAAATTGTAATAACTATGCGGCATAATACATATCTAGGGTTCAAATCTCGGTGGCAAAAATTTGCTATAGATGGTTTGCTTCACAAATTTAGAATTTGTTGCTTAGGTGGCTAAGTATAATGGTGATGGAGAGCACTAGTGACATTGTGCAAGAGAATGAAAGAGGATAACATGTTAAAGGGCTTTTCCAAGGCTGTAATATTGATGGAATTCCCCAGGTTAGTCCATCAAAATTAGATTTGTGAGAGTCCGGGTTCAAGTGAATGGGACTGAGCTGCAATACCAGGGATAGCTACTACAAATGTGCTGGTCAACAATGAAAAGGACATAGACCGCTAGCAATCTAATATCCTAATCCTGGTATTATATTGTAGTCCTGAAAAAGCTTTTTAAGGTCTACAAAGCCCCTCATGAAAATAGTTCTGGTTAAAGGTTATATTCAGATTGAATGGATATATACTGATCAGCTAAAAGATTGAAGCCAACTGCCAGATCCTGTCTAGGTCCCCCTTGTGTCACCATTATAATTAGCCCAGCTATGGTAGCACTTCTGTGAAATCGACCAAACGGGCTACTCTTTGCATCAGTGAGCCTCGAGTTCTCATAATCCTTTCACTGATTCAATGATTACAAGAAGAAAAAATCTAACATATGTGCAATCCACAATGAAGATTAAGTTGATGTATCGGTCAATTCAAGACCTTCATCAGATAGTCTTTCAAAGCATACAAAATTTTGATTCACTGATTGTCTTTCCTTGGACCACTTTTGACAGATACTAACCTCTACATACCGACACGACCTGTTGATTTGGAAATGCTGTAACTCAATTGATAGCCAACACAATTTGTTCCTTGTCAAAGTCACTCAGATCCTTCAAAAGTTAATAAAAACCCCTTAAACAGGGTGGTGGTCATCTCCACCCGAGAAAGAAGATACATGGTGGCTTAGGGCTATCAGCTGCATTCTCTTCATGAGACAGACTATAGAGCGGCCAGGGAGGTATTGGCACGATTGCTTAGTATTTTTCTGTCTATTGCAGTAGTTTCTTTGCAAGTGACAGCTTTGGCTGTAGAGTGTTGTCCAATTTGGCATTGGTGTTTTCCACTGTTGCTGTACTGGTCAGTGGTGAAGAAAAAAGCTCTGGCCTGGTAGACCCCCGCTCTGTTACCTCTGTTATCTATCCAATCCAGAGGAAACTACCTTATGATAATATTCCACATTTTGTCAGCTGCTGGTCAATGAAATTCAGCACACACAACCATGATTTGGCATACTTTCGTAGAAAACTAGAAAAAAGGCAGTGGCACCTTGTACTGAATGCTGAGGTCCAAGCGCATTAAGCACAGGCTAAACTATTGATAAATGCAGGACAAGCTTTTTCTGTTCCACTCTAATTTTCTCAGCATGAATTTGTAAATTATTGGTCATATTGAGAATTACTGTTAACCAAGTGCTTATTTACAGGTGAGGAAAATATATGTTAGGCATTGAATTTGTGATGAATACAGTTTTCCAGGAGAGAGTAATAGAGACTTCCTGAACACTCCAACATGACATGCATAATTATCTGTTGGGAATCAGACACCTGCATGGTGAAAGGGGGCCTTCTATGATTTTTGCCATGCATTGTATTTGTACTGTAAGCTAAAACAATGGAGAGACATCTGAAATCTATGAATAGATTAATATAAAGTATTTACATTTCTGCTGATGCACTGCTTAGCAAAGTTTACAAAAAGCCTAATACAGGCATAATTACTTTTAACCACTTGAGGACACATGAGACGAATGCTCATGATGGGAGGTAGTAGCTGCATGAGCATTCTCATTATGCTAATTGAGCTGACACTGCTACACTGCTTGCATGATCAAAATCAGGGGAACAATTGTAATACTCTGATCTCCAGCATTTAAAGGAATTGTGTTACCGGCTAGGAGCTGGTGAAACCAATAGTATACAGCGAAAAATAAATGATAGAGTATGCCAGGTGTTTTTTTTTAATTTTTCTTTTAATAAAGCCGGTGATGCCCACATACCTTATAAAAATCAGGTTTAAAGGGATTCTGTCACCAGAATATAGAAAATTACAACGCACACAACATAAACATATCTGTTGTAGATATGTAGTACTACAGATGGCCTTTAGGGGGCTGGAGAGCAGGCTTTACAAATAAAGATTTGGCAGAGAAAAAGTGTAGTCTTCTCATTAATCAGAAAATACCTGTCTGGGTGTGGGAAGACAAGAGAAAAGCTTCTGTCTTGCTGAGGTCAGTGTTATCTTCTGTGAGCTCAATGTACCTAAGTTACAATATATGGTGGAGGATGCGGGCACGGAAAAATGGTGCACAACGAAGCTGTGTTGTCCTGAGTGGCCAAAAGTTTGGTGAGTGGAGAAGTATTGGTTTTCCACTGATGCATGATATGTTGCAGTAAAGAGCCAGTGTGGCTAAAAAGTCTGCTGGTGGTGTTGCAAAAATTTAAATGGACAGTAAGCCCAAAATTGCAGAATGTTGTTGCCATGGGAAACAAGCATTTACATCAGGTAACTGCTGCAAACAAGCCAAAGGACTGTCATTGCTGGAGGTGTCACAATATGGAGAAATGTGCGCCTGAATGTCATCTGGCCAGGAGGCCAGTGAAAGTAAAGATGGCTATAAGGACATGTGAATTGCTGGTGGGTGGAATCCCACTGTGGGTGGACCTTGATCCAAACCAGGAGGTTTTTCAAGGTCTGCCATTTATTAAGACTGGTCCTGAGACTGGTAAGTTTGTGCTGGTCAACTTTGAGACTGTTTGTGGAACTGTGCCATTTGAACGTATTCAATGGGAAAAACTAAAAGTAGAGTTTATTCTGGTCAGAGAAGTCCTATATTTCTGGCGCTTGGGGGAAGGAGAGCATCAGATGCAGCCTGCTACACAATCTGCTATTCATCAGTTCAAACAACCAAGTCAGAAATAAGTCTCTTAGTTGGTGGCTGGAGTTTCACTGACTGATCGTGTGAACTGTGTCCAAGCTCGAGATAAACTACAATGCTGCATGTCAAGTATGAGGAATGGCAAGATAATTCCAGGGACTCGTGAAAAGGTTCTACATGGACTTGAAAAGTCTGATGTACGCAATGTTGCAAACGTTTTGCAGGGGAGTCTTGCACAAGTGTGTGCTGAAAATGACATAAAAGAAAATGTGATAATGTCTATGCAAAGTCATGTGAAATGCATAATATGTTTGCTTTGCAGGATGGTGCAGTGGAATCTACACAATGTGCATTAGCATTAAAAAAAAACCTATCTGAAGAGTGCAGTGATAAAAATATGTTGCATGAAATTTTGTCTATTGAAACTGGCACAGAATCCTTATGTGATAAGGTCAATGGAATATCCTGTTCTGTGTATAAAATGCCTATAATCTGTGAACGTATTCCACAATTTGCACAGGTGAATGCAGAGTGTGAACAAGCTGGTACAGTAAGCTCAGACATGGCTCATGTGGGAATGAGCTCAAGCATGCCCCTAGTGGCAGAGTGTAAAAATAACAAAAGCATTGCATGTAGTCCTAAGAGTGAAAGCAAACTAGAGAGAGGCATTGCCAATGAAGTTGCCTGTGAAAGTAAGGTGGTTGCTAGTAGCAACCAAATGTCCGCTGGGACTACAAATAATATAAATGCAAAGAAGAATAGGAGAGACCACTTCTCTTAAGACAGAAGATGTAGTCAGTGAAGACTATGAGGACTAAATTAGAAAAGAAGATGAACAGTTGCTCGGAGTTCAGAAGTAATTGTACAGATGCGAGCTAACATGGATATTCTTTTGAAGGCGAAAATGATTGTAGTAGAAGCATGTGAAGCTGCAAATTAAATATATGAGGGGCAGTTAAAAAAGGAAGCTACCAATTTGCATCTAATTGCAGGAAAGGCCAAGAGACAAAGGCTTCTGGCAGAAGAAGAAATGGGAAGCATCCTGAATAAAAAGATGTCTGTGATCAATGCAATTGCATGTTTGAAGACCGAAACTGAGGTCATCTGAAAGGAGAATGAACACCTCAGAAGATTAGCTAAAGCTGAAACTGATCATATGTTGTTATTGGAAAAGCGAACTACTCAGTGCAAACAAGACGTTGATGCTGCCCTTACAAGAGTAGAGGAAGAGTCTGCACAAAAGAATGTGGCTCTGAAGAGAATTCATGAGCTTGAGTCACAGACAGGTGAACCGCAGAGCGCCCTGGAATTGAAGAGAGCTGCTCGCAGCAGAGGTACTGTCCAAACACCTAAAGCAAACTAAACAGGTTCTGGAAAGGAAGCGCAATGAGTTGACCAATGAGGTAAAGCCATTTCTGCAAGTAAGAGTGACTCTGAACACAAGACCTACAAGTAAAAATCACAGAAGGTTAAAGACTACAGGCAGCATGTGCTATAGCAATCTCAGATTCAAGATTCTGAGAATGTTTTGCAAGAAGAAACTCGTCAGAAGTTTGGCCTTAGTACCAGGTTGAAACAAATGGAAGACGAGAGGAATGCATTCCTTGGGCAACTGGAGAAAGATGAAGAAGCCAAGAAAAACATATCAAAGCAGATTTCAACACTTCAGTCTCAGGTGGCAGATATGAAAAATAAAATGGAGAATACTGTATCCTTTTAAAAAAGAATTAGAAGCTACAAATTAGCGCTATGGAGAAAAAGCAGCTGCTTATGACAAACTAAAGAAGAGTAAAACTAGACTTCAGCAGAAATTAGATAATATTCATGTAGATCTTGTTTACCAATATCAGATTATGTCCAACTTGGAGAAGAAATAGAAAATTGATCAGTTGCTTGGTGAGGAGAAAACCATTTCTGCCAAAAATGCAGAAGAACGTGACCGCGCCGAAGCAGAGGCTTGTGATAAAGAAACCAAAACGCTCTCTTTGGCACGCACCCTGTAGGAGGTCCTTGGGGAAAAAGGCTGAGTTAGAAAAGCTCAACACACAATTGCGCACCGAAAAGCAAGACTTGGTTAGCGCCAAGAAGGTTGTTGAAAAGAAAGTTATGGAACTGGAAAGGTCCAAGAGTGTGTTCCAGCAGCCATTAGAAGAAATGAATACCCTGTTGGATTATCTGAAAGATGAGTTACAAAGAACAAAATATGCAAATTTCTGCTTAGAAAGTAGTCTGGAGGCTACAAGTGAACAATTTGTGAAAAATAAAAAAGTTATGAAGGAAGAAATTGGCTGTGCAAATAATAGTAGAGAAGAATCTATTCAGAAACTGCATGAGGTGCAGGAGCAGTTGGAGAGTTGCCAAAGAGAGTTTAAAGACACTTAAGCATCCAGAGATGATATGAGGGGTCAGTTTAAAGAAGCTGAGAAGATATTAGCTGCCACTCTGGAGCAGATGAGTGTGTGAGCTGAAAAGAACAAACTCTTTGTAGACCAAGCCCAGAAGCTTTTATAGCAGAAAAAGACTGAAGAAATTACCAGTGTGTTAGCAAAGGTGGACACTGAAAACCTGCTGCTGTGTCAATGGATTTGCAAGTTGAAGAAAAGGTCCTTGAATCAGCTAAAGTTCAGGCTAAAGAATGTATGCAAGAATCAAATCAGGTCCAATCAACAGAATATAATGCTGGACTAGATAGAGAAATCGCACAAATTATTAAGTGGGTCTCTGTGTTGGATGACACACAGATGGAACGAAGTACACATGCTGCTACTGAAGTGCATACTAAACAGGTGACTAATGTACAAGCTGAAGCTTCTTATGGGGAACTGAAAGAGATGACTATTGAGCAGGTCATGAAGACCCGGTGGAAGGTGGTTAAATGTAGGACAGCAGAAATGATCTATGTGGAAAACAAGGCTTTCTGTGAAGAGGAAGGTGAAGCGTGGCCATGGTCCCAAAATGCTAACACTTAAAAGTGAAAACCCCCAAGCTAAGTGTCAGGATCAGCGGCTTGCAGCTCCTCCGGACCCTCACCGCAGGTCCTGTCACACAGGCGGCTGCCATTCAGCGCAGGGGAGCCCCGGTCCTAGTTACCTCCCTGGCCGCCAGGCTCTTCTTCGCTGCCGAGTTGCTAGGGACGCGGCAAGTGTCGCCCCACGCTGCGTCGTCGGCACCATGCCAACCCGGCACGCTGCTTCTTCTCTGCCTCCTGCAGGGTTGGGGGTAGGTTCCCCAGCGCTGCTGGGTGTACCTGGCTCCTGTCAGACTTCCTGTCCCAATCAGTATTTAAACCTGCCTGTGTCTGCATATCCTTGCCAGTGTTAGTTTGGTCTTCTAGCTGCACTCACGTCTTCATATATTTTACTCCCATTTCTGACTCCCTGTTTTTTGGACCCGACTTGCCTTTGCCTGACCCCCCTGTACTGTGTACCCTCCTGCTGCCGACCCGGATAGTCTGACTTTGCCTTTGTGTTATTTGTTTCCAGTGTCTGTCTGTTTGTCAGTCCCCATGTCCTGCTTCCCTACAGAGTGTAGGGACCGTCATCCAGTTGTCGCCCTGGGGCTTAGCCCAGGGGGGCAAGTAGGTAGGGACAGGGGTTGTGGGTTTCTCAGGGACTTCCAGTATCCCGGACCCCAGTCCTAACACTAAGAGCTTTTACCCCGGACTATTAGGTCCTGTGATAGGACCTTATCACAGGACAGGATATGTAGAAGTGCCATACAGCTTTAGGGGGCTGGAGAGCAGGGTTTCCAAATAAAGATTTAGCAAAGAAAGGGTGTAACCTCCTCATTAATCAGGGAACACCTGTCTGGGTGTGGCAAAATGAGATCAAACCTCCTGTCTTGCTGTGCTTAGTGCCCCCTTCTGTGAGCTCAATACCCCCAAGTTGCCAAACTGTGTAAAAAAAGAAGCTGTATAATAACTTTAAAAACTCACTTTTATGTTGCAGCACCCTGTATTCAAAACAACCAGCCTCGAGTCATGAAGGTTAGTCACCTGATCCTGCCTTTGTTTAAACCCCCTACTTCGCTCAGCTGCCTACTCTCTCAGCGCAAGCATTGGTGAAATTCTACTCTTGTGCTGTGAGGCACTCGACCCCAGTGAGAGCAAACATGTGCACTGACATTGAGGTGTCTTCAGTGATGCATTGCGCATGCACCGTAATGGCATGTGTTCTCCGGGAGTGAGCTCGAGGGAGAGCCACACAGCGCAAGCTTGGGATTTCACCACTGCTTGCGCTGATGTCAGCCAATTGAAAAAAGAAGAAGACCGAGCAAAGAAAGAGGTGTGAACTTGGGGCACTGGCGGCCAGCCATGTGATGCATGGCGCAATGGTGTCTGCTAATTTTCCATATTGAGGTGAAAGAATCCCTTTAATACTTCCTACGCTGTATTTAAATCACTGCTGAATAGCTTGGTATAAGCCAGCCTGGACTGTTTCTGCTGCCTGCTGTACCCTCCAATCTCCAGACATCCTCTGGATGATGCCTTCCATGTCATCCACAGATCATGGAAATCTCCTGTGGCCCATGAAAAGAAGAATAATGGGAAAGACAGATTTCTATTAAAAAGAACTTGGACAACCCTTTTTAAGGACCAGGTTTCATGGCAGAGCCTACAGTGGTTAAATGTAGCAGTGTGGCATACAATTCTTCATGGTGAAAGAGTAGCCACTGGACTGACCTCTCCGTAGCATATCCAGACATGTGTGCATCAATCAGACATACCTTTAATCAATTGCAGGGTGCTGGACAAACTCATTAATGAAATACATTTTTATAAATGTGCAACCAGTTCGTTCTCCACCAAGAATGGGGACCACCTCGTTTTCAGGATATCTGGAGATCCTAGTAGTCAGACTCACAACAATGTCATATGTAGAGAAAATGCAGAACTACATACACACACTGTATTACCCTCACTAAGTAAAGAAAACAAAATAAGCATAAAATAAAATTGGTGTTTTCCAACTTTTGGCAAAAAAACCTTTATATATCAACACATTCTACATACACAAATGAACAGACATACCCCATTTGTTGATATTAGTCAAATCAAAGTTCTGGACCAGTCATCCCAAGATACCTCAATCCCTCTATTTATTTTTATGCTTGTACTCTTAATTTCAAGGGCTTGAGAACTGGGAATTTAGAAAGAGTAGAGCAACAGAATCAACAGCAAGTTGACAGTTTGTTGGGATACAGCACTTGTGTAAACTATAGCGCTTATGGGTATTATAGCTCTGCCAAAAAAGTTTGATAAGACAGACATCCCATGCCAATTTTATCAATCTCATGTCCAACAATCATTCATTTTGATAAAGGTTAGTTTGTTCATGCTGGCAAAGGATAACTGTATACATAGTGAGGTCATGGCTCCACATGCCATGCCGAAGGTCCTCAGTGACAGGAGCAGGGCTGTAACAACAGAGTGGAAGGTGCAGAGGAACCACACCCTGTGGGAAATCTTCATGGTCTTGGTCATCCCTGTGGTTGCAGATTACTTCCACTAACGTGTATCGTCATTTTTGCTTTTTTAATGAGGAATCTAAATAATGGTCTATCCAATACTCTACATTTTCCCTTATAGCTTTGATGCTGCAGAATGGAATATTCCAACTTTCATACTTCTCTTCGTATTTGCAATCACAACTAGTGGTAGATGTAGGGTTAAGTTATTCCTCATCCTCAAGCTATTGCAGAGCACTTGTGATGGCATCATCATCTCTTCTTCCTTTTGAGTAAAAAAGCAGATAATCTTCCAGTCCATCCTAAACAGAAGTTCCTTGACTTGGTTTGCCAACAGCAACATGGAGTGACTTGGACTAGAAATATTGCCTTTCTCATGGGTTTCTGTATCAAAGTGAGTGTACCAAAATAATTATAAACTGGGTTTTATAGTTGGCATAATTGAGCCCAATGGCAGAGGACACAGTGGTCACAATAGGGACCAGGCCCCTAAGCCAAGGGAGCCTACAGCCCCCCTGCACAGCACCGTGCTTTTCTGCTGCTTGCCTGCATCAATGGATCAGTCCAACTTGAGCATTGAAGGACCACTATTACCTGGCTTGGGCTGGGAGTGGCTAAAAAGACCACTATTACCTGGGGGACAGGAAAACAAAGGGACCACTAGTACTAGGGTACAGGGGAACAGAGGTACCACTATTACTTGGGAATAGCATTGAGAGACCACTGTACTTTATGGGGGGCACAGAAAGACCAGCATTACCTGGGAGGAACACCAATGGAGCACTACTACATTGTGGGGACACAAAGGGATCACTATTACCTGTGGGTGCACAGAGGGACCACTAATACTTTGTTGGAGCATTGAGAGACCACTATTACTTTGTGAGGGACATAAAGGGACCACTATTATTTTGTGAGGGTCACAGAGGGACCGCAAAAGGAACAGATAGAGATACTATTACAGAAGGTGAGTATTTGCAATGCAGGACCACAAAGAAAAGGAGGCTGCTATCATGTGAAGGGCACAAAGGGGATATTACTACTGTGAAGGACACAGGAGGCATTATTTTGTGATGAGAACAATGAGGGGACTATTGTGTTTATACATATATTTTTAGTTCTATGTCCGTTAACCATGAGGTGAAGTTGCTTTGACAGCAGAGAAGGTCCAGCCTGAACTTCTGCACCAGGGCAGCAGCAGGAGAACACAGAGGAAGGTAAGTATGAAAATTAAATTCCCTGACTCAGTGCCCCCTCTTCTACGAGCCCATAACTTTAGTTCTTGGGGCTCCTAAGAGCAGACAGGTTCCAATTAAGGGTCCTCTATTCCTATACATGCATAGGGGCATAGCTGTGATTTCTTACACCAAGCCAGTAGCACCCCATCCCATCATGATAAGAATCCAGAATAAGCTAACCAGATTCTGCCATGAATCTTAATGATATGCGATATGTAAAGAGAATGATGCTGAAAGCCTAAAATATTGCTCCATGTCAGAATAACAGAGTAGGATCTACGTAGAAGAGCACGCCTACGTCTCCATCCACTTAATCCGCAGTACTGCATTAGTATTGTAAATATTACCCTGCTTATAGTGATGGAAATATCAAAGATAAATTACCTTTCAATTACCTGTCAAACACGAAGCATTTAATGTGATTTACATATGGCAGGTGTACAGGGATTTCCTGCACGTTGACAATTACGTTTTCAGGAATTTGGAATTGATGAGTCATTTTATTACCTTGTAAAGCGTCATAAAATATATCCGAGGATGCTTTCATTTTAGATTATGCAGTTTCAAAATCATTAAGGGTAATTGTCATCACAAACAATATTGTATTTAGAAAAACCTTTTAGTCTTAACGTCAGACCATATGCTGACTCCTTATTGATTGCACTACCATCCTGCCTTACAGTATATATCATTTCTGCAGCCAAAAACTCAGGCTGCTATTATAATGGTCTGACATTTTCTATGACATGGGAGGTGCAAATCCACTTATTTCATTGGGATCCAGATGTGTCTGGAGGCAGAGGTATAACTTTCTGAAGTTCCTGAACCTCAATACAAAATCTGTAATGGGGCTCCCCACATACAGTACCATGGGCATTTATAATGCTATGTCTGTATGGATATTATGGTAGGGCACTCCTCAGGCTACTGCTACCCCCTATGGCTGCTCCCTTATCTGGAGGGACATCTTTTGGGCAACACTCGCTAAGATTACTGGGGATGATAGATGAATGGCTGCCTATTTACACGGGCCGATGATCGTAACTTAAGGCTTTTTTGCATGCATTAAATGAACAACAAATGATAAGCGAATTAATGACCGCCTATGTAACTGTAGATCAGGGTGTGGTAGCTGAGCTTGAGAACAGAGGCATCGTCAGGGAAGTCCAGGATTGAGTCAAGCAAAGTAGATTTCAATATAAAAGATGATCCAGAGGTCAAAGTCAGAGTCTGGGCACACTGAGTATATTCAGTATGGTACAAACAGACCAGGAGTCAGGAGCAGTTGGAAGAATGGTCAATTCAGCAAGCCAAAGTCAGGAGTGGCAAATGCAGAGTAGTCAGGGTATAGCCTGAAGCATTAACCAGGAGGTCATCACAAATGAATAGCACCTTTAGCTAGACAAAGAAACTAAAAGCTTATCAACCTTTCTTAATGGTAAGGTGCCTGATATAACCAGAAGGGCTCCGGAATTGACAGGGGACAGAATGACAGGATGCATGCTGGCCCTTTAAGACTGTTGGTGTGTGCAGGCACACCCTTCAGGCAACAGGAGGTAAGTGCATGATATTGACCATCTTTTTGGAGAGAACTATCTTTCTAGAATATAAAAGGAAATAAAATCCCCGTGCTTCAGGTCAGTGTTTCTCAACTCCAGTCCTCAGCGTCCCCCAACAGGTCATGTTTTCAGGATATCCTATAGAGAGAACACCCGTTGCAATATTTGAGGCACTGACAATAATTACATCACCTGTGCAACACTGAGGAAATCCAAAAAACATGACCTGTTGGGTAGGGCCTCAGGAATGGAGTTGAGAAACACTGCTCTAGGTAAATGGATAGTGGATTATAGATTAAGTTAACTTTCTTCCTAGAGCAGTCCACTGTGTGAACAGGACACCTGTGACTCTCTCTGTGTCTTGAAGACATCTTCAGAAATCTGTTGCTTTGGACACATTACATACAAAGCCTACTTGGATTGGTGGTGTCTACGCTTGTCATCCGATGGGCGTTTCACACCTGGTGAGTCTTCTTTCAACCAATCAATTTTATCATTATTTGAAGTGCTATCCATATATTTAGTTTTGTTTCTAGAATATAAATATTGCAATTAATCATGAAGTTCTGAATAAAATGTTCTTTTAACCCTTTGCAATCCAATTTTGGATTCAGGGTTTCCTAGGGGGCCTTCTCTTTCTGCCATTATACAATGGCGCCATCTGCTGGCTACAGCCAGTACTGCGGTATGGGACATGCTGAAGAGGCCCCCGACAACAGAGTGGCCAGTAATATACAGTAATACCACCCTGCCGGACGTCTTCTGACATCGGAGCTCTACAGCTTTCAATCAGAATGGCTGATGACGTCAGACAGTGGATTGGAAAGGGTTACTGGTAAAAGTGAAATATATTTAGTAGTCTTCAAAGGGTTTAATGGGTAATATGATGATGGGGTAAGTGGGATCTGTTTTGTCCTCATGTCTTGCAGTCATAGCCCCGCTGTCTCCAACAATGCCTTCCGTGTGTTTATACTCCCCCCATATTCCCCCGTATCGGCACTTCTTAGATTTGGCCCACGGTACTGTGCTGTGATGTCTGACATCACCCATTGACTCTAAGTTGTAGCGATCGCCTACTTGACATATTTACAGTAGCTTTATCTAAGGAGTCAGAATGGGGGAAGAGGGGTGAGTATACACAGAAGACAGACACTGTTGCAGAAAGTGGGGTCGCGGAAGCAAGTGTATGCAGTTATCTCCCGCTGACTTGAGGACATGATATGTCCCCTTTAAGTATATAGAATTTCAACAATTAAGACACATTATAACAATCACAATGTTAAAATCAATGAGAGTCCAGTGAAGTCAGAAGCTAAAGTGCGGGGCAGGAGGATGGCATCACTGTTGATTCCGAGCACTTGACTCACTCTTAAAGCACAAGTGATAAGTTATTCCGGTAAAGCTAGAGGGTGTTATCATTACGCAGTGGATTTCTTGTTTATCTTCTGAAACAAATCTATAATTGATTTATTCTAGCCAAGGTTTTACAGAGATAGCTGTGACATACTCATTGTTATTGTCTCCCTGAATTTAAAGGAAATGTACTGTACCACTTATATTTTCTTCACTAATTAAAACCAGATACTGAAACATTTCCAATTTTTCTACGCTGATCGTAGATTTGTTTTACTCTGTTTTCCGGACATGACTATGGCGATGGCCATGTTGTAGTTAACAGCATTTAGAGATTTGCTTTACAGCAGATCTCATGGTCCAGTAACACAATGGACAGAAGTTGACCCACTGACTTTTTTACGGGGGAGTGTTCTAGGCATGACCTGTGCAGGAAGGTGTAAGAGGTGAGTTGTGACAATCGCCTTTTGTGAATGGTGGATCCTGTGTTATCTATATATAGGTGTCACCTTTTCATTGTCATCCTGCCTGTGATGATAATAAAGGTGCTTTCAGGCGGAATGGTTATCATTCAAAAAATAGTTAAAACAAGCGAAAGTGAACGATAATCGAGAGGTCTGATTGTGAGTCAGTGATCGACCGATAAACGATAATCGTTTGCTTTTCACGTACAAACATGAAAATTATCATTGGCTCGTTCACGTATTGTTCGGTTTAAGGGCTTAGTCACACGGGTGCCGATGTGCCCGTGTGACTGAGCCCTTACTGCAGGAAGAAGATGGCCACACTTCAGGACGGACGACTCCCCGCAGTGCTGAAGAAAGAACACATGACCGCAATGAAGCCGGTCACATGTTCTTTCTTCCGGCGCTGCAGAGAGACGTCCATCCTGAAGTGCGTCCGTCTTCTTCCTGCAGTAACACGGGCGCCGATTCCCCCCGTGGGACTACGCCCTAAGCAGCTCTCGTCCAGTCCTTCTTATTCGCTTATGGAAGAGCAAGTTTGAAAGACTGAACGATTTTTATTTGAAGGAGCCAACAATGTATCTGACTGAAACAGTTCAGGAAAAAAAAAGAAGGTTCACCTTCGGAGGTATGAAAAAAACTTGCCTTTATTTATAGTGTCACGGCATTATTGATAAAACCAGGGACGCGTTTCGGAAACACGTCCCTGGTTATATCAATAATGCTGTGACACTATAAATAAAGGCAAAGTTTTTTTCATACCTCCGAAGTTGAACCTTTTTTTTTTCCTGAACTGTTTCATGAGAATGTCGCGAGGGACTACGCGACTCACCATGGAGTCATGACAGTGAAAATGAAATAAAAGTGACTTACAAGTAATATATGTTTAATGTAAATACTTGATCTATCTGCTTTCATTACCGCTAGACTGTTGTACACTGCAATGTTATGTTTACCTTAAACTGGATATAAAAAGAGATTTCCAACAAAAAATATTACAACTGCATCTCTTTGCTATCAATTTTCCATTGCTTTTGATACAATGATGTGAAATTCTACAGCATTACACTTGTAATACAAAAGACACTAGAGAAACCCATTATAAGTCAAAGGAAGAAAGAAAACCTGATTGCATTGGATCAGGATAGATCATAACAGGTCAGTCTAGGGGCTCCATCATATAGATCCTCTAAAACAGAAAGGCATGATAAAAATGAGAACCAGGAAAGGTATTGTTTCTCCTTAAGGAGAGTACCTAAAAGGGGTGTGAGGAGATGTAAAAGCCACCCATGCTCCTCTGGGAAAATATGCAAATGGGAACATGGAATAATACCTTCCACTTATTGGAAGATTAGATATAACATCACAGCAGCCGGCATCACCAAAGCTCGTCTACTGCATCTTGACCAGCGTGAGGTTAATGGCGCCATCATATTACACTCCGGTGGCTCAGACCACACCCAGGGAGTGGCACTAATCCTTCACCCTCCCATAAATCAGTCCATGAAAATGTGGCATCCAATCTCTTTGCGTCTGCTGTACGCCAGGTTTGTTCATCGTTACGGTCACATGTCCATCATTGTGGCATATGCACCAACTGAAGAACATACAGTTGCAGGCAAATATGCCTTTTACGACCAGCTTGCTGCCACTATGCAGTCCATCTCTCTGCATGATGTACTCATAGTGCTCAGTCACCTGAACACAAACCCAGGTCCCCGGACTCCTGGCTATGAAGACATCATTGGACCCTTTGGTGAAGGCCCAAGCAACGACAATTCAATGGATGATATCATTCTGTGCCTCAATGGGCCTTACAGTGGCGGGGTCCTGGTTCCAGAGATGTAGCCTCCATAGGTTAACCTGGATATCTAATCCTGTCAAATTGTGTCGAGTCTACTGCAGGCAGAAGCTCCAGCAAACACAGACCACCGTTGGACCAGTTCACAACCTTCACTCAACGTTGATGCCATGAAGGAAGATCCAGCATTGGACGTCAGTATAACATCGCAATCGAAAACTGATTTCACATCAAGGGCAATCTCCAAGATGAACCAGAGGCAGCATGGAATGTCCCAAAGACGCTATCCGTGAAGCTGCAAAGACCGTTCTCGGATACCGGTGTCCCCGTAGGCAGCCCTGACTAATGGACAACACTATGCAGGCCCTTGAAGCGAAGGCAAAAGCCCGTCTTAAGAACGCTCATGCTTCCAGACATTCTGCAGAGAATAGCGCTGGCAGCCTCGGCGATGAGGTCCCTGGATAAACTCTGGTGGAGGTAGAACATACATCTCAGGACAAAGATTTGATTCTACCAGACCTGCGTAATGCCAATATTATTGTACGGCTCAGAGACTTGGACCTTGCTATCACAAACCCCTGAGCATCTGGAGTCCTTTCCCATGCGATACCAGCTCCAGATTTTACGTGTCTGTTGGTTCGACTTCATCAGAAACAGCGAGATACAGGTTTGCACAGGGCTTACGTTAATCAACAAAAACAATAACAAGGAGACGACATGCACTTTTTGGTCATATTGCACGCTTGTCATAAGCTGTCCACTGTGCTCTAACCGAAGTAACTGCTAGGAAAATCAATAGACAACCCCGTGCTGGATGGCGGAGGCCTCCTGGTCATCAGCGGCGCTCGTGCGTGTAACAGATAGGCAACAGTACCTCCTCCGACATCTACACTGAATGGAACAATGCTCTCGGTTGTGGTCATTCTAGATCGGTGCTGTGGACTTTCGTCGTCCAAGCGAGATAACTAACTATTGCAAGGCAGCATTCCTGCCAAACTTTCTAAACAAGCCATGTAACAATGAATGGGAATTGTAAGGCCAAAGCCAGAGTAACCATGCACAGACAGTTGAGGTCACCCAGCAGATTGCTGCCTTTGAAGTTAAAAGTGTGCAAACACTGGCCATCTTGACTCCATAGAGGAGGTGATTAGTTGCCCTAACAATGAGCAGTAAACAAATTTAAAAAGACTAAAGCTTTGAAAGAAAATGCTGCTGCTTTTTCAATAGGGAAAAGGGACTTGTTATTTGCCAACTTATTCCACAGCACTTTCAGGTAATTTATTTATGACTTCCCCCAGAAAGCTGGGTATTCATTTTACAGACCTCGGAATGATGGAAGGCTTAGTCAACCTTGCGCCAGCTACCTGAATCAGTGGGGATTGAACCTGCAACCTTCAGGTTGTGGTCATGAATGAGAGCTTACGGCTTACAGCTGCCTTAACACTCTGCACCACATAAAGCCACTAATAAACATGACATTAGTGAGTGCTTCACTTTCCTAGACTTTCCTAGGTGTGGACAAAAATATGGAATCACCATACGAAATGCATTGGATTTTAATTATTTTTGTCCAGCCCCTGTATTTGCAGCACATTGGAATGTGGTTCCTGAGATGGAATACCTCCAGGGGGTGGGGCGGCAAAGACACTCTGGACTCCACACGTGCAACAAAGGAAATACAACACAAAAAGTGAATGAAGGAACAAAATGCAACGCTGCACCACGCAGGGTGCTCAGGTAAATTTCTCCCCAGGCTGTTAGACTATATGTCTCTCCTTAAGCTGTCAGGCCCTGACTTCCTGGATCTGCAGTCTTTTATGCTCCAGTTACGGGGTCAGTGCCTGCAGCTGCGCTTCCTGAGAGATAGGGTGAAGTTGTGGACTGGACCGCCACTCTGTCCAGACTAAGAGCCAGGGAGGGGGATATACTCCATCCACAACTTCACCCTTTAAATGCCTACATATCCCCTCCCTCTTATCCAGGCCAGAGGGCTGGGCCTTTTTGGTGACCAGACAATGCACCCTAGATAGGGCGTCAGCATTACCTTGTGACTTGCTAGGCCTATATTCGAGGGTGAACTTGAAGTTCTGAAGCAAAAGAAACCACCTCGTCACCCTTACATTCTTTTCCTTATTTTGCTTCATCCAGGTCAAGGGGCATGGTCTGACACTAATTTGAACTCTCTCCCCAAGAGATAATACCTTAACATTTCTAGTGCTTATTTTACTGCGAAACATTCATGTTCAACAATAGCATAATTCTGCTCCGCAGGAGATAGTTTCCGGCTTAAATACAGTACTGGATGTTCTTCCCCATTTATGGACTGGGACAACACTGCACCCAACCTTACACTAGAAGCATCTGTCTGCACAATAAGCTCCCTTGAGAAGTCAGCCGTTATCAAGACTGGCTCTTGGCAAAGGGCAGACTTAAAATTTTGAAAGGCCTGCTCGACCTCGGCTGTCCATGCTACCATTATCGACTTGCCCCCTTTCATCAAGTCCGTAAGTGGTGCTGCAATGGAGGCAAAGTTAGGAACAAACCTACGATAGTACCCGATCATTCCTAAAAAGGCTCTGACCTGTTTTTTCATCAAAGGTCTAAGCCATGCCTGTATGGCCTCTACCTTGTTGACCTGTGGTTTAATGACCAATAACATAGCCAAGGTACTTGGCTTCCTCCAGGGCTACTGAACATTTTCCAGGGTTTAAGGTTAAACCTGCCCCTTTTATGGCATCCATGACCACCTGTACCTTCCCAAGGTGACTCTCGCAATCGGTACTATAGACTACAACATCGTCTAGGTATGTGGCAGAATAGATACGGTGAGACCTCAAAATCCGATCCATTAATCTTTGGAAGGTAGCAGGTGCGCCATGTAACCCAAACGGCATGTCTTTGTACTGGAGTAAGCCCTCTGTGCTTAAAAAGGCCATTTTCTCTTGCGCCTTGTCAGTCAGAGGTATTTGCCAGTAGCCTTTGGTAAGGTCAAGTGTGGTGATATATATCTGGCATTACCCAATCTCTCAATTAACTCATCAACCCTGGGCATGGGATACGCATCAAATTTGGAGATTTTGTTTAATTTCCTAAAATCATTACAAAACCTCCAAGTACCGTCCGGTTTGGGAACTAACACAATGGGGCTTGACCATTCACATTTTGATTCCTCTATCACCCCTAGTTCCAGCATGAGCTTAACCTCGGCAGAAACTGCTTCCCTATGGGCTTCTGGAATCCTATGCGGTTTAAGTTTACCTTCATCCCGGGTTCAGTTATGATATCATGTTTTATGATGTGTGTACGACCTGGTACGTCAGAGAACTTGTCTCTGTTTCTTTGCAGGAACTCTTTTACCTCCTGCGGTTGGCGCACCAACAGGGTCTCGCCTACTCTAACATCAGGCAGGGAGGGCTGCGTCCCCCCCCCCCCCCCCCCCCCTCCTAATGCTTGAGGTAGCCAAAGCTTCTCTATCCTTCCAGAGTTTTTTTACACTTGATACGGCTTCCTTTTCCCCGGCTGGTGCACTTAATTGTTTACGTCGCCTACCTTCTCAAGGATTTTGTAGGGTCCCTGCCACCTAGCGAGGAATTTACTCTCTACAATAGGTACCAAGATGAGAACTCAGTCACCGGGACTAAAAGTTCTCACCTTGGCAGAACGATTGTACACTCTGCTTTGGGCCTCCTGCTCCGTCTGCAAGTGTTCCCTGACAATGGGCATTACAGTATTAATGCGGTCCTGCATCTGAGCCACATGCTCTAGACACTCCTATAGGGAGTAGACTCGGTCTCCTAGGTTTCTCTGGTTATGTCCAACAACCTTCTGGGGTGCCGACCATATAGCAACTCAAATGGCGAGAAACCTGTGGAAGCCTGTGGTACCTCTTGTATGGAGAACATGAGATATGGTAATAGACGGTCCCAGTCCCGACCATCTTTCTCTACTACCTAGTTTAGCATTTGCTTCAGGGTCTTATTGAACCTCTCTACCAACCCATCCGTCTGAGGGTGGTACACTGAGGTTCGTATGTGATCAATTTTAAAGAGGTGACACAATTCTTTCGTTACTCTGGACATGAACAGGGTCCCCTGGTCCATGAGGATTTCCTTGGGGAGACCTATTCTGGAAAACATAAGGGACAATTCTCGTGCAATGTTTTTGGCAGTAGGGCTTCTTAAAGGAATTGCCTCAAAGTACCGAGTGGCATAATATAACACGACCAAAATGTATTGATGTCCTCTAGCCGACTTGACTATGGGACCCACTTAATCCATTCCAATTCTTTTAAAGGGAACCTCTATAATCGGGTGAGACACTAAGGAACTGCGGAAGTGCGACACAGGAGCGGTGCTCTGACAGGTGGGGCACAACTCATAGTACTCTCTTATGTCCTTGTACACCCCTGGACAGAAGAACCTTTGAAGAATTCTATCCTGCGTTTAATCAGTTCCTAAATGCCCCCCTAATACATTATTATGTGCTAAGTCTAGCACCTTGCACCTGTACGGCTTTGGCATGACCAACTGTTCCACCACTTTCTCGACTATTTTTGTTACTCTATACAACAGTTATTATTCATGGAAAAATGGGGGAACCATTTATTATTACAACATTTTCTTTTGCATTAACAAGAGTAGGGTCCTTTAGTTGGGCTGTCCCAAAGTTCCCAGGCGCATCCTTCAGCTCGGACACATCCTGAACCGAGGGGTGAACTTCCTCTTCAACATAATCTCCAGCCAAGACTTGTAAAGGAAAGGTTACATTTCCTGGTTTAATGTCCACATTTACCCCGCTATTCTGCGGAGGGGTAAAGTCAGCTGGGTTTGCATCAGTCTCTTTAGAAGGGCTTGTCATCTTCCCCCACAAGTCCCAGAACACAGGAAAATCACATCCCAAAATCACACTGTGCATTAACCCTTTGACCACACCTACATCGTAGGTCACAGTTCCGACATGGGTCTCAAAGTTACACTGTGCCATAGGATATACCCTTGTGTCACCGTGTGTACATACCACACTGATGTTCTTACCCGGTATGAAGACTTCTGCTATCAGGCTAGCATGCACTAAGGTGACCAGGCTACCCGAGTCCAGGAGAGCCTCCACAGAATGGTGGTTTACACTTATGCTACACAGCTGTGGCTCAGTCTCTTGTCTCTGTGAGGCATTGCAATTAGGTTGTGCAAACAAGGATCAGAGCCAAGCACCATCACACTCATTGGTCATGGGGCACTGAGCCAACACAGACCCGGGCCCCTGGCATCTCCAGCACCTCAAAGGCCCTGGTTTCCTCTGCTTAGCCATTGGGTTGGGGCTATCAGGAGCTTTTAACTCCAATGATGCCCCTTCCGGTGACCCAACCTCCTTCCCGCCATGCCACAGCTTTTCACCGGCTTCTGGTGGTCTCTTACCCCGTGTTGGCCGGGAACTCGTAGCGGGAGTCTGGACAGAATGGACGTCCCGAAGGTAGTTTTTAGTCGCAGTATAGCGGTCGACCAGGTCTACCAGCTGGTCGGCGTCCAGGGGCCCTCCATGGACGATCCAGCATTGCAGATCTGCCTGCAGGGCACGGGTATAATGGTCCACCACGACCTTATCGATCATCTGCACACGTCTGTCTCCAGCCATTTTTTATGAGGTGGTACAGGTCGAGCATCTGCGACCTGGCTGATTGGTCGGCCCTGTAGCTCCAATTATGAACTCTCAGAGCCTGGACCGCCGCTGTAACGCCCAGATGAGCCAGGATCTCTGCTTTCAACCTGGTGTAGTTGGTTGTCTCATGAACATTGACGTCGTGGTATGCCTTCCGGGGTTCCGCCGTGAGGAACAGTGCTAGAACTTCGACCCACTCAGCCTTGGGGAGTTTCTCACGCTCTGCGTTTCTCTCAAAGACCCTCAGATAGGCCTCAATGGCATCATTAGGCGTCATCTTTTGCAGGAACCTTTGCACCATCTCTCTGGGCCTGGCCGCAGTCGGAGCTCTGTCCCACCTCAAAGCCGGTCCATCCTCGCCAACAGCTCCTCCATGGAAGGGGTAGGCGCTTGCATCATGGTCACAGGTTTTACCGAGGAAATCCGCCAGGTGCCTTGCCGTTGCCATCAGCAGCTAGGATTGCTGCCCACATCCTCCACCAAAGACACTCTGGACTCCACACGTGCAAAAACTTACTTCAGTCTTAATTATGCTCCAGGCAACAAAGGAAATCCAACACAAAAAGTCTATGCAAGAACAAAATGCAATGCTGCACCACGCAGGGTGCTCAGGAAAATTCCTCCTCAGGCTGTTAGACTGTATGTCTCTCCTCAGGCTGCCAGGCACTGACTACTTGGAGCTGCAGTCTTTTATGCTCCAGTGATGGGGTCAGTGCGGACAGCTGAGTTTCCTCAGGGCTAGGGTGAAGTTGTGGACTGGACCACCACCCTGTCCAGACTTAGAGCCTGGGAGGGAGATATACACCATCCACAACTTCCCCCTTTAAATGCCTACACCCCTTTAAGAGATGATGAAAGGTTCCATTTTAATTGTTTTATAAGTAGTTTTGCAATAACAGTATATACACAGTAAAAGTAAGCTGATAAGGGCTCTGAATAAAGAACAAAAGAAAAATCACAAATGACATCATCACATTTCCATAGCTTTATTTTGAAATGACTTGAAATGAAACCTTAATTGTCCTAGATGATATGTTTAATCAACATCTGACCTTTGATCATGAAGTTTATTACATATTGATAACTTTTTGTTTTTAAACTCATGATTACAATGCAGCAAAAGGAATTGAAAATGTAATCATTACAGCAGAGAGGCCATCTCATTGATGAGATGTGGCTATGTCTGCAGTGGAATGACCTCATCAGCTTGACTCAGCTATTAGTCATCTCTACACTTACTGAAATATCCTTCCAAGATTTCAATCAGCAAATTTCGAGAACAACAATGCTACCACTTTTCCTTCATCCTGGCATGATATTGGTTCCATCCAAGCTGCAAAATGCACTTAAGACACACAATTTTGAACACTTAGTGTCATACTGCGAAGCTTATTACTTAGTTAACTGACGTTACATTAGTTCAGCACAATTAGGAATGGTAGAGGCATATAAACGCATTGATTTCTTATTTTGATTAATAGGAATTTAAGCATATGTGGAAAAGCTAACTGTGCTGAGGGTGTTTGTAAAAGAGTGTCAGACGCTCACTCAAACATTTGGCTGCTTCATTCCCTCAACTACTTAAAGGGGATGTCCAGTTATAAACTATCGATGGCCCATCTGCAGGATAGGTCATCACTAGTAAATCAGTCGGAGCAGGGGTGCCACAAGCCTTTTTGCTGCCTGAGTAAAAGCGTGAAATGGTGCATCCCGCCGTAAAAAGAAAACAAAAAGACATTAATTTTACAGGCATTGAAAGCACCAGTACATAAGATATAAACATGTATTTGAATCATTGAGACTTGTCTAAAGTGACAGACTAATAATGTTCCTAGCAGTGGCACCAATAGTAAGTGTCCCCTTAGTGGCTCCAATAGTAATAGTGACTACCTTAATCGTCCCAGTAGAAATAGTAACCCTGTTAGTGGCCTTAGTAATATTAGTGACCCTGTTGATGGTCCCAGTAATATTAATGACCCCCTTAGTAGCCCTAGTATTAATACTGAAACCCTAGTGGCACCTAGTAGTTATACTGTCCCCATAATGGCTCCAGTACTAATAGTGTCCCTTATAGCAATCACAGTACTAATTATGACTCCCATACTGACCCTAGTAGTAATAGTGTTTCCCATAGTGGCCCTAATAGTAATAATTACCCCCAAAGTTGCCCCAGTAGTAATAGAATGCCAATTAGTGGCCCCCAAACCTTATAGCAGTCCCAGTATTCATAGTATACTTTTTAATGGACCTCCAGTTGGGAAAAAAAAACCCAAAAAAGCATCAGGTATAACTCACTCTGTCTGTGGCCGAGTCCAATGACTGCTGCTGGAAATCAGTATGTGACCCCTGACATCTCCCCCAGCATCTGCACTGTGTACAGGATGGTGTCTGTGTGCAGGAATGCAGATGTCGGGGGTAAGATCAGTGGTCACAGATCGGCTACAGCAGTGGCAGCCACCAGACCGGAGACATAGACAGAGTGAGTAAAATGCATGATGGTGTTGGGTGGCCCATCTGGCTTGCAGCTGGCAATTATTTTTTACTGGCTACTAAAATGGCCAGTAAAAAATGATGACTGACCTGCCAGGATGGTGACCTACTGGCTGGGTGGAAACCCTAAACCCACCTCTATGAGGTGCAGCAGACTTCCTTCTGAGGTTGCAGGCTCAGGTCACCTTATGATAGGGGTGCCGTTGATTGGTGGTCTGTAGCCCGAGGCCCCTGCCAATCAGCTGTTCATGAGATGGGGTGCTCATGCATTGTGCTGCTTTCTGCAGGAAACAGATAGCTCCATGTTCCCTTCAGTGGTCAGGCTTGGTATTACAGGTAAAATTCCCATTGAAGTGAAGTGAATGAGAACTTTGCCTGTAATACCAGGCTAGCCACTACAGTGGGAAAGAAGCTGTTGGAGCTGTCTGCTTCCTGAAGAAATCAGCTAAGTGCATGAGCACAGTTGCCCAACAAATAGCTGATCGGCAGGGGTTCTGGTCCACAGACTCCCACTGATCTACTGTTGATGGTCTATTTGGTGGATAGGCCATCATTAGTTTACAACTAGACAAACCTTTTTAATACTCTTCAATAAACATCAACTATGCATACAACCCTGAAACATGTTTCTTACCCCTCCTTCCATGTCAGAAATATAGTCATGTGAAAAAGCAAAGATGCCCCATGTAAAGTTTTCTTTACGCATTAACATATGGCTATATCAGTACTTAATGTTCGTTTAAACAGTATATACGATAAATTGATTTACAGATACTGTATGCCATACCACTGCCTTAAATAACTTAAGATAGAATCAAATGCAATGGATCTGGTACATATGACTCAAATACTGTTTGAGAGGATCTTGGAGGAACCTATCATATTTGACCCTTTCGTGCCCCATAATGGGCAGGAGAGTTTGAATGCAAAATGCTATACATTTATAGCATATTACAAAGGCCATTAACCTCTTACATACCGCATTCAATTTGACCCAACATGTAAGCTCCCTCTATCATGTTATTGACCCTCTACAATGCAATCAACAGAGTGATGGGTTGCCATGACAACCAAAGGCCTGTCAGTAGCCAATGGGTCTGCTCTGGCTGTCAATGTAGAAATAGCAGTTAAAGGGGTTTCCAGGACTTTGGGTATTTTTTCTATTGATGACCTATCCTCATGGTCATCAGGGGTCCATCATTTTAGATCCCAGTCGATCAGCTGATTCTCAGCACTGCTGTCAGTACGGACAGCATAGGAAGCAGATTGCGCCATCAGTATTGCAACAGCCTAGCTCCTAGCTTTAATTCAACAGACGTTTTGCCTGGATTACCAACCTGGGCTGATGCAGTACAGATGGACCAATCTGTTTCCTGTGCTTTCCCTACTGACAACGGTGCCATTAATCAGCTGAACAGTGGTGATCCCCAGCAGTGGACCCCTGCTGATCATCTATGAGAATAAGTCATCAATAGAAAAAGTGCTCAAAGACCTAAACACTGCAATACAGAAGTACTGCAATGTATTATCTGAGCGTTTATAGGATCATATGTTCATGTCCCCTATGGGGAGATAGAAAAAACAGTAAGAAAAAAAATTTGAACAAAAATTATCTATGTATAAAACAAATTTAAAAAAAACATTTTTGTGCACTTATTCCCTTCCCCCCCTCTCAGAGAATTAGTTTTTGAAAAATACATATTTGGTTTTGCCACATTTCTAACAACCCATAAAATAAAATTAAAGTATTTTTTATTCTGCATGGTGAAACTGTAAAAAAAATTCCAAAATGCTGTTTTTGTTCATGCTAACTTGCAAATAATGCAAAAAAACAAACATTAAATGTGATTTAAAAAGTCATATGTATACCAAACTTGTACCAATAATAACTATATCTCATCATGCCAAAAAAACAAGCCCTCACTTAGCTTTGTCTATGGAAAAATAAAAAAAAGTTTGGGGTCTTCAAACAATGATGGAAAAAAATAAATTTTCCAAAAAGAGGTTTTATTCTGCAAAAGGGATAAAAAATAAATAAATTACATATAGTGGTTTTTTTTTTAATTTTGAAATCATTGTACCAATCCATGAAGAATGCATTAAAGAAAAAGGGGTGTTTTTTTCACCCTGTAATATGATAAAAGTTATAAAATACTGTATTTTCTATGTATGCATTGAGCAAGACTTAAAGGGGTTGTCCCGCGAAAGCAAGTGGGTCTATACACTTCTGTATGGCCATATTAATGCACTTTGTAATGTACATTGTGCATTAATTATGAGCCATACAGAAGTTATCAGAAGTTATTCACTTACCTGTTCCGTTGCTGGCGTCCCCGTCTCCATGGTGCCGTCTAATTTTCAGCGTCTAATCGCCAGATTAGACGCGCTTGCGCAGTCCGGGTCTTCTCCTTTTCTGAATGGGGCCGCTCGTGCCGGAGAGCGGCTCCTTGTAGCTCCGCCCGTCACGTGCCGATTCCAGCCAATCAGGAGGCTGGAATCGGCAATGGACTGCACAGAAGAGCTGCGGTCCACCGATGGAGAAGATCCCGGTGGCCATCTTCAACCGGTAAGTAAGAAGTCACCGGAGCGCGGGGATTCAGGTAAGCGCTGTGCGGTTTTCTTGTTTAACCCCTGCATCGGGGTTGTCTCGCGCCGAACGGGGGGGGGGGGGGGGGTTGAAAAAAAAAAACGTTTCGGCGCGGGACAACCCCTTTAATATGACTTAATATTGGCGGAAAAGTGAAAAAAGTAAAAATGATTAGTGAAGATGACCAAAAAACAAAGATTGCTACATAAGTACCAAACTAGGTTACATGCTTAAGGGGTTAAACCTCAGACTTCGGTTTGTTCTATGTTGTTGAAATGTCTGGTATCCCCATCCTTAGATCCACAGAGTTCTCTGAGGCCTTCAGAAAAGTTATACTGTAGATGCCTATAAATCTGGAAGGGGAATTTAAAAGGATCACCAAACATTTGGACATCAATCATTCCACTGTGTGAAAGATTATCTACAAGTGGAGATTTCAAAGAACTGTCAGCTTCCCAGGTCAGGCCAACCCAGCAAGTTCAGAGAGTAGGAGCCAAAATGCTGAAAGACGTTTTAAAACCCCACATGTCTATTTATGTTAAAGTGCATGAGTCTACCATTAGGAAGAAGCTGCATAGAACTGGATCTACAGGGTTGTTGGGACCTGAAATAACATCTGGACAAGACTAAAGTTTTCCCATGAACACCTTGGAAAATACTAAGACATGTGGAATGGAAAGCCTGAATCCTAATTCCATCAAATTGCTGTGAGGGATTTGAAATGGGATGTGCATGCAAGAAACCACTTAAACATGGAGTGACTAAAAAAGTTCTCCATTGAAGAGTGAAAAAAAAAATCCTCCTGTAACATCATACACTGGTAGAATAATAATGGCTCATTTTACATAAAATGATTGTCTCACCACAGCCTTTATCTGTAATCCAGCTGGGACTCATGCTGAAGGGTGGAGCAGTGAAGGACACGCATGAGCACTTCCACTCTATTCACTTCAGGTGGACCACTGGAGATAACCAAGTGCTTGAATTTAACTATTTTGGGCAGTCCTATTGGAGTAAATGAAGCAGAGGTGTGCATGTGCATCCTTCGTTGCCCATGCTTTGGGACGTTCCAGGGATGAAATCTCAGAATCGCTGGGGGTCCCATTAGTCAAACCCCCACTGTTCAACAAATGTGGATAGGGGATAACTTGGTATAATGGAAACATTCCTATAAGAAGTTAATCAAGAATAGTGATGAGCAGGAACATCACTAAAAGCTCAGGGGCCCGTGTGCAAAAGTTCAGCTCGGAGCCCCTCCTCATACCCATACCTAAATTACGCTGCATACAGCTGCCAAACAAATTTCCATACGTGATCTAGCCGCTTGGCATAATCTTTCAAAACATGACTAATTTCTTGCACTATATGAAAATTTGTTTGTAGTCCCTCAGGCCACTCTCACACACACACTGCTTTTTACCGCTATTAGCTCAGTGTCATGAGCACTGTGCTAACCGTGGTACAATGCTCCCATTTATAGGGTTACTCAGACCTGCACTCGAATATGGTGTTTCTAACACCACGAGCTTCGAGAACTGTCGGTTCTATTTTTGCGTTTTCACGTTTTTTAACGTACCACCTCACTCATCACAATGATGGAGTACATTAAAAAGTGCTGTACCATGTGTTTAAAAACATTGCTTGAAATTGTGATAAAAATGCCATGATTTCGAGCTGCATTTTCTGAACACGTGTGAGATTGGCCTCAGGGTGTGGGCATGTTTTTTGTTGTACTTTTGAACCACAATTAAGAAAAACACATTAAAAAACGGCATGCAGTATTCAAAGACCACATATATTTTTAAGAAACTGTATACACTCTTAAAAACCACATGTGCTTTTGATGCGTTTTTTAATTGTATGTAAAGTGTGCAGTTATATACAGTATATACAGGGAGATGCATAACTTATACCGGCGATAGATAGATAGATAGATAGATAGATAGATAGATAGATAGATAGATAGATAGATAGATAGATAGATAGATAGATAGATAGATAGATAGATAGATAGATAGATCTGTGTCCATAAGTTCACTTAAAAAAAAATTGGTGTATCTCTGACTGCCTGTGTGCCACTATTTGCTTTGAGCTGGCAAAGACTTTCACTATAATTTATGCCAGTGTCTGTGGCACCTCTGTAAGAATTATTTCAGTACAGTGACGTCGTATTTTTAGAGACACTGGTGGATGAGAGGATCCAATGGTTCATTCACCACAAAAGAAGATACCAGCACTATAAATTCCATATAGACTTGGGTGCTCTTTTACAGTTTTCACATTAGGATCCAGGAACGTCAACTTATACCTTCTAACTCTAATGTAGCTTGACATACGCATTCCTATTTAGTGGAAATAACAGCATTCACTTTTTCACAACACATAAAGAAAAGTGTCTCTTTAATGAATAGACATAAAAAATCAGACAGTAGCTTAGAGCAAAGGCTACTTTGGCTGTAACTGGGTTCCCTTGACTGAAGACCACTGTGAAGCCCTTAGACCTCCAACTGTCTTTGAAGTCAGTCGGTTGATTTTTTGCGATCTTCAGGTCACACTTACATCAATTTGCAAGTCACATTAGATAGAAGTAGGTTGATCATTGAACAACTAATGAATGAACAATCATCTAGTGAACAGATGCAGCTATACACATTTTAGCAGTACTCACTCGCAGGGTCATTCAAACTGGTGATACATGTACATTGGGGGATAGAGAAAAGAAATATGTCCACTTGCAAAGTCCTTTATAGGGGACACAAACAGATGAGTTCTAAGAAAATGTTGTGGTAACAAAGTGATCATCTGGGGGATGGATTTTAGGTTGGACTACAACACTAGAGTACTAAAGGGGCATTGCTGGATGAAGAATAGAGATGAGCGAGCACGCTCGTTTAAGGCTGATGCTCGAGCGAGCATCGGTCTTCTCGAGTAACTAATTACTCGTCCAAACACCATGTGGGGGGTGGCGGGTGGGAGCGGGTGGGGGGGGAGGGAAAGAGAGATCTCTCTCACTCTCCCCCCGTTCCTGCCCGCTCCCCCCCCCCCCCACATGGTGCTCGGATGAGTAATCAATTACTCGAGAAGACCGATGCTCACTCGAGCATCATCCTTAAACGAGCATGCTCGCTCATCTCTAATGAAGAAACTACTGACAAATAAACATTTACATTTACAAATTTTAGTCCATATTTAACATTGCAATCAATCAGACTGGCTATGCATTTTCATTGATAATGGACAAAGGACAAAAGATCTTTCTATGAATGTTGAAAAGATTGTTCAAGGACGAAAAATAATCTGTTCAAATTGGATAAAATATTCAAACGTGGCTAACGACTTTCCAGATGATGGCTGTCTGCCATTGGTTAGTTGAAACAATTGTTTGTTGTTAAAAGTTACCCAATGAATGACCATTTTGGTTGATATAACTCATTTTCACCAACTTTGGTCTAATATGTAGTGGCACCTTTATATAGAGACACAACCTTTTTAGCCAATGAGACTCTCGTTATCCATCTGTCTTATACTTTGCCCTTCCACTGATGAACATCTTGATGCAAACTTTTTAAGGCTGTTGAATACATAGACAGTGTAAGGTTAGTGAGGCAGTCCGAAAATGTGCCTAATCTATCACTGCGTGTCATGACTTCTGGCACGGAACTGGAGTCTCTTGTTGTACCCACTATGGGAGGGTATCATTATCAAGGAGTAGCTGGGGTCTGATACACAAGATGGAGGTGCAGCAAAGAGGGTTTAGCAGTAGAGTAGTCAGGAGATAACCGAGGTCTGGTAATGCAGGAGGATGATCTAAGAGAGGCAGGTGTGAAGGAAAGCAGTTTGGTTAAAGGCATAAAACACGCAAGGAGGGAGTGGTGGGGCCAGGTGAATATAGGGTACTAATTGGGAAGGTACAAGACATGAGGTGGAATAGACAGGGAAACAAGGAACACACAACTAGGAAACAGTATGCTGAACAGCTCAGTATGAAGGGCTGCAGCTCAAAGTGCGGGAGGTCGCAGGTTTGAATCCTGACACAGTGTAATAAGCTGTTTCAAAGATTTGGCATATTATTGGGCCACATTTGA
Source organism: Eleutherodactylus coqui (assembly GCF_035609145.1). Lineage (NCBI taxonomy): Eukaryota > Metazoa > Chordata > Amphibia > Anura > Eleutherodactylidae > Eleutherodactylus > Eleutherodactylus coqui. Next base: position 39,248,977 of record NC_089846.1, read on the forward strand.
GTCACTCTCATTTTTTTACCACCTCTTGGATGGTATACTGAAGAACATGTATTTGTGCCTAAAAAGTGGCCCACACCTGTACTAAATCGGGTGCATTTTACAACTAAGCAAACATCTGTTCCTATGGCCTTTTTTAACATACATTTTTGGAGGTTCTATTGAACATTTTGTACACGTATTTTTTGTTGCTATTTTTAAAATTTTATAATGAAGTAATTGAAGAATTATGCCACAAAAGCACCAAAAACCAAAAAGGCTCTGTTAGCAGGCAGTCTAATATTTCACTATGGACTTTAGGATCTATTGTAACTGGATTTTGACAGATTTAAATTATAATTTTTTATTGTATATTTTAAAATATTTGCAGTATTACAAACACCTAATTTCAGATATAAATTAATAATATTCCTCACCTTTGGGAGATTTCATATTCCTATGACAAACCCTTCTAGTCACGTAGGGTGATCACCCAATGTATAAGGTCATGGTGCATGTGCTTTCTTTCCACATAACTTGATAGGATGTTTATTTAACACATTGATATGGCACATACGTATTCTGAAGATATCCCCATTGGGGCTCACAGTCTAAGTTCATCTATTAGTGTGTTAAGAAAGCAGAGTGCCCAGAGGGAACCCATGTAAGCATGAGGAGATATAAACTCAGATGTTGCCCTTAGTGGGATTTGAACCTAGGAGCCTGCGCAGCAAGGCACCAGAGCAAACCAATAAACCACTGGGCTGCCTTGTGTAGCCACTTCTCATGTTTGTAGAAATCATATATTCATTAATTGTATGCATGTTTACATGATACGCTTTCCTGAGCCCAACATACAGTTTCTATTAATCTATTGATTACTCTAGACTCATGTTAGCTTTCTTCCCTGATGACATCTGCAAAATTCCAGAACAGAAACATGTTGGTTGGGCAGGGTAATTATAGCATAAAAAATTGATAGGTTACCATGTAGGGTCGCTCTTTTCAGGGTGATTGCCCTACTTGACAAGAAAGGCCTTATGGATGGTTATCATTGGGATATGAAAATCTCCCAAAGGTGAGGAATCCTAATAGGTTACAGAATCTGAAATTATATGCTGTTTGTGATAGTGAAAATAATTCCTATGCAGGCTTCTTTTTATCGCATTTTAACTAAAAACCTATTGCAATAAAACCATAATTACATCCTTTCTCAAATGTTTGCTTGTACTAACCAAATATATTGAAATAGGAATAAGCTACTAAAATACTGAATTCAAAGCGTTTTTAGGGGAGGCAGAAATGTTCTTGGCAGATCTTAAAGTCAAGCCATAGTGTTCAATGAAAGGAAACCAACGCCGATTAAGTATAATCGTATCGGCCTTTTAATAACACAGGGTATAGTCAAAAAGCCTAATCCAGCGCTACAGCTTAAGGGCTCATGTCCACGGGCAAAATAAGAATTAAAATCCGCTGCGGATTTTAACTCTTCTCCTGCCCGCGGATCCGCATCCCATAGGGATGCATTGACCACCCGCGGGGTAGATAAATACCCGCGGATGGTCAATAAAAGGGATTTAAAAAAAAATGGAGCATGAAAAAATCTGGACCATGCTCCATTTTCATGCGGGTCTCCCGCGGGGACGGCTCCCGTGGGTTTCTATTGAAGCCTATGGAAGCCGTCCGGATCCGCGGGAGACAAAAATCGGGATTTACTCACACGCTCCGTTTCTTCTCTTCGCCGCGGCGCCATCTTCTCTCCGTCGCGGCCGGATCTTTTTTCTTCGGGACGGCACATGCGCGGGGCACGTCACCGACGTCATCATGCGCATCCGCCGAGCCGAAGAAAGAAGATCCGGCCGCGACGCAGAGAAGATGACGCCGCGGCGAAGAGAAGAAATGGAGCGGATGGGAGGTGAGTTTATTCTCATTTATTCTTATTTTCAGCCCTCATGTCCGCGGGGCAGGAGGGACCCGCTGCAGATTCTCCATGGAGAATCCGGAGCGGGCCTGATTTTCCCCGTGGACATGAGGCCTAATACTAGTGTTCTATATTGAAATAACAATAGCATACTTGACTAGGAAGGCATGGATGTGCTACATGGTGGCATGGCGCATGGGCCCCTGGGGGCCCTGGAACATGGATTTAAGTTTTGGTGTTGTAGCCCCTGTAGGAGAAGGAGAGTAAAACCCAACTGCAAAGTTGAAGATTAGCATGTGAACGCGAAAGCAGCATGCAAAAGTGCACTCAAAGTGGCCTCCTTCTACTACAATAGGGGCAAACTAGCTATGAAGTCATCCACTGTTGTCTGTAGGTGATTCAGGTACCGATTCTCGTTCAGCCTCCTTCAAGTATGCTTTCGTGTAGGCCATACTACCAGAATGTACATTTCTTTATTTCAGTCATAGCAGCAGTCTCACTTAGGCTAATTCCTCACGGGCAATCATGATTTTGCCACGAGAAAATCCTATCTTTATTTGTGAGCATCAACAATGCTTTTTTTGGATAATAATCTTGCATCACTGCCGCCCCCACGATGAAATCGTGCAAATTGTTATCGCAAAAGTCAATGGAACTTCGAAATGTTAAAATCGCATCGCATCGCGTTGTTTCTGATGATAAATTGCAGCTCCTGTGCAGACCCGTGCATCTCCTTAAAGGGCCACTCCGTTGGTTTTTGTCATTTATCATGTAGCTATCTCCCCAATATATATAGCTGATTAGTGTTACCTTGGTTAGTTATTCCTATCTGCCTGAAACTCTTGGCCTCCTTAGCCTCAGATGGTCATGGCATCCCAATCCTGACCAGCTCAGATTTAGACCTTAAACACACGGACGTATTTTTGTCCCGTTATGTGGATGTAAAAATCACGACTGCAAAATGGGATGAAATAAACCATTGATTTCAATGCTTTCATTTTCCCTATTGAAATTAATACTAGGTGCGAGAAAATATAGTACTTGCCCTATCTTTCTCACACGTTGAAAAATTACTTGCGAGAAAAAAAGGGCAGGACCTATCTTCCCACTTTTTTTTTAAAACTCACGCGTGGAGTTTGAATAGTCAAAAGGGCCGCCATTTCAGCGGTGCAGAGCCACGGCTTCTGACTGGTGACATCACCTGACCAGAAGGCCTGGGGACATCTCGTACACCTGTCACGTTGGCTTCTATTGCAAAAGCCCTTGGCGGGTTTACTGGGTGTCATCCATGATGTCCCCGTTGGGCCTTTTATTGGCTGCCGTGGTCATGAGGATAAACCCAGGTGACCGCTGCAGCGGAAGGATTACAGCAGTGGTAGGTGACTATTATGTTTATTTTTTTTATACTCTGCATCCCCCACTGCCACCAATTACTTCAGAAAACCCCTTTAAGAATTGCAATGTTTTAAAAAGTTGCAAAATTTGGCACAAACTTATTCCGCATAAACATTGACTAATCATTTCTAGATATAATGAATGAGGCGTATCTATTTTGCCCTGTATGCCAGTTTTCTGACAAGAAAATTTGCTAACATGACATATATATGTTTTTGTGCAAAAATTTGCTGCTTTTTGTATTTCACAATTTTCTCACCACCTTGGAAAAGTAGAAAGAAAATGGTGTGGTTTCTGGTGTATGGGTTTTTATCAGCTTTGCAACCTCAATTGTGACTTTTTATGCATTTATGCCAGGCCCCACCACTCTTTAAAAAAAAGTAGTGGGGTCTAGCTTCAGGGCGCATGGCTGTATACGGTGTGCGACCCATCCCATTTGGTATAATATACACTAGACCCTGGCATACAGTTTACTAGAAACCTACGCCAGCTTGGTGCTGGCATAGGCTTCCGTCTGCTATATGGGGGTGCCACCAGATGTGACAAATATATTAAGAGGTTTGCGCCTCTTGATATATTTTCGCTCATAGCTGGGCACACAGTTTGCTTAGACTGACGTATAAAATATCGGTAAATATGCCCCACAGTTTTCAAAGATGCAACTGTAGTCGCCCAGTACATCTATTCTTGACCCCTCCATATTGTCATACATGTCATGTCTTTTGTGGGTGCGCTGTGCAAAAGTGTCTAGTCATTCTGTTATGTGTATTGCACAGCTGCAGCAAGTGAGGAGTTAAAGGGGTTGTCCGGCCACACAGGGTAAAAATTTTTTATAATGCTTCCCTTTCAGTAAGGATAGTAACACACAGCATACAGGGGCTCAAACCGGCCAGCAGATCAGCTGCAATGTCAGTTTCTTACCTTAGAATCTGATGTTCACTGCAGCTTTCAAAGATGGCGCCTCTGTGCTGCCTTCCCACAATGCTCTGCGCTCTCCCTCTTCTGTGTGCGCGCTCCCGATGGCAGTAAGAGGCATGAAAAAGCAGGATTTCATGGCCTCCCTCAGCTCACTTCCTAGCCCCGCCCACGACACGCCCACCTCTATTGAACTGCTCTACAGTCTCTCCCCGCCCAGGCCCCGCCCCCTGCTGCATACTATACTCAGAGGGGTTGTAGCCAGGGGACACTTATACACTCATGGTTCAGGATAAAATCCTGGCATGAGTGTATAGTGAATGGAGAGGGGCTGGGGAGAGCCGAGAGAGAACTCTCCTGCAGCCCCCCACGGCAAGGCTACCTACTGCCCCCCCACCCTGCTAAAGTAAAGTAAAACAAAACATTTCCCCACACACACATGCCCTCATAGTGCCCCTCCCACAGCGACCCCCCCCCCCCCCGACTTCTGTCAGCCGGGTCCCTGCACACACACACACACACACACACACATCACTGCACCCCCCCCCCCCCTTGCACACATCCATCCATCTCTCCCTCTCCACCCTCCCCCTCTTCCCCCGGGACTTCTGACAGCCGGGTCTCCAGACACCACGAACACAGACACACACATCACTGCACCCCCCCCCCCCCCTTGCACACATCCATCCATCTCTCCCTCTCCACCCCCCCCCCCTCGCGAGAGCCCGCCCCTCCACTCATTCTTACCTTGGAGATGAAGAGCCAGCAGCCACGCCTCCCCTGCAGGCAGAACTGAGCTTCCCAGCGGCTGAAGATCTTCTGCACATGCGCAGAGCTGTGCTGGAGAAGCGTGTCCCCGTCGTCCCGACAAGAAGAGGACAAGAGACTTGTCGGAACCCATGGCAACCGAGGAGCAACACAGGGGGGGGGCATCCCAAAGGTAAGTGAATAACTTCTGTTTGCCTAATTTACAATGCACAATGTATATTACAAAGTGCATTGTATTGGGCAAACAGAAGTAAAGAGACCTAATGTTTATGGCCGGACAACCCCTTTAAGTGTTTGCAAGACACTGGGAGATGCTTTTAATGTATCAATTTGTCTTGTCACGTGGTATGAGTGAGCTTATAAATATGAGTGTTTTAGGTGTTTCTGGAGTTATTCCATTGCATCTGGGTTTTTAAAATAGTGCCAACCACATGGGGGTACCTTTAACTCCCATGTGGTGAAGAATGAAGGAGAAAGAGTGGTTCCTGATTTTCTGTGTGCCAGTACCCATGGAGGAGTGAGAGTCCCAAAAAGGAGAGAGTGTGAGCAGGTTGGTGGTGAGTAGAGATGAGCGAGTATACTTACTAAGGCACATTACTCGATCGAGTAGTGCCTTAGCTGAGTATCTCCTTGCTCGTCTCTAAAGATTCTGGGGCCGGCAGGGGGTGGGGAGCGGCGGGGAAGAGCAGGGAGGAATGGAGGTGAGATCTTTCTCTCCCTCTCTTCCCCCCCGCTACCCGCCGCTCCCCGCTGCAACTCACCTGTCACCCGCGCTGGCCCCCGAATCAAGGCCAATTCCCCATGCAGAGGTACTCCCCTACTGCTTTTCCTATGTGGCCATCCTGTGCCTTGGGATCACCACGTAGAGGTACTTTAATTCAGCATTTCCTACGCGGTTGTCCTGTGCCTTGGGATCACCACGTATAGGTACTTCAATACTACATTTCCTACACAGCGATTCTGTGCCTGGGATCACCGTGTAGAGGTACTAATTCTGCTGTTGTCTACCTGCACGTCAATTTTGTGTAAATTGTGCTTTTACCCAGTGTTTATTACAAGTAAAGTTCTGCCACGCCCTGACAGTTCAAAGGGACCTGAGGTAGGTTATATATAAGTCTGCAGCTTCTTTATTTACCGCCGAGTGTCTTTCCGGTGGGTAACGGAATGGTGGCGTCACCCATGACAACCCCTATTCCTGTTCGCAAGTTTATTGGCCATCCCTCTCCGAGGGGTGTCCGGAAGAGGCCCAGCGCTGCCCTGGCCGAGGCTACGTGCGTCCCTCCAGGAGGGAGCATAGTAAGTGCCGTGGTGACAAGCAACCATCTTACTCTCCCAGCTCCTCAACGTACGTTCTGTGTCCGGGGTCACCCTACAGGACACTGCACAACTAATTTACCAAAAGCATGCAGACTCGGAGAAATTAGTCACACATAACGTTAATTTAATCACAGGTAAAATAACTTGAAAAAAATGCACATAAAAAAATAGTTTTAATGCGTTTCTTTTTTTAAGAACAGAGTGATCGCTTCTTTAGTCAACCGTATTTGCGTGCGTTTTTGCTTGCGTAAAATATACCCAGCATGCGCATGTGAACAGGCCCTATGTGTGCAAAAAGGAGAGTACTATGTGCCGATACACGTGCAAATCTACCTCGTTCACGGAGCAAATGCCTGCACTTGTGCATATGGCCATCTGGATAAGACCTGAGAAAAGATATGTTGGTGCTCTTTATGTGTTATTAGGACATATTTAAGGTAAGTATACGGCCATGTTCACATGGGGCGGATTTTGCATGGGGACTATCCACACTAAAAATCTGCAGCCTTTACAGAAGCAGCAATGTAATTGAGAATTGCAAACTCTCGTTCACACGCTGCGCAATTTAAATTCCCAATATGTCAATTACTTGCAGTAGATTTGCAGTGCAGATTCCACCTCTTCAAATGATGGGGTGAAATCTGCACCAAAATGTGCAGCGAAAAACACACCAAACAGTGCAGATTTTGCCGCAGATTTTGCACAGCAGATCTTAGCAGATTCCGCCCCATGTGGACCAGGCCTTATGTATCTGTCTTTGAGAGCAATGTGTAGACAACAAGCAGATTGCATTATTTACCTTCTATTTACCTCTGGTATTTACCACAAGATGGCATTGCAGATCTAAATAGAAATCTGGCTTTGGAAAAGTCTGAATAAACAACATTGATGGTCTGTAGGACTAACACTACTCAATTTGCATCTTTAGTCTGAGCATTATCACCGCTAAACATCTTAAATGGGGATTTATAGCCCAATACGGTTATTTTATTTTAAAGGGGTTCTCTGGGATACGATTTTTCTATGTAACGCTCTAATTCATGCAGAATAAGAGGGCTTTTAGAGCACATCACTGTCCAGGATCTACAGAACCGAGTGCTGCTGCATGGAAACATTGTAGCAGTAGTCAAACCTGCACACAGTGTAGTACCCCAGAGTTGAGTACTCCAGCACTTTTGGTGTCAACTATATCCTTGCAATCAGGTCCTAATGTGATAAATAACAGGTGTAACAAGTTATGTGGTAATTGTGTATTTTCCCTCTATAATGTGTGTTCTTGCATGATTCTCCAGTCCTTGGTGAGAACAGGTTACCCAGTAACAGTCATGGGGGTGGTTAACCAAGTACAGCTGGCCTGTTTTTGGTGGTTATTATATTGGGCTAGGCTAGAGTAACAGTACTAAAGGAGTGACTGGACGGAGTTTAGACAGTCTAGTCCAGGCGTGGAAAAAGTCTAGTCCAGGGGAGCCTGAAATAGAGACTGGGGAGGAACCAGGAGAACATCCATAACAGCCAGTGAAGTGGGAAGGAAACATCAAGTGTGAGTACTAACAAGCCAAGTTTATTCTGTAAGCAGAGGAGAGAGATAGAGTGAGAGAGAGAAGACCTGTTGCCTGGAGTCCTTTCCCATCATTAATATACTGCACGGAGGTACCACACTTTACGCTCTAGCTCTCTAACTATTTATTATTGTTATTTCACCAGGAACAGGTCCTTACTAGAGATGGGCGAATGTACTCGTCCGAGCTTGATGCTCGTTCGAGTATTAGCGTGTTCGAGATGCTCGTTACTAGAGGCGAGCACCACGCGATGTTCGAGTTACTTTCACTTTCGTCTCTGAGACGTTAGCGCGCTTTTCTGGCCAATAGAAAGACAGGGAAGGCATTACAACTTCCCCCTGCGACGTTCAAGCCCTATACCACCCCCCTGCAGTGAGTGGCTGGCGAGATCAGGTGTCACCCGAGTATGTAAATCGGCCCCTCCCGCGGCTCGCCACAGATGCATTCTGACATAGCTCAGGGAAAGTGCTGCTGATGCTGGAGCTGCTATAGGGAGAGTGTTAGGAGTGATTTTAGGCTTCAAGAACCCCAACGGTCCTTCTTAGGGCCACATCTGACCGTGTGCAGTACTGTTGAGGCTGCTTTTTGCAGTGTTGCACTTTTTTTTTTTTTATATCGGCCGTGCAGAGCATTGCGTCCTCAGTCTGCAGTAATTTTACATAGTATAGGGCAAGTAGTGGTGAGCAGGGACAGTGAAAAAGCTGAAAGAGATATACTGTCTATATAGGCAGTGGGCTTTTCCTAAAAAATTTGGGAAAAAACTTTCTATTTGGGCTGCCTGTGACCGTCCTCAGTGTACTGCGTCTGTGCTGGGGGTAGTAGTCCTAATTAATACGCAGCCAGCTAAGTGTTACAGCAGGCTTGCGCAAAATTCTTTCCTGGCTCCGCGTTGCCCGTTACATCACCGCTGTCATCCTGTCCAGAGGGAAACAGTCTGCAGTAATTTTACATAGTTTAGGGCAAGTAGTGGTGAGGCAGGGACAGTGAAAAAGCTGAAAGAGATATACTGTCTATATAGGCCTTGGGCTTTTCCAAAAACATTTGGGAAAAAACTTTCTATTTGGGCTGCTTGTGACCGTCCTCAGTGTACTGCATCTGTGCTGGGGGTAGTAGTCATAATTAATATGCAGCCAGCTAAGTGTTACAGCAGGCTTGCGCAAAATTCTTTCCTGGCTCTGCTGTGCGTTCCGTAAGCGAAGTCAGCCTCCAACCACAGGCCAATAAGCGGCACATTTAATTACAGCGTTCTGTTTCTGCTCTACTCGTAATACCACCAGCATGCACAGGCATATGATGGCCAAGCACCCCACAAGGTGGAACGAAGGCCATTCACCGCCTCCGGTTTGCACCACTGCCTCTCCCCCTGTGCCCCAACCTGCCACTGAGATCCAACCCCCCTCTCAAGACACAGGCACTACCGTCTCCTGGCCTGCACCCACACCCTCACCTCCGCTGTCCTCGGCCCCATCCACCAATGTCTCTCAGCGCACCGTCCAGCCGTCGCTAGCGCAAGTGTTTAACGTGCACATAGCCAAATTGATCAGCCTGGAGATGCTGCCGTATAGGCTTGTGTGGAAACGGAGGCTTTCAAAAGCATGATGGCGGCGGCGGCCCCGCGCTACTCGGTTCCCAGTTGCCACTACTTTTCCCGATGTGCCGTCCCAGCCCTGCACGACCACGTCTCCCGCAACATTGTACGCGCCCTCATCAACGCGGTTACTGCCAAGGTCCACTTAACAACGGACACGTGGACAAGCACAGGCGGGCAGGGCCACTATATCTCCCTGACGGCACATTGGGTGAATTTAGTGGAGGCTGGGACTGAGTCAGAGCCTGGGACCGCTCACGTCCTACCCACCCCCAGAATTGCGGGCCCCAGCTCGGTGCTGGTATCTGCGGCGGTGTATGCTTTCTCCACTAAACCACCCTCCTCCTGCTCCTCCAACGCAACCTCTGTCTCGCAATCAAGATGTGTCAGCAGCAGCAGCACGTCGCCAGCAGTTGGTGTCACGCGGCGTGGCAGCACAGCGGTGGGCAAGCGTCAGCAGGCCGTGCTGAAACTACTCAGCTTAGGAGAGAAGAGGCACACGGCCCACGAACTGCTGCAGGGTCTGACAGAGCAGACTGACCGCTGGCTTTCGCTGCTGAGCCTCCAACCGGGCATGGTCGTGTGTGACAACGGCCGTAACCTGGTGGCGGCTCTGCAGCTCGGCAGCCTCACGTACGTGCCATGCCTGGCCCATGTCTTTAATTTGGTGGTTCAGCGCTTTCTGAAAAGCTACCCACACTTGTCAGACCTGCTCAGAAAGGTGCGCCGGCTCAGCGCACATTTCCGCAAGTCCAAGACGGACACTGCCACCCTGCAGACCCTGCAACATCGGTTTAATCTGCCAGTGCACCGACTGCTGTGCGACGTGCCCACACGGTGGAACTCTACGCTCCACATGTTGGCCAGACTCTATGAGCAGCGTAGAACTATAGTGGAATACCAACTCCAACATGGGCAGCGTAGTGGGAGTCAGCCTCCTCAATTTTTTATAGAAGAGTGGGCCTGGTTGGCAGCCATCTGCCAGGTCCTTGGAAACTTTGAGGAGTCTACCCAGATGGTGAGCGGGGATGCTGCAATCATTAGTGTCACCATTCCTCTGCTATGCCTCTTGAGAAGTTCCCTGCAAAGCTTAAAGGCAGACGCTTTGCGCTCGGAAACGGAGGCGGGTGAAGACAGTATGTCACTGGATAGTCAGAGCACCCTCCTGTCTATATCTCATTGCGTTGAGGAGGAGGAGGAGGGGGAGGAGCATGAGGAGGAGTGGGAAGAGACAGCTTGGCCCACTGCTGAGGGTACCCATGCTGCTTGACTGTCATCCTTTCAGCGTGTATGGCCTGAGGAGGCGGAGGAGGAGGAGGATCCTGAAAGTGATCTTCCTAGTTAGGACAGCCATGTGTTGCGTACAGGTACCCTGGCACACATGGCTGACTTCATGTTAGGATGCCTTTCTCGTGACCCTCGCGTTACACGCATTCTGGCCACTACGGATTACTGGGTGTACACACTGCTCGACCCACGGTATAAGGAGAACTTTTCCACTCTCATACCCGAAGAGGAAAGGGGTTCGAGAGTGATGCTATACCACAGGACCCTGGCGGACAAACTGATGGTAACATTCCCATCCGACAGCGCTAGTGGCAGAAGGCGCAGTTCCGAGGGCCAGGTAGCAGGGGAGGCGCGGAGATCAGGCAGCATGTACAGCGCAGGCAGGGGAACACTCTCCAGGGCCTTTGCAAGCTTTTTGGCTCCCCAGCAAGACTGTGTCACCGCTCCCCAGTCAAGGCTGAGTTGGCGGGAGCACTGTAAAAGGATGGTGAGGGAGTACGTAGCCGATCGCACGACCGTCCTCGGTGACGCCTCTGCCCCCTACAACTACTCGGTGTCGAATCTGGACACATGCCCTGAACTCGCACTGTATGCCCTGGAGGTGCTTGCTTGTCCTGCGGCTAGCGTCTTGTCAGAGAGGGTGTTTAGTGCGGCTGGGGGAATCATCACGGATAAGCGTACCCGCCTGTCAACCGACAGTGCCAACAGGCTTACACTCATAAAGATGAACAAAGCCTGGATTTCCCCAGACTTCTCTTCTCCACCAGCGGACAGCAGCGATACCTAAACAATACGTAGGCTGCACCTGCGGATGGAAGCATCGTTCTCTATCACTATCAAAAACGGGGACCTTTTAGCTTCATCAATCTGTGTATTATATTCATCCTCCTGCTCCTCCTCCTCCTGAAACCTCACGTAATCACGCCGAACGGGCAATTTTTCTTAGGCCCACAAGGCTCAGTCATATAACTCTTGTAAACAATGTTTATACGTTTCAATGCTCATTAAAGCGTTGAAACTTGCACCTGAACCAATTTTTATTTTAACTGGGCTGCCTCCAGGCCTAGTTACAAATTAAGCCACATTAACCAAAGCGATTAATGGGTTTCACCTGCCCTCTTGGTTGGGCATGGGCAATTTTTCTGAGGTACATTAGTACTGTTGGTACACCAATTTTTTGGGGCCCTCGCCTACAGTGTAATCCTAGTAATTTTTAGCCCACCTGCATTAAAGCTGACATTACCTCAGCTGTGCTGGGCACTGCAATGGGATATATTTATGTACCGCCGGTGGGTTCCAGGGAGCCACCCATGCTGTCGGTCCACACAGAGTTGTAACTGCATGTGTCCACTTCTAAAGAACCCCAGTCTGACTGGGGCATGCAGTGTGGGCCCGAGCCCACCTGCATTAAACCTGACGTTAGCTTTGCTGTCCAGGGCACTGCAATGGGATATATTTATGTACCGCCGGTGGGTTCCAGGGAGCCACCCATGCTGTCGGTCCACACGAAGTTGTAACTGCATGTGTCCACTTCTAAAGAACCCCAGTCTGACTGGGACATGCAGTGTCCAGGGAGCCACCCATGCTGTGGGTGCACACGGAATTCCCATTGCGGAGTTGTACCTGCCTGTGACTATTTATAAAAAAATGCGGTCTGACTGGGGCATGCAGACACCTTGACAGAATGAATTGTGTGTGGCACATAGGTTCCCCATTGCTATGCCCACGTGTGCAGCTCCTGATGGCGGTGGCACAGGATTATATTTCTCATTGCTTCTGTACAGCATTGTGGGCTATCGCCCTGGCCCTTTTAAAGAGGGTCGCTGCCTAGCCGTGCCAACCCTCTGCAGTGTATGCCTGCGGTTCCTCCTCATAGCATATGCACTTATAAATAGACATGAGGGTGGTGTGGCATGAGGGCAGCTGAAGGCTGCGCAGGGACACTTTGGTGTGCGCTGTGGACACTGGGTCGTGTGTGTGTGTGTGTGGGGGGGGGGGGGTTGGGCAGCAACCCAGGAGAAGTGGCAGAGGAGTGTCATGCAGGCAGTGATTGTGCTTTGTTGGAGGTAGTGTGGTGCTTAGCTAAGGTATGCATTGCTAATGAGGGCTTTTCAGAAGTAAAAATTGTTGGGAGGGGGGGGCCCACTCTTGCCGCTATTGTGGCTTAATAGTGGGACCTGGGAACTTGAGATGCAGCCCAACATGTAGCCCCTCGCCTGCCCTATCCGTTGCTGTGTCGTTCCCATCACTTTCTTGAATTGCCCAGATTTTCACAAATGGAAACCTTAGCGAGCATCGGCGATATACAAAAATGCTCGGGTCGCCCATTGACTTCAATGGGATTCATTACTCGAAGCGAACCCTCGAGCATCGCGAAAATTTCGTCCCGAGTAACGAGCACCCGAGCATTTTGGTGCTCGCTCATCTCTAGTCCTTACTCATACACAATCTGGCGTCACAACAATCTAACATCTCCCCCTACCTGACTCCACATGTAGCAGGCTATAATAACTGCCTGTTTTTTTTTATTTTGACCACTGGTGTAGCTTGGCCCAATAGACTACCATTTTGATGATCTGCCAGGAGGAGCAGTAGAACCACCCTGACTACAATCCAATCACCGCCCGCTGCTTAAACCCTTCCTAGGTCTTGGTCACTATAATAGCACCCAACCTCTCAGTCTGTACACTGTCCAGGACATGTATACTTGGCTCTGTGTGAGTATTGATAAAATGAAAGTCTTCATTCACAACTATTTTTGTATAAGCTTTATTGAAATTCCATCACATATACCTCCAAAGCGTTTGAAGAACTAAGGTCCCCTTTCTCAAGGAAATTATAGAAGCAACTATGAGAGGGCAAGTAGATTAATACCAGAGGAATGTATGAATAGAAGAAAAAGGGTGTCAGTAGGAAATAGTGGATGCAACAAAATTAATAACAAGGAAAACTACACATTTCATTACAACATATAATTATGGCTCCATACTCTCACCAGTTCCACAAGTCCGCTATCTTGGTGTTACATTTGACTCCACCCCCTCCTTCAATCCCCACATATAAGACCCTGCCATCTCCAGCTCAAAAACATCTCTAAGATATGAGGTTTCCTCAAATCAGAGTGAACAAAAATGCTAGTGCATGCCCTCATGATTCCCCACCTAGACCACTGTAACGTTCTCCTCTGTGGCTACCTTTCCAATGCTTTTGCATCCTTCCAACTCATGCTCAACTCTGCTGCCTAGCTTGGCCATCTCTTCCCCCATTATTCTCCTGTTTCTCCTCTCTGTCAATCTCTTCACTGTCTGCCTGTTTCCCAGAGTCCAGTTCAAATTATCATAATTGACATACAAAGCTGTCCACAACATTTCACCTCCATACATCTCAGACCTAATCTCCCGATACCTCCCCGCTCATAACATTCGATCTTCACAAGACCTCCTCCTCTACTTTCCCTAGTGTGCTCCTCACATAATCATCGCCAGGATTTCTCCTGCGCATTACCCATATTCTGGATCTTGCTACCTCAATGCATCAGACTCTCCACCACCTGGGAAAGACAACCACTACCTTCAGACAAGCCTACAACCTACAGTCACTCTGTTGCCACCACAAGGGTCATCTCTCCTTCTGTATCAATTTGTTAGTCACTTAGTTGACATTTACCATTCCTGCTGTTTTATTAATGCAACGTGGTTATATTTGTAGTAGTATTTGCAGCTTATATGTAGTGCAATGTAGTTTAATCCCTATGTTGTACAGAGATGAGTCATAGCAATGATGCAGGCGGATGACTCCAATCAGAGAAAACATCACCTGTAACCACTGGATGTAATTGCACTGTAATCACTATCACTGTGTAGAGCTGATAACTGGCTATTATATGCAGAATGCATTTTGTTGAGGTATACCAGAGCTGAGCCACTGTATCTAAGGCCACCATATTATAAAGTTGTCTTATGCAGTTTCTGATGTATAATATTAGGGGAGGTGTACATTTCTAGTAGGGTATAGGGGTGTATACATTGAATTCACTGTTTTAAATATTACTTCTGTATTCCAAATAGTACTATATCTACTGTAGGCTTGCTACACCCCATGAGAGGCTACTGTCAGTTTTGCTGTACCTGCTACGCGAGCATCACCCAGTGAAGGGCTCTTGCAGGTTGACATCTCGGTAAATACATTTTAGTTTATTCTTACAATAGGTTTAAAAAACATTCTTGCACACAGTAAATTATGTAAGGCTACCAAAGGTAGCAGTAGGATAAAAGCTTCTCACTTCAGAAAGATGACTCTGTTTCCAAAAACGTGTTGTTTGTACATGTGGTAGAGTTTCAATAAGTCTTAGTCCGCCTGCAGACAGCTGGGTCGGATCCGGCTGCGAGAATTCTCGCAACTGGACCCGACCCGAGCGCCTGCAGAAACCAGCGCGGCACTCACCTGCTCTCATGGCTCCGGATCTTTCATGGGCCGGCTGCCGGGCAGCTGGCGCATGCGCAGACCGGAGCCAGCAGCCGTGGAGTGTTATTTCTGCACGGGGCTCTGCGAGCCCCGCACAGAAATAGAGCGTGCCGCGATTTGTTTTCTGCACATGATTTCGCGCAGACAAATCGCGGCCATCTGCATAGGATTACGTTTTCTAGCGCAATCCTATGGCAGCTAGCACGGGCGGAAATTCTGCAGGAAATCCCACCGCGGAATTTCCGCCCCCCTGTGCAGGGGGCCTTATACTTATGTGGTGGATCCTGCATCTTTTGTGAATGAAGACTTTCTTCATATCAATTATCGTTATCCTGGAAGAAGTTGGCATTGCATCTTGGCAACAGTTCACACCAGCACCATTATCTGTCTGATGCAGATTTTGAGTTATTTATTAGTGTTACGCCTATTCAACAATATGGGTCAGGAAGGGTGTCGTGTCTCCTTAAAGAGAGCACCCAAGAAATGTGTGGAGACACCTAGGGGGTGAGTGGGTCGGGGAATGGGATTGTCTCTCCCCAAGGAGAGCACCCAGGAGGGATGTGAAAAGACACCTGAAAAGTGAGTGAGGAAACTTATATGACCATGCATGTTCCTCTGGGTAATTTAGGCAAATAAGGAAGATGGAATAATACCTCTGCAGCATCATCTATTGGATGGCAGTATTCCTTCAAATCAATGTCTGACCCTGTATACAGGTCTTTATAACAATGATTGGGAATAGAAAACCAAGCCAGAAAACCACACACATACAGCTGTTTCTGGGCTTTTGCCCCTCATCAGTGTGGGTTTCCTATTTCCAATCATTGTTCTAAAGACTTGTATAAAGGGTCTGACAGTGATTTGAAAGAATGCTGCCATCCAATAGGTGGCTCTGCAGAGGTATTATTCCATCTTCCTTATTTGGATCAATTACCCCGAGGAGTGTGCATGGTCATATTAGTCTCCTCACTCACTTTTCAGGTGTCTTTTGCACCCCTTTTGGGTGCTCTTCTTGGGGAGAGATGATGCCATCTCCTGACCCCCTCACCCTCTAGGTGTCTCCACACACTTTTTGGGTGCCCTCCTTAAGGAGAGAAGACATCCCTCTTGACCCACATTGCAGGCCTCTCACCAGCTAAGCCAGAAACTTAGTGCACACTAATGAGGGGAGAAACCCCCAAAATAGCTGTCTGTGTATGGTTTTCTGGCTCGATTTCCTATTCTCAATCATTGTTATAAAGACCTTTATAAAGGGTCTGACATTGATTTGAAGGAATGCTGTCGTCCAATAGATGGCACTGCAGATGTATCATTCCTTCTTCCTTATTTGCATTTTATTCAATAATACCAATACATGAGCCTCCAATTTACACTCAGTGTCTATTTGCTCAGAGATGTATTTACTCTGTCTGGTGCTCTGTGTTCTCTGCTTTCCAGTTTCCTTGAGCATTACTGTTGTATTTTGTGTCAGTATGTGACAAAGCCACAGTGGGATACTTCTTTCTAGGCAATGTATAGGTAACCCAATGATTGCACAGACTGGGAGATGGAAGGCTTTGTACAGGCTTGAATGGGAGGAAGGGGAAGACCATCTAGGGCACATGTGTCAAACTCAAAGCTCAAGGACCAAATCATGCCATTTTATGTGTCCCACGACGAAGACCAGACACAGAAGGACCCACTCTCCACTTTCTCTAGAGGACACAGAAAAGGGGGCAGCACCAGCACAGGGAGCGGGTGCAATCTTGGATTCTGAGCTCCGATGCACCTCCACACCGCTCTGTTCAGAAACTCACAAGTGGCGGAACAGCTCTGATCCCTACACCGGCCCCCTAGCCACCGTCCAAGGTAGGAAACTCAGTAATAAAGACGTGGAAGCGGAGAAACAACATCATAGTGCATAAAGCTCCATAGCCATGTAAAGGAGTAGTTACATTTAGGGCTCATTCACTAGACAGACTCACACTGATGTATTTTTACTAGAGATGAGCGAGCATACTCGTCCGAGCTTGATGCTCGTTCGAGTATTAGGGTGCTCGAGATGCTCGTTACTCAAGACGAGCACCACGCGGTACTCGTCTCGATTAAACGAGCACTGACCATTGAATTCAATGGAGCCGGCAATACAGCCGGCTCCATTGAAAGCAATGGGCTGCCGGCGATCGCGGGATTAATTGTCGGGAAGGGCTTAAATATATAAGCCCTTCCCTGCAATTCATCCAGAAATGTGTAAAAATAAAAAATTGTCATTCAGCTGAGAGCTGCCCCAGAGCCAATCAGAGGCAGCACTCACTCACCCATTCATGAATTCATGAATGGGTGTGAGTGAGACCTGCCTCTGATTGGCTCAGCGCTGAGCCAATCAGGGGCAGGTCTCACTCACACCCCCTTCACACCCACTGCAGGCTGGCTGAGCTGAACTCCGTCTGCCGGGACAAGGAGAGTATATATATATTTTTTATTTTTACACATTTCTGGATGAATTGCAGGGAAGGGCTTATATATTTAAGCCCTTCCCGACAATTCATCCCACGATCGCCGGCAGCCCATTGCTTACAATGGAGCCGGCTGTATTGCCGGCTCCATTGAATTCAATGGGCAAACATCGTTCTCCTCTGCCACAGCTGTTACAGCTGTGGCAGAGGAGAACGATCTTTACGCTGACAGTGCGGGGGGGGTCTCACTCTTGCCAGTATTGTGGCTTAATAGTGGGACCTGGGAACTTGAGATGCAGCCCAACATGTAGCCCCTCGCCTGCCCTATCCGTTTCTGTGTCGTTCCCATCACTTTTTTGAATTTCCCAGGTTTTAAAAAATGAAAACCTTAGCGAGCATCGACGATCTACAAAAATGCTCTAGTCGCCCATTGACTTCAATGGGGTTCATTACTCGAAACGAACTCTCGAGCATCACTGAAAGTTCGACTCGAGTAACGAGCACTCGAGCATTTTGGTGCTCGCTCATCTCTAATTTGTACGCAAATGTTGTGCGCATAATATGCAGACAATAGAAGCCATTGATTTCAATGGGTTCTCTCTTACAATATGCATTTTTGTGCACTTGTTCCACACAGGCAAAAAAAAAAAACACAACGTGCTCTATCTTTGTGCGCATTTGTGCAACAAAAGCATCTGATACCTGCGGAATTACGCTGTGCAATTTCACAGATGATGAGAACAGTTCCCGACAGCACAAAAAATACAGTAAAATGCGCTAAAACATGCAAAAAAAAAGGGCTTCTTTATGGCGCAAAAATATTGCGCTGCCACAAGCATTTTTGTGCATACACTTGTGAGATGTCACTCTAAGACACTACATGCTGCTCTGACTGCTTAGTAGTTGCTCGCTTGGGCGGCACTGGCCAATCAAAGCAGCATAGAGTGTCTTAGAATAATAATGTATACTAATGCACAGTGTGCATCAGGTACCCAGAGAAGCTGTGTAGCCATCTTTGTTTTCCAGACCCAAAGTGTCACTTTAAATAAATGCTCACACACAAAGAGGTTAACTGCCTGGTCTCTGTGATTTTTATGTAATATCTAACCATTTGATATTCACACTTTTGTGTGTGCATGTCATCGACTTTTGTTTTTAATTTGTTTTTTGATATTTTAATAAAGGTTGCCTTTTTGAATTTTCCTTATGTTGTGTACTACTTTCGGAGTAGTAACTATAAAATAAAGTTTAAATGGTCACAAACTTTTCAAACAACGGGTACTTATATGATATATAGTGTGACCACTAGCAAATCTGCTGTTTTTTATTTGTATAAAAATGAAGTTTTCGTGCTGCAAATCATTCTAGAGTGCTGACCACTAGGGATCTTCCTTCTTCCTATCCTGCTGTCTTCTGTAAAGTGTGTTACTTAAGATGGCAGGACAGCGGAACAGGCATTGGAGGAGGGAGATGAGTAATCCTGTTCATTGAAATCTATGAGAGCAGAGGGGAGGAGGGAGAGATGCTCACACACAGATACCCTGCAGGAGCTAATGGCGAGTTGTCTGCTGCTGTTTATTCACATCTCCACTGCTGAGTCATGTGGTACGCTGTCTTTCATGATGCTTTTATGTCTCTCTCTGTATTTTGCAGACAGAGATCAGAATTTGCAGCTCTATGCATAGTCTATAGAACACAACACAGCATCCAAGCTGCCCCCACCAGTTCTGAGACACCTCAACAACTGGAAACTACATACATTAATTCTTAGCAGTACCTATTTATTGCATGATGTTGGGTTTTCTGGAATCCTTCTGTTTGTCTTTGTTTGTATGTATTTATATTAATGATTTTATCTGGTCAATAAATTATTCCTACTTGTTTGGATAGTGTTGTATTCCTATTCTTTGGTTTTGTACGATTATTTCATGGCGTACCTATCTGTTTACTATTTTTGGTGATGGATGGGACAGCAATTTATGGATACAACATGCCTGGTCTTTTTTGGAAGCCATATTATATACTTTGTGATCAGTGTTGATTAGAGATGAGCGAGCGTACTCGGAAAAGCACTACTCGCTCGAGTAATGTGCTTTATCCGAGTATCGCTGTGCTCGGGTCTGAAGATTCGGGTGCCGCTGCGGCTGACAGGTGAGTCGCAGCAGGGAGCAGGGGAGAGCGGGCGGGAGAGAAGGAGAGAAAGATCTCCCCTCCGTTCCTCCCCGCTCTCCCCTGCAGCTCCCCGCTCCGTGCCGGCACCCGAATCTTTAGACCCGAGCACAGCGATACTCGGATAAAGCAAATTACTCGAGCGAGTAGTGCTTATCCGAGTACGCTCGCTCATCTCTAAGTGTTGATCATATAAGCAAATAGAGTGAGGAAACTCCCTCTGTGACATCATCATCCCACTGTCATCCAATCACAGAGGGCCAATGGGCTGCCATGGTTGCTATTCCCAATGATAAGAATGAACACACTGTAGTACAGAAGTACTGCATCTGAGTTATCATTGCAGTAAAAAAAAAATATACACCCGTTTTGCACAATTTTTGTGAAAAAAAAATTGGAGAAAAAAATAAGTTTGGTATCGTCACATGTGAAAAAGCCCATATAATAAATTCTACATATGTTTTATCTTGCAAACATTGTAAAAAAAAAAGCGAATAGGAAAAAAAAAATGCAATGAATGTTATTAGAGATGAGCGAGCATGCTCAGATAAGGCAGTTACTCGAGCGAGCATCGCTCTTCTCGAGTAACTGCATTCTCGTCCAAGCAGGCACGGGGTGGGCAGTGGGCGGGGAGAGTGAGAGAGATATCTCTCTCTCTCCCCCCCGCTACACCTCGATGCCCCCCGCTCACCCCCGCTGCCCCCCCGAGCCTGCTCGGATGAGAATGCAGTTACTCGAGAAGAGCGATGCTCGCTCGAGTAACTGCCTTATCCGAGCGTGCTCGCTCATCTCTAAATGTTATCAAAAAAATTGTATGTACCTGAAAATAATACCAATTAAAAAAACAGCCTGTCATGTGAAAAGCAAACCATCACAATGTTTTGTCAGTGTAAAAATAAAAGAACACTTAGGGGTCTTTGAAAGTAGTGATGGCAGAAACAATTTTTTTCCCCAAAAAAGATTTTTATCTTGTAAAAATACAAAAACCTACAAAAATATATACATAAATTATAATTATCATATTATCATGTCATTTATCCTGAATGGGGAATGCCATTAACTCCTTAAGGACGTGGCCCTTTTTTTCTTTTCTTTCTTCCATTTCCGTTTTTTCCTCCCCTCTTTTAAAAAAATCACAACTTTAATGTACTATATAATGTACTTAAAAAACATTTAAAAAATTCAAAGTGGAGTCACATGGAAACAAAACCGAAATTGCACAATCTTTGGTTCTTGTTTCTAAGGTGTAAACACTGCAGCAAAACTAACATGATAACTTTATTCTGTGGATCAGTACGATTACTACGATTCCAAACTTATATAATTTTTCTTTGCTGTACTACTTTAATTTTTTTACAAAGTTATTTAAGTTTTTTTTTTTAAATTATTTTCTACCGCCATCTTCTGACAACCATAACTTTTTTATTTTTCCGTTGACATCGTTGTGCAAGGGCTCATTTTTTGTGGGACGTGCTGTAGTTTCAACGAGTACTATTTTGGAGTACATATGAGTTTATGATCACTTTTCATTCCCTTTTTTCTTGCAGACATGGTGACCAAAAATGCAGAGTTGTATCATCCGCATATCTCAAGTTGTTGATGGTCTTTCCTCTAATCTCCACTCCAATGTTGGGCGAGTCCAGGTCTAATTTCCTCATGATCACCTCAGTATAAGGGCGCCTACCCACTTGCGTTGCCGATTTTCGCGCGTGAAAAACGCGGCATTTTCGCGCATTTTTTGCGCGTTTTTCACAGCGATTTTTGCAGCCCTCCATTGACAATCATGGGTGCATTAAGAGAAAAATAAGGAGACATATGCAACTGACAGTTCCTATGTGAAAAAACCCCACGAAACGGAAAAAAAACCCCAGATGGACAAGAACACATTCTATACTAATTGCTCTTGAGAAAAAACACAAAACATCACAGGAAAAAAAATCGCAAGTGGGTAGGCACCCTAAAGGGTGAAGAGAAATGGGGACAATATGCACCCCTGTCTCACACCCTTGCCAATCCTGAAAGAGTCTGTATCACCATAGAGTGTTCGCACCATTGCTTCTTGATTGATATACAGTGATCTGATAATCATGATTAAGTGAACTGAGACACTAGGTCATGTCGAGCCGCCCAGAGCTTGTCATAGTCTTGCTGTAGTCAATGAAACATATATATAGATATATATATATATCTTTCTGATATTCGTGGGTCTTTTCCATGATCCAACTGATGTTGGCAATGTGATCTCTAAAACCTGCTTGGAAATCATGCAGTGCCCGATCAATAACCTGCTGCAACTGCTTTTAAATAATCTTCACTGGCATGGGAGTGCTATTGTGTGATAATTGGAGCAATCTCGGGCATCACCTTTCTTTGGTAGTGGGAGGAAAACTGATCTTGTCCAATCCATTTACAAGTGGACCATATTTGTTGGTACTAGGCTGTGAGGGTACTGACTGGTATTGGTTTCAGATAGCCACTTGCTAGCTGTAGAGTCCCTAAATATAAGAAACAATGTTCTGTCTATCACATCAGTACCCAGCGATTTGTGTATTTTAACCTTTTTAAGGCAGCTCTGCACTTCTTTCTGGGTTAAAGTGGTGACTAGAGATGAGCGAGCACCAAAATGCTCGGGTGCTCGTTACTCGGGACGAAATTTTCACAATACTCGAGGGTTCGTTTCGAGTAACGAACCCCATTGAAGTCAATAGGCGACCCGAGCATTTTTGTATATCGCCGATGCTCGCTAAGGTTTTCGTTTGTGAAAATCTGGGCAATTCAAGAAAGTGATGGGAACGACACAGCAACAGATAGGGCAGGCGAGGGGCTACATGTTGGGCTGCATCTCAAGTTCCCAGGTCCCACTATTAAGCCACAATAGCGGCAAGAGTACCCCCCCCCCCCCCCGCTGCCATAGCTGTAACAGCTGTGGCAGAGAAGAACAATGTTTGCCCATTGAATTCAATGGAGCCAGCAATACAGCAGGTTCCACTGAAAGCAATGGGCTGCCGGCGATCGCAGGATGAATGGTCGGAAAGGGCTTAAATATATAAGCCCTTCCCTGCAATTCATCCAGAAATATGTTACAATAAAAATATATACCGGCGTATAAGGCGACGAGGCGTATAAGACGACCCCCCAACTGTCACCTTATACGCTGGCAATACAGTGGAGCAAAGAATAAAAATCATTACTCACTTCTTCTGACGTTCTGCGCCGCTCCTGCAGGCTGTCGCTCCCTCCTGGTCCACGGCAGAGCATTGCTTTCTGGACGCAGGGCTTGAAATCCCTGCCTCCAGAAACACACGTGCCTTCAGCCAATCACAGCCATTCAATGACATCATTGTCATTGGCTGTGATTGGCTGAAGGCACATGTGTTTCTGGAGGCGGGGATTTAAAGCCCTTCGTAAAGAAAGCAATGCTCTGCCGTGGACCAGGAGGGAGCGACAGCCTGCAGCAGCGGCGCAGAACGTCAGAAGAAGTGAGTAATGATTTTTATTCTTTGCTCCACTGTATTGCCGGCGTATAAGGTGACAGTTGGGGGGTCGTCTTATACGCCCCGTCGCCTTATACGCTGGTATATATTTTTATTGTAACACATTTCTGGATGAATTGCAGGGAAGGGCTTATATATTTAAGCCCTTCCCAACAATTCATCCTGCGATCGCCGGCAGCCCTTTGCTTTCAGTGGAACCTGCTGTATTGCCGGCTCCATTGAATTCAATGGGCAAACATCGTTCTTCTCTGCCACAGCTGTTACAGCTGTGGCAGAGAAGAATGATTTGTCTTCTATATGTTCTCATTGGGGTCGGCGCTGCTGCCGCCGGCCCCGTTGAGCGCATATAGAGAAGAGAACAGAAATCGCAGATCGCACATAGGTGCGATCTGCGATTTCTATGGCCTTAAGAAGGACCGTTGGGGTTCTTGAAACCTAAAATAACTCCTAACACTCTCCCTATAGCAGCTCCAACACGATAGCACTTTCCCTCCTCTATGTCAGAATGCATCTGTGGCGAGCCGCGGGAGGGGCAGATTTTAATACTCGGGAGACACCTAATCTCGCCAGCCACTCACTGCAGGGAGCTGGTATAGGGCTTGAACGTTGCAGGGGGAAGTTGTAATGCCTTCCCTGTCTTTCTATTGGCCAGAAAAGTGCGCAAATTTCTCAGGGAAGAAAATGAAAGTAACCCGAACACCGCGTGGTGCTCGTTACGAGTTACGAGCATCTCGAACACCCTAATACTCGAACGAGTATCAAGCTCGGACAAGTACGTTCGCTCATCTCTAGTGGTGACATTTAGTGAAAAGTTAACTTTATCACTCTCCATCTCATCTGACATTTCATTTTCCTATGTGAATACACTGGAGAAAAAAACGATTTAATAGATTTGCTTTCTTCTTCTCACTCTCTACAATTTTTCTTACATTATTTATTGAAGGGCCAACACTTTCAGTATTAATCTTTTAACTATTAATATAATTGAAGAACAATTTAAGGTTAGTTTTACTGTCTTTACTGAAAATTAGTCTCTCTGTCTCCATCTTTGCTATTTTTATCTAATTTTTACATAATTTATTTTTTCCCTTATAGGTTTTTAATGCATCTTCACTGCCTTCTTACCTTCAACCGCTAACAGTAAGTATTTAAGATGTTTTTAAACATTTATTGTCTGTACTTCTTTTTTTTAGATCAGGTTGAGGGGATCTCTGAGCTGATCGAACTTTGCCTTCCTAATGTTTAGCCTTTTCATAGCTCCCTGATAATTTATTATACTTGAAATTTATTATACTATATTATAGTCACTATTTCCTAGGTTCCTCCGACCTGCACCCCTGTTATTATGTCAGGTATGTTGGTTCATAGTAACCCTTTTTAATCCAATGTCAGAACTCATCCAACATTGAGATTTACCTTCATTGCTCTGATGTTGGGCGAGGTCCGACACATGTTTCTAACATTGGAAGGCTGTTCTGTATATGCATATTATACTATGCAGACAGCACAGCTCCACATATAGTTCTACATACTCTACATAATTTCTAATTAATATAAGATTCTATTCATTTGTAATTTCTCTGATTTTATCTATATATCTATCTTTAGAGAAATTAGAAATGAATAGAGTCTTGTTATATAAATGTGTGTTATATCATATACTTATAATTATAGGATTATTACAAATGATCTTCCCTTTGTAAAACACTCATAACTCATGTTTAATTTTTTAAAAATTGCTAGCAAAATCATCATGACAAGGAATCCACATCGCGCTATGTCATAGTTTTCCTCAGACATTATTACTTCCAGTTTGTCAACCTTGTACAATTAATTGCCATAAAGTTTAGAAAGTTTTGGTTATTTTTTATGTTAATTGTATCCCTACTAACTGTTCTGACAGTTCTAACACTACTAACCCCTCCCACTGCTCCACCCTCATTCTCATTACTTAGTCCCAGGTCACTGTCTACACTGTCTTCTCCTCTATCTCTCTGATTGCATTCCCCCCAGGCCCTAGTTTAAACACTCCTCCAACCTTCTAGCCATCTTCTGTCCCAGCACAGCTGCACTCTCGCCATTGAGGTGCAGCCCACCCCTACAGTAGAACATGTAGCCAACAGCAATATCACCCCAGTTCTGCAGAAACCCAAATTCCTGCTTCCCACACCAACTCTTGAGCCACTTGTTTACCTCCCTAATCTCCCGCTGCCTTTCCAGTGTGGCATGTGGTATTTATAGCATTTCAGAAAATACTACTTTGGAGGTCCTTACCTTAAGCTTACATCCTAGTTCCCTGGAATAGTTATTAAGGACCCTCCACTTACTTCTACGTTTACCATTGGTGCCAATGTGTAGCATGACCACTGTATCCTCACCGGCTTCTCCCAGTATTCTGTCAACCCTATTTGCAATGTGTTGAACTCAAGCACCAGGAGGATAACACACTGTTTAATGATTACAGTCTTTGTCTGTACCCCCAATTATTAAGTCTCCACTGCCAGGACCTGTCTAGCCTGCCATGCGCTCCTAATCCCCTTCTTTATGGCAGTCGGAGGGCATGTTGCGCTTCAGCAGTGCTAATCCTGTAATGGAATTCCCTTCATTTACCAACTTTGCAAACGTGTTGGCGTATGCCTGTTCTGGGACTAGCCTCCCTGGATCTCTTCTCTCTACCACTCATTCTAACTATCACACAGCAAGCTGTCTGATCTTCCACTTCAATATCTGCCCGAGCGAGTGTCTGCTCAGTGAGCAACAAACTCCTTTCCATGGTGCCAATGGATCTTAGTGTTGCAAGCTGCTCATTTAGATCCAGGATTTGGGCATCCAAATGTGCAACATACTCACATGTCATACAGCAGTATGCATTCTCAAGCAGCTGTTCAAGGACTGCATACATGGCAGAAGATGTGCACTGGGCGGCATTGACAATTATGGAGCACATTCTAATTGGGGATCATTTAGAAATTAAAATAGATAAGCAGTAAATAAATGCAAGTCATTAAGTCTGAATCCAAATTCACTAATCTCAAGTCACACACTTAAGAAACAGCACACTTAAGAAACAGCACACTTAGAATAGAGCAGGCACATTCATGCTCATTTGTGTTTGCTTTATATAGCTCTTACCTGTAACGCTCCTGCTCCTCCTCTGTTTAGAAAAAAAACCCATGGCAGAATTGACTCCTACCTGAGGTGCAGTTGTTTTATGGATTCTTGGAACTGTGGTCAAATGGTTGGTTGGGGTGTGACTAGCAGCACAGATGGCCAGACAAGCCTTGAGGATGATGTAGCAGAGATAGGCAGGTAACAGGCTTATGTAGCAGAGCCGCGCACGTAAGAGGCTGATATAGCAGAGCCGGGCAGGTAACATGCTGATATAGCATAACTTGACAGAAGGCAACCTGGTTTAGCAGTTTACAGGATCTGATCTAGGAAAAACTGCATTAATACTCAGGCAAGGCATGACTGGAGTCCCAAGTTACAAATAAAGTAGTTAATGAGTTTATTGGGAACCACTGTGGCAACAGAGATCAAAGACCAGGAAGAATTATCTATTGAATTTCCACAGTGGACCATAGTATATTATCAAGACATGCTTGTGGGATCATATAATGTCTGGTTGAGACCCCAGAGGGACACAAGGAAGTCCCAGCGACATGACACAATGTCCACAGAGATGCAGATGGACAGCATCAAAAAGGAGAGCAGGGAACAGCCATATGACTGGTGCGGTTCACTACAGTAATGAAGAGATGAAAAAATAAGCCTTTGGTCCTTAAAATGACCCTCTGGGCCTGGAGAAACAAAGATGTCTGAACCACTTCACTGACTACCGTATGCGCACTGTGATTAGTATGCAGTTAGTCTAAAACACTACATGCTGATCTTACTCGTCAGCACTGCTCATGTGGACAGCACTGGTTAATCAAAGCTGGTGTAGGTAGCCAGAGAAGCTGGTGTAGCCATCTTTGTTTCTCCAGGCCCAGACAATGCCAAAGTGGGTTTTATTGTAGAAGAGTAGAAAAACCTTAACTAATATATACATACATTACTCCTAGCCAGAGTTATCTATCACTCTCCCAATATATGGGTCAGGAAGACTATCATTTCTCCTTAGGGCTCATGTCCACGGGCATCCTTTTCACCACGTATTATTCGTGTGATGCATGGGCGCAAGATACACGGTGAATGGAGTCAATGAAAGTCAAAGGATTTTCATAGATCCATGCACATGTGCGTATAGATACGCATGAGGAACAGATGGCAGAATGCTCTTTTTCTCTCCATACCACGCAGCATGAGCCCTTGTATAGGCAGCATATTCAAAGCTGTCCATATGCAATAAATTGCGTATGAGCACCTTTGTTCATATGCAACCCCGCTATGAAAGAGTGGGGAATAAAAAAAAAATTAAAATAAAATGATCGTGGGCATACGCAGTACACTCAGAGTCATACGCAGTCTCTGCCAGCAGACCCACAAACATGAAGAAGATGAAACACGGCTAATAGAAGACTCTGACGTCTGGCTAATATTTGCAGTCATTGCTACAAGCCTTCTTAGAAAATCTAACATTGACATGTAGGAATGCTGCCTTCCAATAGGCGGCGCTGTAGAGGCATTGTTCCATCTTCTCATTTGCATATCCTCACTTCTATATGTTTATTTATTTGCTTTCTGGTTGTAATGAAGGTAGCTGTAGTTTCTTTTAATTATAGCGGAATGCGTTGTAACAAGAGCAAAAGACAAACCTCATTATCACTTGGGAGGCTGCAAGCCATAAATGGCATGAATTGTGTGCTTGATGTTAATGGCTTTAAATTCTGTCTCATCCCAGATTCTCAGGCCGCGATTGTGTTTGAATCCGAAATTTATTGACTCCTTTCATTTACTGAATGGCTCGGCTAACCTTTTATACCTTAGACTATCACAACAACTGCCACCGCCGAAGGATAATTTGAGTAATGTCATATTTATCTGCAGTTGTAATTTACAGAACGGGCCATTCCGCTAATAAAAATTAACTTGGGTTCCATATTGCCAGTCCCTCACAAGCAAAACACTTACCAAAAAACTATTTGTATCAATGATTGTTATTACTTCCATGTCATTTGTGTTTGCAATTATTACTTCCGAACTGTACTGCCATTGTAAAATGTTACTGCGTTATATAAACAACTTGACATTCAAAAGAACCTACTCAGGCGAATACATTTCTTTGATTATTCTCTAATGGGTATGTTTGTTTCCAGACATTGGCTTCGTTAACCATTCATTGCACGACATCCGAAAGCGCCTTAGTCTTCCGCAATAACAGAAAATGAAGTGAATAAACCGAACCGTCTTTGCATAGGCAACATCACTTTTTTTTCCTTCTGTTTATATGAAATTGTCCGTGTTTACATCTCGAGCTCGAGTCTGACGATGCATCTGTTTTTTGTAGAACTTGTTATACAGGATCCTTCTGTATAAGAAATCTGCTTCGCATCCTCATTTATTAGCATGCGAGTCACTCAAAATTACAAAAAACAAGAAATATGTTTTCGTTGTTGTGGTTCACTGTTTTTTTTTTTTGTTTTTTTTTTACAAATTTGCAAAATGTACACAGCTCTTGTTTTCCTTGCTGTAAAAACTTGATTATGTCTTCAGCCAAAATTCAGTTCCTCCAGCTGTCCAAGCAATCTGTACTTAATGTGGACAAGAGCTATCTATATTATTCATTTATTTCAATGCTTGGGTCCATCTTTTACAGCTTACCTTAGACGCATGCCATATACGCACCAGTAAAATATTTAACTCATGATGGATATGAAGATAAGGCTGAGGATATGGCAGCCGGGCAGGGTGATAGTGGGGTCAGCGTGTTGCGGTGCATGGGAACAAGGGCTGTGCCATAAGAGCCATCCCACTTAACAGTAAGAAACATGAAGCACCGTTATTAAGGTATGTATTGGGACAGACCACATCTTGCAAAGGTTGTTGCTCCAAAACAGTAACACAGAGTCTATTCAGTTGACTGGGGACATAACTTAGGCAGCAATGAATCATAGAACCGTAGAATGGTAGAGTTGGAAGGGACCTCCAGGGTCATCGGGTCCAACCCCCTGCTCAGTGCAGGATTCACTAAATCATCCCAGACAGATATTTGTCCAGCCTTTGTTTGAACACTTCCATTGAAGGAGAACTCAGCACCTCCCATGGTAACCTGTTCCACTCATTGATCACCCTTACTGTCAGAAAGTTTTTTCTAATATCTAATGATATCAGAGAAGTGCACCGTTGTGACCGTGGACTGTTGAAGTTAGTTTTTGTGCCATCCAGAAAAACTGGCCAGCGTTTCTCTTCAGCAAAGAGGTATCTTGCTCAGCACAGCTCAGTTTTAACTGGTACATGTATCCATCCCTCCCAAAGAAAAGAAAGCAATTATCACAACAATTTTTAAAGCACAGTCGGCTGAGATGTAGTGGCTGAGCTCTAGTATACCTGTAAATAACATGGTTTCCAAAGAATAATCAGATGCAATTTCCACACAGTGATTGTATTCATTTTCTTTTTCTTTATCTAGGTCCAGACCACTATGAAGACTTCTTCCAGGCACAGCTCATTTTTGAAAACTCTCCTCATCCTGCTGCTACTCCCACTGTCCCTCCCAGTTTTTCACCCCAAGAAACTAATGCCCTCTCTATGGCCTCTCAAAGTCATAATGCCCTCTCAGTGACCCAACAAGGTTATAATGCCCCCTCTGTGGCCCCACAAAGTTATAGTACTTCACTTAATAAAAGTACCCCCACTTAGTGATACTGCCCTCCTCTCCTACTTGTTGAACCACTTGTCACTGCTCCCAAAACTCAAGCCACAAGTACAATAATCTTCAGCATAACTCACACACTACTGTAGCCTTACATCGGCGATGCGCTTTCTCTTTCTTTGCATAATGTGCCTTCTTCCCCTGTCTCCTACACACTGTACTCTGAGAGTAGAGTAGAGTAGCGTGTGAGTTATAATGAAGATTGTTGTACTGGTGGCTTGAGGTTCGGGATTGAGGGCTAGTGGTTCATCAAGTGGAATGAGTTGTGGGGCCTTTCAGCCCTGAGCCCACCTGCCCCAGAGACCACATAGCAGTTGCGTAGTGCATCCCTTACTGGCATACCATTTCATACACAACACTCCTACATTTGACACATGCCACATACACACTACTAGCACATTAGAAACAAAATACATGCACAACACTCGCGCATTAGACATACTTGGGCAATTTTACGAGCAATATTTACCTGAATTCAGGCACCGCACACACAACACACTCAATGGAACATACTGCACCACTGTCATTTAGACATTAGACACATGCTGTACAGACACTGTCTACACTCTACACAATTAGACGCATATTAAACATGTATGTAGCACACCCTGCTCACAGATTCGATACATGCAGTGCAAAGACCACTCACGTTAGACTTTATTCACATGGCCTTTAGAGACCCTTTCAGGGGCTCCATTTGGATGGCTGAAAAGACAGTCCAGATGGAACCCTGGATGGAAACTTAGACTGCTAATAGTAAAACAAAGATCGAAGCTGCAAACGTTTGTCTCCGTTTTAGCAAGCTTCCATTCATTTCCAGCATTTTGGCTGGACAGAATAGTCAACTACACAACTGCAATATTCTGTTTGACCAAAATGTTGGAAACCAAAGTAAACCCGCTAAGGTGAATACCAACTCTTGCAGCTTTGGTCTCCATTTTACTAATAGGCTATGGAGCTGTCCAGAGTTCCTTATGCATGATGTTTTCAGCTATTTAGATGGAGCCCTGGGATGGAAGCCCCAAAAGGGGTTGGAAACACAATCATTATCCTCTTCTCATTGATACAATGTATACAATGTTAAGCGCAACTTAGTTTATTTGTTAGGCCTCGGTCAGACGGGTGTTTTTTTCGCGCGATTTGCGCATGCGCATGCGTCCAGCGATTTTATAGAACCACTTTGCAATGCTATCGGACACATGAGCGCTTTTTATACGCTCGTCCGATTAATTATAGAACAGAAATCGCA
The DNA here is from genome assembly GCF_035609145.1 of Eleutherodactylus coqui. Lineage (NCBI taxonomy): Eukaryota > Metazoa > Chordata > Amphibia > Anura > Eleutherodactylidae > Eleutherodactylus > Eleutherodactylus coqui. The sequence goes on from NC_089846.1 coordinate 39,280,328, forward strand.
CATCGCACCTATCTGCGATCTGCGATTCCTGTTCTTCTCTATATGAGCTCAATGGGGCCGGCGTAACAGCTGTGGCAGAGAAGAATGATGTTTGCCCATTGAATTCAATGGAGCCGGCAATACAGCCGGCTCCATTGAAAGCAATGGGCTGCCAGCGATCGCACAATGAATTTTCGGGAAGGGCTTAAAAATATAAGCCCTTCCCTGAAATTCATCCAGAAATGTGTTAAAAGTAAAAAAAAACATATACTCACCTTGTCCCGGCAAACGGAGTTCAGCCGCGGTCGGCCGGCAGTTCTCCTGAACTGCTCTGAGTAGTATTCAGCAGCCGGAGATTTAAAATCCCCGCCTGCTGAATGAGCTGCCTCTAATTGGTCACAGCCTCACCAATCAGAGGCAGCTCTCACTCACCCATTTATGATTTCATGAATGGGTGAGTGAGTGCTGCCTCTGATTGGCTCAGCGCAGGGACCAATCAGGGGCAGCTCTCAGCTGTCATTCATGGATGATTCTTCAATGATTTTCAGGGAAGGGCTTATATTTTTAAGCCCTTCCCGAAATTTCATCCTGAGATCGCCCGCAGCCCATTGCTTTCAATGGAGCCGGCTGTATTGCCGGCTCCATTGAATTCAATGCGCTGGACAGCACTGCACTGCTCCGGCCCGTTTCTAATGAAACGCGGCTAGATGCAGATTTTTCGGGCGATTTTTTCAGCCCCGGTCACGCGATTTGCGGATGCGCATCCGTCATGTGATCCGCAAATCGCGGCAAAAAATGCCCGTGTGACCGAGGCCTAAGTCAGTGAATTGTTTACCAACCCCTGCTTAGCAACATAACTCTTTCTGTGCTTATCTCATTGTTCTACTGGGTTTAGGAAACACATTTTTTTAATAAAGTGAGATATTATTTAGATATTTTAGCATGGACTATGACCGATTGTAAGGCCTAGGCATCACAATTTACTGGCTGAAGAGACTATAGTCCAAAAAGATTGAGAAGCCAAGCCCTACACTATTACACTACGGCTACCAGCCTATACTAAGGGTTCAAGGCAGGAATTAAACATGAATTCATATGGATTACACAAAATTGTTACTATATTATCTGTACCGAGTCACGCAAATTGAGATTTCTCATGCTAGGATAGGTTTTTGCAGTCTGCAGTGTTAGTGACCCTGGGTCTTCCGGACCTCATGCCCATGGCCGTGTCGGACTCCGCCAGCAGAATATTGCAGTGGGATCCAACATGGTGCCTGCCAAAGACCCCATACTCACCTCTCCAAATCTGCCGCGTGAGTCCCGTCCAGCAAGCCGGCGCGCATGTGCAGTACAGTGCATAGTGCGCCGGCAGTGGGCGATGACGCGGCCGGTGGTGGCGCATAATCACGCGATGCTTCTGCTGTACTCACAGTGGAAGTATTGACAGACGGCTTCCGTTGACTACAATGGAAGCCAGCCGCGCATTTTCCCATGGAAATTAGAGCATGCCGCGTTCTATTTAACGCTGCGGAATTCCGTGGTAGAATTCCACAGCATGAACATTAAGCTATTATGTTCGATAGAACCTAAGAGCTGCGGGATAACGCTGTGGATTTGCGCCACGTGAAACGTGGCAGAAATCCGTCCATGCGTATTAGCCCTAAAAGGAGTGGAACTTGGTGTGGTTTTCTGCTACTGGGCTGCAACTAAACGGGATGTAGAGGTTACAGAGCCTAGGGGACACAAAAGGTCTCCATCCACATGAAAGGACCAAAACTATAAATGATCTATGATAATCGGGGATCCTGTTACAGATTTGAATTAGAGTTCAGAAGATTTAAGTTAAAGGGAATGTGTCATCAGAAAATGACTTAGAATATAAATCACGTTTTTTATGTTAAACATTCTTTTTAAGACTTTTTGGTGATTTTTTTCTTCTTACTTTTTGGTCACAATGTATATATATTTTTTTTAAATCCTAAAATCCCACATTTTTTACACTGACTACAGAGCCTAATACAAGTCAGTCACTTCCTGATCTGTAGAGAAAGCCTTGCAGCCATCACCTCACTAACATCACAGGCAGGATTACACTGAGAAGTAACACCTATATGTAGATAACACAGGATCCTCTATTCTCAATAGGTATAAGCTATAACTATCTACTCCCCCTCCCTGCACAGATCATGGAGCATGTCTAGAAGAATCTCCCATACAAGTCAATGGGTCCCCTCCTGTCCATTTTCTGAATGGCCTATGAAGCTGCTGTAAAGCATATCTCTAAATGCTGTTAAATGTAGTCCAGGAAAAATAGAAGACCCCATAATTAGGTATAGACAGCAGAATAACAAATTCTGTAATTAGAAAAATGGGAAATGTTTCAATAATTGGTTTAAATTAGTAAAGAAAATATATAGGTGATATGTTCCCTTTCAACTTGTGGTAAAAAGTTTAATGTTTGACAGGAACTTTTGTTCTTACAGTGTGTTTTGATGTGAGAGTCAGGGAATCCCAGCATGAGATATTTCTCTCCTATCAAGTCTTTTTTTCATCATTTCTTACTGTAGCATTTGTAAAGCACTCACCGTGTGATTGTTAAATCTATTCCTATGGCAGAACAACCTCCCATAAATTATTTACATTATTGTACTAAACACTATTTTACTAGAATCGACTTGTGTGTTTCCAAGAAACAAGTTCTAGTGCTTAGAATTTGGACACTGCAATTCATGTGATTTGCTACAGACATCATTAGATTGACCTTAGCTGGAACCAATAGTGAATCCACCCTTCAATCTGCATTAGAGATGTTTAACAGACATGATGTGAAACTGTGTTTACAGCTTGGAATTCACACATCTTCATACTTTCCTCTTGAACTGGGTCCACTCACTTATAGTCATGTATGGTCCATAGAAATGTACAAGCCCTTCTATATAGGAATCGTCCATACGATCCATATTTCCAGCTGTGTAATTACATTTCCATCTTTCACGTATGAGGGTGGGAATCTAGGCGTTCTCTGGGGTATGACAAGTTCCAGTTACGCTGACAGTTCATTTGATTTTATAATCTTTGTTTACCAAAACTTTTCTGTCAAATGAACTTGCATGGATTTCAGGGTCAACCGGTTGTTTCCTTCTAAGACTGAGATATTCCTAGAATTCGGTGTATTGGGTATACAGATGTAGCAAACTTTAACTAACTTGACACTTAATGTTTTAAAGGAACTGTGGCCGAGAACTTGTTATTGCCCTTACAATAGCTTTTCAATGGCTTTTCTTGTGTTAAAGTAACTTGTTGCAACAAGATATGGCTTAAATTCTGCTACATTTATATGGAGAATTTATAATCACTTTTTTAATGTTTAGATGGCTACATACTGTGTTTCATGTTTATATGTGTACATTAACCAGTTGCAATCTAATTTTGTATTCAGGGTTTCCTAGGGGGCTTTCTCTTTCTGCCATTAAACAATGGCGCCATCTGCTGGCTAGAGCTAGTACTGCCGTATGGGACATGCTGGAGAGGCCCCCGACAACAGAGCGGCCAGTAATATACAGTAAGAAAACCCTGCCGGTTGTCTTCTGACATCAGAGCTGTAGAGCCTTATATAAGAATGTCTTCAGAGGTCAGACAGTGGATTGGAAAGGGGTAAATGGCGATTTTATTAGAGATATCCATCTAGTAATGCATTGGAACTTCTTTGACCTTCAAAACTCAGCAGTTTGTTTTGGCGTGCATCTATATGCATCAGAGGAACCATAGTGCCAAAGAAACACTCCCCACACTGTTACTCTAGCTTCACCAATCTGAATGGTTGACACTTGACAGGCTGGGTTCATAGATGTATGCTGCATGCACCAAATTCTGACCCTTACATCAGCATGGTGCAACAGAAATCTGGATTCATCTGTCCAGGTGATGTTTTTCCACTGCTTGGTGATCCTATTCTTGCACTCTTCTGTCTACTGGAGTCTTGCCTTTCTGTTTCTCTTAGGGCTAATGCCCATAGACGGATTTATGCCGCATTCCCCATGGTGTAAATCCGTGGCAGAATAACACAGCTATTAGGTTTTATTGAACCTAATAGCTCAGTCCTCACATGCGGGATTCTGCCACGGATTTACGCCGGCATGTTCTATTTTACTGCGTTTTTCCGTGGCAGGAGGTCTGTACTAATATAGTATTAATGGAGACCATGCAAAAATACCGTAAAAAGCGTGTTTTTCCACGATTGCCTAAAACCGCGGGTGTATCCCGATTTGTCCGTAGGCACGAGCCCTTAGACAGCAATGCTGCGCAAACTAATTGTCTGTTGTTACAGCGCATTCATACTAAGGAACTGCAAGTTGTACGTTTGGTCACATTAGTTGGAGCACCAGCATTGTATTCAGCTGCAAGTTGCTTGACTGTGCGCCATCTGTTCATCGCAATGATTCATAACATCCTCCTCATTGTCCTTTTGTTAACGAGTTAATTATGTTAACGAGATCCACCTTTTACTGGATGTTTTTCCTCAATCACACCATTTTCCGTATACTCTCCACACGGTTACATGAAAACAATCCCATGTGATTGGTAGTTTTTGAAATCCTAGCCATGGCTTGTCTAGCACTAATTACTAGACCTTATTCAAAGCCACTTAGATTGCTCGATTTTTCCATTCTAGTGTGGATTCACACAGAAACTCTGATACAAAGAAAACTTGTTCACATGAATATATGCTGCACTCCAGGGTCATTTGTAAGATGGCCTCTAATAAAGGGCCATTTACATACTGTGGCACCTGCAGCATGTAAGATGATGATAAGCATGGTATATTAAATAAAATGATGTCACAGCAGCCATCACCACAGCTCTTCAGGTAGTCCCGTCTGCAGCGGAACCCAACAAATATTATGGTGTTGTAGATGATGTGATCTGTCGTGACGCCAGTGCCATATAGCACAATAGTTATGTGTGAAGAGTCAGTAACACACAGAGGCCAGTGGGCATGAAAATATTAAAATACACTTTCCTTACTCTAATTTCATCATAGCAAGTAAACCAGCATTTCTCAGGATAGGGTGAAACTAAGCAACATTTCTCCACAGACATTAGACTGTCAGATCAAATCATTTGCATGGAATATTCCAGAGGATATTTGGAAGAGATGAGGTGGCAATATCACCATTTATATTCCATGGCCTTCTGACCTTTGCCAATCTGTAACACGGCCTTTCTGTTACCAGTATTAGACAAATCCTGGCCCTGGCTGCTGCACTGTCTCCATCACTCAAGAGTACTTTTCTAGGCCTCTGTCACTTCTGGGCCGTCACTAGGCCTCTGTCACTTCTGGGCTGTCACTAGGCCTCTGTTATTTCTGGGCCAACACTAGGCTTCTTTCACTTCGGGGCCTTCACTAGGCCTCTGTTATTTCTGGACCAACACTAGGCTTCTGTCACTTCGGGGCCGTCACTAGGCCTCTGTCACTTCGGGGCTGTCACTAGGCCTCTGTCACTTCAGGGCTGTCATTAGGCCTGTGTCGCTTCGGGGCCATCTCTCAGCTATCAGGTGCCTTTACGCTTTACCTTGCATGTACAGAATCACAGTCAGGGACTACCACTTGAAGAGGGACTTCCATCCTTCTCTCTCCACCAGGGAGACTTTCCGCGATCTTTCTCACATTTTCACCTCAGTCCACCACAGCTCTTCGCCAGCTCCTCACTTTAGAGCTGTATGACTCCAGCCCACTGCTCTCCACTCACAACTGACTCTATCTCCTCCGACTAGCTGACTTAAACTCAACTATTCTCTCCAACCGCCCTTTCTAAACTTTACTGTCACTTCCTTTCATGTCCTCCTGTGCGGGATCTGGTGCTGCTTAGTAACTGCCTAACCAATTGCGACCCGCCTCTCAACTTTCACCCATCTGTCAGGTAGCCAATCATATTGTTAAACTCTGTCTGTTAATACTACTGTAATTTTTGCATGGACAGGGCCAGTTCACACACGTGTTACACACCCATAACATGGAATTTAATGGCTATTTGAAGCCAAATAAGGTCCAGCTGCCTTCTTTTCCTGCATCTTGCGCAATGGCACTCCTTCCTCTTCCGTAATTTTGCACTTGCCATAGTCTTCTATGGCAGTTTTGTTGAGCAGGACCTATTTTTACATGTGCTTATGACAACAAACCCATTTAAAACATTGGGTTCTATTCTCTGTTTAACGTGTGCAGATCTTGCAGTCGCAATTTGTTTGGCCATTCAGAGCCAGCGCTCAATGAACCAATCACAGTCATTCAATGAATTGGTTCATCGAGCGCTGGCTCCGATTGGCTGAGCCAATCAGAGGCAGCACTTCCTGATGGCGGCGGTTTACAAATCCCTGACCAGGTCTTATTTTAGTGCTTTTACTGTTGGATTTCATGCAATGTTTTCGTGCAATGCTCTGCAAACCGTAGGAAGGCTCCATAGGGAAACATGGGCTACAAAACCCCGCAAATCGCGGCTGTATAGTGTGCTGCGATTTTGTAGTTTTGCAATGATACAGGCTACAAAATATCGCTCACGTGGAAGAACCAATAAGAAAGCATGGGCTCTACATACATGTGATTTGCAACACAGTGTCATTGCGATAAAATCGCGTTCGAAAATCACCCATATGGAAGCGGCCTTAGGGCTCCTGCACACTTGCGTGGTTTTTTCACGCGATATCACTGTGTTTTTTTCAGTGAACTTTCTAATGTTAAAAATGCATCGCAAGTTTTTGCGCTCAATTTTCGGGCAAAAATATGCGCAATATGCTCCATTTTTGTGCGCATTGGTGCACCCAATGCACCACAAGAGAATAGAGGGGAGCACAAATGCGCACCCTGTCTACACGAAATCGTGCACTATTTTGCAATGTTAATTGATAACACCAGGGACTAATTAGGCTGCACAGCCTGTTCAATCATGGCACGGGTGTCTCCCGCGCCGATGTGAATACAGTACAGAAACGTACTGTACATTGTGCGTGATAGTCCATGATAGAGCTCCCTTCACAGTACTGTTACGTCACGTTCCTACGCTCATGTGCAGGAGCCCTAAAACCATTCTCAAGCAGCTTAAAGCCTTTGTGACATACATACGGCTATATACATCCTAACTGCACATGGATCGTACTGTTAGCACGTATATAGCCGTCCACTGCATATGTTGTGTATGGAGCTGGCTTGGGTGCCGAACTCAATCCATACACAGTGGTATTTTTTTTAAGTATTAGTATATAAAAAAAAGTATATATATTTGATATTGCTGTACGCCATAAAAATACCCCCACACCTCCAAAAAAAGGTTCAATTGTGGGATTTTTTTCCCACCTTGCCCCTTTCAGAAATTGTTTAAAATCTTCCAATACATTATATAATATATTAAATGGCACCATTGAAGAATACAACTTGTCCTGCAAAAACCAAGTCCTCATTTACATGTGTCACCTGAAAAATCAAAAAGTTTTGATCTTTTGAAAGTGACGCTACCAGAACCGCAGAATGTGACCATCAATTGTGAAAGGGTTAAAGACAGAGCTAGTTCAGGATTAGAATAACATGGCTGCTTTCTTTCAAAGGCCAATTCCAGAGGAGCGTATTTTACACGTCCGTAATATGGATCTGTAATACAGATGTGCTACAGAGGACATGGCAACCACATGTCATCCATGTTTCATCACACCAGTTCTGACGCGCTCGCGACACTCCCTGTCCGTGGAATTTAATGGCTAGTTAAAGCCAATTAGGGAAATAAGGTCCAGCTGCCTTCTTTTCCTGCATTTTGCACAGTGGCCCACCCTTCCTTTGTGTAATTTCCCACCTGCCATAGACTTCTATTGCAGTTTTGCTGCACAAAACTAAAGAACATAGAGCAAGACCTTGTTTTTTGAGTATGCATCAATGGGTTCTATTCTCTGTGTTTTGCCCAGCCCAGCATTTATCAAATACCCGCGTGTGCAGATGTGCATGTTTGTGCACCTCCCATAGACCTCTATGGGGCACTTTGGTGTGCAAATATGCACAAAATAGAGCAGGTCCTCCTTTTTTGCAGACAGGATTTTCCCACTAGCAAAACCATGCTTGTATGTCGAAGCCCTAATACACGGGCAACATACACCCGTGTGAGCAGAGGCGTAACTATAGGGGATGCGGTTGCACCCGGGCCCAGGAGCCTTAGGGGGCCCATAAGGCCTATCTTCTCTATATAGCGAGCCTAGTAGTATGAATAAAGCATTTGGCATTGGGGCCTCGAATCTTCAACTTGCGCCTCTGGTATGGGTACAGATGGAGGAAGGGGGGCCCAGCTGAACTCTTGCACCTGGGCCCCTGAGCCTTTAGTTACGCCCCTGCGTGTGAGTGAGCCCTTAGTGCCCCAGCTGGTCATGGGATCATTTTTTTTACAGTATGTTGATGGCAAATGTTCTTTTTTTATTATCTATACAGTGAACAGGATATTAAATGGTACGACAACTCCTTTAAATTGGCGCTGTAGAAAAACTGACATATTGCAAAAAAATAGTTTTAACTTAAAAAACCAAGAACTATACGTAAAAGTATATAGTTTTAATATTAGTTTTAATATGCCTACCTTGTATCCAAAAACCACCAACTGTCACTTTGTCGTGCTGTCAGCAGTGAAAGGGTGGCTCTCACAGTAGGGTAGTAATAGACGCTCTCATGGGCTGCGCTCACTTTGGCTTTTCCCAGCTTCTTTGTGAAAATGTTTATTTTCGTAAACAGTGCATTCAGGAGAGTGTGGAAGCCAAATGAGTTTATGGCAGCCCTCTGGCAGTGGCTGTCGGAAATCATTCTTGTAAAATAGTCCAAAACAAAGTGTATTCATTCCCTCCTACATCTTAAAGGCAGAAAAAGCTGCTATGTGTTTAGTCCACAACCCATGGCACTTTCCACTGCCGCCAATTTCTGTGTCACATACGCCTCTCTAGAGCAAGGCCAGTTTCCTTCCAGCTGTCTTAATAGAGAGGTGTGACCCTATCATCGGGGGATGATGACATTACGCACACACTTCTCCACATGTTTCTGATGGCTTCATTGTCTTCCTACGGCTAAATAAATATAAAATTGGTTATTTATGGAATAGAATAGTAGCAGTAAAACAATGGCCAGTATTTACATGGTATTAAGTTTAGTAAAACATACTTCCATAGAAATGTTGTGTCATATCAGTATATACAGATGCAGCAATCGTTAAAGGGGTTGTCCAGTTATAAAGTACTGATGGCCAAGGAGAAGGATAGGTAATCAATAGTGGGCTGGCCATGCAGAAACCTCACCAATCAGCTATTCTCTGGGCCATTGTGCACATGCATGTAAGATTGTGTTATTCTGCAGGAAGCAGATAGCTCCGTTCTCACTGCAGTGGCCAGGTTTGGTATTACAGGCAAAGTTTCTACTGAAATGAATGAGAACTCGGGCTGTAATACTAAGCCTAGGCATTGCAGTGAGAAGAGAGCTTACTGATTACTATAGTAATCAGCTCCATGAAAAAAATATGATGCAGGATTAAAGCTCCTACAATCAAGGAGGAGCAGATCGGGTCTTCAGCTGTCAGAAATATCCGAGGACCCTGAGGAGAAGAAAAAAGTACTTTTTAACCGCTTCTGCCTTTTCCATTTCAGGCTGACCCAGATCAGCTCTGTTAATGACTGCTGTCTATACAGGGGGATGCTTTTCCCTGTAACTGGAGCTCCACCAGCTATTGTGGAAAAATATTGCATTAAACAAAAAAAAGACAAAGTGAATGACCCCCAGAGGTCTTATATGAAATCTTTGGGGTCATGGATGTTACAAAGATAGTTACAAAAATGAGCAAAACAAAATGACAGAATAAAATAAAAATATTTTTAAAAAAATTTAAAATATCTAAAAAAGAAAATAACCCACTTCCCACGCTAACCAAAACCGTCACCGTGTGTGCCCCGTAATCTGAGACTATACAAATTGTATATCAAAACGTCCTAAACAAAATGCAAAACCTACGCCTGTGCTGTATTTTAGCATAAATAAACTAATTTAAAAAATAAACTATGTATTTTTAAGAAAAAAACATTTTTTTACCTTTTTCCTCCTAATGAACATAAAAAACTGGAAAAAGGGTTAGTAAAAAAACTGAAAAAATAGACCGATAGGTGATTAAAAAAACAAAAATTGCAGCAAAAATAATTTTAAACGCTAAAGAAAAAAATTTGAGTAGTAAAACCCCCACATGGGCAAAATCCCTAAATCGTATCTGGTCCTTTAGGACCAAAACACTCTGTTCCTTAAGGGGTTAACATAACTGTTGCCACATGATAACTCAATTTTCAATATTGTAGTACATAGTGTTAAAGTTATCAAAACATGTTAAATGTGAAGTGAACTTTTGCTACATCTGTAACATTTGTAAGAACATCACCTTCCTCAGAACCTAATATTGATACAGGGATGATTGGTTCTACATAGGCACTGCTTGTCCCAGATCCCTTCTGCAGGAAGCTCTGTCTTCTCTGTTAACCACAGGCTGATATATAGTGCTCCCTTTTATTTAAATAAGATGTTCTTCAGCAATCACAGTGTACTTTATATATTAATACTAGTGTGCCCAAGGCTCCATCCACGTTAAAACTAAATTTACTGGAAAGTAGTTTAGCTACTGGCGTAACTATAGGGGATGCGGTTGCACCCGGGCCCAGGAGACTTAGAGGGCCCATAAGGCCTCTCTCCTCCATATAGGGAGCCCAGTACTATGAATAAAGCATTATAGTTGGGGGCCCTGTTACAGGTTTTGCATTGGGGCCCAGGAGGTTCAAGTTACGCCTCTGCAATAAGGGGTAAAAAGAAGTTGGGGAGCCCCAAGATAAACTTTCGCCCCCAGGCCCATGAGCCTTTAGCTATGCCTCTGACTGCTTAGTTATTGCTTCTATTATATAATATCTTTATTTACCATACTTTATGTACTCCCATCCAGGTTGAGGAGATACAAGTTACCTTTCGAGCCTGCCACAAAAAGTTGACTGTACAAAAACCACAGAGTATACAAAGCCATGCCTGCCACCCTCAACATTTATCCCTGATCTTTATCAATAGTCATTGCAAAACTAAACCTTATAAACTAGAAGGGGATATCTGTAGGGATAGTCAGTAATCTTGGTACCTAGACTTTTTTTCTGGTGCCACAACTTGTAAATATAGTTGCTTCTATAAGATTGTTTTGCAGACTATTAACTTGCAGGTAAGTGTCGTTGCATAATTTGGGTGGATTCACGTTTCTTAGTAAAATTGAGCGCATTGGAGTCTAGCAGATCATCAAATAGATTTTCTTTCAGAATTTTGCCTCTCTATATAATATTCTTTTGAACGTTGAGTGGTGTGCCTTTCTCTATCAGCAGTGGGATATAAGACTCTCCATTCAGAAGACTCCTCATCACTTTGAGAGGTGTGCCTTTTTCTATCCGCACTGAGGCATAGTGAGTAGAGAAGAGCGAGCACGCTCGGATAAGGCAGATCTCTCTCTCCCCCCCTCTACCCCACGCCACCCCTCCTTCCCACGAGCCTGCTCGGATGAGAATGCAGTTACTCGAGAAGAGCGATGCTTGCTCTAGTAACTGCCTTATCTGAGCGTGCTCGCTCATCTCTAATAGTGAGTCTACTGATGGGAGGGAACCAACACTGTTGGAAGCATGTCTTTCTTTATCAGCAATTAAACAAACCTCTGTATGTTGTGTCAATTCAAGGCTTCTATATGTTGCATGTCTGATTCTATCTAAAGCTAGCTGGTTCTCCCTGAGTAAAGATGATTCAATTACTCTTTGGGATGCATGTCGAATCGCATCTTGCTAAAGACGAGGTTCCCTTCTCGAGCTGCTTTTGAAAATGTTGTCTATGTAAGCACATCCTTTTGGCAGCCAGTGTATTTTCACTCAACGGATATTTTTTTGTACGGCCTTATCAGTAAAAAAAAAGATTGCGATTCCTTCATCCCCGCAGGGAGTCCCCTTGTCACTGAACACTGTGAGCATGCTGTCACAGTGTTCAGTGATGAGGGGACTCTCCGCAGGGATATTTTACATGCAGCACAGACCTTGCCGCTGCACCGATGTCCTATCTTTTGCAGGTGCGAGTAGTTTGTGCCTGTAAAAGACGGACATCTGAACACTACATAGGGAACCAATGGTTCTATCAGATGCACCTTTTTTGTGCTCATAGGCGCGCACAAAAAAAAGCTCATCTGACTTCGCCCTTAGACACTCATACTCCAATTTGTTGCCCTGGCTTTTGAAGCAAAGCCCCAAAAATCTTCACCAAAATCGTGATCTCATCATGTGAGTCACCATTTTCATAGAATCATAGAATGGTAGAGTTGGAAGGGACCTCCAGGGTCATCGGGTCCAACCCCCTGCTCAGTGCAGGATTTTCAGAGCCATGATCATTGCGCTGCATGTAGATGACTACTAACTAGAGGGCTCATTAAAAACACAGAGACTTCCATGCAGCTTGTTTTAAAGGTACCAGAACCGGCATACATGGATTCCCTGAAACTTAGGCCAGCTTCACACGAGCATCAAAATCACGCGAGATTTTAGTGTTGTGAGACGCACAAATATGAGCCCCATTCTTTTGAATGGTCATACACATGAGCGATGTTGTCCTGCATGGCACCACGATATGATGCTATGCGGGAAATAAATTGTGGCATACTCTGTCTTTCTACATGATCTCGCATCGAGCGCCCATTGTTTTCAACCCCATTGAAAGAAATAGGACAAATTCCGTGATCCTCAGCCGTAGCTATGACAGCTGCGCTGGAGAATCTCTTCATCCTCAAAGTGATTCAAGGCCGTTTTGCCATGAGAATGCTTTGCATCCATGAGAATTTCACATGGATGGCGAGCACGATATACGGGCAGGATTCATGGCCCCATACTGCGCTCTTCCATGTCAAGTTAGCCTTAGCACTTCTTCACATGGGCGTGATTTAGTCCCATTGGTTATCACGGCTGCATAACGGGATGAAACAAAACCATTGATTTCAATTGTTACATTAACGTTATTCTCACACGATAATATCTTTACGCAGTTTTTTTCAAACTTGCGCACTGAACTGCGCGATTTTGCCTTGTTAACTAATAACACCGAGGATTAATTAGGCTGCCCAGACGGTTCAATCATGGTGTGCACTGATGTGAAATGGACCGGCAGTGTAGAAAAGTACAGTAAACAGCGCTACTACGCACACAAAAGCACGTGATAGCGCTTCCTTTACAGCACAATCACATCATGCTCTCGCAAGCATGCGTATATGTATACGTCTAAGTACATCTACAGGAGCCCTAGAGGCCTTTTTACTCGGGACGACCTGTCAGGTACAGATTCCCAACAGGCCATTGCCCTGCTAGTTCACGTGAGGAGGGGATTAACCCCGCCACTATTTAAATGACTATTAAGCCAAAGGAGGTACTAGTGTTCGCAGGTATGACCAGTGTTTTACGCTGTTTTATATATATAACAGTAAAAACAAACAGAAATATCAACCTTTGGCTTCTGCTGTAACTGCTGACTGATTCACTAATGTCAAATTTTAAGTTTTAGATGAAAATTCTCTTTACGTAAAAGGAATACTTCAAGCAATACTGATACACTGGGTTATTCCAGATCTAAGCAGGCACGTAACTATAGGCTCAGCGGCCCGGGTGTAAAAGTTCAGCTCGGATCCCCCCACACCTGTACTTGTACCCATACCTAAATCATGCTGCATACAACTGCATAACAAGCGTACATACATGACCTAGCCCCTTGGCATAAGCTTTCCAAACATGACTCATTTCCTGCACTACGTGAAAATGTGTTTATAGCCCTGTAAAGCTGTGTTCATATTTTTTGTTGCATTTTTGAACCACAATTTTTAAAAAAACATTAAAAAAAACTTCATATACTATTAAAAGCCACATGTGGATTTAGACAATGCATGCAGTCTTTTTAAAACCGCATGCAGGTTTTTGTTGCACTTTTTAATTATGTGGAAAGTGTGCAACCACATACAGAAGATACCCAGGTTATACCAGTATGGTCTAGATCATTAAATATAGGAATGTATATAACAGCTGTGCATATCTAATTATTTACAGGGGATTTCCAGGTTATACCAGCATGCTCCATATCACAATGTACCGGATGTATAACTTATACCAGCTGTACATATATAACTATGTAAAGGAAATGTCCAGGTTATACCAGCATGCTCCATATCACTATATCCAGGGAGATATATAACTTGTACATACAGAATTATATACCGGACAGATCCAGGTTATACAAGCGATGTGCCCTTAAAGTACTGTTGCTGCTCTCCTTCTTCTGCTTCCACCATGTTTCCTCCTCCTACTTCCCCCCCAAATAAAAAAGATGTCAATATGGAAATATGAAGCTACAGCTCCCATATTTCCTTGTGGAGCACACCGTGCCTTCAAGGTGCTGTTGCTGGTAGTTGCGGTGGAACTGCTGCTGCTCTCCTTCTCCTGCTTCCACCATGTTTCCTCCTTCTCCCAAAACAAACATTTTTGAAAGCAGAAGAAACAGCGGTAGCTCTATAGCTTTTCCTTGGAGCAGGTCAATGCTTGGCTGTTCCGTTCACCTGCTAGAATTTGTCTAGAACAAGCAGCACGCCTGCTGTCTTTCTTGGTGCCGGTTTTGATCTAGGAGACCCTATGTGGGCCTTCTTTTGTTTACAGTGACACCCACGTGCTATGATTGAGCCCTACACTACCGTACACTGTTTTTACCAATTTTGGGGGGGAGCACAGTGTTCACCAGATGTGTGTATCCCTACACAATAAGGGACTTTGGCTGCATTTGGGGACTTTCTGGAGGGCAAAATAGTGAAATCAATTTTTACTCGCATTGAGTTTAATGCGAGTCGGAATCAACCATCCTGATTTAAAAATGATTACTGTGAAATCTGGACGATTCTGACAAACTGATTATTCCACTAATTGTTCATCACTAGTCCCAACCTAGACAGGAAACAGAACACAGAAAACATTCTGAACTATGCAACTTTACAAAGAAATTCCAAGTGAAATCAGACAATGGAGTTGCAACCAATATAAGAGCATTGATAAGAAAGATACAATAAATAAAAAAAATCAGCTCTTAAAGCTACCTGGAGAAATTATTAGAGCCTATAGGATCTCCAAATGTTACTGAATACTAATAAAAGTTGTAATGCAATTGCTTAAAGGGGTTGTCCCGCGAAACAAAGTGGGGGTATACACTTCCGTATGGCCATATTAATGCACTTTGTAATGTACATCGTGCATTAATTATGAGCCATACAGAAGTTATTCACTTACCTGTTCCGTTGCTGGCGTCCTCGTCTCCATGGTGCCGTCTAATTTTCAGCGTCTAATCGCCCGATTAGACGCGCTTGCGCAGTCCGGTCTTCTTCCTTTCTGAATGGGGCCGCTTGTGCCGGAGAGCGGCTCCTCGTAGCTCCGCCCCGTCACGTGTGCCGATTCCAGCCAATCAGGAGGCTGGAATCGGCAATGGACCGCATGGTGCACCGTGGGTGAAGATCCCGGCGGCCATCTTACTTAGGTAAGTAAGAAGTCGCCGGAGCGCGGGGATTCGGGTAAGTACCGGACCGTTTTTTTTTTATCTCCTGCATCGGGTTTGTCTCGCGCCGAACGGGGGGGCTATTGAAAAAAAAAAAAAAGTTTCGGCGCGGGACAACCCCTTTAAATATTTAATAACAAAAATTATAATCATAGAACCACAAAGCAAAGAGGACAAGTGTAAAAACATAGCAAGACTAAATGATAGTTACAAAAAATATAAGCAAATTATGATACAAAGACAAGGTATATGGGAAGCAGGTAATCATAAATGATTTCTTTTCTAAACCATCACTTTGTTTTATTCTATAAAAGCTAATGCTAAAATAAGTTTTAATTGTTTTATGGTTTTACCATTCTCTTTTTTTGATATATACCCTGAGGTCCTACAGATGTAGCAAAGTCAACTTGTGCCTGATAACTTTACCACAAGTTATCCTATCTTAAGCCATTGCAAAGCCATTTGTATCTTATCTTAGCACAACAAATGTCATTCAAAAGCTATTGAAATGACAAAGAAACTGTGGCGCAGAAAGTTTTCTAAACACTTTAAAGGGGTTGTCCCGCGGCAGCAAGTGGGTCTATACACTTCTGTATGGCCATATTAATGCACTTTGTAATGTACATTGTGCATTAATTATGAGCCATACAGAAGTTTTTCACTTACCTGCTCCGTTGCTGGCGTCCTCGTCTCCATGGAGCCGACTAATTTTCGCCGTCTAATGGCCAAATTAGCCGCGCTTGCGCAGTCCGGGTCTTCTTCTCTTCTCAATGGGGCTCGGTGTAGCTCCGTGTAGCTCCGCCCCGTCACGTGCCGATTCCAGCCAATCAGGAGGCTGGAATCGGCAATGGACCGCACAGAAGAGCTGCGGTCCACGGAGGTAGAAGATCCCGGCGGCCATCTTCACCGGGTAAGTAAGAAGTCACCGGAGCGCGGGGATTAAGGTAAGCGCTGTCCGGTATTCTTTTTTAACCCCTGCATCGGGGTTGTCTCGCGCCGAACGGGTGGGGGGGGGGTTGAAAAAAAAAAAAACCGTTTCGGCGCGGGACAACCCCTTTAAGTCTTAAGTTAAACTTAGCTACATCTCGACATATTCTCATAATTTCTCTAGGCAGCTTTGAGAGCCAATTTCTTTATTCTACCACTTCAGCTTTTTCTAAATGGTTTATATAGCTATTAACGAGTGCACTCAGCCCCATGGCCATCTCATTGTGGAAGCGAGCTGCCTCCCTTGATACTCCAAGAAAGATACAATATTGGGCATTAATCTAAAAAAGAGTAAAATAGGAGTAATGGAGGATGAAGTGGCGGTTCTAACATGGAAACAAAACAGAACAACTAAATGCACAGACATTAATAAGCAAGATCTGGAGGGCCATGGATGATTCAAATAGGCCACTGATGGCAATGTCATCAGGCTGCACTGGGCAATCTCAAGTATGAAGCAGGGACAGTGATGGACCATGTGAAGATCAATCGCAGGGATGTTATAAAGTAAGAGATGACAAGGTTCCAGCTCATGATATTTATATACAGTGTTGAGGAAACCGAACCAGTAGAACCATGTTTTGGGTAAAACTTTGCTAAACCAAGCTTTTAGCATAGTTCTACCCAAATCAGGGTTCTGCTGCTTCGGTTCACTCAACACTAGTCCTGAATCCTGGTGTCAGGCTGTGCTGCTGGGATCTGTTGTACTGCAGGGTTCTGGGAGCACACCTTCACAGGTGAGGGATATTTGAGCTGGCTGGGTGTTGAGTTCGTCCTGTCGACTTGTCCCCACAGGTCTGGTGCATATATGTTCACAATCCCCTCTGCAGGGGGTGGTTGCTGTCCCTTCTTTCTGGGGTTTCTGGTCTTGCATGCCTGTATATGTGTTAGGTATGTGAACAGTGTCTTGTCCAGTGCCTGTGCAGGTGGCCAGACATTAGGTGTGGTCAGTCCTGTTCAATGCTTATTCTGTCTCTGTTTGTGGTGTGAACAGGTTCTATACCTTGTGGCTGCAAGAAAGGTGGGTGTCGCTGGACTCCTGGTTAGTGTAGGGACTAGCGGTATAGCCAGGGGCTATGACGTGGCCCGCTAGCTTCCGAATTTTGATCAAAATGTCAACTAATACCTTTAATACATTTATAGCTTAACACCTGCTACTAGTGCTTGCATTTTGGCTGCTGTCTGGTGTGATTCTGGCTCTGTGTGTCCGCTTACTCTGTCCAGTTGTTCCTGTCATGTTAGCATATTTATGTGTCCTATCCTGTGTGTGTGGTTCCTAGGAGCAGCAAGGGCCCATATCCGAAGACCGCTGGGTCGCCCTTTATAGGGGCGATGTCCCCTCTCAGGTAGGTCTGTGTCACTAAACCTAGTAGTAGATAAGGAGAGGTGTAAATCTGTGGAAGTTCCTTCTGTTCCCTATCCTTCATGGACACATTCGTGTGGGCCCCGTGCTTATTGACACACGAATGTAACACCTGGTATATATAAAGTGTTATTCAGGGCTTTTAGACAGAGTTATACACCAATTTTAGGGGTGTGGGTGAACTTCTGGCTTGGTTAGAACTAGTTTGGATCAAATGCAACTTTTTTACAAAAGTTTAACGAACTTGCTGAACCAAACTTTTCAAAAGTTCACTCATTAATATTTATATATTTAAAATGAGATATATAATAACATGCAATTAATTCTTTATATAAATGTATTCTAATAACTCTCTAAAGTGAACATTTCTGGATATTATTGACATTCATCACCAAGACTGCACAATGCATTAGTAAATTATTTGTAGCAACATTTTCTAACACCAAATATACAGTACATTAGTGAGTTGTATCCTGGACTATAACTCAATGGCATGATATAGGCATAAATTAGTTGTTCTCGATTAATTATATGTCATATGCTACTGCATTTGTTTCCTTAACTTGGAAATGTATTTATGCTGATACAGCATTATAAATAATTATACTTTTCATCATGACATAAATCATTAGATGCAATGAAGTTATAAGTTTAAAACTTAAAACAGATTTTATATTATAGTTAGAGTTTTAAAGTTGAG
This sequence comes from Eleutherodactylus coqui, assembly GCF_035609145.1. Lineage (NCBI taxonomy): Eukaryota > Metazoa > Chordata > Amphibia > Anura > Eleutherodactylidae > Eleutherodactylus > Eleutherodactylus coqui. Next base: position 39,298,985 of record NC_089846.1, read on the forward strand.
TGGTGAAAACTTTCCCAATAAATATGTATAGTGTACAGATAATGCAGCTGTCAATGTAAAAATGAGTATAGGCCCTCTTACACGGAGCGATGATCGCTCAAAAATCGCCAAAAATCGATCGTTTGAGCGATAATCGTTGCATCTAAACGCGCGCCCATCGTGCGCTATTAGCTGATCATTAAATTCAGGCCAACCTGAAAATCGTCGTTCAGTCTTATCAGCAGTTCTCCACGGGTAGTGCTGATAGCATTGTTTCCTGTCGGAGAACAAAGGAACTGAAAGCAGATAAGAGCCACCAGGCTATTAACTGCATTCAGTAAAAGGCTTAATTTGCACACTAAATTGCTATTAAGTAGCTGAGTAGCTACTTAATAGTTTATGAAAATGATCGCTCAAAGCTGTCACTCAGATGGTCGTTTGAGCGATCATCGTTCCGTGTAAATGGGCCTTAACAAAGTATAATGACAGATTATGCATTTATAACTAGTGCCCATTCCTACACCAGGTGCTGAATATATCTTTGAATCCCAGCTTATATATACTGAATATCTTCCAAAATCAATACCTTAGGTAAGTAGATTAGTGAAGAATTGTTAGAGGATGCAAGAATAGGAGTTTGCCCAAAAGCCAAGATTGCCCAAGACTCCCAATTTCATGAACTTGGTGACAATTTTTTTTTTGCCATGACTGTGCATCTTTTATTACTATATATCACAGAGCTGGAGTTCAGTTCTTTCATAAGTGTTCTTTTTGAGCCCAGAGTCCCCATCTGTCTGTTGTGCTAACTAGAAGAGATTCAATAGTTGAGCATCCATGTTTATTGCCATACAAGTCGTTGTGGCGTAGAATGTTTGGCTGGCTCAGTCAAGTGCATCATAATGTATTACATTAGGTGGAAGTAGGTATTGGACAGAGTATGGCAGTAGTGAGAGATGGAAAAATATCACCTAAAGAGAACCTTTTATGCACTAATGTCATTGGGTCTGGCTGCATACCCAATTTCCCTGAAAATAAGACCTTACCCAAAAATAAGCCCTAGTATTAATTTTCAGGGTTTTTGAGGATGCAGCATGATTTTTCAGGATTTCTGAGGATGCTTGAAATATATACCTTACTCCAAAAATACACCCAAGTTACAATTAATAAAAAAGTCAATCTAAAAAGTGTCCAGGCAGTTATACGTGTAAAAAAGTAAAAGCTTTTGGAGCAAAAATTAATATAAGACCCTGTCTTATTTTCAGGGAAACAGGTAGCTTGCAACCATGGCTCTGCTGACTCTATCGCTGCATTTCTTTTCTTCATACTCTCCTGTTCACCCGCATGGGGTCTCCTTAGATTCATCTTCCAGCACTTTGAATCTGTCTAGTGGGCAGACTTCTCCATTCACTGTCAGTGGATGATGTCAGATTTCCTCCACCCATTAATGTGCCATTTTATCATTGACAGTTGGTTAGGTTACATTGAGGAATTGGAGAATTTTTATGCTTTTTTTTAACTGTAGAGTACCAGATTTGTCTTTTACAAGAACGGTTTCTGAACAGTCCTTGCCATTTTTGAACACTTTGATTTATGTTGAAGGTGATGAAATAAAAATTGGAACTATATGTACAGTCCAAGGATAGAAATCATTTACTATATTATAACAGTAACCATCCAAAACATATGTCAGACTCTGTGGAGTTAGTGATGGTGAGGAGAGGGGTTTCAGATTATCAAAAAAGTTGAAAATATGGTAGAAGAAATGTGTGAGAAGTTCCTAGAGAGGGATACCCTTGGGGTTTGCCGAGGATGCAAAGGTTGTGTTTAGATGGTGTGCATAGAAGGAACACTCTGGGAGTAAAAATTCCACATAATGTGAGCTAATTAATTAGAAACATTGATAATGCTTGGAGTAATCAGCGGCACAAGAAGCCTTGGCCACAAAATAATGTGCTGACTTGATACTATCAAAGCCAACACCAACATGCAAATGATCGAACTGAAAGTACCGTACAATACAGAACCGCGTGGAGATGGCTGATCCATAAAATGTCCAAGAGTTGGTCCTGAATGAATGGATAAAGATAGATAGATCAGGAATATAGCAGTCATAAAGCATGGATTATCCAATCTGAATGGTGCATTTTTCAAAGTGGTTTGCCCACCATACCTGACTTTACCTTACCAGCATGTCTGATGTGGGTAGTAAATGGGGCTCTAGTCAGCTTGTTGTTGCCCCGGATTTGACCAGGCAATTTCTCGTGCCTAGGTTATCAGAGTTGGGGAAATATGGTAAAAGGGTAGGTTTATGTATCCCTATAGTGGTAGAGAATTTCAGATTAGAGAGAGAGATACAAGTGCAGGTCTGAGTATGTGACTTATGTTATTCAATGACCTTGTAGTTTACTTTACGTTTAGACAGCTAGTGATGGAGATGAGAGAAAGAATTAATAAACACAAGAGTATGATTAGGAAGACATTGGTTGATATACCGTACCAGTGGTGAAAAACATTTTCTGGAGTCAGGTCACTCAATAAACCAATTGAAAAAAAAAATCACAGAAAGCGGCCATATACTTACTGATACACTGTTACAAGAGGGCAGGTATATAAACCACCCCCAATATGCAAACAGCTAGACTGCTAAATGGAGGAGCAAGAAACACATGTGAAGGGCACTGATGAGCAGCCACTCACAAACCCTCCTTATATTGAGGGGTGGCTGCTTAGTGCTTATTCTTGCACAAAAAAGCATATGCAGGGTGTCAGGCCACATGGTACGTATAGTACGGGACTCACAATAAATGAGGACCCTTGATGCTGGGTTGTGGGCTCACATATTTTGGCCAAATTATTAACCAATACATCATATTTATCAGTATGTATCAGTAACATGCAGTGCTACTTTGAAGGTTGGGGGACCCAGGCTGCCAGTGCCAGTGTGGTTCACCTGTGGGGTGCAGGCAGATTCAAATATGGTGTCATTAATAGGTTATAGGCCTGCATGGTGCACTACACGTACCATGTAGCCTCACGCCCTGTATATGCTTTTTTGTGCAAGAATAAGCGCTAAGCAGCCAATTCCCCCAATATAAGGAGGGTTTGTGAGTGGCTGCTCATCAGTGCTCTTCATATGTGTTACTTGCTCCTCCATTTAGCAGTCTGCATGTTGAGGGATAGGTGGTGTATATACCTGCCCTCTTGCTTCAGTATATCAGTAAGTATATGTGATTCCTTTTCTTACATGTATTTACTTATTTAGTATGATATCGGCACCTTTTATAGTATATAGATTTATAGACCAGGTTTTTTATGTTTCTTAATTTTTTTTTACGTTTTTAGATTTTCACTTTTTTCCAGCTTTTTAAGGTATTCTGCTGGAGGGGGTCTGTAGGGCCAGGGGATCCACAGAATCCTTGTGCTGATTATATACTACATTGGGACAAGAAGAGTCTGACATATAGGATATAATATATTACAGCTGAATACTGTGATATTAGTGGTATGATTGTCCCTTTATGTAATACTATATGCTGCAGCATGTAGGCGATCTCTCTCTATACGGAAGGGAAGCATGAGCGCAGGCATTGGGGTTGTCATAGATACATGGCGCCAAGATACCGGTGTAAGTGGAAATGTCAATCAGATCATTCGTGAACATTAATAGGTTGCGCAGAAGATGTTTTTAATTAGAATGATGTCTCATCAGCTGATCATTGTGAGTATGGCTTTTGTAACTCCTATGGATTGGGAGATATAAGTCGGGAAATGGGGTCTTGCCAGATACTTTCCCTGCATGGTAGTCATAGGCTGGGCTCACATGGGCATATTCCAATTGTGGAACTCGCAATCAGAATCTGAGTGGAGGATCCACGGCAAAACGCAGTCATTGAAAAGCATGTAAAATCGCTTTTTAACTCACACTCACAGATACGAATTGCAAATTTTGTGAGGAGAGGGAAAAATTGCAGCATGCTCTGCGGACTCTGCGCCGACGGCCTCCATTGAGGTAAATGGAGGCTGTCTGAGTCACTACCCATATGCAATTAACATTGCATATGGGCCACGGGTGCCCACGTCATCACTAATTGACAGTGCAGGAAATACAAAAGTTTCAAAAGAAAAAACCTGTAATGCGCATGACCGACAGCGAGCCGCGGCGTTCATCCGCAACAGGGAAACCACGGGTATGCAGGGTTGCTGGCCGGACTCACAGCCGGCATCCACTGCAGGCCTCCCGCATGCTTAATCTAGTCCACCCGTGTAAGCTCGGCTTTAGTCTTACAAAGCAGATAACTCTCCATTTTGGCTCATAGATACGCTGTAGGTCCCAAACATGATGCCCTATGATTCCCTATTCCTCCTATTAGGGCATATAGAATGAGTTATCTTCATAAGACGACACCATTAACCCTTTCCAATCCAATTGTGGATTCAAGGTTTCCTAAAAGGCTGCTGGCTAAAGCCAGTGTATGCACGCCAGATAGGCACTGACAGTGGAGTGGCTGGCAATAGATGGTAAGAATACCCTGTCGGATGTCTTCTGACATTGGAGCTGTACAAGCTTCAATCAGAATATAGGAGGACGTCAGACAGTGGATTGGAAAAGGTTAAAGGGGTTGTCCCGCGGCAGCAAGTGGGTCTATACACTTCTGTATGGCCATAATAATGCACTTTGTAATGTACATTGTGCATTAATTATGAGCCATACAGAAGTTATAAAAAGTTTTATACTTACCTGCTCCGTTGCTGGCGTCCTCGTTCCCATGGAGCCGACTAATTTTCGCCCTCCGATGGCCAAATTAGCCGCGCTTGCGCAGTCCGGGTCTTCTGCAGTCTTCTATGGGGCCGCTCGTGTAGAATGCCGGCTCCGTGTAGCTCCGCCCCGTCACGTGCCGATTCCAGCCAATCAGGAGGCTGGAATCGGCAATGGACCGCACAGAAGCCCTGCGGTCCACGGAGACAGAGGATCCCGGCGGCCATCTTCAGCAGGTAAGTATGAAGACGCCGGACCGCCGGGATTCAGGTAAGCGCTGTGCGGGTTGTTTTTTTAACTCCTGCATCGGGGTTGTCTCGCGCCGAATGGGGGGGGGGGTTAAAAAAAAAACAAAAACCGTTTCGGCGCGGGACAACCCCTTTAAGTAATTTTGCTTGAAAGTTTACTATTTTCTTCTTTTGCGCCAATAAAAGCACTTTTAAGATCTGTGAGAAACTCGCACATTATGACAGTTGTATGGAGAAGGGGAGGGATCAAGATTTTAGCTAGGAGTAAAGCCAACCTTGAATTGGGCCTGGTAAGAAGTGGCAGTAGATGGTAAAGAGGTATTTAAAAAATAACATCTTTGGATATCCTCTACGAACTGCTGTTTTGATTTTATTTCGCCGTAAGAAATGTGAAACCCATAGTTTATTATGAAAAGCTGTGCTATCTTAAAATGATAGATAGTTGATGAATGAAGAGTAACAAATAAACTCCCTAGAATTATAGCGCTGACATCATTTTACCATGTGAAAGTCATCTCTCTTACAGGTGTAGTTTTTCTTAGCTGACAAATACTACAATAATGTAAAAAGATCTTACAATGTAATTGGCTTCCTTAAAGCAAAGATTTGGCTTTGTCTTAGTTTGTCTGGAATTTAAACGTGTTTTTCTTTCCAGAACAGTCTAAAGGGGATGGGGTGGGAGAAAAGTCTGTCACTCAATCCTGTATCCTTAAGCCACCCTATCTTTGTTGGTGTGTGCAGACAGGACAAGCAGTAGAAGAAGGAAATCAATACAATGATAGGAGTAGACGGTACTAGACCAGAATATTATACAAAATCTGATTTCCCCTCTACTATAAGAATACAAATGATCAGAACAACACTATTAGATATTATTTCCTTTTTATTTCTCTCTTAGGATAGATCCATGTTTATCCCTGACATTTCCTGAATTAATTTGTTCATTTTCCAGCCACATCTGCTGGAAGTTTGCTCTAAGCATCTACTACTCTTTCAGTAAAATAATACTTTCTGATGTTGCTTCTGATATTTCCCACAACTAATGTCAGATTGTGCCCGCTTGTTATAGTGTATATCTTCCTAATAAGAACACTTCCCTGCTGAACCTTATTTATACCTTTATCATATATAAAGGTTTCCATCATGTCTCCCTCTTCCTTCTTTCACCCAGGCTATACAGATTAAGGTTATTAAGTCTTTCCTAATAAGTTTTGTTCTTGAGACCTTCCACCATTTTTGTAGTCCGTCTTTAGACTCATTCTATTTTATCTATGTCTGTCTGTAGGTGAGGTCTCCAGAACTGAACAGTTTATCATATAATACTAATAATTATTAGGAAATTATAGTACCAGTGTTTCTGGTGGCACAATGTGCCACACAGCTCTGCTACATGCACATCACACACATAGAGCTCTGGTACATGCATGTTACACACACAAAACTCTGCTACATGTCCATCACATACAGATCTGCTACAAAAATTCTTCATCCTATACAACAGGGATCACAACTAGCAGAGTCCTGCACACACTGATCACCCCCTGGTCATGTGATCCCCGACTCCTCCCACACAGGTGACTGATCACATGATAGTGACAGGATCAGGATGCTTACAGGACCAGAAAAGAGTTATATCTTCATGCCCAGCAACATCTTCACTGGTGGTTACTGTAGGAACCGGGGAGTGGGTGGGTATAAAAATTACATCCCCCAACTTCCTATCACCTCCCGGAACAGCACAATAACTTAGTTTATGGTGTTGTTTTGAGGTAATAGTTTCTTTTTAAATGCTCAATATAGTATTACATAGTGTTAATGTTAAAAGGTGACATACTGTACATATCAGAATACCTAATGAAATTAAAAACAAACTATTTTACAAGTACAGTGTATTACTAAAATGGGCATTCGTAGATGGTGGATTCATGCCAGAGTCTCTTCAAATGTCGTCCATCATCATCTCATGGCCATAATTTATTAAAGAGAATGTACTGTCAGAAAATGACTTATTATAGCTAAAAGAAGTTTTTATGTTAAATATATAAAAAACTGAGTCTGTCAGGTAATGTTTCTCCTTTTAGAAGGCATCACAAGGATGTAGGAAGTCTTAAGTAGGCGATGCAAATGAGTGATCCTCCACATCCCCACCCATCGGAACGTAGCTAAGCTATGAGCCAATATCTAAACTTTTAACAGGCTTTGCAGTATGTCTAGGTCAAACGAGGTTCTTGCCCCTTGCTCATCAGTGTACAGTACAGGTCTGGTTGGCTGGGTGAGAGGACATAAATGTGTCCAGGTGGGCAGTAAAGTTTCTCCTTGTGGAGAACACTACAAGACTTTAGGGAGTCCTATATAGGCCATGCAATGTTCCTTGGAAAACAACTATGCAAATCAGTGATGGAATAATTCCTCCACAGCTCTATCTACTTGTATTGAGGTGAGATATTGACTCATACAATAGCTATTATTCCAAAAACTGGCACTGTGAAAGAGTTATTCCATCACTCATTTGCATAGAAATCGCCCACCCCCCTGTATAGATTCTGGCTTGGCTCTCAATTCCAAATCATCGCTCTACAGACCTGTATAAAGGGTCAAGCATTGATTTGAAGAAATGCTGCCATCCAGTAGGTGACACTGCAGAGGTATTGTTCTATCTCCTTTATTTACATATTACCCAGAGGAGCATGGATCGCCTTATAAGCCTCCTCAATTACCTTCTTGGTGCTCTCCCAAAGGAGTAATGTTACCCATCTAGACCCATATCACAGGCATCTCACTAGCCAAGCCAGAATCCTACTGCACACTGATGAGGGGCAAACGCGTCCAAAAAAAACAGTCTGTGTATGGATTCTGGCTTGATTCTCAATTCCCAATTATTGCTCTACAGACCTGTATAAAGGGTCAAGCATTGATTTGAAGGAACTCTGCCACCCAATAGGTGCAGGGGTATTGTTCTATCTCCCTTATTACCATAATACCCAGAGGAGCATGGATGGGCTTTTAAGTCTCCTCACTCACCTTTTTGGTGCTCTCCCTAAGGAGTGATGTTACCCCTCCCGATCCTATTGCCAGAACATGCTTCTCTTATGGACAGTGTCCTAGCCTCATATGGGGCTGCATCAGAATCTTTAATGAAACAATTGTTCCTAACCATGAAAAGCACAATTTATAGAGATATAAATATTTTGGTGCACAAAATATCCACACAGGTTGTTGACCTCGGTGAAAGAATAGATCACACGAGGAGTAAAATGGATGAGTTCTTCAAAACCCACAGCTCTCTGGTGGATGTTCATGGTTCCCTAGAGGATGATGTGGATAGGAGGAAATCACAAATTGTAGATTTGGACGATTGTTCACGTAGAAATAACATAAATTCAAGGGAACTGTACAATCTGGACTCACCACCTCTGTCCAACAGCTAATCAAGACTCGCCTACCCTCATTTCCATCACAGGACATAATAATTAATAGAGCTTATCTCCTTACAAAGCTTAAAGCAATACTTGACAATAAGCCAATGGATGTTTTGTGAAGGATCATATTTTTGGGAAAAAGCAATGTTAGCAATTTTAAATAGGAACATGATGACATATATATAACATTATAAGTCAGTTTTATAGATCTCCTTTGACTGAAGCCTCACGTAAAAGTCACTTATTTTTTTACTTGTTCACTAGGTGGTGCTGCTGTGTGGCAGCCTCTCTTTCTGGGATGTTGTGCCTATAGAGGAATGTGCCCCAGACCAAGGAGGATTATCCTGGCACCAGGGATGCTATTGGCTACTGCGTTGCTCGCCTACAGAGGTTGCGTAAGAATTCGTAAGAATCTTGCTTAGCGGCAATAGATCCCTCTATAAGATGCTTCTGTGGTCCATATCTTTTTTTCTGCAGTTTGGATATATTTACCAATTTTATCTCAAATATTTTTTTTTATGCTGACACAACTGATCAAGATGTTTTTTCTTTATTCATACTGGCCGTTATGGTTATAAATGCTCAGAAACTAGTTAATTGTGCTTTCTGTTGCTTATCCCCTAGTATACAGCTGTTAAAGGAAAGGGTGCACAACGTGGGTTCCAGGATATGATGCAGAAGACAGAATTACAAAAATAAGAAACTTTTATTATAAATCAAATAACTGTAAAAGAACAATGGTATGACATCAAGAAAACAAATCAGCTTTTATGGTGCCGTTACTCTATCCTAAGTACAACTAAGACTTGTCAATATTACTATAGGTGCAATAAGAAATAATAATGTTTCCCACGTTGTAAGGGATAATTGGCAATATACAGTATGAATAAGGCAACTTGCACTTTGACACAAGGTATTGGCACAGCAAATCAGTTTTATCCATGCAGTTCATTAAACGAAATAGTCTTCTGCTGGCTGTGGACACTGGAACTCAAGTTGCATAACCTATAATAACACTTGTCAGTAAACATCCCAGTTCGACATTCGATGAAGTCTTAATAACAGTTCACTCCTAACTCTCGAGCCCTACTGTCCATATAAACAGCGTTCAAATCCTCGCTAATCTGTAACAGACCTGCTGGCTAGTTTGCAAGTCCTTAATGGTGTGCGCGCCTTTGGCTTTTCCTGGGCCAGCCTCACTTACGTATGTTGCGTGGAAGTACTATCATCAACCGGCTCAGGCTATCCTTGATCACGATTTACGTGAGTCCTGATAGTTGTTCCAATGTCCTCTCATAGTTGGAAACAACGCTGAATCTCTTGCTTTATTGTAGAATATTGCACCTGGGGTTGGAGCATCTCAGTAGTCCTTGACACCTCTGAAGCAGCCCCTCCACAGCTCCAGGGAACCTCTGGTCTTCAACTTGATGGTCCCTAGGAGTCCTTGAAATAACTCCTACACTCTGCGCACAGCAGCACTTCTGCCCACTATAATCCCTGTGCTCTCCTCCTGTGGCACAGTTAAAATCATCTTTTATATGGGCACCTGTTGCGTTGACATAGTTTGGGCATTGCAGGGAAAGGGAGTTCCTCTAATGGGCACCCTTCCAGCAGTCCATTTTCTGGCCTCTACTCTATCCCCTGGACGGCTGTGATGAGACCAGAGGGGGCTGGGCTTTAAGCAATCATCGGGTCGCTCCCCGCTTACACAGCAATCAAGGCTGATTACAGCATATAAGAGGAGCATATAGGCAGTATATAATCAAGAAAAGGTACCCCTTTGATTGCATAACAGCAATGTCTTTTGAAATCAATACCTGTACCTTGTATGGCTAGACAATTGAAGGTCCATTGAACTTTATCACTGTTGGTTCAGAATGCAGATTGTTAGGGTATAAACACGTACGTAACCGGAGTAGATGATATATTATTTATAGAGATGAGCGAACGTACTCGTCCGAGCTTGATATTCGTGCGAATATTAGGGTGTTCGGGATACTCGTTACTCGTAACGAGTACCACGCGGTGTTCCGGTTACTTTCAGTTTCCTCTCTGAGACGTTAGCACGCTTTTCTGGCCAATTGAAAGACAGGGAAGGCATTACAACTTCCCCCTGTGACGTTCAAGTCCTATACCACCCCCTGCAGTGAGTGGCTGGGGAGATCAGATGTCACCCGAGTATAAAAATCGGCCCCTCCCGCGGCTCGGCTTAGATGCCTTGTGAGTTAGCTGAGGGACAGTGGTATCGTGCTGGAGCTGCTGTAGGGAGAGCGTTAGGAGTTAGTGTAGGCTTCAAGAACCCCAACGGTCCTTCTCAGGGCCACATCTAATAGTGTGCAGTACTGTGTTAGCACTGTATTTTTTTATTTTTTTTCAAAATTGGATCTGCAGAGCATTGCGCCCTGCAATAGGGACAGAAGTGGTGGTTAGGCAGGGAGCATGTTAGCAGTGAGTGTAGGCTTCAAGAACCCCAACGGTCCTTTCTAGGGCCACATCTATCCATGTGCAGTACTGTCCAGGCTGCTGTTAGCAGTGTTGCATATTTTTTTTTTTTCTCAAAACCGGCTGTGCAGACCATTGCACCCGGCATTAATACTACAGGGATAGAATTGTGTAGGCAGGGCCAGAAGACATACATTATTCATTGAATAGACGCAGTGTGGCTTTTCATTTGAAAAACAAGGGAAAAAATTCTATTTCGCCTGCCTCTGACAGTCCTCAGGGCTCTGGGTACGTGTGTGCTGCGTGCAGAACGTTTAAAAAAATCAGACGCAGCCAGCTACGTTTTACTGCAGGCTTGCGCCAATTTTTTTCCTGCATGGGAAATCCCTGATCTGCTGGAGCGAATAACTTTGCATCACTGCAGTTCTGTGACACATTTGCAGGGCCACAACACAGTTATTAAACTTAGTAGTATTCATTGAATACACGCAGTGTGGCTTGTCCTTTGAAAAACAAGGGAAAAAATTCTATTTTGGCTGCAGGCTTGCGCCAATTTCTTTCCTGCATGGGAAATCCCTGATCTGCTGGAGCGAATAACTTTGCATCACTGCAGTTCTCTGACACATTTGCAGGGCCACAACACAGTTATTAAACTTAGTAGTATTCATTGAATACACGCAGTGTGGCTTGTCCTTTGAAAAACAAGGGAAAAAATTCTATTTTGGCTGCAGGCTTGCACCAATTTCTTTCCTGGCTTGGAAATCACTGGTAATACAGCATGCTGAGGGGTAGGGGTAGGCCTAGAGGACGTGGACGCGGTCGAGGACGCGTAGGCCAAAGTGAGGGTGTGGGCACAGGCCGAGCTCCTGATCCAGGTGTGTCGCAGACGACTGCTGCGCAATTAGGAGAGAGGCACGTTTCTGGCGTCCCCACATTCATTGCCCAATTAATGGGTCCACGCGGGAGACCTTTATTAGAAAATGAGCAGTGTGAGCAGGTCCTGTCGTGGATGGCAGAAAGTGCTTCGAGCAAGCTATCATCCACCCAGAGTTCTGCGCCGTCCAGTGCTGCAAATCCGAATCCTCTGTCTGCTGCTCCTCCTTCCTCCCAGCCTCCTCACTCCACTACAATGACACATGCTCAGGAGCGGGAAGACTCCCAGGAACTGTTCTCGGGCCCCTGCTCAGATTGGGCAGCAGTGGTTCCTCTCCCACCAGAGGAGTTTATCGTCACTGATGCACAACCATTGGAAAGTTCCCGGGGTCCGGGGGATGAGGCTGGGGACTTCCAGCAACTGTCTCAAGACCTTTCAGTGGGTGAGGAGGACGATGACGATGAGACACAGTTGTCTTGCAGTGAGGTAGTAGTAAGGGCAGTAAGTCCGAGGGAGGAGCGCACAGAGGATTCAGAGGAAGAGCAGCAGGACGATGAGGTGACTGACCCCACCTGGTGTGCAACGCCTACTCAGGACAGGTCTTCAGAGGGGCAGGCAAGGGCAGCAGCAGGGCAGGTTGCAAGAGGCAGTGCGGTGGCCAGGGGTGGAGGCAGGGCCAGACCGAATAATCCACCAACTGTTTCCCAAAGCGCAGCCTCGCGCCATGCCACCCTGCAGAGGCCGAGGTGCTCTAAGGTCTGGCAGTTTTTCACAGAGACGCCTGACGACCGACGAACAGTGGTGTGCAACCTTTGTCGCGCCAAGATCAGCCGGGGAGCCACCACCAACAGCCTCACCACCACCAGCATGCGCAGACATATGATGGCCAAGCACCCCACAAGGTGGGACGAAGGCCGTTCACCGCCTCCGGTTTGCACCGCTGCCTCTCCCCCTGTGCCCCAACCTGCCACTGAGATCCAACCCCGCTCTCAGGACACAGGCACTACCGTCTCCTGGCCTGCACCCACACCCTCACCTCCGCTGTCCTCGGCCCCATCCACCAATGTCTCGCACCGCACAGTCCAGCCGTCGCTAGCGCAAGTGTTGGAGCGCAAGCGCAAGTACGCCGCCATGCACCCGCACGCTCAATCGTTAACCGTCCACATAGCCAAATTTATCAGCCTTGAGATGCTGCCGTATAGGGTTGTGGAAACGGAGGCTTTTAAAGCTATGATGGTGGCGGCGGCCCCGCGCTGCTCAGTTCCCAGTCGCCACTACTTTTCCCGATGTGCCGTCCCAGCCCTGCACGACCACGTCTCCCGCAACATTGTACGCGCCCTCACCAATGCGGTTAGTGGCAAGGTCCACTTAACTACGGACACGTGGACAAGCACAGGCGGGCAGGGCCACTACATCTCCCTGACGGCACATTGCGTGAATTTAGTGGAGGCTGGGACAGAGTCAGAGCCTGGGACCGCTCACGTCCTACCCACCCCCAGAATTGCGGGCCCCAGCTCGGTGGTGGTATGTTCGGCGGTGTATGCTTCCTCCACTAAAGCACCCTCCTCCTCCTCCTCCTCCTCAACCTCTGTCTCGCAATCTAGATGTGTCAGCAGCAGCAGGACGTCGCCAGCAGTCGGTGTCGCGCGGCATGGCAGCACAGCGGTGGGCAAGCGTCAGCAGGCCGTGCTGAAACTACTCAGCTTAGGAGATAGGAGGCACACGGCCCACGAACTGCTGCAGGGTCTGACAGAGCAGACCGACCGTTGGCTTGCGCCGCTGAGCCTCCAACCGGGCATGGTCGTGTGTGACAACGGCCGTAACCTGGTGGCGGCTCTGCAGCTCGGCAGCCTCACGCACGTGCCATGCCTGGCCCACGTCTTCAATTTGGTGGTTCAGCGCTTTCTGACAAGCTACCCACGCTTGTCAGACCTGCTCGTAAAGGTGCGCCGGCTCTGCGCACATTTCCGCAAGTCCCACACGGACGCTGCCACCCTGCGCACCCTGCAACATCAGTTTAATCTGCCAGTGCACCGACTGCTGTGCGACGTGCCCACACGGTGGAACTCTACGCTCCACATGTTGGCTAGGCTCTATGAGCAGCGTAGAGCTATAGTGGAATACCAACTCCAACATGGGCGGCGCAGTGGGAGTCAGCCTCCTCAATTCTTTTCAGAAGAGTGGGCCTGGTTGGCAGACATCTGCCAGGTCCTTCGAAACTTTGAGCAGTCTACCCAGGTGGTGAGCGGCGATGCTGCAATCATTAGCGTCACCATTCCTCTGCTATGCATCTTGAGAAGTTCCCTGCAAATCATAAAGGCAGCCGCTTTGCGCTCGGAAACAGAGCCGGGGGAAGACAGTATGTCGCTGGATAGTCAGAGCACCCTCCTGTCTATATCTCAGCGCGTTCAGGAGGAGGAGGAGGAGCATGAGGAGGATGAGGAGGAGGGGGAAGAGACAGCTTGGCCCACTGCTGACGGTACCCATGCTGCTTGCCTGTCATCATTTCAGCGTGTATGGCCTGAGGAGGAGGAGGAGGAGGAGGAGGAGGAGGATCCTGAAAGTGATCTTCCTAGTGCGGACAGCCATGTGTTGCGTACAGGTACCCTGGCACACATGGCTGACTTCATGTTAGGATGCCTTTCTCGTGACCCTCGCGTTACACGCATTCTGGCCACTACGGATTACTGGGTGTACACACTGCTCGACCCACGCTATAAGAAGAACCTTCCCACTCTCATTCCCGAAGAGGAAAGGGGTTCGAGAGTGTTGCTATACCACAGGACCCTGGCGGACAAGCTGATGGTAAAATTCCCATCCGACAGCGCTAGTGGCAGAAGGCGCAGTTCCGAGGGCCAGGTAGCAGGGGAGGTGCGGAGATCGCGCAGCATGTACAGCCCAGGCAGTGCAACAGTCTTTAAGGGCCTGGCCAGCTTTATGGCTCCCCAGCAAGACTGTGTCACCGCTCCCCAGTCAAGGCTGAGTCGGCGGGAGCACTGTAAAAGGATGGTGAGGGAGTACGTAGCCGATCGCACGACCGTCCTCCGTGACGCCTCTGCCACCTACAACTACTGGGTGTCGAAGCTGGACACGTGGCCTGAACTAGCGCTGTATGCCCTGGAGGTGCTTCCTTGTCCTGCGGCTAGCGTCTTGTCGGAAAGGGTGTTTAGTGCGGCTGGGGGAATCATCACAGATAAGTAGAGATGAGCGAACGCGTTCGTCCGAGCTTGCTATTCGTGCGAATATTAGGGTGTTCGGGATGTTCGTTATTCGTAACGAACACCATGCGGTGTTCTGGTAAATTAAACTTTCTTCCCTGAGACGTTAGCGCTTTTTTTTGGCCAATATAAAGACAGGGAAGGCATTACAACTTCCCCCTGCAACGTTTAAGCCCTATACCACCCCCCTGCTGTGAGTGGCTGGGGAGATAAGGTGTCACCCGAGTATTGAAATCTGCCCCTCCCGCTGCTCGCTATGGATGCATTCTATATGCGCTCAATGGGGCCAGCGGCAGCAGCGCTGACCCCATTGAGAACATATAGAAGACAAATCCTTCTTCTCTGGCACAGCTGTAACAGCTGTAGCAGAGAAGAACGATGTTTGCCCATTGAATTCAATGGAACCGGCAATACAGCCGACTCCACTGAATGCAATGGGCTGCCGGCGATCGCAGGATGAATGGTCGGAAAGGGGTTAAATATATAACCCCTTTCCTGCAATTCATCCAGAAATGTGTTACACTAAAAATATATACCGGCGTATAAGGCGACGGGGCGTATAAGACGACCCCCCAACTGTCACCTTATACGCCGGTAATACAGTGGAGCAAAGAATAAAAAGCATTACTTACGTTTTTAGATGATCTGCGGCGCTCCTGCAGGCTGTCACTCCCTCCTGGTCCACGGCAGACAAGCTTTCTCCACGAAAGACTTTAAATCCCTGCCTCCAGAAGCACATGTGCCTTCAGCCAATCACAGCCAATGACAATGATGTCATTGAATGGCTGTGATTGGCTGTGTTTCTGGAGGCGGGGATTTCAAGCCTTGAAATCCCCGCCTCCAGAAACACAGCCAATCACAGCCATTCAATGACATCATTGTCATTGGCTGTGATTGGCTGAAGGCACGTGTCTTTCTGGAGGCAGGGATTTAAAGTCTTTCGTGGAGAAAGCTTGTCTGCCGTGGACCAGGAGGGAGTGACAGCCTGCAGGAGCGCCGCAGATCATCTAAAAACGTAAGTAATGCTTTTTATTCTTTGCTCCACTGTATTACCGGCGTATAAGGTGACAGTTGGGGGGTCGTCTTATACGCCCCGTCGCCTTATACGCCGGTATATATTTTTAGTGTAACACATTTCTGGATGAATTGCAGGAAAGGGGTTATATATTTAACCCCTTTCCGACCATTCATCCTGCGATCGCCGGCAGCCCATTGCATTCAGTGGAGTCGGCTGTATTGCCGGTTCCATTGAATTCAATGGGCAAACATCGTTCTTCTCTGCTACAGCTGTTACAGCTGTGCCAGAGGAGGACGATCTTTATGCTGACAGTGGGGGGGGGGGGGGGGCACTCTTGCCGCTATTGTGGCTTAATAGTGGGACCTGTGAACTTGAGATGCAGCCCACCATGTAGCCCCTCGCCTGCCCTATCCGTCACTGTGTCATTCCCATCACTTTCCTGAATTGCCCAGATTTTCACACATGAAAACCTTAGCGAGCATCGGCGAAATACAAAAATGTTCCGGTCGCCCATTGACTTCAATGGGGTTCGTTGTTCGAAACGAACCCTCGAGCATCACGGGAAGTTCGTTACGAATAACGAACACCCGAACATTTTGGTGTTCGCTCATCTCTAGAGATAAGCGTACCCGCCTGTCAACCGACAGTGCCGACAGGCTAACACTCATCAAGATGAACAAAGCCTGGATTTCCCCAGACTTCTCTTCTCCACCAGCGGACAGCAGCGATACGTAAGCAATACGTAGGCTGCACCCGCGGATGGAAGCTACGTTCTCTCTCACCATCCAAAACGGGGACATTTCTGCTTCATCAATCTGTGTATAATATTCCTCCTCCTCCTCCTGCTCCTCCTCCTGAAACCTCACGTAATCACGCTGAACGGGCAATTTTTCTTAGGGCCACAAGGCTCACTCATCTAATTTTTCGAAACAATTTTTATATGTTTCAATGCTCTTAAAAGCGTTGAAACTTTAACTTGAACCAATTTTTAGTTAAACTGGGCTGCCTCCAGGCCTAGTTACCACTTAAGCCACATTAACCAAAGCGATTAATGGGTTTCACCTGCCATCTTGGTTGGGCATGGCCAATTTTTACTGAGGTACATTAGTACTGTTGGTACACCAATGTTTTGGGGCCCTCACCTACAGTGTAATCATAGCAATTTGTATGTTCTTCGCCTGCACTCATGGTACAGAAGTGTGTGTGTGGTTGGCCTACACTTTAGCTACATAAATGTAACTTGGGCCTTGGCTATACTGCAGCTACTGAAATGGAACTAAGACTGCGCTCCCACTATACTGCTGCTTCGGAATTGTTACTGGGGCCTGTGTAGGCTGCTACTATTACTGAAATAGAACGAAGACTGCGCTCCCACTATACTGCTGCTTCGGAATTGTTACTGGGGCCTGTGTAGGCTGCTACTATTACTGAAATGGAACTAAGACTGTGCTCCCCCTATAATGCTGCTAGTGATATGTTAGTGGGGCCTGTCGCTAATGCTACGGCTGAAATGTTACTAATTCTGGGCTCTGCCTATACCGCTGCTAATGGTATGTCTCTGGGGTGTGGAAACAGAGGCTTCCCAAAGACATGATGGCGGCGTGGCCATTTCCCACCAACGCTGTTACTGTTAAGGTGCATATAACCACGGACACGTGGAGAGGACACGTAGTGCCTCCAAAACATCCCCCGCCACGGCCCACTTAATCCTGGCCACATTCCGAAAACCAACAAAATAAAACCGTGCTACTAGGTCCGCAGTCACCACCACATTACCACCAACGCGGTTACTGTTAAGGTACATATTACCAGTCTGACTGGGGCATGCAGTGTTGGCCGGAGCCCGCCTGCATTAAGCATGACATTACTACCTCAGCTGTGTTGGGCAATGCAATAGGATATTTCTATGTACCGCCGGTGGCTTCCTGGCACCCACCCATGCTGTGGGTCCACAGGGAATTATAAATGCATCTGTTTCCACTTGTAAAGAACCCCAGTCTGACTGGGGCATGCAGTGTGGGCCGAAGCCCACCTGCATTAAGCACGACATTACTACCTCAGCTGTGTTGGGCAATGCAATGGGATATTTCTATGTACCGCCGGTGGCTTCCTGGCACCCACCCATGCTGTGGGTCCACAGGGAATTATAAATGCATCTGTTTCCACTTGTAAAGAACCCCAGTCAGACTGGGGCATGCAGTGTGGGCCGAAGCCCACCTGCATTAAGCACGACATTACTACCTCAGCTGTGTTGGGCAATGCAATGGGATATTTTTTTGTATCGCCGGTGGGTTCCAGGGAGCCACCCATGCTGTAGGTGCACACGGAGTTTAACCTACATGTGTCCACTTGTAAAGAACCCCAGTCTGACTGGGGCATGCAGTGTGGGCCGAAGCCCACCTGCATTAAGCACGACATTACTACCTCAGCTGTGTTGGGCAATGCAATGGGATATTTTTGTGTATCGCCGGTGGGTTCCAGGGAGCCACCCATGCTGTCGGTCGACAGGGACTTCACAATAGGGAGTTGGACATGCCTGTGTCTATGAATTAAAAAGCCCGGTCTGACTGGGGCATGCAGACACCTTGACAGAATGAATAGTGTGTGGCACATAGGTTCCCCATTGCTATGCCCACGTGTGCAGCTCCTGATGGCGGTGGCACAGGATTCTATTTCTCATTGCTTCTGTACAGCATTGTGGGCTATCGCCCCGCCCCTTTTAAAGAGGGTCGCTGCCTAGCCGTGCCAACCCTCTGCAGTGTGTGCCTGCGGTTCCTTCTCATGGCAGACGCACTTCTAAATAGACATGAGGGTGGTGTGGCATGAGGGCAGCTGAAGGCTGCGCAGGGACACTTTGGTGTGCGCTGTGGGGGGGAGGGGGGCGGTTGGGCAGCATGTAACCCAGGTGAAGTGGCAGTGGAGTGTCATGCAGGCAGTGATTGTGCTTTGTTGGAGGTAGTGTGGTGCTTAGCAAAGGTATGCCATGCTAATGAGGGCTTTTCAGAAGTAAAAGTTTTTGGGAGGGGGGGGGGGGCCCACTCTTGCCGCTATTGTGGCTTAATAGTGGGACCTGTGAACTTGAGATGCAGCCCAACATGTAGCCCCTCGCCTGCCCTATCCGTTGCTGTGTCGTTCCCATCACTTTCTTGTATTGCCCAGATTTTCACACAAGGAAACCTTAGCGAGCATCGGCGAAATACAAAAATGCTCGGGTCGCCCATTGACTTCAATGGGGTTCGTTACTCGAAACGAACCCTCGAGCATCGCGAAAAGTTCGTCCCGAGTAACGAGCACCCGAGCATTTTGGTGCTCGCTCATCTCTAATTATTTAGCTAAAACATAACATTTATCAGGCATGCATTAAAATATTTGGTATTCAAGAGGTTTTTGACAAACACCCAGGTGACACTTACATATATGTCAGTAGTTGAAAACAGAATGAGTTGTAAAGATATTTCTTCTAGATGTCCCATATGTAAAGCATCAACAACTATCATATGATAATAAAAGGAAACTTTTTCCCCTGCCTCCTCTTATGTCAAGGGGAGTGCCAACCTTACCCAGGTAACCCAAGGATGGAGAGGGTCATATGCCAGTAGAAAGGTCCTTATATCTGGAGTATCACAAAGGTGAGCAATGGTGGAAAGTGTACCCCAAGACATTACCCTTGTTTTACCCTGCTGTATAGCCACAGATCTAGCGGCCAAATGCGGTTTCAGTCACCCTAGATCTTCTGCCATATGTGGTTTTGGTACTAGAGATGAGCGAATCTACTCGTTTCGAGTATTTACTCGATCGAGCATCGCGATTTTCGAGTACTTCAGTACTCGGGTGAAAAGATTCGGGGGGCGCCGGGGGGTGGGGGGAGGCGTGGAGGCACAGGGGGTAGCAGCGGGGAACAGGGGGGAGCCCTCTCTCTCTCCCTCTCCCCCCCCCCACTCCCCGCTGCAACCCCCCACTCACCCACGGCGCCCCTCGAATCTTTTCGCCCGAGTACGGAAGTACTCGAAAATCGCGGTGCTCGGGCGAAAAAGGGGCGTGGCCGAGTAGGCTCGCTCATCTCTATTTGGTACCCATTTTGTGAGATACCATTATGACTCTATTTTAGTAGTTGTTATATGATATGTCATCATGAATTACTAATGCTGTCAGTGTGCTCTCTGATATTTTTAAATTTGCATACAAATTTAAGCAGCTCATGTGAAAAAGACTAAAGTATACTAATAGATCACAGACTGAACAGGAGTCAACAATGTGATGCAGTGGCAAAAAAGGCATACACAATTCTGGGATGTATTAAGAGAGGCATAGAGTCTAGATCCCGTGAGGTAATTATCCCCCTGTGTCCAGTTGTGGGCACCCTGATTTAGAAAGGACATAGACAAACTGGAGCAAGTTCAGAGAAGAGTTACCAGGCTGGTGAGTGGTCTGCAAATCATGTCCTATGGGGAACGGTTAAAGGATCTGGGAATGTTTAGCTTGCAAAAAGGAAGCATGAGAGGAGACTTAATAGCGGTCTACAAATATCTGAAGGACTGTCACAGTGCAGAGGGATCAGCCCTATTTGCATTTGAACAAGGAAAGACTAGAAGCAATGGAATGAAACTGAAAGGGAGGAGACACAGATTAGAAAAGACTTTTTGACAGTGAGGGTGATCAATAAGTAGAAACGGTTGCCACTAGAGGTGGTGAGTTCTCCTTCAATGGAAGTCTTCAAACAAAGGCTGGACAGACATATGTCTGGGCGGATTTAGTGAATCCTGCATTTAGCAGGGGGTTGGACCCGATGACCCTTGAGGTCCCTTCTAACTCTACATCTAGTGACTGGATAATTTGGCCTCTGCTGTTTCTTATTAACATAGTTAAATATGTGCTTGGCATGTAACGATGCATATATGGATTATAACCTTGGAGAGTATTTCCAATATGGATCACAACCATCATATTAGTGCCCTGCAGAGCTCATCCATGTTAATGGGTGAGACTCTGCATTGGGACTTCATTTGTTGATTGTCATCCATACAGGGATATTGTAGTGGATTTGAGAATAAGGATATTTGGGCTTGCCCTTCTCAGAATGGGCACTCCAAGCTCTCCATTTGAGGTTGTGTCAGTACATAGGGTATAACAGGGGTAGTGTCCTGGGGTATAGTTTCCACCATCGCCCACCTGTGTGACACCCCAGATTTCTACCAACATATGATCCTCTTCATCTTTGGGTAACTCCACTTGATATGGAACGGGATTTGGTTAAGGTCCAGCGTAACATCATAGAATCAGTATCAGACCATGTGAGGTGCCTTGTGGTATAGGTGTAGACTCTTTATGTTTGTAGCACTGTGGGAGATACATCTCCTCAGCTGTGTAGTTATATAATAGGGTGGCTGGGCTGCCTGTTATTCCAATCAGTCTGTTTCGGTGTTTTTTTTAAACCAGCCTTGGGATTTCACATATACTTTTAGAAATCCTGATTCTGTGTAGTGAGGGGAAAGAATTGTTCTAGTCTGTGTTTGGTGCTATGTGTATTCAATGTCAGTTTGTACTGCTGTCTGTTTGCTCTATACTGCTTATTTTATGTAACTTTTGTCCTTTGTTTCACATTTGTTACTGAATCTATCCCATTGGGTGATGCATGGGTGTTTTTCTCTAGCTCTTACTCCATCTAGGAACTTTTCAGGGAAGCCAAAGGTTCCTGTTGCAGGGTCGCCCTTTTTGAGGGTAGGTGCTCCACCAGTTGGGCAAGTTCCGTCACTTTTAGATTAGGGATGAGTCCCAACCCCTCCCTGTTTATTGCCCGGGTGTGTGTTCCACCTCCTTCCCCCATCTAGTTATTATGGTCTCTGTGTTATCTGTGATGGACATGACAATATGGTCAGATTGTTCTTGATGCTTTCCATTTTGGACAGATGGAGTTAGTATCTTTACAACACATTTTGTTTTCATGTATGTGTCACCTGGGTGTTAGTTTGTCAAAAGCATATTGAATAACAAAGATCTTAATATATGTTATGTGTGAGCTAAATAATATATCACCCATTCCTCTTACACTGTAATTGATTGGTGATTTATTAGAGGCGCATTTGAGTGATCCTCCTTTTACTGTTGAACATAATACAGTATAATATACACATACATTACTGTGTAGTATAATTAATGCTAAATAAAAATCCCATTTTGGGATTAATAAATGTTAGCAAAAAAATTATTATAAATAATTATGACAGATGTAAAAAAAAAGCATGCCAGCACAATGGGGGAGATTTACTATTGAAAATTCACTGGCATTCTGTCATAAATTGTGCCAGAAATCCATCCTGCATGTTCTGCACCAGATTTATGATGTGTTTTAGACACTTTTCTAGACTTTTTTTTTGCCAAGTTTCACTGAAGAAATTGTGGCCTTGATGTGCCAAAATGTGCCAAAATTTTGGCGCAAAAACTGTTCTAAAACTAAGCCAAATAATAGATAGTATAAAGTTAGGCTAGATAGTCTATGACTGGTGGCATGTGTCAGTCAGTACCTGCATGTTTTGCCCAAGAGACTTGGGCACAGATCACATTGGACAGCACAGAGACACGTGATATAAATGGACAGTGCACATTTCTCGTCTGTGAAAAGGGCGAGAATAGGACATGCCATGTGTTGTTTCATATTGACCATGTGAAAAACCGTCTATGTGTATAGCCCCATAGGCTGTAATGGGTCACGTGCTGTCTATATAATTACATGGACAGTGCACAGCCTGAAAATACAGCCATATGCCTCCAGCCTAAAGATGCGCCAGACTTTTCATTCAGCATGAGCCACTCTGAAATGTGGCACATTTTAAGACTGTCTAGAGTATTTCTTCATTGTCTAATAGAGATGAGCGAGCATGCTCATTCGAGCTTGATGCTTGTTCGAACAGTAGCATACTCGAGAGTACTCGTTACTCGAGCGAGCACCAAGCGATGCCCGAGAAAATTTCACGAGCACCTCCCCACATTTCTTGAATGGAGCTGTGGCTGCTGCCGGCGGCTCCATTTAAGACAATGCTCTGACGGCACCCCTGAATTGTTTTCCATGGAAGAGCTTTACATATAAACCCTTCCTGGAAAAACAATAATTTTAGTGTAAAAAAAAACAAAAAAACTTACCTCTCCGCCGCTGCCGTGTCCCTCGCTGGGATGAAGAACACATCTGCCGCATGCGGCAGATGTTTTCTTCATCCCCGCTAGAAAAAAGAATTCCCTGCTGCTACATCTGCCACATCTGTGACAGATGCAGCAGAGGAATTCTTCAATACCCTACCACAGCTGTCACACAAGTCAGCTGTGGTAGAGGATCCTGCTGCTGGCACCCCGTCAATGGATTTCAGGGAAGGGCTTTAAACATAAGCCCTTCCCTGAAAAACCAGTAAAAGTAGTGTAAAAAACAAAAAAAATACATACTCACCTCCCTTCAGCTGCCGGGACTCAGGCATGTCTTCTCCGCGCTGTCTCTGTAGTGCTGATATATCAGCAGGCAGGGATTTAAAATCCCCGCCTGCTGAAATAGCTGATTGTGATTGGCTGAGGCACTCAGCCAATCACAGGCAGCTCTCGCCGAATGAATGACAGGCTAGAGCTGCCTGTAATTGGCTAAGCCCCAGTGACTTCAGTGGGCTTCATTACTCGAAAGGAGCTCTCGAGCATTACAAAAAGCTCGGATCGAGTAACGAGCACCCGAGCATTTTGGTGCTCGCTCATCTCTAGTGTCTATTAGGCCAGATTCACATGACCGTATGTGTATTTGCCTGTGCATGAGCGCAGTGTTTTTTGTGGAATGAATGTTGCTAATTTGTGTGAGCATTGGTGCATTTTACTGTACTTTTTGTGCATGCAATGAATGTGCATTTGTGCGCACCAAAAAGTTCACTCGATGTTCCCAGCCATTGTAATGGCTAATTAGTCTGAGTTCCAGATGTGTTCTTTTTCCTGCACTATTATGCAGTGTCCTAGCATATTTTGGGCACATCTGCACATCCCCATTGACTTCTAAGGGGACTTTTGTGGTGTGCAGGAAAATACAGCATGCTACAGTTTTTTTGTCCAACCGAAATGCACAGGAAAAAAAATGCGCTTCTATGAACGAACCCATTGAAATCAATGCGTTCTATTCACTGTGTATTGCATGCTCAAATTTGGTGTGCACAAACACGGTTGTGTGAATCCGGTCTTACACAATGTTAGTAATGCTGCCGCAGTATTTTTACTTTCATACCTTTAATTACAAAGTAACAAATAGTACACACATATTCGGTATCACCAACAACCTGCTCTATAAATCTATAATATTATTCAGGGTGATTAGTAAATGGCGTTTAAAAAAAAAAAGGAATAATCCCTTCAGTAACTGGCTTGCTTTTGTTTATCATTTAACTTTCTACATTTGTCTTTCTTTTATTCTGCTGAAACTTTTTTCCCAACTGTATTAAAAAATAAATAAATAAATAATATATATATACACTACCGTTCAAAAGTTTGGGGTCACATTGAAATGTCCTTATTTTTGAAGGAAAAGCACTGTACTTTTCAATGAAGATAACTTTAAACTAGTCCTAACTTTAAACAAATGCACTCTATACATTGCTAATGTGGTAAATGACTATTCTAGCTGCAAATGCCTGGTTTTTTGTGCAAAATCTACAAAGGTGAATAGAGGCCCATTTCCAGCAACTATCACTCCAGTGTTCTAATGGTACAATGTGTTTGCTCATTGGCTCAGAAGGCTAATTGATGATTAGAAAACCCTTGTGCAATCATGTTCACACATCTGAAAACAGTCTAGCTCGTTACAGAAGCTACAAAACTGACCTTCCTGTGAGCAGATTGAGTTTCTGGAGCATCACATTTGTGGGGTCAATTAAACGCTCAAAATGGCCAGAAAAAGAGAACTTTCATCTGAAACTCGACAGTCTATTCTTGTTCTTAGAAATGAAGGCTATTCCATGCGAGAAATTGCTAAGAAATTGAAGATTTCCTACAACGGTGTGTACTACTCCCTTCAGAGGATAGCACAAACAGGCTCTAACCAGAGTAGAAAAAGTAGTGGGAGGCCGCGTTGCACAACTAAGCAAGAAGATAAGCACATTAGAGTCTCTAGTTTGAGAAACAGATGCCTCACAGGTACCCAACTGGCATCTTCATTAAATAGTACCCGCAAAACACCAGTGTCAACATCTACAGTGAAGAGGCGGCTGCAGGATTTTGGGCTTCAGGGCAGAGTGGCAAAGAAAAAGCCATATCTGAGACTGGCCAATAAAAGAAAAAGATTAAGATGGGCAAAAGAACACAGACATTGGACAGAGGAAGACTGGAAAAAAGTGTTGTGGACGGATGAATCCAAGTTTGAGGTGTTTGGATCACAAAGAAGAACGTTTGTGAGACGCAGAACAAATGAAAAGATGCTGGAAGAATGCCTGACGCCATCTGTTAAGCATAGTGGAGGTAATGTGATGGTCTGGGGTTGCTTTGGTGCTGGTAAGGTGGGAGATTTGTACAGGGTAAAAGGGATTCTGAATAAGGAAGGCTATCACTCCATTTTGCAACGCCATGCCATACCCAGTGGACAGCGCTTGATTGGAACCAATTTCATCCTACAACAGGACAATGACCCTAAACACACCTCCTAATTGTGCAAGAACTATTTACAGCAGAAGCAGGCAGCTGGTATTCTATCGGTAATGGAGTGGCCAGCGCAGTCACCAGATCTGAACCCCATTGAGCTGTTGTGGGAGCAGCTTGACCGTATGGTACGCCAGAAGTGCCCATCCAACCAATCCAACTTGTGGGAGATGCTTCTAGAAGCGTGGGGTGCAATTTCACAAGCTTACCTCAACAAATTAACAGCTAGAATGTCAAAGGTGTGCAATGCTGTAATTGCTGCAAAAGGAGGATTCTTTGACGAAAGCAAAGTTTGATGTAAAAACAATGTTATTTCAAATACAAATCATTATTTCTAACCTTGTCAATGTCTTGACTCTATTTTCTATTCATTTCACAACGCATGGTGGTGAATAAGTGGGACTTTTCATGGAAAACACAAAATTGTTTGGGTGACCCCAAACTTTTGAACGGTAGTGTATATATATATATATATATATATATATATATATATATATATATAAACTACTATGGGATGGCACAGAAGACGTATCTGGTTATGTCTGCTACTTATTTAGAGGCAGATGTTCAGTAAGCCAAGAGACTTTAGTGTCTGGCTGAGAAGCTGTAATTTACTTTGCACTTCTAGCTGTATCATTGACGTATGTTATATTTGTTATTCCCTTTCTGTACCTCTATGGGCTGATGCTAGAATATGGGTCCCATGTTTATGTAAAACCACACACGGCCTAACACAGGAAAAAAAGTCCTCTTCCTGGAATGCAGCAATGACGTCACCCACGGCTCATTTAAAACCCCAAATCTTCCCTTTTCCTAGAATGCTAAGATAACATGTCTGCTCTGACTGCTACAATGGCTGAACTGATGAGCCCAGCAAATTGTAACTATATACATAAACTCTTCTGTATTTGTAATTATTTACCATGTATATTGCAGTCACATGTTTGTCAACTTTGTATCTGTTAGGAAACAAGATGAGGAGGAACAGGCGTGTTTACAAATAAACCTTCTTCACAAATATCCTGTTTGAACTTCTGCATTAGAAGTGCAGACAAGGAGAATACTGGAACGTTGCAACAAATCCCCTGCTGAAAGGCCATTACTACTAATATTAATCACTTTTCTGCTCAGTTGCCTGACTAAACTCTGTTTACTTTTGCACAGAGAGAACTGTATCGTTTAATAGGAAAACAAATATCCAGCAGATGGTAGAATATTCCAAACGAACTTGTCTAAAGCAATATGTTATGTGGCGGAATATTCTCCTATCTAGATGGAAGTGTTTGACTGCTATTGTTTGACATTGAGACATATTGTTTTGTCAACCTTTTCACTGTGATGCATGTTTAATGTACAATCCTAGACTCCTATGTTCCCACTGAATTTTTGCAAGAACAGACATCATGTTAGAACTAGGGGCAGGAAGGGTATGGCTTCTTCTAGTTGGTATGAGAAAGCCATGCATGCTTCCCTGGGAAATTTATGCAAATGGCAAGATGAAATAATGCCTCTGTAGCACGACCTATTGGAAGACAGCATTCCTGTAAGTCAATGTCAGACCTTTTAACAAGCCTTGTAACAAGGATTGAGAATATAAGCCAAGTCTTCATTGATGAATGGCTGAGCGCTGCCTGTGATTGGCTGAGCGCTCAGCCAATGACACCAGCACTTTCTGGGAGTGGGGATTTTTCAATCCCTGGCCTCCAGAACACAGAACACAACTGTCAGGGCCGGAGAGAAGAGCCGTACCGCTCTTCTAGGGGAGTATATATATATATATATATATATATATATATATATATATTTTTTTTTTTTTTTTACAGCTAGCCATAATTTTCAGAGACGTGCTTATATTTGAAGCCCTTCCCCGAAAATCGTCACTGCGGGGGGCTGCCTGCAATCCACCGCTTTCAATGGGGCCATAGCAGTGCCAACCCCATTGAAAGAAATGGGATAGCATCACAGACTTCTGCGATAGCTGTTACAGCTATGACAGTGGATTCCTTCACCCCCACGGTCCCAGCGTGGATGAAGGAATCTTCTGTTATAGCTGTGACAGCTGTGGCAGAAGTCCGTGATGCTCTCCCTATGTTTTCAATGGGGCTGGCACTGCTGCCGCCGGCCCCATTGCAAACAATGAGCTATATCGCTGCGATGTCGCAGCATTTTCTCAGCACTGCAAGGCACTCGATCTTGCATCACTAGTGAGTAGGCACCCTTAACGAATAGATCCATAAAACAATTGCCAGCTACTCCAAATGTACACCTTTTTAGATACATTACAGGCCATAGCTATAGGGGGGTGCAGAGGTAGCAGTCACTACTTGGCCCTGGAGGCTTAGGGGGCCCAAAGACCGTAATATCATATAAGAAAACACCAGTAATATACACAGATGATTGTTTGGAGGTCATATTACAGATTTTGCATTGGGGCACCCTTCTTTTAGCTTCTGCCTAATCTTTTAAGATTCTAGCAATGCTAGTGGGCTTCTTAAGAGACCCAATGATGCAGAGGAAAGTTGTGGGAGGGCCCCATACTAAACATTTGCATTCGGAGCCATAAGCCTTTTGCTACGCCTCTGATCCATTAGTTTTAAAAAAAACCTGTTGTCTTAGGCCCAATGTCCACTGGCGGATTTGGATTGCGGAATCCGTGCAGCATACCCACGCAAAAGATCCGCAGTTCAAGCCACCCATTGGGAAGCATGGGCATCATAGCTGAATTAAAGCATGCAGATTTGTTTTGCAGACTTTTTGGTGCAAGTTGCACCATGCTCCATTTTAGGCCACCTGCACACGGGCGGATTTCCACTGCCGAGTCTGCGTTGGGCTTCCATCTCCGGACTCCGCAGCAAATACCTCCCCATAGCATGCTATGGCAAATCTTGATTTTCTGCTTGCAGAGAAGAAATTGCAGCATGCGATATCTGTGCAGGTACATCCACAATGCTGACAGAAGACACCGGACAGGTACGCATGGGTTCCCTGGCTGGGCACCTGGTCGAACTCCGCTGCTGGAATTCTGTATGTGGGGTCTGACCCACCCGTGTGCAGGAGGCCTTAGTGCGGACAGCCGCAAATGAATTGCGGATGGACTGTGGATGCCACGAAAAAACAGGATTTTGAAGAAAAAAGCAAACTGTTCTGTGCATGTGCGCTGGCCGGCACTTCTGCACACATCGCAAGTAGAGAAAAAAGAACACCCGGACAGGTACGCAAGGTCCTTGGCCGCGGCATGGTCGGATTCCGCATGCAGAATCCAATTCATCCGTGGACATCAGGCCTTACAGCACAGTTTCTTATGTTATTCAATTCTTTTTGTTGAACTAAACTGAACAGATATAACATAAACCCATCCCAAGGTTTTAGCTCTGCATCCTCTCTTTAGTTTTTGTATGGAGGTGTTAAAACCTTAGTTTTTTCTCTTACATTGATTTTCCAGTCCTTTTGAGTGACTGTTATATTAATTGATGTATATTACCCAGAGGAGCTTGCATGGCCTTATAAGTCTCCTCACTCCTTCTAGGCGCTCTCTTCAAGGAGAGACAGTACCCTTCCCGATTAATTGATGTGAAACCTAGATATTAATCTAGATATTAATTTATACACTGGAGCCTGTAAATGGAGTGCATGCTTTAATTACTTGGAAGGCAGTATATTTGCAGATGAGTGATGAGGATCTGACATGAAACTAAATTAATGATCATTTAGTTTTTCATTTTAAAGACTTTTTAATTACATATAGGTATTCCTTAAAGGGATAGTCCAGGATAAAAAAATATGGCCTCTTTCTTCCAAAGACAACTTCCCTTGCTGTCCACAGGTTCCGTGTTATTTTACAGCTTCAGCTCCATCACAGTGAATACGGCTGAGTTGTAATACCCCACACAACCTGTCAACAAGGGTGGTGCTGTCTTTGGAAGAAAGCAGCCATGGTTTTTGAATCATAGACAATCCCATTAAACAATGTTATCAAAATTAGAGTTTTAATTTAGAAAAAAAGACGGCCGAGGGGCGACCTAATAACTATGTATAAATATATCAGGGAACAATACAGAGATCTCCCCCATCATCTATTTATACCCAGGACTGTGACTGTAACAAGGGGGCGCCCTCTAGGTCTAGAGTAATGAAAGTTTCTACACCAACATAGAAGGGGGTTCTTTACTGTAAGAGCAGTGAGACTATGGAACTATCGGCCTGAGGACGTGGTGATGGCGAACACACTAAAACAGTACAAGAGGAACCTGGAAGCCTTTCTGGATTGTAATAATATTACATGTTATAGTCACTGATTGCTTCAGAATGGTTGGTGATCCAGGGATTATTCCGATTGCTAGACTAGAGTCGGGAAGGAATTTTTTTTCCCTTAAAATTTGGAAAATTGGTTTCTACCTCATTGGGTTTTTTTGCCTTCCTCTAGATCAACTTTCGGATGGGGGTGGGTTGAATAGGCTAAACTGAATGGACATATGTCTTTTTTGGCCTAACATACTATGTTTCTAATGTATACTGATGTAAAACATGTAATAATGTACTCTAGCAATAATAATACTATTTTTATATAGCTCCAACATATACCACGGCACATTACATCTCAGTGGCTCACCTTACAAACATGACTGATTGACAAAGTAATAAGTCAAACAATAGGGGTGATGGCCCTGACACATGACGTGAATGTGCTTGACTTGTACAATGGTCTAGCAAACTTTTACATGCATCCTTGTCAGCTGCATTATAAAGTCACACAGGCATAGGCAACCATGAGATGTAACTAGAGATGAGCGAGCACCAAAATGCTCGGGTGCTCGTTACTTGAGACAAACTTTTCGCGATGCTCGAGGGTTCGTTTCGAATAACGAACCCCATTGAAGTCAATGGGCGACCTGAGCATTTTTGTATATCGCCGATGCTCGCTAAGGTTTTCATTTGTGAAAATCTGCAAAACCCAAGAAAGTGATGGAAACGACACAGAAACGGATAGGGCAGGCGAGGGGCTACATGTTGGGCTGCATCTCAAGTTCACAGGTCCCACTATTAAGCCACAATAGCGGCAAGAGTGCCCCCCCCAACCACTTTTACTTCTGAAAAGCCCTCATTAGCAATGCATACCTTAGCTAAGCACCACACTACCTCCAACAAAGCACAATCACTGCCTGCATGACACTCCACTGCCACTTCTCCTGTGTTACATGCTGCCCAACCCCCCCCCCACGACCCAGTGTCCACAGCGCACACCAAACTGTCCCTGCCCAGCCTTCAGCTGCCCTCATGCCACGCCACCCTCATGTCTATTTATAAGTGCGTCTGCCAGAGGAAAAGCAGGCATATACTGCAGAGGGTTGGCACGGCTAGGCAGCGACCCTCTTTAAAAGGGGCGGGGCGATAGTCCACAATGCTGTACAGAAGCAATGAGAAATCCAATCCTGTGCCACCTCCATCTGGAGCTGCACACGTGGGCATAGCAATGGGGAACCTATGTGCCACACACTATTCATTCTGTCAAGGTGTCTGCATGCCCCAGTCAGACCGCGTTTTTTTATAAATAGTCACAGGCAGGTACAACTCTGCAATGGGAATTCCGTGTGCACCCAGAGCATGGGTGGCTCCCTGGAACCCACCGGCTGTACATAAATATATCCCATTGCATTGCCCATCACAGCTGAGGTAATAATGTCATGTTTAATGCAGTTGGGCTTCGGCCCACACTGCATGCCCCAGTCAGACCGGGGTTCTTTAGTAGTGAAGAGATGCATTTACAACTCCCTGTGGACCCACAGCATGGGTGGCTCCCTGGAACCCACCGGCGGTACATAAATATATCCCATTGCAGTGCCCAACACAGCTGATGTAACGTCGTGCTTAAAGGGGTTGTCCCGCGAAAGCAAGTGGGGGTATACACTTCTTTACGGCCATATTAATGCACTTTGTAATGTACATCGTGCATTAATTATGAGCCATACAGAAGTTATTCACTTACCTGTTCTGTTGCTAGCGTCCTCGTCTCCATGGTGCCGTCTAATTTCAGCGTCTAATCTCCCGATTAGACGCGCTTGCGCAGTCCGGTCTTCTCCCTTCTGAATGGGGCCGTTCGTGCCGGAGAGCTGCTCCTCGTAGCTCCGCCCCGTCACGTGTGCCGATTCCAGCCAATCAGGAGGCTGGAATCGGCAATGGAACACACAGAGCCCACGGTGCACCATGGGAGAAGACCTGTGGTCCACCGTGGGTTAAGATCCCGGCGGCCATCTTAGCAAGGTAAGAAAGAAGTCGCCGCAGCGCGGGGATTCGGGTAAGTACTATCCGTTTGTTTTTTTTTTACCCCTGCATCGGGTTTGTCTCGCGCCGAACGGGGGGCCTATTGAAAAAAAAAAAAACTGTTTTGGCGCGGGACAACCGCTTTAATGCAGGTGAGCTTCGGCCCACACTGCATGCCCCAGTCAGACCGGGGTTCTTTAGTAGTGGACACATGCAGTTACAACTCCCTGTGGACCCACAGCATGGGTGGGTGCCAGGAAGCCACCGGCGGTACATTAATATATCCCATTGCATTGCCCATCACAGCTGAGGTAATAATGTCATGTTTAATGCAGGTGGGCTTCGGCCCACACTGCATGCCCCAGTCAGACCGGGGTTCTTTAGAAGTGGACAGATGCATTTACAACTCCCTGTGGACGCACAGCATGGGTGGCTCCCTGGAACCCACCGGCGGTACATAAATATATCCCATTGCAGTGCCCAACACAGCTGATGTAACGTCAGCTGTAATGCAGGTGGGCAAAAAATTAATTGGATTACACTGTAGGCGAGGGCCCCCAAAAATTGGTGTACCAACAGTACTAATGTACCTGAGAAAAATTGCCCATGCCCAACCAAGAGGGCAGGTGAAACCCATTAATTGCTTTGGTTAATGTGGCTTAATTGGTAACTAGGCCTGGAGGCAGCCCAGTTAAAATAAAAATTGGTTGAGGTGAAAGTATCAACGCTTTAATGAGCATTGAAACGTATAAAAATTGTTTAGAAAAATTATATGACTGAGCCTTGTGGGCCTAAGAAAAATTGGCCGTTCGGCGTGATTATGTGAGGTTTCAGGAGGAGGAGCAGGCGGAGGAGGAGGAATATTATACACAGATAGATGAAGCAAAAAGGTCCCCGTTTTTTATGGTGATAGAGAACGATGCTTCCATCCGCGGGTGCAGCCTACGTATTGTTTAGGTATCGCTGCTGTCCGCTGGTGGAGAAGAGAAGTCTGGGGAAATCCAGGCTTTGTTCATCTTGATGAGTGTAAGCCTGTCGGCACTGTCGGTTGACAGGTGGGTACGCTTATCCGTGATGATTCCCCCAGCCACACTAAACACCCTCTCTGACAAGACGCTAGCCGCAGGACAAGCAAGCACCTCCAGGGCATACAGCGCGAGTTCAGGCCACGTGTCCAGCTTCGACACCCAGTAGTTGTAGGGGGCAGAGGCGTCACCGAGGATGGTCGTGCGATTGGCTATGTACTCCCTCACCATCCTTTTACAGTGCTCCCGCCAAGTCAGCCTTGACTGGGGACCGGTGACACAGTCTTGCTGGGGAGCCATAAAGCTGGCAAAGGCCTTGGATAATGTTCCCCTGCCTGCGCTGTACATGCTGCCTGATCTCTGCACCTCCCCTGCTACCTGGGCCGCGGAAATGCGCCTTCGGCCACTAGCGCTGTCGGATGGGAAGTTTACTATCAGTTTGTCCACCAGCGCCCTGTGGTATAGCATCATTCTCGAACCCCTTTCCTCTTCGGGAATGAGAGTGGAAAGGCTCTCCTTATACCGTGGGTCGAGCAGTGTGTACACCCAGTAATCCGTAGTGGCCAGAATACGTGTAACGCGAGGGTCATGAGAAAGGCATCCTAACATGAAGTCAGCCATGTGTGCCAGGGTACCTGTACGCAACACATGGCTGTCCTCACTCGGAAGATCACTTTCAGGATCCTCCTCCTCCTCCTCCTCCTCCTCTGGCCATACACGCTGAAAGGATGACAGGCAAGCTGCATCTGTACCCTCAGCAGTGGGCCAAGCTGTCTCTTCCCCCTCCTCCTCATGCTCCTCCCCCTCCTCCTCAACGCGCTGAGATATAGACATGAGGTTGCTCTGACTATCCAGCGACATACTGTCTTCCCCCGCCTCTGTTTCCGATTCCAAAGCGTCTGCCTTTATGCTTTGCAGGGAACTTCTCAAGAGGCATAGCAGAGGAATGGTGACGCTAATGATTGCAGCATCCCCGCTCAGCATCTGGGTAGACTCCTCAAAGTTTCCAAGGACCTGGCAGATGGCTGCCAACCAGGCCCACTCTTCTGTAAATAATTGAGGAGGCTGACTCCCACTACGCTGCCCATGCTGGAGCTGGTATTCCACAATAGCTCTACGCTGCTCATAGAGCCTGGCCAACATGTGGAGCGTAGAGTTCCACTGTGTGGGCACGTCGCACAGCAATCGGTGCACTGGCAGATGAAACCGATGTTGCAATGTCCGCAGGGTGGCAGCGTGCGTGTGGGACTTGCGGAAATGTGCGCAGAGCTGGCGCACCTTTCCGAGCAGGTCTGACAAGCGTGGGTAGCTTTTCAGAAAGCGCTGAACCACCAAATTAAATACATGGGCCAGGCATGGCACGTACGTGAGGCTGCCGAGCTGCAGAGCCGCCACCAGGTTACGGCCGTTGTCACACACGACCATGCCCGGTTGGAGGCTCAGCGGCGCAAGCCAGCGGTCGGTCTGCTCTGTCAGACCCTGCAGCAGTTCGTGGGCCGTGTGCCTCTTATCTCCTCAGCTGAGTAGTTTCAGCACGGCCTCCTGACGCTTGCCCACCGCTGTGCTGCCACGCCGCATGACACCGACTGCTGGCGACGTGCTGCTGACACATCTTGATTGCGAGACAGAGGTTGCGTAGGAGGAGGAGGAGGAGAGTGGTTTAGTGGAGGAAGCATACACCGCCGCAGATACCACCGACCTGGGGCACGCAATTCGGTGGGTGGGTAGGACGTGAGCGGTCCCAGGCTCTGACTCTGTCCCAGCCTCCACTAAATTCACCCAATGTGCCGTCAGGGAGATATAGTGGCCCTGCCCGCCTGTGCTTGTCCACGTGTCTGTTGTTAAGTGGACCTTGGCAGTAACCGCGTTGGTGAGGGCGCGTACAATGTTGCGGGAGACGTGGTCGTGCAGGCCTGGGACGGCACATCGGGAAAAGTAGTGGCGACTGGGAACCGAGTAGCGTGGGGCCGCCGCTGCCATCATACTTTTGAAAGCCTCCGTTTCCACAA
This sequence comes from Eleutherodactylus coqui, assembly GCF_035609145.1. Classification (NCBI taxonomy): domain Eukaryota; kingdom Metazoa; phylum Chordata; class Amphibia; order Anura; family Eleutherodactylidae; genus Eleutherodactylus; species Eleutherodactylus coqui. The sequence goes on from NC_089846.1 coordinate 39,333,876, forward strand.
GCCTATACGGCAGCATCTCCAGGCTGATCAATTTGGCAATGTGCACGTTTAACGCTTGAGCGTGCGGGTGCGTGGCGGCGTACTTGCGCTTACGCTCAAACAGTGGCGCTAGCGACGTCTGGACGCTGCGCTGAGAGACATTGCTGGATGGGGCCGAGGACAGCGGAGGTGAGGGTGTGGATGCAGGCCAGGAGACGGTAGTGCCTGTGTCCTGAGAGGGGGGTTGGATCTCAGTGGCAGGTTGGGGCACAGGGGGAGAGGCAGTGGTGCAAACCGGAGGCGGTGAACGGGCATCGTCCCACCTTGTGGGGTGCTTGGCCATCATATGCCTGCGCATGCTGGTGGTGGTGCCTCCCCAGCTGATCTTGGCGCGACAAAGGTTGCACACCACTGTTCGTCGGTCGTCAGGCGTCTCTGTGAAAAACTGCCACACCGTAGAGCACCTTGACCTCTGCAGGGTGGCATGGCGCGAGGGCGCGGTTTGGGAAACAGTTGTTGGATTATTCGGTCTGGCCCTGCCTCTACCCCTGGCCAATGCACTGGCTCGGCCTGTGCCCACACCCTGACTTGGGCCTCGGCGTCCTCGCCTGCGTCCACGTCCTCTAGGCCTACCCCTACCCCTCAGCATGCTGTATTACCAGTAGTGCAGAAACAGAACGCTGTAATTAAATGTGCCACTTATTGGCCTGTGGTTGGAGGCTGACTTCGTTTACGGAACGCCAGGAAATAATTTGGCGCAAGCCTGCTGTAACACTTAGCTGGCTGCGTATGATTTTGTAGAACTACTACACCCAGCACAGACAGACCCAGAACACTGAGCACAGTCACAGGCAGGCCAAATAGATTTTTTGCCCAATATTTTTTAGAAAAGGCCCACTGCCTATATTCAATGAATATGTCTTCTGTCCCTGCCTCCACACTTCTGTCGCTGGAGTATGTCACAGAACTGCAGAGTGTTGCACTGTCAACTGCAACACAGCGGTGATTTCAGAGCCCAGACAGAGCCAGGAAATAATTTGGCGCAAGCCTGCTGTAACACTTAGCTGGCTGCATATGATTTTGTAGAACTACTACACCCAGCACAGACAGACCCAGAACACTGAGCACAGTCACAGGCAGGCCAAATAGATTTTTTGCCCAATATTTTTTAGAAAAGGCACACTGCCTATATTCAATCAATAATATTAATATGTCTTCTGTCCCTGCCTACGCACTTCTGTCCCTGGAGTATTACTGCAGGGCGCAATGCTCTGCACGGCCGATATACCAGAAAAAAAAAAAAAAGTGCAACACTGCAAATCTAAAGAAGGGGCTTGGTCCCCAAAACGTGTTATGTGCTGGCGTATACAATAAAGAGGAATCAGATTTTTAGCCTTGTCTCCATTGTCAGTCCTCAAGAGTTGTGCTACCTGGGCCTAGCATCTTCCCTCATTCACTATATAGCACTGTGGAGTTATCTTGGCCGACAACACCTTAGGAATTCCCTTACTCCTTTTTGATCACCTCATCACATCTACTGGATACATAATTCTTCGGAGTAGCTCCACTTCTCTTCATACACCCTCTGTGATCTTGGTCTTTCTGAGCAGGACTATGACGTCACTTCTGGACCACTTAGTCTCTCGCTCAGCTTTAGACAACCCATTGCACCGTTACCACACTGGCACTCTGTAGTATTTAGGCAAAGAAAGATATTCATCAGTAACCTCTATGTACCCCATAACCACATGAAAATAAATAAATATTCTCTGTGAAATCCCTAATCCAGTATTAGATTCCATCTACCTTCTTCACCTCCCCGGCAGCTTAGGTCAAAAGTGGTGGTGGTTATGAATACACAGTTGGGGGTAGAGGCTGAAAGTGATTGCAGCTCCCTCTGTTTGGTACTCTGTACTCAGGCCCTAATGTAGCTGTTATTACTGGTTTAACCCATGAATGGCTGTTAAGCTATTTGTACAGCATACTAGCAGTTTTTGAGTTCATTGTTTCATATATCTTTTCATGTATGTCTTTAGCTGCCATAACAGCTTTAACCAAAGAGTGGCTGTATAGTATCTGTATAGCATGTTAGCAGCTTTTGAATTTTTCATAGATGTCCTCTTATCTGGGAAATGTATTAAGTGCTGTTGTACTGGCCCAGAGTTAGTGGGGCCCCTCCATGATCTTAGCTGTTTATCTCGTGTCATTTGTCTTGTCAGTGTCTTATATGTAGTGTGCATTTGATGTGTATTGCACCTCTGCAGCACTAAATGAGTTAATGTCTGGGTTATGTCTGGAAAATGTATCTTGTTGTAAGTCATGTGACCTTGTGATACATATGAGTTTGCAAGTGGGTCTAAGTAAGAGGTCTATGGTAGGAGAATCTGAGAGTTAGTTAGTGAGAGTAGTCTGTCCGAGTCAGTGAATGAACCCCACAGATACAGATCGGTCTGTGCATGGAGAATGGAAGAAGATGAGCAATATCCTTCAGTTTGGCCTGGGCCCACCCTACCCAGGATGTTCCGGCGCTATCACTAAGCACTGAGAGAGAGAGAGAGAGAGAGAGAGAGAGAAGGACCGTGGCTTAAGAGAGAGAGACATTAGAAGCGTGAATGTTGAGCAGTAGTGAGTTGGAGAGAGAAAAGGAGAGTCGCTGGGAGTGGGATCACACAGATAACTAGGACTGTGGGTTGTCTGGATTACCCTGAGAAGTCCTCCCTGTCACACCACCTTCTAGAAGTGTACTTTTTGCTTGACAATTGTTGTATGTTGCAACTTTACTGACATTACAGTAAATGGACATTACCAACCACTTCCAGTTTGTCCAGAAAGTATCCCTGTGTGTAGACTATTTTATTTCACCATCAAGATTAATCACAGAGGATGGGACGATGGCATCAAGAGTGACAAGAAGCTTACAGGTAACCTCCGGTTACACTTTCCCTGTGACCTTCCCCAGCAGTAACTTGGACGGGTCCTGAGCTACCGCAGGGGAAGAGATGGTAGCGCCACCGTGACAAGGCCCTTATCTACCCCACCATCTCCTCCGCTGTGGGCCCGCTCTACAGATGCTGCACTGTAGGAACATATTAGGGTCTTCTGTAGAACTTAGTTTAAAGAAAGATGAGCTTTGTTTGTTCCGTAGGAAAAGAACATTATAGGAAATCATATTTGCTCTCTGATTTTCACATATGGGTTTTCTCCCAGAAAAGGATTGATTTTCTGCAAACATGTTCCTCTATTTAAGCCCTAGGGATAAGTCTTTAGCATAGCCTAATAGATTGCTTTGCAGTTTTAGAAGCACTTGAAATAATTCTTTGCTATACTGGGTATACCAAACATCACATTGTGATGTCCCTTGTGGTTCTAAATAAATAATGGAAAAAATTGAAATAAAGTTTATTTAAAAATTTAGTTTTTTTTATTTTGTAAAAGTGAAGAAAAATTAACCACACACACAGTATCATTGTAATCCTCACGGCCCATTTAATCACCTCCATACTGCCACTCAACAAAACCCACTGTACCAACACCAACATCCCCAATAATAAAACTGCATAAGGAGCAAATAATCCTGCCACACTGTGATCACATATTACCGCCACAGAGTGATTAATACCAACATACTGTCACTGAATAAAGACCACTACAAAGATCAATATTGCTAATAATAACACTATATGAGGGCTACATAATACCCTGACAATAACTATATAATACCACCACAGTGTTGCTGAAAAAAACACTATACAAAGACTAATATTACACCTCCATACAGTGGCCATATAGCAGTATATACTGAATTTACACAGTCTCAGACCATATAAATGATTATAGTACCAATATATATCCAGTGATCAAAGGGGATGTCACCCTCTGGCTGGAGTTGTTCACTTCCCCTTTTTCTTCATCTGGCCCATACCATCATGATGATTGCACCCAGTCACAACTAGTCGATGCAAAAATCTGATGTACAGACATCTTTGACTTCTCAATTTTCCAGGGATCTAGCTTCATTTTCAAAACTTCAATATAATCTCCTCCTCTATAGTGCCCTGGATAGTAATAATGCTACTTGGTGTGACCCACATAGTAATAGTATCCACCTTTTTTATGCTGGTTCCACACAGAAAAGTGCCCCAACTCTATAATAATGCTCCTCTCATGCCCTCACTCTGTAATAATACCCCATATAGACCCCACTCCATAATAATGCTTCATACAGGCCTCCACTCAGTAATAATCCCCCTCACCAGCCCCGCCCAGTAATAATGCTTCATATAGGCCTCCACTCACTAATAATGCCCCATATATGCCCTCACTAAGTTATAATACACCATATACGGCCCCACTCAGTAATAATGCCCCTCACAGACCCCCACTCAGTAATAATACCCCGTATGGGCCCCACTCCATAATAATGCTAAATATAGCTTCTTACTGAGTAATAATGTTCCATATAAGCCTCCACTTAGTAATAATAGCCCATATAGGTCCCTACTCAGTAATAATCTCACTTATAGGCTCCACTCAGTAATTATACTCCATATAGGCCCTCACTCAGAAATAATGCTCCATATAGGCCCCCTCTCATCAATAATTCCCCATATAGGCCCCACTCAGTAGAAGTGCCCATTGCAGGCCTTCGCTCAGTATTAATGCCCCATCTAAGCCCTGCCCAGTAATGACATGCCTATAGGCCCCCACTAGGTATTAATGCTTCATATAGGTCCCCACTCAATAATAATGCTGTATATAGGCCCCAACTTAGTATTATTTCCCCCTATAAGCCTCCACTTAGTAATAATTCCTCATATAGGCCCCACGCAGTTATAGTGCCTCATACAGGCCCCCCTCAGTAATAATAATGTGCATGTCACATAATCACTCGAACCAGAACTTCCTGAGTGAGCTGTATGGGTGTAGACTGCAGAGGCTGCGAGTGGGAGGAGCAGCACACTTGCACATGTGAGTATAAGTTTGTTTGTTCTTTTACTTTTCACCAAAATCTTCTGCTCCTCCAATGGCATCAGGATCCAACTGGCCAGCTGTAAACTATTGTTGGTCTATATATAGGATAGGCCAGCAACAGAAGATCGGCAGAGGTTTGATCGCAGCTGTTCACCATGCACGGAGCTGATTTCTGGAGGAAGCAGACAGCTCTGTTCTCTCTGCAGTGGCCAGACTCAGTATTACAGGCAAAATTCCCATTGAAGTGGAAGAGAACATTGTGTGTAATACCAAGCCGTGGGAATGAAGTTGTCTGCTTCCTGTAGAAATCAGAACAGTACACAACCACGACCTGGCAAACAGCTGATCAGTGAGGATCTCAGGCAGCAGGATAAACCACCAGCAATTTACAGCTGGACAAACCCTTTAATTAAAAATAACATAATTTTTAAACCTATACAACCTTTTTTTTTTCTCAAAGTATTGTATTGCTTGCTACAACTATCCAACTTGCAAAAGATAAGCATCAAACAATGAAAAGCAGTTTTGGATTAGGGTGCCCAGGGCCAACTAGTAAAAGGTATTTTAGGTGCCTACTGAACAGTTACATGCAAATACTACCTATGCTGTACTCTGCCTATGAGTATGTGGGGTTGGGGGTCCACTCTGGCTCCGAGTCTTCCAGGGATTAATAAGTAGCCTTATTCCTGCTATAACTGTCTATTGCACCATCTGCAAGTGTTCAGAAACTCTATAATGCCTGAAAAGCAATGTCAACTATTAGTTATAAAAGTCAGTAGAACTGCCAGTTTCTTAGATGTACTGCATCATATTACAGTGAGCAGAGCTGCCGAAATAGTGTGGAGTGTCAGGGACCTGCCTTTATACAGAGTTTTTCTGGTAAACATACATATTTTTTTTAGTAAGTATTATACAACCTCACGCTTGTGACTGATCTGTCTTTTCAGCCAAAATCTTATTTATAATGTCCTAAACACTTTCCTGCTGCTGTGTTATGAGGTCCGTAAACAGATTTCCACTGCTGAAACAGATGTTAAATCAGAGTACTGAAGCTAAGAGAATGGGAAGCTCATCCAGGACATTCATCAGAATCCTCTGCTAGTTCTTTAGAAGTAGTCATAGACTTGTGGGCTGGGGGAGAGGGTGACATGCTCCTAAGCGAGGGGGGACATCACAGCATATGGTTTCTGCCCCTTCTGGAGCTAAGATTAAAAAAAAACAGATAGATAGACAGATAGGTCCCTACTTTCAAACATTAAAATCGACAAATCGCCGGACCCAGATGGAATACACCCAAGGGTGCTAAGGGAACTAAGTGACATGATAGACAGACTGCAATTTCTTATATTTAAGGACACTAGTGAGACCAGGGTTGTACCACTGGATTGGCATATTACCAATGTGGTCCCATTATACAAAAAGGGATCAAGAAGGGAGCCTGGTAACTACAGGCCGGTAAGTCTCACTTCAATAATTGGAAAAATTTTCAAGGGGTTTCTAAGAGATGCCATCATGGAATACCTCAAGGAAAACAATGGTATAACTCCTCACCAGTATGGGTTAATTAGGGGTTGATCATGCCAGACCAATTTGATCAGCGCTTACAGTTAAGTAAGTTCTAGGCTGGACCTGAGAAAGCCTATTGATCTTGTATATGTAGATTTCTCTAAAGCATTTGACACCATGCCGCATAATAGGCTGATATATAAAATGAGACAGCTCAGTCTGGGCGAAAATGTGTGTAGTTGCATAAAAAACTGGCTCGGAGATAGAAAGCAGAGGGTGGTAACAAATGGATCGTACTCTGATTGGGCCACCCTCGCTAGTGGGGTGCCACAGGGTTTAGTATTAGGCCCCATTCTGTTCAATATATTTATCAATGACTTGATAGAAGGACTGCATAATAAAATATCGATATTTGCAGGCGATACAAAATTATACAAGGTAATTAATACAACAGAGGACAATGTACGGCTGCAAATGGACCCAGATAAGCTGGGGGATTCGGCAGAAAAATGGCAAATGAAGTTCAATGCTGATAAATGTAAGGTTATGCACATGGGCAGGAGAAACGGATGTCACCAATATACACTAAATGGGGTACTGCTAGGGAAAAGTGAGATGGAAAAGGATCTGGGGGTACTAGTGGATTGTAGACTTAACTGGACAATCAATGCCAGTCAGCTGCTGCAAAAGAAAATAACGTCATGGGGTGCATTAAAAGAGGCAAAGGGGCGAGGGATGAGAATATTATTCTTCCACTATGTAAAGCACTTGTCAGGCCTCACATGGAATACTGCGCACAGTTTTGGACACCGGTGCTCAGGAAAGACATTCCTGTGCTTGAGGGGGTTCAAAGAAGGGCAAGTAAATTAATAAACGGAATGGGAGGACTGGAATACCCAGAGAGACTATCAAAATTGGGATTATTCACCCTGAAAAAAAGACGGTTAAGAGGCGACCAAATAACTATGTATAAATACATTAGGGGACAATACAAGGATCTCTCCCATGATCTGTTTATACCCAGGACTGCGACGGTAACAAGAGGGCATCCTCTACGTCTAGAAGAAAGCAGGTTTCATCACCAACATAGAAGGGGGTTCTTTACTGTAAGTGCAGTAGAGGGGCTTAAGAGGGGACTAGATGCCTTTCTAGAGTGCTATGGTATTACAGGGTATAGACATTACATAATCAATGGGGTTGTTAATCCGGGTCTGATGAGTTAGGAAGGAATTATTCTGACGGCATTATGGAGTCAGGAGGTATTTTTTTCCCCAATGGGCTAAATTGGCTTCTGCCTCATTGTTTTTTTTTCTTGCTCTGGATCAACGGGGGGTGAAAACAGGCTGAACTAGATGGGCATTGTCTCCCTTCAGCCTAACATACTATGTTACTATGGGATAACTTTGCCTTTTTTTTACAGTAAGCCATGCCTTTAACACTGCCCAATTCTCATGGATGGATGTCCAATTTCGCTTAGTCATCCTTGTACTGTCATATAGTAATAGTGCCCACACACTTGCATAGTACTATCTTTGTGTAACACACAATAATAGTGTAGCCACGTAGGGATTTTCTCATACAGTATGGATGCCTCCTTAATGCCCCTACACAGTAAGCACCTTCCACAAAGTGAGGATGCCCGTTTGTGACCCACAAAGTAAGTATGTTCTCTTAGCGCCCTTCCCACAGTAGTGAGGTCTCCTTACTATGCTCTCGCAGTAGTGATTCCTGTATAGTACCCCCTCAAGGGAAGGATGCCTCCTTAGTGCCCCCTCACAATAGTAATGCTCGCTTAGTGCCCACACATAGTAAAAATTCTGAAAAACAGAAAATTTAGGTGCTAATCGTCCCATGCACATGCAGTTACCAACAGGAGACTGAACGAGAAATTGCTTCTTTGTCAGAAATACTTGGTTTTTAGCTCATATAAAAGCCAAGCGACTATTGGCCTGTGTAAACAGCAGCCACTCAATGTTGAAGTGAATTCCATTTACTGTAGATGGAGGCAGGAGACTTGCCTCCATTCACTTGAATGACTATCGCTGGTGTGGAACGGCTGTTGGCTACTTATATTGTCTTGTGTAAAGAATTAGAGACTGTTTTCTTAGTGCCCTTTAACAGACCCTCACAGTAGTCATATTCTCTTATTGCAACCCCACACAGTAAAGATGTCCCCTTTCTGCCATCCACACAAAAATATGGTCCCTAAAAATAGCAAAATTAATATTCACCTAGTCCCGTTCCTATGATAAAGGAAATTGATTGTTCTGCAGGTACGCTCTGATCTAAGCTATCTGCGACTTGGTGCAACAGGCTCAATGATATCATTGTATTGCACCTGACTATGGCAGGGTGAATGGTAGAGTTTGGAGTTGATATCTCTCTTCTCCACTATGGTATTAACATAGTAACATAGTATGTTAGGCTGAAAAAAGACATAAGTCAAGCAAGGTCTATTACCCTCCAATGTGAATCCAGAGGTAGGTAAAAAATCCCAATGAGTTAGATGCCAATTTTCCTTATTTTAGGGGAAAAAAATTTCTTCATGATTTCAAGTCTGGCAAACCGAATAATCCCTGGATCACTGGCCCCTCTGAAGTAATTAATGACTATAACATGAAAGGCGTGCAGGCCTCTCTTAAAATGTTTTATCGATTTCACCATCAACACATCCTCAATAAAACTCCCTTTGGAAAGACAAATGGAATTTTTTTATTTTATGGTCACTAATATATGGACATTGCCCTGGCGGGTAGAGGCCATGTCATTCTGCAGCAGTGCTAATTCTGTAATGGCATTCCCTTAATCTGCCAATTTTGCAAACTTGTTGGGGTGTGCCAGTTCAGAACAAGCCTCCATGGATCTCTTCCCTCTACCCCTCCTTCTGTCACCCACAGCTAGCTGCCTGCTCATCCTGTTCTCCCAAAACTACCATCCAGACCCACATCTACCCCAGCGAGTGCCGCCTCAGTGAGCAGAAAACTAATTTTCATATTGCCAATGGATCTCAGTGTTGCAAGCTACTCATTTAGATCCAGAATCTGGCCTTCCAAATGCGCAACATACTCACATCTTGCACAGCAGTATGCATCCTCGACTGGCTGTTCAGGGACTGCACAAGATGTACACTGGACAGCATTGTCAGTTATGGAGCACATTCTAAATGGGGATCATTCAGATAGATTAGATAAAAGCAACATATTCAAAAATTCAAATAGATAAGCAGTAAATTACCAAATGACCAATGTGAAACCAGGACTGTGAAAAAAACTGATAGGAGGATTGATGTTTTTGAGCTGTGGTGCTGGTGAAAGCTGCTGCGTATGCCCTAGGGGGCGAAAGTAACAAACAGAGAAGTCCTGAATCGTATAAGACCCAATATATCATTGGTGGGAACATGACCGGGCTTAGGCTCACAGAGGACAAGATGGCCCGGCTCAGACTCACGTATTTTTGCCATTTAATGCGAGCAGAGTCGCTAGAAAAAGCTATAATGCCTGGACAGATCAGTGGCAAAAGAAGACCTGGCAGCCAAAGAACATGATGGCTGATACTGTCAGAGCTAATACTGGCATGGATATCACACAACTGAAAGAAGCAATGCAAAACCGAAAAACATGGAGGGAGATCGCCTTTAGGATCTCGGAGGGTCGTGAACCACCAAACGGCTAACAACAAATTAGAATACACTCACTTGCATTTGCTTTATATGGCACTTATCTATAATACTTCAGCTCCTCTTTATTTGTTAATTCACACGTATCTACGCCCTTAGGCCTTAGTAGCGTTTTTTCCCGCGATTTGCGGATCGCATGACGGATGCGATTCTGTAACAGCTGTGGCAGAGAAGAATGATTTGTCTTCTACATGTTCTCAATGGGGTCGGCGCTACTGCCGCCGGCCCCATTTAGCGCATATAGAGAAGAGAACAGGAATCGCAGATCGCAGATAGGTGCGATCTGCGATTTCTGTTCTATAACACTGGCCAACACATATTTTGGTGCAGAGCGTTTGACAGCTGTTTTAAGGTATATTTTGTGCCCTGATTTCAAATATGCCATCCATTTTCCCCTATCAGCTCTAGTTTCTGTGATATAGGCACCGACTGAATTTTGTTACCATATTCCATATTAGACATATGATTGATATAATTAAACAAATACCGTACAAATTAGTGTTTTTTTCTACAATATTGTTTGGCCCTAGTGTCCCAGAGGCACATAAAACACGGATATTTTGTGTACCCGCTTTGTTGGCCTAATGGGAAATTGATAGAGATGAGCGAGCATACTCGTTAAGGGAAAATACTCGAGCGAGTATCGTCCTTTTCGAGTACCTGTCTGCTCAGCAGAAAAGATTCGGGTGCCGGCGGGGGTGAGCAGTGGGTATGCTGAGTGCTTGACTGGCTGGTCACCAGCAGTGTGTAGCAGCTGCGGGAAAGGAGGAAAGGATGCCAGCCTAAGATCACCCCAGTTGTCCTGAAGAGGAGAGGACAGCCGCTGCTATCATTCACCTCACAGCCGTCTCACATGGACCCCCACTGGCAAAGCGGACAGCAGCTTCCAGGACCTGTGGTGATGTCACCAGTGTCGGAGGAGTCAGCAATCAGATAGTACCCTAGTGTGTGTGTATTCTAGTACTCTAGCGTGTGTGTAGGAGTGGCCAAAGGGGCTACAAATAAATTTTCATGTAGCGCAGGAAATGTGTTATATTTGGAAAGATTACACCAAGGGGCTAGTTCATGTATGGAAATGTGTTTTGCAGCTGTATGCAGCACGATTTAAGAAGAAGAGAGGGGTCCAAACTGAACTTGTGCACCTGGGCCCCTGAGCCTTTAGGTACGCCCCTGAACACAATGATTGTATAGCTACAACACCCCACAACACCTCGGGCGACAAATGTACACAACCATTCCTCATTACTGGTCGGGACAAACTAAATGTACGAATAAGATTGGCTATGTGACACAGCATGACTGGCCATGCGCATGTGCCGAAACTATAGCTGATGGAGAGAAACTGTTTGCATATTTGCAAATAAAAGGTCAAATATACACTAAATCAGTTGTAACATTCCCGGCACCAAACAATTTTTTCAATTTTGTTGTCCAGTATAATTTATCGGACGAGCGCATAAAAAGCGCTCATGTGTCCGATACCATTGCAAAGCAATGGTTTTATAAAATCGCCGGACGCATGCGCATGCGCAAATCGCGCGAAAAAGCGCCCGTCTGACTGTGCCCTAAGGATGCAGATGCAGATGAAGGGTCATGCAGGAGACTTAGCAGATCAATGTCTAAAATCTGGGACTATCCTGCTGAATCGAAGAGGGTTACAAAGCATGGATATGCAGCATGCTGAGGGAAAAATCTGTTGATAAAAACATAATACAGGTGGCATGGTAGTCAGAGATAGTGTTACCATTCAAGTAAACACACTATGAGATAGATAGGCTCTAAATAGTTCTTTTTGAGGGCGTAATTACAAAAGATTACAGTTTGCTGTGGACAACAAAATCAAAAGTCCTCCAGGCTTTTCCCATAGTAGATGAATATTTCATTTTTGTTTACTCATCATCTTACTTGCACTTGTTTGCCTTTCAAAGTGGTATTAAAGGGGTTATCCCGCATGAAGTATTATTCTTAAAGGGGTTGTCCAGTTGCCAGGTAACATCCTTTAATAGAGCTCTCTGCAGTAAAATAATAAACTGATCAGTACTTACCTCTCTGGTACTGCTGGGATCCAGCACTGCAATCCCACTCTGGTTGTGAACGTTATTAGACAGCAAACATCACAGGAAGTCAGGTGACTGCTGCAGCCAATCAGAAGCTGCAGCTTCATGTTCCCAAACTCCTGGCATCATAACACTCAGGATGTAAGCGTCAATGCCATAAGAACGAATGGTGGCAGCCTCTGATTGGCTGCAGCAGTCACTTTACTTCCTGTGACATCAGTGGTCACAACAAATGCCAGGACCATAGCAAGACTGCAGCGCTGGATCCCGGCGGTGGTGGAGAGGTAAGTAATGCTCAGTTTAATATTTCACTACAAGTGGCTCTATTAAAGAGATGTTGCCTAGCAACAATATATATATCCAATTTTGCAATATATATCCAATAAAAATAGTGTTTGCCTTTTCATATGCTTAACATTACCACCACTTCTAGCGCCCCCTGTTGTTTTTTCTGTGACCAAAATGCAGGTCCACCTCCTATGTTTAAAGGTTGATCCTCATTCTGTAGTTATGCCTTGTTTGAAGTCACTTAGATTCTTCCATTTTCCCATTCTAATGTAAATTTGCACTGAAAATGATCCACAGAAATATTCTTAGTTGATTTTAAGCTGCACTCCGGAATCAAGTGTCATAAAAAGAATTTCCAACCATGAAAGGACAAGTGTCTCTAATAAATTGGCCATTTAATTAAAGTGCCAGCCATAGTATTTCCATAGGTACCAGCTACACTTCCAGACTTAATGCTTCCATATGTTTACCAGTGATATTATTAACTAGTTCCTCCACTTGAGTGTCAAACTAGGTGCCCCCATAGATTCAAGCGACATATCTTCACAAAAGCCAAACTATTCACTGGTATACTCCTTCATACCTTCACTAACAACCATATATATACTAGTAATTATTAGGAAATTATAGTAGCAGTGTTTCTGGTGGAGCAATGCACCACACAGCTCTGCTACATGCACGTCACACACACAGCACTGCTACATACATTGTTCATCCCATACAACAGGGATCAGAAGCAGCACAGCATTTGCAATGTAGGATCTGTGATCATGCTCCGCCCCTGATCACATGACAGTGACACTTATCCCGAGTGAATGACTTACATACTTTGCCCCTGATTGCATGAAGGTGACGTCATCAAAGGTCCTTCATCACCAGTGAGGGAGTTACATGCTCTGCCCCTTATCACATGACGGTGACATCATCATTAGAGATGAGCGAACGTACTCGTTACGAGTACTTACGCACCCGAGCACCGCCATTTTCGAGTACAGCGGTACTCGCGCGTAAAGATTCGGGGGGCGCCGTGGCGGCACGGGGGGTAGCAGTGGGGAGTGGGGGGGAGAGGGAGAGAGAGAGGGCTCCCCCCTGTTCCCCGCTGCTCCCCCCCCGCACCGCCGCGCCTCTCCCCGCCCCCCCGGCACCCCCCGAATCTTTACGCCCGAGTACTGAAGTACTCGAAAATGGCGGTACTCGGGTGCGTAAGTACTCATTACGAGTACGTTCGCTCATCTCTAATCATCATATGTCCTGCATGCTTGTGCAGATTACAGGTGAACTACAAACCCCCTGTGGCTTCAGTTACTATGGAATACCTATCCAGACAGCAGCCGTGTGCATACAGGACCTATGATGATGTCACTATGATGTGATCAGGGACAGAGCATATAATTCCCTCACTGGGAATGAAGGACCTTTGATGACGTCAAGTCATGTGATCAGGGGCGCGGAGCATGTAAGTCACTCACAAACCCACTCACGCACAGACAGGATATAAATAGTAGATAGATATGAGATAGATAGATAGATAGATAGATAGATAGATAGATAGATAGATAGATAGATAGATAGATAGATAGATAGATAGATATGAGAGAGATAGATATGAGATAGATAGATGATAGGAGATAGATAGATAGATAGATAGATAGATAGATAGATAGATAGATAGATAGATAGATAGATAGATAGATAGATAGATATGAGATAGATAGATAGATAGATAGATAAATAGATATGAGATAGATAGATATGAGATAGATACATATGTGATAGATACATATGTAAAAGATAGATAGATAGATAGATAGATAGATAAAATTATTGCATTATATATATAGAATGTATAATGGTTAATTTGCTAGTCAGAAAGACACATTCATAGTTGCAATACGTATGCTGTTACTTAGATATCTGTTTGTCTGCATTGGCGTGCTTTATCCTTACTAATGATAAGGACAATTATGTAAACCATGTGTTCTGTATACAACTATTTACTCAATTACAAAATCAAGTATATTCAAATGGGTATGAACCTACAAATATAAATCTTTATAAAGAGAGCTGCAAGAAAATTGCAGTGGTGTGATTTCCCTATAATGATTCATGATGCTGTTGAAACGGTAAATCAAAATTGAACGACATAATATTGCAAATAAAATGTTTATAACTCAGATTTCAAAGGAAAGGTGAATAGAGCATCTTGAATTTGATAACATAATCACTGTAAATATAAAACTGTCAAAGAACAAGATTTGCCATAATGCTTTAATTTATTACCTTTCCCTTGTCATAAAAAGGAAACTGTAATTTTGAAGCTTACTATTGTAATTATTCATAAAGGAGTTGTGTGTACTCGGATGCTAAAATGGGTTTTTCAACCAGGAATTGCTTAAAATGGATTTGGGAATTTATGCACCCAATATAAGGTACCAGTGTTGAATAAACCGAAGCAGTAGAACCCTGTTTTGGGTTGAACTTTGCTTAATGTTTGGTTTAGAACGAACTTGAACCAAGCTATTCGTCCAGTCTATGCAGGGTGGGTCCGTCCTCTGAATGATAGTCAGTCCCGCGGAGTGCATGCAGTTATATTTTTGTAAACAGGGGTTGAGCCGGGGTTCCTGCTCATAGTAATGACCTGTGTTAATGTCTTTCCGGGAAAGACGGAGTCGGTATGGATTCCCTCCCGTGGCGGGGGGGGGGGGGGGAGCGGAGAGCTCCTTATAGCGGGCTGGAGGGAATGCTCTACTGGATTGTTTAGCGACTTAGATCAAGCGAGGTACGTCTCAGCTCTCTCCAAGGGCCCCATATGTGAAGGAACTTATCGTAAGTTCCATTGGACCAACTAGAGAGTTCCTCTAAATTGCAGATACCGTCCACCTTTGCCAGCCATTGAGCTGCCGAAGGGGTGGTTTTTTGGAGCCACAGAGTACGTATCAAGGCTTTGGCGGCGTCTATCAGGAAGGCGATGAGCCTATTCTTCTTTGGGTGAAACGCAGGAGACGGTCTCCATAAGAAAATCATCTCGGGGGAGAGGTGCACAGCCAGGGCAAGTTTCCTCACGACCCCCTCCACCTCCCTCCAAAAGGGTGCCAACACTGAGCAACTCCACCAGATATGTAGGTATGAGCCTGGATCCTTGTCACATCTCCAGCATCTCCCATGCGAAGCTAGTTTGTAAGCGTGGAGCCATTGTGGCGTTTTATACCACCTGACAAGCAGTTTGTAGTGGCTTTCTTGAGCCAATACACAAGGAGATAAGCCGAACAATGTGTTCAGAATTGACTGAGTGTCGCTTGAGGAGAGGGTTATGTTTAACTCCTTTTCCCATGATAGTAGGAAAGAGGGTTTGGTTGAGGGTGTCCTGGTAATGAATTGTTTCCGGACTGCCGCTAATTTCCTACGTTTGGGGTTATGTTCCCTTAATGCTTTCTCAAAGTGTGTCAGGGGTCTGGTGGAGAAATATCTCTTACAGAATTCAGCAAATATCTTCTCAACAGACGCCCGTTGCAGAAAAGAGAAGCTATGTTGCGGTAGTAGGGTCTTGAGGATGTCAGAGGGGTTTTTATGTGCTAGTGCATGGAGATCTCCTATATTAAATGAGCTGAGTCTTTTCCACACTGATCTGGAAGCGGGGTCAAGGGAAATGCTTAGCAGTTTCGGTATGGAGCTAAGTGGAGCAAGCGGGGAAGGGTCGGGAGCTAATTCTCCTTTCAAGTCAGCCCATGTTTCACAGGGACCCTTAATCAGGAGGTTAAAGTCTTTGGATCTACATTTGACTTTTGATGGAAACCATAAATCTTCTGTGAATGAGTCATCTCCCGCATTTTCTGCCAGAGATACAAAGAGCTGATCCTTTATTGGGTGGACCAAGTCCATCCAGTAGCCTATGTGTGAGGCCCGATAATAGTCCTGGATATTCGGAAGATCAATGCAGCCCTCCGCCCCTCTTTTAGTCATTAAGCTGTAGGCCAGCCTCGGTCTCCTCTGCCTCCAGACGTACCCGGTGAACGTCCTGCGCAACGCTCCGAAGAAGCTCACAGGAATATGGATGGGGAGCATCCTTATTTTATAGAGCACTATAGGTAGAATGTAGGTTTTTATAATATTCTTCCTCCCAAACCATGAGATATGTGGGACATCATATAAATTCAGTAGGTTTTTAATCTGACCTAGTAGGGGCGTAAAATTAGCTGCATACAAGTTATGTAGTTCTTTAGTTATTTTGACCCCTAAAAAGTCTATCGAAGAGTCCGCCCAGGTGAACGGAGAGCTCTCCTTTAGTTGTCTGCTCTGATTCGCTGGGATAGATACGTTAAGTACCGTTGACTTCCCATAATTAATCTTGAAGTTAGATATTAAACCAAAACTATTGAGAAGCTCTATCAACCTGGGTAGTCCCTTCTCAGGATTTGACACCAGAAAGACTATATCGTCTGCAAAGGCGGTTGTGTTAAGGGTATGATGTCCCCATGCAAGTCCCATGATCTCTGGGTCATGCCTTACTAGTTGGAGGAGGGGTTCCAGAGCCAAGACAAATAACGTGGGGGATAGTGGGCAGCCCTGGCGGGTACCATTTTTGATATTAAAGGGGGCTGAGAGAATTTCATTTATCTTGATCCTGGCGTAAGGGGCCGCGTACAGGGAAAAGACGGCAGAGACAAAGGCCGGGGGAAAATTGAAGTGGTCCAAAACCTCATTCATATAGGCCCAATCTACTCGGTCAAACGCCTTTTCCGCGTCTGTGCCCACCAGAGTCAATGGAATGTGGCGTTTTTGGGCTAGGCGTATAGCGTGAAGTAACCTACGACAGTTGTCTCTACCCTCCCTCCCCCGCACAAAACCAGCCTGTTCCTCGTTGATTAGAAGGGGAATAAAGCTCTCCATTCGTTTAGCCAGGAGTTTGGCCCATAATTTAATGTCCAAATTGATGAGGGAGATCGGGCGGTAATTGCCACACATCTCCGGATCTTTATCTTGTTTATGAATCAAAGTTATGTGCGCTTCGGCCGCTTGTTTGGGCAGGGTGGCTCCTTTCAACAATGCATTGAAAAGTTCGGTGAGTCTGGGGACTGGAGTTGAGCTGAAGGCTTTATAATATGGGAGGCTAAGGCCGTCTGGGCCCGGGCTCTTGTTGTGGGGGGATGAGGCTAGCAGCTGTTCAATTTCTGATTGTGTTATTGGGGCCAACAGTGAGATAGCTTGAGTGTCGCTCAGTTTCGGGAGCTGAGCGTCGCGTAGGGCGGTCTCGGTCAGCTTTTTCACGTCTAACCCTTCAGGGTGGGGGGTGTCCTGTCTGATGTGATACAGGCGAGAGTAAAAGTTCTGGAAAGCGTTAGCTATTTCCACTGAGGAGGTTGCCAATGAACCTGTAGGGGTCTTTATAGACTTAATGAAGCTTTTAGCGCGCGCTTTCTTTATTAATGCGGTCATAAGTTTGCTCCCCTTATTACCTTGAGCATACAACGCATGTTTAAAGTATAAGTGTTTTCTATTAAATCTAGACTCTAGGTCATGTTTGAGATCTCTCCTCAGTTCGGTCAGGTTGTCCATAATGGTCTTCGTTTGGGACAATTTCGCCTGTGACTCTAGTTTAGAAATTTTATTAAGTTTATCATCTATGGCTTTTTGTTGGAGTTTTTTGTTTTTGGAGCCTAAAGCTATTAAAAGACCTCTTACAAAGGCCTTATGGGCCTCCCAGATCACCGGGATCCCCGGACCCCCCTCTCCGTTCAGAAGAAAATACTCTTCAATGAGTTTGGTGAGGCGCTGTCTTTCTTCAATTGAATCTAATAATGAGGCATTGAGACGCCATCTCCACTCTTTAGGTTTGGGGTGTAATGGATGCAGATCAAGATGGATTGGGGCGTGGTCGGAGATAGTAATTATGTCGATTTTGGCTCCCCCTAAGTACGTCAGGAGGTCAGAGGAGACGAAGAGGTAGTCCAACCTTTGATATAACTTATGCACTTGGGAGTAGAAGGTATAATCCTTCACGGAGGGGTTCAGGAGATGCCACGCATCGACCAAATGAAGATCCTGGAGTACTCGTGAGAGCCTCCTAAGCTTAGATTGAGAGATGTGTGAGCGACCCGTTGAGGAGTCGATCAGAGGGTGAAGAGCTACATTAATATCTCCGCCCAGAATCAGGTGGCCTTCCCTGAAGTGACTCAGAGTTGTCAGTTGCTTGATTAACCAAGGAATTTGGTCTACGTTCGGGGCATATAGATTTGCTATAGTCATTTTTGTATTATTAACAAGTCCCTTTATGAAAAGGGCTCTGCCCTCTCCCTCCCTGTATTGGGAGACGCAGGAGAAGTTGAGGGATTTATGGAAGTAGGTTGACACCCCCTTGGAGGACGAGGAGGGATGGGCGCAATGGAAACCCTGCTCAAAATGTCTGCCCAGAAGTGAGAGACATCTAGTTTTTTTAAAATGCGTTTCCTGTAAATGAAGAATTTTCGTACCATACCTTTTGGCCATCAGGGAGACGTTATGCCTCTTCATCGGGGAATTGAGACCCTTCACATTAAAGGACGTGATCCGTAGGTCGTCCATCGTACGGGAGGCGGTTCTATTTCAGCAGGGTAAATCTATCAGTTAGGTCACTCTGTTGGGGTATAAGAGTAGAGTTATGACGTGTCTAGACTGGTATACAAGGCCGCAGAGGCGTTTGGCGCCTTATATTGGTTGTTAGGAGAAGGGGGGGAGTGTGGATGGGTAGGGATTGGGAGACACACAAGACAGGTAGGGTGAGGACACTCGGGCCCGGACGCAAGGGTAGCGGGAAAACAAGTAAGAACTCTAAAAGAGGAAAGGAAGCTTATATAGAAAGAAAGAAATGGAGTGAGTCTCCTGAGATCGGAGAAGAATCCGGAACACTCTCTCCAAAAGCTTTTATGAACGGATAAGAGTGAACGCCGCACTGACACAGTTAGACGGTGAGGTTTGGACGTGGTCCAACTCGGCGGATACCACCTCGGGACCAATGAGGTGGGAGGGTATAAGTGGTAAGAACACAGAAGTATAGGCATTTTTAAAGAGAAGGCAAGTTAAAGTCCTATAGGTAGACAACAGACAGTGTTAGACATATAGTGAACGCAAAGGCAGCCAGCAAGATTTTCTAACTTAAAAAGCACAACTATTCGCTCTGTGGTGGACCATATCGAAGAGACGTCAGCTCTTTTTGTCAACTCCTTACAGCCATGCAAATGCTGGTTAGCTAGGCTGGTGAGATATGGTCGAGCCACAGAGCTCCTTAAACTTTATGTGGACAAATGTCCATCAAACTAAATACTTGGGGGTAAAAGAAGCAGTGCCTCGATTCAGGTATCTTCTCCCGTGGGCTCCTCCCGGACCTTCTTCTTTTTCCCCCTAGGAGATTTCGTATTCGCTACCGGTTGCCACCTCTCGGGGGGGACAAGGCAAGGCAGACTTGGGAAGTCAGGGATCGGCAGCCAACAGGGAAGGTCTATGGGTTCCATTTCTAGGATCTGCCAACTGTTCTGCAGCTCCTCCGGAGAGCGAATGTTCAGCTTTCGCCCTTTGTATGAGATGCTGATGCCGAAAGGGAAGAGCCACGTATACCTGATGTTTTTTGCCCTTAAAGCATCCAGGAGGGGGCGTAATAAGCGTCGTTTTGCCAGCGTGGAAGGTGCAAGATCCTGAAAAAGTTGTAGTGGGGAGTCCGCATAAAGCAGGTCTCTTTGGTTTCTTGCTGCTCTCAGAATCGCGTCCGGGAAATTCAGCAGTTTACACACGATGTCTCTTGGTGGTTCAGATGAGGATGGAGGGGGCCTCAGTGCCCTATGGATGCGCTCAAGAAATGCTGTCGGCTCTTTCTGTGCCCAGGAGGAGGGAGAAGATCTCCTTGGCAATCTTAGGAAGCGCCTCCGTAGCCCAGGACTCTGGCAGACCCTTTATGCGTACGTTATTACGCCTGTTCCTATTCTCAATGTCCTCCTGCATAATAAGAACCTTATTGAGATGGGTGTGATGTTCTATCAGCACTTTCTCCATGTCGAGTGCGTGGGTGGAGATGGAAGCAGAAGAGGATTCCAAGTCCTCCACTCTTCTGCCTAAGTGCTTCATTTCTTCTTTAATTTCCCCTAGCTCCATAAGCACTGGTTTCATAGTGGAGGTCATAAGGTCCCTCATAAAGGTTTTAGATATGCTCTCGCCCTCCTCTCCTCCCGAGTCCTCATCATCCTCTCTGTCAGTGCTGGCTGCTCTGCTGGGCTCTTGGGTGGGCAACGTCTTTGCAAAGTCCTGCAGGGACCGCGTACTGCGCTCTTTCAGGTAGCGTGGCATGTCTACTTGCCCCTTATTTGAGCGGGGGGTACCTTGGGGATCGCTGCCTCTCTCCTTGCTTATCTTCCCCATTCTTACGCTTCTGAGTTTTTGCTAGAGGTCCCGATAAGTGCCGCCGAGGTGGGAATCGTTTTCAGCACTTCATCTCTCCGGCGGTTAGGCTCCGCCCCTTATATAAAGAGATAATATCTAGAAGGAATGTCGTGCACTCGGGCTGTATTGAGATGAGGTAAAGTTGGGGCGCCGCGTATTGCTCCTGAGGATGTGCGTGGTAGCTTGGAGAGATTTAGGGTCTCCGCAGTGTTATAATTCACTGTCAGTCCTCTCTTCTTACTTTCGTCCTAGTATTGCAGCTTCCACTCTCTCCGCTCTGCTGCGCCCCGGCCGTGTGGGGGGGGGGGGCTACCGGAGGGGTTCACGGTACGGGACTCAACGCCGCTGCCACTAGTCCATTTTCTCCAGATGGTGTACTGCCCTCCTCTCCCCCCCTGGTCCCGTCTCTATGAATTTGCTAATGGGGGGTACTGAGGGGGAAGGGGAGATCTTCTTCACTGGGGTGACTGACCCGCTGCACCTCCTCACCGCTCCTGATTCACAAGCAGGTGCTGTCCCCACACAAAGTGTGCTTCAGTGTTGGAGATGGGGGGGGGGGGTGAGGGGGGGCCTGGGAGCGTCCGCAGCACGGGTCTTTACAGCTGGTGGCCCGGTCTTTCTGGGTGGTGGACTACCCTCTCTTCACCACCGGACTTTCCCCGGGAGTCTAGCAGCTGGATGCCCTGGGGGTCTCCTCACGGAGCGCCGGAGCGCCGCACTTCCGGTCCGCTCCCGACTATCTAGCGAGCGCTGTAGCAAAGTGCGTTATGCTCTGCAGCTGGGCTGATTGGCTTGGGTGCCGCTCGTGCTTCTCCTCCCCGACTAACCTTATCGGTTTGCTGCAGCGGCGATGTGTCCGGCGCGGACTTCTAAGCGGAAGTGGAGGGGCGCCGCACTTCCGGTCCGCGTTGATGAGGGAATCCAGGGCCCGGCTTCACTACCGGAGGTAGGCCCCTTTCCGTGTCTCAGCCGAGACTGTCTTAAATCCTCCGTCTGTATGCCTGGGCTTGCGAGGCAGCTAAAGCTGGTGTTGAGCGGTCGCAGACTGGCTCCGAAAAGCCCGCAGGGGAGATATTTTGTCCTTCACTGCGGGAGCGCTGATGCCATGCGACCACTCTCTCGGCAAGCTAGGCTCCGCCCCCCTACAAAAAGTTTGGTTCAGTCTGCAGTACTTCAAACCAAATGGTAAGTTCACCAAAACCCATAAAAATAGTTTATAACAGTGTCTTAGAGTAATAAAAACCCTGTCTAATACTCTAAAAGGTTTGTTTGTGTTTGTGTTGAACCAAACTTTTAGAAAAGTTAAACCTGAAACCGAGTTCCGCTGGTTCTGTTCCCTCCACACTATTTAGGAACCGTTTTTGTAAAAAAGCAATAGTTTAATATTTTTAGTATTTGACCCCTTACCGACTCACTGTTCAGTCTGAAACAAGGAATTTGCCTAATGAGGCAATAGGCAGTTCTGAAATCTGAGTCAAAGACTGATACTATGAAACATGTTTTGGACAATAGAAATGTGTCTACATTTTGGAGTTCAGCTAAGTCTTTGGTGTATTCCTCTGTGCCTCCTACCCTCAAAAAAGCAGAAAATACTCTAAATACTGTACTGTAACTGCTATGCCTTCTGTTTTTCTCTTTTCTTTATTTTAGAATGGTTTTCTTTCTTTTTGTATGTTATTTTAACTTTTATAATCACTACATCTTTCTTATTCAAGCTAAAAACTTTAAGAAGCATAGTCCTTGTATGTTCTGACCTTACAGCCTTTGACAGTAATATTACTTTGACTGCAGGAGAGTGTATATGGAACACATTGACTGTTTTTTAAGGAGTGGTGGGGGAGTGCATTGGAGTGTGATCTATACTCAATTGGCAACCTCAGAGGAAAGTGAGCGTATGATTGAGTGATTCAAAATAGATTACCCCTTAGAGTTGTACCCACATAACGTGCTAGGATAGCATATACAGGACAAATCCTTTTAGACACTAGTATAGTCACCTGTTATATAGTGGAAAGGTAGAAAATGAACACAGAATATAGGACAAAGCTGATTTTTTTTTTTACAGTTCTAATTGCATGATTTGCAAGAGGGAAATTTCTGATTCTCTAAGTGACAAAAAGTCAAGAGGTTAACACAGCATCTGCAGGGAAGAATCATAAATATGACATATTGCCATTGTCTACCACAGATCTACTTTAAATAGTCTCCAGTTACTTAAACATTGAATAGGGCTGGACTTAAGCCAAATCTTGCTTCCCACCATTTTATTTTTCTGTGATGTTAACAAGTTTTTATTTATAACAGGTTATGTCTAGAGATGAGCGAGTATACTCGCTATGGTCAATTACTCGATTGAGCATTGCCCTTAGCGAGTACCTGCCCGCTCGGGAGCAAAGATTCGGCTGCCAGCGGCGGTCGGGGAGCTGCAGGGAAGAGCGGGGAGGAATGGAGGGGAGATCTCTCTCTCCCTCTCCCCCCCCCCCCCCCGCTCCCCCCTGCTGACTGCCGCAACTCACCTGTCACCCACGCCGCCAGCCGAACCTTTTCTCCCGAGCAGGCAGGTACTCGCTAAGGGCAATGCTCGATCGAGTAATTGTCCTTAGTAAGTATGCTCGCTCATCTCTAGTTATGTCTCTTTCTTTCTCTGACATATTTGTTTCTGAATGGTCAATGATCTACATCCCCAGCTTCTGTGAGTAATGACTGAAATGACTTTGGTTACATGCAGTGCAATAGAAATGAAGACATTTTCACTAATCCCATATTCAGTATGATATTTGTGGAGACCCACTTGTTTTTCTTTAGCCCAGGGTGATGTGATTAGACATTATAATGAATGAATGATCATTAACTAAAATGATTGCTTCCTTATCAGTGCCCCTGTGCTCAAAGCATTTCCTTCAACAACTCATTACAGCAAAGTTATCACTATATTTTCACTTTAAAACGGAAGTACAAAGCTACTAAAAGCTCAGGAAACTTATGTTATATTCATGTTGAGTAATTATTATTATTATTATGTGTGTTAAATGTTTAACTCGGCTAATACCAATACCAAGTGCCAAGCCGGACAATGGTCATGGTAGAGCGACCAAAGCCATGCAAAAATTAAACTTGTGTGTTGTTTGTGTGTGTCCAAGTCTAGAAACTTCCTGATGACGTGACATTTATTTAGTATGGCTGCTTTATGTAGCAACATGGATATGTTTTTGTTTAGATTTAAAGTTTCTAGACTTTTGTGTAGTAGATGTGGTCCAACCTTTGGAATTGTGTCACCCCCAGGCATCCTGTTGTGTTTAATCCAGCCGAACTGACGAAGGGGCTCGACCCCGAAATGCGTTGTTTTGATAACTTGCTGGTTCTTTATGCTGTTAAAAAAAAGAAGTGCTTTCCTTATCGCATCTTGGACCTTAACTTTCAACTAGCTTAGAGTGTCGTGCCTCCACCACTGGAATTGAAGGGGGCCTGCCCAGATGAGGGCACAATTAGAGTATGAAAGCAAATTGGGTCATTATTAGTGTTCTTGGGCATAATTGAGTGCTATTAGTGTATAGGAATATAATTGGGACATCATACTGTATAGGTGCACAATGGAAGCACTATTAGTATATGTGGGCACTATTTATATATGGGGATACAATGGGGCCTCTCTTACTATTAAGTGGTACAATGGGGGTGCTACTACTATATCATGGCATAAAGAATGTACTATTGCTGTATGTGGCCACAAGGTGCTACTACGTTATGGGAGCACAAAGGGGCACTATTGTTGCATGGTGGCACAATCAGAACACTATTACTATATGGGGCACAATGATGACACTATTAATGTATGGGGGCATACTTGCTGTATGTAAGCACAATGGAGACACAATTAGTGTATGGGGAACAATTGAGGCACCATTGCTTTATGAGGAAATAATGGAAGCATTATGAGAGTATGGAAGCACTATCAGTATATGGGACACTAATAGTATATGGAGGCAACTGGGGTACTGTTAGTATATGGGAGACACAAAGGGTCAACTGTTACTATATGGAGGCACTGTTAGTGTATGGGGACACAATTGAGACACTATTAGTATATGGAGAAGAATGAATGCACAATTATTATATGGGGCACAAAGAGTGTATTATTGCTGCATGGTGGCATAGAGAGGGTGCTGGTACTGGAGATAGTGGGTAAGGTACAGTTTTTTTCTTGTGCTAGCGAAAGGTATACTTTATATCTGTTTCAAACGTATTTCACAATTTACCTGAGGACAGCATAAAAGCAACTGCATCATATTTTCCAGATAAAGCAATGTTCTAATATTCCTAGATATGTGAAAGGAAAAACTTTCTTAGATTGGCAAACGCAATTTTTTTTGTGTGTGTCAACTGGCAGACAAAATAGCAATGCTTAAAATTTTGTGAAGCGGACTTTCTCTTTTTCTAAAATTCAGTAGTTTTCATAGATTCAATTTTCATTAGACAAAGCAAAAACTATTTATCTGAAAGATCGGTTTCACCTATGTGGTATTCTGGACTCTGTTGTTTAGACACAATAGAGTAATGCAAGTATCACAGGGAAATAGTGAAGGCACGAAGTCTCCTAGAATCCCATTTGTACATGAAATTCAAATTACCCACTGTGGGCATTTAA
Source organism: Eleutherodactylus coqui (assembly GCF_035609145.1). NCBI lineage: Eukaryota > Metazoa > Chordata > Amphibia > Anura > Eleutherodactylidae > Eleutherodactylus > Eleutherodactylus coqui. The sequence continues at coordinate 39,359,401 of NC_089846.1, forward strand.
CATTTAAAAAATGTACCAGGAGATCCTACCTGTTTGAGAAAAGTTTTTGTCACAGGAGAAACATGTCAGACATTGTACAGAATTGCTCATTCACGCAATTAAAGAGGTTGTCCCGCGAAAGCAAGTGGGTCTATACACTTCTGTATGGCCATATTAATGCACTTTGTAATATACATTGTGCATTAAATATGAGCCATACAGAAGTTATTCACTTACCTGTTCCGTTGCTAGCGTCCTCGTCTCCATAGTGCCGTCTAATTTCAGCGTCTAATCTCCCGATTAGACGTGCTTGCGCAGTCCGGTCTTCTCCCTTCTGAATGGGGCCGCTCGTGCTGGAGAGCTGCTCCTCATAGCTCCGCCCCGTCACGTGTGCCGATTCCAGCCAATCAGGAGGCTGGAATCGGCAATGGAACGCACAGAGCCCACGGTGCACCATGGGAGAAGACCTGCGGTCCACCGTGGGTGAAGATCCCGGCGGCCATCTTCGCAAGGTAAGTAAGAAGTCACCGGAGCGCGGGGATTCGGGTAAGTACTATGCGGTTTTTTTTTTAAACCCCTGCATCGGGTTTGTCTCGCGCCGAACGAGGGGGCTATTGAAAAAAAAAAACCCGTTTCGGCGCGGGACAACCCCTTTAATAGCCCAGGTACAGATGTAGAAATAATTTCCATGACTGTTGCAACATGTTTACGACATGGTACATCAATGCCATAAATCAAGTTAACTGAAATAAGAGCAAACATAGCACATTCATAGTCCGGGTATCCCTTAAATAAAACACCAATCCAATCAAAACAGGTGGAAACTCTTGCCTGGTGGTGTTACGCTGGTGGTTCAACACATAGAAAAGCATGTAACAGCTGCAGCCCTTCTCATACCAGATCGCCGAGGTCAGGCCATATGGAGTATTCGTAGGAGGAACAGAGGAAGAAGATATGCGCCGTTGTAAGAAAGACTGGGTAGCACTTTCAGTACTTAATTCAGCTATAGTTTCCAAGTCTAACTGGTTCCTTCATCAGGCCAATTGCCTTGCCTTAAATCAAGTTAAGTTATTGTAAAACATAAAATGTCAAATTAACATTTGCTGCCTCTATTTGAAGCTAAAAGGGGTTCTAGCATAAAAAAAATATGCTATACTTACCTATTCCTCCCCAGGCAGTCTCCTTACCACATCTTCTACTCACCTATGTTCTCTTGGCTCCTCCAGTCCCCTGGGTCACCCCACCTCCAATTGACTGGATCCTCTTCTTTCTGTTATGTAGTGTCCATTGCTGGCATTCTCCTTCCTTCAGGTCAGTGTATGCTGCGTAACTAGTGATGTAGCGTTCACTGCCTAGCAGGGAATGCCGATCCTCGGCAGCCTTCTTTAGTGCACAGATGCTGGGTCTCATCGCTATACATACTATATGAACACTGGTGGCGAGATCCGGTGCCTTTGCAATAAAGAAGGCTGCCAAGGATCAGCATTCCCTGCAAGGTAGTGATGTAGTGTATATTGACCTACAGGAAGGAGAATGCCAGCAATGTATGCTTTGGCACTGGAAGAATATAATCCGGCCAGCTGGAGGTGAGGTGATCCGGGGGAGAAGATTAAGAGGAGAAGATGCGGTTAGAAGATAAGAAGACTGCCTGGGGAGGAATAGGTAAGTATAGAATTTTTTTTTTTTTTTTAATGACAGAACCCCTTTAATTTTGGTGAGTGTTGGAGGATTCCTTTCTTCTATTACAGATTGTTTCATGACCACAAGGACCACCAACCCTATAAAGAGTGTCCGCTGACTAGCAGTTCTACTGTCTTCACATTTTTTAAATCTATTAATAGATTACCCTTTTCTGTTATTTTTTCCCCCAAGGTTTTTAACGACTAAAGAGAAATTTAAATATTAAAAAAATCATCCAAAATCTTATCCTCTTAAGAAGAGATAAGTAAACTTTTTGTCTCAAAATTTCTATGGTCCTAATGAAGTATTTACTGTATGTCTTTTTATATCTGCTCTATAAATGCTGAGAAATTTATAAGTACATCATCTTTTAATAAACATTCAAAGTTTATCCTGGTTTATCTGCACCTCTGTGTTTCAGTCTCTTCCATAGGCTTGATCTTTTTGTTTTTGTCTGTGTAGCATGCTATGGTCTTTTTCTTTCTAAGAGCCTGTTAATGTAGTTGTCCATGCCTGTGTCTCCTCTCAGGTATGATGGATAAAAGGTTCCTTTCTAATAGGTTCCAAGTAGGTCCTATTTGGCTTCTCAAATGCCTTATAACAACAAAAAGGGAATGTTCTTAACTGTTAACATGGGATAAAATAGAAGAAATGAAGAAAGCAGGCAGAGCAGCGGCTCTGTTAAAGGGGTTGTCCCGCGCCGAAACGGGTTTTTTTTTTTTTTAACCCCCCCCCCCGTTCGGCGCGAGACAACCCCGATGCAGGGGTTAAAAAAACAAACCGCTCAGCGCTTACCTGCATCCCGGCGGTCCGGCGTCTTCATACTTACCTGCTGAAGATGGCCGCCGGGGTCTGCTCCCTCCGTGGACCGCAGCTCTTCTGTGCGGTCCATTGCCGATTCCAGCCTCCTGATTGGCTGGAATCGGCACGTGACGGGGCGGAGCTACACGGAGTCGGCATTCTGCACGAGCGGCTCCATTGAAGAGAGCAGAAGACCCGGACTGCGCAAGCGCGGCTAATTTGGCCATCGGAGGGCGAAAATTAGTCGGCTCCATGGGAACGAGGACGCCAGCAACGGAGCAGGTAAGTAAAAAACTTTTTATAACTTCTGTATGGCTCATAATTAATGCACAATGTACATTACAAAGTGCATTATTATGGCCATACAGAAGTGTATAGACCCACTTGCTGCCGCGGGACAACCCCTTTAAGGAGTCCCCCCATTATAAAATTAGAATTCAACGCATTCAGCGGTGGCTTTCAGCTCTCGCATTGGTGGAACAGTGGGGAGGGTAAGTATAACACTTACATTCCCAGACTCAGTGAGTCACCTACTGAGTCATCCCATAAGCTTAACTTCTAGGGCTTAAAGTAGGTGGTAGAGTCTCTTTTAATGGCTGCCCAATTTTGCTGGTAAAAGGTGGCTTTACATGCAAAAACAACACAGCCAATAACAATCCGTCTACAGACTGTGCCAAAATGCTGTTCAGCACATACTTCAGTTGCATCATGGCTGCCCAAGAGTCATACTGGGGGGGTCTTATCTTCAGATGTCCAGATCCGAATTCAACAATCGAAAAACCAAAAGCATAGAAAGGGTTACGTTACACCAATTCATTAATTGGTCACCAAACTGTATATTTGCCCCGGGTGCAGGAAGGCCTAGTTATACCTAAGAACGTTAACATTTTTTAGTTTCCATGTCACAGTTTAGACCTTTTTTCACTATGTCAAGTTTTCAGAGCAGCACTTCAATTTATTCTGCAAATATAATGCTCCATGAATGGACTGGGAAGGACTGTGACTATTAAGAAGCAAATTGTAGATTGTAGTAGCAGATAATAGTAGAATTCCCCTTGCTATTACTCTTTAGCTTGGCTTCAGATACATTATTGGTCCATCTTTTGAAGTTTGCCCAGACCAGGCTTAGGTGTTTGAGATGACAATATGTCTTCTGTAACTGACAAGTCCTAAGATCTGGTCATGGTTGTAATCCATGATGGAGTTCATCCAGGGCTGCAATAAAAATTCCTGACCTCTCTGTCTGATTTTATGACTTTCTATTCCTTACCTATGTAATTAATCACAGTCCTATCAGTTACATACACATATTTGACCTCTTTGACTCCAGGTTCAAATATCTCACCAACAGCAACATCTACATTGAGTTTGTTTGTTCTGCCTGTTTTTGCATGGGTTGTCTCCTGGTTCTCCAATTTCTTCCCACAATTCAAAAGTACATTGGTAGACCAACTGGCTTCTTATTTAATCAGTGAGCAATTGGAAAAATCATAAAGAAACGTTTTATCTTGGGCCTCGTTCACATGACCATTGCATTTTCGCGCTGGTCGCCTTGCAGATGATAATCGCGTAGATTGCGAAAAGCCATGATCGAGTCGCAGCCAAAGTTCGCATTATCTTATCAATTCACACAAGTGGCTGCGACATATATATGCCACAGCACAGAAAACCCTCGGTTGGCATTAATTCTCGGCATGGCTTCTAAGGGTTAAGTGGAGCCAGCCGTAATTGGAAGTTGCTAAACTCCCTCCCCCTCACTTTTTTGGGAGCTTCCATAGTAGTCTATGGGAGCCACCAGCGTATATCGGCTAAAAGATAGGGCAAGACCTCTCTTCTCCTTCTGTGTATAAAATTGGTCGCCATTTTCAGTCTCCGATGTCCTATTATTGTCAGCACAACATTTTTACACAGCTGAATGAATACATTGAAAACCAATGCTCCAAAGGGGCGTGATTTTTTAATATGACAAAATTACCCGCGTAAAAATGCTTTTGTGAATGAGGCCTTAAAGAGAAGTCCATTTTAAACCACTAACAGTTGTCTACATGGTGCTCAACATAAACACAGTTTCCGAGGTAAAGATCTTTTAACCCCATCAAGACCCCGTTTTTTTTCAGCTTTACATTTTAAACCCCTCCCTCTACCTCTGTCTTGAACTTGTGATCACTTGATCGCTTGTGCTATATACTACAACATATGCTTTCAGTGTAAAATGATTTTCAATGTTAGTAGGCATCCATGCATAGCATCCCTGTGAGCCTTCACTAGACTCTGGATTGCCATGCTGGGACATTGGCACCCTGCGATTGTATCCCTGATGGCTGATGAGATGCCCCCTAAGTTAGCTGTTTAGATGTGTGGTCTAAATAGCTAGCTGCTGCGAATAGAACTAAAGGCCCATTTAGACACAATGATTATCACTCAAAATTTGCTCAAAAGCTGTCCTTTCAGCGATAATCGTTGTGTCCAAGTGCGCTGCCATCGTGCACTGTTCTTGCAATATTCATTTATTGGTGATTTCTAGCAAGCTAGAAATCACCGATCACTATTATGAGCGCCGTACGCTGACTTCCTCAGCGGGCGACGCTGATAGTATTCTTTCAGCTGGTATCCCGCTGGCAGTTCTCAGCGGGACACCAGCTGAAAGCTTCAAGAACAATGCAGCTATTTGCATAAACAAAACAGCTGCTTTGTTCTCGGAGCTATCCAGGGGGTATCCCGGTCTGCCTGCATTAACTCTTTAGTAGCCAATTAGCTACTTAGAGTTATGCAAAGATGATCGCTAAAAACTGTCACTCAAACCGTCATTTGAGCAAATTTTGAGTGATCGTTCCATGTAAATGGGCCTTAACTCTGCATCAGTTGCCAACAGCTGTCATCTGTCAAAACAGCTAATAGTCATGAGTATGAAGTAGAATTGGCTCCCGAGTCCCCAATATACATCCTTCGCAATCACATGACATATATTTAAATGATGCAGTTGGAAAGGGGTTAACAGAACATATGATTCAGCTATGAACTTGCTTGACCCAGTGTATTCCTAGTTAAGAGACAAAGACAGCAACTCATGATTAAGTATTGAAGGTTCTGTTGCTTCGTATTTTCCTAACCCTCCTGTTCCACTCTTGACATTTTTATTTCTGATTTCATCATCCATATAAAAAAAAAAAAATCTGCAAACACATTTTCAGCAGTGTTTCTTGGAAGACAGAAATCTGCCTCTTTTCAAACAAGTTTGAACATGTTCAGACATGTTGCTTCAAGCTAAACATAGACTTTTCCTCATCTTTATTTTTGACTTTTAGGTTGGCAGTATACACCGTGATTTTCTAACAGTCACTTTTTGCAGTAAGCAGTTGGATTTCTGGAAATGAATCATGTCTTCAATTTCAAGGGTAATTTATCCTCATTATTAAATGTAAACATCATGATGTATTTTATGTAGTAATTCCTCTCAAAAAGCAGCGTGCCAACTTTCTTCGAAGTTCTGAACATGTCCATAAAAAGGGCTATATATTTACGTATATGATTCACGATGATACAGGTAGAGAATCAGGTTCTGCCGTGCGACTCTTTTCACTTGTTAATGACATCTCTTTTCTTAATAAGCATTCATTGTTAAGGATATATGCATAATATAGTCAAAAGTGGAGTTTATGAGCCATCTATACTAATGAAAGCCCATCCTAAAGAGAACCCGTCACCAATGACAGTCCTCTTTACAGTAGAGCATCAATGTGATACTCTAATAGAGTTATACTAATGAGTATAATTAAATCTATGGTGATCTCCTTAAAGGGGCTACCTAGTTACCACACAACATTCCCCCAACAGCTGCAACTGCATTAAAATAATTCTAACTGTGATACTTTCCTCTTCTGTGCCATGGTGGTCCAACTTCGAAGCTCATTTGTCCTCCCAGTAATTCTTGTGGAAGATGTCATTACAGGAAGTCACCTGACTGCTGTATCCAATCAGAGGCTGAACTCATGTTATCATGGCGCCTAGGATATAAGTGTTAATGACAAGAGAATAATCCATGATCCATGAAAAAAGCTGAATAGCACTCCAAGCATGCCAAGCCAGGGTCATACTGTCCAATGATGAGGGGCTAAAATCCAGAAACAGCTGTCTGTGTATGGATTCTGGCTTGGTTTTCAATTCCCAAACATTGACCCTCCAATGGGTGGAGGTGCAGAGGTATTGTTCCAAATGTATTATTTGCTTATTACCCAGTGGAGCATGAATTGCCTTATAAGTCTCCTCCCTCACCTTCTTAGTGATCTCCCTAAGGAGTGATGTTACCCCACCCGACCCGTAGAATCAAAGAATGATAGCGTTGAAAAGGACCTCCAGGGTAAGCTTGCCCAACCCCCTGCTCAGTGCAGGATTCAGTAAATCATCCCAGACAGATATTTGTCCAGCCTTTGTTTGAACACTTCCATTGAAGGAGAACTCACCAGCTCCTGTGGTAACCTGTTCCACTCATTGATCGCCCTCATTGTCAGAATTTTTTTTTCTAATATCTATTCGGTGTCTCCTCCCTTTCAGTTTCATACCATTGCTTCTGGTCTTTCCTTGTGCAAATGAGAATAGGGCTGATCCCTCTGCACTGTGACAGCCCTTCAGATATTTGTAGGCAGCTATTAAGTCTCCTCTCAGCTTTCTTTCTCATAAGACATGGATTGCAGACCGCTCACCATCTTGGTAGCTCTTCTCTGAACTTGCTCCAGTTTGTCTATATCTTTTTTAAAGTGGGGTGCTCAGAACTAGACACACTATTCCAGATGAGGTCTGACTAAGGTCTGTTAGTCACCGCCCACTGTGCAAGCTTTTCTAGATCTTTTTGAATACTCTCTCTTCCCTAGTGTTAGTTATCCCTCCTAGTTCTGTGTCGACATCAAATTTGATCAGTTTCCCATCAATTCCCTCTTCCAGATCATTTATAAAAATGTTAAACACTGGGCCTAAGAGTCAGGCTTCTTACTAGCTAAGCCAGGATTCTAATGCACATTGATTAGGAGCAAAAGCCCTGAAACAGCTGTCTGTGTATGGATTTTGGCTTGGTTTTCAATTCCCAATCTTTGCTCTGCAGACCTGTATATTAGGTGAGCAGCCACATAGAAGCCAGCATTTCTTTGTCTAGATGGTTGGGGTCTACACAGCATGACATCAGGAGCCACAGACTGTGCACCTTTTGTGTAGAGAGATTTATTGGTATATAATGGCGAAAGGGAGCCCCATAGCCCCCATAGCCAATCAGGAGGCTGGAATCGGCACACGCGAGGGGGCGGAGCTACGCGATGACATGTAGAAGGGGGCGGAGCCAGAACATCGCTGCTGCCGAACCGAGCCGAAGGCAGAAGACCCTTCTGCGCAAGCGCGTCTAATCGGGTGATTAGACGCTGAAGTTAGACGGAGTCATGGAGACGGGGACGCCAGCGCAGGGAAGGTAAGTGAATAACTTCTGTATGGCTCATATTTAATGCACGATATATATTACAAAGTGCATTAATATGGCCATACAGAAGTGCTTAACCCCACTTGCTTTCGCGAGACAACCCCTTTAAGGACTATGCCCCCTCTCTGTGAGAATTGCAATGTAGCCATACGATCTACCTATGATATGTACCCTCTTGTTAGGATAATTTGATGTACCATATGACTTGCTAGAACCAATAGGTATTTTTTAACCCCCCTTTTTGCAACTTTGGGGATTATTTAGTGTATACAATTAACAACAGCTTACCTGTTTTCTCCACACTCAGCACTCTCTGTCCCTTCCAACTCAGCGCTGCTCCTTCGGCTCTTCCCCCTCTTAAAAAGACAGTACTGTGAAAAACATAAAGTCTTTAACATGGAATTATAAGAATTTTTACTCACCTTACACATCCACTGTATCTATTAGAACAGGGAAATGGAGGTCTCTACTTACTAGCATAGAAGGAACTTTTTTTACTGTAAGAGCTACGAGACTATGGAACTCTCCAGATGTTGGGATGGTTGACTTGAATTTGTAAGTATCCTGGGTGCCTTTCTTTAAAGTAACAATAGTAAAAGTTTAATGCACTAGATTACAAGAGACCGGTCATGGGAAATGAATTTCTCACCTAAGAGGAATAAAATTGGCTTCTGACTTAAGGAAATTGTTTTGACTTCCTCTGGATCAACACTACAGGATAGTTGATTTTCAATGATTTACAGAAGTAGCAAATGTTTACAATTAATGCAATATAATAAATTAACTACAGTGTAGTACAATGCTGTAAATATAGTTATCACGATGCACCAGTCATGTATATCTGTACATTTTTTGACAGTCGTACTAACTATGAATTGGAAATGAGAAGTTATAGGAGGAAAATACAAATCATAATGGGAACATTTACAGCTATCTGAATCAGTTTAGTTCTATGGTACCTAACAGATAGAATTACGGTATAATAGGATATTGATTTACAATGAAATCATGCGGTAACTATACTTCAGTGGATAGTACTAGCTAATGGGAAATTCTGGGATAAGCATCTGTATACGATGTGTACGTTAAGCCTGTTGGTGTTTATTGATGTTGATTCAGTTCAAAGGTTTGAATGTCCATAAATAAGTTTGAAGATAAGTATGGTCACAGAGCAACAGTAGACTGGAACTGGAATATCATCAACTAGAGTTTCAGAAGGATTAACCGAAAAGCTGTTTTTTAGATGCTAATGGAAAAATATTGATGTTGCCTTAGATCCTGCTGTCACTTTGAGCTCACTACAATATTAAACCGTTTCCTTGGGCGGTTCTTCTGCAAGAAGTTGAAAAGCAAAGGATTTTATTTTTTCTAGTCATTAGCTAAGACTTCCTAGTAAATGGAATCTCTCTCTCTAGATAAATGATGTCCGTTCATATCCAGGGAACACAACTTATCATAGTGAAAAGTCATGTCTCAAAATTAAGTGGTCTTAAAAAAAACTCTGAAATATTATTTGTCTGGCTATATATTTACATTGGCTACTCTTCGTGCTCCCCTCAGCCAGATGAGTCAATAGAAAGAAAGCTATTCAACAGCTTATTAGTTTAGTCTAAGATCTTTAAAGTTACATAAGCAGGACCTAAAAAGAACACAGGTGTCATCTATACAGTATTCGAACATCTATTCAATTGGGTCCACTTGACAATACAGGATGATTCAAAAAGAATGGTGTAAAAGTAAAGCCTCATTCTCACGAGCGACATGGCATCGCCGTGAGAAAATCGCAGCGATATCGCATCGCCGGTCTTCTCGCGGCAATACCGCAATTTTGTAGCGCTACAAAGTCGCACGACTTTGTAGCATCACATGCGAGGATTTTCGGGGGAGGCTTGAAAAATAAGCCCTACCCCAAATATAAGCTGTAGCTGAAGAAGAGGAGAAAAAATACACATGCATCACCTTAGACGCGCTGTCAGCCCGGATACATCTTCTCCCCGGGTCCCGGCACTGAGCTTCTTCTTCTGTTCTTGCCAGGGTTTGAAAAATCCCCGCCTTCTGGAAGCACTGGCTGTGATTGGCTCTGATTAGCTAAGCATCAGCCAATCACAGCCAGCGCTTCCAGAAGGCAGGGATTTTTCAATCGCCAACCAGAACAGAAGAAGGAGATCAGTGTCAGGAACCAGGGAGAAGCTGCGGCTGGGCTGACAGTGCGTCTAAGGTGATGTATGTATATATTTTTTTCCCCTGCAGTTAGGGCTTAGTATAGGCTTTGACAGTAGGATTTCCGACTTACAAAGTTGCATCATACTGCACGAAAACTGCGTTTTCTTGCGATGCGATGCAACACAGAGGGAGGCTCCATAGGGAAACATGGGCTACAAAACCTCACGAGTCGTGTGCATATAGCTGGACCCGTGAGGTTTTGTGTCGGGTTGTCGCATGCTATAAAATATCGCATGTGTGAAGTAACCCATAGAAAAGCATGGGCTTCTCATACATGCGATTTGTAGCATTGTAGCAACGCGACACAATCGGGAGACTTTGTCGACCGTGTGAACGAGGTTTAAAACTGATTTATTCATACATGGATTGTCACAGAACAGTCAAAATGATATGAAAAGATAGAAGAACGCTTCAAGTTTTTAATGTACCGTACAGATGTTTGATGTAGACGTTGTTGGTAAAACTAGATGACCTAAAACAAAGCATCTCGCATGAACCCGCCATTTCTTCTTTCCTGGGAGTACAGGACATGAATATTCAGTAACATCCTTGTATTCTTTCTTGCTATTTCTGAAGAAGGGGCTGCATCCCCGAAACGCGTTATTTGTGCTGGCTATGCTAATAAAGAGGATATTGGGTTAATTCCTTTGCTTTTACGCACTTTGCATTATAAGGGTTGTGCCCACGGGCCATCATTTTCTCCTTTTTACAATTAAGCATTTCTATGCCCTGTTACCTATGGTGATTGTAATTGGACTGGCAGCACCCTACTCACTATTCTACAAAAAAACTAATCTGAATATTTGGATCACATCCCTAATAGGAGTATCTCCACCCTTCTCTTCTCTTGGATTCATATAATAGGTCATTTTCTGACGATACCTTCCCTTTATATTTTTCCTTTATGTTCAGGCTGAACTGCCATTCCTTACTTGCCTGAAATCCCTTTAAGATAGAAGATGTTAGAATAAACACTATATCCACCTTTGCAATCAATTTTTTATTGTCCAAAAAGTAGAAAAAATAAACCCAATTTGCAATTAGTTGCTAAATACAATCTGCTGTTTTGCTTTTGCATCTACTATGCATTCCTATGTATTTCCATGTTTACAGTCTAGAATAATAATCTATGTAGTCTAATGCTGAAGTCATACTCCCTTCTTTGTGTTGCAACACCTGATTAATGCTCCGACCACTGTGTAGTGGGCAACGCTTGTAACTGCAGCCACGGCGCCAATTAATTCTAATTCGAGCTGCTTCTGCAATTACCAACGATGGCCATTGCACATGGATGGGTGCATCTGCTTTAGCGGATCCCTGATTAATGGATCGGCCAAGGTCCTGAGTAGCGGACCCAAGCTGATAAACTATTGATGACTAGAGATGAGCGAGCGTACTCGTTAAGGCAAAATACTCGAGCGAGTATTGCCATTTTCAAGTACATGCCCGCTTGTGCCAAGGCGGTGGGGGAGAGCAGGGAGGAGGAACGGAGGGGAGATCTCTCTCTCTCCCTCTCCCGCCCGCTCCCCCATGCTCACTCCCACAACTCACCGCTCACTCTCACCGGCCCCCGAATCTTTTCTCACGAGCGGGCATGTACTCGAAAATGGCAATGCTCGCTCAAGTATTTTGCCTTAGCAAGTACGCTCGCTCATCTCTATTGATGACCTATTGTGAGGAAAGATCATCAATAGTATTTTCTCTGGGAAAACCTCTTTAAGAGTAGAGGGTTGTGTGAAGACTAAAGAAGTCTGCGCAAACAAGTTAAGTGTGTCTCTCAAACTCTGTAAGTTCAAAAAACTATTTGCTAATATGATCAAAGTTTTCTCTAGATTCAAGACGCACAATTTTCCAAAGTGCTACATGAAGTAAAAAAAATGAAGCTGCAACTTATGATCAGATCTTTGAAATATGCAACTATCAGAGGCTCACAATATATATGGCGATATACAATAACTCTGGGTTATTAGTTGTAAATGACTGATTTATCACATCATTCCATGAAGAAATACAGAAGATCATCCTAACATTCTGAAACATAAATAACGGATTTGTTTTATGTATCATTCACTCTATTTATTAGGAGGATTGCACTTTCTGAATACTTTAAGATCATATATTTCAAACAGCGAGAAGTAGATAAGAGAAAGCAGTAGGAGAGGACATTATTTTTCTCTCCCGTAATGCAGGTGTAGCGGTGTGATGCTGATAATGTAGTCACCCTATAAATGATACAGCTGTGCAACTTTATAGCCAAACAAGCGATAATGTAAGACTGAGTTATATTTAAAATGAGGAGCAGATAAAATATGCGCTAAAATAACTACAAGGGCATTATGTGTGATTCTACTAGCTTCTTTTAGGGTTTCACAAACAGCAGTTTTAGTTAAAATGCTGCATTCTTTCTGACATTTTTTGTTGGATTTGTTTTTCAGTAGATACTAGCAATTATTAGGAAATTATAGTATTTCTGGTGGTGCAATGCGCCACACAGCTGTGCTACATGCATGTCACACAGACAGCACTGCAACGTAGATTGTTCATACAGCAATGGATGGGGGATACAACAGGGATCAGAAGCCCCTGATCAACGACAACCTGTTTGTCTGTGCGTGAGTGAGTTTGTGATCACATGACGGTGAGTCTCTTCCTGATTGAGTGCTCAGCCCCTGATCACATGACTGTGACATGATTAAAGGTCCCGCATCCTTGTGCAGATTATGGGTGGACTACAAGTTGCTATGGGGTTTGTAACGAACACCTATCCGGACAGCAGCTGTGTGTGTAGAGGACCTGTGATGATGTCACCATCATGGAGGGAAAGGGGGAAAGGGGCTTGTTATTTGCCAACTTATTCCACTTTTATGTAATTTATTTATGACCTCCAAGCTGGGTACTCATTTTACCGACCTCAGAAGCATGGAAGGTTGACTCAACCTTGAGCCAGCTACCTAAACCACGTGGGGATTGAACGTGCAACCTTTAGGTCATAAGCGAGATCTTAGGACTGCATACTACTGCCTTAACACTCTGTGCCACACAAGGAGCATGTAACTCACTAGGGATAATGGACCCTTGATGAAGTCACCATCATGTGATCAGGGGCAGAGCATGTAAGTCACTCACAAACTCACTCACGCACAAACGGACAGGTCATCGTTAATGGTTTGATTAGCTGAAGATTAATAGAAGATATGAAAAACACTGCTGAGGCATAATTTAAACACCCATATTTGTGTGCATATTTGCGTAGGGAAACATATGAAACGAATTAGGCTGATTGTTTCAATTGTACAGGATGGTTGCTATGGTTTTTTTTGCATGTGCAGTAAAAAACTCAGTTGCGCATGCAAATACGTATCGCTTGATGCAGAAAAAGGTGGCACAAATGGCGCGCAAATCTGCATATGCTTTATGTGAATCTGGCCTAACAGTACTTTTTTTTGTACCTTATTTGCTGTTTTTTGTACTGTTTTGCTTCGGTTTTGATGTGTTCTTCAAGTTCATGGGTTTTCTTTCAAAATGAGTATGCTTTAGGCTGGATTCACACGACTGGGTCAGATTCCACGTATGGGAGGCCCGCAGCAGATACCGGCTGTGAGTCTGGCTGGTGACCTTGCATACGGCAATTAATTGTATTGCGCATAACCGCGGCGGCACGTTAACTGCATACATTGATTGACATCAAAGGAGGCCGTATGTTCTGCTGTAAAATAGGGGATGCTGCAATTTTTCTTCCACTCACGGAATAGGCAATTTGTATCCGCAGTTCAAATCCGGTTGTTCAAGACTGTCCTTATGTATGGCTTTCTCAGGTATTTCCCCATTAGGGCCAGCGTCCTTTTACACAGGGCAAAACCACGCAATATATGTCATTTCTACAGAGGTTGTCACACCATACTCAAACCTGCACTATCACTCTTTCTCATGTGCCTTACTGTGCATTGCATTTTTCTTCATAAACCATTTACATGACATAAAACAGGTTGCATGGCATCGTACACATTATGTCATAATCATTTAACACTACAATATCTTAACGACTACCCCACAAGGCCCTGCCTTAAACTATGAGGCCTAAACTATAATTATGCAGGCGTTGCTTGATAGCTTTCACGGACACCCTTCCTAGCCAGGCATTTTACACCAAAGTATTGCAGGGGAACGAGTCCACTTACAAATTTTCCTAGCAGCAGGATCCATTTCTTTTTATGCAGCATTGACTTCTTTGGCACAGCAGAAATGGTGTCAGGCAACTGCAGTCAGGGAGACTCCCTCTCCTCTCACACGTTGCTGGGGGCCTTCACCCTGGTTCTTGGGTCCCTGCTCTATGTTCGGCCTTCAGTCATCAGGTCCCTTGGTGGTCTATGCACTGCTTTACTGGCAGTCTCTTTCTGGTGCTGCTTCTCTAATAGCCTCCCCAGTATGTGGAAAAAAAGCTACCTGCCTTTGCTGCTGCTGGCTCTGCCCCACAAACACTGCTGCTGTCACTCTACTATGGCTGGCTCTCTGCAGCCCTTTATAAGGTTCCTGCTGCCCCCAGAACCTTCCAACAGCTTCTCAAAGGAGAAGAGGTGGGGCTTAGCAGCCAGACATCATAGAGGTGATGGGGATTCCTTCTAGCACTTCACAGTACTTCTGTTAACCCCTTTCTCCCCTGTTGCTGCATTGGCAGGGGCGAGGGGACCTCTACCATGTGCCCTGAGCACCTATGACAGCTCCCCCTTCCACTTGGCTGAATCTCAGGCCAGACGGGCCAGAGATTGACATGTTAGCACTCTGGGTTGCTTGTCAAGGAAATGTGGAGGAAGGTTGGGAACTCCCTCCATCTCCTTGCATATCTACCACTATATTGTTGTAGTGGCCTGAAGTACATATATCTGTCCCCTCCATAACTGTCACACATGTCATGGCTTTCATGTGGATGCTCTGTGCAAATTGTTTTGTGTCTAGTTATGTGTATTGTACAACTGCAGCATGCAAGAGGTTAATGTCTATGAATGTCTGGGATATGTCTGGAAATTGTAACCAATTGTCCTGTCACGTGGGTATGGAAGGAGTTTAAGGTGTGGTTGAAAAGGTTCAATTTTCTTCAACGGTAGTATGTGGAGTGGAGTGCCGGCCACATGGGGGTACTTTCAACCCTCATGTGGTGAAGAATGGAAGAGGAAGAGAGGTTCCTGAGTGACTTAACCCCAGGACCCTTATCCTAGGAGAGAGAAAGAGAAGGAGCCCGCCATGCAGTGTTCAGACAACTGTCTGCAAGTGAGTGTCAGTGGAGTAATTTGTCCTTCTCCGGTGTGTGTCCAGGAGGGCAGTCATACAGATAACTTAGACTGTAGCCCTGATTTCATCCTGTGTTCTCCTCCCTGACATCTTTAACCTGTTCTTCCTGCACTGGCGTGTGAAATTATAGTCTCTGAAAGTAAAGTTCCAGTCTTTGACCGTTCCCAGTGAGTGAAGTTGTCAACTATCTGTGTGTGGACTTTTTTACTTTTCCCTTCGGCTATCCTGTGGAGTAAGGAACGGTGGCGTCACCCATGACATCTTTATTCAAGCCCAGTAAATAATAAAGGTTGTGCCAGCAGCACCAATGTAAACCCAGTCCTGGGTCAGACTAAAAAAATGCAGCCAGGCGGTATTTAGGAGCCTGAATCCAGCACCTGAACAAAGTTCATAAACATAAGAAAAACTCTGGTAGCATGCAGGGGTGCAAGTCCATAGAAGATTTATTCTCCAATCACTTACAGAATGGCAAAATTTCGGCCATATTGGCCTTTCTCATGCTTGAACTCCTAGATATGTCATTGAATTTGGGATTACTTCACACTTTAAATGTTCAATTCAACTCAAATGTCTGCTCAATCAAGAGCAATTAATGGTCATTCCATAAATCATTCTCCTCCATACAGATCTATTGATTACTGCTTCCTTGTATTTACTCACGTTCATGTTGGTACCAGATTTGTCAGTATCAAGCCAAGGAGTTCTTGGGCAGTCTTTCCCTCCTACTTCCACTGACCATTCCTAGTGCCTTCTCAACTGAATTGCTGTACATGACATGGCCGAAGTGGGATATTTTCTGTTTGGTGATCTTGGCTTCTAGTCAAGGTCTTTGGCTTGATCCAGAGGACTCTTTATTGGCGATTCTCACTGTCCGAGGGGTTTGTGAAGAGTCTCCTCCAACACCACAGCTTGATAAAGTCTATGTAAATGTTAGTGTAGTTTAAAGGGGTATTCCCATTTTAGACATTTAAGGCATATCCATAGGATGTCATAAATGGTTGACATGCAGCAGGCGGTCAAGCCTCTAAGACCCGCATCTGTCTCAAAAACAGGCTCCGACAAGCCTGTTGTAGCTCATCTCTACTGCTTGAGGTGGCCAGGATTATGGGAACAACCAAAGAGCCCGCTCTGTACCGCTTCCGTAATTTACAAAGAAACAAATGGGGATTGCATAAACATTGTAGGACAGTGAACATTTGCTGCTCTCCTAAGTTATGGAAATAGCCTAACTCATCGTACAATACTGTTTACACAACTACAATTCACTTCTATGGGAGTTACATAAGCAGAATAGAAAAGCCAGTTTGGTCGTTTCCATAATCCCGACAACTGGTTGCCCCTGCATTCAGACAGTTATTCCCATCTCAAGTAAGATATCATTTCTCATGATACAATTTCAGTATATTATCAGGACATGATGGCGGAACCCTCCATAGATTGCCACTTCCATCACAACCACTGGGTGGCTATACAGACATATATAGCATATAGATCACTTAACAGAGTATTGTGAAATCATATGTTTTTTCAAAGATTGTAATCTCACTCTACACATCTTGGGATATGACAAGCCAGGAGGAAAGTTAATGAACTGCACACCTATATAAGTGCAGAAGCATTTACTAACTTAGATATAATTGTTTAAGGCTTTTTACCCATCCTTTAAACTTTATCATTTTTTACAAGCACTTTATAAAAATCATAGCATGAAATCATTTTTTTAATTCACATTTTGAAGTCTAATGTCTACCAAAGTTGACTTTGCACCCCTGAATGTTAGCCTTTTCTAAATGCTTATTCTCATTTCTTTTCTTTAACTACCTTAGGCAAATAACATGAATGTATGGATGAGTATTAATATTCATCGTTAGTCAGCTCACTTCAGGTAATTTTTACTAAATTAGATTTTTCACACATTTAGGCCTCATGTCCACGGGGAAAAGAAGAATTAAAATCTGCAGCGGATTCTAACTCTTCATCCGCACGCGGATCCGCACCCCATAGGGATGCATTGACCACCCGCGGGTAGATAAATACCCACGGATGGTCAATAAAAGTGAATAAAATATGGAGCAGGAAAAAAATGGAAATGCTCCATTTTCGTGCGGGTCTCCCGCGGGGACGGCTCCCGCAGGCTTCTATTGAAGCCTATGGAAGCCATCCGGATCCGCGGGAGACCTAAAATAAGAATAAACTTACCTGCAGCGGACCGTGCAGATCTTCCCTTCTTCGCGGCTGGATCTTCTTTCTTCGGCCCGGCGGATGTGCCCAGCGCATGCGCGCGGCACGCCGCCGACGTGCCGAGCACATCCACCTGTCGAAGAAAGAAGATCCGGCCATGAAGAAGAGAAGATCTGCATGGACCCCTGTGGGTAAGTTTATTCTTATTTTCAGCGCTCATGTCCGCGGGGCAGGGGGGACCCGCTACGGATTCTCCATGGAGAATCTGTAGCGGGCCTGATTTTCCCCGTGGACATGAGGCCTTAAAGGAGATGTCCCGAGGCAGCAAGTGGGTCTATACACTTCTGCATGGCCATAATAATGCACTTTGTAATGTACATTGTGCATTAATTATGAGCCATACAGAAGTTATAAAAAGTTTTATACTTACCTGCTCCGTTGCTGGCGTCCTCGTCTCCATGGAGCCGACTAATTTTTGGCCTCCGATGGCCAAATTAGCCGCGCTTGCGCAGTCCGGGTCTTCAGCTTTCTTCTATGGAGCCGCTCGTGCCAGAGAGGGGCTCCGTGTAGCTCCGCCCCGTCACGTGCCGATTCCAGCCAATCAGGAGGCTGGAATCGGCAGTGGACCGCACAGAAGAGCTGCGGTCCACGAAGGTAGAAGATCCCGGCGGCCATCTTCAGCGGTAAGTATTGAAGTCACCGGACCGCCGGGATTCAGGTAAGCGCTGTGCGGGTGGTTTTTTTAACCCCTGCATCGGGGTTGTCTCGCGCCGAACGGGGGGGGGGGTTAAAAAAAAAAAAACCCGTTTCGGCGCGGGACATCTCCTTTAAGGGCTCATGCCCACGGGCATATGTGTAAAACGCCAAGGGTCTCCCACACAGCCCATACACTCTGTCGGCAGAAAGCCGTTAGAGATGGTGTATGGCACTGTGCATGCCCGGGAATCTAATGTCATGGACATGCGCAGTGTGATTCTTTTTTAAATGCATTGCATACGGCGAGCGTATCATATGCATCCCAGAGAAGGACTACGTATCATACGCAGAGACATAGAGCATGCTGTGATTTCTTGCATATGGATATACTATGTTCACACGCTGGTGTCCATGGAAGAATGAAAGTCCATTGACTTTCATTGCCTCCATGCACTGCGCATCATGCATGCATGCAACGCATGAGAAATGCACGGTGAAAAAACGCCCATGGACATGAGTCCTAACATTTTATTATTGACTCTATGCACTCTTAGGACTTTAAAGAACATTCATTATAAAAAAAACTGCTCTCAGGAAGCAGAGAACCTCAATTCTGCGAGGGCATGAATGCTAGGGATTGTAGATTGGCACTTGCTCAAACCTTCCCAAGTTGGTTTCTACATAAGACTCTGATCACTGTTGTAAGGTATCTAATGTATTAGGGTGGTTTACATCTGCATCGAGGATTCTGGATTCCTGGCAACCCATTGGTCCTCCTCAATTACATCGTCGAAGTAAACCATCTATTCACCTTTTATATGCACACATTAATCGCGGCATTTAAGGGGTTAAGAGTTGAAATTAGTGATCTCATCGATCCCTGCTGTTGCAGTGGGAGGCTGGCTATTAGAGATTAGCGAACGTACTCGTTTAGGGCGATTTCGCAATCGAGTACCTGACTACTCGGGCGAAAAGATTCGGGGGGCGCCGGGGGTGAGCGGGGGGGGGTGCAGAGGGGAGAGAGCTCCCCCCTGTTCCCCACTGCCACCCCCCGCTCCACCACACCGCTCCCCCCCCCCCCCCCCGGCGCCCCCCAAATCTTTTTGCCCGAGTAGTCAGTTACTCGAAAAAAGCGGTGCTCGATTGCAAAATCGCCCTAAACGAGTACGTTTGCTCATCTCTAGTGGCTATCAATCACAGCTGTCTCCCACTGTGGGATGATGCGGGCTTCCTTCTGAGCCTGCTCCATCCACAAGATGTTAGTTTACCTTCTGTTGTGTTAACTACCACCCTGCCAGGGTGTAAACTTATGTCCTGTGGCATTAAGGAGTTAAGGAATCCCCATGTTTGTCAGCATAATGTTTCAGAGGGAATGACCCCAAAAAATGTTTAAAATATTTTTTAAGTGCTTTCCTACTCTGGTCTTAAAAGTATGTTTAATGCACCTGATATACATTTTGGCAACCTGTCAGCGGGCGATGATTCGCGGGCGACAGTTTTGTGTATTGAATGGATATGATTTCTAAATATCACTGTTGCACATTTACCAATGTAGGAATGTTCTCCAGGGGGTGGGGTGGCAACAACACACTGGACTCAAATGTTCATGAAAAACTCACTTTCGTCTTTATTTTGACGTATGCTCCAGTCCATACAAACAGCAACACGAAGTCCATGCAGTATAACCAATGAAAATGCTGCACCACGCAGGGTGCTCACAGGCTTCTCTGGGTCTTGCTGTGAAGTGATATTCCCTCCTCAGGCTGTCAGAGTTCTCTGGGAACCAGGCTGAAACTCTGGACTGGATCGCCACCCTGTCCAAATCAAGAGCCTGGGAGGGAGATATATTCCATCCACCACTTCACCCTTTAACTGCCTACACCATGTTGATATATGGATTGAGTGATGTACATGTCATCATAGCTATGCCACCACTGTGTTACATGGTTTTATGTGATTGATGAATTATAACTAGCAGTGAGTGAACCAAAACAGTCAAAGTATGTTTTGGGTTGAGCGTTGCAAAATGTTCAGCAAGAACCCGAATCTTGGGTGGTTTGTCTTGGTCAGACACACTAAAAGAAGAAGGAAAAAGCAAAATAAGAACAAGAAGATGAGAAGAAGAATGAGAAGGAGAAAGAGAAATAAGAAGAAAAGTAAGAAGATCAAGAAGAATGAAAAATGAGAAAGATGGAAAAATATTATTTTTCCTTTTTTCTTTATGCCTTCTCTTTCCTTCTTCTCTTCTACATTTTCCTTATAAAAGACTGACTCCCTAGGGCGGCAGTCTTTTTTGCCCCAGTGCCTACAGCTGAGTTCTCTGGGAACCAAGCTGAAACTCTGGACTGGATCGCCACCCTGTCCAGATTAAGAGCTTTGGGGGGAGATATATTCCATCCACCACTTCACCTTTAACTGCCTACATATCACCCCCCTCTTCTCTAGACTAGTGGGCTGGGCCTCTTTGGTGATCAGACAATGCCCCCTAGACAGGGCATTAGCATTACCTTGTGATTTGCCTGGTCTTTATTCGAGGGTGAACTTGAAGTTCTGAAGCAAAAGAAACCACCTCGTCACCCTCGCATTCTTTTCCTTATTTTGCTTCATCCAGGTCAAGGGGGCATGGTCTGACCCCAATTTGAACTCTCTCCCCAAGAGATAGTACCTTAACATTTCTAGTGCCCATTTTACTGCTAAAAATTCATGTTCAGCAAGAGCATAATTCTTCTCCGCAGGAGATAGTTTCCGGCTTAAATACAGTACTGGGTGTTCTTCCCAATTTATGGACTGGGACAACACTGCACCCAACTCTACATTAGAAACATCTATCTGCACAATAAATCCTTTCGAGAAGTTGGCCGTTATCAATACTGGCTGTTGGCAAAGAGCAGACTTTAAACTTTGAAAGGCCTACTCAGCCTCGACTGTCCATGCCACCATTACTCACTTGCCCCCTTTCGTCAAGTCCGTAAGTGCTGCTGGAATGGAGGCAAAGTTAAGCACAAACCTACGGTAGTACCCGGTGATTCCTAAAAAGGCTCTGACCTGTTTTTTTTTTTTTTAAAGGTACAGGCGATGCTTGTATGGCCTCTACCTTGTTGACCTGGGGTTTAATGATACCATGGCTAATAACATAGCCAAGGTACTTGGCTTTCTCCAGGGCCAGTGCACATTTTCCAGGGTTTAAGGTTAAACCTGCCCCTTTTATGGCATCCATGACCGCCTGTACATTCCCAAGGTGACTCTTCCAATCGGTACTATAGACTACGACATCGTCTAGGTACACGGCAGAATAGTTACGGTGAGACCCTTAAAATCCAATCCATTAGCCTTTGAAAGGTGGCGGGCGCGCCATGTAGTCCAAACGGCATGTCTTCGTACTGAAACAAGCCCTCTGGGGTTGAGAAGGCCGTTTTCTCTTTGGCCTTGTCAGTCAGAGGTATTTGCCAGTACCCTTTGGTAAGGTCCAGTGTGGTGATATATCTGGCATTACCCAGTCTCCAAATTAATTCATCAACCCTGGGCATGGGATATGCATCAAATTTGGAGATTTCGTTTAACTTCATGAAATCATTGCAAAACCTCCAAGTACCATCCGGTTTGGGGACTAACACAATGGGGCTTGACCGCTCGCTTTTGGATTCCTCTATCACTCCTAATTCCAGCATGCACTTAACCTCGGCAGAAACTGCTTCCCTGTGTGCTTCTGGAATCCTATATGGTTTTAAGTTTACCTTCATCCCAGGTTCAGTTATGATATCATTTGTTATGACGTGTGTACGACCGGGCAGGTCAGAGAATTTGTCTCCATTTCTTTGCAGGAACTCTTTTGCCTCCTGCCGTTGGCACACCAAGATGGCCTCACCTACTCCAACATCGGGCAGGGAGGGCTGCGGCCCACCCCTCCTGATGCTTGAGGTAGCCAAAGCTTCTCTATCCTTCCAGGATTTTATTAAATTAACATAATACACCTGATACGGCTTCCTTTTTCCCGGCTGGTGCACTCTATAGTTTACGTCGCCTACCTTCTCAACGATTTCGTAGTGACCCTGCCATCTAGCGAAGAATTTACTCTCTACAGTAGGCACCAAGATGAGAACTCAGTCACTGGGACTAAAAGTTCTCACCCTGGCAGAACGATTGTACACTCTGCTTTGGGCCTCCTGTGCCCTCTGCAAGTGTTCCCTGACAATGGACATTACAGTATTAATGCGATCTTGCATCTGAGCCCCGTGCTCGATGATGCTCCTATAGGGAGTAGACTCGGTCTCCCAGGTTTCTCTGCCTATATCCAACAACCCTCTGGGGTGCCGACCATATAGCAACTGAAATGGCAAGAAGTCTGTGGAAGTCTGTGGTACTTCCCGTATGGAGAACATGAAATAAGGTAACAGACGGTCCCAGTCCCGACCATCTATCTGTACTACCCGCTTTAGCATTTGCCTCAGGGGCTTATTGAACCTCTCCACCAACCCATCCTTCTGAGGGTGGTATACTGTGGTTTGTATGTGATCAATTTTAAAGAGTTGACACAATTCTTTTGTTACTATGGACATGAAAGGGTTCCATTGGTCCGTGTGGATTTCCTTGGGAAGACCTGTTCTGCAGAACATAAGGGACAACTCTTGCGCAATATTTTTAGCAGAAGGGCTTTTTAAAGGGATTGCCTCAGGGTATTGAGTGCCATAATCTAACACGACCAAATTGTATTGATGTCCCCTAGCCGACTTGACTATCGGACCCACTAAATCCATTCCAATTCTCTAAAAGGGAACCTATATAATTGGGAGAGGCACTAAGGGACTGTGCAAGTGCGACACAGGAGCGGTGATCTGACAGGTGGAGCACGACTCATAGTACTCCTTTATGTCCTTGTATACCCCTGGCCACAAGAACCTTTGAAGAATTCTATCTTGTATTTTATCAGTTCCTAAATGTCCTCCTAATACATGATTATGTGCTAAGTTTAGCACCTTGCGCCTGTATGGCTTCGGCACGACCAACTGTTCCACTACTTCCCGCTTGTTTTTTTTACTCTATACAACAGTTATTATTCATGGCAAAATGGGGGAACCGTTGGTCAGAACCCAGTTCCTGTGACAGACCATTTATCACTATGATATTTTCTTTGGCATTGATAAGAGTGGGGCCCCTTAGCTGGGCTGTCTCAAAGTTCTCAGGCACATCCCCCAGATCGGACACATCCTGAACCGAGGGGTAGACTTCCTCCTCAGCGTCATCTCCAGCCAAGACCTGTAAAGGAAAAGTTACATTCTCTGGTTCAACGTCCACATTAACCCCGCTATCCTGCAGAGGTGTAAGGTCAGCAGGGTTTATTTCAGTCTCTTTAGAAGGGATTATCATTTTTCCCCACAAGTCCCAGAATACCAGAAAATCGCACCCTAATATCACGATATGCATCAATTCTTTGACAACACCTACATCATAGGTCACGGTTCCGACATGAGTCTCAAAGTTACATTGTGCCATAGGATATACCCTTGTGTCACCGTGCATACATACCACACTTATGTGCTTACCTGGTATAAAGCCTTCTGCTATCTGGCTAGCATGCACTAAGGTGACCAGGCTACCCAAGTCCAGTAGAGCCTCCACAGAATGGTGGTTTACACTTATGCGACACAGTTGTGGCTCAGTCTCTGTGAGGCATTGCAAATAGGCCGTGCGAACAAGAATCGGTGCCAAGCACCGTCACGCTCCATAGGCTCATTGGTAATAGGGCACTGAGCCAACATATGCCTGAGCCCCTGGCATCTCCAGCACCTCAAAGGCCCTGGCTTCCTCTGCTTAGCAAACGGGTTGGGGCTATCAGGGGCTTTTAACTCCAACGGTGCCCCTTCCAGTGGCCTGACCTCCTTCCTGCCATGCCACAGCTTTCCTCCGGCATTTGGTGGTCTCTTACCCCGTGTAGGCCTGGAACCCGTAGTAGGGGTCTGGAAGGAATGGATGTCCCGGAGGTTGTTCTCAGTCGCAGTTTAGCGGTCAATCAGATCTACCAGCTGATTGGCATTAGAGATGAGCGAGCACCAAAATGCTCGGGTGCTCGTTACTCGGGACGAACTTTTCGCGATGCTCGAGGGTTCGTTTCGAGTAACGAACCCCATTGAAGTCAATGGGCGACCCGAGCATTTTTGTATATTGCCGATGCTCGCTAAGGTTTTCATTTGTGAAAATCTGGGCAATTCCATTCAATGACATCATTGTCATTGGCTGTGATTGGCTGAAGGCACGTGTGTTTTCTGGAGGCGGGGATTTAAAGCCCTGTGTCCAGAAAGCAATGCTCTGCCGGGGACCAGGAGAGAGCGACAGCCTGCAGCAGCGCCGCAGAACGCCAGGAGAAGTGAGTAATGATTTTTATTCTTTGCTCCGCTGTATTCCCGGCGTATAAGGTGACAGTTGGGGGGTCGTCTTATACGCCCCGTCGCCTTATACGCCGGTATATACGGTATATATTTTTATTGTAACACATTTCTGGATGAATTGCAGGGAAGGGCTTATATATTTAAGCCCTTCCCGACAATTCATCCCGTGATCGCCGGCAGCCCATTGCTTTCTGTGGAACCTGCTGTATTGCCGGCTCCATTGAATTCAATGGGCAAACATCGTTCTTCTCTGCCACAGCTGTTACAGCTGTGGCAGAGGAGAACGATCATTGTGCTGACAGTGGGGGGGGGGGGGTCTCACTCTTGCCACTGTTGTGGCTTAATAGTGAGACCTCAGAGCCCGAAATGCAGCCCTTGCCTTCTATATGTTCTCAATGGGGTCGGCGCTGCTGTCGCCGGCCCCATTGAGCGAATATAGAGAAGAGAACAGGAATCGCAGATCGCACATAGGTGCGATCTGCGATTTCTATGGCCTAAGAAGGACCGTTGGGGTTCTTGAAGCCTAAAATAACTCCTAACACTCTCCCTATAGCAGCAGCACCAGCAGCAGCACTTTCCCTGATTTATGTCAGAAGGCATCTGTGGCGAGCCGCGGGAGGGCAGATTTTAATACTCGGGTGACACCTAATCTCGCCAGCCACTCACTGCAGGGGGGTGGTATAGGGCTTGAACGTTACAGGGGGAAGTTGTAATGCCTTCCCTGTCTTTCTATTGGCCAGAAAAGCGCGCAAATTTCTCAGGGAAGAAAATGAAAGTAACTCGAACATCGCGTGGTACTCGTCTCGAGTAACGAGCATCTCAAACATCCTAATACTCGAACGAGTATGCTCGCTCATCTCTAATTGGCATCCTTGGGTCCTCCATAGCCGACCCAGCGTTGCAGATCTGCCAGCAGGGCATGGGTATAATGGACCTGCATGACCTTATCGACCATCTGGGTGGGTGTGTACACGTCCGGCTACAGCCATTTTTTTATGAGATGGTACAGGTCAAACATCTGCAACCTGGCCGATTGGTCGGACCTGTAGCTCCAATTGTGTACTCTCAGCGCCTGGACCGCCGCCGTAACATCGAGACGAGTCAGGATCTCTGCTTTTAATCTGGCGTAGTCATTTACCTCGTGAGCACTGAGGTCATGGTACACCTTCTGTGGTTCCGCAGTGAGGAACGGTGCTAGAACCTTGACCCACTCAGCCTTGGGGAGTTTCTCTCGTTCGGCGGTTCTCTCAAACATGGTCAGATAGGCCTCAATATCATCATTAGGAGTCATCTTTTGCAGGCATTTCTGCACAGTCTCTCTGGCAGTAGACAGAGCTCCTTCCTTCCTTAAGGCCGGATGCTTTAGGAGGACATCCGTCAGCAGGTCCATCCACGCCAACAGCTCCTCCATGGCTGGGGTTGGTGCCTGCATTGCAATTGCAGACTTCACCCAGGACATTCACCAGGTGCCATGCCGTTGCCCTCAGCAGTCCTGATTGCTGCCCGCATCCAAGCACCAAATGTAGGAATGTTCTCCAGGGGGTGGGGTGGCAACGACACACTGGACTCAAATGTTCATGAAAAACTCACTTTCGTCTTTATTTTGACGTATGCTCCAGTCCACACAAACAGCAACACGAAGTCCATGCAGTATAACCAATGAAAATGCTGCACCACGCAGTGTGCTCACAGGCTTCTCTGGGTCTTGCTGTGAAGTGATATTCCCTCCTCAGGCTGTCAGAGTTTTCTGGGAACCAGGCTAAAACTCTGGACTGGATCGCCACCCTGTCCAGATCAAGAGCCTGGGAGGGAGATATATTCCATCCACCACTTCACACCCTTTAACTTCCTACACCATGTTGATATATGGATTGAGTGATGTACATGTCATCATAGCTATGCCACCACTGTGTTACATGGTTTTATGTGATTGATGAATTATAACTAGCAGTGAGTGAACCACAACAGTCAAAGTAAGTTTTGGGTTGAACTTGGCAAAATGTTCAGCAAGAACCCGAACCTAGGGTGGTTTGTCTTGGTCAGACACACTAAAAGAAGAAGGAAAAAGCAAAATAAAAATAAGAAGATGAGAAGAAAAATGAGAATGAGAAAGAGAAATAAGAAGAAAAGTAAGAAGATCAAGAAGAATGAAAAATGAGAAAGATGGAAAAATATTATTTTTTCTTTACGCTTTCTCGTTCCTTCTTCTCTTCTACATTTTCCTTCTTGTTTTTCCTTCTTTTTCTGCATTATGCGTGTTTTTTTTGTTCTCTTATGTGCACAATAAAAAATTGCATCTATTAGAACCATTGGTTTTCTATGCAGTGTTCGCATGTTCGTTTTTTAGAGGGCAAAATACTCGCACCTGCAAAAGATAGGACATGCGTGCCTATAATGCACGCTGGTAAGGCCCATGCTGCGTGTAAAGACATTGTGTTACAGAGGTGACAGGGGACAACGGGGATCCCAGAGGGTTTCGTTAATCCCTGCGGGGAGTCCTGTCATCACTGAACACTGTGACAGCACAGTAATGAGGGGTCTGCAGCGGGGATGAAAGAATACCTGTCTGCTGATCAACTTTCTAGTTTTGGCAAAATACAGGAGAAGACTGCCGGGGGTGGGGAGAAGATTCTAGGTGAGTTAACTTTTATTTTATTTTTTTCCCTACAGCTGGAAATGATTTTCGAGGTAGGGCTTATATTTCAAGCCCCCCCGCCCGAAAATCATTGCAGCGCCTGCCCCATCGAAAGCAATGAGATAGCATTGTGGTCCACTGCCACAGCTGTGCCAAGAGATTCTTTCATTTGCACAGCTGTTCCAGTGAACGGGCATATGAAACTTTGCCCATTGAAGGCCTGAACACATTATTTTGCTTACATATAAAACAAAGCATGGAGCTTCTGTCACGCGCATTTTGCACATCCGTGAAGTGCTTTTTTTTTTTTACGAACATAGGCACGCAAAAAAAACCGCTCATCTGTTTAGTCTGTAAGACAGTGTAATACACCAGTTTTAGAGGTATTGATGAAGATCCGGTTCTGTTTGAACTAATTCGCCCCAAACAAAACTTTTGCCAAAATTCAGCAAACAAGGCAAACTGAACTTTTCAAAAGTTTGCTTGTCACTAATCATAGCTAATAGAGATGATATACTAATATGTCATGACTATATATATTTCTATTGGTGCTGTAAAAAAGATCATGTGTAAAATAATTTAAAATGGTAAACTGTTCTAATAAAACTTTTTTTTAAATCTGATAGACATTAGGTAATATTAAACAGAAGAAGTAAATTATAATGCTGGTCACACGGGAAGACACTGCATATTACCAATAGTTCTGCGATGGTTCTCTGTACAGATTGACTTTATTAGCAGCTATATGTAGCTAATTAAAATAAATGGAACATGTTAAATGTATAACTACATCATAAACAGGAAAAGTACAAATGTACGGGGCATCGATTAACATTGTCCCTCAGAGCCTAGCAGTATTATTTAACCCCTCAATAGAATGACAGATCTTAGCCTTCGGGGCGTAGGATTTTGGCGTCATTTCAAAAGCCATAACATTTTTATTTATGCACTGGCTTTGCTGTGTGAGGTCTTGTTTTTTCAATACACATAAAATACAATTGCATTCCATTTATATATTTTTGGGAAATGCATAAATAAATACCACCATTGTCTTGGGGATTTCTTTTACATTGTTCTTCAAACAATCTAAATTACTTATGAAATTTATCATATGGTTATAATAATGTCTAATTTTATGTTCTGTTATACATATGAAAAAAATACTTAGTTCTTTTATTTATGTGGTTTTTGTACTGTTTTTGCCCTTTTTTAAACTTTATTTTATCCTACTTTAGAACTTTTAAATGTCATTTTTTAATACCATATAATGCACTAAAATACTTAGGTATTGCATTGCATTACTGTCTGTTCATGTAAAATGCACAGTTATCTGTTAGAACATACAGAACATTGGGTATGTCTCAACAAGAATTATCACAGGATAGCTCTTGTGAAACAGGTTACAGGTGCGGAATATGACGTCGGTTATGGAGAGGCATTATACCAGTTCAGTTAAACAAACAATGCTTTACAGAGTGTAGGATAAAGCATAGCATGGTAATAATATACACTAGTATTATTTGGGTACAATGCAAACAATTTACTAACGTTCCATTCACGCTATAACTTGGTCTGTGCCCAATGAGTAGGATGTACTGAATATTGTTCATGCAATATAGAATTATCTCAAATGGCTTACCCTGGCCTGGGCTACATAGCTCCATAGATGTTGTTTGCAAATAGAAACCTCCTCTGAAGTAACATAATCTTGCAGGAACGTCAGTTAATAAAATGACTAAATCTACTAACTAAAATATGCAGGCTCTGTGCCCTGAGCAAATTATTAGCACAGTACCTTTGGGGGGGCTGCACAATGATGAAGTCAAAACAAACCATTTTTTTGCTTAAGTGCCTGGATGATGGCACTCACGATTACACACCATTGAAAGCTGAATACTGGCTGTCAGTCTATCTGCCCTCATTGATGGTCTCTATCCCAGTGACTGGTGAGCGCTTGCAATTAGTAAATGAAGCTGCCATTTCCTTGGACAATCAGCAGATGTCCCTCTGCACTTGCATTGCAGAAGCTGTGGAGTGGCACTCTAGGAATGCAAGTTGCGGTCTTTCAGTGGTACAGAAAAAGCCAAGTCTCCAGCAGCACTGGGGCAGCTCATTACTCACAAGGCTCTCTGCGAAAACTGCTGAGTCACACCACAGCATAAGGAACAGCACCTGCCTTTTATATCTAGCCCATCAGTAGGCAGCTCAGGCCCTGTAATTCTACAGTAGAAGGTAGAGTAAAAAAAACACAGTCATGTGACCTTTTTGAATGTTCTAGCAAGAACATATATAAGGTTCAGCAATAATATACATAGGTATTAGAGATGAGCGAACGTACTCGTTTAGGGCAATTTCGCAATCGAGCACTGCTTTTTTCGAGTAACTGACTACTCGGGCGAAAAGTCTCGGAGGCGTCGGGGGTGAGCGGGGGTTGGGGGTTGCAGAGGAGAGTGGGGGGGAGGGAGAGAGCTCCCCCCTGTTCCCCACTGCTACCCCCCGCTCCACCACGCCACCCCCCGACGCCCCCCGAATCTTTTCGCCCGAGTAGTCAGTTACTTGAAAAAAGCAGTGCTCGATTGCGAAATTGCCCTAAACGAGTACGTTCGCTCATCTCTAATAGGTATCTATTCAAGATTAAAACTGAAAGTGAAAAAAAGGGACTCTACCTGAATTTAAAGAAGATTGAAATTATGACAACTGCAAAAAATGGCCAAATTCAAATCAAAAATTGACAACGAGGCCAGAGAATGCAGGCGAGACTTCATCTTACTTGGCTCAAAAATTGACCAAGCTGGAGTATCTATGCTAGAGATAAATCGTAGAATAGCATCGGTGCATAGGGTGATGCTAAACATGGACAAAAACTGAAAAGGTAGGCATATAGGCATAACTACTAAATGCAGGATAGTGCAAACCATTGTTTCCTCATAGCCATGTATGGATGTGAAAGCTAGACCTTGAAAAAAGCTGATAGAAGAAGGATTGATGCGTTTGAGCTGTGGTGCTGGCGAAAGCCGCTGCGTATACCCTGGACATTGAGAGTAACACACAGAGAAGTCCTGAATCACATAAGACCCGATATATCACTGGAGGTGATGATAACTAGACTCAGGCTCACGTATTTTGGCCATGTAATGCGAGCAGAGTCACTAGAAAAATCTATAATGCTTGGGCAGATCAGTGGCAAAAGAAGACCTGGCCACCAAAGGACACGATGGCTGATACTGTCAGAGCTGATACTGGCATGGATATCACACAACAGAAAGAAGCAGTGCAAAACCAAAAAACGTGGAGGGAGAGAGCCTCTTGGGTCGCCGAGGGTCATGAATGACTAAATGCCTGACAACAACATGTATGCATGGGCATTTAATCCCTACATTTGAGGTCTGCAACCTTTGATACATTGTTACAGGGGACAATGGGTAGCTATTGATTGCAACATCACAAGAGTCAAATGGCTGGAATTTTAGCTCCACCTCTATGACTGTGCAAGATATTCAGAATAATTGAGATCTTGAAGGGTTAAATAGTTTTCCCAATATATATAACATTGGTGACAGTGGTGGGAATCAGGGACTGGCCTATACTGTACTATATAGCTTAGTGTCACCTGCAAAGATAGAAACAATGCTATTAATCCCATCTTCTTAATTAATAATAAATTAAATAATAGATGACCTTGCACTAAACCTTGAGGTACACCACTTATAATGGGGCAACTTTCTGGATATGGTTTTTGAGCCAGTTTTGAATCCAATTATGAATTGTTCTTTCTAAACCTACAGAATTTAATAAATCCATTAGACATCTATAAAAGTTCAAACACACTATCCACAACCATGATAGTAGTCTAATAAAATGACAGTTACATCTCGAGCTAAACTTGTTGGAGGTCATATCTCAGGTTCCCTTTGTATCTCTGTCTTTTATGTAGGCACACTTTCTGCTAATTTCTTTTACAACATAGTTATTGTACAAGTTAATATGACCCAATAATACTCTCCTGGCCTGGCATATTGTTCAAATGCTGTAACATAAATAGAATAGTGTTTGGTACAAATTTCATTATATCTGTACAAATGAAGAGGCAATCCTTCATCAGTCAAAGCCAGGGTTGGCACAAGGTTTCTAGGTGCTGAAGACAATGCTTTCAGAATGTATCCCATCACCTTGGTCCTTGAAGCTCAGCATAATGGTTCTCTGATGGACATTCATTCAATAAATTTTCTCCTGATGCACCTTTCCTCATCAATCACTAATTTTATTAATATAGTGAAATACTAGTAAAACATCTATCGGCTGAACCAGTGTCAAGTGAGCTTTTGAGAAGTTTGGTTCAGTCAGTTTGCCCAACTTCAGCAAAAAGTTCAATTTTGTGCAAATTAGTTTAAACCAAACCAGAACTTCACCAATACACAAAAAACTGGTGAATTACACTGCCTAAGGGCAGAGACACATGAGTGTGCACAAATATATTCACTACAGCGCAACGTATTTGCGTATAAATGAGGTTTGAAGGGGCCTTGTGTGTACGTATTACTGTAATTTATTTATTTTTTTTACACATAAAAATTCTGAATTTGTCTTGTAATAATGTTGCCATCCAATAGGTGGTGCTGCATCTCCTTCCATGTGGAGGTTGAAGAAGAGATAAGACACATCATGAACCTGTCAGATTCCTGAGCTCAGTGGACTGATTCAGTATTTATGTCTCAGCTCAGTTTGTCTGCTGTTTTAAGTTTTGAGTGCAAAACAATCTCAAATTTCTGCATGTGAACATTTGTATTTCAATGAAGAGGGGTGTCCTCTCTGCATTTGTATATTATATATGTGCCCCATCCAAATCAGTTCCATTCTAGTCTGATGAAGGATCGATAGAAGACCCGAAAGCTTGCTGTAACATCATGTATTTTTGTTAGCTATTAAAAGGCATCATCTCTACAAGATTACTTGGTTTCTCTCACTGTAAACAATCACACTGTAATTTTTGCACACGCAGGGCCAGTTCACATGTGTGTGCACACCCTTTTCATGAAACTGAGTGGCTATTACAGCCTAATAAAGGCCAGCTGTCTTCTTTCACTGCATTTTGCACAGTGTTTAACCCCTCTACTAGCATACCTGACATAGACTTCTATGGCAGTTTTGCTGCTCTAAATATAGAAACAGAGTAGAACCTATGAAAATGCAAAATGCGCGTGAAAACTGTGCTTATGAGAACGAACATCATTAGGTTCTAGTCTCTGTGTTTAGCATGAATAGATCTTGCGTTGCACAATAACGCATGCAAACACTGCTGTGTGATGCCGCCCTGAGAGCCATAAAAGTTCTCTTCGCTCTGGTCACATGTCTCTATTCACAGTAAACAAGCAGTCATTCTTACATGTGCGGCTACTAGAGATGAGCGAACGTACTCGTCCGAGCTTGATATTCGTGCGAATATTACGGTGTTCGGGATGCTCGTTACTCGTAACGAGTACCACGCGGTGTTCCGGTTACTTTCAGTTTCCTCTCTGAGACGTTAGCGCGCTTTTCTGGCCAATTGAAAGACAGGGAAGGCATTACAACTTCCCCCTGTGACGTTCAAGCCCTATACCACCCCCCTGCTGTGAGTGGCTGGGGAGATCTGATGTCACCCGAGTATAAAAGTCGGCCCCTCCCGCGGCTCGGCTCAGATGCCGTGTGAGTTAGTGAGGGAAAGTGCTGTTCTATTGGAGTTGCTGTAGGGAGAGTGTTTGTAGTGAGTGTAGGCTTCAAGAACCCCAACGGTCCTTCTTAGGGCCACATCTACGTGGGTGCAGGCTGCTGTTAGCGGTGGAAATTTTTATTTTTTTTTTCTCAAAATCGGCAGTGCAGAGCATTGCACCCGGTATTAGGGACAGAAGTGGTGCTTAGGCAGGGAGAGTGTTAGGAGTGAGTGTAGCCTTCAAGAACCCCAACGGTCCTTCTTAGGGCCACATCTACGTGTGTGCAGGCTGCTGTTAGCAGTGGAAATTTTTTTTTTTCTTCTCAAAATCGGCAGTGCAGAGCATTGCACCCGGTATTAGGGACAGAAGTGGTGCTTAGGCAGGGAGAGTGTTAGGAGTGAGTGTAGCCTTCAAGAACCTCAACGGTCCTTTCTAGGGCCAAATTTAATCGTGTGCAGTACTGTGCTGGCTGCTGTTAGCAGTGTTGCATTTTTTTTTTTTTTCAAAAAATCGTCTGTGCAGAGCATTGCACCCTCCATTGATACTACAGGGACAGAATTGTGTAGGCAGGGCCACAACACAGTTATTGTTCATTGAATATCCGCAGTGGGGCCCTCCCTTTGCAAAAAAGCGAATTAATTATATTTGGCCTGCCTGTGTCAGTCCTAAGGTCTCCGTGTACGTGTGTGCTGCGTGGAGAACGTACAAAAATCAAACGCAACCAGCTACGGTTTACTGCAGGCTTGCGCCATTGTCTTTCCTGACTGGCAAATACCTGCTCTGCCAGAGTTAATAACTCTGCTACACTAAAGTTGTGTGACACTTTTTCAGGGCCACACCACAGTTATTAAACGTATTGTTCATTGAATATCCGCAGTGGGGCCCTCCCATTGCAAAAAAGCGAATTCAATTAATTATATTTGGCCTGCCTGTGTCAGTCCTAAGGTCTCCGTGTACGTGTGTGCTGCGTGGAGAACGTACAAAAATCAAACGCAACCAGCTACGGTTTACTGCAGGCTTGCGCCATTGTCTTTCCTGACTGGCAAATACCTGCTCTGCCAGAGTTAATAACTCTGCTACACTAAAGTTGTGTGACACTTTTTCAGGGCCACACCACAGTTATTAAACGTATTGTTCATTGAATATCCGCAGTGGGGCCCTCCCTTTGCAAAAAAGCGAATTCAATTAATTATATTTGGCCTGCCTGTGTCAGTCCTAAGGTCTCCGTGTACGTGTGTGCTGCGTGGAGAACGTACAAAAATCAGACGCAACCAGCTACGGTTGAGTGCAGCCTTGCGCCAATTTCTTTCCTGCCTGGGAAATCAAATCACTGGTAATACAGCATGCTGAGGGGTAGGGGTAGGCCTAGAGGATGTGGACGCGGCCGAGGACGTGGAGGGCCAAGTGAGGGTGTGGGCACAGGCCGAGCCAGTGCGGTGGCCAGGGGTAGAGGCAGGGCCAGACCGAATAATCCACCAACTGTTTCCCAAAGCACCCCCTCGCGCCATGCCACCCTGCACAGGTCAAGGTGCTCTACGGTGTGGCAGTTTTTCACAGAGACGCCTGACGGCCGACGAACAGTGGTGTGCAACCTTTGTCGCGCCAAGATCAGCTGGGGAGGCACCACCAACAGCATGCGCAGGCATATGATGGCCAAGCACCCCACAAGGTGGGACGATGCCCGTTCACCGCCTCCGGTTTGCACCACTGCCTCTCCCCCTGTGCCCCAACCTGCCACTGAGATCCAACCCCCCTCTGAGGACACAGGCACTACCGTCTCCTGGCCTGCACCCACACCATCACCTCCGCTGTCCTCGGCCCCATCCAGCAATGGCTCTCAAAGCAGCGTCCAGACGTCGCTAGTGCCACAGTTTGAGCGCAAGCGCAAGTACGACGCCACGCACCCGCACGCTCAAGCGTTAAACGTGCACATTGCAAAATTGATCAGCCTACAGATGCTGCCGTATAGGCTTGTGGAAACGGAGGCTTTCAAAAGCATGATGGCTGCTGCCCCGCGCTACTCGGTTCCCAGTCGCCACTACTTTTCCCGATGTGCCGTCCCAGCCCTGCACGACCACGTCTCCCGCAACATTGTACGCGCCCTCACCAACGCGGTTACTGCCAAGGTCCACTTAACAACGGACACGTGGACAAGCACAGGCGGGCAGTGCCACTATATCTCCCTGACGGCACATTGGGTGAATTTAGTGGAGGCTGGGACAGAGTCAGAGCCTGGGACCGCTCACGTCCTACCCACCCCCAGAATTGCGGGCCACAGCTCGGTGGTGGTATCTGCGGCGGTGTATGCTTCCTCCACTAAAGCACCTTCCTCCTCCTCCTCCTCCAACGCAACCTCTGTCTCGCAATCAAGATGTGTCAGCAGTACGTCGCCAGCAGTCGGTGTCACGCAGCGTGGCAGCACAGCGGTGGGCAAGCGTCAGCAGGCCGTGCTGAAACTACTCAGCTTAGGAGAGAAGAGGCACACGGCCCACGAACTGCTGCAGGGTCTGACAGAGCAGACCGACCGCTGGCTTGCGCCGCTGAGCCTCCAACCGGGCATGGTCGTGTGTGACAACGGCCGTAAGCTGGTGGCGGCTCTGCAGCTCGGCAGCCTCACGCACGTGCCATGCCTGGCCCATGTCTTTAATTTGGTGGTTCAGCGCTTTCTGAAAAGCTACCCCCACTTGTCATACCTGCTCGGAAAGGTGCGCCAGCTCTGCGCACATTTCCGCAAATCCCACACGCACGCTGCCACCCTGCGGACACTGCAACATAGGTTTAATCTGCCAGTGCACCGACTGCTGTGCGACGTGCCCACACAGTGGAACTCTACGCTCCACATGTTGGCCAGACTCTATGAGCAGCGTAGAGCTATAGTGGAATACCAACTCCAACTTGCGCGGCGCAGTGGGAGTCAGCCTCCTCAATTATTTACAGAAGAGTGGGCCTAGTTGGCAGCCATCTGCCAGGTCCTTGGAACATTTGAGGAGTCTACCCAGGTGGTGAGCGGCGATGCTGCAATCATTAGCGTCACCATTCCTCTGCTATGCATCTTGAGAAGTTCCCTGCAAAGCATAAAGGCAGACGCTTTGCGCTCGGAAACAGAGCCGGGGGAAGACAGTATGTCGCTGGATAGTCAGAGCACCCGCCTGTCTATATCTCAGCGCGTTGAGGAGGAGGAGGAGGAGCATGAGGAGGATGAGGAGGAGGGGGAAGAGACAGCTTGGCCCACTGCTGAGGGTACAGATGCTGCTGGGCTGTCATCCTTTCAGCGTGTATGGCCTGAGGAGGAGGAAGAGGAGGAGGAGGAGGATCCTGAAAGTGATCTTCCTAGTGAAGACAGCCATGTGTTGCGTACAAGTACCCTGGCACACATGGCTGACTTCATGTTAGGATGCCTTTCGCGTGACCCTCGCGTTGCACGCATTCTGGCCACTACGGATTACTGGGTGTACACACTGCTCGATCCACGGTATAAGGAGAGCCTTTGCACTCTCATTCCCGAAGAGGAAAGGGGTTCGAGAATGATGCTATACCACAGGGCGCTGGTGGACAAACTGATGGTAAACTTCCCATCCGACAGCGCTAGTGGCAGAAGGCGCAGTTCCGAGGGCCAGGTAGCAGGGGAGGCGCAGAGATCAGGCAGCATGTACAGCGCAGGCAGGGGGACATTATCCAAGGCCTTTGCTAGCATTATGGCTCCCCAGCAAGACTGTGTCACCGCTCCCCAGTCAAGGCTGAGTCGGCGGGAGCACTGTAAAAGGATGGTGAGGGAGTACGTAGCCGATCGCACGACCGTCCTCCGTGACGCCTCTGCCCCCTACAACTACTGGGTGTCGAAGCTGGACACGTGGCCTGAACTCACGCTGTATGCCCTGGAGGTGCTTGCTTGTCCTGCGGCTAGCGTCTTGTCAGAGAGTGTGTTTAGTGTGGCTGGGGGAATCATCACAGATAAGCATACCCACCTGTCAACCGACAGTGCCGACAGGCTTACACTCATCAAGATGAACAAAGCCTGGATTTCCCCAGACTTCTCTTCTCCACCAGCGGACAGCAGCGATACGTAAGCAATACGTAGGCTGCACCCGCGGATGGAAGCATCGTTCTCTCTCACCATCCAAAACGGGGACATTTCTGCTTCATCAATCTGTGTCTAATATTCCTCCTCCTCCTCCTGCTCCTCCTCCTGAAACCTCACGTAATCACGCTGAACGGGCAATTTTTCTTAGGGCCACAAGGCTCACTCATATAATTTTTCTAAACAATTTTTATATGTTTCAATGCTCTTAAAAGCGTTGAAACTTTAACTTGAACCAATTTTTCGTTAAACTGGGCTGCCTCCAGGCCTAGTTACCACTTAAGCCACATTAACCAAAGCGATTAATGGGTTTCACCTGCCCTCTTGGTTGGCCATGGCCAATTTTTTTGATGTACATTAGTACTGTTGATACAGCAATTTTTGTGGGCCCTCGCCTACAGTGTAATCAAATGAATTTTTAGCCCACCTGCATTACAGCTGACGTTACATCCGCTGTGTTGGGCAATGCAATGGGATATTTTTGTGTATCGCCGGTGGGTTCCAGGGAGCCACCCATGCTGTAGGTGCACACGGAGTTTAACCTGCATCTGTCCACTTGTAAAGAACCCCAGTCTGACTGGGGCATGCAGTGTGGGCCGAAGCCCACCTGTATTAAGCACGACATTACTACCTCACCTGTGTTGGGCAATGCAATGGGATATTTCTATGTACCGCCGGTGGCTTCCTGGCACCCACCCATGCTGTGGGTCCACAGCGAGTTGTTACTACATCTGTCCACTTGTAAAGAACCCCAGTCTGACTGGGGCATGCAGTGTGGGCCGAAGCCCACCTGCATTAAGCACAACATTACTACCTCAGCTGTGTTGGGCAATGCAATGGGATATTTCTATGTACCGCCGGTGGCTTCCTGGCACCCACCCATGCTGTGAGTCCACAGCGAGTTGTTACTACATCTGTCCACTTGTAAAGAACCCCAGTCTGACTGGGGCATGCAGTGTGGGCCGAAACCCACCTGCATTAAACATGACATTACTACCTCAGCTGTGATGGGCACTGCAATGGGATATTTTTATGTACCGCCGGTGGGTTCCAGGGAGCCACCCATGCTGTCGGTCCACAGGGACTTCACAATAGGGAGTTGTACCTGCCTGTGACTATTTATAAAAGACCGCGGTCTGACTGGGGCATGCAGACACCTTGACAGAATGAATAGTGTGTGGCACATAGGTTCCCCATTGCTATGCCCACGTGTGCAGCTCCTGATGGCGGTGGCACAGGATTCTATTTCGCATTGCTTCTGTACAGCATTGTGGGCTATCGCCCCGCCCCTTTTAAAGAGGGTCGCTGCCTAGCCGTGCCAACCCTCTGCAGTGTGTGCCTGCGGTTCCTCCTCATGGCAGACGCACTTCTAAATAGACATGAGTGTGGCGTGGCATGAGGGCAGCTGAAGGCTGCGCAGGGACACTTTGGTGTGCGCTGTGGGGGGGAGGGGGGGCGGTTGGGCAGCATGTAAGCCAGGAGAAGTGGCAGTGGAGTGTCATGCAGGCAGTGATTGTGCTTTGTTGGAGGTAGTGTGGTGCTTAGCTAAGGTATGCATTGCTAATGAGGGCTTTTCAGAAGTAAAAGTTGTTGGGAGGGGGGGGGGCCCACTCTTGCTGCTATTGTGGCTTAATAGTGGGACCTGTGAACTTGAGATGCAGCCCAACATGTAGCCCCTCGCCTGCCCTGTCCATTGCTGTGTCCCATCACTTTCTTGAATTGCCCAGATTTTCACACATGAAAACCTTAGCGAGCATCGGCGAAATACAAAAATGCTCGGGTCGCCCATTGACTTCAATGGGGTTCGTTACTCGAAACGAACCCTCGAGCATCGCGGTAATTTCGTTCCGAGTAACGAGCACCCGAGCATTTTGGTGCTCGCTCATCTCTAGCGGCTACCTGTTTACACGGGCCAATTGTCATTTAATCTTTATGCCTGCAGAAACTGAACAACGAATAAATTATCATTTGTTGTTCAATTGCTGTTGGAATTTACACTGAACAATTACCATTCAAATTCCCATGATCCAGAGAGAATCTGAGCGATATCAGTCTAGGTAAAGGGGCACTGAACCATAGTTCATTGTAATGGAGGAGCCTGCTAAAATTTACGTGGAATTGGTGACGACTAGAGATGAGCGAGCACCAAAATGTTCGTGTGCTCATTGCTCGGGTCGAACTTTTCGTAATGCTCGTTTCGAGTAACGAACCCCATTGAAGTCAATGGGGGACTCGAGCATTTTTCAAGCTGACCGATGCTCCGCATGGGGGAGGTTGCATGAAACACCTGAAAACATGAGAAAGTCATGGAAACACCACAGAAACGGATAGGGAACGGCAGGAGCAGCATGCATGGCTGCATCTGAGGCTCCCAGGTTGCACTATTACGCCAAATTGGTGGCAAGAGCCTGGCGGTCACCACCCTAACAATTTACATGGGACAGACCATCAGTAGCAAGGCACACGCGCTGGCACATCTTAGCTAAACACCACACTAGCTGCAACCAAGGACAATCACCGCCTGCGGGTGACACCGCTGCCTCTTCTCCTGGGTTGCATGCTGGCATTGCTGTCCAATCATCCACATGAGCCAGCGTCCACAGCGTACTCAAATTTTTCCCTGCGCAGCGTTCAGCTGCCCTCATGCCACACGCTCGCTTGATAGTTACACCTCATGTCTATAGTAAGTGTATAGGCGGACTTCTGTAACATTTCTGTAGCAAGAGTATAGGCAAACCCCTCAAACCTTTCAGAAGCAAGTGTACAGGCGAACCCCTCAAACCTTTCAGTAGCAAATGTATAGGCGGACCCCTGTAACAAGTCTGTAGCAAGAGTATAGGCGAACCCCTCAAACCTTTCAGTAGCAAGTGTGTAGGCGGCCCCCTGTAACATTTCTGTAGCAAGTTTATAGGCGGACCCCTGTAACATTTCTGTAGCAAGAGTATAGGCGAACCCCTCAAACCTTTCAGCAGCAAGTGTATAGGCGGACCCCTGTAACATTTCTGTAGCAAGTGTATAGGCGGACCCCTGTAACATTTCTGTAGCAAGTGTATAGGCGGACCCCTGAAACATTTCTGTAGCAAGAGTATAGACGAACACCTGACAAAACTTGTTTACCAAGAGTATAGGTGAAGCCCGGAAAAAATAGTTTGCTAACAGTATAGGCGAGGGCCTGAAAAATTGGTGCACCAAGAGTACAAGTGTACCCGTGAAAAATTGCTGTACCCGAGGGCAGGTGAAACCCATAAACATTTTTAAAGATACAGCTCGCTGTTGCTTAATTTGTAACAGAGCCTGGAGGCAGCCCTCCGAAAAAATTGGTTTAAAGGGGTTGTCCCGCGAAAGCAAGTGGGGGTATACACTTCTGTATGGCCATATTAATGCACTTTGTAATATACATCGTGCATTAAATATGAGCCAAACAGAAGTTATTCACTTACCTGCTCCGTTGCTAGCGTCCTCGTCTCCATGGTGCCGTCTAATTTCAGCGTCTAATCTCCTGATTAGACGCGCTTGCGCAGTCCGGTCTTCTCCCTTCTGAATGGGGCCGCTCGTGCCGGAGAGCTGCTCCTCATAGCTCCGCCCCGTCACGTGTGCCGATTCCAGCCAATCAGGAGGCTGGAATCGGCAATGGAACGCACAGAGCCCACGGTGCACCATGGGAGAAGACCTGCGGTCCACCGTGGGTGAAGATCCCGGCGGCCATCTTCGCAAGGTAAGTAAGAAAGTCACCGGGGATTTGGGTAAGTACTATCCGGTTTTTTTTTTTTAAAGCCCTGCATCGGGTTTGTCTCGCGCCGAACGGGGGGGCTATTGAAAAAAAACAAAAAACGTTTCGGCGCGGGACAACTACTTTAAGTTAGACTTTTAAAACTTTTAAAACTTTTAAACAGAGCCTTTTAGGCCGCAGAAAAACTGTCAGTTCAGCGTGATGACATGCTGTTTTAGTAGTAGTAGTAGGAGTAATATCCGAGAGAGATAGACAAAGCTAATTCTCCCCTTTTTTGGGGTGATAGAGGATACATTTTTCTCCTGTTGCAGCGAAAATAATCTTTAGGATCCGTTGCTCTCCACCGGTGGAGAAGAGAAGTCTGGGGAAATCCAGCCTTTGTTCATCTTTTTGAGGGTAAGCATGTCAGCGCTGTCAGTTAACAGGCTGGTATGCTTATCCGTGACGATCCCCCCAGCAGCACTAATCACGCTCTCTGACAAGACGCTAGCGGCAGCGCAGGTCAGCACCTCCAGGACATACAGCGCAAGTTCGTGCCACGTGTCCAGCTTGGACACCCAATAGTTGTATGGAGCAAAGGCATCACGGAGGATGGTGGTACGGTCGACTATATACTCCCTCACCATCTTTTTACAGTGCTCTCTCCGACTCAGTCTTGACTGGGCAGTGGTGACACAGTCTTGCTGGGGAGCCTAAAAGCTTGCAAAGGCCTTGGAGAGTGTTCCCCTGCCTGTGCTGGACATGCTGCCTGATCCCCGCACCTCCCCTGCTAGTTGGCCCTCTGAACTGCATCTTCTACTGCTAGCGCTGTCAGATGGGAACTTTAGTATCACGTTTTCCACCATGGCCCTGTGGTATTGCATCACTCTCGTACTCCTTTCCTCTTCGGGAATGAGAGTGGAAAGGTTCTCCTTATACCATGGGTCGAGAAGGGTGTACACCCAGTAATTCGTGTTGGCCAGAATGCGTCTAACACGTGGGTCATGAGAAAGGCAGCCTAACATGAAGTCAGCCATGGGTGCCAGAGTCCCAGTACGCAACACATCGCTGTCCTCACCAGGAGGATGCTCCTCCTCCTCTTCAGCCCATACACGCTGAGATGAGAACAGATGAGAGGCAAGCAGCATGGGTACCCTCTGCAGTGTGGCCAGCAGTCTCTTCCCCCTCCTCCAAAGCGCGCTGAGATATAGACGTGAGGGTGGTCTGACTATCAAGTGACATACTGTCATCCCCCGTCTCCTCTTCTAACCACAAAGCGTTGGCCTTTATGCTTAGCAGCAAAGTCCTCAGCAGGCAAAGCAGCAGGATGGTAATGCTACTGATGGCCGCATCGCCACTCACCATTTGGGTAGACTCCTCAAAGTTTCCGAGGACCTGGCAGATGTCTGCCATCCATGCCCACTCCTCTGTAAAGAACTGTGGAGGCTGACTACCAATCCGCCTCCCATGTTGCAGCTG
Organism: Eleutherodactylus coqui; assembly: GCF_035609145.1. Taxonomy (NCBI): domain Eukaryota; kingdom Metazoa; phylum Chordata; class Amphibia; order Anura; family Eleutherodactylidae; genus Eleutherodactylus; species Eleutherodactylus coqui. Next base: position 39,401,679 of record NC_089846.1, read on the forward strand.
GTATTCCACAATTGCTCTACGCTGCTCGTACAGCCTGGCCAACATGTGCAGCATAGAATTTCAGCGCGTGGGCACGTCGCACAGCAGTTGGTGCTCTGACAGCTGAAACCGACGTTGCAGTGTCCTAAGGGTGACAGCATCCGTGGTGGACTTGCGGAAATGTGCGCACACGCGGCGCACCTTGCCGAGCAGGTCAGACAAGTGGGAGGAGTTTTTCAGAAACCACTGAACCTCCATATTGAAGACGTGGGAGAGGCATGGCACGTGTGTGAGGCTGCCAAGCTGCAGAGCCACCACCAGGTTACGGCCGTTGTCACACAGGACCATGCCCGGTTGGAGGCTCAGCAGTAAAAGCCAGCGGTTGGTCTGCTCTGTCAGACCCTGTAACAGCTCAGGGGACGTGGGCCTCTTGTCACCAAAGCTGATTAGTTTCAGCACGGCTTGCTGACGCTTGCCCACCACTGTGCTACCCACTGCTGTCGACATGCTCACACTTCGTAATTGAGAAGTGAAGGTGGCGAAGGAGGAGGAGCGGGGGGTTGGAGGAGGTGGCATATTACGCTGCAGATACCAGCACTGATGTAGGACCCGCTATTCTTGGTGTGGGTAGCACGTGAGCGGTCCCAGGCTCTGACTCGGTCCCAGCTTTCACCAAGCTCACCCAATGTGCCTTGCAGGGAGATATAGTGGTCCTGCCGGCCAGTACTTGTCCATGTGTCTGTCGTTAAGTGGACCTTCCCAGTAACTGCGTTGGTGAGGGCACGGGTAATGTTGCAGGAGACGTGCTGGTGTAGGGCGGGGACGGCACACCAGGAATAATAGTGGTGACTGGGGACCGAGTAGCGCGGGACCGCCGCCGCCATCATGTTTTTGAAAGCCTCCGTTTCCACAAGCCTGTACGGCAGTGTCTAGAGGCTGATTAATTTGGCAATGTACACGTTTAAAGCACGTGCTTGTGGGTAGGTGGCAGCTTATTTCCGCTTTCGCTCCAATGCTGGTATTAGCGACAGCTGAATGCAGCGCTGGGAGACATTGTTAGAGGCCGTGGAGGACCGTGGAGTTGAGGGTGTGGGTGTAGGTGTAGGCTGGGAGGCGCTTGTGCCTGCAACGAGGGAGGGGGGGTGGATCCGTGTGGCAGGTTTTGGCACAGGGGAAGAGGCAGTGGTGTGACCCGGAGGCGGTGAATGGGCTTCATCCCCTCTTGTGGGGTGCTTGGTCATCATATGCCTGCGCATGCTTGTGGTTGTGAGGCTAGTAGTGGTGGCTCCCCGGCTGATCTTGGTGCTGCACAGGTTGCACACCACTGTTTGTCGGTTGTCCGTGCTCTCACTAAAAAAACATCTACACCTTTGAACATCTAGCCCTCTGCAAAGAGGCTTGCTGCGAGGGGGTGCTTTGGGAAACAGTTGGTGGATTCTGGGCTCTGTGCCTGCCTCTCCCTCTAGCCACCCCACTGCCTCTTCCAACCTGTCCTGCTGCTGCACTTGCCTTATCCTCTGAAGCCCTGTCTTTAGTAGGCTTAGCAAGCCAGGTGGGGTCAGTTACCTCATCATCCAGCAGCTCTTCCTCCAAATCCCCTGTGCTCTTCTCCCTCGGAGTTACTGCCCTTACTACTACCTCACTGACAGACAACTGTGTCTCATCATTATCCTCCTCACCCACTGAAAGCTGTTGAGACAGTTGCCGGAAGTCCCCAGCCTCATTACCCAGACTCCGGGACCTTTCCAAAGTTTGGGCATTGGTCACGACAAACTCCTCAGGTGAGAGAGGAACCGTTTTTTCCCACTCAGGGCAGTTACCCGAGAACAGTTCCAGGGAGTCTACCTGCTCAGAATCTGTCATTTTCCTGGATTGACGAGGCTGGGAGGAAGGAGGAGCAGCCAGAGGATTCAGAGGTGCAGTCCTTAGGCCAGGAGTAGTGGACTGCGTGGAAGACTGATGTTTTGATACATTGCTGGACGCGTTATCTGCAATCCACGACAGGACCTGCTCTGCTTGTAATAAAGGTCTACCACACGGACCGGCAAATTGTGATATGAAGCTGGGGAGCATATGGACTTGCCGCTCTCCTAATCCCTCAGCAGATGGCTGTGATGCACCCCACCCAGGACCTCAGCCTGTGCCCACACCGTCACTTGGATGCCCGCGCCTGCATCCACGTCCACGTCCTCGACCCTTACCCCTACTCCTCATCATGTCGGATTAAGAATAGTGCAGGGCCAAAATAAATTACTCCACCGTATAGTGCTAAGAAATGTGGCTTATTCACTGCACACAGAGACTTGTAGATACCAGAGGCTCTATGCTGTGACCGGAAAAATTTAAACCGCTGTCTTGCGCTGATTCCGAGGGGTCATTTACCGCTCACAGAGACTTGTATATAATAGAGAGGCTGTATGGAGTGGGAGAAAACTAGAAAGCTACCTCTGCCTAATGAACTGCACACAAAGAGCGGTATAGCTGAAATGGTCTGCAGTGGCCCAGGAAATATTAGAGTATTGTTCAGCGATGAGACCTCTGCCTAATGCACTGCACACACAGAACAGTATAGCTGAAAAGCTCTGCACAGGCCTAGATGCTTAAAAAAAAAATTGGTGCACTACCACACCCAGCCAGCCACAACAGTAATGCACACAATGAGGAGTAGCCCTAAGAAGGACCATTGGAGTTCTTGAAGAGAGGATCCTACTCTAACACTTTCCCTATATCAGCAGCAGCCCTTTCCCTTAACTCTGCCAGCATGCGTCTGAGGCGAGCCGCGGGCGGGACCGCTTTAAGTACTCGGCGGTCATCTGATCCCGCCAGCCACTCACTGTAGGGGGGTGGGATAGGGCTGGCATGTCACAGGAGGAAGTGGTAATGCCTTCCCTGCATGTTTATTGGCTAAAAAATGGCACTAAACATGCGGGGAAGGGAAATGAAATTTTCTCCAGTACCGCGTGGTGTTTGTCTCGAGTACCGAGTGTCTCGAGTAGCCTTATACTCAAACAAGTATCAAGCTCGGACCAGTGTGCTCGCTCATCCCTAGTGACGACACTTTCACACCTTACATTAGTTACATCAGGGAGATATTTACTCCATGGTCCCAAATACTGTTGACCTAATGCATTCACAAGTAATACATGGGACTCCTTCATCAAACCCCCAAACGATTATAGATGAAAGACTCAAACACAGCAAAATGTCAATGTATAATAATCTCTGTCTGTATGCAAATGACAGGGTTAGCAAAATTAAAATTCCCCAACTCAGAGTCCTCTGGAGGATGTTCTGCAGTTCCAAGTGAGACGAAATTTGGATAACGACCCCTTCAGATGACGCACTCAACAAACTGGGTCAAGTTTGGAGCTACTTAGATGGTAAGTGGTCTGCAAATAATGTTTTATGAGGAACGATTAAAGAATCTGGGAATGCTTAGCTTGCAAAAAAGAAGGCTGAGAGGAGACTTTATAGCTGTCTACAAATATCTGAAGGGCTGTCACAGTGCAGAGGGATCAGCCCTATTCTCATCTGCACAAGGAAAGACTAGAAGCAATGGGATGAAACTGAAAAGGAGGAGACACAAATTAGACATTAGAAAAAAACTTTCTGACAGTGAGGGTGATCAATGAGTGAAACAGGTTATCACAGGAGGGGGTGAGTTTTCCTTCAATGGGAGTCTTCAAATAGAGGCTGGACAAATATCTGTCTGGGGTAATTTAATGAATCCTGCATTGAGCAGGGATTTGGACCCGATGACCCTGGAGGTCCCTTTCCAACTCTACCATTCTTTGATTTCTATTTATAAAAAAATATATATATAAAAAAGTCGCCAACAGGTGGCGCTGTGGCAGATCTACCATGACTGACCTGCATCAGTGTCAGATCTGAAGGACAGTATTCATTGATATGTTGAGGAAATTAAAGCTGCCTCACTGTGTCCAGCAGTGGAAAACATGGTTATGCAAATGGAGAGCTTTTTTGAAAACCAAGGGGGACTTATTGAACCTTTGTAGCATGATTTTCATAGCTACAGCGCCACCTATCTGACTTTTTACTAACATTTTTTTTCATAAGTGGTGAGTGCATCGTCTGAAGTAACCGTTGTCCTAATTTTGACTCAGCAGCTGAACGCCCTACAGAGGCCTCTGAGTTGTGGAAGTTTAATTTTGCTAACCCTGTACTTTTTATTGTAAGTGAAAAGTTATTACCGGCACCGACCTTCTGATGGGATTACCAGATGAGTCAGCAGCTTACTGTCTGGGTGGCAATCCTGGGCCTGTGGTTAAGGCATCATGAATCTGTTGAGAGATTCACTTTTCGTTAATATACGCTTCTTATACTAAGCCATATAGACAAATGATAAAATAGAGTCAGCTTACCCCCTTTTCACACTTGCGTTAGGGCTCAGTTCAGGATTTCCATCTCTGCTACGTTTTTGAAGGATAGAAAGTAAAATAAAAACAGAGTAAAATGCATGAGTTTTTTTTTTTTCATTGATTTCAGTGGGGTTTGAAAATAACAGAAAGCAAATAAAAAGGCATCCTTCCGCGTCCATTCCGTCAGGTTTACGTTTTTTTTTTTAATTTTTGGATAGGAAAATAATGCCACAGACTGCACTAGTCTCCCATACAAAAAAAAGAAAAAACTGACAGTACAGAAGAAAACTGCATTTCAATTTGTTTTCCGTTTCTTTGAAACCCCATTGAAGTCAATGGGGAAAATCACTTTTTTCCAGTTTTATTTCAGTTTCTCTCATCCAAAAATGGTGCAGAGAAATGGAAACCCTGAACTGACCATAACGCAGGTGTGAGAGCAGCCTTACCCATTCACAACTGATACTAGGGATTTCCTCAGCTGTGGATGTAAGGAGGTGCACAGATTCCCAATAGACAGTGAAGTAAATGTTCGTTGAAGGCATACCTGACAACCTGCTCCCACATAAAATGGCAAAAATATCTGGTCACATATTAAAATGGTGCAGAAAACATTTCGGGGAGGATGCGGCACCCATGACCATATTCCAAACATGCGATGGACCATGGGAAAAGCTCGAGAATACCAAAAGAATATCTACCTGTGCTTCATCGACTACATCAAGACATTTGACTGCGTTGACCATGACAAGCTATGGCAGGCCCTACAAGAGATGAGCGTATCGGCACGTCTAGTCAAGCTGACAAAATCACTTTATACTGCTCAAGAAGCCACTATGAGAACACTGTTTGGGGACACAGATTGTTTTGGGATCGGCAAAGGCATCTGACAGAGCTGCATCCTCTCACCCTTCTTGTTTAACCTATACGCGGAAAATAAAAGTAGAAGAATTGGAAATTGGGGTGAAAACAGGTGTCGGAAACATCAACAATCTCCGTTATGCAGATGACACAACTCTGCTTGCAGAAACAGAAGCTGGTCTGAAGCAGCCGATATGGAAGATTAAAACTCAAACTAAAAAATGGGCCTCTACCTGAATTTAAAGAAGACTGAAATCCAGGAGGTGGCATCCTGTAATTGTTTTTCAGGGAAGGGCTTTAAATATAAGCCCTTCACTGAAAAACAAGGAAAAATGGTGTTTAAAATTAAAAAACATCATACTCACTTTCCTTCAGCTGCCGGGGCTCAGCCGCGTCCTCTCTGCGCTGTCCCCTGATCTGTAATGCAGTTCTTTCAGCAGATGGATATTTAAAATCCCCGCCTGCTGAAAGAGCTGCTTCTAGTTGGCTGAGGTGCTCAGCCAATCACAGGCATCTCTCACCTGTCATTCATTCAGCGAGAGCTGCCTGTGATTGCCTGAGGTGCTCAGCTAATCAGAAGCAGCTGTCTGTGATTGGCTGAGCACCTCAGCCAATCACAGGCATCTTTTGCTGATTGACAGACAGGTGAGAGCTGCCTGTGATTGACTGAGCACCTCAGCCAATCAGAAGCAGCTCTTTCAGCAGAGAAGATGCGGCTGAGCCCCGGCAGCTGAAGGAAGGTAACTTTTTTTTTAAATTTTCAACATCACTTTTCCTTGTTTTTCAGGGAAGGGCTTATATTTAAAGCCCTTCCCTGAAAAACAATTACCGGATGCCGGCAGCTGGATCCCCTACCGCAGCTGTCATCTGTGCACGCCTGTAAAGCACGGACATGTGAACACACCATAGGGAATGCATTAGTTTTAATAGAAGCGTGTTTTTGTGCGCGCATATGCACGCACAAAAACATGCCCGTGTGAAGCCACCCTTACTCGGCTGTGTACTATGCCTATGGCACTATTTAAAGGTGTGATCAATAAAGTAGATCTTTTAGTCATATTATTCGGTTACTGGATGTCACGTACTCCTATACTTAGCACCTAAAGTTATCATGGGCAATTTTTTCTAGTTGGTGCCAGGGTCATTGCTATGTTATATACGTAAAAAGTATCTTAAAGCAACAAAACTAATACTCCAGAAAAACAGATACATTGTGTTATACCTAGTGCAGAGCCTGAGAGTGGTTTTATGACATTCAAGTACACCAAAGCAGAAATAAATACTCTGCCGCTTCAGGCCCTCCACAGGCACAGCACATTCTAATGCTTTTCCCGGAATATTCCTCTAATGCAAATTTGCTTTTTGTTAAGCCAAAATTGTATGAAAATTGCTTTTATTGTGCTGTTTAAAGAGCAATAAACATGTATCTGCTTTGTGCCAGGTTCATAATCTATAATGGTTTCTAGAAATCTAGAAGACAGACTAATTCAATAAACAATTGGCCTAGTAAAGAGTTCATCTCGTCTTTTATATTAACCACTACTAGTATAATAACTGTTAGAATTGACAAATATCTGGTGGACGTATGATAGAAAACATATCATGACTCCCAATATTTCTTCTTTTTTTTACTATTTCTAAACTTTTTTTCCTACACCTCAGTTAGGTTTTCTATACATAAATGGATTAGGGTTCTGTACACCCCATAGATTTCTATCAGGTACCCCCTATCATACCATCATATGCATCCAATATCATATAGGAAAATTTGGAGGTTTGTTTCTTCTGGATTTTATATCAGTCTGGCAAAAAAAAGTATATTATGCTTCATCGGAAGCCGTATCAAAGAGTTGTTTTTCCATAGAAGCAGTAATAGAGCCGGCTCCATATTCGTATGATCTTGCAAGTACTTCTTGAGTCTTCGTACAACCTCTGGTCATTTTATGAAGTGTTTCGAGACAACCAATGATTGTGACACTCCGATTCTAAGTCAGATTCTAGTTTTTCTTTTAAAAAACAACTAAATAGCAAATGTATTAGTATGACTGAAAAATAATAGTGCGTAGATCTATACTTGAAGTTCAGTGGATAACCTTGACCCTTGTATTGGATATTGATTCTGTTGATTCCATTTTCTGTCTTTATCTGGCAGTGAGGGGATGAAATGGGGTTAACTCAGAAACGAGGGGCCTCATGATCTATGCACTGAGGACTTGACTGGGCCAAAAATTCAACTAGCATATGGGGAGGGGAAGGCCAGCAGAGCCTAGGCTTGGACAGCTGTGTATTGGCGGGAGAGTGGTGTCATTTGGGGTGGAGGAAAGCTTCCCTTCAGTTAGCGCTTCTTGCAAAAAAAATTAACCAATCACTACCAGTGTACCCTTTCTGGACCCCAAAGATTATGAAGCATCCCAGAGGCACTTTGGCCGAAAAGTTTAGAGAAAGAAAGAAAAAGAAAACAGGCAGCATTACTCTCCCAAGAGTGTTTGAGTTTCATTCTTAATTCAGAGCACATTTCACTCTTGCATAATAGAGAAAAAATAAGAAACAAGAAAATCATCACAGAACACAATAACCCAAGATTCACAGAAAAACAAGAATTGGAAAATTTGAATATAGCTGAATCTGCGTGATACCCCTCAACCTACTTAAATAGTCACTTACCAGGCAACCCATCTACATGTCTACTACAGAAAAGGTTCACATCGGTCAAGTTGATATTTTCATCTAAATTCCAGATTCAGTCAATTCTTTTTGTTTGTGTTATAAACTAAAACAATAAACTTTTTTTTTGCCTTGAGAGGGAACACTTGCGTAACTGTGATACTCAGGCATCGTCTGTTGATTGTTAGATGAGAAAGACATACACAGGATATAAAGACATAAAATGTCACTGCAAATAAAAGGCTCAGAGTTTGCCAAGTCTCAGTTAGAGCGTATGATCAAGAAAGCTAATAATGTTTTAGTGTTTTTGTTGGTTGTTTTTTTTTACATTGGGTTATATATTAATTTTTTAAAATACCGTACAAATATTGTAAAGCGTTATCTGTGAGCAGTATTTTATTACTATAGTTGTTGCATGTTTCCTTACATTTCGCATAGTGATGACGATTGATGTAGAACGGTGGTCCCCAACTTTAAGTCCTACAGCTGCTATGAAACTACCGTACAAGTTCCAACATGTTCTGACAGTCTTCAGCTGTCAGCCTATACTGGAAATTGTGGTTTTGCAGCAGTTAAGGCCTATTTAGACAAAATGATTCTCTCTCAAAATTCGCTCAAAGCCATCTTTTGAGCGATAATTGTTGCATCTAAATGCACGTTTTCGTTCACGAGTCATTCCTCGCTCTATTCTAGTTTTCTTGAATCGAGCAATGAACCCTTAGCAGTGGTGCAGGCTATTATCACAGTTGGCAGGGCTGATAAGATTCTTACAGCCCATGTCCCGCTGGTAGTTCAAAGCGGGACATGTGCTATAATCGCAGAGAACAATACAGCTGTTTACTTATGCAGAACAGCTGTATTGTTTGCCGAGTGATAGCGCCTGCACAGCTCTTTAGTAGCTACTTAGCTACTATAGACTATGCAAAGATGATCACTCAAAACTGTATCTCAAACTGTCGTTTGAGCGACTATTGAGCGATCATCTGTCAGTGTAAATGGGGTCTAAGAAAGCTGGACGTTGTGGCCATTGTTGCAGTGGTTGAACATGTAGAATTGATCAACAATTGCTGGCTTTTTTAAAGGGAAACTGGACTTTGATTCAAAAAAATTCCAGAAAAACATAAAAACTTTACCACCCCTAGGCTGCTTTACAATATTTTCTTTGGCCATGAAAGATTGAGGTTCTGTATGTCATAATGACTGCAGAAATCACTGTCAGCAGGCAGTATCTATGGTAAGTACATACCTAGACCTGTCAAGTCACCTGGATATCTCATGAGACATCTGGGTTGGGGTCCCCTGTCCCCGTTGCTCAGCCCCTTCTCCTAGTCACCCAGTTTTCTACCTAACCTCCTCACCAGTCAGCAAAATACAACATTGCTCTACTCACATTTTCTGCTCAAGCCAGCCACTGCAGTAACAGTCCCTGAGGTCCTCCAGTCACTTCTTGTAACTGCGTTGACATGATTTGACCACTGTGAATAAAGTTGTTGGCTATCAGGAAGAGAGCTGAGACTGGACAGTGGCAGAAGCAGACAAGATGGGGAGCTAAGTGGTGAATATAGTCATTTTTTATATTTTATTGCATTGGGGACACAACAGGGAATCTTATTATTGTGAGGGATGGATTTAATACTTTGGATGCCACATGGGGGACCTACTTACTTTGAGGGTCACAGTGAGTAGCATTATTTTCAGGTGACAGTGTGTGATGCAGTTATTTTCAGAGGAACCACAAACTTTGTGAAAGAATTAAGTCATGAAAGTCTGGAGCAGATGGAGAAGAAAAGGAAAAATCTCAGAGGACTTCACCTATGTGTCTCCTCAGTGTCACTGTGTGTTCTGTCTGACTGCATCACATTAGTATTGGGTTCACATATATGGTCCACTGTATTCTAGTTTGCTATACTATGCCTCTCAGCACGTCGTTACCTTTGTTAGGGTCCCACTAGGAGTTATAGTTTCACATGGTGCAAAATTCTGTAACACATGATAGGTTGTAAATAATGCTTTAGCGTACTAAGTATACAAAAGGATTATTGGTACCCAAGTAGTGAACACGACTTGACCGCTTGTCTTCTGTTCTCTGTTATTCTCATTTTCCCTCTTTTATGTTCTCTCTTGCTCTCCCCCATTCTCTTGTTCACAGTGCTGTTCTAGATTAGCCATGCTAGGATAGTCACACCCTCAAAGGCCAACACCCAGTGAAAGGCTCTACCAGGTTGTCCTCTCTGCATACCCCATGCTGCTTTAAGTATCAGGGAAAGTATATGGCATCTAGCAGTAGATATAGTTATATAGGGTCATTCCATGACAAATCATCACAGCTCTCAACACGACAGTCTCAGATTTTCATGAAATTTAGTAGGATGCCTTAGGGCATAAAGTGATTTACAGATGTAAAATTGTAGCCCTCGGGATGTTCAGTACTCATACAGCAGTTTTGTAAACATAAGAAAAAAATGTGAAATTCATGTTTACTAGGTCAACAAAAGAAATTCATCAACTTGCTTCTAATGATAGTAGAACTTACAGCTTCAGCTTATTGACGCTAATGGAGCATGTTTCATAAAGGTTTTATAATAAGATATTACATTCTTCATTTCAAGGTCATATGACGCAAACTTTGACCTTGAATATCCTAAAAAATGTGCATTCAATTTTTTGGGGGAATGAAGTATATAATACAGGTACATATAATTTTTCCTTGGTGCAAGTTTCATTTTGGGATGTCTTTGGGAACAGACATAAAAATCATGAAAGGGTTTGTCCCATCATATAAAGTACTTCATGAGCACTTTGCCCTTCCTGTTTCCTGCTAACCACAACATGTGACTGCTGCAGCCAATCGCTGGTTATAGAAGGTCACCGCTGTATGGAACGCTTAATAATGAATGGCTTAGTAATGAAGAGGTTTTCTACGGAGACGACTAGTGAAGTGCAGCAAACCAATATTCCCTGTGAAATATTGTCTTTGGAAGTTGAAAAAAATGCTGTGACTTGCATGTATAATGTAAGGTGACCAGATTTTCCCAGGGTCAAGGCGGGGAAGAGGGGTGTGGCCATGGGCGGGGCTTATCACAGCTTATGATTTTATCTCCATTGTCATAAAATGTACTGGAGATGTTTCAAAAAAGACAGGAAGCAAATTACCCAGCATTTCTGCATCTGAAAAACAGTTGACATCTGTACCATTGTACATTTTTGCTCCTCTATATAGCAATCTGACTTGCTGCATGCTACCAGGTTAAACGGTGACTGAGCCTTTCCTGCAGAGTATCTATTGTATCTGGCCTCTTTTTCTGTGAGCTATGACATCTGTACCATTGGTGTGGATTTTGACTGGAAATCAGCCGTGTAATCGCAGCTGATTTCATACTATACGGCGCTTCCCCTCCCAATCTCCAAAGGCTTCTCGCTGTCAGCGCTCCCCGGCTTCTGGTTCCCAGTGACCTGTAGTGGCTGCACCTGACCAGTGTGTGCATCCGGCCGTGGCACCGCAAAGTGATTACCAGCTGGGAAGCTGCAGCACCCCAGCTGGTAATGACCTTCATGGTGACCAGGCATCACAAAACCAGGGCAAATGACTGTCCCGATGGGGTCCTAGCGAAAATGGGGACACAGGGTCTCAAAGCGAGACATCTGGTTACCTTATATAATGATGCATGGTGGTTGGGTTATGTCATGAATGTGAATGCAACATTACAGGAGGTTCTGATCAGTTTTCTACATCCCAATGGTCCATTTCTATCATATGTGTTCCTTCATCAGCCAGACATATTGAACAAGTTCTCACTAAGGCTGATCTACGTACTGGGTGAACCTACAGACTAACTGATACAGACACCCAAAGTACAGAAGAAGCGCTGCTGGGGAGATGGTACGACTTGTAACTTTTCTTCAACAATTTATATAGCATTACATTTAGAGATGAGCGAGCATACTCACTAAGGACAATTGCTCGATCGAACATTGCCCTTAGCGAGTACCTGCCCGCTCGAAAGAAAAGGTTCGGCTGCCGGCGCAGGTGAGAGGTGAGTTGCGGCAGTGAGCAGGGGGAGAGGGGGGGGGGGGAGGGGGAGAGAGAGATCTCCCCTCCGTTCCTCCCCGCTCTCCTCCGCCGCTCCCTGCCCGCCGCCGGCAACCGAATCTTTTCTTCTGAGCGGGCAGGTACTCGCTAAGGGCAATGCTCGATTGAGTAATTGCCCTTAGCGAGTATGCTCGCTCATCTCTAATTACATTTAATTCAGGAACAAATCATGCATATCACAGGAAGTGTTTAGATTGTAGCCAACTACTATAGTAGGAAAGAGAAAACATCTTGGATGCCATTCGGTGTCGACTAGAGATGAGCGAGCACCAAAATGCTCGAGTGCTCGTTACTCGAGTCAAACTTTCAGTGATGCTCGAGAGTTCGTTTCGAGTAACGAATCCCATTGAAGTCAATGGGCGACACGCGCATTTTTGTATATGACCGGTGCTCCGCTAAGGTTTTTATTTGTGAAAATCTTAGCAAATCACCAAAGTCATGTAAAAAATACAGAAATGGATAGGGCAGGCGAGGAGCAACATGCAGGACTGCATTTCGGGCTCCGGGGTCTCACTATTAAGCCACAATAGTGGCAAGAGTGAGACCCCCCCCCACTGTCAGCACAACGATCATTCTCCTCTGCCACAGCTGTAACAGCTGTGGCAGAGAAGAACGATGTTAGCCCATTGAATTCAATGGAGCCAGCAATACAGCCGGCTCCATTGAAAGCAATGGGCTGCCAGCGAGCGCGGGATGAATTTTCAGGAAGGGCTTAAAAATATAAGCCCTTACCTGAAAAAGAAAGATTTTAGTGTAAAAAAGAATAAAAATGCAGGCATTCTCTTCAATGGAGTCGCTGCTGCTGCCGGCGACTCCATTGAAGACAATGGTCTGCTGGCACACCTGAATTCTTTTTCAGGGAAGGGCTTTACATATAAGCCATTCCCTGGAAATGAATTAAAAGTAATTTAAAAAACAAAAAAAAATAGATACTCACCTCCCTTCAGCTGCCGGGTCACAGCCACGTCTTCTCCTGCTGTCCCCTGCACTGTGGTGCTGAACTGCTGTCATTCAGCTGAGAGCTGCGCTGAGCCAATCAGAGGCAGCACTCACTCACCCATTCATGAATTCATGAATGGGTGTGAGTGAGATCTGCCTCTGATTGGTCAGGCTATGACCAATCAGAGGCAGCTCATTCAGCAGGCGGGGATTTTAAATCCCCGGCTGCTGAATACTACAGAGAGCAGTTCAGGAGAACTGCCAGCTGGCCGCAGCTGAACTCCGTCTGCCGGGAGCAGGTGAGTATATATATATTTTTTATTTTTACACATTTCTGGATGAATTGCAGGGAAGGGCTTATATATTTAAGCCCTTCCCGAAAATTCATTGTGCGATTGCCGGCAGCCAATTGCTTTCAATGGAGCCGGCTGTATTGCCGGCTCCATTGAATTCAATGGGCTAACATCGTTCTGCCGGGACAAGGTGAGTATATATTTTTTTTACTTTTTACACATTTTAGGATGATTTTCAGGTAAGGGCTTATATTTTTAAGCCCTTCCCGAAAATTCATCCCGCGCTAGCAGGCAGCCCATTGCTTTCAATGGAGCCGGCTGTATTGCCGGCTCCATTGAATTCAATGGTCAGTGCTCGTTTAATCAAGACGAGCACCGCGTGGTGCTCGTCTAGAGTAACGAGCATCTCGAGCACCCTAATACTCGAACGAGCATCAAGCTCGGACGAGTATGCTCGCTCATCTCTAGTGTCGACAGCAAACTTTATACAGCTAAGATTTGCAGTTGTTATCCAACAGGGAGGTTGTTCCAAACACTTTGGAGAACTAAGCAAAGCTCTCCTGTGGATGTAAGAATGCTCCAATCCTTCTGCCTCCTCTTGTAATGCCAGACAGACTGGATGATGTAACCCACAAGAAACAAAGTTGTAACTGCGGCACCACAGACCAATCCCTCCTGGGAGAGCAAAGAAAAACAATGTTGCACGCTCTAAAGCAGTCTCCGGACGTCAAGATCCAAAAGATACAGTCCCAAATATATACGTGGTGTAGAGCAGCAACTGAGGTACAAGCAAAAGAGGATGACAATAGTCACATCCACACCTTCATGATACAAACTTTATTCTGGACATCAGTCCACTGCAGTTGCAGGTGATGTAGTGGACTGATGTCCAGAATAAAGTTTGTATCATAAAGGTGTGGATGTGAGTACTGTCATCCTCTTTTGTTTGAATCTCAGTTGCTGCTCTACACCACATATGTATTTGAGACTGGATGATGTTGGTATCAGAGCTCTGTGGGGCCATATCACCACTTCCAGGACTCCATGTTCTTCATTACACTGAAGATAGTTCTAAATGACATTGGCTGGATGTTTGGGTTTGTTGTCCTGTTGTAAAATAAATTTGGAGCCCATCAGATGCCACCCTGATGGTATTACATGATGAATAAGTATCTGCCTGTATTTCTCAGCATTGAGGACACCATTAAAGGGGTTGTCCCGCGCCGAAACGGGTTTTTTTTTTTCAACAGCCCCCCCCGTTCGGCGCGAGACAAACCCGATGCAGGGACCTGAAAAAAAATCCGCACAGCGCTTACCTGAATCCCCGCGCTCCGGTGACTTCTTATTTACCGGTTGAAGATGGCCGCCGGGATCTTCTCCCTCCGTGGACCGCAGCTCTTCTGTGCGGTCCATTGCCGATTCCAGCCTCCTGATTGGCTGGAATCGGCACGTGACGGGGCGGAGCTACACGGAGCCGCTCTCAGGCACGAGCGGCCCCATTGAGAAAAGCAGAAGACCTGGACTGCGCAAGCGCGTCTAATCTGGAGATTAGACGCCGAAAATTAGACGGCATCATGGAGACGAGGACGCCAGCAACGGAACAGGTAAGTGAATAACTTCTTATAACTTCTGTATGGCTCATAATTAATGCACAATGTACATTACAAAGTGCATTAATATGGCCATACAGAAGTGTATAGACCCACTTGCTTTCGCGGGACAACCCCTTTAATCCTGTCGAAATCCCCAACTCCATTTACTGAAATGCAGTCTTAAACTTGCAAGGAACATTCATCATGTTTCGCTGCTGCCTGAAGACACTTATTATTATACCGCTCTCCACCATGCTTCACTGCTGCCTGCAGACACTCATTATTGTACTGCTCTTCCCCATGCTTCACTGCTACCTGCAGACACTCATTATTGTACTGCTCTCCCCCATGCTTCACTGTTGCCTGCAGACACTCATTATTGTACTGCTCTCCACCATGCTTCACTGCTGCCTGCAGACACTTATTATTGTACTGCTCTCCACCATGCTTCACTGCTGTTTGCAGACACTCATTATTGTACCACTCTCCACCATGCTTCACTGCTGTCTGCAGACACTCATTATTGTACCACTCTCCACCATGCTTCACTGCTGCCTGCAGAAACTCATTATTGTACTGCTCTCACCCATGCTTCACTGCTGCCTGCAGACACTCATTATTGTACCGCTCTACAGGCCTTCAGTGTACATACTGCCTTCTGTTGCAGCCAAATATTAAACATTTTGACTCATCAGTCCAGAGCAGCTGCTGCCATTTTCTGCATCCCAGTTCCTATGTTTTCATGCATAGTTAAGTCACTTGGCCTTGTTTCTACATTGAAGGTATGGCTTTTTGGCCACAATTCTTCCATGAAGAGTACTTCTGACTAGACTTCTCCAAACAGGAGTACAGGATGTACCCGGTCTCACTGGTTTCTGCCAGTTCAGAGCTGATAGCACTGCTGGACATCTTTCAATTTTGAAGGAAAGTAAGCATGATGTGTCTTTTATCTGCTGCACTGTTTCCTTGGATGACCACTGCATCTACGGTCCCCAGCGTTGCCCATTTCTTTGTGCTTATTCAAAAGACCTTTAACAGCACACCTTGAAACCCCAGTCTACTTTGACATCGTTGCCTGGTAGAGAGCTTGCTGAGGCAGTACAATTACCTTGTGTCTTGCTCCTGTGCTCAGTCTTGCCATGGTGTATGACCTCTGACATGAAACTGTCTTCCACAATCTCACTTTTATACCAGAGTTTGTCTGTTCCTCACCCAGTTTTAAACTTTCTACACAGCTGTTCCAGTTAATGACTGTCTTGACATTGATGATCATTATTGGTTAGGGCTCAGTCAGACGGGCGTTTTTTCGCGCGATTTGCGCATGCGTCCGGCGATTTTTTAAAACCATTGCTTTGCAATGGTATCGGACACATGAGCGCTTTTTATGCGCTCGTCCGATAAATTATAGAACAAAAAAATCGCAGATCGCACCTATCTGCGATCTGCGATTCCTGTTCTCTTCTGTATATGCGCTCAATGGGGCCGGCGGCAGCAGCGCCGACCCCATTGAGAACATATAGAAGACAAATCATTCTTCTCTGCCACAGCTGTAACAGCTGTGGCAGAGAAGAACGATGTTTGCCCATTGAATTCAATGGAGCGGCAATACAGCCGCTCCATTGAAAGCAATGGGCTGCCGGCGTGCGCGGGGTGAATTGTCGGGAAGGGGTTAAATATATAAACCCTTCCCTGCAATTCATCCTAAAATGTGTTAAAATAAAAAAAAATTGTATACTCACCTTTCCGCTGCAGCCGGAGTCCAGCCGCGGCCGCTGTCAGTTCTCCTGAACTGCTTCTCGGCACTATTCAGCCGGCGGGGCTTTAAAATCCCCGCCTGCTGAATGATCTGCCTCTGATTGGTCACAGCCTGACCAATCAGAGGCCAGTTTCACTCACACACCCATTCATGAATTCATGAATGGGTGAGTGACTGCTGCCTCTCAGCGCTGAGCCAATCAGGGGCAAGTCTGACTCACATCCATTCATGAATTCATGAATGGGTGTGAGTGAGGCATGCCTCTGATTGGCTCAGCGCTGAGCCAATCAGGGGGCAGGTCTGACTCATACCCCCTTCACACCCACTGCAGGACGGCCGCTCGGAGCTCCAGCTGCCGGGAGAAGGTAAGTACATATATATTTTTTATTTTTACACATTTTAGGATGCATTGCAGGTAAGGGCTTATATATTTAAGCCCTTACCGACAATTCATCCCGGGCTCGCCCGCAGCGCATTGCTTTCAATGGAGATGGCTGTATTGCCGTCTCCATTGAATGCAATGCGCTGGACAGCTCCGGGCCGTTTCTAATGAAACGCGGCTAGGAGCAGATTTTCGGGCGATTTGCGGGCGACTTGCGCGCACAGGTCACGCGATTTGCGGATGCGCATCCGTTATGCGATCCGCAAATCGCGCGAAAAAACGCCCGTCTGACTAAGGCCTTAATCATACACCTGCCTATAATTCTACAAAACCCCTGACTGTGTGTAAGTGTACCTAGAAGAATTGATTCTGTTTAATGGTAAATGGCGGTCACACCAAATATTAATTTGATTTAGATTTCTCTTTTGTTCATTCACTTTACATTTTAACCCTTGCAGCATTTTCCCCACACCTGCCTAAAACCTTTGCACAGTACTGTATCACATAACATGAAACTACAGCTGCAAAACATGCAGGCTCTGAACAATGCTGACACCAGCGCCTACCAGTCACATGATACGGAACTTCAGAGCAGAAGTTTACAGAGAAAAGGTATTTTTGTGATTGACATATAATACAATTCTCAACCAATGACAACATTAGTAATATGTATCTTGGCTATCAAGATCAGAGACCTAACTACGCTGGGAAGAGGTTGCGATCACACCTGGCCCCTAATGCTTGATGGGTTTCATTGACCCCATACCACAAAATAGGGGGTACTTTAAACACGTTCCGCTTCAGGCTCCATTAGATTCAAGTTATGCCTCTAGTCACGGCCTGTTTAACTGGTGCATACGTTTTTTTAATATCTACATTAAATGCAGAAAAAATATATTCATTTTTCTATTGGATTTTGAATTTTCCCATTTACAGTAAAAAAAAGAGCTACAAAAATGATCACATTTATACAGAGACTTACAAAATAAATGTATCCGCTTGCACTGTGCCTTAAATAAATGGTATATCATAAATAATGGAGGATATGCACAAATAATTATATCCAATAGAAAAAGCAGTACGATCTTCAGGCAATTAGACTGCGCCAAAAATATCGGCGGAATTGACCAAACTTGGCAATAAAAGGCAAGCAAGGGTAATTCGTTACTGGTACCCAGTAGTTATTAAGCAAATACTTGCATTTTTCTTTCTCACTTAAACTAACAAGGAATTCACAAATTGCTTCAATGTAGATGATGTATTGACATTTCACTCTTTTTTTTAGCGACCGTCTAGAGAGGAAGAGCTATCATTTACCTATTTTTTCTCATCCTTCTGTATACAAGGAGGCAGCTTCAAGCTAACTTGAGTCTGGGCAGCCAGAATGTGCAATACTTGCAACCGCAAAGCAACCTTGGCTGCAAATCCTGGAATGAGGTTGCTTGTCTGATAGCTTTCTTCCGTCTTGTGCACCATCTAAAGATAGATCTGTGGTTACGATGACCTCTACGTAGATGTTCTGTAAATAAGGGAAACACCAACTTCTGTAACTGAAGGGATGTGGGAAGGGTAACCTGACTGGGTGGAAATACATCACTAGCATGTTATTGTGACCTTTATTTAGGCAATCTTACCTAACATTACAAAGAAAACACTGCTGCTTAAAATACACGTCAAGGCGTATGCGGAGGTGCAGAACAATAATTTACATAGGATGACAGTTTTGACGGGAAGTTTAACTCTAACCGATTGGTAAAAAGTGATATGCAATTCTTTTTTCATTATTTTTTTATGTAGAAGAAATGCTCATTTTTGTTGCATTATTAAATTAAAAAATAAATATATATATATATATATATATATATATATATATATATATATATATATATATAGTTATTTGTATAGTGTCAACTTATTGCACAGAGCTTTCAGGTTATTTTATTTATTTATTACCTCCCACCAAGATGGGTACTCATTTTACCGACCTCGGAAGGATGGAAGGCTGAGTCAACCTTGAGCGGCTACCTGAACCAGGCGGGGATTGAAATTACAACCTTCAGGTCATGAGCAAGAGCTCAGGACTGCTCTTCTGCTGCCTTAGCACTCTGCGCCATATAAGTTTTCTATGCTAAATACTCAACACACAAGTAAGAAATATAGCAGACAGCTCTGTACATTGCACAGTGACCATATTTGATACTGCAGGCTGAGCCCCATTCACTTCATTATAACTCAGCTTGCAGTACCAACCCAGGCCACTGCGTAATGTATGGAGCTGTCTGCTTCCTGTAGCAAAACAGCTAGGAATGGCACAATCCCATAGAGACGCTGTCCCACATTGTTACCAGCTATTTACAGACATTTATGTGATAAATGTCTGAGTGCTGGAGGCCCCACCACTAGGTAGAAATGGTCCTAAGCTACCTATTCCTTGTCAGTGCAGTGAGGAGGAGTTTAAATGGAGCAATGGTCATGCATGGGGTCTGCCACTCCATTCAACCTCAATAGAGTCGGCAGAAATAGACAATAACTAAAGCAGCTGTCTGCAAAAAAACAATCATATTCGCCTGGTGGGAGGAATGCGCAACCAACATGGAGGCAGTCACCACCACCACAAGTATATCGCAAGAGACAAAGTTAGCCAGTAACTCCTAACAAATGTTAGTATGGTGATTGCCTCCCTCCTAATTGTGCACTCCTTCCACTTGTCGAAGAACTGATTAAGATGGCCATAGATTCAAGCCATGTGCTATCTCTGTGTTCCACGGACAGCACACGGACCCATTATAGCCAATTGGGCTATTCGCATTAATGTTTCATATGGACCTATGGCCTGAGTGCAAGAAATCACTGCATGTCCTATTGTGCATTTTCACAGACGAAAATTACACATGCAATGAGCCAGGTCTGTGAATATAGGACAGCAGACGGGCAAATGTCCGTGTGCGGTCTGATGCAAGTTGCGCCGGAGTTTTTTCAGGCACAACTTGCATACAGTTATCTTAATACGGCATAAGGGTGGCTTCAAATGAGCGTATGCGCAAAAACACTTGTTGCAGCGCAAACTTTTGGTGATGAACAACAAAGGATGAGGATGATTTGTGCACCTGTCTGTGTATATTACTGTACTTCTTGCATACGCAGGTACTGGTCCCATGCTTTCAGTACATTACAGGTGCAAAACGCAGTAAAATAAAGCAGGTCTTTTTTCCGTGCGCGCAAAACGTGTTCCAGAGAACTAACCCATTGAAATTAATGGATTCTATTCTCTGTGTTTAGCACGTGCAGATATCCATGCAAACACAGTTGTGTGAAGTAGCTCTAAAGGCTTACACAGATAGGCACATGTGCTACTCGGCTCGCCGCTATGGAGCGTATTAGCGCATAAATCAGTGTTTTTTGTTTTTTTTACTGACTTGTCAAACTTTGTGCAATTTTACGCGAGATTTTAAAAAAAGCGAGAAGATATGTCCTGCCCTTTTTTTACATGCGAGAAACTTAGAGCAAGTCCTATTTATTCTCGTGAGATAATACTAGATAATAGAAGTCTAGAGGAGGTGCATAAATATGCAAGGGGAAGCATGAAACACTGTGCAAAACACAGGGGAAAGAACACATCTGGATCTCATTAGGTAAATTTGCTTCCTAAGGGCTTAAACAGACGGGTGCATGTGCTCAACGCTACGGAGCGTATTAGAGCATGAACCAGTGTTTTTTTTTTTGAAGGGGGGGTTTAGACTATTCAAACTCTGCGCTATTTCACGAGAGTTGGGGGGAAAAAAAGCAAGAAGATAGGTCATGCCCCATGTTTCTTGTATTTAGTATTTCTACGTGCGATAAAGATGGGGCAAGACCTATGTGTGAAAAAGATGGGGCAAGACCTATGTCCGATAAAGATGGGGCAAGACGTATGCACGAGAAAGATGTGGCAGGACCTATGTGTGAGAAAGATGGGGCAGGACCTATGTGTGAGAAAGATGGGGCAGGACCTATGTGTGAAAAAGATGGGGCAAGACCTATGTGTGAAAAAGATGGGGCAAGACCTATGTCCGATAAAGATGGGGCAAGACCTATGCGCGAGAAAGATGTGGCAGGACCTATGCGTGAGAAAGATGGGACAAGACCTATGTGTGAGAAAGATGGGGCAGGACCTATGTGTGAGAAAGATGGGGCAAGACCTATGTGCGAGAAAGATGGGGCAAGACCTATGTGTGAGAAAGATGGAGCAAGACCTATGTGCAAGAAAGATGGGGCAAGACCTATGTGTGAGAAAGATTGGGCAAGACCTATGTGTGAGAAAGATGGGGCAAGACCTATGTGCAAGAAAGATGGGGCAAGACCTATGTGTGATAAAGATGGGGCAAGACCTATGTGTGAAAAAGATGGGGCAAGACCTATGTCCGATAAAGATGGGGCAAGACCTATGTGCAAGAAAGATGGGGCAAGACCTGTGTGTGAAAAAGATGGGGCAAGACCTATGTGTGAGAAAGATGGGGCAAGACCTATGTGCACGAAAGATGGGTAAGACCTATGTGTGAGAAAGATGGGGCAAGACCTATGTCCGATAAAGATGGGGCAAGACCTATGTGTGAGAAAGATGGGGCAAGACCTATGTGCGAGAAAGATGGGGCAAGACCTATGTGCAAGAAAGATGGGGCAAGACCTATGTGTGAGAAAGATGGGGCAAGACCTATGTGTGAGAAAGATGGGGCAAGACCTATGTGTGAGAAAGATGGGGCAGGACCTATGTATGAGAAAGATGGGACAAGACCTATGTGCAAGAAAGATGGGGCAGGACCTATGTATGAGAAAGATGGGGCAAGACCTATGTCCGATAAAGATGGGGCAAGACCTGTGTGCGAGAAAGATGGGGCAAGACTTACCTTTTCTTGTGCGTAGTAATAACACTGGAGAATCCTCTTTTGAAAGCAAAACCATTAAAAACAATGTTTTTTTCCGTTTTGCGGCTTTGATGTTCTCAGCCACAAAACGGGTCAAAATTACGGTCATCTGAAGAAGCCCTAATGCTGTTTTTAATTAGCAATGGATAAAGTTGGTCTCTACCTATCTTGAAATTATTTTCTAAGCCTAGGCTTAAGAGGTACAATGTGTAGTGCATGGACCCATCTGAGTAAGGTCCTCTTGCTGTGGAAGGTGCCGTAAGAACCTCAACTTATAAGCACAGTAAATACAACAGTAATGCACTACAAAATAATACAAGTATGGCACGCTTGCATAGATCTTAGCACTCGCTGTTGAATTGGTGTCTGTGTCCCCATAGACTGTAATGGGTAATCATAAGCCAAAAGTGTGTCCTTTTGGCATACGTATGGTTAGGATACATATGGATCCCACAGCCCCAACTGTCATAAAAGTGTAGTCAACAGCTCCTTTTAATACAACTGCATATAAAAATTGTTTAGCACTTTTTTCTTGCAGTCAAAGGAAAACAGTTGCATACATCAGCGCTCCATCAGTCATCATCCGAGCATCTGAAAGCTGGAGAAATCGGAAAAGTAGCACAAAAGGAAACATGAAAATATGACATTTGGAGCCTTGAATAAATGCCTGGGGCACTTCTAATTAGAATGCCTGCAGAAATGCAATATACTATGGAGCCCTGTGTGGTGCAGAATGTTAAGGCAGCAGAATGCCGATAAAATGGCGGGCCGATATACTCTCGTGTGAATGAGACCCCAAAAGGTTTTTCCTGTACATTATATGGGACATTAAATAGTACCATTGAAAAATATAACTCGTCCCACAAAGACAACTAAGTAGTAACTAAGTTATGATTTATAGAAAGTGGGGAGAAGAAAACACAAATAAAAACTCAAAAAATAGCTGTGTTGCCAAAGGGTTAAAAAGTGCGGAATATTAGTTTTAAATGGTCAAACAAAAGCAAGAACCAAAAAGAAAAGAAATGATCTTTATTTTTGCTTTTGAAGTAGGTTGCAGGTGTACTTATATAACAGTTCACACTGTGATGGCACAAGAGGGACAGAGCTCAAAAACATGCTTGACCTCCAGTCTTGATCTCAAACCACAGGATCCACTAATCACTGATCCTACCTGAGGAGCACACCTTCAGCTGGAATCGGGAATATTGAGAAGGCCTAACATAGTGTGAAATTGGAAAAGCTACATCACAGGGAATCCCTTGTTATACTCACAGATTACATTAAACGATATACGGCATGACCTGACATATCCGATCCAGAGTTTTACCCTGATGGCTTCTTCTGGGCCCCCAAAATACAGGGTGAGCATAAAACAAGTCCTTGATTTCCAGTATATATAGCGCATTTATATACATATTCCAATAAGTTTTGATTTTAGAACTATTTGAAATCAAGGACTGTTTTTTTGCTCACCCATTATAATTGCCCTTTCATGGATTAGGTTTCTTTGGAAATCAAAACTGTAGAAATGATTACTGATGCACTTCTAAAATTCATCCGCATGGCCATCACAGGAGGTTTTGCACCTGATGGAGTCAGTGTCATAGTTCGGAAAAACTCTGTATTGGCTGAATTATTGAAAGAAAAGTTGGCTCAGAGATCTAACCTAATTAGGTATTGTTTAAATCACAGATTAGAACTGGCAATACAGGATACTATTCCACAACAAACCATGTTAAAGGGGTTTTCCAGGACTTTAATATTTATGATTTATCCTTAGGACGGGCCATTGGTATTAGATTGGTTGAGGTCAACTCCCGACTAGAGATGAATGAGCACACTCGGATAAGGCAGTTACTCGAACAAGCATCGCTTTTCTCGAGTAACTGCTTTCTCGTCCGAGCAGGTTCGGGGGGGGGGGGGCAGCGGGGTGAGAGTGAGAGAGATCTCACTCCGCTCACCCCCGCCGCCTCCCGAGCCTGCTCGGACGAGAATGCAGTTACTCGAAAAGAGCGATGCTCGCTCGAGTAACTGCCTTATCCAAGCATGCTCGCTCATCTCTACTCCCAACACAATTGCTGATCAGCTGATTGAAGGGCCATAGCACTTGTTGAGCACTCGGCCACTTTATTGTATACCAGGTACAGCACTCTGCATTTTGAATCAGCTGGGCCTGTTAGTGCAACTCATTCCCATTCACTTGAATGGGACTGCACTACAGTAGACTGCAATGTCAGGCACACCAGATATGAAACATGCAGAGTTGCACCTGCATAGGATCATTTAATCATATGAATTTCAGTAGTGTCGAGAGTGAAAACCTACTAATTTGATATTGATAGCTTAATGTAAGGATAGGGTATTCATACAGAAGTCCCCCCAAAAAACCATAGAAACTTTAATGAAAAGCAAATATGCCGTTTACAAACAAACACTCAACAATACAGTTAAAACCAATTGGTGCTTCTTTGAGTAGTTTCACACACAGCAATTATATGGGAAAACGAGTTTTTTGCAACGTTTTTCTCAACATTTTTTCAGCAACAAACACTGCAGCCAAATGTTATCCGTAGGTCCAAAAAGAGTAATTAAGTGCACTACAAACACTGGGGCTTATTTACTAATACAGTCTGAAAGTTAGACCTTCTTAAAGTGTGCCAGACTTAACACACTAGCTTTGCTGTTGGATACACTTTGTTGAATTTTAAGACTGTCTAGTTTAAAGGGGTTGTCCCGCGAAAGCAAGTGGGGTTCAGCACTTCTGTATGGCCATGTTAATGCACTTTGTAATGTACATTGTGCATTAATTATGAGCCATACAGAAGTTATTCACTTACCCGTTCCGTTGCTAGCGTCCTCGTCTCCATGGTGCCGTCTAATTTCAGCGTCTAATCGCCCGATTAGACGCGCTTGCGCAGTCCGGTCTTCTTTCTTCTGAATGGGGCCGCTCGTGCCGGAGAGCGGCTCCTCGTAGCTCCGCCCCGTCACGTGTGCCGATTCCAGCCAATCAGGAGGCTGGAATCGGCAATGGAACGCACAGAGCCCACGGTGCACCATGGGAGAAGACCTGCGGTCCACCGTGGGTGAAGATCCCGGCGGCCATCTTACTAAGGTAAGTAAGAAGTCGCAGCAGCGCCGGGATTCGGGTAAGTACCGGACGTTTTTTGTTTTTTTTACCCCTGCATCGGGTTTGTCTCGCGCCGAACGGGGGGGCTATTGAATAAAAAACAAAACCCGTTTCGGCGCGGGACAACCCCTTTAAGTTTAATGCAAGTATTAGTGGACATAGCTTATGAAAAAAAGTGCACTAAAATGTTGGTGCAGTTTATGGCAATTTGGCACATTTTGGCCCAAATGTAGGACACACACATTTTTGCACAACTCAGAACTGTTTGAAAGTGTCCAAAAACACATTGTAAATATGGCTCCTCTGTGTTTTTTGTGCTGTTTTCCCCTAACTTTGGGTCTGTCTTTTGGGTCCATGGCATTTTTACTCTACATATGCTGGGGTTTTTTTTCAAACCTTTTTTCCATAGAGTCCCTCTGTGGATTACATTTGAAAAAAAAACCCATAAAGATCCTCAAGCAATTTCTTTCGCCATAGGGTAAGACAATTCCTGAAAAAAGTGCGTGTAAAACACAAAACACACCAAAAAAAGCTTGTATAGCTTGCTAAAAAAATGCTCGGGTCCTCGTTATTTGAGTCGAGCTTTTCGTAAATTCGAGAGCTCTACTCTAGTAACAAACCCCATTGACTACAATGGGAGACTCGAGCATTTTTGTATGTGGGACGCTGGGTGCTGAGCTTTTTTTTTTTTAAAGTGTGTTCTCTCTCTCTCTCTCGCTCCCTCCCTGACTGCCAGTCAAAAAAATTTGCCATTGACGCGCTGCGTCGCGGCAGGGAGGGGCCAAAACAGGCACATCACAGCGGGGAGGAGCCAAAAACTGGGGCTGGGTCGAACACGGCGTGATGCTCATTCGAGTAACGAGCACCATCGAGATTGCTAATACTCGAACGAGCAACAAGCTTGCAGAGTACGTTTGCTCAACTCCATTAGGGATCCTTCACACGGCTGTGTTTAAGCATGTTTTAAAACACATAGCACCTGTGCATGCTAAGCACAGAGAATAGAACCCATTGATTTCAATGCGTTAATTCTCATAAGAGCGTTTTGCATGCGCATTTTTTGTGTGTGCAAAACAATAGGACATGCTCTGTTTTACTGCGTTTTAAGCAGCAATAGCTGCATAGATGTCAATGGGAGGTGAGCAAATATGCAAGGGGAAGCGTGAAACACTACGTAAAACGCTGGAAAATAAGACAACGGTACCTCATTAGGCCTTAAAAGCCAATCAATTCCACGTAAAGGGAGTGACACGTGCACATGTGAACTGGCCCGGCATGTGCAAATAGTACAGAAACATGTGCTGATGTGTGCAACAGGCTGATTACGTGGCTCTTCAAACAGCGTTCATGCGTAAATGCGCTGCGGCAAGCATATTAATGCAAAGCTTCATCTGAAGGAGCTCTAGGCTGCATTCACACAGGACATTTTCCAATTCTGAGATGGAAAGAAAAGAACCCATCCAGTTTATTCATTGAGCAATTTATCTCTCAGACCAATAGTCTGAATTACAAAAATCACTGCATGTCCTCTTTTTGTGGGATTCTTCTTCAAAAATCACACATTATTTTAACTCCTTAAGGACATGGTACTGTCTTGTAAAGTGTACTGTGTCTTAAGTGTGTGATTTGGAATTAGTGGAATTGCTGAGTGCATCTTTCCTTATTTTATTTGCATTTGTTTAACATAGTAAGATAGCTTGTAATCCCAAAGGCACGTGTCCATCCAGTTCAGCCTATTACCCTCCAATGTTGATCCAGAAGAAGGCAAAAAAAAACAATGAGGTAGAAGCCAATTTTCGCCATTTAAGGAGAAAAATGATTAGGAAGAAAGACAGGGCAATCTTCCACAAAGACCAGGGTCATCGAACGGTGTATTGTCTTCCTGGCACTTGAGTTCGTCACATCAAGGATTGGGTTGACAGATTACTGGGAGGAGCTAGTGAGTATGCAGTGGTCATGGTGCACATTGGCACCAATGACAAGGTTAGAGGTAGATGGAAGGTCCTTCCGATTTCAAGTAACTCTGATGTAAACTTAGGGCAAGGACCCTCAAAGAAGTGTTTTCTGAAATACTACCTGCAACATGTAATACACCAGAAAGGCAGGGGGAGATTAGGAAGGTAAACAAGGGGCTCAAGAGTTGATGTAGAAAGGAGGTGCTTCCTGGAGAACTGGGATGACTTTGGTGTTGGCTGAAGCTTCTACCGTAGGGATGGGCTGCATCTCAATGGGGAGGGTGCAGCTGCACAAGGGGAGAGGATGGCTAGAATTTTGGAGGAGTTCTTAAACTATAGACTGGGGAGAGAGCGGGGAGCAACCAGAGAGATAGAGGAGACAGTGACCTGGGACTCAGTAATGGAAATAGGGATAGAGCAGTGGGAGGGGTTAGTACAGTTAGAACTGGCAAAATAGTTAATATGGATACACTTAAAGTAAAAAATAAACAAAATCTTCTAAACTGTATGGAGACTAATGCTAGAAGTGTGACCAATAAAGTTGAGGAAATGGAAGTAATAATGGCTGAGAAAAACTATGACATAGCGGGAATAACGGAGACCTGGCTTGATGAAAGCTGTAACTGGGCATTGAACTTACAGGGTTACAGTTTGTTCAGAAGGGATTGTAAAAAACGGAAAGGAGGAGGGGTATATCTTTATGTAAAATCCTGTTTAAAGCCCAGACTACAAGAAAATAAATCTTTATGGGCAGAGATACATGGAGGGAAAAACAATAAAATCATCATAAGGTTTCTCTATAGGCCACCAAATATAATAAAAGCCACTGAAAATCTGTTACAGAGACAAATAGATGAAGTGGCAAATCACAATAAAGCAATTATTATGGGGAACTTTAACAATCTGGATATAAAGTGGGAAGCTAAAACCTGCAGATCTCATCAAGGTAACAAGTTTCTGTCAATAACAATTTGTTATTATATAATTTGTTCAGGACCCAACTTGAGAGACGGACATTGTGTACCTAATGTTAACCAGTGGACCTGACAGTTTGACGGGCAACTAGGACATAATGATTGTCATATAATCAATTTTAACTGGTCCTTCAAGAGACAGTTTTATAGGGGAGCTATCAAAATAATAAAACTTTAGGAAAGTAAAGTTCGATAAGTTTAGTGATGCCTTTAACCATATTGACTGGGACAATGCCCTCAGAAATAAAAGTACGAGCAATAAATGAGAAATGTTTAAAAACATCTTAAAATGTACTGTGAGAGGTTCTTATCTTGCAGGAATAAAATCGTTAGGAGTAGGAGAAAACTATAGCTCAATGAGGATGAAAAGGGGAAAATAAACAGTAAAGACAAAGTTTTTAAACTACTAAAACTAGAAGGCAGCGAAGAAGCACTAAAAAGCTATAGGGAGAAAAATAACATTATGCAAAAACAAGATAAAAGCAGCAAAGGAGGAGGCAGGGAGACTTATTGCCAAAGAAAGCAAAACTAACCCCAAACTATTCTTCAATTGCATAAATAGTAAAAACATTAAGGGCTCAGTCAGACGGGCATTTTTTTCGCGCGATTTGCACATGCGCATGCGTCCGGGGATTTTATAAAACCATTGCTTTGCAATGGTATCGGACACATGAGCGCTTTTTATGTGCTCGTCTGATAAATTGTAGAACAGAAATCGCAGATCGCACCTATCTGCGATCTGCGATTCCTGTTCTCTTCTCCATATGCGCTCAATGGGGCCGGCGGCAGCAGCGCCGACCCCATTGAGAACATATAGTAGACAAATCATTCTCCTCTGCCACAGCTGTAACAGCTGTGGCAGAGAAGAATGATGTTTGCCCATTGAATTCAATGGAGCCGGCAATACAGCCGGCTCCATTGAAAGCAATGGGCTGCCGGCGATCGCACAATGAATTTTCGAGAAGGGCTTAAAAATATAAGCCCTTCCCGGAAATTCATCCAGAAATGTGTAAAAACAAAACAAAAAAAATATACTCACCTGGTCCCGGCAGACGAAGTTCAGCCGCGGCCGGCCGGCAGTTCTCCTGAACTGCTCTGAGTAGTATTCAGAAGCCGGGGATTTAAAATCATTCAGCTGAGAGCTGCCCCTGATTGGTCCATGCGCTAAGCCAATCAGAGGCAGCACTCACTCACCCATTCATGAATTCATGAATGGGTAAGTGAGAGCTGCCTCTGATTGATGAGGCTGTGACCAATCAGAGGTGGCTCATTCAGCAGGCAGGGATTTTAAATCCCCGGCTGCTGAATACTACTCAGAGCAGTTCAGGAGAACTGCCGGCCGGCCGCGGCTGAACTCCGTCTGCCGGGACCAGGTGAGTATATTTTTTTTGTTTTGTTTTTACACATTTCTGGATGAATTTCCGGGAAGGGCTAATATTTTTAAGCCCTTCCCGAAAATTCATCGTGAGATCGCCCGCAGCCCATTGCTTTCAATGGAGCCGACTGTATTGCTGGCTCCATTGAATTCAATGCGCTGGACAGCGCTGAACTGCTCCGGCCCATTTCTATTGAAACGCGGCTAGGAGCAGTTTTTTCGGGCGATTTTTCGGCCCCGGTCATGCGATTTGCAGATGCGCATCCGTCATGCGATCCGCAAATCGCGGGAAAAAACGCCCGTGTGACTAAGGCCTTATAGTGAAAGTGTTGGCTTTAATAAATAATGTAGGAAAAATTTTAGAGAGTGATGAAGAGAAAACAAATCTATTAAATAGTTTTTCTCCAGTATATTCACAGAGGAAAATGAAATGTCAGATGAAATGAAGAGTGATAACTTAAACTCTCCACTAATTGTCATCAGTTTAACTCAGGAGGAAGTGCAGAGCCACCTTAAAAAGATTAGAATAGAAAAATAGCTGGATTCTAAGGAAATTAAGTAAAATGACAGACCATAGTCTTATATTTAAGGACTCTGTAATAACAAGTCTATTCCACTTGATTGGCATGTAGCCAATGTGGTGCTAATATTCAAAAAGGGATCAAAAAGTGAACCTGGAAACGCCTGCATACAAAGCAGACAGACTGAAGATATGTGCTTGATAAAGGAGTCACTGTAGGCTCCGAAACGCGTTGCACTCCATCTCCTTGTGCATCTGTAACCATTTGGTTTGTGGTTTTACCAATAAATTGGACTTTACCCAAATCCTCATTAAATTGAACTCCTCCACTATCTGTTCACAACACTCTGTCACCTTGGACTGTGTGAAGAGGGTGCCTATGAGTATCTACCCAGACCCCCTCTCTTTTAAAGTAAGTGTCAGTCTTAGAGTGCATGTCCACGGGTGTGATTTCGCCGGTGGTAAACCGCCGGCGAATTACACCGCCTGAAGCTTTCCATAGCAGAGAATCAACACAATTCTCTGCTCGCAGCCAGCAATTCGCAGCATGCTGCGAATTGCCCCAATTCTCTGTAGTCAGCCTATCTATCAGATTAGGCTAACCTGTGGAGAACCGTCTGTGGCTCCTGCTCCCGGGGGCGGCGGCTCCCGCTGCGGAGCTTTGCTGTGGGATACCGCAACGCCCGTGGACAGGTGGCCTTAGAACAAAACTTGGTGAAGCTGCATCCTGAGCACAGGAGACATTTTTAACCATTATTTCTATGTTCTCTGTTATTTCTCTGTTCTTGCCCGAGATATTGTGTATCTCAGGACTCTCAGTGCCCACTCTCCTTCAGATGTCCCGAAGACAGGGTGCCACCCTTATCAATGGCTACCCCTTTCTTATAGCGTACTCGGACTGGAGGCATAATGGCTAACCCTTCCAGGTTAGGCCATTAATGCCCTGTGAATCCTTTTCCCTGTACATCAGCTATCAGCAATTCCCATCACTGGCAGAGGTGCTGTCCTGATAACCTGAATATTGTATATAATTTTGGGCCCTGCTGCTGAAAGACATATCAGAACCCACCTTTGAGCCGGTTCAAAGGTAAGCAAGTAAAGTAATAAATGGAATGGGCAGACTACAAAACCCTGAGAGGATTTCAAAATTGGGGGTCTTTACTTTAGATAAGTACTAATAGCTATATCTAGATACATCAGGGGCCAAATACAGAGATCTCTCCCATAATCTGTTTATATCCAGGACTGTGATGGTAACATCATGTAAGGAAACTGAATTACTGAATATCCCCACTGACTATAACGGCTCAATGTGCTGCCTGTGTACAGTCCGTTGCACATACATACAGCACACGCACGAAAATTAAGCCTATTTGAATGAACTCCAAAAACTAGAGATTTTCCAAAGCAGAGAACTATTGTAAAATTTTTAGCAAGCTAGTAGCTTATAGGATGTCATCTGTAAACAGTACATTTTGAATTCATACACTCCAGCAAAAACACATTTTTTCATTCTTGTCCCCCCTAACCCAATCACTCATCACACTCTGGAGGTCTCCTTTGTGTATTGCAGCCACTTCCATGGAGTGCAGCACCCTGTCTGATGCTTATCAGCCACCATCTTTATAGTAATATTTTTGATTTCACTTTCAAATCAATCCCATGATGCATCAACACATCATTAGCTTGAGGCTATACCATTTTAGCCTGCTGGGGAAGGGCAGTTTAATTATCATTACCTTCTATCTTCACCTGAATAAGCTACAGGCAATAAATATACAGGCAGAAGGATGAACTGTGATCTCCTCTATTATAACTGTGTAACAGGAACTATGTCACCATCATTGGTAAAGTAAGATAGGAATGTCTATGTCCCCCTCTAGCCAGTTTTTTTATGGTAGGGTGCATGTAATAGCATCATACAGACTGAGAAATTGATTAGTGTCAGACAGCATAACCCCATGTAGATCTGTGCTGGTCACAAATGAGATCATATGACCATCTGATTAAAAAGAGACCAGGAGATTTAGATAGAAAGGAATAACTAACTAAGGTAACATTAGCTGGCATATGTACCGTATTCCCAGAAAATAAGACCCTATCTTATATTAATTTTTGCCCCCAAAGAGGCACTAGGTCTTATTTTCTGGAGATGTATTATTATACTTACCTAGCAGGCTTGGTCCATGTCCAGCCTGCTGCTCTTTGTGGCCCACAGAAGATCACTTCCTGGTTACGTGATTCAAAAATCCCACCTCCAGGAAGCGATGGCTCTAATTGGCTCTCAAGCACTGCTCTGCCAATCAATGCAGCGGTCAATGAACCAATGCGATGGCTGTGATTAGTTCATTGAGTACTGCATAGTTTTGCTGAATAGCAGTTGAGGAACCAATCACAGCCATCGTGTTGTGAAGGCGGGATTTAAGAATTGGCTGAGCTGTGGCATTGATTGGGCAATTTATAAATCCTGCCATTACAACAAGAGAGCTGTAATTGGTTCTTAGACTGCTGCTCAGCCAATCAATGCAGCGCTTGATCAACCAATCACAGCCATCATATTGGTTCATCAAGTGCTGGCTTACTTGGCTGAGCAGCACTTGAGAACCAATCAGAGCCATCACTTCCTGGAGGTGGGCTTTAGAAATCCTGTAACTAGAAAATTATCTTCTGAGAACTGCAAGAAGCAAGTCGAGGCTCCGGAGCTCAGTGGGAGGGACCCGGACTGAGCCTGCTAGGTAAGGTATTCCCTTAATTTTTTTATGTAATGCAGCTTGGGCTAATTTTCAGAGTAGGGCTTACATTTGAAGCCTCCCTGAAAACCCTGAAAAATTAGGGTAGGGCTTATTTTCAGGGTAGGTCTAATCTTTGGGAAACAGGGTATACTGGGGGTATAGATAAGGAATGATAAGAAAAAAATCACCGAAGTGGCCCAATCTATTCACACCTCACTTGTTCATTTTAATTTTGTTTACTGGGAAAATGAGTTTGAAGAATGGGAATGATAGAACCGGAGAATATTAGCTACATGTGCAACTATCTACAGAAACTTACAGCTACATTCTGTTCCTGCCATACTTTGAATGGTCACCTCTGTGGTTTGGTAACTATGACTAAGAGACAGTTACTAAGTTTAGGTCGCAGCCCATACTTGCAGTGCAGAGTTACTTCAGTTCCTACTGGAATAGCATTTCTTTTTCTAATATATAATCCGTAGAGGAAGTGAGACAGCCAGTTACCCCTGAGCTTGTCATCTGCAAAGTACATAAGGACGGCAGTCATGGAGTATTTGTGTCACAAATATATATTCATTTACAGTCGAACAAATTAGCACCCTCCGTGTTGCTTTTACTAGGAATAAGTTTTGAAATGTTAAATATATCTATATACTGTAGACGCATAGTACAAAAATGTGCAAACAGAGACTTCAGGTACACTTATTTTTTCCATTAGCAGTCTTTATAGAATTAAAATGATCTCATAAAGGAAACCTCAAATATTAAGACCAATAGCATAGATTTTCCATTTCTTCCTGTACAAATATTTCAGTTCACTTTTGATGTAAATTTACAGTTCTTGCTAATTTAAAGGGGTTGTCCCGCGCCGAAACGGTTTTTTTTTTTTTTTCAATAGCCCCCCCATTCGGCGCGAGACAAACCCGATGCAGGCATAAAAAAAACCGTCCAGTACTTACCCGAATCCCCGCGCTCCGGCGACTTCTGACTTACCTTGTGAAGATGGCCGCCGGGATCTTCACCCTCGGTGGACCGCAGGTCTTCTGTGCGGTCCATTGCCGATTCCAGCCTCCTGATTGGCT
Organism: Eleutherodactylus coqui; assembly: GCF_035609145.1. Classification (NCBI taxonomy): domain Eukaryota; kingdom Metazoa; phylum Chordata; class Amphibia; order Anura; family Eleutherodactylidae; genus Eleutherodactylus; species Eleutherodactylus coqui. The sequence continues at coordinate 39,435,277 of NC_089846.1, forward strand.
GGAATCGGCACGTGACGGGGCGGAGCTACGAGGAGCCGCTCTCCGGCATGAGCGGCCCCATTCAGAAAAGAAGAAGACCGGACTGCGCAAGCGCGTCTAATCGGGCAATTAGACGCTGAAAATTAGACGGCACCATGGCGACGGGGACGCTAGCAACGGAACAGGTAAGTGAATAACTTCTGTATGGCTCATAATTAATACACAATGTACATTACAAAGTGCATTAATATGGCCATACAGAAGTGTATACCCCCACTTTGTTTCGCGGGACAACCCCTTTAATGTGATGTATTGTATGACACACTTTTGCTATTGTTATGTGTTGTGTCAGATCTAAGCTGACAATATATACACAGATTTTAGTTCCATGTCTACTTTAACAAGGGCGAATGCAAGGATGGGGGGACTCATTGGTGAAACTGCCCCCTTGCAGCCGCTCAAGTACTATACAACCCTGAGACTACTACTACTGCCCGCAAGTGTTTTTTTTTCCAGAAGAGTGGCACAAAGACAATCAGAGCAGATTATGTGCAGTATAGCCGGCTGAGGTGGCAGCCAGTAGTAGGGTAGGAAGATCCCCGGTACACTGCCACTGCCTCTGCCTGAATTTGGAAGGCCAACTCACATCAGCCTAGAATGGAAGTTGCAATCCATAGGCAAAATGTATAAATATGGATAAAATGAAAATAGTTCTTAAGGCCTCATCTTTTTGTGCAGGGCCTAAAGGTAATCTGTTACCATCGTTATGCTGTGTTCTCTGAGGACATGTTGATTGTCGTGATATGTCACTTTTATCAATGTGTGAAGAAGTTTGTCGGAAATGCACATTTTATCAGTAGCAGCACACATATAGAAGACTACAGGAAGTAGCCCCCCCTCAAGTTAAGGGGGTATTCCAGAGAATGGGCACAATATTCAAAATATCCTTAATGTCTCCAGTTATTCCCATTTTTCCAATTGTCTATGTAAATCATCAAACTAAACTCTAGTACCGTATTTCCGTGTTTTTGTCAACCTTCACCACCGATGCTTTCCAGTCAGCTTTAGATTTCCTAATTGTAATTTAAAATGGCTGCTGGAGCGTGCAAAAATAGGTTGTCCAGTTGTGAAATATTGATGGCTTATCCTTAGGACAAGCTATCAATAGTAGATCAGCAGGGCTCCACTGACTAGAATCCCCACCAATGAGCTATTCACCAGGTTGATGCACTCATGCCATGAACTTATTTCTGCGGGAAGCAGTCAGCTCCACTCCCACTGTAATGGCCAGGCTTGGTATTACAGGCAAAGCTCCCATTCATTTCAATGGGGACCTGCCCTGCAATACCAACCCTAGCCACTACAGTGGGAATAGAGCTGTCTTCTTCCTGTAAAAAAAAATAGCTTAGTTCACAAACACACCGACCCATCAAACAGCTGATTGACAAGGATGCCGGGTAGCAGACCCCTGCTGATCTTCTATTGAAAGCCTCTACTGCAGTTAAGGCCATCACAAATTTACAACTGGACACCCCCTTTAAGCAAAGCTCAATCTTTAAAACCAAATGCAATTTTGAGATCATGTAGACAGTTAAATCATCAGTCGAAGAATTGGTTCTTCATAGTAAGAGTAGTACAACTTTTGCAATGCTTTAGCACAAAAGGTACAATGGAAAAATAATAAAAAATCTGAAAAAAAAGTCTAGACATTTACATTTATGTAATGTGGGGGTGTTCTTATGCTTTTTGGATCAAACAGATGGGTTTTATGATGTTTAAACACTATTTTCTGAACACCTAGTTGCCCGGACGAGGCACATCCATAAAAATCATCAGTAGCTTTGAAAAAAAAATGTAAAAAAGTTTTGCATAATTATGACGTTATGGGTGTCCCCTTTTCACACATGTAGATACCCAGCCAATAACTTCTGCTATTCATACTAGTAACACTGATATGATAAAAGGAAAGGAGCCTCAAATGAAAAAGTCAAAGATCGAGAAAAGGAGCTGAATAGGACGCAGTTTCAGCAGCGCTGGTTACTGCAGGCGAGTTAATATATTGTATCTTGTTCTTATTACTGCCCCTTACAGAAAGGGCAAACACAAGATTGTTATAACAAACTTCAGTCAGCACAACTGATTCCACATGGCCGTCAGAGGTTTTATCTTCAGAAACAGAAATTGTAATCATCTGGAATGAATCAGAGAAGGCTTTTCTGTAGTTGTATTGGCATTTAATATACATATTCGGTATCTTGCTTTAACTTAAAGGGATTGTGCCAAGTTATAAAGTTACCACCTCTCCGCAGGATAGGAGATAACTTTATGATTGCTGGGGTCTGACTGCTACCCCCCACCGATCCCAAAAATGTGAGTCCTGGAGGCCCCAACATGAATGGAGTTGAGGTCAAGCATGCACCTTAGTATTAACTAAAAACTTAAGTCGACCATGGAAGGCAATCCTTGAAAAACGAGGTACATATACCTCATGTACATCAAGGGGATGAGACAAGCTAGGAAGTCGGCTATGAACTGAGAAAGACACAGACAGACAGTCTTTGCAAAGGGATTACAAATCTGATGCATGTGCAATAAACCGTTAGGGTGCATTCACATGTGGCGAAAATGCTGCAGACTTTAAGTAGTCGGTGGTCTAGACATCAAGGTCTAGAGTGAGTTGAGTTGATTTCTGCAGAAAACAGACAGCTCTGTTCTTACCGTAGTGGCCAGGCTTCGTATTGCAGGCAAAGTTCCCATTCATTTCAATAATGTGTCTATGTACAGACAGGCTTTTCTCCTCATCAGTGTATATTAGGTTTCTGGCTGGCTGGGTGAGAAGCCTATGATGTGGGTTAGGAGGGTAGCACTTTCTCCTAGTGGACAGCACCAAGAAGGTGTGAGGAGACTTTTAAGGCAGTGCATGCTCCTCTGGGAAATTCAGTATGCAAATAGAAGAAGGAATAATGCCTCTGCAGCATCACCTATTAAGAGGTAGCTTTCCTGCAAGTCAATGTCCAACCCTTTAATAACCCTTATAACATGTCTGGGAATATAAGCCCAAACTAGACTCTTCTCCAGAAGGAAACGATAACTGTTTACAGACAAACTTTTTCAGGGATTTTTCCCCTTATCACTATACAGTAGGTTTTTTGTTTGGCTGGGTGAGATGCCTTCTAATAGGTGGTACTGCTGAGGCATTGCAACATTTCCCATTTGCTTGCCAAATTCCAAGAAAGACATGAACCTACAAAGGCACATAAAGCTCAAACACCACATTCTGGAAGAGGCGATGGCTTGAGAAGTGTCAAAAGACATATCCTTTCAGGAAATTAGCCCAAGTGAAAAAAACTTCTTTAGAAGTGAGAACAAAACCTATGGTACCCAGAGTACTGGTAGTTAGCGGGTATTGATAGATACAGGTTATAAAGATTATTGCTAAAAGGATAAACTGGTATAAATTATACATAAATCTGTCAGTCAGGGTCGCCACACTCCCTCCAAATAAGCCCTGCATACTTTTCAGAAAGGTCCTGGGGCCGGTGCAAAAAAACTAAAAAGTCGCAAATTTTTGCATACGTTACGCAGAAATATGTGAATTTTTTACACCAGAATTCTGGTATAGAAGTTTACTAATTTTCCCCCTATGTAACCAGGGACAATTGCTAGCCACAGCACTTGAGTGAGAAAGAGCGGTGTGTAGAGGCAACTGCCTGCAATGCATTATTGAGCAGTACTTGAGGATAGCTGTTAGATACTGCTATAATTAAGATGCTGTGAGTGACTGTCACCAGCCTCCACCATTTGTGTGACACAACTGCCAATTATGTCACTTTGTTTGAGAGACTGTAATGTAACCACAAGATTTGTTGGGCTGTCAATATTGTAACCTCCACTCCAGTTGTCTGAGTAAAGTAAACCTGAGTATTGCACCAGAGATCATTTGCCTCCAGTCTCTGGCATTATTTCAGCATTGTGCAAAAGTACCTGTGGTCACATACCACTTTGGCCCCATGTTACACCACCACAAATGAGAAAATTGCAAATTCTGCCATTCTAAATACACCCACTGGAAAACTAATACTAAGAGCAACTTTATCCAAAACATACCAGGTCAAGCAAGAAGGCTGAGAGGAGACTTAATAGCTGTCTACAAATATCTGAAGGGCTGTCACAGTGCAGAGGCATCAGCCCTATTCTCATTTGTACAAGGAAAGGCTAGAAGCAATGGGATGAAACTGAAAGGGAGGAGACACAAATTAGATATTAGACAGTGAGGGTGATCAATGAGTGGGACAGGTTACCACGAGAGGTGGTGAGTTCTCCTTCAATGGAAGTCTTCAAACAGAGGATGGACAGACATCTGTCTGGGATGATTTAGTAATCCTGCACTAAGCAGGTGGTTGGACCTGATGACCCTGGAGGTTCCTTCCAACTCTACTATTCTTTGACCATTTTATGACCGTTCTAGCAAGACCACAAACAGTGAATCAAGATCCGAAAAGCCTACACACTGCTAAAGACTTAGATTCAGATATCAAAACCATTACAGAATTTACTCAAGATCCTGTAGGCACAGACTCCACTTACAAGAATAGCTGAAAATTGTGATGCGTCCCTCATCTATAGTTGCAAGAAAAGTAAGTGAACCGTTTAAAATTTCCTGAATTTTAAAATTAATTACTAATAAAATGCAGTTATATTGTTATCTAAGACACAATCGTAGGCAACCACAATCTTACTAAATTAAGAATGCACAAACAGGTAAACTGTTCATGACTCTGCCTCTACTCTGCTTATGACCAAATTCTGCCTTCCTGAATCCATGCTTTATTTGTCTTTGATTCCTGCCCTCTGACTTGGTGACTTGGAAATTTCAGCTTTTGCTAAAGGAGACTAAAGAGAATTAAGGATTCAGAAGGCACAATCATTTAGACCTTGCTCCCTGATTTGGGCCTTAGTCAAATCCATTAGTGACCCAATGGGGCCATGTGTCCAGTTGGCCATCAGACCCCATAGATCCTCCCCTTCCTGATGTCAACGAGTTGGCTACTTTGAAGTTCTGGCCCATTATCAGTTCAGCGGGCACCTTCTCTACCAATTTCAAAGCAGTCTGGGTCTTCATCTACCTACTCCTCTATGATATGACTCCAAGACCTGCAGGGGGGTTCTTAACCAGTGTACTATTCACTTTGAATTTCAGGCCCATCATTTTTACTTAGGTCAAGTCAAAATTACAAGGTATCTATAGCATTCTCCTCCAGCACCAGAGTTCAAACGCATCAACTTTCCTTCTGTATGTTTTCCTGAGCATCCAACTTTCACAACCATACATCGTTACGGCAAAGACGACTGCATTGACCAGTCTGTTTTTGTTGCAATGCTAATATGCTTGCTTTTCCAGAACTTTTCCATTCCTTGCATTGCAATCCTACCAAGTGTAATCAGTCTATTGATCTAATTAATCTATGGGCATAAAATAAGACAACTAATAAGTAGTCCAAACTTAGACTAGACAGTCATAGAATTTGACAGATGTATCATTCAGCAAAGCCCAAGAGCAAGAAAAAAGTCAGTGCTACTTCATATTTCAGCCTTTCCTATGGGATTAGAAGCCTGTAAACAATGCTGCTCTGCATTATTTCAGGTCCAAGCATATCCAATAAAAAGGAATATAAGATGCAGAACTCACTGATATTGAAAAAAAACTTGTGGTTTCTTTATTCCATGTATGTAAAGAGAATAGACAGACAAGTGCAAGAAGCTGTTACAGCCGTTTTGCGTGGGCAGGTCTAGTTTTTCACCTCCTTTAGAACCAGGGGGTTGTCTACATGTGTTTACAGGTCAGATTTTCAATGATGTCAAACCATTGATATATCCTAGTACCCCCAGTAATTTGAGTAATGACTAATTGAAAGCATTAGAATGGTTAAAGTCTCCGAAAGAAATAATTCTAAAGAAAAGCTAATGAAGGGGGAAGAGTGGTTTTCCAATATTGGGAATATTATTTGCTCGAAGTGAAGAGACAATTATCAGATGTGAATACATATGTGAGACTGGAGTCTGATCCCACCCATTGTGTTCAAAAGAAACTTTGGTCTGTATTAGGAAATTATATTAAAGGCGTTCTGTCATTAGAAAACAAAAATTCTATACTTACCTATTCCTCCCCAGGCAGTCTTCTTACTGGCTCTTCTCCCCTCTGATCTTCTCCTCACTCCTCTAGTCCCCCTTGGTCCTCTCACCTCAAGCTGGCCGATTCTTCATCTTCTGGTTCATTACATCTTCATCATTCATAGCCTAGCAGAGAGTGCTGAGCTATTGCTGAGACTGGGCATGCCCGCTGTGTCTCTGCAATAGTTTATGAACTCTCGCAGCAAGACAACGACCATGCGCAGTCTCAGCAATAGATCGTCATTCCTTGCTAGTCAGTGAATGTTACGTCACTACTGATGTAACCTACACTGACTTGCTGGAAAACGACTGCAGAATATTGACACTCCTCAACAAGAAGAAGAGGATCCGGCCGGCTGGAGGGTGAGGTGACTCGGTAGACTGATGAAGTTTAGCGATGAGAAGATGCGTTAAGAAGCGGTACCTATTCCTTCCCAGGCAGAAGACTGCCTGGGAAGAAATAGGTAAGTATTGATTTTTTTTTTAATGACAAAACCCCGTTAATAAAAGAGTTTTGTCTAAAAGAACTGTGAAAAATTATATCCAATGATTCCATGAAAACCTTGTTGGTACTTTTTACCTAAACGTCATAAAAATAGTGAGGATCTCCCTGCAAGGCCGATGGTGTTGGTAACAGAGTCAGTTACAAAATGGTTATTGAAATATGTAGATTAGCTGTAGAATCCATTATTAAAAGCATCCCGGTGTACTTGAAGGACACAAAAATTTTTTATTCGCACTAGAGGATATACAGTGGCATTCTGACTACAGACTGGCGTCAATTGATATAGTGAGCCTGTATACATGGATACCTATTTGAAGGGTGTTGTAGCAGTATGATATTTTTTGGAAAAAGTCCGAATTACATTGAGTTTTTGAGTCTTTGGAATTTAAAATGTATTTAAATCATTGCGATTCCAACCGCTGGGACTCCTGTTGATTGGGAGAATGAGGGTTTGGAGTGCCCCAGCGTGAAGGGAGTAAGGGTCGCACATGTACACCACCACTCAATTAATTTTAGTAGGACCACTGAAGATGGTAAGTACAGTGTACTTGTAAAGGTGCCCTCTGCTCTTTCTGTCTTCCAATATTTAGTACCGTTTATTAGCTGCACTTGTGCTTAATCCTACTATTATCAAGGGCAGTAACTAGGCTTTACTTCTCCTAGGGCAAATATTATGACTTAGCCCTTTGTCTAGATACCCTTTTCAATGCTAAGCAACTTGTTAGCATCTCTCCTGGCACCGTGTGCATATAATAGGTGAAATAAAACCACACAAAAAAATAAAATAAAATGCTAAACTAAAGGTAAAACAAGCAACTTATTACCTATTTTTGGTGTATTCAAAAATACACTATATGGACAAACGTATTTGGACGCTGCATGTTTTTCTGAAAAAGTGCTTTATTATTCCATTTAGTACTGTGTAGGCCCTCCTTTTGCTTGTATTACAGCTGCAGCACGTCGAGGCATACTTTCCACAAGTTCTCTGTAAGTCTGGGCAGGGATAGCTCGCCATTCCTTGTGCCAGGCTGTGAGAAGAGATTGTTGTGAGGATGGGCGTGGGTGGTGGCGTCGTACTCGTCGCTCCAGTTCATCCCACAAGTGCTCGATCAGGTGAATGAATTGTTATTGCGAAATTAGCAGCTTTTTATTTTACCCATGCCCTTCCCAGCATACCATTCGGCAAACTCAGTATTTGCATATTTGATGATTTTTTGCAGTGTCCAAATACTTTTGTCCAAATAGTGTATGTCCTTATTTGTTAAAGGGTCAATCTGGCTAAAAAACATATTTTTCTATCCCTGCCCTTCCCCCTAACCTGATTGCTTATCACATTCTGGAGGTCTCCTCTGTGTATTCCTGTCTGATGCTTATCGGGTACCATCTTGAGACTGAGTTTTTTTTTACTTTCAATTTCACATGAATCACATGATGCATCAGCACAACATTAGCTAAGGTTATAGCATTCTGCTGGCTGGAAGCACAGTTAAATTATCATCACCTTCTGTATTCACCTGTACAAGCTACAGATTATAAATATACAGTCAGAAGGAGGAGCTGTGATCTCCTTTATTATAATTGTATGTCAGGTGCTGTGTGATCATCATTATTAACTGTAGTAGAAGTGTCTATGTCACCCTGCAGACATTTTCAGTGGTAAATCCATGTAACAGCATCACACAGAGAATCTGGCTAGAAAATGAATCAATAACCCTAAGTAGATCTGATCTGGTCAGCATTGAGATCATATGACCATATGAGGAAAATAGAGGCCAGAAGTTTTAGACAGAAAGAAATAACAAACCAAGGCAACAAGCAAAAATCAACGGAGTGGGCCTGTAAAGGGGTTAACACAATAGATGTTTATCACCTATCTATGTCTGATTCGTGGGGGTCTCTGAAACACCCTTAGATCCTGAGAATGGGGGTCCTGTGTCCCTCTCTCCTCTTCACTTTGGTCTCACTGTATCCCCCTTAGTGAGGATTAAATGAATGAAGTAGCGATTGTGCATGTGGGGCACCTCTATATTCATTTTAAATGGGACTGCCAGAGATAGTTCAGAACTTGTACTTGGCTATTTCCATCAGCCACAATGAAATAAATAGAGCACTGCTCCGTATCTGTAGTCATTACACCATTCACTCAGATGTCACTGTGGTTGCAACAAGCTTTCAGTGATGAGAAAAGGGGGGCACAGGACCCCCATTCCTGGGACTGTCAGGGGTCTCAGCGGTAAGACCCCCACCAATCAGACTTTTATCACCTATCCTACAGATAGGTGCTAAAAGTGTATTGTACTACAACATCTTTAAAGTATGCCTGAGTTAAGAACAAGTTTTCTAAAACATTAAGGCCCTTTTATACGCAAAGTTAATCTTTCAAATGACTGAAAGATTGAAAGATTTAGTAATTTATTTGCATAAAGTGTTAATAGCCATTGACACGTTATCATCTTCATTTGCATGTAAAAATGCCTCCAGGAGCTGTTTGCACAGCCCAGTGTGTTTAAACACACGCCCAACTGCATTGTTCTCCTCCCGGCTGCCAGCAGATTGCATTATTCTCTCCCAGCTAGTGTAAATATGCCATGGGCAGAACAGCCTGCGGTCTACTGAGAGATAAACATGTTCCCTTTATCTCTCAGTGACTGAATGATGGATTTTAAGTTAACCTTAAAATCATCATTCAAACAAGAAGTGCATGATGCCTGTGTTTACATGTAACGATTATCACTCATTTTCGGCCGCTTGAACGAATTTTGAGTAATAATCGTTGCGTGTAAAAAGGTCCTTAACTCTCTCTGGCACAGTGGTTAGAAAAGGTTGACTCAATATATCTAATCTTGAAGAACTGTCCAGTTGATCCAGAGGCACTCATGACAAATTTACGTAGACATGGGGCCCTTGGAGGAACTTGAGGTTGCAGTTAATTCACACGGAATGAGTTGAGGCCCCTTACTGGCTACTGGGTAATGGCTATTGATTATTGGCTCAATGTCGTTCATATTTTATACATTCACTATCTTGTGTTAGTATCCTAACTATATGTAGAGGTCGTGGCTTTTGATACCAGTTGCGGAGTCTGGCCCCTATTGCCTTCAGTTCTTTTAGGGCCTCTTTGTAAGATTCCACTAATAGTCCTCTTGACCTGCCCGCTAATTCCTATGCTGCTTCCTTTTTCCCTCTCGTTCCCTCTCTCCTTCCACTCCTGTCTTTCTCGCTTCCCTACCTGCCTCCCCCCCTCCCCCCCCCCCCCTTCCTTGTGCCCTGTTTTTCTTTAGTTTTTCTTTAGTCTAACCGGGCTACATTGATTATCAGTGCAGCCCTTTAGTTTTCTCAGAGTATCAGCATAGGGTTCATTTTCTGCTTAGACGATTAGTATCGCAAAGTGCCGCATAGGACACCAAGAATCTATATAGGTTTCGTTGATTGATGACTATGTATCCTATACAGTTTGTACTCTTCAATACTGATGAGTATCTATTGTATTTTGTAATCCGAAAATTTCAATAAAACTCGATTTAAAAAAAAAAAGGGGGGCCTTAACAGATTCTCTATGCCTTCTCATTTGTGCTGTTTGCACCCAGTTTCACGTTTTTAAGTTCGGATTTTCAGGTTGTCTTCCCCATTTTTCTTCTGCCCTGCTGTTTACAATACACTTTCAGGCAGGGGGCATGTTGCAGGGCTACCATTCTGTGAGTAGTTCCCTGTCCTATATTTCCTTTCCCTCACTTCCTGTGCTGCATTGCTCTCCAATCAGCAGGGAGACAGTATTTGATTGCCCACTCCTCTGCTGTCACAGGACGATTGTAGGAGTTGGTCATTCAGACACAAACTGGCCAATTAATTAGTAATCCCAAAGTAAAGTGCACACACACATGTTGTAACATCAGGAGAGGCAGAGAATGTGGAGATTGTCTGTAGATCTGTCAGCCTGTGAGTGCAGGGAGGAGTCTATGAGTATAGCCCCCTTCATAGTTAAGAAAACAATTCAGCATCATGTCTTCATCTAACAACCATGCATATCTGTGCGCCCTTAAGGTTCACTCAATGAAAGGACTCACAACTTGGGTACCCCATACACCACACCATGCCTTTGCTTTAGGTGAGGCAACCATGTTAGATGGATTAGTCCAGTGAGGGGTTTGTGTCTGACCAGTATTGGTGATTCTGTTTGTTGACCTCACCATTCACAAAGAAATTTACTTCATCACTCAACCACACCTGATAAGAAAAATGAGGGTTTATCTGAAGTTGATGTGTCACCTATTTTGCAAATTCTATCCGATGGTCTGGGTGACTCTTCATCAGTTGTTGCAGCATCTGAAATTCATAAGACTGGCATTTATGCCTAGACAAGATTTGCTATATGGAGGCACAACTAACCTCACATTCTTGAGACAGACGATGAGGACTACGTTGTGGGCTCTTGCCGAATGAGGCCAGAACAGTGGTTGCTAATGCTTTATCAGTAATGTTTCTGGTCATCCAAATTTTGGTTCACCAGTGACATAACCTGTTTCTTAGAATTTGTAAAGAAGTTTGGCAACTGCACTATGGGTAATGGAAGGTCTGGTTTAGTGGAGTTAATTGAAATCTGCTGTGATGCCACGTGTGCTTTGTTCACTAGATGTTAACACATTCTGCTTGAGATAACGCCACCATTCACAATGCCTGTAATGAAGAAAAATCACAGTGTTAACATGAGAACAAATAAAGTTATGTTAAAATTAAGCACACCGTTGATTTCTGGTGAAATCTTCTGCTAGTTTGATATATCACACATCTGCATTCCCATTGGAAAAAAATTGAGTTGAATCCAAGATAGCAGCATTCAAAATGGCCGTCATGTTGGTCAAATGGCTTAACTAGTTTCCCCCAACTCCCACGGCTTCTATGCATAGTTGGATCACCGCCTGCCAAGCCATTTTCATTCTATCTGGGTGTTTCCACACTTTTGAGACACCCTGATGAGACGCACACAGGCTATAGGATGAGCATAGGTTGTCTGAAAAGTTAGTGGCTGTTTAAGTATTGCTACATTCTTTCTAATATGTATATATCTACTGTATTTATAACTGTGTATTACCATTTATATAATGACGTCCTTACACTTCGTTTCAATTATAGTTGAAGTTTCTGAGGGAGTTTATAAAGTTAAGACCACCGATGTCTGTAATTGGCACAGGCTGTGGCACAAAAAAGCTCCTTTAATTCACCTCTTATTGATATATGTATTAAAATGACAGTTTAATTTAACTGATACTCTTGCTTTCACTTACTGCACCAAATCCTCTTAGTATGTTCCAGACGACTTCTTTGAAATAGTGTCTATAAGGAATTTGTAGAGCATATTCAAGACAATATAATATATGCTTCAACCAGGTTGCTTAACCCCTTCGTGACCAGCCTGTTTTGTGCCTTAAAGACCTGATTGTTGCATAAAGGCTTTGCATGAAGGTTTGTTTCTTTTGGAACGAGTTGTATTTTTTGAATGGCACCACTCTGGGGTACATATATTGTGCTGTTCAACTTTTATAAAAAAAATGTTTGGGGTGAGAGATGCGAAAAAATGTTTTTGGGTTTTGTTTTTACGGCGTTTACCATTTGGTAAAAATATCATGATAGCTTTCCTATTTGTATCAGTACGATTACTGCGATATCAAGTTTACATAATGACAGAAAGAGCCCCCTGGCATCTGTTTAGATGTTGCAGTTGCTATTGATTGTGACATGTAAGTGGTCATATTGCCAACATATGAGTTGTCTCTATTCCTGACTGTTGGGCTTCATTCACACGAGCGTGGTTTTAGCGCAGTATAGGTGCACGAAAAAATCATGCCTGTACTGCGCAAAAGATTTTGTGAACAGGCAGCTGCTCCAGGAGGAGAGAGAGAAGAAGCCCTGCAGAGCTTTGGGATTTTCACATAGCAGGGAGAGAGTGGGGCTATTGGGGATTAACCCATAGCCCCGCTCTGTCTCCCCCTACTATGGGGGATTAACCCAACGCCCTGCTCTGTTTCTCCCTGCTATAGGTTAATCCCCATAGTCCCGCTCTCTCTCCTTGCTATTGAGGATTAACCCATAGCCCTGCTCTTTCTCACCCTGCTATGGTTTAATCCCTCATAGCCCCGCTCTCTCTCCCTGCTATGGAGGATTACCCATAGCCCCGCTCTGTCTCTCCCTGCTCCAGGGATCCCCAAGGGATTACTCCATAGCGCAGATAGAGTGGGCAGGGCTAGAAAGGGAAGACTGAGCTCTAGGGCTTCTCACAGGGATTTCCCATAGCAAAGAGAGGGGCGGGGCTAGAGGGCAGATCCCTCTAGCCCAACCCTCTCCTCCTACGCTCTTGGGGAAGCCCTGTAACCTTGACCCCCTCTCTCTCTCCACTATAGGTAAATCCCTTGAGAAGAGAGGTGGAGGGAGTCCCCGCTGCTGGGGAATTGCCCTCTTCCTCACAGGGACTAACAGGCGTTTACAGTGGGACATTTAAAATGTGCTTCTAGGCAGCACATTTTAAATGTCCCACTGTAAGCAGCGGGAATTCCTTCCATCAGCAGAAATCCTCCTAATGTGCTTTGTAATCTCATTTTCCTGCGCAGGAGTTTCCATAAACTCCTGCTGCCATAGGAAACTATGGAAACTCCTGCGCACCATAGATAGGTCTTGTCCTATCTCTTCTCGCAGCACAGACCTTGGATGCAAGCTTTGCAGTCGTATGTGCTATCTTTGATTAGTGCGAGTATTTAGCGCATCTAAAATTCCTTCATGTGAACACTTCAATAGGAAACCATTGGTTCTTATAGAAGCGCTCTTTTCACGCGCCTCTAATGCGCAAAAACAGCGCTTGTGTCAATGACGCCTTATACAGGCTTAGTCACACGGGTGCATCAGCGCCCGTGTTACTGCAGGAAGAAGACGGTTGCACTTAAGGACGGACGTCTCTCTGCAGCGCCGGAGAAAAGAACATGTAACCGGCTTCATTGCCGGTCATGAGTTCTTTCTTCGGCGCTGCGGGGAGTCATCCGTCCTGAAGTGGGGCCGTCTTTTTCCTGCAGTAAGGGCTCAGTCACACGGACGCCGATGTGCCCGTGTGACTAAGCCCTACTAGTAGCAGCAGTCAGCAGTCAGCCAAGCCACCTACTTAGGCCTGTGACACATGAACGTATTTGCACACCATTTTGATTTCAATGGCTTTATTCACATGCGCATATTTTTCATGCACATTTCATTTGCACAAAAAATACACAGCATGTTCTATTTTCCTGCGAATTTGTGCATGAATCCAGCACATATTCAACTAATTAACTTAATTGTCCATTTTAATGAATGGGAGCATGCTTGTGTGGTTTTTTGCGTGTGCAAACGTGCAACGCCCATTGTGCAAATGTGTATACAAATACTAATAATCTTTATTTATATAGCGCCAACATATTCCGCAGTGCTTACAAAGCAGGGGGAAACAAACAAAACCACGGTTACTTGAAGTGATAAATTGATGGAAACAATAGGGATGAGGGTCCTGCTTCAACGAGCTTGCATACTACAAATAATGGGGCACTACAGAAGGTAAAGGAGCTGAAGATGTGCAAGGTATGGCGAGGTGGAGTGTGAGGGATGCTATAGGCAGACAATGGTCAAATTGGGCTGTATAGTGGTTGAATCAGTATGACTGTAGAGGCCAGTTGATAACGGCTAGCAGGAACTGCAGTCTGTTTAGGGGATATGGTATGCCTCCTTAAAGAGATGCTTTTTTAGGGCACACCTGAAGTTTTGTGTGTCAGTGATTGCCTGGATAGTTTTGGGTAACGCATAGAGATGAGCGAGCACCAAAATGCTCGGGTGCTCGTTACTCGAGTCGAACTTTCAGTGATGCTCGAGAGTTCGTTTCGAGTAACGAACCCCATTGAAGTCAATGGGTGACTCGAGCATTTTTGTATATCGCCGATGCTCGCTAAGGTTTTCATTTGTGAAAATCTGCAAAACACAAGAAAGTGATGGAAACGACACAGAAACGAATAGGGCAGGCGAGGAGCTACATTTTGGGCTGCATCTCAAGTTCCCAGGTCCCACTATTAAGCCACAATAGCGGCAAGAGTGAGACCCCCCCCCCACTGTCAGCGTAAAGATCGTTCTCCTCTGCCACAGCTGTAACAGCTGTGGCAGAGAAGAACGATGTTAGCCCATTGAATTCAATGGAGCCGGCAATACAGCCGACTCCATTGAAAGCAATGGGCTGCCGGCGATCGCGGGATGAATTGTCGGGAAGGGGTTAAATATATAAGCCCTTACCTGCAATTCATCCAGAAATGTGTAAAAATAAAAAATATATATATACTTACCTGGTCCCGGCAGACGGAGTTCAGCACGGCAGGCTGCAGTTCTCCTGAACTGCTCTGAACAGCTGTGAGTAGTATTCAGCAGCCGGGGATTTAAAATCCCCGCCTGCTGAATGAGATGCCTCTGATTGGTCACAGCCTGACCAATCAGAGACATCCCTCACTCACACCCATTCATGAATTCATGAATGGGTGAGTGAGGGCTGCCTCTGATTGGCTCAGCGCAGGGACAGCTGAGAACTGCCCCTGAGCCAATCAGAGGCAGCCCTCACTCACCCATTCATGAATTCATGAATGGGTGTGAGTGAGGGATGCCTCTGATTGGTCAGGCTGTGACCAATCAGAGGCATCTCATTCAGCAGGCGGGGATTTTAAATCCCCGACTGCTGAATACTACTCACAGCTGTTTAGAGCAGTTCAGGAGAACTGCAGCCCGCTGCGCTGAACTCCGTCTGCCGGGACCAGGTAAGTATATATATATATATTTTATTTTTACACATTTCTGGATGAATTGCAGGGAAGGGCTTATATATTTAACCCCTTCCCGACAATTCATCCCGCGATCGCCGGCAGCCCATTGCTTTCAATGGAGTCGGCTGTATTGCCGGCTCCATTGAATTCAATGGTCAGTGCTCGTTTAATCGAGACGAGTACCGCGTGGTGCTCGTCTCGAGTAACAAGCATCTCGAGCACCCTAATACTCGAACGAGCATCAAGCTCGGACGAGTATGCTCGCTCATTTCTAGTAACGCATTCTAGAGGAAAGGTGCTGCTCTGGAGAAGTCTTAGAGGCAGGAATGAGAGGTTCGAATTAAAGAGGCACTTAGCCTGATTTTATTAGCGGAGTGGAGGGTGCGAGCTGGGTGGTGAATTGAGGTGAGGGAAGCAATGTAGGGCGGCGCGGTGCTGTGGAGGGCGCTTATGCCTATGTGACACTGGCCTTAAAAAGATGTGTGCGAAGGTTTAAAGCCCATTAGTGAGATCAGTAAAAAGGTGTTTTGCGTCACAAAGGGGTTAAATATCTTTCCTTGAATGGCATTCCTTAAAAATAATGATGAATAGAGCATGCCCTAAAAGTAGGGAATTTTTTCTAAACCCTAATACAACTTTTTTCAGTTCCCTTTAATTTATGATTTTATGCAAATTGACTTCCAGTTTTTTATATACTGGATTTCTACAGCAAGCAAGTATATAAACTGGTACCTGGAAAGTAACCTTGGCTTCAGATGATGCATGATTAAAGACACATTGCCTATGTTTCCTGCAGGGTGAGGGATGACATGAATTAGTGCATTCTTTATTTCTTACCTTATATTATTGCTTGTGCCCGCCACAGTCTGGAATGTTTCTTGGAAAGCGGAGAAATAGAATGTTAAGAATGAAAGGATTATATGAAGGAGCTATACGGCTCATGTAGCCAAAATCGCCATCCTGCATGTTCCCTCTTCAGACGGCAATTATTGTGCGATAGTTCTAGTGCAGTTAAAAAAAAACTATTAGTGCCAAAACAAAACCATTGATTTCGATAATTCTGTTTTCACTAGCGTGATTCTCACGGAATATTAGTATGAACAAGAAAAAATAGGCCTTGCCCATCTTCCTTGCACGTCATTTTTTTATGTGTACATGTAAAAAAATGGATTTTCCGCAGTCTATCTTGTATGTGTGGCTGCTAAAGCCATGTCATTGAATGGCTGTGATTGGTTAACCCAGCGCCGGCTTTCATTGGCTGATGCGGCGCTGAGTTAACCAATCTTAGTATTAGCTTGCTGGAGGCGGGGCATTCTAGCCCTGCATCCAGAAAGTAATGCTCTGTCGGTGTGGAGGAGGGAGCAACAGCTTGCAGCAGCGCCGCAGACCATCGCGAGGATGAAACGCCGGCGATAGGTGAATATAGACCTCCCCTGAGCCTCAGCTTGTGAGTTTTTTGGCTTGCAAGCAGGCTCGTACCTGGAGTTTTTGCTCGTAAATCAGAACAAAAATTCGGGAGAGAGCCTGCTCGCAAGTCAAAAAACTTGCAAGCTGAGACGCTCGCATCCCGAGGTACCACTGCAGTTATTTTGAAATTTGACTAGTTTTAAAAAATAAAAAAATATATATTTTGTTGTGATATTCTGAGAGCCCTTACTTTTGTATTCTTGCATCGGTGAGGCTATGTGAGGGTTTATTATTTGGGTGACAAGCTATAGCTTTTATTGGTACCAATTTGGGCTATGTATGACTTTTGGATCCCTTCTGTTCAATTTTTTGGGAGACCAGGTGAACAAAAATACTAAATTCTAGCCTTGTGTACCTATTCATCAGATATTCACTATGTGGAATAATAATAGAATATTCTATTATTTTAGCCTTTCAGGAAAATAGTAATTCCAATTATTTTTATTCTTTTGTTTGGGATTTTTTATGTGACAGATAGAAATAGGGTTTTTGAACTTTTCAAATGAATGACGGGCGAGAGCTGCCTGTGGTTACCTGAGCACCTCAGCCAATCACAAGCAGCTCTTTTAACAGGCAGGGATTTTAAATCCCTGCCTGCTGATAGATCAGCACCACAGTGCAGGGGACAGGAGGAGAAGACGCGGCTGAGCGCCGGCAGCCAAAGGAAGGTAAAGAATGCAGGATTTCCGGCAGACCATTGTTTACAATGGAGCCGCCGGCAGCAGCCGCGGCTCCGTTAAAAACAATGCACAGACCTGCATTCACGCGTGTTTTTGCACGCATGTGGGTGCGCACCTATGTACGCATCTATGTACGCACAAAAACATGCTTGTGTGAAGCCACCCTAAATGGCTTATATTCAATTGTGTCACAAACTCTAGCAACATCGCTTAAGTTCTTGACCACAGAATTAAGATGTTGTAAGTGTACCTAATCCAAAGGCCTATTTGATTATTCCATATGGAATTCTCCTCTGTAAACACCATAGTGTGCTCCCACCATCCCAGAAGTAAATGAATATGTGTAGGGGTATATGGGATTTCTATTGCTGTGCCTCTGAGCTGGTGGAAGAAGCGACCATCAATTATGAAGTATGTCTCAAAATGTATCTCAGTAGTCAAGATCTCTCTCTCCCCAGGGATGTCTGTATTGAGTTGCTTAAAGTTTTTATAATGGTGCCCAAAAAGTTGATTTATACATACGAGTAACTCAATGTCAGGTTTATGGTGGAATGCATTGAATCTCTCATGGAATTTTATTAGTTCTTGTTTGAAGTTGGTCCAGAAGATTATGATGTCATCAATGTAACAGGAATAGGCCAATGGCTTGATGGAGCAGGAGGCCAGGAAGTCACTTTATAATTTGACATGAAAAGATTGGCATATTGCTGTGCCATTCTACTGCCCATGGTGGTTCCAGTGAGTTGAAGGTACAGTATAGCTCTTTGCCGAAGGAGAAATAGTTTTGTGTGAGGATGAATCTTGGGAGTTGTAACACAAATTCAAGGGACATGCCATTGGCCTCAAGGTGTACCTGGCAGGCAGTCAAGCCATCCTCGTGCAGGATGTTGGAATATAAGGATTCCACATCTATGGTAACCAGGATGGTGCCATTGAGTAGAGGACCTATGCTGGACAGTTTGTTCAGTAGCTTAGTAATATCCTGCAAGTAGTTGGTTGCATTTCACACACGTGGTTTGAGGACACCTTCTACTTATTCTGAGATTTTTTTCAGTGAGGGTTTCCGCATCTGAACTAATTGGCCTCTCTGAATTGCCAACTTTTTGTAGTTTGGGAAGCATGTAGAATATTCCAACCCTTGGGTTCTTGGGTATCAAGTCCAAAGGTTTTGTGGAACCCACAGACAGGCCTATGATGACCCCTCTCAATTTCCTCATATCTTTTTGAGTTGGGTCTTGATCCATTTTGGTGTAGTATCAAGTGTCTGTCGGCTGTCTGTATGCTTCTTTCATTTAGTCTAATGTATTCATGAGGACTATAGCACCACCCTTATCTGCAGGCTTAATAGTGATTTGCTTGTTGTTTTTGAGTAAATAGATGGCCCTTCTTTCCTGCATATTGATATTAGATGCTTCCTTTTCCTGATTATCCAGTACAGTAGACTGCATCACATGTCTAAAGGAGTCTATATATTTCTCCAAAGTGGTATTGCGATCAGGATGGGGTTTCAAATCAGATTTCTTCTTGGCCAATAGTTTCTCCTGTGTTTGGGTTCTTGAAAGTCATGTAAGAACTCTTTCAGTCTTAGGGTGCATTCAGACGAATGTGTTTATGTGTGTATATACATGCACACATAACCACGCATCTATTAGAACCCTTGGTTCCCTATGGTGAGTTCAAATGTCCGTGTTTTACATGTATGCCAACGCACCTACCTGCAGAACATAGGACATGCGTGCACACATAGGTCTGTGCTGCGTGTCAATATTCCCCACGGGGAGTCCCCTTGTCACTGAACACTGTGACAGCACTGTCACAGTGTTCAGTAATGATGGCACTCCCCGTGGGGAGTATAGAACCCCCTGCCACAACGGTCACAGCTGTGGCAGAGGATCGCGATAGTCTTACTTTGCATTCAATGGGGCTGCCGCTGCTGCTGGCGGCCCCATTGAAAGCAATGGTCTGCCGGGACCCCTGCAGTGATTTTTTGAGAAGGGTTTTAAATATAAGCCCTTGCCTGAAAATCATCTCTGGTTTGTGTAAAAAATAAAGGAAACATATGCTTACCTTTCCACCACTGTCGGGGCTCAGGAGCGTGTAGCCGCTTGGGTCCCGTCACTGTAACAAAGTTCTTTCAGCAGGTGGGGATTTAAAATCCCTGCCTGCCAAAGGTCTGTGTCTGATTGGCTGAGCGCTCAGCCAATCACAGGCAGCGCTCAGCCATTCATTAAATGACAATCGAGCGCTGCCTGTGATTGGTCACAGCGCCCAGCCAATCACAGGCAGCGCTTGGCCATTCAATGAATGGCTGAGCACTACCTGTGATTAGCTGAGCGCTGTGACCAATCACAGGCAGCGCTCGATTGTCATTCAATGAATGGCTGAGCGCTCAAGCAAACAGATGCAGCCCTTTCAGATGCAGCCCTGCTGAAAAAACTTCATTACAGTGATTGGACCCAAGCAGCTAGCCACGCCTGAGCCCCACCAGCGATGGAGAGGCAGTTACTCGAGAAGAGCGATGCTCGCTCGAGTAACTGACCTTATGAGTGTGCTCGCTCATCTCTACTCAAGAGGCTTCAAGCTAGAGTGAAGCATATGAGAAATCTATAGCAGAGATAACACAGTAGCCTGGTGACCCCCTAACACCAATTTAGAGATCATAAAACTTTCACATCCTTATCAGTGAACTAATTAAGTAGTTACTCCTCCACTTATCCAGTTCTAGTATTGTTTTAAGTGCAAATGAGGAAGAACCCTAAGCAGGTTTGAAAGCTCGCTATAACATCATGTAATTTTATTTGCCATTAAAAGGTATCATATCTACAAGGTCACTTGGTTTCTCTTACTGAGAAGAGTCACATATGTACATGCACACCCAATAGTACATATGTACATGCACACACAAATAGTTTTACCCAAAACTCTCGAGTGTAACTTGGATTGGACAGCACACGGACATCCCGTTTGTGTGCTTTCTGATGTGTGGGAAACTGAGAATCAAATAGAAATAGAACATGCTGCAATTTTTTCCACTTGGACTATTTGTCTGAGTTTTAAAAAAGCCCATGTGAATACACCCAATCAGATGAATGGGTGCTATTGCCATCCAATTGTCGGACAGATTTTTTCGTCCAAAAATTGGACAGAAAGAACGTACGTGTGCATGTACCCTTAATAAGGATCTATGTGAGATAATGACACCAAATCTGCAATACAAATTGAAATAGTGTGCTTAAACCCATTTAACAAGTTGGATTATTAAGTCCGTCTACTTAAAACCTGAACTAGTTGTAA
Source organism: Eleutherodactylus coqui (assembly GCF_035609145.1). Taxonomy (NCBI): domain Eukaryota; kingdom Metazoa; phylum Chordata; class Amphibia; order Anura; family Eleutherodactylidae; genus Eleutherodactylus; species Eleutherodactylus coqui. Next base: position 39,456,183 of record NC_089846.1, read on the forward strand.
AATCCGAGCTGAGCACAGCAATCTAAGACGGAGGTTGTTCAAACAGCTAGTGTAAAAATGTTCCTGCGCTCCTAGTGACTGGACATGAGATAAAAGGGTTGTAACTGATTACTGACTTACGTAGAAGAGGAGAATCTTCAGAACATCTTTAGGGACACAAATAATCAGTAATCAGTCACAATCCCATTATCTCATGTCCAGTCACTAGGAGTGCAGGAAAATTTTTACACTTGTTGTTTGAACTACTTTGACCGAGGTATACCATACCCTGGGTTTCTCTTTGGCATTCTTCCTGCACCTGTGGACTGCAGTTGAGGATTCTTTGACTAAAAATGGCATTGTAAGCGCGCACTCGGACCAATGGTGTGAGGGTATGTCTAATGTTGGACCCTTCACACCACGCAAGTCCAATTTTTTTTAGGCCTTCTCATGCACTTATAGCTTATTAGACCTTTTGCTTTGCTCATTATTGCTAAGACTGAAGTTAGGGTTGCCAACTATACAGTTGCTCCAGGAATCCAATTTCCCTGAAGCTAAAAAAACAGAAATGCCTCCATTGGCCTTGGTGGGAGAGACCCACTTTCATGTAGAATCATTGTGACCACTGTTGTACCTGTGTACAACCTCAGATCTGTGATTTAACATTTTGGAAGGTTTAATACTGGTGCAAGGGTCAGGGCCAATCATCAATCACTAACAATGATCTTTGTGAATAAAGCCAAAAATGTCCTCTACTATGCGACTTGAGCAACACTGGAAACGATATTTATCCACAAAACAATGATGGATCTTAGATAGTTCTCTTAAACTTCCAAACGCACTTAATCTTCACACAAAAGTCCAGGCCTTTAGGAATAGAAGTATTTGGGATTTGGGCTGTGGTACATAATATGACTCCCCTGCACTTTACTCTGAATATTTATTTTGCTCCTGTCTCTCCTATTACACTCAAGGTTTATTCAGACTCCTCCCTGCCAGACTCTGCTTCCTTTTCTAAAGAGCCTCCTCACTTTGGGATGTAACCTCTTACAAATGCTGCACAGACTCCCCTAGTGCACCATGTGGCATATGCCACACTCCCTCCCTGCAAGTCCACACATCCTCTGCTGTGTCCTAACATTCATTCGAGGGTTGGTCTTCAGCTCTCATGTGGCACATAGTGTTAAGGCAGCAGAAATGTAGTACTAAGTTGTCACTCACAACCTGAAGGTTTGTGGGTTAAATCCCCTGGTGGTTCAGGTAGCCGGCTCAAGGTTGACTCAGCCTTCCATCCCACTGAGGCTGGTAAAATGAGTACCCAGCTTGCTGGGGTGTAAAAAGATGACCGGGGAAGGCAATGGCAAACCACCCTGCAAAAACAGTCTGCCGAGAAAACAGCACCCGAGGAGTCAGTCATGACTCGGTGCTTGCACCAGGGGACTTTACTTTACCTTCAGTGCTCTCCTACTCTACACATCAGAGAAGGTTCTCCACCCTTCTATGCTCTTCAATTACATTTACCGCCACTGCTCTTACCCTGCAGTGGTGACAGGAGCAGAAAGAACAAGCATCAAGACTCGTGCAGCATGGGAGTTGCACACAAAGTGGAGGGTGAGAATAAAAACGTCTGGGCACACTTTACAGTTTTTTCAAAGAGCATACTACCACCCAGGGGCGTAGCTAAAGGCTCATGGGCCCAGGTGCAAAAGTTTATCTCGGGGCCCCCCAACTTCTCTTAACCCTGTAACGCAGAGGCGTGACTCAAACTCCTGGGCCCCAATGCAAAACCTGTAACTAGGCCCCCAACTATAATGCTTTATTCATAGTACTAGGCTCCCTAAACAGAGAAGAGAGGCCTAATGGCCCTCTAGGGCTCCTGGACCTGGGTCCAATCTCATCCCCTGCATCCCCTATAGTTACGCCAATGGTACCACCCCTATACGCTATGACAATCAATGTGTATTTTAATTTTTAAGATTGTGACTTTAGTTTTATGAAAATTAATTGTCTCTTATTACTGAAAACATTATAATTTTGCAAAATCGAAAATATCAAACTACTAAAACAAACCTATGAAAAATAGATTACATAGCATTCGCCATCATTTATGTATCTCAGATGTTGTCAGTAAATGAGTAATCTATACCCCATCCTCTGAATGATCCATCCCTTAAACAAATTGAATACCAGCTGTTCTTGCAGCTTCAACTAATTTAATAAATTTGATACATTTTAAGTCTAGGCTGGATGCATATTAAAAGTATAAGGTTAATGTGTCATTTTAATTAAAAATTAATAGGTGACGAAGAAGAACTGGCTGTGAAATGTCAATATGAAATGCAATTACTATAAGTGCTGAAACAAAATAAGTTTGGCACCAAATAATACGACATGTAGTACAAGGACAATAAAATCCTGTCAAGCAATCTTCCATTTTTAGCAAATGTCTATAGTATTTTAATATGGTGGCCAGACTGTTGCACAGAACCATCCATTAAACTCTACTCAATTGTTATGTTTGGATAGTTAAGCAGTCAGAAGCAGCATTAAGTGAATGATTAAATACTACTACAAGTAATAAGATGAGTGAAGCATTTGCATAATATGTATATTGTTTTACAACATTTTTTGCTAATCAACTAATGCAACTCTGGGATGAAAAGACTCTTGGACCATTATTAATAGCAAAACCCAATTACACTTAAAATAGAATTGCACAAGGCTGTAAGCAATATTCATTTTAAATCTCTAAAGTAAAAATCTTTCTTTATCTTTTTTTAATTTCTGCACCCAAATTCAACTATTTTTTATTATTCTATCAATTTGATTTTTACTGTTTTATGAACTTTCATTTTCATCTTGTTTACAGAGTTTTTGGGCAGTAGAACTGCTTAATCAGCTAAGGAAGTAAAGAGGTAGCAGTTGTATCTGGACCCTGTTGAGCCAAAAAGACCCCTCTGCTGCACAAGAAGCCTATAGCACATAGTATGTAGAGAGTAGCAAGACCCTATAACAGATTTTGCCCTATCGCTCAGGAGAGTCAAGTTATGAATCTATGCTTAGTGATCATGGTCCATAATTGTTCACTGTTCTTGCTATAAGATGTAATCATTAGGCTGGATTCACATGAACGTATATCGGCTCGGTTTTCACGCCGAGCCGATATACGTCGTCCTCATCTGAGGGGGGGAGGATGGAAGAGCCAGGAGCAGGAACTAAGCTCCCGCCACCTCTCTGCCTCCTCTCCGCCCCTCTGCACTCTGCCTCCTCTCCGCTCCTCTGCACTATTTGCAATGAAAGGAGGCGGGGCGGGGCAGGGCTAAGTTACGCGAATTAGCCCTGTCCTGGTCCCGCCTCTCCCCATTGCAAATAGTGCAGAGGGGCGGAGAGGAGGCAGAGAGGGGGCGGGAGCTCAGTTCCTCCTCCTGGCTCTTCCAGCCTCCCCCCTCTGCAGAGAGAGGTGACGTATATCGGCTCGGCGTGAAAACCGAGCCGACATACGTTCGTGTGAATGCAGCCTTAGTTATCTCAGACACTTTCCATTTTCCATTTTGTATTCTGTTGTCATCATATTCGTTCACTAATACTAAAAACTGATACCCTGGAGATGCATTGTTTAACCTGCAGTCAGCCTGTGACATTCTGAAAACATGACGTTCCAGCCAATGACAGAGCTCAGCGATGATCGCTTGGCTCTGTCATTGGCTGGAGCGGCAGGTTTACAGTGATACATTCTGCACAGGCTGTAGTCAGCTTGTAAACAATATGTCATCAGGGAGACCTGTACCTGCCAGCGCGAGATGAGCAGGAAGCCGTAAGTATGAGCTTTCTTTAATGTTCTCACATGGAGGACCTAGTTTTGTAAAGATGTTGTACCCCTTTAAAGGGGTTTTGGCATTAGAAAAAAAAATCAATACTTACCTATTCCTCCCCAGGCAGCCTGCTTACCGCATCTTCTCCTAGGCGATCTTCTCCTGGCTCCTCCAGTCCCACGGGTCACCTCACCTCCAGCCAGCCAGATCTCACAGGCATTTTGTTTCCTGCAGGTCAGTGTACTACCTAGCAGGGAATGCCGGGCTTTTGCTGAGATTGTGCGTGCACGCTTTCTCGCCGCAAGTGTTAATATACTATTGGCACAATACAGCGCATGTGCATGTGCAGTCTAGTGACATAGCATTGACCTGCAGGAAGAAGACTGCCAAAAATGTATGTAATTTCACTGGAAGAAGAAGAATCGGCCGGCTTGCGGTGAGGTGACCCGGGGATCTCCAAGAGCTAGGAGAAGATCGGGGAGGAGAAGATGCGGTAAGAAGGCTGGGGGGAGGAATAGGTAAGTTTTGAATTTTTTTTTTCTAATGACAAAACCCCTTTAAGCCTGATGGGCTCCAATGCAAAAGTTGGGTAACTCAAAATTTGCCATACATAAAACAATATGGCATTAAACACAGAGCAAAATAATTGGATGTTCAGGAGTTTTTTTTCAAAGCAAAAAAAGAATAAGCATTCAACACAAGGAATGAACAGCATGAATAAGTTCTACAAATAAAAGCAATCAAACAGGAAAATGAGGGGAGCTAAAAATTAAAATCTCCAAAAATTGTGTAAACGTTGAAATTACTATGCACAGGGATGTTGCTAGCAGCATATATTTGGGGCAAACCCCCCAATCTACAGGTATGTACCTTAGGAACTGTCCCTCATTATAACTGCTCCTACTGCAGGTACAACCATCCTTCCCTCAAACTGCAGCCTCAGTGCTTCATCCTGTGGTGGAAGAGGTGTGTCAGTCAGCACAGCAGGTTATGCAGGCTTCAGGAGCCGCCGAGCACCCGTATTACACATCACTAGCAGAACCAGCCATCAAGAAGCAGGCTGGTAATGTCTAAGGGTATGTTTTAAAGTTGGGGAAATGCTGGGGATTTTCTTTAGTGGAAAATTCTACTGTAAAATCCACATATACTGTGTTTCCTTGAAAGTAGGACCTACCGTGAAAATAAGTCCTACCGTGATTTTCAGGAGGAGGCTTAAAATATAAGCCCGACACCAAAAATAAGCCCTAGCTACAAACATAAAAAACAAAACAAAAAAAAACAATGCTTACCTTCCAGGCACCATCTGGGTACCTCCCGCTGGTCTATATAGCTTCGGTGCTCTTGCTTCAGTCCTCAGTAGCTGACAGAGCATTGCTTTATGGTAACAGAGTTCATAAACCCGCCTCCAGGAAGCGATGGCTCTGATTGGTTCTTCGAGCGCTGCATTGAATGGCTGAGGGGAGAGACTAGGGAACGAATCAGAGCCATTGTTTTATGGAGGTGGGGTTTATGAACTCCGTTACCAGGAAGCAATATTCTGTCGGCTGCTGAGGACTGAAACAAGAGCAGAAGAGCGCCGGAGCTCCAGAGACAAGCAGGAGGGACCCGGACCGCACCTGCTAGGTAAGTATAAAACATTCGTTGAAAATAAGACCCTGTGCCTTTTCTTTCAGTTGCAGAATGTAGATAGATGCTTAGATGAATGTATTTTTTTTTTTTTCAGGAGTACATACACTATGTATTAGGACTTGTGCTCTTGATATTTTAAGACTTAAGCAATACTCCTGACTTTACAGTATTCCCTCAACATAGGATATTACAATAATCAGTTCTGGGACAACGACTGTAAGTTGAAAATATTGTATGTTGATACCATAACTTTATGTAGAACTGCTAATTGGTACAGAAGCTGTAGTACCCCAGAGTTGGGTACTACTGCACTTCTATGGTTATAAAAAGGTTTAATTCATGTTTATTGTCATGCATTATGAAGTTGGTGAATTACTGTTATAATGATATGATTTCATGCTTCGCTGTATGTGTATGTTATTTACTGGCAATGTTCTCTAGTTCCCTAGCAAGGTCAACTAGCAACAGCCAGGGGAGTGGTCAGCCAGGCTTAGCAAGAATAGAGGGCCTGGGATTGGCAGTTTAGATCCCCTTTTCTGGTTGAGCTAGTGTGGCAGCATAAAAGTCACTCTTTCCAGTCTAGCCTGCTCAGAGGAGACTGAAAAAGTTCGAGGAAAAAAAAAAAGCTTCTGCAAGTCATTCCAGGGCCAGCCAGTGTGGTGGGAAGGCAATAACATCCCAAGTGTGAGTAATCTAGAGCAAAGACTGTTAACTGAGAGGTTCAGAGGGAAAAGGATAACTTAAGAAGTCATAAGCACAGCCAGGGAAAACAGCTGAAAGGCACAGCAGAGTGTACAAATGTAGCTTTCTTGTACCAATGCCCTAAGGAAAATGCAAAAGTGAATAATGCCTGCAAATAGAAGAAGAAAGGGAAAAAAAGCGCCAAAGAAAAAAAGAGATTGGTTCCTCTTTTTTTTTAAAAAGGAGGAAAAGGGATGGTTTCGGTATAAAACACCAAATATCTCACCTCAAAAGTGGATCTTCCATAGTTCTGTATTGAAGAAAAAATCCTCTCTTCACAAGAGGAGAGCCGCTGGAAATAGCTCAGGGATCCATCAAGGGAACCCCCATATGAAAGGCAAAGAGATTTTTCATTAAGTAAAAATTCTTTCCTGCGCTCACAGAACCTTTTAATAGCACAATGTGAATATTCCTTCAAAAGAAGGAGACTTACTTTGGAGGAGGGGGTTATGATTTCCAATATTCCCCCTCCTGATTCCCACAGGTCTTACTGGCTGCCAAAGATGAAGCTTCCAGTCCAGAGTTTTCTCCTTTTAAATTTATTAAAATACAGCCAGACGGTGGTGTAACAAGCCAACCCAATAGTGGTATGACGAGTCCACCAAACGATCATATAACAACGCGTTTCGGTACACTCTGTACCCTTATCAAATTATACAAACACTAAAACATAAGCAATTTTTATAGAGCAGTTTTACCTTCCACACTTTGATGTTGTGATTCCAAATCCCCTTCAGGGGGGTCATCGGCGCATTCTCATCGTCATGCGCTGCGACTCTGATAAGCCCGACGTACGACGTCATCCCGTTTGGATGCACGTCACTCCGTTGTGTAATCCTGGATAGCGTGGTCACGTGTGGCAGGTAACGTCACGGCGTTCTGCGTCAACACGTTCTCGCAACCACCCCACATCACGTGGTGCCCGGGATTCCGGGGGATTACACAGCGTCTCTACGTAATCACATATCACGTGGTGTAGACTAAACGAGTGCGTTTCGCTCTGAAACGCAGCGTTGATGTTGTTGGAATGTGTATTACAAACTGATCTTACCCTAAATTGATTATTACCTAACCATACTCATTCCTATGTGTGTTCTCCCATAAAAAAACACCCTAGTAACTCTGGCGAACAATAGGGACATCATTATCAAAAAGGCAGATAAAGGGGGTGCCACCATCATTATGGACACAGAATATTATGAAAAAGAAGCCCTACGCATTTTGAATGATGAAGAGTACTATGGTCGTTTAGACCATAATCCCACGGTGTATATTTCTAAATCTCTCTTTAATATGGTCAATAGAGCCTTAGAATTAAATTGTTTAACCAAAAAAGAGAGAAATTTTATATTAATACGCCAACCGGAGGTCCCTTATTTTTATTTTTTACCAAAGGTGCACAAAAATCGATCAGCACCACCAGGACGCCCGATAATAGCGGGAGTGGGCTCCATAACGAGCGCCCTGTCAGAATATATCGATCATATTTTACAGAGGCTAGTTATTAAACTCCCGGCGTACATAAAGGACACGGGGCATTTTTTACGACTTTTAAATTTGATAGATTGGGAAGAAAATTACATTTTATGTACACTTGATGTTAAATCGCTATACTCTAATATCCCCCACAACAAGGGAATAGAGTCAGTCAAACAATTTTTACAGACTGATATGGAGATGCCAGAGAGACAAAAAAGTTTTATTTTAGAAGGCATTCAATTCATTTTAAAAAATAACTATTTTATATATAAAAATCAGTTTTTTATCCAAAAAAGAGGGACCGCGATGGGGACTCGATTTGCCCTGGCGTATGCCAACTTATTTATGGGGGCATTTGAGAAAAATATTTTAACCCCCAATATAAAATTTTACTGCAGATTCATTGATGATATTTTTTTAATATGGAAAGGAGAGGAGGAAGGATTGGTGAATTTTATAACGGAATTGAACAAAAATGATTGGGGTCTGGAGTTTTCAGGGGAGCACAGTCCAAATAAGACCATTTTTTTGGATGTAGAAGTTAATATTAGGGGAGGAAAAGAACAACATCAACGCTGCGTTTCAGAGCGAAACGCACTCGTTTAGTCTACACCACGTGATACGTGATGACGTAGAGACGCTGTGTAATCCCCCGGAATCCCGGGCACCACGTGATGTGAGGATGGTTGCGAGAACGTGTTGACGCAGAACGCCGTGACGTTACCTGCCACACGTGACCACGCTATCCAGGATTACACAACGGAGTGACGTGCATCCAAACGGGATGACGTCGTACGTCGGGCTTATCAGAGTCGCAGCGCATGACGATGAGAATGCGCCGATGACCCCCCTGAAGGGGATTTGGAATCACAACATCAACGTGTGGAAGGTAAAACTGCTCTATAAAAATCGCTTATGTTTTAGTGTTTGTATAACTTGATAAGGGTACAGAGTGTACCAAAACGCGTTGTTATATGATCGTTTGGTGGACTCGTCATACCACTATTGGGTTGGCTTGTTACACCACCGTCTGGCTGTATTTTAATAAATTTAAAAGGAGAAAACTCTGGACTGGAAGCTTCATCTTTGGCAGCCAGTAAGACCTGTGGGAATCAGGAGGGGGAATATTGGAAATCATAACCCCCTCCTCCAAAGTAAGTCTCCTTCTTTTGAAGGAATATTCACATTGTGCTATTAAAAGGTTCTGTGAGCGCAGGAAAGAATTTTTACTTAATGAAAAATCTCTAATGCCTGCAAATGTAACTGCTTATCACAAAGTCATCTAATGGGAACTGTTGAAAGCAAGTTAACCTTACTTTTAAAGCTGTTTTGATTTATTTTGCAACCTGACTCCTGGAGTCCCTTTCCACCAACTTAACCCTAGCACTGAGGTACCACACTACGTGCTCCAAAGGAATAGCTGTTCTACCCCCATTATATTTATGTCTCAGCTTTTTTTTATTTATTATTATTTTTTTCAGAACAGGTCCCTACCCGTATACGGACTGGCGTCTTTACGAAACAACATCTGCCCCTATCCGACTTTGCGGGTAGCGCCCCACTGGGGTATCACCATCTTACCCTGCCCGGCCCTGGGGGCAGCACAGAATAAGAACTGCCAAATTTAGCACTGTGCAGTGACAAGCCAGGCTGCATTTTCAATTGGAGAGGAGCAGCCGTGCCACCATGACTATTACCATTTCACTGCCCTCAGTATGGCCTGCTGCAAAGCCGCAAAATGTCAAATAAAAGCAATATGAGACAACAATTAAACAAAATTCTGCAGAGCTGCTGAAATATCTAAATTACTTTGCATGTGAGAATAAGAGCTTCTTCATGGTCCTGTGCAGTACTCACAGTGTACCAGAAAATAACATGGAGCCGCTCATTGACAAACAACTAATAAGCAATACACGTTCAGTGTAAAAGCTTTCAAAAAACTATTGTACATATGCTTCAGCAACTTTTTGGAGTGACTACCTTAATGATAGTTGCTCAGTGTAAAGGTACCTTTAATAGTATTGAGTGAACAGAATCATTAGAACCCCTTTTCAGCTTGAACTTTTAGCCCAGTTCTACTGGTTTGGTACGCTCAACGCTAGTTCTGAACACTGATGTATAACAATGTATAAGGACTAGAGATGAGCGAGCATACTCGTCCGAGCTTGATACTCGTTCGAGTATTAGGGTGTTCGAGATGCTCGTTACTCGTAACGAGTACCACGTGATGTTCGGGTTACTTTCACTTTCTTCCCTGAGAAATTTGCGCTTTTCTGGCCAATAGAAAGACAGGGAAGGCATTACAACTTCCCCCTGCAACGTTCAAGCCCTATACCACCACCCTGCAGTGAGTGGCTGGCGAGATTAGGTGTCACCCGAGTATTGAAATCTGCCCCTCCCGCGGCTCGCCACAGATGCATTCTGACATTAGTTCAGGGAAAGTGCTGTTGGTGCCGGAGCTGCTATAGGGAGAGTGTTAGGAGTTATTTTAGGTTTCAAGAACCCCAACGGTCCTTCTTAAGGCCATAAATCTTCTCTATATGCGCTCAATGGGGCCGGCGGCAGCAGCGCCGACCCCATTGAGAACATATAGAAGACAAATCCTTCTTCTCTGCCACAGCTGTAACAGCTGTGGCAGAGAAGAACGATGTTTGCCCATTGAATTCAATGGAGCCAGCAATACAGCAGGTTCCACTGAAAGCAATGGGCTGCCGGCGTGCGCGGGGATGAATTGTCAGGAAGGGGTTAAATATATAAGCCCTTCCCTGCAATTCATCCAGAAATGTGTTACAATAAAAATATATACCGGCGTATAAGGCGACGGGGCGTATAAGACGACCCCCCAACTGTCACCTTATACGCCGGCAATACAGTGGAGCAAAGAATAAAAATCATTACTTTCTTCTTCTGACGTTCTGCGGCGCTCCTGCAGGCTGTTGCTCCCTCCTGGTGTTCTGCGGTGCTCCTGCAGGCTGTTGCTCCCTCCTGGTTCTCGGCAGAGCATTGATTTCTCTACGAAGGGCTTTAAATCCCCGCCTCCAGAAACACACGTGCCTTCAGCCAATCACAGCCAATGACAATGATGTCATTGAATGGCTGTGATTGGCTGTGTTTCTGGAGGCGGGGATTTCAAGCCCTGCGTCCAGAAAGCAATACTCTGCCGTGGACCAGGAGGGAGCAACAGCCTGCAGGAGCGCTGCAGAACGTCAGAAGAAGTAAGTAATGATTTTTATTCTTTGCTCCACTGTATTGCCGGCGTATAAGGTGACAGTTGGGGGGTCGTCTTATACGCCCCGTCGCCTTATACGCCGGTATATATTTTTATTGTAACACATTTCTGGATGAATTGCAGGGAACGGCTTATATATTTAAGCCCTTCCTGACAATTCATCCTGCGATCGCCGGCAGCCTATTGCTTTCAGTGGAACCTGCTGTATTGCTGGCTCCATTGAATTCAATGGGCAAGCATCGTTCTTCTCTACCACAGCTGTTACAGCTATGGCAGAGGAGAACGATCTTTACGCTGACAGTGCGGGGGGGGGGGGGCACTCTTGCCGCTATTGTGGCTTAATAGTGGGACCTGGGAACTTGAGATGCAGCCCAGCATGTAGCCCCTCACCTGCCCTATCCGTTGCTGTGTCGTTCCCATCACTTTCTTGAATTGCCCCGATTTTCACAAATGAAAACCTTAGCGAGCATCGGCGATATACAAAAATGCTCGGGTCGCCCATTGACTTCAATGGGGTTCGTTACTCGAAACGAACCCTCGAGCATTGCGAAAATTTCGTCCCGAGTAACGAGCACCCGAGCATTTTGGTGCTCGCTCATCTCTAATAAGGACCATAAAAGCCAGGGGCGTAACTATAGTGGGTGCAGGGGATGCGGTCACACCCGGGCCCAGGAGCCTTAGGGGGCTATGAGGCCTCTCTTCTCCATATAGGGAGCCCAATACTAATAATAAAGCATTATAATTAGGGGCCCTGCTACACATTTTGCATTGGGGCCCAGGAGCTTTAAAGGGGTTGTCCCGCGAAAGCAAGTGGGGTTATACACTTCTGTATGGCCATATTAATGCACTTTGTAATGTACATTGTGCATTAAATATGAGCCAAACAGAAGTTATTCACTTACCTGTTCCGTTGCTAGCGTCCTCGTCTCCATGGTGCCGTCTAATTTTCAGCGTCTAATCGCCCGATTAGACGCGCTTGCGCAGTCCGGTCTTCTCCTTTTCTGAATGGGGCCGCTCGTGCTGGAGAGCGGCTCCTCGTAGCTCCGCCCCATGCCGATTCCAGCCAATCAGGAGGCTGGAATCGGCAATGGACCGCACAGAAGACCTGCGGTCCACCGAGGGAGAAGATCCCGGCGGCCATCTTCACAAGGTAAGTAAGAAGTCACCGGAGCGCGGGGATTCAGGTAAGCACTGTCCGTTTTTTTTTTTTTAACCCCTGCATCGCGTTTGTCTCGTGCCGAACGGGGGGGGCTATTGAAAAAAAAAAAAAAACCCGTTTCGGCGCGGGACAACCCCTTTAAGTTACGCCTCTGATAAAAGCCCTCTATAATACTCTTAGACTGTATACAGGGCTATGGTTCTTTCTTAAACAGTATAATACACCAGTTTTAGGAGTTTTGATGAACTTCTATGAACTTTTGGGTCAGTTCAAACTAACTGCAAAACTTGAGCCAACCGGCCGAACTGAACGTTTCAAATGTTTGATCTTCACCAACCTTCACAATGGCTCTGGGAAATATTATTGTATGGTGAACATTTTGTTTCCTGAGGCCATTGTAATTTGAGGAATCAATGTATATGTTGAAGGGGTCTCTGATGGGTTCCTAGAAGACTAAACAAATGTAAAAAATGTAGAAACAAAAAGGTGATATTTTGTTAAATTAAAAGTGAGTGAAAAAAATGACTGATACAGGAAGATACCAAGAAACAAGTGCAATACATTTTGATTAGAGATGAGCGAGCACCAAAATGCTCGGGTGCTTGTTACTCGGGACAAACTTTTCGCGATGCTCGAGGGTTCGTTTCGAGTAACGAACCCCATTGAAGTCAATGGGCGACCCGAGCATTTTTGTATTTCGCCGATGCTCGCTAAGGTTTCCATGTGTGAAAATCTGGGCAATTCAAGAAAGTGATGGGAACGACACAGCAACGGATAGGGCAGGCGAGGGGCTACATGTTGGGCTGCATCTCAAGTTCACAGGTCCCACTATTAAGCCACAATAGCGGCAAGAGTGGGGCCCCCCCCTCCCAAAAACTTTTACTTCTGAAAAGGCCTCATTAGCATGGCATACCTTTGCTAAGCACCACACTACCTCCAACAAAGCACAATCACTGCCTGCATGACACTCCACTGCCACTTCTCCTGGGTTACATGCTGCCCAACCGCCCCCCCCCTCCCCCCCACAGTGCACACCAAAGTGTCCCTGCGCAGCCTTTAGCTGCCCTCATGCCACACCACCCTCATGTCTATTTAGAAGTGCGTCTGCCATGACGAGGAACCGCAGGCACACACTGCAGAGGGTTGGCACGGCTAGGCAGCGACCCTCTTTAAAAGGGGCGGGGCGATAGCCCACAATGCTGTACAGAAGCAATGAGAAATAGAATCCTGTGCCACCGCCATCAGGAGCTGCACACGTGGGCATAGCAATGGGGAACCTATGTGCCACACACTATTCATTCTGTCAAGGTGTCTCTGCATGCCCCAGTCAGACCGGGCTTTTTAATTCATAGACACAGGCAGGTACAACTCCCTATTGTGAAGTCCCTGTCGACCGACAGCATGGGTGGCTCCCTGGAACCCACCGGCGGTACATAAAAATATCCCATTGCATTGCCCAACACAGCTGAGGTAGTAATGTCGTGCTTAATGCAGGTGGGCTTCGGCCCACACTGCATGCCCCAGTCTGACTGGGGTTCTTTACAAGTGGAAACAGATGCATTTATAATTCCCTGTGGACCCACAGCATGGGTGGGTGCCAGCAAGCCACCGGCGGTACATAGAAATATCTCATTGCATTGCCCAACACAGCTGAGGTAGTAATGTCGTGCTTAATGCAGGTGGGCTTCGGCCCACACTGCATGCCCCAGTCAGACTGGGGTTCTTTACAAGTGGAAACAGATGCATTTATAATTCCCTGTGGACCCACAGCATGGGTGGGTGCCAGGAAGTCACCGGCGGTACATAAATATATCCCATTGCATTGCCCAACACAGCTGAGGTAACGTCAGCTGTAATGCAGATGGGCTAAAAATTCATTTGATTACACTGTAGGCGAGGGCCCACAAAAATTGCTGTATCAACAGTACTAATGTACATCCAAAAAATTGGCCATGGCCAACCAAGAGGGCAGGTGAAACCCATTAATCGCTTTGGTTAATGTGGCTTAAGTGGTAACTAGGCCTGGAGGCAGCCCAGTTTAACGAAAAATTGGTTCAAGTTAAAGTTTCAACGCTTTTAAGAGCATTGAAACATATAAAAATTGTTTAGAAAAATTATATGAGTGAGCCTTGTGGCCCTAAGAAAAATTGCCCGTTCCGCGTGATTACGTGAGGTTTCAGGAGGAGGAGGAGGAGGAGGAGGAGGAATATTAGACACAGATTGATGAAGCAGAAATGTCCCCGTTTTGGATGGTGAGAGAGAACGTAGCTTCCATCCGCGGGTGCAGCCTACGTATTGCTTACGTATCGCTGCTGTCCGCTGGTGGAGAAGAGAAGTCTGGGGAAATCCAGGCTTTGTTCATCTTGATGAGTGTAAGCCTGTCGGCACTGTCGGTTGACAGGTGGGTACGCTTATCCGTGATGATTCCCCCAGCCACACTAAACACACTCTCTGACAAGACGCTAGCTGCAGGACAAGCAAGCACCTCCAGGGCATACAGTGCGAGTTCAGGCCACGTGTCCAGCTTCGACACCCAGTAGTTGTAGGTGGAAAAGGTGTCACGGAGGACGGTCGTGCGATCGGCTACGTACTCCCTCACCATCCTTTTACAGTGCTCCCGCCGACTCAGCCTTGACTGGGGAGCGGTGACACAGTCTTGCTGGGGAGCCATAAAGCTGGCAAAGGCCTTGGAGAATGTTCCCCTGCCTGCGCTGTACATGCTGCCTGATCTCTGCGCCTCCCCTGCTACCTGGCCCTCGGAACTGCGCCTTCTGCCACTAGCGCTGTCGGATGGGAAGTTTACCATCAGTTTGTCCACCAGCGCCCTGTGGTATAGCATCATTCTCGAACCCCTTTCCTCTTCGGGAATGAGAGTGCAAAGGCTCTCCTTATACCGTGGGTCGAGCAGTGTGTACACCCAGTAATCCGTAGTGGCCAGAATGCGTGTAACGCGAGGGTCACGAGAAAGGCATCCTAACATGAAGTCAGCCATGTGTGCCAGGGTACCTGTACGCCACACATGGCTGTCTTCACTAGGAAGATCACTTTCAGGATCCTCCTCCTCCTCCTCTTCCTCCTCCTCAGGCCATACACGCTGAAAGGATGACAGGCAAGCAGCATGGGTACCGTCAGCAGTGGGCCAAGATGTCTCTTCCCCCTCCTCCTCATCTTCTTCTTCCTCCTCCTCCTCCTCCTCCTCCTCCTCACCGCGCTGAGATATAGACAGGAGGGTGCTCTGACTATCCAGCGACATACTGTCTTCCCCCAGCTCTGTTTCTGAGCGCAAAGCGTCTGCCTTTATGCTTTGCAGGGAACTTCTCAAGATGCATAGCAGAGGAATGGTGACGCTAATGATTGCAGCATCGCCGCTCACCACCTGGGTAGACTCCTCAAATTTTCCAAGGACCTGGCAGATGGCTGCCAACCAGGGCCACTCTTCTGTAAATAATTGAGGAGGCTGACTCCCACTGCGCCGCGCAAGTTGGAGTTGGTATTCCACTATAGCTCTACGCTGCTCATAGAGTCTGGCCAACATGTGGAGCGTAGAGTTCCACTGTGTGGGCACGTCGCACAGCAGTCGGTGCACTGGCAGATTAAACCTATGTTGCAGTGTCCGCAGGGTGGCAGCATGCGTGTGGGATTTGCGGAAATGTGCGCAGAGCTGGCGCACCTTTCCGAGCAGGTATGACAAGTGGGGGTAGCTTTTCAGAAAGCGCTGAACCACCAAATTAAAGACATGGGCCAGGCATGGCACGTGCGTGAGGCTGCCGAGCTGCAGAGCCGCCACCAGCTTACGGCCGTTGTCACACACGACCATGCCCGGTTGGAGGCTCAGCGGCGCAAGCCAGTGGTCGGTCTGCTCTGTCAGACCCTGCAGCAGTTCGTGGGCCATGTGCCTCTTCTCTCCTAAGCTGAGTAGTTTCAGCACGGCCTGCTGACGCTTGCCCACCGCTGTGCTGCCATGCCGCGTGACACCGACTGCTGGCGACGTGCTGCTGACACATCTTGATTGCGAGACAGAGGTTGCGTTGGAGGAGGAGGAGGAGGAAGGTGCTTTAGTGGAGGAAGCATACACCGCCGCAGATACCACCACCGAGCTGTGGCCCGCAATTCTGGGGGTGGGTAGGACGTGAGCGGTCCCAGGCTCTGACTCTGTCCCAGCCTCCACTAAATTCACCCAATGTGCCGTCAGGGAGATATAGTGGCCCTGCCCGCCTGTGCTTGTCCACGTGTCCGTTGTTAAGTGGACCTTGGCAGTAACCGCGTTGGTGAGGGCGCGTACAATGTTGCGGGAGACGTGGTCGTGCAGGCCTGGGACGGCACATCGGGAAAAGTAGTGGCGACTGGGAACCGAGTAGCGCGGGGCAGCCGCCGCCATCATGCTTTTGAAAGCCTCCGTTTCCACAAGCCTATACGGCAGCATCTCTAGGCTGATCAATTTTGCAATGTGCACGTTTAACGCTTGAGCGTGCGGGTGCGTGGCGTCGTACTTGCGCTTGCGCTCAAACTGTGGCACTAGCGACGTCTGGACGCTACGCTGAGAGACATTGCTGTATGGGGCCGAGGACAGCGGAGGTGATGGTGTGGGTGCAGGCCAGGAGACGGTATTGCCTGTGTCCTCAGAGGGGGGTTGGATCTCAGTGGCAGGTTGGGGCACAGGGGGAGAGGCAGTGGTGCAAACCGGAGGCGGTGAACGGGCATCGTCCCACCTTGTGGGGTGCTTGGCCATCATATGCCTGCGCATGCTGTTGGTGGTGCCTCCCCAGCTGATCTTGGCGCGACAAAGGTTGCACACCACAGTTCGTCGGTCGTCAGGCGTCTCTGTGAAAAACTGCCACACCGTAGAGCACCTTGACCTGTGCAGGGTGGCATGGTGCGAGGGGGCGCTTTGGGAAACAGTTGGTGGATTATTCGGTCTGGCCCTGCCTCTACCCCTGGACACCGCACTGGCTCGGCCTGTGCCCACACCCTTACTTGGCCCTCCGCGTCCTCGGCCGTGTCCACGTCCTCTAGGCCTACCCCTACCCCTCAGCATGCTGTATTAGCAGTGATTTGATTTCACAGGCAGGAAAGAAATTGGCGCAAGGCTGCACTGAACCGTAGCTGGTTGCGTCTGATTTTTTTACGTTCTCCACGCAGCACACACGTACCCAGAGCCCTTAGGACTGACAGAGGCAGGGCAAATATACTTTCTTCCCTTTTGTTTAAAAGGATAGGCCCACTGCATCTATTCACTGAATAATAAGTTTAATAACTGACACTGTGTTGCGGCCCTGCAAAAGTGTCACAGAACTTTACTGTTGCAGAGTTATTAACTGTGGCAGAGCAGGTATTTCCCAGGCAGGAAAGAAATTGGCGCAAGGCTGCACTCAACCGTAGCTGACTGCGTCTGATTTTTTCTGAACGTTCAGCGCACAGCACACACGTACACAGAGCCCTGAGTACTGTAAGAGGCAGGCCAAATAGAATTTTTTCCCTGCTTTTTACAAGGAACACCCACACTGCGTGTATTCAATGAATACTAAGTTTAATAACTGTGTTGTGGCCCTGCCAATTTGTCCCAGAACTGCAGTGATGCAAAGTAATTCGCTACCTACAGCAGATCAGGGATTTCCCATGCAGGAAAAAAATTGCCGCACGCCTGCGGTAAAACGTAGCTGACTGCGTCTGATTTTTTCTGAACGTTCAGCGCACAGCACACACGTACACAGAGCCCTGAGTACTGTAAGAGGCAGGCCAAATAGAATTTTTTCCCTGCTTTTTACAAGGAACACCCACACTGCGTGTATTCAATGAATAATGTATGTCTTCTGGCCCTGCCTACACAATTCTATCCCTGTAGTATTAATGCCGGGTGCAATGCTCTGCACAGCCGGTTTTGAGAAAAAAAAAAAATATGCAACACTGCTAACAGCAGCCTGGACAGTACTGCACACGGATAGATGTGGCCCTAGAAAGGACCGTTGGGGTTCTTGAAGCCTACACTAACTCCTAACACTCTCCCTGCCTAACCCCCACTTCTGTCCCTATTGCAGGGCGCAATGCTCTGCAGATCCAATTTTGGAAAAAAAAAAAAAAATACTGTGCTAACACAGTACTGCACACTAGTAGATGTGGCCCTAAGAAGGGCCGTTGGGGTTCTTGAAGCCTACACTAACTCCTAACGCTCTCCCTACAGCAGCTCCAGCACGATAGTACTTTCCCTCAGCTAAGTCAAAAGGCATGTGTGGCGAGCCGCGGGAGGGACCGATTTTTATACTCGGGTGACATCTGATCTTTCCAGCCACTCACAGCAGGGGGGTGGTATAGGGCTTGAACGTCACAGGGGGAAGTTGTAATGCCTTCCCTGTCTTTCAATTGGCCAGAAAAGCGCGCTAACGTCTCAGAGAGGAAACTGAAAGTAACCGGAACACCGCGTGGTACTCGTTACGAGTAACGAGCATCCCGAACACCCTAATATTCGCACGAATATCAAGCTCGGACGAGTACGTTCGCTCATCTCTAATTTTGATTGGTAGTGGCTCTTAATTTGATGTTAACATTTATCATTTACAGTGTTTTAAGGCAAGTCAACCATTACATTCTGTTCCAAATGTTTTGTTTTGCATTATTTGGGCTTACTTTTTTAGAATAATCATGTCATATTATGTACTTGTCATTATCATGAAGTAAGTACTTTCAATAGCTATGGCTATAAATTATCATCATATAATTTCCTTAGATTGTATTATATACAATATTTACATTAACATTTATCATAGTTCTTGCATGTCTGTGAAATGGGTGATGTTTTCATTGGCTAGGTTAGTATATTAGAGTTATGAAACTTTTTCATCACCCTAAAATTGCACCTATATGGTAAGCTAATTTCTGCAGGAAGCAGACAGCTCTATTCCCACTGCAGTGGCCAGGTTTGGTATTGCAGGTCAAGTTCCCATTCACTGCAATGCAAGCTTGTCCTGCAACAGCAAGCCTGGCCACTGCAGGATGAACAGAGATGTCTGTTTCCTGCAGAAATCAGCTCAGTGCACAAGCACAGACGCCCAGTGAACAGCTGATTATCAGGGTTCCCTGGCATTGGAACACTATTTATCTACCATTCATGATCCTGCTGATAGACATCAATAGTTTACAACTAGACAGCCCCTTTAACTGTACTATACTGCTTTCGATCTTTGCTACATGAACCTGACCTCCTTAATGCTACTTTATTACCCACACCCCTTAAACCATAATGCACTTAAAGGGGTTGTCTCGCGGCAAACCTCAAAATTTTACCTTACCCCATTCCCCCTGTCACCCCCTGGCATAAAATAGCAAATTAAAGCGGTTTTTAAACCGCTTGCTACTCACCGATCCGACGAAATAAGGACTTTAAAAAATCTTCTCCCTAAGATGGCCGCCGGCCCTTTCCCAGGGATGCACTGCGGTTTTCTCCCATGGTGCACCGCGGGTCTTCTCCCATGGTGCACCATGGGCTCTGTGCGTTCCATTGCCGATTCCAGCCTCCTGATTGGCTGGAATCGGCACACATGACGGGGCGGAGCTACGATGACGACGCGGTGACCAGCTTTCCGGCACAAGCGGCCCCATTCACCGGGCAGAAGACCGCACAGCGCAAGCGCGTCTAAAAAAGCAAGAAGCCAGCGAAATTAGACGGAGCCATGGAGACGGGGACGCTAGCAACGGAGTGGGTAAGTGAATAACTTCTGTATGGCTCATAATTAATGCACGATGTATATTACAAAGTGCATTAATATGGCCATACAGAAGTGTATAACCCCACTTGCTGCCGCGAGACAACCCCTTTAATGTACATACACAGATACCTTCTGGTGACTGTCTCATGTAGCTTTATGTTTACTACCCAATTTATATAAGATGCCTGGATCATTGGTGCAGAACAAGCACTTTTACCCCTATTTCCCAATTTTCTCATGACTGTAAGCTCTTACGAGCAGCGCCCTCACTCTTATTGTTCAAATTGTTTTTGGTTTACTTTTGTATAAGTTGTCTGATTCTGCCTGTTCCTGTTCCCTCTGATTCCTGCGTAATACAAGTGTAGCAATCATTAACATGACTGATGCATCGTGATAGCTGTATTTACAGCATTGCAGTACATTGTAGTTAAGTTGTCATAATACGTTAAAATGTCAAGCTGTGTGCTACATCTGTACATTGGTGCTATATGAATAAAGATTATTATTTATGCCATAAATGTCTCATAGATATGTTTTAAAAGAAAGTTCTGAAAATGCAAATAGTTTGTTGCTTTGGTCTTAAGCAAGACTGTATTGCCAGCAAAGGTTTTTCTTGTATAGATAACTTTTTTTGAAACTGCAGTAGACCTGACTATCCGCTGATATCCCAGTTGGAGTCTACAGGCTTTCTTTCATTACATACTGACTAGTACGATAGGATTGGCCACTGAAGTAAATGGCTGACCATGAAATACATGGACAAGCAAGGTCCTGTTGTGGTTAAGGGGGGAAAAGTTGCTCAGTTATGAGGTTCATACGCTTTAATGTAATAGAATAATTGAAACCAAAACCAATGATAATTTGGAAAATATCTGAAATTTCTATAATTACACTCTTGCAAAACCCGGCATGCAGTTATTTCTCAAGCAGATCTGCAAATGATAAGAATATTTCCACCTAAGACCTTAGAAGTGGTACCACTCCTGGCCCATGAAAAGGCTCTCAGAATGTATAGAACTTGTTGACCACTAGACATGCCTCTACGACTCAATTGAAAAGATTTCGCCCAGTTCACAGAGTTTGAGAGGGGTCTCACATTATTGGAATGTGAGAAGCTGGATGGTTCTTTTGACTAATTGCCCACCACCTGGGCCATTGTAACCAGACTGTTAGTGCTCAAAGGCACCCTCAAAAGGCGGATGGGCTCAGGACGTCCTCGACAGACCTCCAATAGGGAGGATCATCTGATCATCTGACGAGCACAAGCAGCTTCAACTGTTTTACTGTCCGCCATTGTTACAGGACACTGTGTCTGTTGGAACCTTTTCCAGGTGCTTGGCTGAAGAACATTTGGTCTAGCAGTGCTTAATACATGTACAACCTGATTGTCGTGGTATCATAAATGATGAAACTGAACTGCTGTGGAATGGAGCTGGGTTGTGTTCAGCAACAAATCCCGGTTTAGTTTGGGTGCTGACGATGGCTGTGTTCGTATCTGGAGACCTCAGGATGAGTGCCTAAATACTGCATTTGCTGTAGAGCGGCACACTTCCCCTGCTGCTGGTGTGATGGTCTGCGGGTCCATCACATATGACAGTTCTTCACTACTAGTAGTGGTATGAGAGACAATGACAGCTTAGCGATATGTTCAGGACATCCTGCAGCTACATATATTGCCTCTCATGGTGGCTTCCAAGAGGCACTTCCAGCAGGATAATGCTCGGCCGCAAACAGGAAGAGTATCAGAGGAATGCCTCGATAACATTGACAAACTTCAGTGGCCTGCTCAGTCGCCAGATTTTTCACCAATAGAACATGTATGAGATACTTCGACAGACTATGAGTTTACACCATCTAAAGGTTTAGTTACAACAAATGTGGACCAATATGCCACAGGATACCATACGTAACCCGTATGCCTCCATGCCCGCCCGTATTACATCTTGCATCCAAACTAAAGGCAGCCTAAGACTGACTAAGAACAGCAGGAGCTTCGGTGCAGTAGTGGCAGAGGACTTAACAGGTATTATTTTTCAACTTCTGGATAGTCTTGTGAATTCAGACCCTGATATCAGACTTCAACGTTTATTCAAGCAAAGTTCCTAAGATGGCAGGTGGGGTATAGAAGAGAGACTGTCTTACACTGAGCGCAGAGGAATATATATATGAGAGTCACTGAATGGCATTGCACTCTGCTTGGCTCAGTTCAGACACTATTTCAGACTCAGAGCAGAGGACTATCAGGCCAGGCTGCTAGCCCTAGCACTAGTTCAATTCCATGCTGACCATTTATGGACCATGATGACCGATCGTCCAGACTCCAGAGTGACATCTTCCATGCCATTGCCAAGCATTGTCCATCAGTAGAATTTATATTGCACTGTGTTCACCACTCTCCAGAACAATATCGACAGTTCCAAACAATCATTGCTTCCTCCTCCTCTACACCAAGTCGAGAGCTTTTCCCTACACCCTTTCTTCAACTTGTCTACCTTTCTTGGCTTGTTGGGACTGTCCTCTCCATTGCCTGACTGCCTCTGCTTTTCACCCATGCCTTTGCTCCTTAGGTCCTCCAGTGACAAACACACGTAGTTAGTCCCAGTGATGATCAACTGCCATGCGCCCACAGCCTGGTTGTATTTTCAGATGGGGAAGTCCATTCTAACTCCATTCACAATGCACTGTTGCACTTTTCTATGCACAGTAGCCTCATGCTGAGGTAGAAATACAGCTATTGCGTGGAAAAGTAATAAGAGGAACGGTGACAGGGTAAGTAGACTCTCGACTCCATCCTAACTCCTATTACTGCTGCCTACATTGCCATGTTTGCACTTCACACATCGGCGCCTGCACAGTGCAAACATTGTTTTTTTCACTGCCAGACACTATGTATGCAAGAAAAAAAACACCCAGTTTTTATGGAGTGTCCGTAAATTTACGGCCTTTTGCCAATCTTGGACGGAATTTTGGTCCATTTAGCTTAGCAAATTTTCCGCAATATGTTCAAACTTTTCATCCTTTTCATTTCAGTAACATTGGCCAATGAAAAATGGTAAATCTTGATATCATTTTGTAAAGGCAATAGATCATGACTTTATGGCTATAGTGAGATCACAAGAAGTGCTTCTGAGAATACAAAGAGTTAGAGATGGGAAATGAGCAGGTCACATTAATATTTTAGTCAAAAATAAATTTTTAATTTTAGAGCTTTAATTTAAAAGTGAAGAAGATGTGTGGCGGAAACGCTCATAAAAATTCCTAATGATTTAAAGAAAGTGTGTGCCAGAGACTATAGTACATTAACCATGTATTCTGCAATGATCACAGGATGTCAACCTCATTTTTCTCTAGAGTGAAGTAAACAGAAGGGGAATCCTAGCCTAATTGTTTACTGTAAGGCACAGTAGAGCTTAGAAAATAGTTGTCAAACACAATGTGGTCTGGCCCGGCATTTCACAGGCTGCTTTAAGAAAACCCTGTGCCCGCCTAACAGTGACAAATGTATTAAAAAACACAAGGTTTTTGCTATAATTTACAAGAGGTTTTGGCAAAGTTTATAGTAAACTCAGGCCCTGCCCACTTTTTTGAAAATGTGGCAGTGTGGGGTGCAAGTGCCTGAAAAGTCACAGTTTTGGCACGTATACCAAAATTGCAACTTTTGGATGCTGGAATTCTATGTTTATATAAAATTAAAAGGTACACACGTTATTAGAGATGAGCGTGCGTACTCGCTAAGGCAAACTATTCGAGCGAGTAGTGCCTTATGCGAGTATGTGCCCGCTCGTCTCAAAAGATTCGAGTGCCAACGGGGGGCGGGGAGCGGCGGGGGAGAGCACGGAGAAATGGAGGGGAGATCTCTCTCTCACTCTCCCCCCCCCCCCCCCGCTCCCCCATGCTCAACTCACCGCTCTTCCCCGCCAGCACCCGAATCTTTTGAGACGAGCGGGCAGGTACTCGTATAAGGCACTACTCGCTCGAGTAGTTTGCCTTAGCGAGTACGCTCGCTCATCTCTATACGTTATTAAATTTAGCATAAGCCACTTTTCTTTAAATTAGCTTGCTAAACACCCTGGATAAGCTCTTATCATCTGGGGTCGGAATCACTGCAGATAGGCTTGATGGAGAAAGGGTAGTACAGCAAAACTGTTCTCTGATTGGTTGCACTTTCTTTTTTGCCCCTCCTGTGATCATTGGTGGCTTAGCTTTCGTTTCTCGGAGCTTTGGCAAATACCCCCTGCTCCAGAACCAACAGTATTGCTGTCCTTCCTCCCTCTTGCTCTCACGCCCTCTGCCTCATTTCCTGTTCCCCATCAGAGACCGGTTTGCTGTGTTCCCTCCCCTTTTTAAACTAACAGGCACTAACATATCAGTCTGTTTGTCAAAACACAGCATAATTGGCTACAGCAGTACAACCGTATGCCTCTTACAGCAACATCAATGACTGCCGGAAAAGGCTTTACAATAATCAAGCCCATGAGGATCTAAGGGCACCATAAAGTTTGTATTATTCACTAGAGGAAAGTTTTAGTAAGTAAAACACAGGTAACGATCACTCATGTGACTGTTACTCAAATATCATTTTTGACTCCAAATGAAATTCCATTTTAATCCTAACTACTAGCTAAATTTCATATTTTTGCGTTCATTTTTTTTTGCCCTTGCTTTCAAGGGCCATAAAAAATGTTATTTTTCTGTTGACAAAGTCATATGAGGGCTCGCTTTTGCTGCTTGAGTTGTATTTATTGTAATAGTACAATTTAACGTACTGTATAATATTTTAAAAAAGTTTTGGAGTAAAATGGACAAAATGGACAAAAAAGGCAATTGTTCCATTTTATGGGTGCCTTTGCTGTTATGAGTGATGTGAAGATGACATGTTAACTTTATTCTATGGGTCAGCATGATTATGGCGATAACATGAGTAATTTTTTTATTCTTTACTACTTTAAAAAAAAAATTCAACTTCTCCTTTTTTCTTTTGTTACCCTTATAGGGCACTTTTGATCAGTTTTTATTCAATTTTTGGGGGGAGAAAATACACAATGCCAGAATTACAGTTTTTTTTCAGTGTTCACCCTGAGGGCTCAGTCACACGGGCATTTTTACGCACATATGACAGCTGTGTTTCTGATCCGCATCAATGCTTTGCAATGGGAGCCGTCACATGTGCGAATTTTTCATGCGCACAAATGCATACTGCGAAAATTATAGGACATAACGATTCGCAGAATGCACGTAACTGCGTTCTGCGGCAAATCGGTGTTCTGTGTTTGTGCGCTCAATGGGGCCGGTGGCAGCAGCGCCGAGCTAATTGAGAACATATGTTCTCCCATTCAATGGAGCTGGTAATACAGCCGGCACCATTGAAAGTAATGGGCTGCCGGCAAGCGCTGTAATAATTTTCAGGGAAGGGCTTCAAATATAAGCCCTTCCCTGAAAACCATCCTAAAAAAGTGTAAAAAATAAAAAAAATCTATATTCACCTCTCTGCAGCTGCCGGGGCTCAGTCGGCTCTTCTCCTGAACTGCTTTCAGTAGTATTCAGCAGCCGGGGATTTAAAATCCCTGCCTGCTGAATGGACTGCCTCTGATTGGCTGAGCACTGTAACCAATCAGAGGCAGCTCTCAGCTATTGAATAAAAAGCTGAGGGCTGCCTCTGATTGGTCACAGTGCTCAGCCAATCAGAGGAAGCACTCACCCATTCATGAATTCATGAATGCTAGCAGCATTTTTTTCCGCTGTGCTGCCCACTTAGGTCACGCAATTTTTTCAGTGCATCAGTTATGCGCACAAAAAATCATGCGACAAAACGCCCAAGTGACTGAGCCCTGAGGGTTAAATAATGTGAGACTTAGGAAGTTTAGGCTTTTACGGACACGGCTATACCAATTGTATTTATTTTTTATTGTTTAGCAGCCGGTGCTCGTAATTGCAATTTATTTCAATGAGAGCTGTGCTTGCAATTATGAGTGCCGCCTACTACCCAGAGGTTGGAGCAGCTCTCCTATCCCAACCCCGGTGTATCCCAGCGTCCGCTGCCTGGTAAACCTCATTTAATACTTTAGTATTGCAGTATATTGTAGATTTAATATTAGCCTATTGAGCCCCTGGGAGCATCACGGAGAAGGTTGATGGGGATCCAGAGGGGGAACCTCTCCTCGAATGACAGCGTACATGCCATAATCAGCGCAAACCACATAGTAAGCTGTCAAACTATTCTGATTGGAGTTGACTCTGATCCTGAATATTCACAGCAGGTGTCAGCTGAGCTGTTTCAAACAGCCGACACCCGCCAAGTATGCAGCTTCATACCCAACCTGCATCTCTGTCATGCACTTGTACATTTAGAGAGGACAAACAAGTTAATAAAAAGTTTTTAAAGAAATAGAAATAATACTTATATGATGTTTCAGATCTTACCAGATCTTCATCAATCTTCTTTAAAACCTCATAGAATTTTTTTCTAGTTTTTCAAGCAATTTTTTTGACTTGGAATATACAGTAATTGCAGCATTTCGCCAATTCGTTGGTACCAGATAGATGTAGAAAGAGTGTTTACGTATTAGAAACAATGATTTGGCTATAACTGCACTATGTTTTCTGAGGACAAGTTGATGGAAGCCATCTGCTCCAGGTGCTTCATTCACATTAATTTTGTCTAAGCATTTTTGGATCCACACTACTGTCAGCCACAATGGGACATTTGTTACGGCATTTTTATATAACATATCAAGACAAGTTTGTTCCTTTAAATACACAGAGGAAAAGCAAATATTTAATAATTCTGCCTTTTTTTCACTTGTGATTAAATTGTAATAATTTCATATTTTTTCTTTCAAATGAGGCAATTATGTTACAGCAAGTCTTTGACTTTTTGTACTTGACGTGAAGATGCAGCGGAGTTTGTCATTTAGCACAGTGAGCAATATCACAACATCATTATTCTAGTTTGTTTTTATAGCATCATTACCATCCATTGTACTATAGAATGGGACATAAAATATGGAAGATTGTATTAACGTAGGAGTAGAATAAATGTATGAAAATATAAATTAGGAATGCAGAAGGCAAACCTTTAATATGACAGTAACAACACTTGAAGGGTACTAATTCTCGATTGGAAGATCAAGCTAGTAGGGGGTTGTTATAGCAAGGCTCCATTGTAAAAAATAAAAATAGTTCTATTAAAGGAACAAAAACTATCTCTAGTTCCACCTATAGATATAAGTCAGTGTCCAACCCTTTAGAAGGCCACCTATAGCTCACACAAGACTGACATAGTTGTCTCTGTAGAGGAGAGCTTGATTTATTACTTATGACAGTAACAGATACATTAGGAGAGAGAGTCCTTAAAGGGAATGTATCACCTATAGAGATGAGCGAGCCACAAAATGCTCGGGTGCTCATTACGCGAGCCGAGCATTTTGTAATGCTCGAGAGCTTGTTTCGAGTAACGAACCCCATTGAAGTCAATGGGACACTCGAGCATTTTTCAGGGTGACCGATGCTCGGTAGCTGCCTGACTTGTTTTCAATGGAGCCGCGGCTGCTGCTGGTAGCTCAATTGAAAACAATGATCTGCCGACACCCCTGAAATGTTTTTCAGGGAAGGGCTTTACATATAAGCCCTTCCCTGAAAAACAAAAATGTTAGTGTAAAAAAAAAAGTTTAAAAAAATTACGTCTCCGCCGCTGCCATGTTCCACGGGGATGCAGAACACATCTGCCGCATACGGCAGATGTTTCCTGCATCCCCGCAAGAAAAACGAATTTCCTGCTGCACCTGCCACATTTGTAACAGATGCAGCAGAGGAATTCTAAATCCCCGTGGGGAATAAAGGATTCCCTACCACAGCTGTCACACATGACAGCTGCGGTAGAGGACCCTGCTTCCGGCACCCCTGAAATGTTTTTCAGGGAAGGGCTTTAAATATAAGCCCTTCCCTGAAAAACAAAGAAAAGTGTTAAACCCCCCCCCCCCAAAAAAAAATACATACTCACCTCCCTTTGGCTGCCAGGCTCAGCCGCGTCTTCTCCTGGCTGTCCCCAGCTTTCTAGTTCTGAGCTATCAGCAGCAGGGATTTAAAATCCCTGTCTGCTGGTAGCTCTGATTGTGATTGGCTGAAGCGCTTCAGCTAATCACAATCAGAGCTACCAGCAGGCGGGGATTTTAAATCCCAGCATGCTGATAGCTGAGAACTATAGAGCCGAGGACAGTGGCAGAAGTTGACTTTTAGAAGTTTGGAAGTGGACATCAACTGACAACATGGAAAAGGAGAGGGTAATTATCCCCCTCTTCTCTTCCTTAGTCAGACCTCATCTGGAATACTGGGTCCAGTTTTGGGCACCCCACTTTAAAAAAGACAGACAAGCTGGAGCAAGTTCGGAGAAGAGTTACCAAGATGGTGAGCGGTCTGCAAATCATGTCCTATGAGGAACGGCTAAAGGATCTGGGAAAGTTTAGCTTGCAAAAAAGAAGGCTGAAAGGAGATTTAATAGCTGTCTACAAATATCTGAAGGGCTGTCACAGTGCAGAGGGGTCAGCCATATTCTCATTTGTACAAGGATAGACTAGAAGCAATAGGATGAAACTGAAAGGGAGGAGACACAGATTAGATAATAGAAAAAACTTTCTGACAGTGAGGGTGATCAATGAGTAGAACAAGTTACCACGGGAGGTGGTGAGTTCTCCTTCAATGGAAGTACTCAAACAGAGGGTGGATAGACATTGGTCAGGAATTATTTAGTGAATCCTACACTGAGCAGGAGGTTGGACCATCCAACTCTACCAGTCTATGAGTCTTTGAGAATAGCTATATTGAAACTTATTAAGGAAGATGATGATTTCCTTGACAGAGTAGAAGAAAGTCTTCAAAATGTTGAAAGAAAATAAATGTCTAGTGTACCTGCAGAAGCAGAGCAAGGGAAGCATCGGACTCAAAGAAGCAAAAGGATCAGGAGTCAGCCAGCACCCATAATGCTCAGGAACCAGTACCAGGTTCTCACGCAGGGGGACCTGGTACTGGTTCCTGAGCAGAAGGAGAAAGAGGTACAGCAAGAAATGACTTTACCCACAAAGAACAGAGCAGAGGAGAAAGATCTACAGCAAGAAATGACTCTACCCACAAAGAACAGAGCAGAGGAGAAAGATGTACAGCAAGAAATGACTCTACCCACAAAGAACTGTGCAGTAAGCACACAGAGTCCTCTTGAAAAAGATGTGCTGTTGTGAGGAAGAAAAGGAGAGTTGTGGTTGTAGGGGATTCCCTATTGAGAGGAACAGAGGCTGTTGTCTGCAGACCACATTTGAGAATCTCGCTATTAGAAGTGATAAGAAAGAACTAAGACAAAAAATTCAGAAGGCAAGTAGAGAAGCAAGAGACACCGATCACAAACTAACATGTTTTTACACAAATGGACAGAGCATGAGAAACAAACAAGGAGAATTGGAGCTCCTAACACAGAATGAGAAATATGATGTCATAGGCATCACAGGAACTTGGTGAAATGATACACATGATTGGAATACAAGGCTTGAAGGAAACAACTGATTTATAAGAAACAGACCTAAAAAAGGGGAGGGGAGGTATTGTGTTGTATGTTAGGAAAACATTCATCTCCACAGAGATTCAAGCTTCAGAGTGTGGTAGTTCTGTAGAAACTGCTGGGTAAGAATACAAGAGAGAACAACAGAAATGACACCATTGTAGGCATTTACTGTAGGCCACCTGGACAAGCAGAAGATATTGATGAACTCTTTCTACATCAGAAGGTCAAGCTCTCAAAAAAGCATGACATAGTGATTATGGGAGATTTTAACTATGCAGACATTTGTTGGGAATCCCTCTCAGGTAAAAGTAATGGATCCAACAAATTCTTATCTGCTCTTGCTGACAACTTTATCTTCCAAAAGGTCGAAGAGAAAACAAGGGGATCTGCTATCATGGGCCTAACTATTACCAACAGGGAGGAAATGGTTGAGGAAGTAAGGGTGGCTGGGACCTTAGGAGGCAGTGATCATGCTATCCTTGAATTTTAGATTTAAAAGGGGTGGAAGACCTGAGAAAACTCAGACCTCAAGGTTAGATTTCAGAAAGGCAGATTTTAATGAACTCAGAAAGAAGTTAGAAAGAATCCAATAGCTGGATGATCTTAACCCCTTAATGATGCGGCCATTTTTCTTTTTCCATTTTCGTTTTTTCCTCCCCCCTTTAAAAAAATCATAACTCCCTTATTTATCCATCGACGTCGCTGTATGAGGGCTTGTTTTTTGCGGGACGAGTTGTATCTTTCAATAGTGCTAGTTAAAGTACCATATAATGTACTGAAAAACTTAAAAAAAAATTTTTAGTGCGTCTTGCTTCTACGGCGCACAAACGGCAACAAAAACGAAATGATAACTTTATTCTATGGGTCGGTACGATTACTACGATACCAAACTTGTATAGTTTTTTTTTACTATACCCCTCTTTTTTTTTTCAAAGACATTAAATTTTTTTCAATTATTTCCTGCCGTCATATTGTGCGCGCGATAACTTTTTTATTGTTCGGTCAACGTAGTTGAGCAAGGTCTCATTTTTTGCTGGATGTCCTGGAGTTTCTGATAGTACCATTTTGGAATACATACGACTTTTTGATCGCTTTTTATTGCGTTTTTTCTGGGGGACAGGGTAACTAAAAAAGTGCATTTCTGGCGTTCTTCTTTTTTTTTTTCAGACGACGTTCGCCGTGCGGAAAAAATAACATGCTACTTTGATAGTTTGGACTTTTACAGACGCGGCGATACCAAATACATATTTTCAATTTATTATTTAGATTTTTTAATAATGGATGTGGCAAAAGGGGGGTGATTTAAACTTTTACAACTTTTTTTTTGTTTTCAATTAAAAAAAACTTTATTAATTTTTTTTTACATTACTTTGAAGTCCCCCTGGGGGACTTTAGGATGCGATGCTTTGATCTCTCCTGCAGTATGACGTAATGCTATAGCATTACGTCATACTGCTTTTTGACAGGCAGTCTATCAAGCCACCCTGTGTGGATGGCTTGATAGGCAGTCTGTTAAGGCAGCCCTGGGGCCTTTCATTAGGCCCCCGGCTGCCATGACACCTGCACGGCTCCCCCGATCTCACTGCGGGGTGGCCGTGCGGGACCCCCGAACATCGTTCGGGGCATTTAAATGGTTAGTAGCCGCGAAAGGCCGCGCGGCCGTGATCGGCTATTGCCCGCAGGTGTCAGCTGTTATAAACAGCTGACGCCCGCACTGTATGAAGAGAGGTGCATCGCAACCTCTTTTCATACATACCCCGCGGCCACAGGACGTAAATGTACGTCCTTGGTCGTGAAGGGGTTAAAGACAAAAAATGGTTGGGAAATATTGCAAAATGAGATTCTCAAACAGCAATTGTTAACTATTAGAGATGAGCGAGCACCAAAATGCTCGGGTGCTCGTTACTCGAGTCGAACTTTCAGTGATGCTCGAGAGTTCGTTTCGAGTAACGAACCCCATTGAAGTCAATGGGCGACTCGAGCATTTTTGTATATCGCCGATGCTCACTAAGGTTTTCATTTGTGAAAACCTGGGAAATTCAAGAAAGTGATGGGAACGACACAGAAACGGATAGGGCAGGCGAGGGGCTATCGTGTTTCCCCGAAAGTAAGACAGTGTCTTACTTTCTTTTTATCCCCAAAAGCCCCACTATGTCTTACTTTCGGGGTATGTCTTATATTGGAAAAAATGGTCAATAAAAGGGATTTTAAAAAAAATGGAGCATGAAAAAATCTGGACCATGCTCCATTTTCGTGCGGGTCTCCCGCGGGGACGGCTCCCGCGGGCTTCTATTGAAGCCTATGGAAGCCGTCCGGATCCGCGGGAGACCTAAAATAGGAATTTAAAAGAATTTACCCATCCGGAGCGGACCGGGAAGGTCTTCTCTTCCTCACGGCCGGATCTTTCTTGCTTCGGCTCGGCGGATGTGTCCGGCGCATGCGCGCGGCACGTCAGCGACGTGCCGCCGGCGTGACGAATTCATCCGCCGGCCGAAAAAGAAGATCCGGCCGTGAGGAAGAGCAGACCTTCCCCGCCAGCTACGGATAGGTAAATTCTTTTAAATTCTTATTTTCAGCACTCATGTCCGCGGGGCAGGAGGGACCCGCTACGGATTCTACATGTAGAATCCGTAGCGGGCCTGATTTTCCCCGTGGACATGAGGCCTAAGATCAGAGGGAGGTGGCAGACGCGGCGACGTATGGAGAGGGGGACGGTGCGGACGTGGGCAGGAGGCGGCGCGCAGCTAGATGAGAGGGAGGCGGCATATGTCTTACTTTCGGGGTACGGCTTATATTAGCCGACCCCCCTGAAACCCCCGATACGTCTTACAATCGGGGGTGTCTTACTATCGGGGAAACATGGTACATGTTGGGCTGCATCTCAAGTTCGCAGGTCCGACTATTAAGCCACAATAGTGGCAAGAGTGAGACACCCCCCCCCCCCCCGCACTGTCAGCAGAAAGATCGTTCTCCTCTGCCACAGCTGTAACAGCTGTGGCAGAGAAGAACGATGTTAGCCCATTGAATTCAATGGAGCCGGCAATACAGCCGGCTCCATTAAAAGCAATGGGCTGCCGGCGATCGCGGGATGAATTGTCGGGAAGGGGTTAAATATATAAGCCCTTCCCGACAATTCCTCCCGCGCTCCATTGAATTAAATGGTCAGTGCTCGTTTAATCGAGACGAGTACCGCGTGGTGCTCGTCTCGAGTAACGAGCATCTCGAGCACCCTCATACTCGAACGAGCATCTTGCTCGGACGAGTATGCTCGCTCATCTCTATTAACTATTCCTCAAAGAAGGAAGAATTGAAAGCATTTAAAGAAAGCAGGAAGGATGAACACAGAAGTTGCACACATGTTAAAAACGAAGAAAAATATGTTTATCAAATGGAAAGAGGGGGAATATCTGAAGAAGAATATTCTTCAGTCTGCAGAAACTGTAGGGCAAGTGTCAGAAAAGCTAAAGCTAATAATGAATTGAGGCTTGCAACAGAGGCCAAAAGCAATAAAAAGGGATTTGGGGGGTATGTTTAAAGCAAAAGAAAAGTCAAAGATGCTATTGGATGCTTGCAAGATAAAAAAGGTGAATTGGTTAAGAATGATGTTGAGAAGGCCAAACTTTTAAATTCTTATTTTGTGTCTGTTTTCTCTCAGAAAGTAGGTGGAACACCAACTGATCTTCCCTGTGCTTTTGGGGGTATAAAAGAATGCAGGCTATCTGTAAGCAGAGAGATGGTGAGGCAACACTTAGCTAACTTAAATGAATTCAAGTCTCAAAGTCCAGATGAATTACATCCTGGGATACTAAAGGAAGCAGCGGAGGTAATTGCTGAACCACTCGCCATAATCTTTGAAAATTCCTGGAGAACAGGAAAAGTCCCACAAAATTGGAAATGTATTCCCTATCTTCAAAAAAGAAGGTGGATCACAGAAACTACAGGTCTGTTAGCCTGACTTCCATACCGGGAAAGATTTTTGAACAAATTATTAAACAGCATATATGCAAGTACTTTGATGAAAATGCAGTAATAAACCAGAGCCAGCATGGGTTTGTAACAAACAAGTCATGCCAGACTAATCTAATTTCCTTCTATGACAGGAAAATGCGGTGGACATAGTTTATCTTGACCTTAGTAAAGAATTTGACCAAGTATCTCATACCATACTTTTTAAAAAATGACCAAATATGGGATTGACAAGGCAACTGTTAGGTGGATTTATAACTGGCTGAGTGATCATACTCAAAGAGTGGTCATAAATGGCTGCACATCCAAGAGGAAGAGGAAGAATGTATCAAGGGGGGTACCACAAGGCTCTGTTCCAGGACCAGTGTTCCAGGTATACTAGTAGATCATAGACTGAACATGAGTCAGCAATGTGATGCAGCAGCCAAAAAGGCAAACACATTTCTGGGATGTATTAGGAGAAGCATAGCGTCTAGATCACGTGAGGTAATTATCCCCCTCTTCTCTTCCTCAGTCAGACCTCATCTGGAATACTGTGTCCAGTTTTGGGCACCCCACTTTAAAAAAGACATAGACAAACTGGAGCAAGTCCGGAGAAGAGTTACCAAGATGGTGAGCGGTCTGCAAATAATGTCCTATGAGGAACGGTTAAAGGATCTGGGAATGTTTAGCTTGCAAAAAAGAAGGCTGAGAGGAGACTTAATAGCTGTCTACAAATTTCTGAAGGGTCGTCAAGGTGCAGAGGGATCAGCCCTATTCTCATTTGCACAAGGAAAAACTAGAAGCAATGGGATGAAACTGAAAGGGAGGAAGCATAGATTAGATATTATAAAAAACTTTCTGACAGTGAGGGTGATCAATGAGTGGAACAGGTTACCACGGGAGGTGGGGAGTTCTCTTCAATGGAAGTGTTGAAACAAAGGCTGGACAAATATCTGTCTGGGATGATTTAGTAAATTCTGCACTGAGCAGGAGGTTGGATCAGATGACCCTGGAGGTCCCTTTCAACTCTACCATTCTATGATATAAAATCGGCGACGCAAAATGGTCATGTATGTGCTCATTTTATCCGATGCAATTTTTTTATGCGGCCAAAAATCGTTCATCTGAATGAATACATTGGAATCCAATGCCTTGCATGGTCATGATTTTTGGTTGATTTTTTTTTTACGTGGCTAAATACCTGCATAAATATGGTCACGTGAATAAGCCCTTAAGCAGTGCAGTATATATAGCAATGCAAGGGAGAAGTTCAGTTCCTGTGTTACGATGTGCTGTTGGGACCTGTGTTACTAAGGTTTCTAGCAGCACAGCTCCACAGGTGGTGAATTACTTAGCTGTCTTTGTGTGGAGATCTCCTGCTAGCCAATCCCCCGGGTCTTTGCTCACATATAAACCCAGTTCCTGTCAGTGTCTGTCTGGTGTTCAGGGTTAGCAGTCATGTTACTTCAGCTTGCTGTGTGACTTGTGTCCTGTTTTCTGTTCTGTACAGTTTGCAGTGTGACTTGTGTCCTGTTGTCTGTGCTGTTGCAGCTTGCGGTGTGAACTCTGTCCGGTACCGCTGGACTCCTGGTTAGTGTAGGGACTAGCAGTATAGTCAGGAGCCATAAAGTGGCTGGCGAGCTTACATATTTTGATCAATATGTCAACTAATACCTGGCATTTGTAGCTTAACATCTACTACTAGCGGTTGCATTTTGGCTGTTGTATGCTGTGATTCTGGCTCTGTGTGTCAGCTTTCTCTGTCCATTCATCCCTGTCATGGTAGCATGTTTATGTGTCCCATCCTGCGTGTGTGGTTCCTAGGAGCAGCAAGGGCCCAGATCTGAAGACCGCTGGGCCACCTTTTATCAGGGCGATGTCCCCACTCAGGTAGGTCTGTGTCACTAAACCTAGTAGTAGATAGGGAGGGGTGTATATCTGTGGTAGTTCCATGTGTTCATGGTCACGATCGTGTGGGCCCCGTGCTTAGTTGCCCACATGATCATAACATCCTGTAGCACAGATAGGGACCAGTACAGAGCATGTAGTACAGGTAAAGTGCATTCTACACATGAATTACAGATGGAGAGTAGTGTAAGGGACTGCAGGAAGAGAGTTTGGGCTTTCTCAATTTTCTGGGTCAATGTCAGCCTGATAGACATAAGACAGGAGTTGCTATTGCTGAGCAAACCACGTTTTATTAACTGTAAAACAGGAAAACTGTAACTTGTGACCCCCTAATCCGGGGGATCTCAATCCGTCAATAAAGGTGCATATGAACTGCTGTTAATCAGAGTCCTAGGCCAGTGGACTGGGATCAGCAAAAAGCAATAATGGTCTCACTAAACAGTCTTTAGGCCCATCAGCACAGGATTCCTGCAGCAGTATTGTGCCAAGCCAAGTGTCGTCGGAGGGAAGGGAATGGAGGAACCACTTGGCACTAACTTTGCTATTCAGCACTCTATTCCCCGTTCACCAGAGGAAAAGTGGCCATAGGACAAATGCTACAGCCCTGTAGCATAAACCAGGAAAGACTTTCTCCATTCTCTGTCCAAAGCTTAATTCTTCTCTGCCCACTTTCCACTCTTCTCAATGGCTGCATCTCTTTTACCTGAAGGGAACCATCTTTAGGACTGTAACTGCTGGAGAGACTCCTGTTTCAACCTCTGTCCTGTACCCTCTCTCAACTACTCTCTGTCTCTTCTTCCTGCTCAGCACAGGTAGAAAGTTTTATAGTGCACATAGTACAGTTAAAAGTAGTAAAACACATCTACTACAGCTAGAGAGAAGTTCTGCAGCATACTTAAAAATTGCACTGTTAGATAGCTAACCAGTAGAGATGAGCGAGCGTACTCGGAAAAGCACTACTCGCTCGAGTAATTTGCTTTATCTGAGTATCGCTGTGCTCGTCCCTGAAGATTCGGGTGCCGGCACGGAGCGGGGAGCTGCAGGGGAGAGCGGGGAGGAACAGAGGGGAGATCTTTCTCTCCCTCTCTCCCGCCCGCTCTCCCCTGCTCCCTGCTGCGACTCACCTGTCAGCCGCAGCGGCACCCGAATCTTCAGGGTCGAGCACAGCGATACTCGGATAAAGCAAATTACTCGAGCGAGTAGTGCTTTTCCGAGTATGCTCGCTCATCTCTACTAACCAGTGCTTATACACCAGGAATGCAAAATCTTCTGATTGCTCCGAAATTGATAAGCTGATAAAAAGGCATTTGCTAATGTATCCAAGTGTAACTTGACTCTTAACTAGAGATGAGCGAACGTACTCGTCCGAGCTTGATACTCGTTCGAGTATTAGCGTGTTTGAGATGCTCGTTACTCGAGACGAGTACCACGCGATGTTCGAGTTACTTTCACTTTCATCTCTGAGACGTTAGCGCGCTTTTCTGGCCAATAGAAAGACAGGGAAGGCATTACAACTCCCCCCTGCGACGTTCAAGCCCTATACCACCCCCTGCAGTGAGTGGCTGGCGAGATCAGGTGTCACCGGAGTATATAAATCGGCCCCTCCCGCGGCTCGCCACAGATGCATTCTGACATAGTTCAGGGAAAGTGCTGTCTTGCTGGAGTTGCTATAGGGAGAGTGTTAGGAGTTATTTTAGGCTTCAAGAACCCAAACGGTCCTTCTTAGGGCCACATCTAACCGTGTGCAGTAGTGTGGAGGCTGCTTTTTGCAGTGTTGCACTTCTTTTTTTTTTTTTTGTATATCGGCCGTGCAGAGCATTGCGTCCTGCAGTAATTTTACATTGTCCAGGGCCAGTAGTGGTGAGGCAGGGACAGAAGACATATTTAGTGTATATAGGCAGTGGGCCTTTCCAAAAACATTTGGGGAAAAAAATCTATTTGGGCTGCCTGTGACCGTCCTCAGTGTACTGGGTCTCTGCTGGGGGTAGTTGTCCTAATTCATACGCAGCCAGCTAAGTGTTACAGCAGGCTTGCGCAAAATTCTTTCCTGGCTCTGTGTTGCCTGTTACATCACCGCTGTATTCCTATCCACAGTGAAACAGTCTGCAGTAATTTTACATTGTCCAGGGCCAGTAGTGGTGAGGCAGGGATAGAAGACATATTTAGTGTATATAGGCAGTGGGCCTTTCCAAAAACATTTGGGAAAAAAATCTATTTGGGCTGCCTGTGACCGTCCTCAGTGTACTGGGTCTCTGCTGGGGGTAGTTGTCCTAATTCATACGCAGCCAGCTAAGTGTTACAGCAGGCTTGCGCAAAATTTTTTCATGGCTCTGCTGTGCGTTCCGTAAGCGAAGT
Source organism: Eleutherodactylus coqui (assembly GCF_035609145.1). Classification (NCBI taxonomy): domain Eukaryota; kingdom Metazoa; phylum Chordata; class Amphibia; order Anura; family Eleutherodactylidae; genus Eleutherodactylus; species Eleutherodactylus coqui. Next base: position 39,493,669 of record NC_089846.1, read on the forward strand.
CAACATCCAACCACAGGCCAATAAGCGGCACATTTAATTACAGCGTTCTGTTTCTGCACTACTGGTAATACACCATGCTGAGGGGTAGGGGTAGGCCTAGAGGACGTAGACGTGGCAGAGGATGCGGAGGCCCAAGTCAGGGTGTGGGCACAGGCCGAGCTCCTGATCCAGGTGTATCGCAGCCGACTGCTGCGGGATTAGGAGAGAGGCACGTTTCTGGCGTCCCCACATTCATCTCACAATTAATGGGTCCACGCGGTAGACCTTTATTAGAAAATGAGCAGTGTGAGCAGGTCCTGTCGTGGATGGCAGAAAGTGCATCCAGCAATCTATCGACCACCCAGACTTCTGCGCCATCCACTGCTGTAACTCTGAATCCTCTGGCTGCTGCTCCTCCTTCCTCCCAGCCTCCTCACTCCATTACAATGACACATTCTGAGGAGCAGGCAGACTCCCAGGAACTGTTCTCGGGCCCCTGCCCAGAATGGGCAGCAATGGTTCCGAATCCTCTCCCACTGGAGGAGTTTGTGGTGACCGATGCCCAACCTTTGGAAAGTTCCCGTGGTCCGGGGGATGAGGCTGGGGACTTCCGGCAACTGTCTCAAGAGCTTTCAGTGGGTGAGGAGGACGATGATGATGAGACACAGTTGTCTATCAGTGAGGTAGTAGTAAGGGCAGTAAGTCCGAGGGAGGAGCGCACAGAGGATTCGGAGGAAGAGCAGCAGGACGATGAGGTGACTGACTCCACCTGGTTTGCTATGCCTACTGAGGACAGGTCTTCAGAGGGGGAGGCAAGGGCAGCAGCAGGGCAGGTTGGAAGAGGCAGTGCGGTGGCCAGGGGTAGAGGCAGGGCCAGACCGAATAATCCACCAACTGTTTCCCAAAGCGCCCCCTCGCGCCATGCCACCCTGCAGAGGCTGAGGTGCTCAAAGGTCTGGCAGTTTTTCACTGAGAGTGCAGACGACCGAAGAACAGTGGTGTGCAACCTTTGTCGCGCCAAGATCAGCCGGGGAGCCACCACCACCAGCCTCACCACCACCAGCATGCGCAGACATATGACGGCCAAGCACCCCACAAGGTGGGACGAAGGCCGTTCACCGCCTCCGGTTTGCACCGCTACCTCTCCCCCTGTGCCCCAACCTGCCACTGAGATCCAACCCCCCTCTCAGGACACAGGCACTACCGTCTCCTGGCCTGCACCCACACCCTCAACTCCGCTGACCTCGGCCCCATCCACCAATGTCTCTCAGCGCACCGTCCAGCCGTCGCTAGTGCAAGTGTTGGAGCGCAAGCGCAAGTACGCCGCCACGCACCCGCACGCTCAAGCGTTAAATGTGCACATAGCCAAATTTATCAGCCTGGAGATGCTGCCGTATAGGGTTGTGGAAACGGAGGCTTTTAAAGGTATGATGGCGGCGGCGGCCCCGCGCTACTCAGTTCCCAGTCGCCACTACTTTTCCCAATGTGCCGTCCCAGCCCTGCACGACCACGTCTCCCGCAACATTGTACGCACCCTCACCAATGCGGTTACTGCCAAGGTCCACTTAACAACGGACACGTGAACAAGCACAGGCGGGCAGGGCCACTATATCTCCCTGACGGCACATTGGGTGAATTTAGTGGAGGCTGGGACAGAGTCAGAGCCTGGGAACGCTCACGTCCTACCCACCCCCAGAATTGCGGGCCCCAGTTCGGTGGTGGTATCTGCGGTGGTGTATGCTTCCTCCACTAAACCACCCTCCTCCTCCTCCGCAACCTCTGTCTCGCAATCAAGATGTGTCAGCAGCAGCAGCACGTCGCCAGCAGTCGGTGTCGCGCGGCGTGGCAGCACAGCGGTGGGCAAGCGTCAGCAGGCCGTGCTGAAACTACTCAGCTTAGGAAAGAAGAGGCACACGGCCCACGAACTGCTGCAGGGTCTGACAGAGCAGACCGACCGCTGGCTTGCGCCGCTGAGCCTCCAACCGGGCATGGTCGTGTGTGACAACGGCCGTAACCTGGTGGCGGCTCTGCAGCTCGGCAGCCTCACGCACGTGCCATGCCTGGCCCACGTCTTTAATTTGGTGGTTCAGCGCTTTCTGAAAAGCTACCCACGCTTGTCAGACCTGCTCGGAAAGGTGCGCCGGCTCTGCGCACATTTCTGCAAATCCCACACGGACGCTGCCACCCTGCGCACCCTGCAACATCAGTTTAATCTGCCAGTGCATCGACTGCTGTGCGACGTGCCCACACGGTGGAACTCTACGCTCCACATGTTGGCCAGGCTCTATGAGCAGCGTAGAGCTATAGTGGAATACCAACTCCAACATGGGCGGTGCAGTGGGAGTCAGCCTCCTCAATTCTTTACAGAAGAGTGGGCCTGGTTGGCAGACATCTGCCAGGTCCTTGGAAACTTTGAGGAGTCTACCCAGATGGTGAGCGGGGATGCTGCAATCATTAGCGTCACCATTCCTCTGCTAAGCGCGTGGAGGAGGAGGAGCATGAGGAGGATGAGGAGGAGGGGGAAGAGACAGCTTGGCCCACTGCTGAGGGTACCCATGCTGCTTGCCTGTCATCCTTTCAGCGTGTATGGCCTGAGGAGGAGGAGGATCCTGAAAGTGATCTTCCTAGTGAGGACAGCCATGTGTTGCGTACAGGTACCCTGGCACACATGGCTGACTTCATGTTAGGATGCCTTTCTCGTGACCCTCGCGTTACACGTATTCTGGCCACTACGGATTACTGGGTGTACACACTGCTCGACCCACGGTATAAGGAGAACCTTCCCACTCTCATTCCCGAAGAGGAAAGGGGTTCGAGAGTGTTGCTATACCACAGGACCCTGGCGGACAAGCTGATGGTAAAATTCCCATCCGACAGCGCTAGTGGCAGAAGGCGCAGTTCCGAGGGCCAGGTAGCAGGGGAGGCGCGGAGATCAGGCAGCATGTACAGCACAGGCAGGGGAACACTCTCTAAGGCCTTTGACAGCTTTCTGGCTCCCCAGCAAGACTGTGTCACCGCTCCCCAGTCAAGTCTGAGTCGGGGGGAGCACTGTAAAAGGATGGTGAGGGAGTATGTAGCCGATCGCACGACCGTCCTCCGTGACGCCTCTGCCCCCTACAACTACTGGGTGTCGAAGCTGGACACGTGGCCTGAACTCGCGCTGTATGCCCTGGAGGTGCTTGCTTGTCCTGCGGCTAGCGTCTTGTCAGAGAGGGTGTTTAGTGCGGTTGGGGGAATCATCACAGATAAGCGTACCCGCCTGTCAACCGACAGTGCCGACAGGCTTACACTCATCAAGATGAACAAAGCCTAGATTTCCCCAGACTTCTCTTCTCCACCAGTGGACAGCAGGGATACCTAAACAATACGTAGGCTGCACCCGCGGATGGAAGCATCGTTCTCTATCACCATCAAAAACGGGGACATTTTTGCTTCATCAATCTGTGTATAATATTCATCCTCCTCCTCCTGCTCCTCCTCCTGAAACCACACGTAATCACACTGAACGGGCAATTTTTCTTAGGCCCACAAGGCTCAGTCATATAATTTTTGTAAACAATTTTTATACGTTTCAATGCTCATTAAAGCGTTGAAACTTGCACCTGAACCAATTTTTATTTAAACTGGGCTGCCTCCAGGCCTAGTTACAAATTAAGCCACATTAACCAAAGCGATTAATGGGTTTCACCTGCTCTCTTGGTTGGGTATGGGCAATTTTTCTGAGGTACATTAGTACTGTTGGTACACCAATTTTTTGGGGCCCTCGCCTACAGTGTAATCCAATTAATTTTTGGCCCACCTGCATTAAAGCTGACGTTACCTCAGCTGTGCTGGGCACTGCAACGGAATATATTTATGTACCGCCGGTGGGTTCCAGGGAGCCACCCATGCTGTGGGTGCACACGGAATTCCCATTGCGGAGTTGTACCTGCCTGTGACTATTTATAAAAAACCGCGGTCTGACTGGGGCATGCAGACACCTTGACAGAATGAATAGTGTGTGGCACATAGGTTCCCCATTGCTATGCCCACGTGTGCAGCTCCTGATGGTGGTGGCACAGGATTATATTTCTCATTGCTTCTGTACAGCATTGTGGGCTATCGCCCTTTTAAAGAGGGTCGCTGCCTAGCCTTGCCAACCCTCTGCAGTGTGTGCCTGCGGTTCCTCCTCATGGCAGATGCACTTATAAATAGACATGAGGGTGATGTGGCATGAGGGCAGCTGAAGGCTGCGCAGGGACACTTTGGTGTGCGCTGTGGACACTGTGTCGTGCGGGGGGGGGGGGGGTTGGCAGCATGTAACCCAGGAGAAGTGGCAGCAGAGTGTCATGCAGGCAGTGATTGTGCTTTGTTGGAGGTAGTGTGGTGCTTAGCTAAGGTATGCATTGCTAATGAGGGCTTTTCAGAAGTAAAAGTTGTTGGGAGGGGTGGGGGCACTCTTGCCGCTATTGTGGCTTAATAGTGGGACCTGGGAACTTGAGATGCAGCCCAACATGTAGCCCCTCGCCTGCCCTATCCGTTGCTGTGTCGTTCCCATCACTTTCTTGAATTGCCCAGATTTTCACAAATGGAAACTTTAGCGAGCATCAGCGATATACAAAAATGCTCGAGTCGCCCATTGACTTCAATGGGGTTCGTTACTCGAAACGAACCCTCGAGCATCGCGATAATTTCGTCCCGAGTAACGAGCACCCGAGCATTTTGGTGCTCGCTCATCTCTACTCTTAACATGTTAAGAAAACTTTCTGTGACATAGTTTATTTGTCCTTCAATTGCTTTTCAATGGCTTTTGTTATGTTAAGGTCAGAAAGGCTATGGCTTCTCCTTAGGGAGAACGCCTAGTGAAGAGACTTATAAAGCCAACCATGCCCTTCTGGGAAATTTATGCAAATGGGTTACGCTAAAGTAAGATTGTAATAACTTTCTGCAACAAGTTATCTTATCTCAAGACATTTAAAAGCTATCACAGTTTTTACATTTGCGTCAGACACTTGAGATCATCTGAATTCAGCTGACAGGAAGTGTCACATGAGTATAGAGCTCAGTGGTCAGTGTGAAAATTTCAGGATTTTAGAATATTTTTTAAATATACATTGTGATATTGAAAATTTAAAAAAAAAAGAATCATGAAAAATTCTTTAAAAATATGTTTACCATAAAAAATTGGTTTATATAATAGACTAGCTGATATACCTGACTTCGCCCAAGTTAATTTGATACAGGTGTTTACGTGTTGTTCGCACAGAATATTTTATGAAGTTGTGGTTACTTTAGAGGAACCGAGGAATAAAATATGTATACACAGAGAGGAGCATTAGATTCTCCTCAGACTGCATGTACCGATGTCCCTCTGCAGAATGTATCACCCCTTCCACTCTCCTTACTTTATACCCTTAAAGGTAATGACCTTTTTATTCAAATTTGTCGACAGACTGAAGGTTGCAGCCCATTCTTAGCCTTAAATGCCTGCTCTATCCCTTCAGTCCATGGCTGCATTCTTCTGCTCAGTAAATGCACACAGAGGCGACTTAGATTCTTTTTAGTATATGCACATTGAAGAGCATTAGATAGTCCTCAGTATATACACCTAGAGATGAGGTTGATTGTTTTCTGCATACAAATCATTTCCTTAGGCTTAAAGGATTCTGAGAAAAGAACCATCTCATGTATCACAGATTTTTTTCATGCTTAGAACTGATTATTGAAGTTGCAACTTCTTTAATTTCCTATTTAAGATGTAAAAAATGGACGTGGCAAATTTCTTGTTTGTGAGGTTCAGATGTGTGTTATTAGTTACATTACATAGAGGGTCACTTACTTTTGCACTTAGAATTGAATAATTAAGTTGTGACCCCTTTACCTTTCCTATTTAGGACCTAAAGAATAGTTGTGCAAAATTTCACGCTTTTACGACACCAGGAAGTTATATAACATAGGAGTGCATTTACTTTTGCACTTAGCATTGCTTAATCGAATTGGGACCCCTTTACTTTTCCTATTTAGGACCTAAAGAAGGGTCATGCCAAATTTTGTACGCCACTGGGAAGATAGGGAATTAGATTAGGTACATTTTATAGGGGTGCCAATACCTTTACAATTAGCATTGAATAATTGAGCTGTGACCCCTACAATTTTCCTATTTAGGACATAAACAATGCTTCTGCCAAATGTCATGTTTGTACGACATCCGGAAGTTAGAGAATTAAAGTAGGTACATTACATAGGGGTGCCAATACTTTTGCAATTAGCATTGAATAATCCAAGTTGTAACTCCTTTATTTTTCCTATTTAGGACATAAACAATGTTTCTGCCAAAATTCATGTTTGTACAACATCAGGAAGTTAGAGAATTAGATTTGGTACATTGCACAGGGGTGCCAATACTATTGCACTTAGCATTGAATAATCAAGTTGTGACCCCTTTACTTTTCAGGACCTAAACAATGCTCGTGCCAAATTTCATGTTTTAATGACACCAGGAAGTTAGAGAATTAGATTGAGTACTTTAAACTGGTACTTGCGACTTGAGAAAGGTACCAGTTTAAAGGTACTGAAACACATTGTCTGTTTTGTGCATGTAGGTCTGTCTACATGCTACATATTAAAACACCTAAAACCCACGATCGGTGTAACGGTTTTGGAGAAACTATTTGGAGTCATCACTTCAAGGAGGGGGATTCTGAATACCACACCCCCCTCCTACTAAGTAAGGGTCTAATTGATAACTATTTATGAACTGCAAATCATTATTTAGAACACCATCTCCAGTAGCGCATGAGCTTTTTTGTTAACAGTATATTGTTCTTTTTTCTGGGGCTCTCTATGCAAGAGAAACCCTCTGTTCACCCTGCAGCTCTCCCTAAATGCCAAGGGATTGGAGATTGGCGTTATAAGAAGTGTGAAACGGACCTTGTGGCGCATCATCCATCTTTCACTCATAAAGTTATGTAAGGATGACTGGATGGGTGGCTGGATGGATAGATAGATGGATAGATGGATGGATGGATGGATGGATAGATAGATAGATAGATAGATAGATAGATAGATAGATAGATAGATAGATAGATGTAATTCATGCCCAAGGTTCCAGCTTTGAAGTAAATGATTCTCATTTTGAAAATTCAATGGAATTTGTTCATTATACAGTCATTTCGTGAAATTCTGCTGTATCATTATCTCCTGCTTCCTAAGTTGCTGTTGGGGCACTTGCTGTACAACTACTTTCACAGCTAACTCATTGGAGGGGATGAGTGACTAAACTGCTCGGCCTAGCCTCATTACAGAGAGGAGTGTCTGATTGGCTAGCTTCTCTTTAAATATTTTTGGCTTTTGCAGTGTGGTGCGGTTGATAGCTGTGACAAAATGTGTTCTAAGAATTATTCCATGTTCTAGTTCTAAGTGCCTAATTCTATTCAATTCTCGTCTAGTCTGCCAGTCAGTGTGTCTTTCTCTTCTAGTCCAGTATGTATTTTACACACAACGATTATCGCTCAAAATTCGTTAAAATGATGGCTTTTGAGTGATAATTGTTGTGTGTAAATGCTACCATGGTGCACTTTTCGTCTGAACGATGAGTTTTAGGTGAGCTTAAAATCCATCATTCAGACCACACGCTGTGTTCTCCACGGGAACAGGAAACTACATTGAATTCTCTTTGCAGTCTGTGAGAGAAAACAGACCACAGGCTGTAATCTCCACGGGAGCTAGAGTTTTCATTTTATTCTCTTAGCAGCCCATGGCTGAACAATAGAGCTAATTGCAGAGCTCAGACCACCTGCTGAGTTCTGCAACAGCTCCAAGAGGCTCATTTGCATGCAAATGAAGCTGATAAAGTACAAATGGGCAATATTGCCCATTAGTACTTTATGCAAAATGATTGCTAATCTTTCAATCGCTTGAAAGATTATCTTTGCATGTAAATGGGCCTTTAGTTTGCAGTTAGTCTAATCTTTTCTTCTTTGTTTTTGTCTGCCTTAGGCCATTCCAACATTTGTTTCTTTAGCCTCTGGTCTGGGCCGTTGTGTTTTAGGCAATATACTAGAGAAATTAAAATCATCCATAGGGAAAACATAGAGCTATTTAGGGACAATGGATTCTGGTGTTGATGGACACTGTCAGAGAAAGAATAAGGGGAAATGTAGGGAGAGGCAGTGTTATGGCCTTTTTACACAGGATGACAGTCGGGTAAACGACTGCACGACTGCTGACGTCACCGCTAAGGTCATTAGCGTTCATGCAAAGCATTTAGACTGACAGACTTCACTGCCAGATCGTGGGCTTCTCGCTCAGCGCCTCACCTTCTATGTGATTGCATTTGAAAATTGTTCAATAGACTTTTTGCTTTCCTCTCTCATCTACAGCATCAGGTTCCCAACTTGGGGTATGTGCACCGCAGGGCAGGGGCATAAGTATAGGGAATGCAGAGCATGCGGTTGCTACTGGGCCCATGAGAGTTAGGGGGCCAATAACCTCAGTCCTCTATATAGGAAGCCCAGTACAATATGAATAAAGCATTATAGTTGGGGGGCCTGTTACAGGTTTTACATTGGGGCCCAGGAACTTTAAGTTACGCTTCTTGGTATGGTAGTATGTAATGGGTAGGGGGGGGGGGGGGGCTGAGCTTAACTTTCACACCCGGGCCCCTGAGCCTTTAGTTATGCCCCTGTTCAAGGGGGTACATACAGTACCATGTCTCTAGGTAGTGCTTGCACTGATTCATGCTGTACTTTTAATAGGCAGCACAGTGCATGATCATAGTTTTGGGGTACATTACTATATTGAGTAGAGTACTTGGGTTAGGAATGTTGAGAAAAACTGATCTAGAGGTCCTCTGATTACAGATATAGGTTTTCTAATCTTCACTGTTTTTGCGGCCAAGTTTACTTATTTCTGCATTGTTATTCATACCTCATACAGATAAACAAATTACCAATGTAGCAAACATAAAAAATTGTGTTCAGGAAACTTCCAGCATATGTCAGTGCAGTCACTGGCACCACACTCAGCCTAAAAGATATTACTGTGATGAAGATGACTCACAGTAAGAAAGCAAAGTCTGAGTCACTTATTGCTGCCTTTCTGGCTTTTTTCTCTTTAATTAACTTAGATGATCACATCTAGACAGTTGATGAGCACAGAATAGTACCACAAGTTGCAGCACTGAGTATACAATACACATTACAGCTAGAATTTATTCTTACATCATTGACAGAAATTCCTAATCTAATTCTATTATTGAAATCTAATAGACAGGAAAGTCAAATCCTGTCTGCCGTCCAGAGAAAGAATTAAAATGGAAGAAAATTGGGCAGGTTGTAACATTCTGTAACTGCGATGGTTCCTCTTTAAAGAAGACGGTTGAAGTTGGTGGTTGATCCATAATGGTATAGTGGTAACAGAGAGAGGCCAAGGAAACCCAACTTTACTGAAGGGTTATTTGATTTCACTCCATCGAAGGGCACTTGTACGGGTATTTGAACATTATTTTATAATAGACCAAGTATATAGCTTTTCACTCCTTCCCAAACCAGGTGTAACAAGTTACCTGCTGACTCAGCTAACTGTTGCCTAGACCCATACCACCCCATTGGAGCTGCGTCTTCACTCACAAGACACCCAACGTTGTTGACGTCCATTTACCTAACGACCCACTTACTTGCTAATATGATACAGACAAGAATTAGACATGCAATTTTGCCGGACTTATAGTATATGTTTACCTTATTCTATGGATCAATGCATTTTTTGACTGCATCCTTGGGAAAAGAAGGGCTCCAAATTAGATCTTTGCTCCTGGTGACGGAAAACCTAGTTCTGCCTTTGTTTTTAGTAACCTTCGACCTGAACCAGGTGTCTACTGATTTGGTTCACTGAACACTATTTTCCAAATTAGAGCATCATCTAGTGGAGTTGCTTTCCTTTTCCTTCCACAGAGTCCTTTCCGGAAATTTCTCTTGTACTAAACATTTTATGCAGTTTCACAATTCTTGAAACACTTGATTTTCCCTAAGCAACTAACGTTTGAGATTTCCCAAACTGCCATTTCAGAAGTTTCTTAGAAAGTAATTATTTTGGAACATTTTTGAGGAGTGATATCCATGTTTACACTGGAAGGTAAAAAGCATGGGAAATGCAATGACAATCTAAGTGAGAAACAACTTTAGGGCTCGTTCACATCTGTATTAGGATTCTATTAGGGCTTTCATTCTCTCTGTTCTGTTTTTGGAGCAGGAATATAGGAATAAAACAAATGAAAGTTTCTGGGTTTTATTTCCATTTATTTCAATGGAAAGCTTTCAGTTTACTTGCTATCAGTTAGTTTTCCATTTTTTTAAAAGGAACAGATAGCACTGCAGACATTCTTGGATGAGCTCTTGTTTATATAACTAGTAATTAATTAGGAAATTATAGTAGCAGTGTTTCTGGTGACGCAATGCACCACACAGCTGTGCTGCATGGTACATCCATTATGATCCCCACATATCACACACACAGCTCTACTACATGCATCCTGATTCATACACACACAGCTGTGGTACATCCATACTGATTTCCAGACATCACCAGCTCAGCAGACTCCTGGATACAGTGATCAGCCCCTGGTCATGTGATCCCTGACTCCACCCACATGTGATCAGATGACAGTGACGTCATCACCGGTCCTGGTGGCTGCTATAGGCTTATCCAGTATACAGTACTTTCTACCAAACTGCACAATCGCTCCTTCCACAGCCGTGACATCACCGCAGGTCTTTCAGCCTACTGGATCTCTCTGGTGGCGATATATCAGTGTCTTCTGTCAGGACTGCTGAGTTGTTTGTGACATAATAACGGGTTAGTTGTATTCTCATTTTATCATTTTTGTCCTCCCCTTCCAAGAATCCTAACTTTGTTGTTCTTCTGTCGGTCAGGCTCTGGGTTTGATATATGTTGTAGGACCTGTGATGATGTCATCAGGGGGCGGAGCAATTATGTCACCAGGGGCGGAGCATGAGAAGCACCTACATACAAACATACATACTCAGGGCCAATAGGTGGCGCTGCAGAGGTATTGTTCCATCTCCCTTACTTGCATGTTACCCAGAGGAGCATGAATGGCCTTATAAGTCTCCTTACTCACCTTTTAGGTGCTCTCCCTAGGGTGAAAAGATAGCGTTTCTTATCTAATAGTCAAACAGTGCTGCTCCTTGTGTACGCGCATACATATAGACATGACATCCTATTCTGAAAAGTCACATGAAAGATTAGCTATGCTTTATATAGGATTTCCCACCATAGTAATTTGTTGCATATTCACATGGTACAATATGCTATAAATGTCTGTGGTGGAGTGAAGACCAAGTGAGGGGTGAGGTAGCTGTCATCTTGAGTAAGTTATTTAGTCATACATTTTAATAAAAATGTTGCAATGAAATCACTAAGTTGCAAGGTTGCAAGAAAATAGCCAGGATTGTAAACTACTAGGTAAGACAGACACATTCTTTTGTTTGTGTGTTCTCAGAAAATATACAGGGTTTTAGGGTTCACTTACTTTTGAAGACACCAATCCCTGCTTTTTTTAATATTAGGTGGAACTTCTTTTACGTTTTCAAGTTAAAGCGACCATCCAGTCCTAGACAAATCACACCACTTCTCCGACTGATACACTGTGCATTAGTATGCATCATTATTGTCTAAGCACACCTTCAGGCGAGCCTATTTTTTACGTTTTTGTACATGTGAAAATCCTGCCAGCAAAATGTGGAGAATAAGACCTATTGATATGAACTAGAGGTGCCTGCGTAAATACGCACATTTCTCTGTGAAAAAAAGTGGCGCAGAAGCGAGCGTATTTTGGAATATGTTCGCATGTTTCTACACTCAGACACTATGCACTGCTTTGATTGGCCAGTGTTGCCCATGTGAGTATAACAGGGTAGTCACAGCAAAATGTATAGTTGTTACGGTAAACTACCCTGGATTCCCCAGTCCGGGTTGCCCTGGATCTACCCACAACCCCTGTCCCTGCCTACTGCCGATGGGACAAAAGGTTTTAATAATGATTTGTGAAAAACCCTATGAACCCTCCATGTAGCTGGCAAATCAAGTTCATAAGCAAGCGGATTTACTACCCGCGTGATGACAAAGGGACCCACGTAACGTGGTGCCAGTTTCAATGACGGAACCTTCAATTTGAGATTTCTAGAAAACAAATATACCTTCTGTCCTATCCTGTAAGGTTCAGATACTGACAGATTCCTCCCACTACGCAACTGCATACAAGCCCCCATTGCTTCCGGATTCTTCTGTACTTCTTTCCATACTACCTGCAGCGCATCTGTGGTGACATTAGCTGCAGGACAGGCAGACGGAGTAGAAATAGCTGTAAGGAAGCGAGGATGCTGTCCATATACGCAACAGAATGGAGACACCCCAGTTTAAGAACAAGTACGGTTGTTTAGCGCAAACTCTGCCAGCAGCAGGAATTCTGCCCACCGATGAGCCTTTTTGCTAGCAAACAACCGTAAATATTGCACTAAATCCTGGTTCTTTCGCTCCGTCTGACCATTAGTTTGCGGGTGGAATGCTGACGAGAAGGAAAGCAACGTTCCCAGGTTCCTACAGAAGGCTCGCCAGAATTGCGCAACAAACTGAGCCCCGCGATCAGATACAATGTTCTTGGGAATCCCATGTAGACGAATGATTTATTTTACAAAAATCTTGGAAAATTCTATCGCAGAAGGTAGCTTTTTTAGCGCCACGAAATGTGCCATTTTAGAGAAGTGGTCCACAACAACCAGGATCGTGGTGAACTTCTGAGAGGGCGCCCGCCTTCTCATTCTTCTCCACTGGAATATATGTAACGACGAGGTTAAACCTGGCGAAAAACAACACCCACCTGGCCTGACAGGCTGTGAGTCTCTTAGCATTGGCGAGATAGACCAAGTTTTTATGGTCAGTATATACGGTAATGGGATGCCTTGCCCCCTCAAGATGGTGACACCACTCTTCTAGAGACAACTTAATCGCCAATAACTCATAATTACCCACGTCGTAGTTACGTTCAGCCAAACTGAACTTCCACAAGAAGAACGCACATGGGCTATACCCAGATCTCCTGCTGATTTCCTGAGACAATACAGCCCTCGCCCCCACCTCAGACGCATCAACCTTAATGAAGAATGGTCGCCGCGCGTCAGGCTGTACTAGTACCGGGGCAGCAGTAAATGCCCTTTTGAGACAACTAAAAGCCCTTAAGGCCTCTGGCAACCATCTTACCAAGTCAGCCCCCTTCTTGGTAAGATCGATCAGCGGTTGCGTAATAACTGAATAATTCTTAATAAATTTACGGTAAAAATTTGCAAAACCTAGAAACCATTGGAGAGCTGTCAGGTTATCTGGTCTGACCCATTGGGAGATTGCTGCCACTTTATCAGATTCCATTTGAATCTCCGTGGGTGAAATCACATAACCTAGGAAGGACACTTGTTTAGTACCAAAATTGCATTTCTCCAACTTGACAAAAAGTTGGTACTCACGCAAACGGGTCAGAACCAGCCTCAGGTGCCGCACATGAGAATCCCAGTCTGAGGAGTACACCAGAATGTCATCGAGATATATGACCAAGAATACCCCCAGGAAGTCGTGGAATTCATAAATCTCTGGAACACAGCAGGGGCATTACAAAGTCCGAAGGGCATGACCAGACATTCAGAATGTCCTAACGGGGTGTTGAACGCGGTCTTCCACTCATCTACCTCACGGATGCAAATTAAATTGTAAGCCCCCCTTAAGTCCAATTTGGAAAACCAGTGGGCCCCTACCACCTGATTCAATTAGTCAGGAATCAGGGGCAAGGAGCACTGGTTCTTCACTGTAATTTTGTTCAAAGCCCAATAATCCAAACAAGGCCTCAATGTACCATCTTTCTTCTCTAAAAAGAAGAGACCGGCCCCAGCCAGGGACCTGGACGGCCTGATATGTTGTTTGGCCAGAGACTCTGATATATAGGACTTAAGGGCTCCGTGCTCACGCCTTGACAAATTAAAAATGGCTCCCGCAGGGATGGGACTGCCGGGGATCAAATTAATACCACAGTCCCACTCCCTATGGGGAGGCAAAGTCTCAGACCGCTTCTTGGAAAATACGTCATGGAAATCAGACAAATACTTGGGAATAAATATGGCCTCTGCTGAACACATAGGTATAGTAGCTAAGTGACTATGACAGGACAACGCCCAATGTGTCAATTCCCGAGTGGACCAATCAAATCGGGGATTGTGCAGTGCCAACCAGGGCATATTCAGCACTACATCAACGGACATCCTCTCCATTACTAAGAACGATAGATTCTCAGAATGGAGAACACCCACAGTGAACTGTACCATGGGAGTCCTCCACTGGACAACACCTGCAGACAGATGGGTGGAATCAATACTAGTGAAGCGCATGGGCATCTTTAATGCCGAGAACTTAGCCATCAGAGGTCTGACAAAACTTAGACTAACCAAATTGGCGTCAGTACCCGAATCAATAAAAGCCTGACCGGACGAGTGAAATTCCGGAAGCCTATATGACAGGGCACCAACAACTTAGGGAGTACCTATGATCCTAGGCGACCCTCCCGACAGTCGCCTAGGATCTGAAGTTTTCCGCCGGTTCAGGCTGGTGTTACATCCGCTTCTGAGAAGAGGTCACTACACTATGTTCATTTTTCCTACAATAGAGACACAGATGCTGCATCATTCGGAACCATCGCCGTTCCTCGGGACTTAGCTGGTCCACCTCCATAGGCTCGGCACCAGAGGTTGGCATGGCAGAAGTGGGAGCAGGTCTGCTGGATTTCCTAGCTTTGCGGGCCTGATGTTCCTCTTTTCTAGCTCTCAGCCTTCTGTCAGCTTTGACTGCCGATTCCATCGCATCATTGAGTGTCACGGGGGCAGGATGAGAAATGAGTAGATCCTTGACAGAGCCAGAAAGACTCAACAAAAACACATCTTTAAGGGCGCTATCGTTCCAAAAGGGTTTCACCTGCATACTGTCTAAATTTAGAGCAATAGTCCTCTACCCACTGCTGCCGCTGACGTAGAGACATGAGATGACATACCGCCAACCCCGCACGGTCCGGCTCATCAAAAACACCTCTAAGTTCCCGAAAAAACAAATCAATTGACTGCAGGCAAGCCGAACTCTCGGGTAAGGAGTCTGGGGGGAACCCCAAAGTAAGGACATATTCAATCCCACTTTCTGGGACTCTGAGCCGGATGAGCAGGGCCGCATCCGAAAGTACAATTTACATGCCTGCTGAAAAACAAAAAACTTGCTCCTCTCCCCTGAAAACACCTCAGGAAGAGGACACTTGGGCTCAGGAATAGAAGGGTCAGAAGAAACATGCACTAACTCCCGCTGCTCCTGGGTCACCATACGACCGGACAGGACTTGGATCACGCCCACTAAATCCTGCAACTGACTTGCGAGGGTACTCATGGCCTCCATTGGAGAGCAAAACAAAACCCGCTGGGCAATTTTAAGGACCAGTTATTATGTTACTGTAAACTACCCCGGATACGCCAGCCCGGGTTGCCCTGGATCTACCCACAACCCCTGTCCCTGCCTACTTGCCTCCACTCTGGGCTAACCCCAGGCGGGCAACTGGGTGGCGCTCCCTACTCTATCTAGGAACCGAGAAAGGGATGCTGGCGTACCTAGATGGAATGGGTAGAATACCAACAGGAAAGGCAGATGATAAATACCAACATGAAACAATACTAATAGTACTGAGGCAGATGGAAAAACCTGGCAGATGGTAAAAAAATAGCAGACAAGCTGACAGAGGCAGGAGACCTACAGATGCATACTAGCTAGCAACTTAAGGGAAGCCATTAACTGGCAGTAATTGCAGTCACTGCCAGACTTTTAAACCAAAGCCTCTGCCCAGGGGCGGAGAGAGGGAGACAGCCAACTCCCAAAAGCCATAAAAAGGGAGCTCGTGCACGGCAGCTGCACTCACCGGTGCGCTCGCACAGCATCGCGAGCCAACAGCACCACGCCGGCCAGGCTCCCGCGCCCCCAGCAGCCAGACCACAAGCCGGGGGGACACGCCCCGACCGCGGGACCCATCACACCGCCGCCCTGGGAGGAGACGCAACCGCCGCATGGTAACAAGAGTCTTAGGGCTTAAACTGATGGATGTGTTTTTCTCCCCTTTTACAGCTGTGATAATGATGGCTGTATAAGGGGGCAAAACAAAACCACTGATCTCAATAGCAGTTCAGTGGTTTCATTTGCACTGAATACTGCGGCTGAGAAAAGATAGGACCTGCCCTATGTTCCCCACACGTAGTGAATACATCCTGTGGGGAAGATTGGGCAGCCGCTGACTTCCCGCCTCTTTTTTCAAATTCCTGTGATCTGGTGTGGAGTTTGAACTGTTGGCAAAGAGAGAAAAAATCTCCCTCGTTCATGTGCAGCTACGCTCTGCACTGCCTGTCATGGATGGGAGAAAGGAGAAATGGGGGGAACCCGATCGATTCCACCTCTATCACCAATTTGTCGCTAATCAACTACTGCGAGCGCTATCGCCACTATAACCACTTGTCACGGCAGAGCCTTGATCGATCACTCTAGCAGAATTGCAAGCAAGGAGTTGTTAGAATACAGGCAGATTTGTACCCAGATTTCCTAGGCTTCTGCACACATGCAAAACGAAAGCTCAAATCACTACCTGATCTGGTCTAATGGCTCAAGCACTCTACAATACCCACACACACTAGCTGCCACCACCAACTTGCATATTACAGGTAGGCTGGAACCCAGACTATGAATTGTGAACACAATCTTCGGACTTTATGGTTCGTTTTAAAATGACATACCCTTACGTCAAGGGGATAGCGCGAGATCATAGCAGATCTCGCGCTATCCCACAGCGGGAGCCAGCTGTCACTAGTAGCTGGCGTTCCGCTGCGACAGCGGGGGGCATCGGAGAAGGGCCCCCCCTGCTGTTAACGCCTTCCCTGCCGCGATCTAAGTAGATCGCAGCAGGCAAAGGGTTCACAGAGGGAGCACACTCCCTCTGTGACTCCAGCCGGCTCTCACGATAGCATCGCGAGAGGTCGGCTGGTTGCTATGGCAACAGGACGCCAGATACCGGCGTCCTGTATTGCCATAGCCTGTGATCGCTATAGTAAGCTATAAGGCATGGCAGAAGAAGTCCTGCCATGCCTTATCGTAGCGATCCCCAGTGCTGCAGTAAAAGTCCCTCAGAGGGACACAGATTGTGTAAAAAAAAAGAGCAAAATAAAGTACAAAAAATAAAAATGTAAGAAAATGTTAACAAACCCTTTTTTATGCTTTTTTGCGTAAAAAAAATTTAAAATCCCACATATTTGGTATTGACACGTCCGTAATGACGCGTACAATACATTAAACATGCTTTTTAGCCTGCACGGCAAAAAGCGTTAGAAAAAATGCTTAAAAAACTGAGGCAAAATGCTAAAAATTAGCATTTTGCCTCCCAAAAAACACAATAAAAGTGATAAAAAAAACGTGTGTACCCCAAAATGATACCATTAAAAACTACAGCTCGTCTCGCAAAAAATAAAGCCCTCAGAGAGCTCCGTCCATGGAAAATAAAAAAGCTATAGCACTTCTCTGGGGTGTTGCAAAAGCAGACTGGGGTTTCAAGATGTGAGGTTCAAGTGTAGTGGCCCAGAATGTATATTCCTATTCACAGAGGCAGAGGGAACTTGAAATTTAAATTCTTTCACAGAAGAGAACCCTAAAACCAATTTCTTTATTATTAAATCATTAAAAAGTCCTAGGACAGAGGACCAAAAAAAAAGACTAGGCAAACACATCAACAAACACCCGGCTCAGCTAGATGGAAATCACAGGGTCCCTATCGATGTCGGGAATTCCCTTATGTGACCTTTAGAGATGAGCGAACGTACTCGTCCGAGCTTGATGCTCGTTCGAGTATTAGGGTGTTCGAGATGCTCGTTACTCGAGATGAGCACCACGCGATGTTCGAGTTACTTTCACTTTCATCTCTGAGACATTAGCGCGCTTTTCTGGCCAATAGAAAGACAGGGAGGGCATTACAACTTCCTCCTGTGATGTTCCAGCCCTATACCACCCCCCTGCAGTGAGTGGCTGGGGAGATCAGGTGTCACCCGAGTATAAAAATCGGCCCCTCCCGCGGCTCGCCACAGATGCATTCTGACATAGATCAGGGACAGTGCTGCTGATGCTGCTGCTGCTATAGGGAGAGCGTTAGGAGTTATTTTAGGCTTGAAGAACCCCAACGGTCCTTCTTAGGGCCACATCTGACCGTGTGCAGTACTGTTAAGGCTGCTGTGAGCAGTGTTGCACATTTTTATTTTTTTTTGTATATCGGGCGTGCAGAGCATTGCGTCCTCAGTCTGCAGTAATTTTACATAGTATAGGGCCAGTAGTGGTGAGGCAGGGACAGTGGGAAAGGTGAAAGAGATATACTGTCTATATAGGCAGTGGGCTTTTTCAAACAAATTTGGGAAAAATACTATCTTTGGGCTGCCTGTGACCGTCTTGAGTGTACTGCGTCTCTGCTGGGGGTAGTAGTCCTAATTAATACGCAGCTAAGTGTTACAGCAGGCTTGCGCAAAATTGTTTCCTGGATCTGCGTTGCCCGTTACATCACCGCCGTCATCCCGTCCAGAGGGAAACAGTCTGCAGTAATTTTACATAGTATAGGGCGAGTAGTGGTGAGGCAGGGACAGTGGGAAAGGTGAAAGAGATATACTGTCTATATAGGCAGTGGGCTTTTTCAAACAAATTTGGGAAAAATACTATCTTTGGGCTGCCTGTGACAGTCTTGAGTGTACTGCGTCTCTGCTGGGGGTAGTAGTCCTAATTAATACGCAGCTAAGTGTTACAGCAGGCTTGCGCAAAATTGTTTCCTGGCTCTGCGTTGCCTGTTACATCACCGCCGTCATCCCGTCCAGAGGGAAACAGTATACATATATACGCTGCCTACAGTATCTGTCTGCTGTCTCAGCTCAGCCTTTAAAAAAATAGAAGCAAAATACTTAAGGCCTACTAGTGGCCTTTGGACACTTGACTGCTTCTGCGCTGTGAATTCCACTAACTCAGTCATACGCACCTACGTCTCACTACAGGCTTGCGCAAAATTCTTTCCTGGCTCTGCTGTGCGTTCCGTAAGCGAAGTCAGCCTCCAACCACAGGCCAATAAGCAGCACATTTAATTACAGCGTTCTGTTTCTGCACTACTGATAATACAGCATGCTGAGGGGTAGGGGTAGGCCTAGAGGACGTGGACTCGGGCGAGGACGCAGAGGCCCAAGTCAGGGTGTGGGCACAGGCCGAGCTCCTGATCCAGGTGTATCGCAGCCGACTGCTGCGGGATTAGGAGAGAGGCACATTTCTGGCGTCCCCAGATTAATCTCACAATTAATGGGTCCACGAGGTAGACCTTTATTAAAAAATGAGCAATGTGAGCAGGTCCTGTCGTGGATGGCAGAAAGTGCAATCTATCGACCACCCAGAGTTCTACGCCGTCCACTGCTGCAACTCTGAATCCTCTGGCTGCTGCTCCTCCTTCCTCCCAGCCTCCTTACTCCATTACAATGACACATTCTGAGGAGCAGGCAGACTCCCAGGAACTGCTCTCGGGCCCCTGCCCAGAATGGGCAGCAATGGTTCCTCTCCCACCAAAGGAGTTTGTCGTGACCGATGCCCAACCTTTGGAAAGTTCCCGGGGTCCGGGGGATGAGGCTGGGGACTTCCGGCAACTGTCTCAAGAGCTTTCAGTGGGTGAGGAGGACGACGACGATGAGATACAGTTGTCTATCACTCAGGTAGTAGTAATTGCAGTAAGTCCGAGGGAGGAGCGCACAGAGAATTCGGAGGAAGAGCAGCAGGACGATGAGGTGACTGACCCCACCTGGCTTGCTAAGCCTACTGAGGACAGGTCTTCAGAGGGGGAGGCAAGTGCAGCAGCAGGGCAGGTTGGAAGAGGCAGTGTGGTGGCCAGGGGTAGAGGCAGGGGCAGACCAAATAATCCACCAACTGTTTCCCAAAGCGCCCCCTCGCGCCATGCCACCCTGCAGAGGACGAGGTGCTAAAAGGTGTGGCAGTTTTTCACTGAGAGTGCAGACGACCGACGAACTGTGGTGTGCAAGGTTTGTCGCGCCAAGATCAGCTGTGGAGCCACCACAACCAGCCTCACCACCACCAGCATGCGCAGGCATATGATGGCCAAGCACCCCACAAGGTGGGACGAAGGCCGTTCACTGCCTCCGGTTTGCACCACTGTCTCTCCCCCTGTGCCCCAACCTGCCACTGAGATCCAACCCCCCTCTCAAGACACAGGCACGACCGTCTCCCGGCCTGCACCCACACCCTCACCTCCGCTGTCCTCGGCCCCATCCAGCAATGTCTCTCAGCGCACCGTCCAGCCGTCGCTAGCGCAAGTGTTTGAGCACAAGCGCAAGTACGCAGCCACGCACCCGCACGCTCAAGCGTTAAACGTGCACATAGCCAAATTAATCAGCCTGGAGATGCTGCCGTATAGGCTTGTAGAAACGGAGGCTTTCAAAAACATGATGGCGGCGGCGGCCCTGCGCTACTCGGTTCCCAGTCGCCACTACTTTTCCCGATGTGCCGTCCCAGCCCTGCACGACCACGTCTCCCGCAACATTGTACGCGCCCTCACCAACGCGGTTACTGGAAAGGTCCACTTAACAACGGACACGTGGACAAGCACGGGCGGCCAGGGCCACTATATCTCCCTGACGGCGCATTGGGTGAATTTAGTGGAGGCTGGGACTGAGTCAGACTCTGGGACAGCTCATGTCCTACCCACCCCCAGAATTGCGGGCCCCAGCTCGGTGCTGGTATCTGCGGCGGTGTATGCTTCCTCCACTAAACCACCCTCCTCCTCCTCCTCCTACGCAACCTCTGTCTCGCAATCAAGATGTGTCAGCAGTAGCACGTCGCCAGCAGTCGGTGTCGCGCGGTGTGGCAGCACAGCGGTGGCCAAGCATCAGCAGGCCGTGCTGAAACTACTCAGCTTAGGAGAGAAGAGGCACATGGCCCAAGAACTGCTGCAGGGTCTGACAGAGCAGACCGACCGATAGCTTTCGCCGCTGAGCTTCCAACCGGGCATGGTCGTGTGTGACAACGGCCGTAACCTGGTGGCGGCTCTGTAGCTTGGCAGCCTCACGCACGTGCCATGCCTGGCCCACGTCTTTAATTTGGTCGTTTAGCGCTTTCTGAAAAGCTACGCACGCTTGTCAGACCTGCTCGGAAAGGTGCGCTGGCAAAGCGCACATTTCCGCAAGTCCAAGCCGGACGCTGCCACCCTGCGCACCCTGCAACATCGGTTTAATCTGCTAGTGCACCGACTGCTGTGCGACGTGCCCACACGGTGGAACTCTACGTTCCACATGTTGGCCAGGCTCTATGAACAGCGTAGAGCTATAGTGGAATACCAACTCCAACATGGGCGGCGTAGTGGGAGTCAGCCTCCTCAATTCTTTACAGAAGAGTGGGCCTGGTTGGCAGACATATGCCAGGTCCTTGTAAACTTTGAGGAGTCTACCCAGATGGTGAGTGGCGATGCTGCAATCATTAGCGTCACCATTCCTCTGCTATACCTCTTGAGAAGTTCCCTGCAAAGCATAAAGGCAGACGCTTTGCGCTCGGAAACGGAGGCGGGGGAAGACAGTATGTCGCTGGATAGTCAGAGCACCCTCATGTCTATATCTCAGCGCGTTGAGGAGGAGGAGGAGGAGGGGGAGGAGCATTAGGAGGAGGGGGAAGAGACAGCTTGGCCCACTGCTGAGGGTACCCATGCTGCTTGCCTGTCATCCTTTCAGCGTGTATGGACTGAGGAGGAGGAGGATCCTGAAAGTGATCTTCCGAGTGAGGACAGCCATGTGTTGCGTACAGGTACCCTGGCACACATGGCTGACTTCATGTTAGGATGCCTTTCTCGTGACCCTCGCTTTACACGCATTCTGGCCACTACGGATTACTGGGTGTACACACTGCTCGACCCACGGTATAAGGAGAACCTTTCCACTCTCATACCCGAAGAGGAAAGGGGTTCGAGAGTGATGCTATACCACAGGACCCTGGCGGACAAACTGATGGTAAAATTCCCATCCGACAGCGCTAGTGGCAGAAGGCGCAGTTCCGAAGGCCAGGTAGCAGGGGAGGCGCGGAGATCAGGCAGCATGTACAGCACAGGAAGGGGAACACTGTCCAAGGCCTTTGACAGCTTTCTGGCTCCCCAGCAAGACTGTGTCACCGCTCCCCAGTCAAGGCTGAGTCGGCGGGAGCACTGTAAAAGGATGGTGAGGGAGTACGTAGCCGATCGCACGACCGTCTTCCGTGACGCCTCTGCCCCCTACAACTACTGGGTGTCGAAGTTGGACACGTGGCCTGAACTCGCGCTGTATGCCCTGGAGGTGCTTGCTTGTCCTGCGGCTAGCGTCTTGTCAGAGAGGGTGTTTAGTGTGGCTGGGGGAATCATCACAGATAAGCGTACCCGCCTGTCAACCGACAGTGCCGACAGGCTTACACTCATAAAGATGAACAAAGCCTGGATTTCCCCAGAGTTCTCTTCTCCACCAGCGGACAGCAGCAATACCTAAACAATACGTAGGCTGCACCCGCGGATGGAAGCATCGTTCTCTATCACCATCAAAAACGGGGACTTTTAGCTTCATCAATCTGTGTATTATATTCATCCTGCTCCTCCACCTGAAACCTCACGTAATCACGCAGAACGGGCAATTTTTTTTAGGCCCGCAAGGCTCAGTCATATAACTTTTGTAAACAATGTTTATACATTTCAATTCTCAATTCAATAAAGCGTTGAAACTTGCACCTGAACCAATTTTCATTTTAACTGGGCTGCCTACAGGCCTAGTTACAAATTAAGCCACATTAACCAAAGCGATTAATGGGATTCACCTGCCCTCTTGGTTGGGCATGGCCAATTTTTCTGAGGTACATTAGTACTGTTGGTACACCAATTTTTTGGGCCCTCGCCTACAGTGTAATCCTAGTAATTTTTAGCCCACCTGCATTAAAGCTGACGTTACCTCAACTGTGCTGGGCACTGTAATGGGATATATTTATGTACCGCCGGTGGGTTCCAGGGAGCCACCCATGCTGTCGGTCCACACGGAGTTGTAACTCTATGTGTCCACTTCTAAAGAACCCCAGTCTGACCGAGGCATGCAGTGTGGGCCGAAGCCCACCTGCATTAAACCTGACGTTACCTCAGCTGTGATGGACACTGCAATGGGATATATTTATGTACCGCCGGTGGCTTCCTGGGACCCACCCATGCTGTCAGTCCACACGGAGTTGTAACTCCATGTGTCCACTTCTAATGAACCCCAGTCTGACTGGGGCATGCAGTGTGGGCCGAAGCCCACCTGCATTAAACCTGACGTTACCTCAGCTGTGATGGGCAATGCAATGGGATATATTTATGTACCGCCGGTGGCTTCCTGGGACCCACCCATGCTGTCGGTCCACACGGAGTTGTAACTCCATGTGTCCACTTCTAAAGAACCCCAGTCTGATTGGGGCATGCAGTGTGGGCTAAAGCCCACCTGCATTAAACCTGACGTTACCTCAGCTGTGATGGGCAATGCAATGGGATATATTTATGTACCACCGGTCAGTTTCAGGGAGCCACCCATGCTGTGTGTCCACAGGGACTTCACATTAGGGATTTGTACCTGCCAGTGCCTATGTATTAAAAACCCCGGTCAGACTGGGGCATGCAGTGTGGGCCGAAGACCACCTGCATTTAATCGGACGTTACCTCAGCTGTGCTGGGCACTGCAATGGGATACATTTATGTACAGTCGGTGGGTTCCAGGGAGCCACCCATGCTGTGGGTGCACACGGAATTCCCATTGTGGAGTTGTATCTGCCTGTGACTATTTATAAAAAACCCCGGTCTGACTGGGGCATGCAGACACATTGACAGAATGAATAGTGTGTGGCACATGGGTTCCCCATTGCTATGGCCACGCTTGCAGCTCTTGATGGAGGTGGCACAGGATTGGATTTCTCATTGCTTCTGTACAGCATTATGGGCTATCGCCCCGCCCCTTTTAAAGAGGGTCGCTGCCTGGCCATGCCAACCCTCTGCAGTGTGTGCCTGCGGTTCCTCCTCATGGCAGACGCACTTATAAATAGACATGAGGGTGGTGTGGCTATGAGGCCAGCGTGTGGCATGAGGGCAGCTGAAGGCTGCACAGGGACACTTTGGTGTGCGCTGTGGACACTGGGTCGTGCAGGGGGGTTGGGCAGCATGTAACCCAGGAGAAGTGGCAGTGGAGTGTCATGCAGGCAGTGATTGTGCTTTGTTGGAGGTAGTGTGGTGCTTAGCTAAGGTATGCCTTGCTAATGAGGGTTTTTCAGAAGTAAAAATTGTTGGGGGGGGGGCCACTCTTGCCGCTATTGTGGCTTAATAGTGGGACCTGGGAACTTGAGATGCAGCCCAACATGTAGCCCCTTGCCTGCCCTATCCGTTGCTGTGTCGTTCCCATCACTTTCTTGAATTTCCCAGATTTGCACAAATGAAAACCTTAGCGAGCATCGGCGATATACAAAAATGCTCGAGTCGCCCATTGACTTCAATGGGGTTCGTTACTCGAAACGAACCCTCGAGCATCGCGAAAATTTTGTCTCGAATAACGAGCACCCAAGCATTGTGGTGCTCGCTCATCTCTAATGACCTTCCATTATGAGACTGGATACCCAGGTGTTTAATCCAACAATGAGGTCGTTAGGTAGCAAACGGACTCTCACTCTAAGGGTATAGCCTATTACAGATAGGCTTTAAAAAAATGAGAAAATGATTTAAAATGCTTAGAGTCTAGTTTGTAGAACCAGATGAGCTCGTCCGAAGTGGATCAGTAGCAAGTTGGTATTGCTTATGCACCACTATTTAATGGTTCAAGGATGTTCATATAATAATGATTTAATAATGCAGCTTGGTTCAATGCATTCCAGTTGGACCTGTCAACTCTTTAGGAACCAGGTGGTCAGGTTGCAAAAAAGGTGATGAGGTAGAACTTATGTTGATCCCTAAACCTTGGAAGGAACAAGTTGTAGAAAGTTGGACAGACAGCCAATCCTGCAAGGCCGACTAACAAAAACTTGAGAGATGAATATTGATAGGTTACTGTTAGAGATGAGCGAGCACCAAAATGCTCGAGTGCTCGTTACTCGAGTCGAACTTCCCGCGATGCTCGAGGGTTCGTTTCGAGTAACGAACCCCATTAAGGTCAATGGGCGACTCGAGCATTTTTGTATATCGCCGATGCTCGCTAAGGTTTTCATTTGTGAAAATCTGGGAAATTCACAAAAGTGATGGGAACGACACAGAAACGGACAGGGCAGGCGAGGGGCTACATGTTGGGCTGCATCTCAAGTTCCCAGGTCCCACTATTAAGCCACAATAGCGGCAAGAGCCCCCCCCCCCCCCCGCACTGTGAGCATAAAGATTGTTCTCCTCCTCAGAATGGTCCCTGCACTGAGCCAATGAGAGGCAGCACTCACTCACCCATTCATGAATTCATGAAAGGGTGTGTGAGTGAGACCTGCCTCTGATTGGTCAGGCTGTGACCAATTAGAGGCAGGTCATTCAGCAGGCGGGGATTTTAAAGTCCCGGCTGCTGAATAGTATAGAGAAGCCGTTCAGGAGAACTGCCGGCGGCTTCAGCTGAACTCCGGCTGCAGCGGAAAGGTGAGTATATATATTTTTTTTATTTTTACACATTTCAGGATGAATTGCAGGGAAGGCCTTATATATTTAACCCCTTCCCGACAATTCATCCTGCGATCGCCCGCAGCACATTGCTTTCAATGGAGCCGGCTATATTGCCGGCTCCATTGAATTCAATGGGCTAACATCATTCTTCTCTGCCACAGCTGTCACAGCTATGGCAGAGGAGAACGATCTTTATGCTGACATATTTTTATTTCTTTATTTTTACACATTTTAGGATGATTTTCAGGTAAGGGCTTATATTTTTAAGCGCTTCCCGAAAATTCATCCCGAGATCTCCGGCAGCCCATTGCTTTCAATGGAGCCGGCTGTATTGCCGGCTCCATTGAATTCAATGGTCAGTGCTCGTTTAATTGAGACGAGTACCGCGTGGTGCTCGTCTCGAGTAACGAGCATCTCGAGCACCCTAATACTCGAACGAGCATCAAGCTCGGACGAGTATGCTCGCTCATCTCTAGTTACTGTGTACTAGACTTCTAATAGCTGATGTTTGTGTGCAATACAATGAGTGTCTGCAGGCAGTGGTGAAGTACGGTGGAGAGCTGTGCAATCGTAAGTGTCTGCAAGCAGCAGTGAAGCATGGTGGAGAGCGGTACAATAATGAGTTTATGCAGTCAGCAGTGCAGCATGGTGGAGAGAGGTACAATAATGAGTGTCTGCAGGCAGCAGTGAAGCATGGTGGAGAGCAATACTGTAATGAGTGTCTGCAGGCAGCAGTGAAGCATGGTGGAGAGAGATACAATAATGTGTGTCTGCAGGCAGCAGTTAAGCATGGGACAGGTTTCTTGAAAGTTTGGGGCTGTATTTCAGTAAACGGAGTTGAGGAATTTTATCAAGATTAATGGTGTCCTCAATGCTGAGAAATACTGGCAGATACTTATCCATCATTCAATACCACCAGGGAGGCATCTGATTGGCTCCAAAGCTTATTCTGCAGCAAGACAACGACCCAAAATATACTGCCAATGTCATTTAGAACTACCGTATCTTCAGTGTAATGTAGAACAAAGACTCCTGGAAGTGATGATATGATTCCACAGGCCCAATACCAACATCATCCAGTCTGTCTGGGATTACATGAAGACACGGAAAGATTTGAAAAACTCTACATCTACAGATCTGTGCTTAGTTCTCAAACAACCTTCCTGCTGAATTCCTTAAACAGTTGTACCTAGAGGAATTGATGCTGTTTTGTAGGCAAAGGGTGCTCACACCAAATATTGATTTTATTTAGATTTTTTTGGTTCATTCACTTAGTTTATTTTTGTCAATTAGCAAAATACAATTGACACTTCTATTTCTGAAAGCATTCTTACTTTGCAGCATTTTTTCAACACCTAAAACTTTTGCACAGTCCTGTATGTAATAGTGACAGTCATGTTATAGTGGCATCACTGTTCATCAGTCTAGTGTTGTACCATATCAGCTTACTTAGGATATATTTCTTTTTATGACACTTAACACTTTGCAATCCAATTTTGGATTCAGGGTTTCCTAGGGGGCTTTCTCTTTCTGCCATTATATAATGGTGCCATCTGCTGGCTAGAGTCAGTACTGTGGTATGTGACATGCAGGAGAAGCCCCCGACAACAGAGTGGCCAGTAATCTACAGTAAGAATACCCTGCCAGAAGTCTTCTGACATCGGAGCTGTACAGCCTTCAATCAGAATGTCTTTAGATGTCAGACAGTGGATTGGAAAGGGTTAAGGTCCCCGTACCATGCTCCGGAAAAAATAGGAAGGTAGGAATACACAGCCACTATCTAGATGTAGTAGATAGTGGCTGCACGTTGTAGTGCCCAAGTAAGCTCTCACCTGGTCAGGTTGTGCTAGATTGGAGTACAATTCCACTTTGTGTGTTTTTGATTACATTGGTGATCTTGTGGGAATCACGGAAGTTCAGAGCTACAAGTCTTTGCTTGTGTCCAATGAAAGTCTTACCTTGGACTCCCCACAGGTGATGGCATTTGGCAACAGATGAAGAAAAAACAGCTCAAATGGCAAGATATACAACCTAATCCAACCTTGTTGGTTGAATTGTATTAAATACCTTACTGATACAATCTCGCAACATGTAGCTATTTAATAAAGTTTCTTGCCCAATGAAATTGGATTGACTTGTAACATTTGTACATTGATAATCAAATGGATTTTTCCTTCACCTGTTGCTATATATTTTTGTAGGCTGGCTTCACACCAGTGTTAACTTTTTCCATTGTATGGAGCATCTCCGGAGCAGAACAACAGGAAACTTGGAAGTGTCGGATCTGGCTCATGGACGGCGAGGGACAAGCTCCATTGACTACAATGAGGTCTATCCGACTTCCAGCATGTCGCCTGGAATTTTCCCAGATGAAGTAGTTGAGCAAGCTGCTCTACTGTATTTTGCCTGGAATTTTAGGAGTGTCCGGCACAGATGTGCATAGAGTCTTACACAGGGGTGGTACGAATTAAGTAATTAAAGATTATTTTTTGTAATCAAAAGTTATACAATTTAGAACAATACTTTCTGTGTTAAAGGGTTTTTTGGGACTCCAACAATAATGGCCTATCTTAAGGATAGGGCATCAATACTTGCAGATGATACAAAACTATGTAAGGTAATTAACACGAGAGAAGACAGTACACGGTTTCAAATGGATCTGGGTACAATGGGGCAGAAAAATGGCAAATGAGATTTAACAATGATAAATGTAAGGTTCTGCACATGGGCAGGGAAATACATGTCCCCATTACACACTAAATGGGAAACCACTGGGTAACATTGACATGGAGAAGGACTTGGGGATTTTAGTTAACTGTAAACTTAACCAGAGCAACCAGTGTCAGGCAGCTGCTGCCAAGGCAAATAGGATCATGGGGTGTGTCAATAGAGGTCTAGGGGCACATGGCTAGAACATTGTTATTCCTCTTTACAAGTCACTGGTCAGACCACACATGGAATATTGTGTACGGTTTGGGGCACCAGGACTCAAGAAGGACATATCAGACCTTGAGCGGGTACAAAGGTGGGCAACTAAAGTAATAAATAGAATTGGCGGACTACAATACCCAGAGAGGTTATCAAAATTGGGATTATTTAGTTTAGAAAAAAAGACAGCTGAGAGGCGACCCAATAACTATTGTCAGGGGACAATACAGAGGTCTCTCCCATCATCTATTTATGCCCAGGACTGTCACTAACAAGCGGACATCCTCTATGCCTAGAGGAAAGATGGTTTCTACAGCGCCATAGAAGGGGGTTCTTTATTGTAAAAGCAGTGGGATTATGGAACTCTCTGCCTCAGGATGTGGTGATGGCGAACTCACTAAAAGAGTATAAGAGGGGCCTGGAAGCCTTTCTGGAGTGTAATAATCTTACGTGTTATATCACTGATTCCTTCAGGGTCTGTGATCCGGGAATTATGCTGAATTCCAGATTTGGAGTTGGCAAGGATTTTTTTTTTGCCTAAAATGAGGAAAACTGTGTTTTACCTTATTTGTTTTTTTTTGCCTTTCTCTGGCTCAACATTGCAGGATAATAAGCTGAAGGACATGTCTCAGCCTTACATGATATGTTACTATGTATCAATGAATGAAGAATGCGTTCACAGATTTTTATATTGAATGGCCAACCTATTAGAGGCAGCTGCCCTTTCACGATTGGAGCCTCACTGATCAGTGAAGTCAAACCTGTGATCCCGGGGTGCAGCATAAAATCAAATGAGCAAAGCTAGACTAGTTGGGCCAGTATTTCATGCACTGTCAACCTTGTAGGGGGTTTTCATACAACAGTATTCAAAGTATACTGCGAATAGCGTGATTATGGAAAAGGGATCCTGAGTAGAGATGAGCGAACGTACTCGGTTCGGGTGTTTTTGCACTCGAGCACCACTTTTTCCGAGTAACTGACTACTCGGACGAAAAGATTCGGGGGGCGCCGGGGGGGCGGCGTAGTGGAGCGGGGGGGTAGCAGTGGGGAACAGGGGGGGGGCTCTCCCCCCCCCACTCCCCTCTGCAACCCCCCGCTCACCCTCGGCGCCCCCCGAATCTTTCCGTCCCAGTAGTCAGTTACTCGGAAAAAGAATCGCTCCGTTGAACAGGCGGTGCACAATCAAACAAGCTGCAGCTAAATACTATGTTTGAATGCGCGACTCATCATTGCACACGACTAGTTCAAGTGCTGTTGCCATCTAAGAGGAACAGAAAGGCCGGATTTTATTGGCCGGAATCTTGACAATCAGGACAAAGCCATTTTTTTCATCAGCAAATTCCAAGAGCTATAACTTTTTTATTTTGCCACCGGCAACACTGCATTTCATGCTGATTTCAGCAGTCTGCCTTGGAAGGCTAAGGAGGTCCATTAATACATATATCTATCTCATAAAAAATATATTTTCAAAAAAGTATATGTAATTAGTTTCACCGCAACCAGAATGACCCATTCCACAAAGCGAAGGCATTATTTATTCCTTACAGTGAACCGCATAAAATCTAAAGCTAAAAGTTAATTTTTGAGCTAATCCCGAAAAACTGATTAAAAAGTGATAAAGATATTCTATGTACTAATGAAAACTACAGTTTTCCTGGTTAAAAACAGGCCTTGCATAGCTTTGTGGACAGAAAATTAAAAAAACGGCTCTTAAATATGGCCAGAACCTTTTAAAGTGATTCATTTGTGCAAAATCGTGATTTTTAAATTTATTTATTTATTCCTTTCTCTCCTCAAAATAAAAATGCTTCAATACATTTTACTTACCCCAAACTGGAGCCATTACAAAAATTAATTGTCATGCCATAGAACAAGCCGTCATAAGGCTAGTCATTTGGAAAAACTAAAAAAAAAGTTATTGCTCTTGTTCTTGGAGTGCAAAAAGTGGGAAAAAAATTACCAGGTTCTCAAAGTCCAAAATAGCTGCGTCTTCAAGGGGTTAATGGGATGTATTTAGGTTTAGTGCCAACTGGGAGTGTGTATACACCAAACCTGCTGCTCTGACCCCTGTGTAGCGGTCAGTGATTATAATTGTAGCTGCAGCTCTTATAGAAATCAATGGAATCCCAGCCTACATTTACAAACACGGCTTCCATTGCTTTCAATGAGAGGTGAGCCTGCCACTATAAGAGCTGGCCACTACAGAGAGGTTGGAGCTGTGACTTCCGCTCCAACCTCGGTGTAGCCTGGCACTGACAGTCGCCACTACCTAGAAAACACCTTTAAGGTTACCATGGTTACATACGATAAAAGCAGATCACACTTGCAACATCGAAGTGCAATCCGATATTTTAAATGCAGCCATAGACTTGCATGGGCAATTTGTTGTCCAGGGATGGCTCCAAAATAGGAAATGCTGTTCTTTTTTTGATCTGACCGCTTGTCTAATTAAACAATCTCACATGTGACTATAATCATTGAAAATAATAGGCTTTATTTCCGTCCAATTTCATTCATTTACTGATCAAAAATCGGAGGGAAAAATCGTTTGTGCAAATAAACCCTTATTTAGTAAGTCCTGAAAAGTTTACTGATTCCACTTGATAAGGCTATGAATCCGAACAGTCAATGCTATGTTTGGCCATTAGGGGGAGCTGCAGAGATCACTTTATGAGTGAAAATAGAAAACCAGCATGAGTTAAAAAAGGGAGAAAAAAAAAAACGTCCCACTCTAGGAAAAAAAAACAGATCTACAAAACAGCAAGCAGGGGAGATTATTACCTGTGCTGCTAACATAGGAGAGGCACAGGCAGAACACTTCTTCAACAATCTGGGGGTGATATTTTTATTATTTTTAGCACCATTACTTTTTTTTTTTGCATTTTCTGCCACAACATGAAATAAAATATTTAACTCAACCAAGTCCCTAAAATCAGCCTGAGCCCTGATCTGCTCCAGCCAGCAGCTATTTGGACTAAGGTAATCACTTTCTTCATCCTATGGGGACCCTTTGATGCAAAACTCTGCCTACTACAAGTGAACTGGAAGAAGAGGGGTAAAGTCAGGGAGGGGAGGGGGTGGGGGGGGGTTCATGGAAGTTTAAAGAACCTAAAAAAAGTAAAGGGGGAAGGAAGGATAAAGAATGTTATTTGCAGAAAAGAATCAAGTTTCAGGACTCTGTGAGAGGGCATGAGGAGTGTGCACACATCTCCTCCAGCAGTAGTAGTAGCTTTTCCTCCCAGCCAGGAGAAGGAGGGGGGAGCAGAAGAAGCAGGAATGTGTGCTGTGGACAGGGATGAGCATGGAAAGTGGGGAGGCAGCAGGAAAAGAGGGGACACTGCCTGCTCACATCTCTGCTACCTGAATGGATGTGATGTGTGAGAAGCAGAGGAAGAAGACAAGTCCTCATCATCATCATCATCATCATCATCATCCTCCTCATCAGCCTGCACTGGATCCTCATTGATCATCAGACATGATCCTTGCAGTTTAATAGGAATCATTCAGTGGGGAATGGGAAGGTGGAGCACCCTGGAGTAGATTAGCATATTCTTGTTTACTCATCCTAGGAGGGGGCTTCTCTTTCATTTTGTAAGGAGGAGAGAGGAGGGGGCTAAGGGGACAGTGTGGGCTTAAAGCTTATAAAGAAGGCAAAAAATGTTCAGCTGAAGCATCCTTTTTCAAGGGGGGAGGATTCAGCATCTCATTGTGGGGGGTTCTCCTTAATTCTATGTGCAAAAGATAATAAACTGATAGTGGAATCTACTGGATGAGGAGATCAGGACACCTTGTTTGGTGATCCCCCCCAGATCCTGCACAAGTGCCCAAAGCTGGCAGATCGGGAGAAGAGAGTGGGGTGCAGGGGGGGAGATGCTGCTCTGGACTTTACTGTTGCCTCTTGGGCTCCTCTATGCAGCCTTGGCAAGTGCCTCTCAGTGTGGCATGGAGGAGCGATCCCAGCGGGCACGGAGGACAGTGCGAAAGAGCCGCAGTTTGCGCAGCGTGCAGGAGGGCTCCTGCGCTACCAGCCTTGCCCGAGGCCGCCGGTCCCTCACTAGCATTGAACACCTGAGAATACATCACCATCGTCATCATCATCACCATCATCATCATCAGCCAGAGGGGCATGAAGGTGCTGCTGAGTTCATGCCCCCCGGGAGAGCTCTGTATTTCACTGGGCATGGGGATCAGCTGCGCCTGAAGGCTGGTAATGAGTTGCCAGGGGACACCTTCACCTTACAAGTTTGGCTCAGAGCCGAGGGAGGGCAGAGGTCCCCAGCAGTTATTGCAGGTAAGTGGCCACTACTATAAATGACGACTGCCAGTGTAGTGTTTGCACAGGCTGCTGTGATCGCTAATATTCTCACTGCTTCTGTTTATCATCAGCATTACTACTACTACTGTTTATTGTTGTTGTTGTTTATGCAGTTGGATACAATTGTAACAAGGTATCTTTAGAATTGAGCACATTTTTTCATCCATATGATACTTTTAAAGCATCCCATACACTAAACAGCCATGCAAATAAATCCCATGACCAAGATCTTCTATCAGTCACCATTTCAGAATTACAGCATCATTTATAAATTTACTATCAACAGGCGATCCCTTAATTGTATCCATTTATTTTAACAACCAGTTAATGGCAAAAAAACCCCAAACATGCTGGTAGGATAGCGCAACCTTCCAAGATTGAAGTTGGTCAAGCAAACTTGACCAACTTCACATCTATTCAAATAAATCCAGCAATTAAAACACGTTTTGAGGTGCAAGACCTCTTCATCAGTTGGTATACAGAAGAGCTATGGCTGATTAGCAGGGTTAGGTGTCCTGGGTTAATTTGAGGGATTTGCTTCACTAGTTGCAAGCAGTTTTTTTTTTGCATTAACTTTGTGCTTCCATCCATCAAGGCGTTGGTCTGGTTGGGCAGCACCTCCGTATTTTCTCACCTTCTTGACCTCCTAGCCCTACTGTAATCATGTAGGTGCACAAATACTACTTCAGGTTTGCTCCACCCCTTTTTCTTCAAAACAGTCACTATCTTTAAGAATGACATCTCAGTGATACATGTAAACAAATATCTGACGCATGTGTGCTACTGTATGTAAAAGTCGCACCTCTCGCTCACAACAGCAAGTTCTCCAGATCATTTCTGGCAAGGCTTTGGCAGTATGACCTTGCATTTGAAGTATAGTAAATATAGCAGTAATGCAATTGAAAATGACTCCAATGTTTGCATCTATCTTAGTGACCGCAGAGCGCTGATGCGTCTACGTTTTTTAAGGGGGGGTGACAGACAGATGTCATATACAAACAGCAGGTTAAACCAATATCTTAAAGCAAGTGCGAATGACTATTTGTCCAAGGCTTTACATACTGTAGGCGACCCTTTTTAGTTGACTAGAGTGAAGAAGTAATGTGTTGTACTTTAGGGAAAGGGCGGAAAAGTTTTATCTGAGCTGAAAAGCAGGTGCAGGAAGCTGCTTATCAGAAGTAAGGTTTTGTAAGACAGCAGTAAGCTTTAGCTGGGGGTACAGGACAAAGCATCACACAAGGGCAACTTTCTAACAATGGAAATTTGATAAGACTTTTGCTGTAATTTGGGGGAATGTCTGGAATGCTGAACTTTTGCAGTGGGTCTGTTTTGGTTGCAGTCTCCCCAGCCTGTGTGGTAATGTAGTTTGTAGCTCTGCAGCAACTACGCTGCTCTCAGGAAATGCAGGTGGATAGAGATTTAAAGGAACCCTTGTCATTGTGAAGACTCAAAAGCCGGTCATAGATCTCACGATCCTTTAATGTTTTATCACAAAATTAACCAAATGTCTCACGAATGTAACAATTATCACAAACGACGTAAGCAATGTGCTCGAGCTCCCCCATGTGCCGAGCATTCACAGCCAAGTATGTTCAGTAAGCCTCATGACAGATAGCCAAATACAGGTCACCATTATGAATCGCAATCTATCCATAGCATTCCAATAGGTTCCAATAGATCCTATCTGATTATCGATGACGGTTAAGTCTATATTAGTTGTGTCATTGTCCTTACGTTAGCGGTAGCGATGCTACGGTGAACTTTAAGCAGTGTGCTGGATATTCATACGAGATCCCGATGAAAGACGATCTGTTATGTTGGTGATTAGTAAAACCAAAACACGATTACTTCATCTTTGATGTTCTCTTGGATTTCATGCGAGAGTAAAAGAATGTGCGTAGACTACAGCGATGGGACTGTTATTCTATTTACAGTATAAACATACAGGCGTCGTGTGTACACTGGCAAACACAGAGCTCGGAGAGGGCTGTTGCTTCGAAAATGCGGCTGTAGGAGGTGTGAGGAGGGAAATCCTGGACCTTACGCAGAAAATACGACATATAGCTTCCATTGATGAGAAAAGAGGTTGCAATTTGTAGCGTTTTGGGGTTTCCATCGCATTGAAGCGTTTGCCCTTCAACCAGATAGATATAAACAGTCGGATTGCAATTAGTCCTTGATGGATTGTGAAAGATGAAGAAGAGAAGATGAATCATTAGCTCTGATGATGCACAGTGAAACATTTACACTTCATTACTACTACTACTACTAATAGTGCTAGTACTATAATAATAGTAAATAAACAATTCACAAGCCAAGTTTGTACACAGATTTCTGACCAATCAGACCGATCTTACAGAAGTAATGAACGCGACTCCTTTGTTGATGTATCAGTCGTTGCAAGAATGTATCTCTGCTAAACATAATTGCAGAATACAAAGTCTCAAAACACAGAAGATACTTTTTTATTTGCTGTATGAATATGTTTCATGCTAAGATGTAGGAGTTGTGTGGCAGCTATGGGTGGTGCCCCTGTGTGGGTGGTGAAGTTATGATGGAGAAGGGGGGGGGGGGGATGTCTTACCTCATGAGGGTATGTTCCACTATGATGACCCACTAGTGTAAGCATCGCCAGGTTTAGCAGCATGAATAAACACATGGTTTTCTTCCAAGAGGCTTTCACTTGGAGTCTCTCTTGGCAGTTCTGAAGATTTACAATACTAGTGTAAATAGGGCCATACATATTGCTTTAGGGCACCATTTTCAGTACAGTATGTTGATTCTTTGCTTCTGCCTATTATTTCGTCGGGTAATTTGGACCATATTTCACAGCTGCCAACTTACTGTGTTAAGTAAGAATTTTGTTTTGTGAAGTCGAATTCGGTAGTTGTGATAATTATAATTGTTGTCAGCTGTACTTTGGCACAGATTCGATCGGAGTGTAGAAGCTGAACTCAAATGATCTCAAGTGTCTGCTATGTATTATAGGGGAAGGATTCACAATGTGAGTGTGTCTTGGGTCGAAAAGTGATTAAGCTATAGATAATTTGCTAATTCTTTCCAACTGGCTGTATACATATTACCAACATTGTGAATGGAGGAACATGTGGAGCGGCCACTGTCTCATGGAATACGTCTGCCGATGCACATGGAACTTGTTTCATTCTGCATTGAAGGGAATGTATCACCTATATTTTTACTAATTGAAACCAGATAGTGAAACATTGTACAGTTTCCAAGTGTTTGTATTTTTGATTTTTTTTAATTCTATTGTCTGTACATGACTATGAGGTGGCCATCGTGCCTTTTCGGCAGAGAACTTCTTTACAGCAGCATTTACAGATTTGCTTTACAGCAGCCTCATGGGCCATTCACATAATGGACAGGAGCTAACCTATTGATTTCTTTGAAAGACTGTTGTAGGCATGTTCTGTGACCTGTGCAGAGGTCATTGTGCAGTGAGGGGAGGGAGGCGAGCTCGGTCCATCATTTATTGTGAATGGAAGATCCTGTGTTATCTATGTACAGGTGTTACCTTTCATTGTATTCCTGACTGTGATGATAATGAGTTGAATGCTGAAAAGTTTTCTCTACAACACTATTATTAGGCTTAGGGATCAGTGTGAGAACTCCAGGATTTCAGATTTTTTTTTTAAATATAGATCCAGACATCGAAAATTAAACTTAAAAAAAATCAAAATGTTTAAAAAGTTTGCTTTAAATTTTTCCCTTAAGTGGAATGCGTCATCAGAAAATGACATATTGTTTGAATTACTTTTTTATGTTAAACATGTTTTAAGACAGTGTGGTGATTATTTTTTTACTTCTCCAAATTACTACCCTGTTTCACGGAAAATAAGAGCTACCCTGAAAATAAGCCCTGTCATGATTTTTCAGGGTTTCTGGGGAGGCTTAAATATATAAGCCCTACCCTGAAAATAAGTCCTAGTTATAGTTCATAAAAAAAGTCAATAGAAATGGATTAGGTGTGTGAAAAAGGGCCGTAAGAGCACAAGTGTTGCATTTTTACAGTGATTTTCACGCAGGTCAGCTG
Source organism: Eleutherodactylus coqui (assembly GCF_035609145.1). Taxonomy (NCBI): domain Eukaryota; kingdom Metazoa; phylum Chordata; class Amphibia; order Anura; family Eleutherodactylidae; genus Eleutherodactylus; species Eleutherodactylus coqui. The sequence continues at coordinate 39,530,725 of NC_089846.1, forward strand.
AGTCACTTACCCAGCAGGCTCAGTCTAGGTCTTTCCTGCTGCTCTCCGGAGCTTCGGCGCGGTTCTCACAGTCCTCGGCTGCCCACACAGGATCACGTCCTGGTTACAGGATTCATAAATCTCGCCTTCACAAACCGATGGCTGTGATTGGTTCTTTGAGCGCTGCATTGATTGGCTGAGCAGGATTTATGATTCCTGTAACCAGAAAGTGATCCGGTGTCACAGCCGAGGGCTTTGTCTGTGTTTTTACTGCTCATAATACGCAGTAAAAGCTCCAATAACAGCGAAGGTCTGAGCGCTCGTGTGTGCAACAATAAGGGTTGGAAGTGCCGGCCACTCACACATAGATCTGGTAGTCCCACTGTCGTCAAAATAAGACATCCCCTGAAAATCAGCCCTAAGGCATCTTTTGGAGCAAAAATTAATATAAGACCCTGTCTTATTTTCGGGGAGACACTGTATCTATTAAACTAAGAAAAAAACTAAATCTTGCAATTTTCCCTTTGGCCACTAAGCGTAATGAGACTGCTCTTTAGAAATCACTTTTCAGCTTTCATCTTATCATCACAGGCAGGATTACAATGAAAAGTGCCATCTATATGTAGATAACACAGGATCCACTATTAACAATAAGTGATGATCACAGCTCACCTCCTCCACCTCTCTTTACAATGACCTCTACACAGGTCACAGAGCATACCTAGAACACTCAGTCCAGTATACAACTGGTCCAATTGGTGGCTGTAAAGCATATATCTAGAAGCTGTTAACTGTAGCTACGGCACGATGGCCGTCTCCATAATCATGTGCAGAAAATATGATGAAAAAACTTACCATCAGAAAACAAGATCAGGTTAGACTAGAAAAAAAAAAGAATATGTAATAGTATCTGTTTCTAATTAGTGGAAATATATAGGTGATACATTCCCTTTAAAGCCCCATGCTGAGTGCAATATCCCTCTTTGGGATCCTTGATAGCTGTAGAAGTCTACATATTGAAATTCATTGACAATGAAAGTAAAGAAAATTGGATTTTGGTTTCCACCATCAGCGTAAAGCTTCTTCTTGGTATTCATCATCTCTGCTGGAGCTGAAGATAGTAGAGGTAGGATTAGTCAGTAGATATCCATCAAGTGATGTTAGCTTCCTTTTTATCTTCCTAGGTGTGAGAAGGCTTGATGGGTGGTTGTGATTCTAGTAAAGAAGCAGGGCTCAGGCGGCCAAGGCATTTTCAGCCTTTTTTTTCAGGTTTAACCATCCACCTATTCATGTTATGCCCTATAGAAACTATTGATGACCTACACTGAACAGTGCTGCAATACCAGCCTAGACCGCTACAAAGTCAACACAACTATCTGCTTCCAGCTTCATACACTGACAAATGCCCAGTGAACAGCTGATCGGCATGGGTCCTAAGTGGCAGACCCCAGCAATTCAACTATTGATGGCCTATCCTGAGGATAGGTCATAAGTAGTTCAAAGCTGGACAATCCCTTTAAAGGGGTTGTCCAGTTGTAAACTATTGATAGCCTATCCTCAGGATAAGTCATCACTAGTAGATTGGGGGACTGGTTCATTGTCCAGATCCCTTGCCAATCATCTGGTTGCCGTTCTGGTTCACTCAGGTACTGAACTGAATTCGGCAGGAAGCAGGCAGCTCTGTTCTTACTGCAGTTGCCAGGTTTGGTATTGCAGTCCAACTTATCATGGAATAGAAACTTTGCCTGCAATACCAAGCCTGGCCACAACTGTAAGTAGAAATCAGCTCAGTGCAAGAGCATGCTGGTCTGGCAAACAGCTGATCAACACGGGGTCCTAGACAACGAACCCCCACCGATCTACTAGTGATGACTTATCATGAGGATATGGCATCAATAGTTTAAAAAGAGTTCCTGTCCCCACTGACAATTCCTATCTCACAGAGTAGGGTTCATTTCATTGAATTCAAAAGACTTATTGGTATGTATTATGAAATATGGGAAGAAATGGGGGAACACCCAAACACAGGATGACATGCAAACATGCAGATGTTGTCCTTGGTTGGGTTATAACTAGAGATGTAATTACTCGATCGAGCACCGCGTTTTTTGAGTACTTCCGTGGCAGAGCGGGGTGTAGCAGCGGGGAACAGGGGGGAGCCCTCTCTCTCTCCCTTTCCCCCCCACTCCCCACTGCAACCCCCCACGGCGCCCCCCGAATCTTTTCGCCCGAGTACGGAAGTACTCAAAAATCGGGCGAAAAAGGGGCGTGGCCGAGTACGCTCGCTCATCTCTAGTTATAACCCAAGACCCAAGTACTGAAAGGCAACAATGCTAACCACTGAGCAACTATTATTGTTGTATTGCCATGGCCTTCCTTATTGAATGCAGTTAAAGAACAGCACTAAAATTACTGGAACTGATGAATGCATAATTAAGGGTTACCCCAGTTATTTATAAATATGTACAGTGAGCTTGGCTATTTCCATACCTTCCATAGAATTGCTGGAAGCAGCACTGCGCATACTCGTCCACATCTCCATGCAACCCCTACCTACCACAGCCCAGCTGACCTGATTTGGTCATTGTGAGGGTCCTAGCAGCTCTCTGTACAGTTGATAAAGGAAAATTAATCAATGTATCATTCGTCAGTAGTGAAAAAGTATTGTCATACAGAACAATTGTCATCCAACTTGTCTTTACTGTTCTGAACCTCATAAGAGATGGAATGAGTGATCCTAACTTTGTAGTATATGCAATAGATTCAATGGTGATATAAAATATCCATCTTACAGTCAAACTCAGGGGTGTAACTGGATAGCCTTGTGAGACACGGGTTCTTGGGGTGTAAATGGATTGTGGGCCAACAAACCACTCTACCTTGGCCATGGTATTTAGATACAAACTAAATCCTTACAGTAGATGAAGGCAAGTCTACCTATATCTGTGGTCGAATTCATAAAAATTAGTGGAATTAGATATTGTTAAAAATGAACAATTTCTCTTCTCAGGAAACTGACACCATACAGATGTAGCAATGATTAACATGACTTGTACATCGCGATCACGCAATTTACAGCATAGCAGATTATATGTCAAGTTAACATTCGCTACATCTGTACTTAGCAATATCAAGAACTGCATTTATTTTTACTAGAGATGAGCGAACACCAAAATGTTCGGGTGTTCGTTATTCGTAACGAACTTCCCGTGATGCTCGAGGGTTCGTTTCGAACAACGAACCCCATTGAAGTCAATGGGCGACCAGAACATTTTTGTATTTCGCCGATGCTCGCTAAGGTTTTCATGTGTGAAAATCTGGGCAATTCAGGAAAGTGATGGGAATGACACAGTGACGGATAGGGCAGGCGAGGGGCTACATGTTGGGCTGCATCTCAAGTTCACAGGTCCCACTATTAAGCCACAATACCGGCAAGAGTGGGCCCCCCCCCCTCCCAACAACTTTTACTTCTGAAAAGCCCTCATTAGCATGGCATACCTTTGCTAAGCACCACACTAGCTACAACAAAGCACAATCACTGCCTGCATGACACTCCGCTGCCACTTCTCCTGGCTTACATGCTGACCAACCGCCCCCCCTCCCCCCCACAGCGCACACCAAAGTGCCCCTGCGCAGCCTTCAGCTGCCCTCATGCCACGCCACACTCATGTCTATTTAGAAGTGCGTCTGCCATGAGGAGGAACCGCAGGCACACACTGCAGAGGGTTGGCACGGCTAGGCAGCGACCCTCTTTAAAAGTGGCGGAGCGATAGCCCACAATGCTGTACAGAAGCAATGAGAAATAGAATCCTGTGCCACTGCCATCAGGAGCTGCACACGTGGGCATAGCAATGGGGAACCTATGTGCCACACACTATTCATTCTGTCAAGGTGTCTGCATGCCCCAGTCAGACCGGGCTTTTTAATTCATAGACACAGGCAGGTACAACTCCCTATTGTGAAGTCCCTGTCGACCCACAGCATGGGTGGCTCCCTGGAACCCACCGGCGGTACACAGAAATATCCCATTGCATTGCCCAACACAGCTGAGGTAGTAATGTCGTGCTTAATGCAGGTGGGCTTCGGCCCACACTGCATGCCCCAGTCTGACTGGGGTTCTTTATAAGTGTACAGATGTAGTAAAAACTCCGTGTGCACCTACAGCATGGGTGGGTGCCAGGAAGCCACCGGCGGTACATAGAAATATCCCATTGCATTGCCCAACACAGCTGAGGTAGTAATGTTGTGCTTAACCCTTTCCAATCCAATTTGTATATGGTTTTCCTAGGGGGCTTACTCTTTTTCTGCCGTTATACAACGGCGCTATATGCTGGCTAAAGCCAGTACTGCATGAGCTGACACGTAGGATAGGCTCCGACAGCAGAGAGGCTGGCAATATACAGTAAGAGAACCCCGACGGACGTCTACCAACAACGGAGCTGTACAGCCTTAAACCCTAATGTCTTCACAGGTCACACAGTGGACTGGAAAGGGTTAATGCAGGTGGGTTTCGGCCCACACTGCATGCCCCAGTCAGACTGGGTTTCTTTATAAGTGGAAACAGATGCATTTATAATTCCCTGTGGACCCACTGCCTGGGTGGGTGCCAGAAAGCCACCGGCGGTACATAGAAATATCCCATTGCATTGCCCAACACAGCTGAGGTAGTAATGTCGTGCTTAATGCAGGTGGGCTTCGGCCCACACTGCATGCCCCAGTCAGACTGGGGTTCTTTAGAAGTGTACAGATGTATTAAAAACTCCGTGTGCACCTACAGCATGGGTGGCTCCCTGGAACCCACCGGCGGTACATAAAAATATCCCATTGCATTGCCCAACACAGCTGAGGTAGTAATGTCGTGCTTAATGCAGGTGGGCTTTGGCCCACACTGCATGCCCCAGTCAGACTGGGGTTCTTTAGAAGTGTACAGATGTATTAAAAACTCCGTGTGCACCTACAGCATGGGTGGCTCCCTGGAACCCACCGGCGGTACATAAAAATATCCCATTGCATTGCCCAACACAGCTGAGGTAGTAATGTCGTGCTTAATGCAGGTGGGCTTTGGCCCACACTGCATGCCCCAGTCAGACTGGGTTTCTTTATAAGTGGAAACAGATGCATTTATAATTCCCTGTGGACCCACTGCCTGGGTGGGTGCCAGGAAGCCACCGGCGGTACATAGAAATATCCCATTGCATTGCCCAACACAGCTGAGGTAGTAATGTCGTGCTTAATGCAGGTGGGCTTCGGCCCACACTGCATGCCCCAGTCAGACTGGGGTTCTTTAGAAGTGTACAGATGTATTAAAAACTCCGTGTGCACCTACAGCATGGGTGGCTCCCTGGAACCCACCGGCGGTACATAAAAATATCCCATTGCATTGCCCAACACAGCTGAGGTAGTAATGTCGTGCTTAATGCAGGTGGGCTTTGGCCCACACTGCATGCCCCAGTCAGACTGGGTTTCTTTATAAGTGGAAACAGATGCATTTATAATTCCCTGTGGACCCACTGCCTGGGTGGGTGCCAGGAAGCCACCGGCGGTACATAGAAATATCCCATTGCATTGCCCAACACAGCTGAGGTAGTAATGTCGTGCTTAATGCAGGTGGGCTTCGGCCCACACTGCATGCCCCAGTCAGACTGGGGTTCTTTAGAAGTGTACAGATGTATTAAAAACTCCGTGTGCACCTACAGCATGGGTGGCTCCCTGGAACCCACCGGCGGTACATAAAAATATCCCATTGCATTGCCCAACACAGCTGAGGTTACGTCAGCTGTAATGCAGGTGGGCTAAAAATTAATTTGATTACACTGTAGGCGAGGGCCCACAAAAATTGCTGTATCAACAGTACTAATGTACATCCCAAAAATTGGCCATGGCCAGCCAAGAGGGCAGGTGAAACCCATTAATCGCTTTGGTTAATGTGGCTTAAGTGGTAACTAGGCCTGGAGGCAGCCCAGTGTAACGAAAAATTGGTTCAAGTTAAAGTTCCAATGCTTTTAAGCGCATTGAAACTTATAAAAATTGTTCTGAAAAATTATTTGACTGAGCCTTGTGGCCCTAAGAAAAATTGCCCGTTCAGCGTGATTACGTGAGGTTTCAGGAGGAGGAGCAGGAGGAGGAGGAGGAGGAATATTAGACACAGATTGATGAAGCAGAAATGTCCCCGTTTTGGATGGTGAGAGAGAACGTAGCTTCCATCCGCGGGTGCAGCCTACGTATTGCTTACGTATCGCTGCTGTCCGCTGGTGGAGAACAGAAGTCTGGGGAAATCCAGCCTTTGTTCATCTTGATGAGTGTTAGCCTGTCGGCACTGTCGGTTGACAAGCGGCTACGCTTATCGGTGATGATTCCCCCAGCCGCACTAAACACCCTCTCCGACAACACGCTAGCCGCAGGACAAGCAAGCACCTCAAGGGCATACAGGGCTAGTTCAGGCCACGTGTCCAGCTTCGACACCCAGTAGTTGTAGGGGGCAGAGGCGTCACCAAGGATGGTCGTGCGATCCGCTACGTACTCCCTCACCATCCTTTTGCAGTGCTCCCGCCGACTCAGCCGTGACTGGGGAGCGGTGACACAGTCTTGGTGGGGAGCCATAAAGCTGGCCAGGCCCTTAAAGACTGTTGCACTGCCTGGGATGTACATGCTGCTCGATCTACGCACATCCCCTGCAACATGGCCCTCGGAACTGCGCCTTCTGCCACTAGCGCTGTCGGCTGGGAATTTTACCATCAGCTTGTCCGCAAGGGTCCTGTGGTATAGCAACACTCTCGAACCCCTTTCCTCTTCGGGAATCAGAGTGGGCAGGTTCTCCTTATACCGTGGATCGAGCAGTGTGTACACCCAGTAATCCGTAGTGGCCAGAATGCGTGCAACGCGAGGGTCACGAGAAAGGCATCCTAACATGAAGTCAGCCATGTGTGCCAGGGTACCTGTACGCAACACATGGCTGTCTTCACTAGGAAGATCACTTTCAGGATCCTCCTCCTCCTCCTCCTCCTCCTCAGGCCATACACGCTGAAAGGATGACAGGCAATCAGCCGGTGTACCGTCAGCAGCGGGCCAAGCTGTCTCTTCCCCCTCCTCCTCATCCTCCTCATGCTCCTCCTCCTCCTGTACGCGCTGAGAAATAGACAGGAGGGTGCCCTGACTATCCAGCGGCATACTGTCTTCCCCCGCCCCCGTTTCCGAGCGCAAAGCAGCTGCCTTTATGGTTTGCAGGGAATTTCTCAAGATGCATAGCAGAGGAATGGTGACGCTAATGATTGTAGCATCGCCGCTCACCACCTGGGTAGACTCCTCAAAATTACCAAGGACATGGCAGATGTCTGCCAACCAGGCCCACTCTTCTGAAAGGAATTGAGGAGGCTGACTCCCACTGCGCCGCCCATGTTGGAGTTGGTATTCGACTATAGCTCTACGCTGTTCATAGAGCCTGGCCAACATGTGGAGCGTAGAGTTCCACCGTGTGGGCACGTCGCACAGCAGTCGGTGCACTGGCAGCTTAAAGTGATGTTGCAGGGTGCGCAGGGTGGCAGCGTCCGTGTGGGACTTGCGGAAATGTGCGCAGAGCCGGCGCGCCTTTACGAGCAGGTCTGACAAGCGTGGGTAGCTTTTCAGAAACCGCTGAACCACCAAATTAAAGACGTGGGCCAGGCATGGCACGTGCGTGAGGCTGCCGAGCTGCAGAGCCGCCACCAGGTTACGGCCGTTGTCACACACGACCATGCCCGGTTGGAGGCTCAGCGGCGCAAGCCAACGGTCGGTCTGCTCTGTCAGACCCTGCAGCAGTTCGTGGGCCGTGTGCCTCTTATCGCCTAAGCTGAGTAGTTTCAGCACGGCCTGCTGACGCTTGCCCACCGCTGTGCTGCCACACCGCGCGACACCGACTGCTGGCGACATGCTGCTGCTAACACATCTTGATTGCGAGACAGAGGAGGAGGAGGAGGAGGAGGAGGGTGCTTTAGTGGAGGAAGCATACACCTCCGCAGATACCAGCACCGAGCTGGGGCCCGCAATTCTGGGGGTGGGTAGGACGTGAGCAGTCCCAGGCTCTGACTCTGTCCCAGCCTCCACTAAATTCACCCAATGTGCCGTCAGGGAGATGTAGTGGCCCTGCCCGCCTGTGCTTGTCCACGTGTCCGTAGTTAAGTGGACCGTGGCAGTAACCGCGTTGGTGAGGGCGCGTACAATGTTGCGGGAGACGTGGTCGTGCAGGGCTGGGACGGCACATCGGGAAAAGTAGTGGCGACTGGGAACTGAGTAGCGCGGGGCCGCCGCCTCCATGATACTTTTGAAGGACTCCGTTTCCACAACCCTATACGGCAGCATCTCAAGGCTGATGAATTTTGCGATGCGGACGGTTAACGTTTGAGCGTGCGGGTGCGTGGCGGCGTACTTGCGCTTGCGCTCGAACACTTGCGCAAGCGACGGCTGAACGGTGCGCTGAACTACACTGCTGGATGGGGCCGAGGACAGCGGAGATGAGGGTGTGGGTGCAGGCCATGAGGCGGTAGTGCCTGTGTCCTGAGAGGGGGGTTGCATCTCAGTGGCAGGTTGGGGCACAGGGGGAGAGGCAGGGGTGCAAACCGGAGGCGGTGAACGGCCTTTGTCCCACCTTGCGGGGTGCTTGGCCATCATATGTCTGCGCATGGTGGTGGTGGTGAGGCTGTTGGTGTTGGCTCCCCGGCTGAGCTTTGCGCGACAAAGGTTGCACACCACTGTTCGTCGGTCGTCAGGCGTCTCTGTGAAAAACTGCCAGACCTTAGAGCACCTCGGCCTCCGCAGGGTGGCATGGCGCGAGGGGGCGCTTTGGGAAACACTTGGTGGATTATTCGGTCTGGCCCTGCCTCTACCCCTGGCCCTGGCCACCGCACTGCCTCTTGCAACCTGCCCTGCTGATGCCCTTGACTCCCGCTCTGAAGACCTGTCCTCCTGAGTAAGCGTTGCACACCAGGTGGGGTCAGTCACCTCATCGTCCTGCTGCTCTTCCTCCGAATCCTCTGTGCGCTGCTCCCTCGGACTTACTGCCCTTACTACTACCTCACTGCAAGACAACTGTGTATGATCGTCATCGTCCTCCTCACCCACAGAAAGTTGTTGAGACAGTTGGCGGAAGTCCCCAGCCTCATCCCCCGGACCCCGGGAACTTTCGAATGGTTGGGCATCAGTGACTATAAACTCCTCTGGTGGGAGAGGAACCGCTGCTGCCCAATCTGAGCAGGGGCCCGAGAACAGTTCCTGGGAGTGTTCCCGCTCCTGAGCAGGTGTCATTGTAGTGGAGTGAGGAGGCTGGGAGGAAGGAGGAGCAGCAGACAGAGGATTCGGATTGGCAGCAGTGGACGGCGCAGAACTGCGGGTAGACGATAGGTTGCTCGAAGCACTTTCTGCCATCCAGGACAGGACCTGCTCACACTGCTCATTTTCTAATAACCGTCTCCCGCGTGGACCCATTAATTGGGCGATGAATGTGGGGACGCCAGAAACGTGCCTCTCTCCTAATCGCGCAGCAGACAGCTGCGACACACCTGGATCAGGAGCTTGGCCTGTGCCCACACCCTCACTTGGCCCTCCGCGTCCTCGGCCACGTCCACGTCCACGTCCTCTAGGCTTACCCCTACCCCTCAGCATGCTGTATTACCAGTGATTAGATTTCCCAGGCAGGAAATAAATTGGCGCAAGACTGCAGGCCAAATATAATTTTTGCCCTTTTTGGAAAACGAAAGGCCCCACTGCCTCTAGTGAATGAATTATCTAAGTTTAATAACTGTGCTGTGTCCCTGCTTATGTGTCACAGAACGTGAGGGTAGCAGAGTTATTATAACTCTTGGAGAGCAGGTATTTTTTTTCCCAATTAAGGAAAGCAAATGGCGAAGCCAGCAGTAAAGCGTAGCTGGGTGCGTATGATTTAGCAATGTATTTCACGCAGCTCACACGTCTCCACAGGCGTTAGTACGGACAGAGGCTGGACAAATAGATTTCTTTTCAGTTTTTTCCCACCAACAGGCAGCACTGCGTATATTCAATGAACCTGCGAAGTTTAATAACTGTGCTGTGTCCCTGCTTATGTGTCACAGAACGTGAGGGTAGCAGAGTTATTATAACTCTTGGAGAGCAGGTATTTTTTTTCCCAATTAAGGAAAGCAAATGGCGAAGCCAGCAGTAAAGCGTAGCTGGGTGCGTATGATTTAGCAATGTATTTCACGCAGCTCACACGTCTCCACAGGCGTTAGTACGGACAGAGGCTGGACAAATAGATTTCTTTTCAGTTTTTTTCCACCAACAGGCAGCACTGCGTATATTCAATGAACCTGCGAAGTTTAATAACTGTGCTGTGTCCCTGCTTATGTGTCACAGAACGTGAGGGTAGCAGAGTTATTATAACTCTTGGAGAGCAGGTATTTTTTTTCCCAATTAAGGAAAGCAAATGGCGAAGCCAGCAGTAAAGCGTAGCTGGGTGCGTATGATTTAGCAATGTATTTCACGCAGCTCACACGTCTCCACAGGCGTTAGTACGGACAGAGGCTGGACAAATAGATTTCTTTTCAGTTTTTTCCCACCAACAGGCAGCACTGCGTATATTCAATGAACCTGCGAAGTTTAATAACTGTGCTGTGTCCCTGCTTATGTGTCACAGAACGTGAGGGTAGCAGAGTTATTATAACTCTTGGAGAGCAGGTATTTTTTTTCCCAATTAAGGAAAGCAAATGGCGAAGCCAGCAGTAAAGCGTAGCTGGGTGCGTATGATTTAGCAATGTATTTCACGCAGCTCACACGTCTCCACAGGCGTTAGTACGGACAGAGGCTGGACAAATAGATTTCTTTTCAGTTTTTTCCCACCAACAGGCAGCACTGCGTATATTCAATGAACCTGCGAAGTTTAATAACTGTGCTGTGTCCCTGCTTATGTGTCACAGAACGTGAGGGTAGCAGAGTTATTATAACTCTTGGAGAGCAGGTATTTTTTTTCCCAATTAAGGAAAGCAAATGGCGAAGCCAGCAGTAAAGCGTAGCTGGGTGCGTATGATTTAGCAATGTATTTCACGCAGCTCACACGTCTCCACAGGCGTTAGTACGGACAGAGGCTGGACAAATAGATTTCTTTTCAGTTTTTTCCCACCAACAGGCAGCACTGCGTATATTCAATGAACCTGCGAAGTTTAATAACTGTGCTGTGTCCCTGCTTATGTGTCACAGAACGTGAGGGTAGCAGAGTTATTATAACTCTTGGAGAGCAGGTATTTTTTTTCCCAATTAAGGAAAGCAAATGGCGAAGCCAGCAGTAAAGCGTAGCTGGGTGCGTATGATTTAGCAATGTATTTCACGCAGCTCACACGTCTCCACAGGCGTTAGTACGGACAGAGGCTGGACAAATAGATTTCTTTTCAGTTTTTTCCCACCAACAGGCAGCACTGCGTATATTCAATGAACCTGCGAAGTTTAATAACTGTGCTGTGTCCCTGCTTATGTGTCACAGAACGTGAGGGTAGCAGAGTTATTATAACTCTTGGAGAGCAGGTATTTTTTTTCCCAATTAAGGAAAGCAAATGGCGAAGCCAGCAGTAAAGCGTAGCTGGGTGCGTATGATTTAGCAATGTATTTCACGCAGCTCACACGTCTCCACAGGCGTTAGTACGGACAGAGGCTGGACAAATAGATTTGTTTTCAGTTTTTTCCCACCAACAGGCAGCACTGCGTATATTCAATGAACCTGCGAAGTTTAATAACTGTGCTGTGTCCCTGCTTATGTGTCACAGAACGTGAGGGTAGCAGAGTTATTATAACTCTTGGAGAGCAGGTATTTTTTTTCCCAATTAAGGAAAGCAAATGGCGAAGCCAGCAGTAAAGCGTAGCTGGGTGCGTATGATTTAGCAATGTATTTCACGCAGCTCACACGTCTCCACCGCCCGTAAGGACGGACACAGGCTGGACAAATAGATTTCTTTTCAGTTTTTTCCCACCAACAGGCAGCACTGCGTATATTCTATGAATAATAACTGTGTTGTGGCCCTGCCTATACAATTCTTTCCCTGCAGTATCAATGGAGGGTGGAATGCTCTGCAGAGGCGATTTTGAGAAGCCCAAAAAAAATGCAGCACAGCCAACAGCAGCCTGGACAGTACTGCACACGGATAAATATGGCCCTAGAAAGGACCGTTGAGGTTCTTGAAGGCTACACTCACTCCTAACACTCTCCCTGCCTATGCAGCACTTCTGTCCCTAATGCCAGGTGCAACGGTCTGCAGAGGCGATTTTGAGAAAAAAAAAATCCCACTGCTAACAGCAGCCAACACACAGCTATCAGTGGCCCTAATAAGGACCTTTGGGGGGTCTTGAAGCCTACACTAACTACCAATTCTTTCCCTACAGCAGCTCCGGTACAAACAGCACTGTCCCTCATCTAACTCACACCGCATCTGAGGCGAGCCGCGGGAGGGGCCGACTTTTATATTAGGCGAACACCTGATCTTCCCAGCCACTCACAGCAGGGGGGTGGTATAGGGCTTGAACGTCACAGGGGGAAGTTGTAATGCCTTCCCTGTCTTTCAATTGGCCAGAAAAGCGCGCAAACGTCTCAGGGAAGTAAGTGAAAGTAACCAGAACACCGCATGGTGTTCGTTACGAATAACGAACATCCCGAACACCCTAATATTCGCACGAATATCAAGCTCGGACGAACGCGTTCGCTCATCTCTAATTTTTACCCAACCTGCATGCACGTGTCCTCTGACATTGACCCTACTCATCCTCCATTTCTGTGAATCCAAACTCGTGTAGGGCTTCCTTTTGGGTAGGGTAGGTTCTGACTTGGAGAAAACAACTCTTTAAGCGAGATACAGCAAGTGGTCTTTAATACTCAAAAATGTTTTAAAAATAATTAACTTTTTGATATATTTTACCAATTTTCCTCCATTTTTATGTTGCCACTCTCCTTGTCCTTGACATGAGTCTTGATGGATGTATCCTCCACATAACTTGACCAAGTTGACTATTTGAGTCGGTAAGCTAAGTGTATTAATACGTTTATTATCTTTATATTTATTTGGCCATAAAGATCAATTATTATGTCTTGGAAAACCCATTTAAGTCCTAATTGTTTATAAATCATGAATATAGTTTCCACTTCGGTTCCCTATAGAATAGCTACAAAAATACATGGAAAAAATACTGAGAAGTGAAATGTAAGAATGTGCTCAAACATACACAAAAGAAACCAGAGCTTAGTAATGGGCTGCTGGTTGGAAGCGGCTCCTGTCCAAGCCGCTACAGGATAAACACCCCAAAAATATCTATTGAATTGCATACCTAGACATTGTTGGCTAAAACCGCAATGTACCACTAGCTCGACTAAAAAAGCAAACAAAACTAAAGCCAATAGTCCACCTGTTTCACCTGGTAGATGCAGATAGAGTAATTGGACCTGAATTAATAGATGCTCTAATCACCTGTGGTTCTGACCGATAACCTGGCTCCAAAGGTGCACAGTAGAGTGTGCCCAACGTTAGCTGCGTATGATGGGTAATTCTTGTGATCCATGACTGCAGTCAATGATCTGTAAGCAGGTATCGAGATACCCCAGCCAGGGACATACCACACGCAGTTCAAAGAGGCTGGCATGTGATGTTCAACTCTGCTTGGATTGGGATGGGATAGTCCAAAAAAGCCCACCACTTCCTACACATTGTTTCCTTCTTCAGGGATAAGATGTAATTTATAGTACTTGTTTAATTATAAGAGACTTAGGAGCAAAGGCGTAACTTGAAGCTTCTGGGCCCCAATGCAAAACCTGGAACGGGGCCCCCAACTATAATGCTTTATTCATAGTACTGGGCTTTCTATATGGAGAAAAGAGGCCTTATGGGCCCCCCAAGGATCCTGGGCCCGGGTGCAACCGCATCCCCTGAATCTTCTATAGTTACGCCCCTGCTTAGGAGCCTTTTAGGCTCTTTAGGATCCCAATTCCTCCATTGAAGCAGCGTTCTAATCTCTAGTAAGGGAAGTGCATAAGTCAATTAAAAATTAAAGGTTTCCATTTTCCTATTCTTGCAGCACATCCAATATCAAGATCCTCACAATGTAGCCTACACTTTTAGGCCAGTGTAAAGATGCATCGCCCATGTGAATGAGGTCTTAGTTAGAGATGAGCGAACACCAAAATGCTCGGGTGCTCGTTACTTGGCACGAAATTTTCGCAATGCTCGAGGGTTCGTTTCGAGTAACGAACCCCATTGAAGTCAATGGGCGACTGGAGCATTTTTGTATTTCGCCGATGCTCGCTAAGGTTTTCATGTGTGAAAATCTGGGCAATTCAAGAAAGTGATGGGAACGACACAGCAACGGATAGGGCAGGCGAGGGGCTACATGTTGGGCTGCATCTCAAGTTCCCAGGTCCCACTATTAAGCCACAATAGCGGCAAGAGTGCCCCCCCCCCCCCCGCACTGTCAGCGTAAAGATCGTTCTCCTCTGGCACAGCTGTAACAGCTGTAGCAGAGAAGAACGATGTTAGCCCATTGAATTCAATGGAGCCAGCAATACAGCAGGTTCCACTGAAAGCAATGGGCTGCCGGCGATCGCAGGATGAATGGTCGGGAAGGGGTTAAATATATAACCCCTTCCCTGCAATTCATCCAGAAATGTGATACACTAAAAATATATACCGGCGTATAAGGCGACGGGGCGTATAAGACGACCCCCCAACTGTCACCTTATACGCCGGCAATACAGTGGAGCAAAGAATAAAAAGCATTACTTACTTCTTCAGATGATCTGCGCCGCTCCTGCAGACTGTCACTCCTTCCTGGTCCACGGACTAAAGCTTTCTCTATGAAAGGCTTGAAATCCCTGCCTCCAGAAACACAGCCAATCACAGCAATTCAATGACATCACTGTCATTGGCTGTGATTGGCTGAAGGCACGTGTGTTTCTGGAGGCGTGGATTTAAAGCCTTTCGTAGAGAAAGCAATGCTCTGCCGGGAACCAAGAGGGAGCGACAGCCTGCAGGAGCACCGCAGACCACCAGGAAGGAGTGACAGCCTGCAGGAGCACCGCAGAACACCAGGAAGGAGTGACAGTCTACAGGAGCGGCGCAGATCGTCTGAAGAAGTGAGTAATGCTTTTTATTCTTTGCTCCACTGTATTCCCGGCGTATAAGGTGACAGTTGGGGGGTCGTCTTATACGCCCCGTCGCCTTATACGCCGGTATATATTTTTAGTGTATCACATTTCTGGATGAATTGCAGGGAAGGGGTTATATATTTAACCCCTTCCCGACCATTCATCCTGCGATCGCCGGCAGCCCATTGCATTCAGTGGAACCTGCTGTATTGCTGGTTCCATTGAATTCAATGGGCAAACATCGTTCTTCTCTGCCACAGCTGTTACAGCTGTGCCAGAAAAGAAGGATTTGTCTTCTATATGTTCTCAATGGGGTCGGCGCTGCTGCCGCCGGCCCCACTGAGCGCATATAGAGATGATTTATGGCCTTTAGAAGGACCGTTGGGGTTCTTGAAGCCTACAATACACCTAACACTCTCCCTATAGCAGCTCCAACACGATACCACTTTCCCTGAACTAATGTCAGAATACATCCGTAGCGAGCCGTGAGAAGGGCAGATTTCAATACTCGGGTGACACCTTATCTCCCCAGCCACTCACAGCAGAGGGGTGGTATAGGGCTTAAACGTTGCAGGGGGAGGTTGTAATGCCTTCCCTGTCTTTCAATTGGCCAGAAAAGCGCGCTAACGTCTCAGAGAGGAAAGTGAAAGTAACCCGAACACCGCGTGGTGCTCGTTACGAGTAACGAGCATCCCGAACACCCTAATATTCGCACGAATATCAAGCTCGGACGAGTACGTTCGCTCATCTCTAGTCTTAATCACAGGAAATATTAAAAGTGGAGAACCATAGGGGATTTCATAGGGGGTCCTATAACTTTAACATAGGGGTGTCCTTGTTGAAGTAGAAACCATAATTACCTAAAAAAGAGCTCATTTCTTCCCTGTGGGGTGGAGAGGGCATACGGAAATTTTAAAAATGACTAATATTCTTCTTAAAACCTCTAGGACAGCAGAAACGTTGGGCTCTGAAATGACAATTCTTCTCATGCAGGGTTTCGAATATATTGGAATTATTTTCTAGATATTCTTTAATAATTAAAAAAAATGTGTTTGGGTCTTACAGAATCCTAGTATAAATATATTTAAGTGGAAATACTCTTTAAACACTAAAATAGATATTTTGGATAACCCATTGTACATTTTAGCTGGATAGAAGTCCAGGCATGTATTTTCGCATAGGGAAAATAGGAATTTCCAAAGAAGAAGTCATTAAAAATATCTTATAATATCCCAGAAAGTATCATATTGGCATCAGCTTTCCATGACTTTACATAAGCAATGAAAATATTTGGGTGCTTAATGAATGAACATGGAACCTCATGAGTATAAGCTATGAACAAGATGTACAGGGCAACTAAGCCATAGCAGAGGGATATGTGTGACTGGGCCAAAAGGAGGCATTTTATTTGTCCACGAATCACTAAGGGGTTATTCATCAAAGTCAATCAATGAGTCTAAATGTAAATGTTAGCTTTGCAGTGGGCTTGTCCTGGTCTATATGTCCGTCATTAGTGTAACTAGAGCCTAATTTGGACATAAATATAATGTATCACATTCATTGATTTCCTGAAGGCCTAGAAATGTGTATTTTATTTCATATTCTACTATTTTGTACCTTATTTGTGGAGAAATTGTTTAAAACAAAACTACTTAGCTGCATTATAGATAAGGAAGAGCTTGGAGGCCCCCAAAAATAAGTAAGACAATTCTGAGATAAAAAGTCAAAATTTTGAGATGCTACAATTTTAACTTTGCATCCTGCAGTTCTGACTCTTTATCTTCAGGTTCTAACGTCTTCCTCCCTTAGCTTTAGCCGCAGCCTCTGTAGGTAATCATCGTCCATGTGCAAGAATATTTTTAATACATGAGATTAGAGAAGTGCCCACTTTTTTAGGGGAAAGGTAGTAATTTTTTTTGTATTTTTTTTATATTTTCACTCTTTTTCCATATTATTTTTATGTATTTTCTTAAATATTCTTAATTCATTTTTTTCTGTGCATTTTAGTCATTTTTTTTTACTTGAGGGCACAGGTTAGCAGGGAACACATAATCTATGTGTTGCCTTCTGTCCCCACATACAGAGCACTGATAGCAGTGATTTAATGGCAACAGTCCATTAGCTCACTGTTAGCAGTGATCTGTAATCACAAACATGCAGGGAAGATGCACATCCAATCCTCTCCGCATGCCTGCAAGTCCCAGTATGCAGAGGGAATCCATGTGAAGGTATAGGGATTCCAAAGCAACCACCTGAATGAGTTAGCAGCACTTCTGCATTCGGAGGTTCAGATCAGACTTACCCCATGCTGCAGGAAACCCCATGATCAGCGAGTCCCTGCAGCACAGGAGTGATCAGCCATCACAATAAGTGTGAACAGGTCCCCATGTTTCTTACAGTAACAGCTTATCATTCTTGTGCTGCAGAGACTCATAAATCATTCCTGCAGCATGGGATGGGTTTAACTAACAAGTTTTTTGGTCCAGGTGCCGTTATCAGGACCTGAACCAATCATGTCCTGAAATCAGTACTTAGATGAGAGTCTGTTGGCTAGAGCCATTATTATCACAATTGGTCAGTCTCTACAAGACTAGTTGACCACTTTGAATGCCAGAAAAGATCTATGATAAATGATGATAAAACCCCAAAGACTGCACCATAGGGTGAAATCTAATAGACAGTGTAACATTGGGCATGAGGGTATATAGAAGACTCTTTAGTTATGCAAATTAGGTCAAACACTAGTGCAGGATCCTCAGTAGTGCAGCTATCTCAACAAGTGCTGGAAACCGAAACTACCAATAGCATGCAAGTTGAGATATCTGTGAACCGCACTCCTGTTCTGGGAACGCTTCTATTCACAAAGTTAATTTGAACAGCGCATATTAAAATTGGATTGATTTCACTCTCCGGTCCATGAAAAAACGAAAGCTTACCGCTACCTTAATTAATTGTGCCACCATTAAAATCATTATTAGGCTACATAGAACTCATGGGCCGCCATAGTAAAACTCAGATTTATTCTATCCCACCCCCAATATATATATATATTTTCTAAAAGACAACTTTTATATCACAGCAGGCTCAGATACGGGTCAGCTGTAGTATACCTCTAAATAGTGCAGCACCATAAAACAGTAAAGCAATCAGGCAGCAGTTCTACACAGTGATAGTGATTACAGTGCAGTTACCTCCAATGACTCTTGTCACATATTCTCTGATTGAAGTCATTCCTTTTCTGTTTTCTATCTGTGTCCAGACCGCCATGAAGACTTCTTTCAACTCATCTTTGCACTTAAATTTCCAATCTTTATTAAAGTGTAACTGAAGCTTTAAAAAAAATTCTGATATGTCTTATTGAGTTGTCAAAAAACTAATAATAATTTTTATATAGCGCAATCATATTCCTCAGCGCTTACAAAACAGGGGAGAATGGATACAAAAGCAAAGATACAAAAACCACTGTTACATGCAGTAATCAGTTGATGAAGACAGTAGGGGTGCGCGGCCTGCTCTAACGAGATTACATACTACAAATAATGGGGTGATACAGAAGGTAAAGGGTCTGCAGAGGTGCACGGTATGGCGAGGTGGAGAGTGAGGGATCCTATACACACAGACAGTGGTCAGGCCATGTAGTAGCTGAATTGGTATGACTACAGGGGGTGGTTGATTGCGGCTAGCAGGGATTGCAGTCAGTAGGTCAGGGAGCATGTTATCAGGCGGAGTACAGAGGGGTTTGGTCTAGGGGATTTGTATGCCTCCCTGAAGAGGTGCGTTTTTAGAATATGCCTGTTTCAGGGATTGCCCGGATAGTTTGGGGTAGCGCATTCCAGAGGACTGGTGCTGTTATGAAGAAGTCTTGGAGGCAGGAATGAGAGGTTTGACTTAAAGGAGCACTGTATCTGATTTCGTTAGTGGAGCAGAGGACGCGGACTGGGTGGTGGATTGAGATGAGGGAGGAAATGTAGGGCGGCGCGGTGCTGTGGAGAGCTTTGTGGATGAGGGCGGTGATTTTGAATTGAATTCTATATTTGACAGGCAGCCAGTGCAGTGACCGGCACAGGGCAGAGGTGCAATGTAGTGACCAGACAGGAAGATGAGCCTGGCTGCCGCATTCAGAATGGATTGGAGGAGGGAGAGTCTGCTGCAGATCAGTGAGGATCCAGGCACTGAGACCCCTACCAAATGCTAAAATGAAGAGGCAGCCCAGTTGACTCTTTAAGACTCTCCCCGCATGAGTGTACAGGGCCAATAAAGAGTCCATGCACCACTTGCTGAGCAATTATGCCCATTTGTTTTAGCAATCAATGGGGGTCTCAGAAGTTCTTGGAAGGCTTAATTACACTTTAAATAGAAAAAATAAAAATTTCCTGTCAAACTCTGATGCAGAACGCTTTCTACGGAAAGAAAAGTAAACTAACACTTTTATGGTACCAAACGTAAAACAAATTCTTCCTACATCCCTGAGTAAGATAATCATCAGAAGGAAGCCTGGAACAAGTATAGACATGTTCATGAGTCTGACTTATGTGCTTGCTTGCTGAACAGGCAGAAAGTGCAATGCTTATGGAAAATAATGTATTCAAATAATGGAATATTGATGTGTGTGATGAAATACACTGATCGTAAAATCCAAACAGCTTACATTGAAATATCTCCTTATTACAGTTCTATTGTACAACAGAGTTTTCATGTGAAAGTAGTTGTTATAAAGTCAGGAGATCAAGACGAGTCACGCTGATGATATACTCACTTTTTCCTATTCATTTTACATTGCTATACGTATAATTGTTAATCATTACTTTATTACTAGTGTTTTATTAAAGTCGTAAACTATTGATGACCTCTCCTTAGGATAGGTCATGAATTGTAGATCAGAGGGGGGTCTACCGCCTCGGATCTCTGCTGATCAGCTGTTCACCGGGCCAGTGGTCAGGCTTGGTATAGCAGGCCATTCACTTCAATCAATGGAAACTTTGCCTGTAATATCATGCATGGCCACTGCAGTGAAAACAGAGCTGTCTGCAAAAATCAGCTTAGTGCATGAGCGCACCAGATGGGAGAAAAGCTGATCGGCAAGATCCCAAGTGGTGGACTTCTACCTACCTATCTATTATTGATAGTCCATTCTAAGGATAGGCCATCAATAGTTTATAACTAGAGATGAGCGAACGTACTCGGTAAGGCCGATTTCGCAATCGAGCACCGTGATTTTCGAGTACTTCACTACTCGGGTGAAAAGTACTCGGGGGCGCTGTGGGGTGGGGCGTGGCGTGGTGGAGTGGGGGGTAGCAGCGCGGAACAGGTGGGAGCTCTCTCTCTCTCCCTCTCCCCCCTACTCCCCTCTGCAACCCCCCGCTCACCCACAGCGCCCCTGAGTACTTTTCACCCGAGTAGTGAAGTACTCGAAAATCGCGGTGCTCGATTGCGAAATCTCAGGGATCTCAGAATTCACCAGTAGGACCCCCTTTTTTATGACCTTGCTTAACACCTAATGCTCTGCTAGTTCCTGGACTTTCGTGCAAGTTGGCTGTCTGGAGGAAAAAACGCTAAATATAAATATTATAAGGACTGATTTAGGAAAAATCAATCAAAGTTGTTTGTGTAGTCACTTGTAGTCGGCTGGTCAGAATGTCCAAAGTGGTCATGTTGGAATGAAGTTGGAGGCCAAAGTCTTGGTTGAAGAAGCTAAGAATTGACAGTGGTTGAAGATCACACAGAATGAGGAATCAGAGGAGTAAACGAGAGAGAATGATCAGAAAAAAGAGGTTAGAGCTCATGCACATGATTAATGAGGAAACACGGTACAACGATAAACCACTTAATTAGCATCACTCAGGTACTTCAAGTAAATTCGAGTAAAGCCTGGGTCTCTCTTGATTAACCTTCTGTCCTATGGAACGACAATGGACCATTGTCGTATTAACGATTGTTTTGCTACATACTAGTGATCCTCTGCCATGTGGAAATGGCAGTAAACGAGCACCAATCGACAATAGGAACTGGTAACAATGGGCTGATTCTCTGCCTGTGTAAAATGACCCTTAGATTCGTCTCAGAGAGTCTCACATGGCACAAGAGGGTGATAATAGACTACCTCAGATCACCACTGAGGACACTGAACAGAACTAAATTGCAGATAATCAGCAGAACTGTACCCTGCTGTCACACGCATTAAAAGCAGACGAGTGGGCATCCTTTTTAAAGGGGTTATCCAATGAATATTTCACAAATCAAAGGTCCTGAAAAGCTGTAAATAGCTGTTTTAGGGTGTATTCTCATGTAAAAGGTACTGGCTTGCATCTGAGACTCTGCTCAGCTGCGGCTGCCAATAGCCGCACTATCTTGCCAACCTTATAGGCAAGATCTTGCGTCCATTGGCAACTATGGCCGGGTGATATTGAAGCTGCAAGCCAGTATTTGTTGCATAGAAATTCACGCTTAGACTAATCTGCTGCATTTCTAGCATAAAAATTCATTTCTTATCATCTTTTGCTTCCAACTGCTGATCTAGGGGCGGGCTTTGAACAGAATCAGCCTCCTTCTCCCTCTGGCAGCTGGCAATATAGTCTTTTCTTACTTTACAATCCAGCATTGCAATTCTAACAAACTGAGAAACAGGATTATTCTTAGCTACATTGCTATGTTACTGTAGAGGATCTGGTCCTTCCCAGACAAGTAGAAAGCTTTTCTTATTAACTGCTAGAGGATCACTAAAGAGAGAACTGGGTATGGTAATAGGGAAGCTGACTGAGCATGTATATACACTAGCACTTAGCTCATTAAGTGGACAGGCACATTGCTATACAATATGAACACCAGGTGGCACCATAATATGTGCTTGACCACCCCTCCGTTCACTCGAGGGTACTTTGGACTCCCATTCCCAAGAAAGGTAGGGGCTCTAGTTGTTGGATAAGAGATAACTTGTTATGGTGGCTCAAACCATCTAATTTCTGGATGATCTCTTTCTTTCTTACTGACAGTTGAGGCTGGTGGCTTTTAATCTCCTATTTTGGCCAGTGCAGAGGGAATTTCTGCTGTAGCCGTTTGTCTTGTAACCAGAGACATCCTGATCAGAGGCTTATGAGAAAGAGGAAGTAAAATTGATAGATGAACCCCTGGAAAAGGGAAATTCTTTATCCTATTTTTCATAGTTCATTTTTAATTTCTATAAGAGACAGAATATGGTCAAAGGGCTAGGATAAGGTAGGGACTCCAGAGATTTGGTTTTTCAATTTTTGTATAATTTGCATATTTAATATATGTCCTATTGGGATGTATGGAAGTCATTGAGAAGAGGCTCACTGTATCACCCAGAGAGCAGAGCAGCAGCAGAGTGCCTATTACTCTAGAAGACTGCACATTTATTACTTGGTTGGCCTTTGCTTCATTGAGCACTATTACTGGGGGAAGCGAGGAGGAACTAAGAGCTACCCCTGCAAGAACTGCTAATTACCATGGGGTTCAGCAACATGACTAAGGTGGCTTTGTAAGGATGAGTGTTCGGAGTATGCACGTAGGCGAAGCTCTGAAAGTATGTGTAGAGGCAGAGGCGTAACATGAAGCTTCTGGGCCCCAATGCAAAATCTGTAACAGGGACCCCCAACTATAATGCTTTATCGATACTACTAGGCTTACTGTATGGAGAAGATAGGCCTTATGGGCCCCCTAAGGGTCCTGGGCCCGGTGCAACCACATCCCCTGCACCGCCTATAGTTACACCCCTAGAGGACAGTCTGTAGTATGTGCAGACGACACTTACGGTACATTGAAGTATGCAGCTCTAATTTGACGAAGGACAGTAACCAGGAAGATGGAAGTGCCTTGCCGTTCCGAGAATTGAGACATTTTGTTAGTGTGGAATGCTGGTCAAAAAGTTTCTTTGTTGGGCATGTACTTAAGATTTTGACCCCTCCTCAACACGTACTCATTGATTGGTGAGTCTACTGAATGCATATATATACCTGTGAGCAGTCTTCAAGTGAACACCCGCTGCTCCCTGGTATCTTCGAAGACCAAAACCAGCTAGAGACCGCAGGAGCGAGTGTTCTTTCAAAGACCAGCAGGGATTGTTCAGTCAAGGATCGCTGGTACATATTTATGTGTTTTTGTAAACCAATGAGGGAAGGCGAAAATGTTCATAAAAAGGCAGAAGCATTCAGTATGAGACGTACACTGAACAAGTTCACAGCTCCCTGCAAAATCATTGGCTGGTTGTTGAAAGACAATGATTACCAGATGATAGTTAATCAAGCAGCGACTATTTTTAGGTAAGCTGAAATGAAGTGATCAGTGACCGAATTCTTGCTCGTCACCCGGTTGATGGCCATGTATACATGATACAACTATTGCTTACATTCGCTCTATCGAATGACTATTCAGGCGATAGTCGTCCTGTGTAAAGCCAACTTTTGGCGATCAGTTGACTGATTGTTACTAAGGGTATTGTCCTAGATGAACATTGAAGCATATAGAAGGTTGAGTTCTAGGTCGCTACTACTGTTCTGCTTCAATTCTTGCAGCTGCTATTGCTAAATGATAAAAATGTGTAAAGTTTTTAGAATATTTTGGACCGCAACCTCATTGCATGTGCCCAGTCATAACTCAGGACTAATATTAGCTTCATTATCAGAAATTAATAGCCCTACAGAGAGTTTATAGCTGTGAGTCATCCAGTATTTTGCAACAGATTGGCAGTACTATGCATCTATCTGAACCCAATAATGGAGCTTGCTTCTGATTGACTTCCTGGTACGTGCTACAAACATGCACTGTGCATTACTAAAGCTATCTATCATTGAAGCGGCATGGTCGTATAGTCCTATTTTTGCTTGTCTACACATCCATAATTAAGTGGACAAGTTGGAAAAGGGGCATTTTTAAAGGACCTAATGACTTTGTCGTTAACCTCCCAGTACATTTGGAGAATTCAGGCTGAGAGAAATAGAATCAATCATAATGTCAACTAATCTGCGAAAACCATGTGTATAAATGGCAGATATTGGGCGCTCATCCAATAACAGCATAGTAGTCATGACTCTTTTGGACTGTTAGGCAGCAGGGTGCCTGCTGTCATACGGTGCCTTATTCTTCTTGCTCAACATTGTTTCACAGTTAAAACGATTGCATTACCTTGTAAATTGCTAGCATTTCCTAGAAATTTGCCTCTGTAAATGAGGTATTGTTCAGCAGCAGCAGAGGCCCCAGCATTTCCGAACTAGCTTCTGTACTTGGAAGGGATGATTAAATGGTCCAGGATAGGCTGATCTTCCACTTATTATATTACTTATAGTAACATGGTGTGTAAAGCTGAAACATAGACCTATGTCCATCTAGTTATGTCTATTACCTCCAATGTTGATCCAGAGGAAGGCAACAAAAAAAAAAACAATAAGGTAGAAGCCAATTTTCCCATTTTAGGGGCTAAAAACTCCTTCCGATCTGGGAATCAGAACAATCCCCGGATCACCGACCCTTCTGAAGTAATTAGTGACTATAACATGTAATATTGTAACTCTCAAGAAAGGCTTCCAGGCCCCTATTGTACTGTTTTAGTGAGTTTGCCATCCCCACGTTGTCAGAGAGTTCCATAGTCTCACTGCTCTTACAGTAAAGAACACCCTTCTATTTTGGTGCAGAAACCTTCTTTCCTCTAGATGTAGAGGGTGCCCCCTTGTTACAGTCACAGTCTTGGGTATAAATAGATAGAGGGAGAGATCTCTGTATTGCCCCCTGGTATATTTATACATAGTTATTAGGTCGCCCCTCAGCCGTCTTTTTTCTAATCTAAATGACTCCAAATTTCACAATCTCTCTCGGTATGTAGCCCACCCATTCCATTTATTAACTTAGTTGTCCACCTTTGAAGCAGCTAAAGATCTGATATTTCCTTCTTCAGTACCAGTGCCCAAAACTGTACACAATATTCCATGTGTGATCTGACCAGTGACTTGTAAAGAGGAAGAACAATGTTCTCATCATGCGCCCCTAGACCTCTTTTGATGCACCCCATGATCATATTTGCCTTGGCAGCAGCTGCCTGACACTGGTTACTTCAGTTATGTTTACAGTAATCCCCAAGTCCTTCTCCATGTCAGTGTTCCCCAGTGTTTCCCATTTAGTGTGTAATGGTGACATGTATTTCCTCTGCCCATGTGCAGAACCTTACATTTATCAATGTTAAACCTCATAATCCCCTTTTCTGCCCAAACCTCCAGTTTATTCAGATCCATTTGCAACTGTTTATTTTTGTCTTCCTCTGAATCAACATTGCCAGATAATAGGCTGAGCTTGATGAGCATATGTCTTTTTTCAGCCTTATATCGTATGTTACACTGTTAAAGGGGTTATCTGGGAACATTTGTTTTTTTGAAAAAGCCACTCAGCCTGCTGTATTAAAAAAAAGAAAATATATACTCGTCTTCCACTATTGCCATTTCAACGTCACCAGCTCCCGATTGGTCTTTACTTCTGGGCGTAGAACACTGATGTCACCGACACCAGATCCCGTGACCGATGCAACTATTCACCGACTTAGGGGAGTCGCTGCTTGGTTGCAGTGGTCACATGGCCCTGGTGTCAGTGATGTCATCGCTGTCTCCCTGCACCTGGAAGACCAGCAAGGACTTGGTGTCATCGAAATGGCAGCAGTGGAAGAGCGGGGAAGGGGAGTGTATCTTTTATTATTTTAGTACAGCAGGCCAAGTGGCTTTTTGAAAAAAGAAATGTCCCTGGATGACCCCTTTAACCTTTTGCACTCCAATTTTGGATTCAGGGTTTCCTAGGGGGCTTTCTCTTTCTGCCATTATACAATAGCGCTATCTGCTGGCTAGAGCCAATACTGCAGTATGGGACATGCTGGAGAGGCCCATCGACAACAGAGCTGCCAGAAATCTACAGTAAGAATACCCTGCCGGATGTCTTCCGACATCAGAGCTGTACAGCCTTCAATCATAACGTCTTCATACGTCAGACAGTGGATTGGAAAGGGTTCATGTAGCAGGTCTACACTATTTATGTAGAACTCAATTTGTATACTTAGAACGGCCGCCAAACGATTATTTGGCAGCTGCTACATCTGTAACTCCCAGTCATCTGTTCAAATAGCCAACTGCCTACGTATTACTAGTCCATTTATGCAATGCCTGCGTGAAACTAGCCTAAGTGAATCAGACAAAATGTACTATGCATTGATAAATTCAACCAACGTCAACATTTGCATGGAGTTTGTATGTCCTTCATGTTTTTGCAGTTGGTTCCTCCTATTGCTTTAGTTTCCTTCCACCATTGGAAAATATACTGATATGTTATTGACTTTCTATTAAATTATCCTAGTATACGTCTGATATAATGACAAATTATATTGGGAGCCTCACTGATGTAATTGTCATCTGTTTACTGCAATATACACAGAATGACCACCTTGCGACTGGCTTTCTACACCGTGGTAACCCCATAAAACCGCAGCCACCTGACGCAATACATGGCCGAACGATCTTGCTGATAATCCTGACAAGATCATAGGGGTTATTGGCTGCCACGGATAGCCATGGTTTTTGATGTATTTGGTTACCCCAGTGTGGAAACCCAGCCTGTTAGAGAAACCCAACTCGTAGCATGTCCAACCTACTTTGGCATTCAGAACTTCATCAATTTGTCATGGTATAGATTCTACTAGGTGTTGAAATCTTTCTGCAGGAATATTGGCGCATGAGGACAGGAGAACGTCTTGCAGTAGCCACAAATTAGATGGAGGTACTGATATCCTCTGAATAGATGACAGGGAGGGTTCATCAATTCATACTGCTTATGTAAAATTCTGACTCTTCCATCAGCATGGTATAACAGGAACCTGGATTCATCGGAAGAGACAATGTATTTCATTCATGCTCCACTGGGTAATATGCAAGTAAGGGAGATGGAGTAAAACCTCCACAGTGCCACTTATTGTAAGGCAACATTCCTTCAAGTCAATGTTAGACTATTTATACAAGTCTTGTAACAATGACCGTGAATTGAAAGCAAAGCCAGACTCCATGCACAGACAGCTGTTTCGGGGTCTTTGCCCCTCATCAGTGTGCAGCAGGATTCAGGCTTTGCTAGAGAGAAGCCTGTGACGTGGGTCAGAAACGCTTAGACAGTAATGGCACTTTGTAATTGTCTTATTGAAAAGGGGTTGTTCTGCAACAGAAAGGAAGGCTCCATAGGGAAACATGGGCTAGAAAACCTTGCAAATCGTGGCAATATTTAGCAACCCGTGATTTTTAATTTTTTTTGCAATGGTAGTGATGTCAGTGGAGAGTCAGAGTACAGCCAACCAGGAGTGGGAGCGAGGGAGCTGACAGCAGTCACTGCTTGGTATTAGTCAGTGAATGGCTGTGATTGGCGCATCAAGTGCTGGCTCTGATTGGTTGAGCCACGGCGCTGGAGAACCAATCAGAGCAATCTCTTGCTGGAGGCGGGGTTTTCAAATGCTGTTACCAGCAGGACATGTTCTGTTGGCACTGACAACTGCACGGAAGCCTGCAGGAACGCTGGAGAGTAGTGGGAGGAACCCACACGGCGCCTGCTAGGTGAGTATTGCTTTTTTCCTTTTTTTCACGTAGTGAGGGTAGGGCGTAATTTTGGGGTAGGTTTTACTTTCGGGGAAACACGGTATGTATTAGTGAACTAATATTTTGTTCCAATAATTGCATATTTTGCATATTTTGAACCAAAAGTATCTTTTATAAAAGCAATTTGCACAAAATGAAACATAATCTACTTTTCCAGTGTCTCCATGTATAAAGTATACAAAACCTAGCACAGTGAGGAACACTGAAGTATGTAGCATAGAAACTGAAGGGTTGTAGCACGGGCAAAGGTATCACTTTGGTTGAGCGAGGAATTTATGAGAAGGTCATTGTATTCACAGAAGTTGATTAGTCTCTCCTGCTTCATTCTGTTGCTGAGCCTATGTAGTCTCCAATTACCAGCAGTATAGTGTATCTTACTTGATAGCCCTGTAAACCTTAGAATATGCTCGTCGCAAAGCTTTTCAATTTTTTGCTTTTTATTTTTTTCTGAATCAATCGGAGCATAAACCTGCCTGTCTGTACAGACTATGCCGTTTCTTCTTCATTGTTCATGAGTCACATTAGATGGCATCAATAGTCAGGGTCTCCTTACCAACCAGTAGTACATTTGGAACACATGGTATAGGTAAATAAATTGCATTATAATGATGTTCTCAACTCTTCTTCCCTTTACAGTTGGGTTTTACCACACGTGGGCTGGATTCACACGTGCATGGTTGATGCAGTTGTTTGAGCCATAGCCATATGGTAGATGAGGAGTCTTGTGATAGATTTGCATTGGTGTACAGTAGCTAGAAATTGCATGTCTATGGGTGGCTTTATAAAGAAGACCCCCAGCCAGGGGCATCTTAGGCAGGATGGGAAGTCAACTTACCACTTTATAGAGAGATAGATTGTGTGGTGGGGCGAGAGTCCACCACTGTTGGGTGCCTTCAGCAATATGCTTGCTATCGAGCATGGCCAAAACCATGGCCCTGGCTTGTTGGATCACCAAACGTACCACATTGGTGCAGTAGATGTAACAAAACCTTTGTTCGGGTACACTTTAGTTTCAGTTTGGTTATCTTTTAGGCACCAGCCTTGACCTTCATAAATGCAGTCAAAAAAAGCAGATGCCACAGACTCTCTAACACTACAAATCTCTGTCAGTGGTGGTAACCTCCAGACACCTAACACCTACAAACACGCCTAGTCGCTACAGCTACTATGGAGTGTCCTCGCTCCTCTGCATGCATGTTCAACATTTTAGTGCTCCAACTATACAGGCCGAATCTCTGTTCCACATTTTAAAACCATTGATCTGTCACCAAGTGACACCTAGACCCTCTTCTGCTAGTCCCACTCTGCATCACCCATTAAACAAGGCAGACACCTAGGGGCACAAGAAAATTTTAATATAAGGTTATTCAAACATAAGTTCAACACAAATCAAAGATTATACATTTCTAACACCATCCTTTATCTACATGGACAACTATCGTCTGAATAGTTGCTCAAAATAGTCACTAAAGCGTATAAACGAGTGATTGTTTGTCACTTGTTCAATTTCGCAATCGCTAAACAAATTGTTGGGAGCATTTACCCAGGCTGAAATATTGTTTTTCGACTATTTCGGGGGCGTGAGGTTCTTTTGCAGGTGTGTACTTGAAATTTTGACCCCTCCCCAATGCTCAATCATTGGTTACCGAGCCCTGAACGCATATAAATGCCTGCTAGTGGTTTTCGAGTGAACACTTGGTGCTGAGGTCTCCCGCTGGACCAATACCAGGCAGAGACTGTAGTAGTGAATGTTTCGAAGACCAGCAGGTACTGTTCAGGTGAGGATCACATATTTATGTGTTTTTGAAAACTAAAGAGCACTAAGTGGCAGGGCAAAATGTTTAAAGAAAGGCGGGAGCCAATCAGTATTTGGTGGGAGGCGCACACTGATCAAGCACACATTTACCAGTAAAGTTGTTGGCTAGTCCTTGAAATACAACTAACTAATCAAGCGGTGACTATTTTTAGGTGAACGAATTCTCACTCATAAGCCGGTTGGTGGCTGTGTTGATTATTTGGATGATAGATATCCCATGTAAACCAACTCTAAGTTCCACTTGTCCCAATACCCAGTCCATTGGCAGACAGAGATGGTAGAGAACTACTACATAGGGCTTATTTTAGGGCTATTACTGTAGGATTTCCTACTGTAAAAGTTGCATCACACCACACGAAAACCACGTTTTCATGTGATGTGATGCAACCGAAAGGAAGGCTCCATAGGGAAACATGGGCTAGAAAACATCACAAATTGTGGCAATATTTAGCAACTCGTGTTTTTTTTTTTTCTTGGAATGTAGCAGGGTACAAAACATTGCTAATGTGAAGGAACTAGTGATGAGCGAGCATACTCGCTAAGGGCAATTGCTCGAGCGAGCATTGCCCTTAGCGAGTACCTGCCCGCTTGAGAGAAAAGGTTCGGCTGCCGTCGGCGGGCAAGAAGCGGCGGGGGAGATCTCTCTCCCTCTCTGCCCCCCGCTCCCCCTGCTCACTGCCGCAACTCACCTGTCACCCGCGCCGGCAGCCGAACCTTTTCTCTCGAGTGGGCAGGTACTCAATGGGCAATGCTCACTCGAGCAATTGGCCTTAGCGAGTATGCTCGCTCATCTCTAGAAGGAACCCATTGGAAACCATGGGTTTCATATACATGCAATTTGTAGCACTTTTGCATTGCGAGAAAATTGCACCATTTTGTTGTCTGTGTGAAACTGGTCTTAGTAAGGCTGCATGTCCACGGGCGATGATCCACCGGCGATAAATCGCCATCAGATCTCTGTGTGTGAAGCTTTCCCGCTCGAGGGATCTAAATGACAGCATGCCACGATTTTCCGCCGTGTCCTATCTGTTAGATAGGCTCACTGCAAAGACCTGACAGCGCTCCCCCCTCCTCCCCCGTGGCGGAATATTCCATCACGGCTGTGGACAGGGGACCTAAGAAAATATTAAGTTGCCCCTAAATATCAGTGGCCCCCCTTATATACTGGGCCCCTGTGCAGTTGCACAGTTAGTACATATGGAATGTCCACCCCCTGACCCAGCCTTCGGTAACATTGGGAATATGCTGGAATGCTAAAGCAAAGAAATGGGATGAGAAAGCAAAACTAAGAAAACAAGTTAAAAAAGGCGCCCTGATTATTTGTAAGATTTTCAGTTTTTTTTTTAAGAGCTTTATATGGTTTTCCAGGCTTCCGTAAAGTCATCCGTTACATTCCTTTATTCATTAGGGTAGTTATTTGTACTGGAGCTGTGCGGCGGCCTCTATAGCATGACATTACAGCACAGCTTGTCAGCCTTCACTCTGAAAAAAAAAGGCTAGAAATGGTTTAAAATTGCATTTTAATTGAAACTAGCTAGACGTGCCAATTGGGAGTAGGGGAAAACTTTTCATGGCCTGGCATGATTTTCTTCTGCACAAGGGAAAAAATATTTACTTTGGATGTAAGTCCAAGTTTGAACATTCATGCCACGGGTTTCTTCTCACTTTATGGTAAATAAAACATTAAAATGTTACACATTGCCCAGAATCTCTGCCAGCTTTGCTCATGCTTTGATACAATAGTTGCGCTATATACGTAAGAGAATTAACACGACATGGATAAATCCACCTGATATAAGGATTCAGAGAAGATTGCTAGTATTTGCATAAATTTCTTTTTTTTTTTATTTGTCGGGTTTTAATGTGTCACATAGTCCATGACACCAATTTTCCATCTCTGAACTAAGACTCTGTTACAGTGTTTCCCCCCTTGACATGGCCTGTGCCACATTGAGACCAGAGCAGCCCCAATATGTCTAAGCGCATTACTTTCCACCTGACAGATAAAAGCTTTTCGTATAGATTCTTGGAGAATATCTGCTCTCTGGAGCGTTTGTCTGCTGCTTTGATACTTGACAATTAAAGCCAGGAATGGCAAGGAACGCCCCTCCCCGAGCTCTGTGTGCTGTGGCTAGGGATTGACCTTGAATTCCCTCTTCTGTATGAAATCACCTCACCTGCCCCTGATTTCTGTTTGCAGGAAGCACCGAGCACATACTGTACATAGACCTACATCCAATCCTAGACCCTCCGGAATACAATATGCATTAAGTGGTGGAGCTCGTTAATTGGCATCCTGCAGAATGGCATCGCTGTATGTCATATCGCTGCAGTTAGAATGGACTGGCTCCCTCCTGCATTCCATACATTCTGCACTTCCATTAATCATCTGCCAAAGCGGCTCTCTGAATTTCAGGCCGATAATAGGGATATTCTACAAATTTGTAGGACTGTGTATACCATAGCTATGATTTCTTATTTTTTTTTGTTCTTGCTTTCCGATAACCTTTTTTATAGTCTTTGAAAAAAATAAATAAATAAAAATCACAGAAAATGGCCATATACTTACTGATATACTGATGCAAGAGGACAGGTAATGGCAGCACATGCACCAACATGCAGACAGCCAAACTGCTATATAGAGGAGCAATTGCACAGGTGCAAGGTACTGATGAATACTGGCTGCATCTCCTGTTTTCTCACCCATTCCGATGGCCGGGCTGCGTTGTATATACACCGCAGCCTGGAATACCACGGCTGGTATTAACCGCTGCTAAATTCCCTCCCCCTCTCCGCCTCTTGCCGGCAAAGAGAGAGAGTGGGAGATTAGCAGAACTAGTGTGCTAGACTCCCTTCCCCTCTTTGCCCTTTGTCAGCTGTCAGCAAGGGGAGGGTGCAGGACGTGGCGGGAGCTTAGTACAGCTAGTTGTGCTAAACTCCCTCCCCAACTTATGGGAGCTGCCAGCAAGGGGAGGGATTTTAGCAACGTGAGCCACTGCTAAACTCCCTCCCCCTTCCCTTTTCCCATGGCTCTCATAATGTTATGCTAATAAGCACCGGGCCCACATGAAGGTTACCAAAGATAGGGAACACCAGGTGAAACAATTACTAATTAACACCTCTCCCTATCTTCTACAAAGGAAGATGACAAAGGACCTATCTGAGTGGAAACATCACTCCAATAGGGGGCAGCCCAGCGGTCTTCGGATCTAGGCTGCTCCTAGAACCCATGCACCCTGGATAGAACACATATACATGTCACCACTGACAGGAACAACTGGACAGAGTAAGAAGACACACAGAGGCAGAATCACACCATACAGCAGCCAATACACAAACACTAGTAGCAGATGTGAATACTATAAATGTCAGGTATTTGTTGACATTTTGGCCAAAATATAGAAGCTAGTGGGCCACGTCATGGCTCCTGGCTATACCACTAGTGCCTACACTAACCAGGAGTCCAGCTACATAACCAAACAAAACCCAAAACACAAACCTTTCAGGCAGCCACTACACATAGAACCTGATCACACCACACAGAGAGAGAATGAGAACAAAGACAACTGACCACACCCACACCTGGGAAGACAGCTTTTATGTGTACTAACCTAGAGTGATTGGCTGACTGGTGACACACCCACACCCAGCCAACACAATTCTCCACGCCTGAGCGGGAAAACTCCAGAGAACGCGTAGTACAACAGATCTCAGGAGACAGATGTGACACGTAAGCTCCCATAGGAGTTTATGGGAACGGCTGGCATATTCCCACAAAAGATAGGACAAGTCCTATCTTTTCCGGGGTCGCGTGAAAGTGGCCGGCCGGAATGTGCACCGTGTGCGTTATCTTTTCCGGCCAGCTGATTTTATACACTGGAAATTCACCAATCTGAACAAATGCATTGAAATCCAATACATCAGATAGTCACGATTTTTGGCCGGCGTTTGATCGCAGCAAAATAGATGCAATAAAATGCTTGGGTGAAAGAGGCCTTATATAGAAGGGGGTGGCTGCTTAGTACTTATTCCTGCACTAAAAAAGGTATATACAGGGTGTTAGGCCACATAGTACATCATGCAGGTTCACAACCTATTAATAACACCATATTTAATTTTTTTTTTATAGTCTTTGCTATCAGCTATAAGCCAGAATTTACTGCTTTTGTATCACTGGATAGGGCCTTAGTATGAGTATATGCGTAGAGTTTTAAATTGTTAGGGTGACTAGCCACTACAGTTTTTTTTCACTGCGAAATTCGCAGCGTTTTTTTGTTTCTGCAGGGGTCTATGGGACTCATAATGTTAAAATCGCGATCGCGCAAAATCGTAAATTACCGCGAAATCGCGAATTTGCGCGATCGCAATTTTAACATTACAAGTCCCATAGACCCCTGCAGAAAAAAAACGCTGCAAATTTTGCAGTGAAAAAAAACTGGAGTGGGTAGTCACCCTTATTTAGGGAATAATATGCAGTACTGTACAAAATAAGAATGCTTTCAATAATAGCAAATGTTAATAGTTTATTTTAGTCAATTAGCAGAATTCAAAGTAAATGAGTAAAAGAAAAAAGTAAATCCAATTAGTAACTGGTGTGAGCAGCCTTTGTCTTAGGCTACATTCCCACGAACGTATATCGGTTTGGTTTTCACGCCGAGCCGATACACGTCGTCCTCATCTGCAGGGGGAGGGGAGGATGGAAGAGCCAGGAGCGGGAACTGAGCTCCCGCCCCCTCTATGCCTCCTCTCCGCCCCTCTGCACTATTTGCAATAAAAGGAGGCGGGATGGGGGCGGGGCTAAGTTCTGAGAATTAGCCCCGCCCTTGTTCCGCCTCTCCCCATTGCATTTATACATACAGATGATCGCTGAAAAGATAGCTTTTGAGTGATCATTTTTGCATAAACTACTGCTTGGTACTATTAATACCAATTAGTAGCATGTGAGTTGCCAGGAGCTGTAGTCAGGGAACAGACCACCCGCTGTTCTCTGAATAAATTCCCTTTGTTCTGCCAAGGGACTGACAGCTGAGACAATGTAATCAGCTGTAATCAACTCTCCCCAGGCAGAACACAGCGTGCGGTCCTGCTTATCAGCTGTTCTGCTGAATGATGGATTTCATGCTGAACTGGTTTTCATCTTTCAGCAGAAAACTGAAAGGTGGGTACATTTATACGTAACGATTATCGCTCAAAAGATGGCTTTTGAGCGAATTTTGAGCGATAATTGTTCTGTCTAAATGGGTCTTTAAAAACAGCATCAATTCTAGTTACACAGTTTTTGAAGAACTCAGCAGGGAGGTTGTTTCAAACACCTTGAGGAATTAGAGCTCCTTCACAGGGGTGTATTTGCACCTGTTTATGTGTGCAGAAATACGCTTGCGCAAACCATAGGTAATAATAGAACCCATCAATTTCAATGGATTCACTCACATTAGTCTTTTATGCGTGTACTTTTCCGTTAGGCAAAAAAATACCCAACATGCTCTGTTTTTGTGCTCATTATATACGTCACCTCTCCGGCAATGTTCAGGGTGCCGCTGCAGCTTCTTCTCGGCCTCCGGCTGTTTCTCTTCATAATCTTCTGGCCAGGGATTGAAAAATCCTTGCCTCCTGGAAGCGCTGGCTGTGATTGGCTGACACTTAGCTAATCATAGTCAGTACTTCCAGAAGGCGGGGATTTTTCAATCCCTGGCCAGAAGATTATGAAAAGAAACAGTGTCGGGACCCGGGGTGAAGCTGCTGCGGCGTTAGAGAGCGCTTCTAAGGTGATGTATGTGTATTTTTTTCCTGCAGCTGGGGCTTAGATTATAGCTTTGACAGTAGGATTTCCTACTGTCAAAGTTTCATCGCACCGCATGAAAACCGTGTTTTCAGGCGATGCAACAGAGAGGAAGGCTCCATAGGGAAGCATGTCAGGTTGTCGCATGCTACAAAACATCGCATGTGTGAAGTAACCCATAGGAAGGCATGAGGTTCTCATACATGTAGCATGGTAGCAACGTGGCAAAATCGCGCAACTTTGTCACCAGTGAGAACGAGGGCTAAACAGCAACCATACCCCCTTGCACATCTAAGTTAATAAGCGATTAAGCAAATGCAAGGAATGACATAAAATAAGAAAAGAAGCATTACTTACCTGCTCAACCCCACATCACTCTAACATTGTCAATCCTGCCCTCCCTACGCATATATCTATATTACTCCCCAAATGCACACCATTTGCAACCTGTTTGGATTTACTCATTCCCGGTGATTGGTTATTTGTAGTTTGTAGAGTTGAGCGGGCATACTCAATAAGGCAAACTACTCGAGCGAGTAGTGCCTTATTCGAGTACCTGCCCACTCATCTCTTAAGATTCGGCTGCCGGCGCGGGTGACAGGTGAGTTGTGGCGGTGAGCAAGGGGGGAGCGGGGGGGGGGAGAGAGATCTCCCCTCCATTCCTCCCCACTCTCCCCCGCCGCTCCCCGCTCCCTGCCGGCACCCGAATCTTTAGAGACGAGCGGGCAGGTACTCGCATAAGGCTCTACTCGCTCGAGTAGTTTGCCTTATCGAGTATGCTCGCTCATCTCTAGTTATTTGGTTTGGCTGGTTCACGGTCATTGGTTGTTTAGGTTGGTTCGTGTAGAAGGGGGGAGTAATAGGTTAATATGCCCTCCCTACTAGTCTTTGCTTACTTGGTTGGTGACATTTCATATATCCCACATAAGCATTGCACCTAATCACTGACCTTCAATGTCTCATGCCATATACTGCTGAGGCCAGTGATTGGCTGCAGTTATCATATATATGGGGTATATGGCTTCTTTCACACGAGCGCATATTGGCCGGCATTTTCACGCCCCCAATATACGCTTCCATCTGGGGCGTAGAAGCATGTGAAATCTAATGTTTGTGCGCCCGTTCACATGGCATGAGGCCCGGAGCATATGCACCGAGCTCACCATCCATCACAGGCTCCCCTGTCCTCTCCTCCCCGCTCGTTCTTTGCAATGGGAGGGGGCAGGGGCAGAGCTAAGCGCCTTCCCGTCCCGCCTCCTCCCATTGATGGCTATGGACAAGGGGCAGGAAGAGGGCAGGAGCTTAGCACCGCCCGCGTCCTGCCCCTTGCACACAGCCTGCAATGGCAGGAGGCAGGCCAGGCCGGCACTTAACTCCACCCCCGCCCCACCCCTCCCATTGCAGAGATCAGTGGGGAGGAGAAGAATGGTGAGCCTGCACAGGGGGAGGAGAGCAGAGGGAGGGAGTTTAGCAGCCACAATGCTAAACTCCGTCCCACCTATGGCCGCTGCTATGGGCTCCCATAGGAGCCCATGCAGTGGCCGACGTATTCCAGCCCAAAAGATAGTTCAAGGACTATCTTTTGGGCCTGACATAAAAACGCCCGGCGCTTTTACGTCTCAGTAATACGCCCATGTGATCTGATGCATTGGAATCCAATGCATCAGATCACAGCGTATATCGGCCGGCCGGCCGGCCAACATGCGCTCATGTGAAAGAAACCTATGGAATATTACTATGGCATCCAAGTAAACAAAGGTGAAGAGGACCAAAGTGATGGCACCTGAGTTGCAAAGGATCAGGCAAGTGCTTCATTTCTTGCATTATGCCATTCTTTGCATTTGCCGATTATGTTTTAAATAACTTAGCCAACCCCTTTAAGTAATTTGGTAGGCATCCTGGATCTGGGTTTTGGCTGGCACTGTTGACTCTAAGTGAAATGAAATTTGAATATATGGTAATTGCGAAGAGTATCTTCTAACCATATTGCCCATTCCAGTGAATAACAAGTCCGGCCCATCTCTATAAACATAGTCTTGTTTCCCATAATTGTTCATTATTAGCCTATAAACAAATGAATGTTTATTAGCCAGTGTTCCTAAAGTGTACTAATGATGTTGTGACATGTTTATGGGTCAGTCATTGCTGGGATCGTGGTGTACTATCCGCAGTGTGATATGTTTATAGGTCAGCCCTCTGTAGACCACAGTGTTCTAATGGCAGAGTGACACGATTAAACAATTGTGTGAAGCAGCTTTTGTTCTTTTTATTTCTTCTTATTTGTTTTTTGTTCCCGTTGAAACAAAAATGTAAATGAATAATATTTGATTTAAACTAAAAGCAAAAAATAAATAAAAATGGCCTACCTGAAGCCAATGACTTCTGCATCTGGCCTTCTGCTTTGTGTTTGGAGTTTCCAGACTATAACAAGCATTTAATACTAAACTATTTCATTATAATTGACCGCAGAGTTCTGTCAAACAAAAGGTTCTCTCCAGAATTTTGCAAGAAAAAAAAAAATTAAATAAATAAAAGCAAATCCATAAAACGGGTTATTTTCACCTAGGGCCACATCAGCTTTAGGGCTTATTCAGACGGGTGTATATCGGTTGGTTTTCGCGATATACGGCGTCCCTCTCTGCAGAGGGAGGAGGCTGGAAGAGTTGGTAGCAGTGCACTGAGCTCTCGCCCCCTCTCCGCCCCTCACCACTGTTTGAAATGGGAGAGGATGGGGGCGGAACTCCTATTGCAAACAGTGGCGAGGGGTGGAGAGGGGACGAGAGCTCATTGCACCAGCTCCTGTCCCGCCTCCTCCCCTTGCAGAGAGGGGCAGCGTATATCGGCCAGGCGTGAAAACCCGACCGATATATGCCGATCTGAATAAGCCCTTATGGCTGCCTTCAAAGGGCCGGTTATAAACCTCATTCACAAAGGCGTATTTCACGTGAGTTTTTCACGTGTTTTTTTTGTTTGTGAAAAAAATCCCAACATGTCCTATTTTGGATGGTATTACGAGCCAAATTGTCCATTGAAGTCAATGGGAAGGCTTGACTGCATATTTATGCATGAAGACAGGAGAAATCTATGGGAGCTTTTGCTTTTTTTTTGCACACGTGAAAAACTCGTGTAAGGGCTTACTCACATGATTCTATTTGTGTGCAAAATCTGTGCGTGCAACGCAAAAGAAAATAACGCAACATGCTCTATTTTGGTGCACATTTGGGCACCAAAGGCACCATAGGAGTGCCTATGGGCATGCGCAAATGTGCACCTGATAACTGCGCTAGTGCACAATGAACTGCCCAATTTTGCCATCTGAAGGAGCCTTTAACGTGCACAAAAAAAAATGCAAGAACGCCGAAGTACACATAAAATATGTAAGTTTTGTGCTGTGAAATACGCCCATGTGAATGAGCCCTAAATGTAACTACTGCGTAACATGGCCATGGAGCTCTCTGCACTATGATGGGGTCTCTCCCCTTCCACCTCTTTAGTATTGAGCTTCCTACCTTGATGGGTGGCTAGGGTGCCTGGGTAGGGCTATCAGAGCTGTGTAGCCAATGGTGTGGAGGTGTACCGGAGTTCAGAAGCCAAGATGGCAGCAGCTCCCTGTGCTGGTGCCTCCTCCCTTGCCCCCCTCTGCCAAACACTGGCAGCATCTGAAGAAAATGGAGAGCCAGTTCTGCTGTGTTCAGACCTAGTGGGCCACGAAAAATGACAAGGTGGGCGGAATTCGGCCCACGGGCCTTGGGTTTGACACACATTGCATGATAGATGAAAAAATCAGCATATGAAAAATTAAAAATAACAGTATCTTGAGCAATACCGATAAAAAACTACTATGTATTATTTAAAGGGGTTTTCAAGGGAAATACTATTGATGACCTATCATCAGGATAGGTCATCAATTGTTGATTGGCAAGGGGGCCGTCACTCGGGACCCCTACCGATCAGCTGTGCGGGCACATTCTGTCAGTGCCGCAAATACACAGAGGTCAGAGCGGAAGCCTCTACGCCACCTCTGTATAGTGGCCGGCACTTGTAACTGCAGGCACGGCTCTCACTGAAATCAATAGGAGCCGTACCAGCAGAGAATTTAACCAAAGTAAAGTTGTGTGAACTAATACCAGAACAGAGGCCCATATTATTCTTTCTTTAGGAGCCTTCTCACCTTTATTTACACCTCTGACCGTAGCAGCCAATCTCAGACGTCTAAAATCATCAGCAGTTGACTTTACCATCCTCAGGATATGTCATAAATAATTGATTGCTAGGAGATCCATTGCTTAGGATTCCCTCCGATCAGTTCGTGACTTGGCCAGCTGTCATTTTGGACAGATCCAGAAGCAGACAGCGCTGTACGTAATCTAGTGGCCTGGGTTGGTATTGCATGTGCACTACAGACCGAGCTGTCTTTTTCCGGCTCTATCTGCAATGACACCTGGCCTAATATCAGCTAGTCGGTGGGGTTCCCAAGTGGCTGACGCTCACCAATCATCTATTGAAATCAATGAGGGCCGTGCCTACAGCTACAAGCACCGTCAACTACATGGAGGTCAGCGCGGAGGCTTCCGGACCCCAGCCAATCAACTATTGAGATAGGTCATCATGATGATCGGTCATTAATAGTATTTCACCGGAAAACCCCTTTAAGAATATACTAATAGTAAAACATTTAGCACATTCACATTGTCTTTCTATGGCAACTCATGAGTTAAGCAGATGTAAGAGTTGGGAAATAAAACACAATTCTACAATATCAACTGACTGAATAATCATTACAATGACGCAACACACATTATTTTGAGAAAACAATAGCCTTGACCCTGACGTCTGCTTGTCAATGGATTGTTGTCTGATTCCTAGCATGTCATGATTGGACTGAGGTAATCATCTTAGAATTCTAGTATACCAGCTGTAGTCTATCTGTCCATGGGGAGTAAATAAAAGAAAAATACTACAAAATGTTTGCAGTGGTGCTTGAAAGTTTGTGAACCCTTCAGACTGATCCATATTTCTGCTTACATTTGACCTAAAACTACATCAGATTTTCACACAAATCCTAAAAGTAAATAAAAAGAAGCAAATCAAACAAATGAGTAAAAAAAATGTGGATATTTATTTATTGAGGAAAATAATCCAATATCACATGTCTGTGAGTGGCTGAAGTATGTGAGCTTGATTTTTAACATGTTATGAGAACTTTTTGTCAGTTTTCAGTTTTTTTCTACCCATTTATTACTTTACAGTAGGTTTTGTTTTTAGGGCATGTGTGAAAATCTGATGTGGTTTTAGGTCAAATAGAAGTAAAAATATGGAAAATTCTAAAGGGTTCACAAACTTACAAGCACTATTCTAAGTCCTTCTGCAGCGGGCGAGGAGCGAGCCCATGGAGGAGGAGATGGCGGGGGTAGAGATGTCACGGTGGCTCTACCATCTTCTCTCTCGTAAGGGATGAACGAGGCCCGTCCAAGCTGCTGCTTATGGGGAGACTTCAATGGGAACAATGAACCGAGCTGAGGTTCAGAACTTACACTTCGATGTCACGTGAAGCCACTGTTCCTTCCTCTGCGGTGAAGCTGGATGATGGAATAATAGTCCACACACACAGAGTATAGTTGAAAACAAAGCCGGGAACGGTCGGTAATGTTGCTTTACTTGTAAACGGCAACACTAAACAGTCCAACTGTACATAGACCAGAGCAAAATACGGGTACAGGCAAAGTTGGTGGTGAGAAAAAAATCAGGAAGACTCCCGGGCCGACAGTCCTAGTTATCTGTGCAGCTCTGCTACTCGAAAACACACTCCTTACTCCGCCGGACTCTCCACCTGTCAACACTCACACTTTCAGCCACTTTCAGCGCTGCATGGTGATCTCCTCTCCTCTGCTTAGTGGGAAGAATTCCTAGGGGTAGTAGTCCTGGGGCCAGTCTCGGGAATTCGCTCGGCCTCTTCCATTATCCACCGATCAGTGTCTGTGGGGGTCCAAAGACATCTGCCTCTCTCTCTTGCAGACTAGACTACAGTCTTTCACTAATGACTCTCTCCTTGCATTCCACCCTGCAACCACATATATGAAGCATGGTCACATGACATCCAACTCACTACACAAAATGATACATTTCCAGACACAGATAACATATTTGCAGGCGTTAACCCTCTCATTCCTGGAAACATTAGTACATTTAGCTAATTCACTCCACATTTAAGACACTATACCAGACAAGGTACAAGACAATACAATCTACATATAGCATTCATTCTGGAGGGGCCCCAGTGACTTTGGTCCACCACACTTCCACATCTAGTTAGAGGCCTATCTTTGGCAAACACAAGTTCTCAGTTTATAGCTCAAACATATCCATAGATCAATAGGGCTCTGTTCACCCAACAGATGGCAAAAGAGTCTTGTTTTGGTATTTGTCCAGCTGGTATACATGGGTATACTGTTTTGTTGTATAGAATAGCATTTTTTTAAATGGGAGCATATAGATTGTGCATGCTACTATATACCCTAAGGTATTATTGCTCCTTGATGCCATCATGAAGTAGGGGTGGAGAGAACAGTGACAGCCCGGTGACACCCCTGAAGCTGATTGGCTGCAGAGATGGTTTCCCTGCAGGTCCTGGAAGGCCACTATGATGGTCCCGTCCCGGGTGCTCCTGTCTTCCCCGCTGCTGCTGTAAGTCTCCCAGGATCACCGGCTGGTAGCTTTGCTCCCCGCAGCAGTTGTGTGTTTCCCGGCCGTTCCCCACTGCTGCTGGTTGTAATTGCCATCTCCCCATTACCATGTCCCCTTAGTGGCCCCGCTGTCAGTGTCCTGCTGTAGTCTCTCACCTCCAGCCCCAGCTGAGTGGCGGTGGGGTGCCTAATGCAGTGGGGAAGACGGGTAACAGCTGCAGCATGGGGCAGCACAGTCTTGCCAGCGTCGGAGGGGTATATGTTCCCCAGCCAATGTATGTATTGCTTTTTAGCTGCAAATGCTTCCATGTTACAGCTGTAACATGGAAGCATTCACAGCTAAGACCTTCCAGGACCATGCCAAATTTACCCAATCTCGAGCTAGGGGTGTGACAGGGGAGTTCCCCCATGCAAGCCCTGTCAAACCCCTAGCTTCTGGTGGCGTCAAGATACAATAATACCCTACCCTAATAGCTGCATATGTCAGAGTTTTCCGTTGGAGGTATATTGGGAAATTGCCCTGATGTGTGGAACATGACAATAATATTTTTTCTCATGGTGGTGAAATCTGTGAGCTTAAAGGGGTTCTGTCATTAAAAAGAAAATCAATACTCACCTATTCCTCCCCAGGCAGTCTACTTACCGAACTTTCTCCCCGCCGATCTTCTCCTGTAGTAACCCTGGGTGACCTCACCTCCAGCCATCCGATTCTTCATCTTCCTGGGACAAAGTATCCATCGGCTGCAGTCTCCTTAATGCAGGGAGACATCCATAACATACACATCCATTGTATAGCCATGCACTCGAGTATAAACACTGGTGTAGTGTAGATGCTATCAAGCTGCATTTACGCCCATTTGCACCAAAGGCCTGTTCTGCTTTGAGATGATCTGTTCAGTAATGCGGAAGAGTCTGGATGCTTAGAACACATTTTATTAGCATTTATAAAGGTTTATGAGTTTATAAGGCATATCCAAAAAAATATGTTTTGTAGATGCAGATCACATGGCTGCTATAGGGCCTTTGTAGGGAGAGAAGCCGTAGCAGGCTGTCTGCATCTTTGGACTTCGAGACTTTAGCCGAAAGATCTTGGAAAGAATAATGTTGGCAAACAAGAAAGTCTAGCAACCAATCTTCAGCTTAAGGCCTTGGTCAGACGAGTGTTTTTTCCACGCACGAATAGGCGCGCAAAAAGATAGTGTCTACTAGAACCAATGCTCTCCTATGAAAGTGTTCACATATACGTTTTTTAGAGGTGCAAAATACTCGCAACTGCCAAAGATAGGACATGCTAGTGCAACTTGCATCTAAAGGACCATGGTGCGTGCAAAGATAGCCTGTCCTATCTTCTGAGCGTGCTTTCCATAGACTCTTTTGGGAGCTGGAAAACACGCACCTCTGATCGTGTGAACGGGATACTTCAAATAGCTGAAAGTCACCCGGTCACTCAATTATTCCACACGCAATCGGCGATCTTTTTGCACGCCTATTCGTGCGTGAAAAAAAACGCTCATCTGACCGAATCCTATAGAGGTTGTTCAGGACTTTACGATCCTTAGGAAATGTCATTAAAAATTGATTGCTAGGAGATCCATCGCTCAGGATTCCCTCCGATCGGTTCTTGGCTAGGCCAGCTGTCATTGTGGACAGAGCCAGAAGCAGACAGCGCTGTCTGTAATCCAGTGGCCTGGGTTGGTATTGCATGCGCACTACAGACAAAGCTGTCTGCTTTCTTTCGGCTCTGTCTACAATGACACCTGGCTAAATATTAGCTGGTCGGCGGGGTTCCCAAGTGGCTTACCCTCACCAATCATCTATTGATGACCTATCCTGAAAATAGTCGTAAATAGAGATGAGCAAGCACGCTCAGTAAGGGCAGTTAATCGAGTGAGCATAGCTCATCTCGAGTAATTGCCTTCTCCTCTAAGCGTGCTCAGGAAGGCAGCGGGGGCGGCGGGGAGAGCGGGGGGGGGGGGGGAGTGAGAGAGATCTCTCTCCTCCGCACTGCACCCCGCCGCCCCCCACCCACATCCCCGAGCACGCTCGGAGGGGAAGGCAGTTACTCGAGATGAGCGAGGCTTGCTCGAGTAACCGCCCTTACCAAGTGTGCTCGCTTATCTCTAGTCGTAAAGTCTTGTACAATATTTTTTAGGCAAAAACTAAGGTCGGAAAACTACAAGCTAGCAAGGGCTTATGTAGGCCTTT
Source organism: Eleutherodactylus coqui (assembly GCF_035609145.1). Taxonomy (NCBI): domain Eukaryota; kingdom Metazoa; phylum Chordata; class Amphibia; order Anura; family Eleutherodactylidae; genus Eleutherodactylus; species Eleutherodactylus coqui. The sequence continues at coordinate 39,574,925 of NC_089846.1, forward strand.
CTAGAAAAGAGGAATTCATATATCGTGCTTATTACATGTTGGATATCTGTAATACACGGGCTTTAAAAATTTTTTATCAAATGCTCTCAACAGCTTGCCCCCAAATAAACCTGCATGCTTTGCATATACAGCACAAGATATTACTAGCAAACATGCGAAAGTGCAATAATTCTTCGGCTGAAGTACATAGGAGACTTTGGAAGAACAAACCTTATCTCGCCTACTTGACATCTGGCTGTTACTAGGTTGCAGTGAAGCCCCATGTGTGTAGTGTAATAGCAGCTATTTGAAGCACATTCCTTGCTAACATATTTTACTAGTTTACGTTTTCTACAAGTGCCAAATTTTTTGTTTATTAAATAAAACATTTTGACATCATCACCTTTCTACTCCAGCAAAGTCGAAGTTTATCCCGCATGATACAGATTGGCTAGGCAACATCACATGCAGTTACACAAACTGGTTGAAATCCATGTGTGATTTATAGAGTAAAGATCATTTTGGCAGTACAGTCAATCTGCTTTTTTTTTAAAGTCTAGATTGAGGCCAACAATGTGGAGGCACCCGGCAAAATTAAAGGGGAAGATATTATAAGCAATTCGACAACTTGAGATCAACTGATAATTACTTTTCGATTAGTTATACGTAGTTACACTGTTAGACCTTAGGCCGTACCAGAGGCATAACTTGAAGCTCCCGGGCCGGGGTGCAAAACTTGTAACAGGGCCCCCAACTATAATGCTTTACTCATAGTACTGGGTTCCCTATATGGAGAAGAGAGGCCTTATGGGCCCCCTAAGGCTCCTGGGCCAGGGTGCAACGGCATCACCTGCATCCTCTATAGTTACGCCCCTGGGCCGTCCTACAGACTCATAGGCACTCCTTATACTTACTATATTGGTATATTATGCCAAATCCAATAGCACAATTGTTTTTATGTATCATTTCTATGGAATGTGGCATAGAAAATAGTCTGTGTATGCATGTCTCTGTTTGAGATCAGCGCCATATGGTACTACAGTGAAGTTACATTGAGGGTACCATATTAAAGCTAGTTCACATCATCATTGAAGGGGTTGTGCCAAATTATAAAACTATCACCTATCTAGGGGATAGGGGATAACTTTATGGTCAGCGGGAATTTGATCACTGGGGACCCTACCAAATCTGAGAAAAGGATTTCGGTTGGTTCCCGAGTAGATGGAGCAGAGGTCTGGCAAGTTCGCCGCCATTCTATTCACTTCAATGACAGTGCCGGGATTACTGAGTTCAAGTACTTCAGCAAACTCTGCTCTGTCATTGAATTGAGTGGGACAGGGGGCGCCTGCACAAGCACAGCTCTATCCACTCAAGGACCAAGTGGACCCCATTCTTGGGATCAGTTGGATCCCCAAAGGTCAAACTCCCACTTATCATGAAGTTATGCCCTATCCAGTGGCTAGGAGATAACTTCATAACTTGACAAAAGCCCTTGAAGAACTTCTATTGTTCTGCTTTATTACAGAAGCATAACAGTAGACGTAATGGCAGTGCTGGATCCAGCCTATGCTGGACACCAATGGCATCTGACGGACCCCATTGACTATAATGTTGAGTTTCTGCACTATTTTTGACAATAATTTAGTGGAATTTTACTTAAAGAAGCCTCCAACACAGATGTAAACGAGCCTTCATGGCTCTGTACAACTTGGAGGTTGTATGGAGTCATAACATGGCCAAGCACATGAGGCATTATGGCCACAATACCCAAAGCTCCTACAGTGTTACTTAGCGAAACTTAGATCACTGTAGGGTTCTATGGTTATCTAAGGTCACTTGAGTAGAACTGTGGGAGCTCCTGCTATTTTGGCTATAATATAGATGCTACAATGCATGTGCAGTACGGCAAACGGTCATGGACTAGATTTTAGGTCAAGTTAAAGGTGTTATACTTTCTGCTAATGGGAGGAAAAAATCTAAAATAATAATTTATATATAATTCTTGATATTTTTCATAGTATTTGTTTAGCAAAACATGTTTCTCAAAAAGTATGTATTACTCTTATTTATATGTTTTTCTTTTCTGGGGACACTTAGGACTTTATGACAAATGTACTTATACTTCTCATGACCGTGGATGGGTACTTGGAATTGAGGCCATGAGTGACCAGGGTACAAGAGATCCCCGCTATTTCTTCTCCTTAAAGACAGATCGTGCTCGCAAAATGACGACCATCACTGCTCATCGCAACTACCTCCCGAATCAGTGGATTCATCTATCTGTAACTTACAATGGCCGCATATTGAAACTCTACGTCAACGGGGCACAAGTGGCAACAAGTAGTGAACAAGTTGGCCCAGTCTTCAGCACTTTTGCTCGCAAATGTAAAACTCTAATGATTGGAGGAAATGCTCTAAATCAGAACTACAGAGGCTATATGGAACAATTCAGACTCTGGAAAATCGCTCGAACCCAGAAGGAAATATTGCTGGATATGGGCCAGGCATTTCATGGACTGAGCACTTCTCTACCTCAACTTGTTCTTCAGGATAGCTTTGAGAATGTGAACACCAACTGGTTTCTCGTCGATGGTAAATATGGTAAAATGCCACAAACAGAAAACATCTATTTCCATGTTTCATCTTTGGACACTAATTTAGATCTTCCCCAGTGTGGGCAAACTCTTTGTGACAATTTGGAGGTAATATCTAGCTACAACAGAGTTGCAGAGTTCCGGCGACCTAGAGTTGTACATTATACCGTGGTCAATGTGTTTGATGACAACCATGAAAACCCAACAGTAACCAAAGAACAAATCGAGCTCCAGCATAAGAAGCTCAATGATGCTTTTAACCCTTATAACATCACGTGGGAATTAAATGTGTTAGAAAGAAATGACTCCTTTCTAAGATACCGCCTCATCCTTACTAATTGTGACATTACAAAGATCGGCAGCACTGAGTGTGATCCAGAATGCAATCATAAACTCACTGGATATGATGGTGGTGATTGTCGTGGACGCAGCTCATGTTTGTACTCCAGCCGGAAGGAAAACACCGTTTGTGATATGGATTGCAACATCGAGGAATTGGATTATGATGGTGGAGCTTGTTGTAATCCAAATGTTACTGACGTCACGAAGACCTGCTTTGATCCAAAGTCACCTTACAGGTAAGGATAACCTTTGTCATACAATATGGGATATATGTTGGATAATTTGTATGGATGTGGGATTTGTGAACCGGCGTAGATATGTCGGCACAAATATCTCTAAATTGCTGGCTTGTTTTTAATTATATCAATTATTGGAATTTTTTAAAATGTTAATGCGTACCCATCTTTATGTGAAACTGCGTCTTACATGTGGTGCAGCCAGGCATGGGCTCCTTCAGATGGGAGTATGTGATTTGGCACATGCTTCAGTGCAGCGTATTTGCGTTATGTAAGAGGTATTTTTTGCACATATATTGGCGTATTTTACTGTACTTTTTGTGCAGGCAGGGCATATTCATTTGCGCACTACAGACAAAAGACCCTCCTGATTTAAATGACTATTGAGCCTCATAAGTTCCAGATATGTTCTTTTTTTTTTTTTTAACGGAATTGCGCATTGTATTGCATTGTGCGTGCCTCCCATAGACTAGGTCCTATTTTTTGTGTGCACAAAAAAGTGAAATGTGAATGAACCTATTGACCCTTTCCAATCCAATTTGTATCCTGGTTTTCCTAGGGGGCTTACTCTTTTTCTGCCGTTATACAACAGCGCTATCTGCTGGCTAAAGCCAGTACTGCATGAGGTGACAGGTTGGATAGGTTCCGACAGAAGAGAGGCTGGCAATATACAGTAAGAGAACCCTGACAGACGTCTTCCAACATCGGAGCTGTACAGCCTTAAATCATAATGTCTTCAGACGTCAGACAGTGCATTGGAAAGGGTTAAAATCACTGGGTTCTATTCTCTGTGTAATGCACACGCACATTTTTCATGCACAAATACACGTACAAATACGCCTGCGTGAAGGAGCCCTTAGTGTGCATATCCAGCCTCGTGTGGTGCAGTGTTAAGGCAGCAGAAAAGCAGTCCTAAGCTCTCGCTCACGACCTGAAGGTTGCAAGTTCAATCCTCACATGTTCAGGCTCAAGGTTGACTCAGCCTTCCATCCTTCCGAGGTCAGTGAAACGAGTACCCAGGTTTTTTGGGGGGTAATAAATAAATTACCTGAAAGGGCTGTGGAATAAGTTGGTGCTATACAAAAATAGCAAGATTTATTTTTATTTTTTTACATATTTTGGATATTTTCTTTCCTACTGCTTGTTTCTGCAAATACAGATGGGGCAGATTTAGTATTGAAAATTCAACAGTTTTCTGACACTAATTGCGCTGGAAACCTGTCAACTGCCTGTTTACTGTAAATGGAGGAGGGCGGGCGAAAGCGATCTCCAGCCCCCTCTGCCTCCATTCACTGTACAATCATCGCTCCTGTGTGAAAGCGCAGGAACGATTATTACTGGAACGACTGTAAAGCTCTCAAGCGGCCAACATTTATCCTGTGTAAAAGATCCCTAAGGCCGCCCTTGTACCCATCACCTTAGTTATCATTAGAGATAAGCGAGCACGCTCGTTTAAGGCAGGTCTCTCTCTCGCTTCTCCCACCGCCCTCCCCCCCCCCCCCCCCACATTTGCTCGGACGAGTAATCAGTTACTCGAGAAGACCGATGCTCGCTCGAGCATCTGCCTTAAACGAGCGTGCTCGCTCACCTCTAGTTATCATGCAATCTTCCAGAGAGCGAAACTGCAGCTGCATCCCCCTCCTCCCTGTTCCCTCACATTCAACATTTTTACGGTATATTTTCACGCTCATGAAAATATATGCAACATGCTCTACTTTTGTGTGCATTTGTGTGCAAATGTGCACCCTGTCTACACGAAATCATGAATTTTGCCATGTTAATTGATAACACTAGGGACTAATTAGGCTGCTCAGCCGATTCAATCGTGGCACGGGGGTGTCCCGCGCAGAGTAAAAAGTGCTGTAGAATGTGCCGATACACGCACGATGGCTCATGATAACGCTCCCTTCACAATGCAATCATGTGAGCCTATATACGCCTACGCTCGTCTGCAGGAGCCTTTATAGATACATTGCAAAGCTAATGATATTCATACGCCCTACTAATAAATGGAAAACTACAATGATCGGTATGCCTTACTATTGTATGGGAAAAAAATAACTAATTTTCAAGTTTCTGGTAAATTTTTTTTGTTTATAAGTAGAGATGAGCGAACGTACTCGTTTCGAGCAATTACTCGATTGAGCATCGCTATTTTCGAGTACCTGGCTACTCGGGCGAAAAGATTAGGGGGGTGCCGGGGGCCGGGGGCGGCGTGGTGAAGCGGGGGTTGGCAGTGGGGAACAGCGGGGAGCTCTCTCTCTCTCCGTCTTCCCCCCACTCCCCTCTGCAACCTCCCGCTCACCCCCGGCGCCCCCCCGAATCTTTTCATCCGAGCAGCCAGGTACTCGAAAATACCGATGCTCGATTGCGAAATCGCCCTTAACGAGTACGTTCGCTCATCTCTATAAGCTTTGCTTTGTAGAAAAATACAGTAGAAGATATTAAACTGGAGGATTTGTCCTCAAAAATTCCAATCATTATGAAGATGTTTTGAGGTCTCCATTGAAGAATCATCTTACTCTTTTGTTCCTGCTTTTTGGCCTCTACAGTAACCCATTGGTCCAGAATGAAAAGCCATCTTCTGGAACCGACAGGCACTATATATACATGAATGGCCCCATTCTTCGACAGAACGTGATATGAGTATTTATTGCATGAATGCTGCCAACAGTCATATTAGTTTTGGGATGGCCCATTTTTCAGAATCTTGGAAGTATGTAGATTTAATAATACAGGATTGTGATGTATCAGGGAAACGGTACGGTGGATCGTATTTCCATTTGACTAGAACAGTTTTTTTCCAATGTCAAGTAAGTATGTATTTCTGTAAGTTATGCATGCGAGTCATCTGTCATGTTTTTTATATGTGAGATGCAAATTCCGTCAGGCCAATACTTGAGCTACGTCATCAGGCTTTATTATTTATCGTTTCGATTTTTCGCATTGGAAGGGGTCCTTTTTTTGTAACAAAAATAGAATTGAGAATTGCGTCCCCTTCACAAGAGCGTAGTGCAAAATGTTGACGCGCAATAGGCAGAGAGTAGAGCCCATTGTTTTCAATGGGTTCATTCTCATTATTCTATTTTTAGAGCGTGCCAAAAAAGAAAAACGCAGAGTGCTCTATTTTTGTACGCATTTACGCAGCAGAGGTACCTAACACGTCTATGGAAAATGCGAATGCGCATTCAATACGCGCACAATACCCATCACACTTCCGTGAGGAAAGGAACATGTCTGGAACTCAATAGCATAAATAGCCTTTAAAATGATGGTGGGGGGTTGGATGGGGGTGTCCAGTGCCAATGTGAACTGGCGTTGCAAGCACAAGAAGTAGTATACATAAAAAAGTTCTAAAAAGTGCATAGTTCATTGTACAAATGCGTTGCATTTATGCAAGAGCTATTGCGCATACGATCGCGTGAAGGAGCCTTTAGTAAGGGAAGCTATGGCTTGTAAATGATTTTCTAGATCCCTTGAATCGGGGCTGCTTTAGATGGACGTATGCTCAATTGAGCGCAACACATTTGAGCCATGAATGTGGTAGATTTGCGCACATATTGGCGCATTTTACTGTACTTTTTGCACATGCAGGGCATGTACACAGGGGCGCGGGACCCCCCCTCCCCTCCTTCCCGCCGTGATTTGAAAGACTATTAAGAGTATTGTGCATTTGTGCACCTCCTATAGACTTCTATGGGGACCTTTGGTGTACACATGCGCAGAAAAATAGAGCATGCTGCGCTAAATGCACACGCAAAAAAGGAGGATAAGAAAAAAACCATTGAAATACATCCATCTGAAGGTACAATTCCTGTTTCTGCAAAAAACACAGAAAGAGAACAGGATCATTGTAATTCCATTGCAAAGATCTCCCATTCAGAAGACAAAGGGGCGTGACACTCGGAGGAGCACCGCGGCCCCTTCACTCTTCTGTTTGTTTGGCTCATAGGGCACAGACCTCACAGATGACGTCTACTGATTTGGCTCAGTAACTTGTTGACGTATAAGAGGAAACTTCTCTGTAATTTGTCATAGAAGTTTGCTAATGTTTTCGCTTCCTCGAAGGTAACAATTGCCGTATGTTGCACAGAACATCTTTTTTGTATATCTCTTGCGCTAAATTATATCTTGTTTTGTGTCTACGTTGCTTAAAGAAAATGACTTGCTGTATAAATCAAGTTTTTATGTTCAACATATTGTGAGTTTAGCCACTTCAGCCAATAGAAGGCTGGACAGAGACATCACCAATTCAATCCCGTAAACCTGCGGGGGCTCCTACATTAAAAGGCCATGTGACAGATTTACGGGACATCACCGGGCCTGAAGTCACCAGTCAGATGTCACGGCGCCATTATGAGTATATTTCTTTTATATAGTTTTGGGCACAGGGGACCCGAAGCTCTGTAAAATAAATAACTTGGGAAAACCCCTTTAGGGTACATTCACACATAGTGAAAATAACCTGGATTTTCGATGTTCTGCTGCAAAATGTGCAAAGTTTCCAAAAAAGTAACAAAGTCAAAATCTGCACTGTTGATGTGGTTTTGACTAGAAATCAGTTGCATATCCACAGCTGATTTCAGCAGCCACGGACCTCCCAATTCCTTGCGCCGTCAGCCCATTCCAGCACCCGTGGCCTCTAATGAGCACAGCGCCGCTGGTCAGGTTGTGGAACTTCTGCGGCACCGGACCACCGATGATCACTAGAGGCCACCGGGTTCTGGAATGTTCTTACAGTATGAAGAATTGGGAGGTGAGGGGAGCGCTGTGGCTGCCAAAATCAGCTGTGGATATGCAACTGATTTCTAGTCAAAAGCCGCAACGATCGAAGTGTTGCTGATTTTGCCATGAAACTTTCCGCTATGTGTGAATACACCCTACAGCTATCATTACAAATTAGGTGTCAAGTTAACAGATAATATGTCCTAGCTAAAAAAAATATCTAATAGAACTTAGGGGGTCAGCACCTGCTGAAGCATAGATGTAAGTGCTATTAACTGTCCCCAATTAATTCTACAATGGGAGGAAGCTTGAGTACCCAGATGAAACCCATGAAAACATAGGGGTGAACTCTATGCAGATGGTTGGTTAGATTTGAACCCAGGACTCCAGTCTTGCAAGACAACAGTGCTGACCATTGAATCGGCAGGCTGTCCATAGTGGCTGACCATGGTTTTGGTTAGTTAAAAAAATGATGCTGATATATCCCTTCTAAGATGAACAAAAAAACCGTATAGTACTGTCTAGTAACATCAGTGAACCTTGTGTGGCCGAATGCGGGACACTTAGGTAATCGCCTCAAGTGGATTTAGTAGAATGGGAAGTAATCTGGTCTACTGACATCTTCAGGCATGATCCATCATTGGATTCTGTGACCTGGATGAGCGCCCAGTTGCTACCAAGTTGCTTACTGAGGCTCAATTAACTGAAAATTAATAAAGGGAAATGCTTTATAGCTCAGAAAATGTCTGCGAGGCCTCATTGAAATCATTGCGAGCGGTATACCATGATTACCGCAGCGTTCCAAATGCTGCAGTAATCAGCACATGTGTGCGAGTGGCCTAATGCAGTACTGACTGATTACTGAAGTCTGGTCTCTAGTGTTTTCTATGTAATACTCTTAGGGCTCTTTCACACGGGTGCTGCAATTTTCGGCCGCCCAAATCGTGGTTGACAGTCGCATGAACAGCAAGTTGTTGCTGTATCTCCTGTTTTTTCATCCATTCAGATGGCCGGGTGCAGTGTATATACACCGCAGCCTGGAATACTGTCAGCCGGGAGAGAGATTAGCTCTACTAAACTCCCTCCCCCTTGCCTCTTTGCCCCTTGCCGGTTGCCGGCAAGGGGAAGGAGCGGGACGGGGCACGAGCTTAGCTTAGCTAGTCGTGTTAAACTCCCTCCCTCCTCAGCCTATGGAAGCTGCCCTCAAGGGGAGGGGTAGGGACTTTAGCAATGCAAGCCGCTGCTGAACTCCCTCCCCTTCCCTCTCCTGTTGGCTCTCATAGAAGTCTATGGGAACGGCCAGACTTAACTGTTGCAACCAGCATAAAAACAGTCGGCCGGAATGCGCACCATATGTGCTATCCTTTCCGGCTGGCCCATTTTACGCACCGGAAGATCGCCCATCTGAACTAATGATTTGGAATCCAATGCTTCAGATGGTCGCGATTTTCAGCCGGCGTTTTAATGTGGCAAAATTACCGCGACAAAACGCTCATGTGAAACTAGCCTTAGGGCGGTTTGCACCAGCCATGCTGTTGATCCCGGTTTAGTCAAACTGTGATTGGCTGTTGAACTTGGTTTAAGAAAAAAGGGTTGCATCAACAATTTTTCATCTCAGGTTTCCAAAACCAAGTGCACTTGATCTGCAATCGAAGGTTGAACCTAGAAGAAATGTATTGCACACTGTGATTGGTGATTTTCCCAGTATTCATAGTGATAGCGAAAACATGGCCACTAGAGATGAGCGAGTATACTCGCTAAGGCACATTACTCGAGCGAGTAGTGCCTTAGCCGAGTATCTCCCCGTTCATCTCTAAAGATTCGGGGGCCGGGGGAGGAACGGAGGGGAGATCTCTCTCTAGCTCTCTCCCCCCCACTCCCCGCCGCAACTCACCTGTCACCCGCGCCGGCCCCCGAATCTTTAGAGACGAGCGGGGAGATACTCGGGTAAGGCACTACTCGCTCGAGTAATGTGCCTTAGCGAGTATACTCGCTCATCTCTAATGGCCACTACCAGCAGCAAACGTGGGTGTAATTTCACCACCCAGGAAAAGCCCATCAGGTATCAGCTGAGTCCGCCATCTTTAATTTTGGCTACTAAACTAAGTTCAACTAGTTTGATCCGACAAAATCGGGGGATCAAATTGAACTTAGATTTGAACGAAACGGAGAATACAGGCTAAACCGTGTTGGTGCACCATTTTCTACTTGATCTTAGATCAACTCAGGTCAAAACTTTGCTGCAACCATCCTTATTCTTTTAAAATTTGTTGTCTTTGCCAAAAGTTATTGTAACCTTAATAAAAAGTGTCATAGTTGTGATTAGGGACCATGGCGGACCATGATTGTGGTTTATTTATCATTATTTATCTGTATTCTATTGCTTATATAGCACCAACATATTCCCTAGTTCCAAGGAATTAATTTCCCAGTGGGCCAACCTCCTCTGAAGCCAATTAACCTATACCTTCGAAGCATTTATCCTTGACTGTTGGTTACGATGGAAATACCATTCTGCCTTCTTGCCTTGTATAATTTTTGAGTCTCACAATAAGTATAACGTCTTGATAGTAGAACATACAGAATAATAACCGAAAGCTCAGTGAACAAGTAAAAGAAATACTTGTATAAGGAAAAGCAGAGATAATTTATAGAATCTGTTTGCCCATTCTTGCTTAGCTGTGAAAGGCTGAGTTTTTTTTCCTTTAGTGACAGAGCTAGCGTAAATGGAAATACCCTTTGCTTTACACTGCTCTAAGCATTTCTTTCTCCTGTCTCCAGTTACAGGGGGCCTCCTTTTTCCGTTTCTTGAAACTGGCAACAGTCTTATTTAATCAGTGTGCTCAGACATACAGCCAATAGGGGCTCAGCTGTGTGATGTCGGGTCCCGTGTGGATTCAGTGGTCCGCAGCTGTTAGCATGGTTGATTTCTAAGGACTCTTCAGTAATAAAGATAGTAGTAAAAGAAAAACAGAACAACCTGTGAAATACTGGCAACAAATAAAATACAATGGAAAATCTTTATCTAGTAGAATTTGGAAATGTACGATTCTCTGTAGAAATGCCTTTATATAGTCGCATCAATATCAGGATAAGTATTATTTGACAAGTGAGGCAATCTCTTGCCTGTGTAGCGTAGTCGATAGATGTTATAGTTCTGGTTTTGTCTCCCTATGGCCATTCTGCTATTCCCACCGGACTGGGAGGGGTATCATCTATAGAACACCTATAAGGTGAATGAGGAGACTTATAAGGCCATGCATGCTCCTTTAGAAAATATATGCAAATAAGGAAGATAGACCAATATTTCTGCATAAAGCATAGGGCATTGATTTACAGGAATGCTGCCATCCAATAGGTGGTGCTGCAGAGGTATTGCTCCATCTTCCTCATTTGTATATATTAGGTCAGACTCACACGGCTGTATGCGGAATCCCACAAATGTGAGGCCAACTGTGACCCTGTGTAGGGCCGTGTACTCATGCAGGCGTTCATGCAAGGTACACTGTTTTTTTTAAAATTTTTAGATTTGTAATTGCGTATGGGCTGCGGGTATATCTGAGGCCATAGTGTACAATGGGCTCTATGTCGCAGATTCTGCGGTAAAATAGAACATGCAGCATGCTATTTTCCATTCGCAGATTACGCAATTCCGACCTGCTATTGTGAGCGGGACTGCATAATCCAATGCATTTGATTGATCCGCGTTGATCAATCGCTCGTGGAATCTGCAATTACTATCTAGTCGTGTTAGCCCGGCTTTACTCTGTCTGCCATCAGCTATGATGTTGGCATTGATATATTCATGACTATGTTTCTGTTATGTTGACACCAGGGGGGACAGGCCATAAGCTCTACAGGGAGAAATCCCAGTGGGTTGGTCAGGTCAGAGGCTAGTCTGGTCAGACAGATCTGGCATAAGCACTTGGGCTGATACCAAGACCCACTGCATAGCAGTGGGATCACTGTGGATGCAAGATGGATCACCTACTACAGACATACAAAGGCAAAGAGCAGGGGGGAAGCATAATTCACAGGGACAATACCTCGACCTTTCTACACTATCTTCCTAGGTCCCACCTACTACCAATGTGGTTCTACATAACATTTTGATGACTCTGCCTACTTGTGTTGGTCCCGCCTACTAGTAATTTGGACCAACTACAACATGCAACCACTTTTGGATTTTTTTCCAGGGCCTTTTTAAGTTTACAATATGCCTCAGGTCGCTACAGTATTGTGTATACACCTATATGATAGCAGGAACCCATTCTTCATGCCATGTTATGATTGGGGCACCACGTTTAGATCTTTCGTCACCAATAGGTCTACCAGAAAAGAATTGTATATGAACTGCAACAATTCACATGTAGTTTACTTGCTGGAATGTAATGGATGCCTACCACAATATGTCAGCTGCACCATCCACAAGTTGAAGGTATGGCTGAACATACCCATGGCTAATCCTATAATTATACTTTAAAACGAAGTCTTTCTGGTGCCACCAGACATTTTCTTGAGGCTTATGCTGGTAACATTACTGTTTAAAAGTTAGGACTTTTGCAAAATGACAGTGTATACTATCTTATTGTATTTTTATACTTTGCCCCTTCTGAATACGATAGTGAATACCTTTATAATTGGTAGGGGTCCAACCACTGGGACCTCCCACTGATCCTGAGAACAAGGATTCAGTTGGTTACCGTGTAAACTAAGTGGAAGTCGTACAGGTGCGCTGCTCCTCCATGCACTTAAGTGACAGTGCCGAAGATTGCCGAAGTGCTTGAACTCGGTAATCTCTGGTGCTGTCATTGAAGTGAATGGAGTGTGTCTGCATGACCTCGGCTACATTCACACAGGGACCAACTGGATCCCCATTCTCTGGATAAATGGAGGTCCTAGAAGTCGGACCCCACCGATCATAAAATTATCCATATCCTCCACTTTTCCATTAGAATGTACAGTAGAAACATACAAGATTGATGGCAGAAAAAGGACCATAGGGTCCATCTAATCTGCCCTCATATTATTTATCTCTTAGGATAGGTCTATGCTTATCCCAGACATGCTTGAACTCATTTACTGTTGGTTTTCCAACCACATCTGTGGGAAGTTTGTTCCAAGCACCTACTACTCCATTGTTAACTCATTTAGAAAATAAAGAACCATGCCATTTAGAGCTAAACATGGCTCCAGTTTTATGAGCTGCCTACACATGTCCAGTGATCCAGTCCTATATGATTTATGTATTTTCTGTTACTTATATAGCTCAAAGGTATTCTAGTGCTTGGATTGTAACCATTCAAATCCTTATCGACAATGGGGCTCACAATCTAAGTTCCCTAATGTGCACTAGGGCCAAAATCAGAAAGTGAGTGGGAACTCATACAAACACACAGAAAACATAGCAAACAGATAATGCCCTTTGTAGGATTCAAACTCAGGACCCCAGTGCTGAAGGAAAATATTGGGAACTACTGAGTCCTATTCACTGCTCCCTAATATGAAAAGAAGAATTTTAGGATCTATTTCATCTAATAGCTTCAACACAAGCACTGTATACATTTTAATAAAATGTATACATCTAATTATGTGAATTAAATGTAAATCCTTTGTAGATAATTAGTGCAGAAACAACATACCGGACCAAAAGTTGTAGCTGGTATTGCAGCTCAGCTGTATTCAAGTGAATGGGGCTGAGCTGCAAGACCTCATACAAGTGTGGTGCTCTTTATGGAAGAAAGCAGCCATGTTTTTCTAGTCTTGCGCAAATCCTTTCTTGTAGTTCTAACGTTTAGTTCATATTTCTCGGGTTACCAATTTGATATTGTTCTCTGTTGGCCAAATAGTATTTAAAACATACATTATACCTTATACGCCTCAAAAGATAGCTAGACTGTGGAATACTTACCCTGAGGTGTATCGGATCACTCTCCAATTTGGATGGCAGTAAAATCTCCTACTCTGTTAGGATTCATCCCTTTTGGTTATCTATATTGGGTCCTTCAGATAGGCTCCCTAGCCAAATCCATCTCTTTTTTAAGCTAATTCTCCTGGTCTAGATGCTATATTGGTATGGGATACCTTTAAGTCTTACTTAAGAGAATGTTTGAAATACTCTACTTCAGTTATTTAAAAAGCCATGGCTAGAAAGGAAGAGGATCTGTAGTCCTTGTATACTGAACCTAAAAGCCTGTATATTAGAGATACCACCGATACTAAGAAAACCAGGTGGTTAATGGCCAGTATGGAGTATCTACAACTTTTTTGAAAAAAGGCACAACATAAACAGTTTTTTTACTAAACAATCATTTTTCGAATTTGACAATCAGTCTAGTAAACTCTTGGTGCCCATTGTTCACAATTCCTCCTCTACTCCTAATTTAAAAGCGCGATCTAATGATAATCATATACTTACTGATTCCATAATATACTTTACCAATTTACTCAATTTTATAGCAATTTAAATCAGTCCCAAGTAACCTTTACGGCTGAGGAGCTTAGAACCTATTTGGCATGGTCACTTTTCCCCAACTCTCCACAGAATATGTTTCTTTCCTGGACTCATCTATCACCCTGGAGGAAATAGTGTCCTCAATGTCTAAAGGCAAATCACTGGGCCCAGTTATTCTTTTTTTTAGAAGTTTATTTACAGTATTGCGAAATCTTACTACCTCAACTGCTCATCCTTCTTAGAAAGATATGGAAGGAGGGATGTCTTCTAATCTCATTTAATGATGTCACTGTAGTGGTTTTATTGAAACTAGACAAGGTCTTATAGACCTATATGTCTTCACTACATGGACTACAAAATCCTTCCTAAAATATTATCAAATAGGTTGGGCACTGGCATCTTTGGACACTGCTAAAGAGTATGATTAGAGATGAGTGAGCATACTCGGTAAGGCGATATACTTGAGAGAGCATTGCCTTTTTCGAGTACCTGCTGGCTCGTCCCTGAAGAGTTTGGGAGGGCGCAGGGGGTGAGCGGGGAGTTGCAGAGGGGATCAGGAGGGAGAGGGACGGATCTCTCTCACTCCCCTCCCTATTCCCTCTCGCTGCCCCGCGCCGCCCCCGACCCCCGCGGCCCCCCCCGAATCTTCAGGGACAAGCCAGCAGGTACTCGAAAAAGGCGATGCTCTCTCTTGAGTATATCACCTAACCGAGTATGCTCGCTCATCTCTAAGTATGATTTAATCAACTGATCATATTTGCTAGAAGTACTACAACTTTTTGGCAATATTTTTATTAAATGGACCTCTGTTATATACAGCTCAACTTGGGCCTGCATTTTCCTGAATGGACTGCTTTCCTCTTCCTTCCAGCATAGGTAAAAAACAGGGATGTCCATTGTCATCTCTTCTACTTGCCATAGCCAATGAATTCCTAGCTTTACATATCTGACAAGACCATGCTTTCCATGGTATAACTATCGCCCCTTAGGAACATAACATTGGCTTATATGTCGATGATATGATTTTATTTCTTTCCAACCCAATATGTATTCTCCCACATGCCATTTCAATTATTAATAAATTTGGATTTTTCTCTGGTTTATTCATAAATTGGCAAAAATCCATGCTCATGCCGCTAGCAGTGTGAGACTGGGCAATGGGGGAAGAGATATGTCATCTAAACATAGTATCACAATTTAAATACTTGGGAGTCTATGTCCCTAGGAAATACAAATATTCATATGGTCTTAATATCACCTCCTTAGTTTCCTATCTAAAAGACAAATTTAAAATATGGAGCTCACTCCCTTTATCTGTGGCCGGAAGAGTAAATCTTATTAAAATGATATGGCTCCCGAAGCCCTTTTATAGTATACAACATGCTGATGTCATAATACCACAGCAATTCTTTAATGTTATAAATTCCTTATTGTCGACCTTCATATGGGAAAAATCAAGAGCTAAACTCCGGGTGGAAACGTGACAACGACCTAAATATTTAGCGGCCATGGCTTTGATGAACCTTAAATTATATTATATTGCAGGACAGATGAGATATTTGAAACGCAGAGTGTCGAGTGAGCCTCTTCCAAACGCCAAACACCATTTATTGTATAACTTCTCTTCCACTCTTTTGTGGACAGTTCTGGAAAACCATAGATTTTATTCTAGACAACTCCGACCTTTACATAAGTTGGCCATGCAGATATCGGACTTGGCTAAAAGGGTGGCAGGATATCGGAAAATTTCATCTGAGACCCCCTCTATGGGAAAATAGAGGACTTCCAAATCTTTGTAATTTCAATGATACTAAATATTAAATGGAACATGGTATAACATTGTTATCACATTTATTTATTACCAGGAATTTGATGGATTTTAAACAGTTACACCCCGATATGATTTTTATAGATTCTTTCAACTATGAGACACTATAAACTCCCAGAATCCAGAGCGTAGCTCATCCATTTCATCCTACCCTTTGATTGGAATCCTACGTGCACAGGGGCCTAAAGGGTTAGTTTTATAGATATATACATATCTGAATTGGTCCAAGTTTTTGACTTGGTAACTGAAGGTGGAAGATAAATGGAGAGCAATTATCCCTTCGCTTACAAGGGAAGATTGGTCCACAGGTATGGAATCAGATCTAACAGATCTCCTGCAGTGAATAATAAACTCATGCAACTTTATATTTTGCACCAATGATATAATACTCCCATTAGATTACACCACATCGGTGGATGCACTACTTCCCAATGTTACAGATGTATGGTATCAGAAGCAGATTTTATACACATGATGTTGGTATGTGGAGAGATTCAAGACTATTGTTCTAAAGTGATACATTTACATAGCCAAGTGATTGGACTTCCCGTTCCGAAAACTCCTGAGGTCTGTTTATTGGGCTTATTAGATGTTGAGCAATGGCAGCACAATTTCCGAACTTTATTACTCTAAAGGATCTTTATGGCACATAAGGCAATGGCAGTGGCAATACGATGGATGGACAGGAGACCTCCAACTGCAAATCAATGGCATAATATGGTTAACGCTATCTTTCCCTATGAGAGAATTGTCTATAAAAATAGGAATCGTCCTGAAAAATTCCATAAATACAGTCTCGACACAAGCTGGTTTTCGCAGATGATATGCAACCCAACAATTATTATAGGTAATATAGGATACATGGATGATACATAGACCTTTACATTTAATATATCTATATATTTGGATTTTGATTTACCTCTGCTTCATATCTTTTCAAGACTACAGCTTTCTCCTTTCCTTTTTTTTTCTTATTAGGGGAATAACAGCATGCATATTTGATTTTCCTGTAATATTAGAATGGAATGAAGAACTCTAGAACCTTGTACTGGTATGAGCATGTATTTTTGTATATGATCTGGAGCAGAATATTTAAACTTCATTTCTTTCTAAGTTTTAAATTGTTTTTCAATAAAACTAGTATTAAAAAAGCATACCTAATTTTGCAGATGACTTTTCAGAATACAAAACCGTGTGTGTATATGAAGAATAACACTATTTCTCTCCATCATATAATTTGCATCCTGGATTTTCCCCCTTTTTATTCTTGTCATGGTTATATTTCTGATTTTCAGTTCTCTCTAAACTGTTGAGAGGGGCCTGCTGTTATGATGTGTTCTATGCAGTGTACACAAAGAAAACTGCTAATTCTGATCCCTAAGTGTCTGTAACACGCAGAGACATATCATCAGGGAGGATGCCAGAGAAGTTCAAAGCAGTATAGTTATGATTAAAGTAGCCATAACACAATAAACAATCACTTATTATTATTAGCTGCAGGCAATGTCTAATCTGTGTGAGTCTCTACTTTTGTGTTCCTCTTCTCCCCTCCTATCTCCTTAGACGTACATGGACTGCATGTGTCATCACACTTCTCCATTTCCCGTCCTCCTTCTTTTTATTTCTGTTACTAGAGACAGACATGACTTGACAACAGAGAGTGGATGGCAAGTTAAAAGGAATAGAGACTTCAGCAGTCAGTAGGAGGGAGCGGGGGGGGGGAGAGGGAGAGAGAGATCTCCCCTCCATTCCGCCCTGCTCTCCCCCGCAGCTCCCTGCCCGCCGCCGACACCCGAACCTTTTGTCTCGAGCGGGCAGGTACTCGCTAAGGGCAATGCTCGCTCGAGCAATTGCCTTTAGCGAGTATACTCGCTCATCTCTAGTCATTGACCATTTATTGTATAACTGTTATTTTCTTTATGTAAATGAATGACTGAAGTCATACTTTTGTCCTTTATCCCATGTTCCTTTTGCAAAGAAGTTGATTATTAAATAAGTAAACCAAATGTTATATTACCAAAAATTTCAAATGCTATTGCATGGCGGGGCGCAGAAGCATCTTTAAAATATTCTGTAGAGATGCAATTCACTTTACTAATGACTTAGAAAAGACCTTTGATATCTTTCCAGCATTCTACTACTCCTTTGAAATGGATTTTGGCACTGCACTCTTAGATTGGAGGACTTTTTGTGTTTCGGATGCTTTGGTCTATGCTTCATCTGTAAAATATTGCTTCTTTTTTAATATATAGAATTTTATTGAATGTTTCAAAATACTGGATTTATATATATTAAAAAATGTTGAAATCTAAACAAAATCACAATGTACTTTGACATTGCCAGTGTTTTTACATATGGAACCACCACACTATTCACCAAACTTGTGATATTGATTTTTTTTCTGAGTTTTGGAGTTTTTTGATGGCAAGAATAGGACAGTCTTGTGGGTCATTGAGGTAACGCATTCAATAATGATAGACATTTCTTCTTACATTTCATTATGGCTCCAAAGCTAAAGATCGTTGGAGGCCTGTGCTTGTTTTATGACGATGATAAGATATTAAGCTCATTGGCTCCTTTGCCTAAAACAGTATGACTAGTTATATTCTCAAACCATAGGAAAGTTACAAAAGAACTCTATATGACAGCCCATAGAAAGTGAGCACAGTATTAACAAGTGGACAACTCGGCATGAGAGAGTTTGTATGAATGTGATGTGTTCATTATATCTGAGGCTTTAGTGTTCCTACATACAGCTTGGCCTAGGAGGAAGTATCTACTGTAAGTCTACTAGTCATAATTTATAAGGGAGCATCTAATAGCAATTGTAGGAAACAGCAGCTAAGAGAAGATAAAGGAGTTTTCCAGGACTAACATATTGGTGACCAATCCTTAAGATAGGTCATCGCTAGCCGATTGGTTGGGATCTGTTGGTCAGTACCCCTCTGATCAGCTGTCTGAAGTGAGTGGGAGGCCATACTCCCTTTATCCAGAGGGTTTAAATGAGATAACTGAAGGTGTTTGCAAAAGATCAGGATTGGGAGGGGACAGGAAAGCTGGGTGTCCATTGGTCTTAAGTGACAGACAATCCATGTATGCACACCCTATGCGCAGCACTACTAGATGCAAGCTGCGGTAGAAGGAGAAGGTGAGAGGAACTATTGATGCATCCAGCGGCCGTAACAATTTATCACATCAGCTCTCTGCAGTAAAAGCTCGGTGAATTGCAGATGTATGTAATATTAACAGCTCAATTTATTGAAGTTGTTTGTTTTCCAATTGAATCTGAAGTGTATTTGAAGAATATAACATTAACACTGAAAGTTATCAGTCACTCAGCTTTACATGTATTCTAATATCAGCTTATATTTCCAGGGCTGTATAAACTGGTCTAATTGGAATAGTATAGAAAAATGGGGTTTGGAAGTCAAATTTTCAAGATTAGCGCCGTATAGATTGCATCTAAGGCAATATTTCCTCTACCGTTGCTTTTCCCCATACAGTATATATGTACATACAAGCGTTGCAGACATCCTTCAGATATGTTCTTCCTTATACAGTTAGACACCTGACAAACCAAAATATGTGGTTATTGTACAATATAGGTAGAGGACTCAGACTAAATGTAATTATTATTGATTATACTGGATGGGAGAACATGTAGAGAATACAAATTATATGTGGCAAAGTGGAATAATATAAAAAAGTGGTTTTAAATGTTCAATCCAAGACCCAAACTGGCCATCCCAGGTGGTATTATCCTTGGCCTTTAGGGCTTCCAATCCTAGTCAAGCACAATATTAGTCAAACCAGAGCATTGTTATGGGAGATCACACTGCAGGACTAGGAGTGTATTGTCTCATAGTAACGGCTATTACAGTATTTGGAAGATTTAGGATCATTGGGGGGGGGGGGGGGGGGGCTGGTCTATATACTATAACCATTGCAGTGCATCTTAAAAACACTTCAGCAATATCATAACGTTGTTGACTGGTCGTGCATAGGTAAGTTGTTAAGTTAAAAGATAAAACTTAAAGGTGTTTTCCAGTCCCATTATATTGGTGGCCTATCCTCAATTCATCAATATCAGAATGGTGGGGTCTGACATTCGATACCCTTGCCAATCAGCTGATGTGAGCTCAGTACCTTTGCTCCTTGTGGCGTGCCATGGCCCCTTCACCTCAACCAGGCATCAAGCCCCTGGTCATCTAACATTGGCGATCTCTCCCTAATATTTTTGTCAGGTTAAGTGTATCAACCGAACATGCTTAATTACTGGATGTAGGCTTTAATGGTGCAGGAAATCATACATTGTAATTAACAAGTTTAGACAATTCTAGTTACTCATTTAAAGCAGGGTTTTAAACGTTTTCATGCAGAATGTGATAATGCAGAATGTGATGGAACTTGTCACATATTAAGACAATTGAGGTACAGTAAGAGCTCATAGCTTTCTGTGGCTGCTGTATTACAAATATGTACAATACAAATCTACAATATGATTGTGTGCATGAGGCATTTTTTCATTGAGGTCAATGAGAGATTTTAAAAAATGATGGAAACTGATGCAAAATAATGTAAGATTTTCAGGCATAGTACGAATAGCAACAAAACAAATTTAAAGAACAAAAAAAACAATATAAATTGTATGACCAAGAAGTCTGATCGGTAAAGTGGGTGAGCTTGAAGCGAGAATGGCTGATGAAAATTATGATATAGTCAGAATTACGGAAACATGGCTTGATGATAAGTGCGATTGGGCGGCGAATTTACAGGGGTACAATCTCTTCAGAAGAGACCGTAGGAACCAGAAAGGGGGAGGGGTAGGTCTGTGCGTTAAATCGTACTTAAAGCCGAGACTACGGGAAGATATAGGAGTAGGAGATGAACATGTGGAATCTCTGTGGGTAGAAATACAGGGAAGAAAAAATAACAAAATCCTGATAGGGGTTTTCTATAGACCACCAAAAGCAACAGAAGACATTGAAAACTTACTACTAAATCAGATAGAAGAGGTGTCAAACCGCAATGAAGTAATTATCATTGGGGACTTTCATTATCCAGATATAATATGGGAAAACGAAACCTGCAAATCTCACAAGGGTGATAGGTTCTTGTGACTAATTAAAGATAATTACCTTAACCAACTTGTGCAAGAACCAGCGAGAGGGGGGGGGCCATTCTGGATCTAGTACTAACTAACAAACCGGACCGAATAAAGGGGGTGCAGGTTGAGGGGCACTTGGGGAACAGTGACCACAATATAATCAACTTCCAGCTGTCATTCAATAAGAAGCCTTATCAGGGAGCGACAAACAAACTAAACTTTAGTAAAGCAAAATTTGATCAGCTTAGAACTATTATCGGCAACATTAATTGGGACAACATCCTCAAAAATAACAGTACAGAGGACAAATGGGAAAAGTTTAAAAGGATCCTAATCACCTCATGTGAGCAGTTCATTCCCTTTAAAAATAAAAGAAACTCAACTAAAAGGAAACCAATGTGACTCGACAAGACGGCGAGAGGGGCAATAAACGAAAAAAAAAGCGTTCAAACTACTAAAGCAAGAAGGCAGCGAAGAAGCGCTAAAATCGTACAGGGAAAAAAACAAAATATGCAAAGATAGGATCAAAAATGCCAAGGAGAAGGCAGAAAGACTGATCGCCAAAAAGAGCAAAAACAACCCGAAACTATTTTTCAACTATATTAACAGCAAAAGGATTTGCACCGAGAGCACTGGCCCTTTAACAAATAATGCAGGAGAAATCATTGAAGATGATGGAGGGAAGGCAAATCTATTAAATAGTTTCTTTTCAAGCGTATTCAGAAACAAAAAGGAAATGCCACACGAGATGCAGGGGAATAAAATGAACCCCTCACAAAATATAAATATGTCATACCTAATGCAGGAGGAAGTGCGGAACCGATTAAAGAAGATTGAAATCGATAAATCGCCAGGCCCAGATGGAATACACCCAAGGATACTAAGGGAACTAAGTGATGGGATAGCTAGGCCGCTATATCTAATATTTCTGGGTACTATCAAGACCGGGATTGTACCATTGGATTGGCGCATTGCCAACGTGGTTCCAATTTACAAAAAGGAGACCAAAAGTGAGCCTGGTAACTACAGGCTGGTAAGTCTCACTTCAGTAACGGGAAAAATTTTTGAGGGGTTTCTGAGAAACGCCATCGAAGAGTACCTCAAGAAGAACAAGGGAATAACTCCTCACCAGCATGGATGAAGTAAGTTCTAGGCTGGACCTGGGAGAATCTATTGATCTCGTATATCTGGACTTCTCTAAAGCGTTTGACACCGTGCAACATAATAGGCTAATGTACAAAATGAGACAGCTCGGATTGGGTGAAAACGTGTGTAATTGGGTAAAGAATTGGCTCAATGATAGAAAGCAGAGGGTGGTAATAAATGATTCGTACTCTGATTGGGCCACAGTCGCTAGCGGGGTGCCACAGGGTTCAGTATTAGGCCTCATTCTGTTCAATATATTTATCAATGACCTGATAGAGGGGCTGCACAGCAAAATATCAATATTTGCAGATGACACAAAATTATACAATATAATCAATGCAACGGAGGACAATGTATGGCTACAAACGGACCTAGATAAGCTGGGGGCTTGGGCAGAAAAATGGCAAATGAAGTTAAATGTTGAAAAATGTAAGGTTATGCACATGGGCAGGAGAAACGGATGTCACCAATATACACTAAATGGGGTACTGCTAGGTAAAAGTGGTATGGAAAAAGACCTGGGGGTACTAGTGGATTACAGACTAAACTGGAGTAACCAATGCCAGTCAGCTGCTGCAAAGGCTAATAAGGTCTTGGGGTGCATTAAAAGAGGTATAGGGGCGAAGGACGAGAACATTATCCTTCCATTATATAAGGCACTAGTCGGGCCCCACACGGAATACTGCGTACAGTTCTGGTCACCGGTGCTCAGGAAAGATGTTACAGTACTGGAGGGGGTCAAAGAAGAGCAACTAAACTAATACATGGAATGACGGGACTGGAATACCCAGAGAGGCTATCCTAATTGGGATTATTTACTCTAGAAAAAAGACAGCTAAAGGGTGATCAAATAACTATGTATACATACATGAGGGGACAATACAAGGATCTCTCCCAGGATCTGTTTATACCCAGGACTGCAACGGTAAGAAGAAGGCATCCATTACGTTTAGAGGAAAGCAGGTTACGTCACCAACATAGAAAAGGGTTCTTTACTGTAAGAGCAGTGAGACTGTAGAACTCTCTGCCTGAGGAGGTGGTGATGGCAAAATCCATGGAGGAATTTAAAAGGGGACTTGATGTCTTTCTGGAGCGGAAGAATATTATAGGTTATAAATCTTAGGTTAACTGTTAATCTGGGTATACAGGCTGGTAGGAACTATTAGGGGTTGATCCAGGGAACAGTCTGATTGCCATTAGGGAGTCGGGAAGAAATTTTTTCCCCAAAAGGGCTAAGTGGCTTCTGCTCTTGGGGTTTTTTGCTTTCCTCTTGATCAACAACACAGGAGGATAGGCTGGACTAGATGTACATTGTCTTCATTCGGCCTTACGAACTATGTTACTATGTTACATACTTCATACATTAAATATATACAGCATATTCCAACATGAAAAACAATTCTTGGGCATACATGGTGCAACCTACGGGCATGATATAATTACATGAGATGGTTATTTGCCAAACTTCTCAGTTTTATTATTAAATCAGCATGTATTCAGGTTACGAGGTTAATAAACCCCTTCCTCAACACTTGCTGAATGCTGACGGTATGTCCATAGGAAAATGTTCTATCAAGTATAACGGGACTTGGGATCGGCTACACCTACCACACATAGGGACTCCCTTCCTTCCTCTTTAAGGAAAAATACTTTTTTTCACCCTACCACCCTCCGAAAAGAGGGCAGTGTTCTCTCTTCCATCCCTCTGTTTTCTAATGGGGTCACTCCACCATTTTCATTATTTTGCACACATAACATATATACAGGGTAGTTATAACATAACATTAGTATACAGTTCATTAAAGGGACATACCCACAATCTTTTACATAAGGGAAAGGATCCGCTTTACTCCTTTCCACTAGTACATAGGCCTGAGTGCTAATAGTACATCATTGGGGCACAACTAAGTATGTCCTAACAATAGGAAATATGGTAAGAGAGTCCTGGGGTTTGTGTGGATTGTGTCATTCAAAGGGTTAAATGGTGGGGATCAGAACTACAAGGTGAGCCACGGAAAAGTAGACATTTTTATTTTTGAACGTTTTCAGCGTGGTGCCGGGCTACTTCTTTGTGGCCCGCCCTGTATTACAGCAGTTGACCTGTTCCTGATCACATGGGCTCACTTGCTGTGACTGAGCAGGCATGATGTGGCAGCTGGCTGCCGCTTAGGGTGAGCATTCTCCTCCTTCATCCTCAACAAGTTAAATAATCTACTACTCCCGTTTTGGTGCCAGGTAGCCCCGGGCCCCTGCAGAGGTCTTGTAGAGTCCAAGTCTCGGGGTGTTTTCGCGGCAAGAAGGATGGACCTATACATAATGACTTTAATGTTCTGTCTGATTGGTGTGTGTGCATATGATAGAACTGTGTAATATTGAATGTGCACTGATCGGGGCTATGAATCAATGTCAAATCTATAGCAGACAGTAGCAATCGCCAGAAACAACAATCCTAACCACCATGACAACTTCAGTCCACTTTATTTATTTAGGGGGTGTGATAATACCTAACTCTTCTTGAAATTTCCTTTCCTGAAGTAGATGGAAAGTTCCAGTGCACTCTACCAAAGTCTGACTCCAAGGAGAACTTTTCCCCTGAAGAAACTACGATAGTGTAATATAAAGCATTAAAGCTCAATAGCTTCGTAATTACGATATACAATTCTTTTCTTCAGGAGTCTATGGCATATCAACGTCAATAGCTATTGTTTGATTGTTTTAAGCTGTTTAGGAGGGGTTATCACAATAAAAATTTTAATCACTTGTCATCAGGACTGGGGGTTCCACTGCTAGGGTTGCCACCTGACTAGTAAGTCACTGGCCTTGCTGGTAATTACTGTCTCCCTGAAAATAAGACCTATTTTTAAAATAAGCCCTACCACAAAAATAAGCCCTAGCTGCATTACATAAAAAAAGAAATACATTACCTTGCAGGCTTGATCTAGATTCCTCCCACTGCTCTCTGCAGCTCTGACAAGATTTTTCTGATAAATCCCACCTCCAGGAAGCGATGTCTCTGATTGGCTCTTGAGCGCTGCTCAGCCAAGCAATGCAGCACTCGATGAACCAATGTTGGATGTATGGATTGGCCAATGCCGCTGCTCAGCAAATTCATAAATCTCGCTTCCACAACGTGATGGCTGTGATTGGTTCTTCAACCACTGCTCATCCAATCCAAGCAGCGCTCGATGAATTAATCACAGCAAAAGCATTGGTTCAATGGGCCCAGCATTGATTAGCTGAGAAGCAATCAGAGCCATCAATTCCTGGGGCGGGATTTATGAATCCTGTAACCAGGAAGTGATCTTTTTAGGCAGCCAAGGACTGTAAGAAGCATGTCGGAGCTCAGGAGAGCAGCAGGAGGGACCTGGACTTAGCCTACTAGGTAATGTATAATAAGACATCGTCCAAAAATAAGGCCTAGTGCCTCTTTTGGGTCAAAAATTAATATAAGACAGGATCTTATTTATGGGTAAACATAGTAAGTCTAAGGGCCAGTCTGGAGCAATAGGGACTTCGCATGCTGCCGTACAGACTTACAGATGGTGCTCTATGGCTGCTGTTTTACAGCTCTGTACAAATTGGACTAAGGAAAATAATATATGGCTATAATGTATTCCATGGAAGGTTTGTACATTTCATAGATCCCAATAGACCCACCAATGTTTGAACGAACTGCCCACCTTGAAAGCAAAGCGTTTTACCAATTCAGACAACTGGGCAGGTAGGCAGGGAGTCTGAAGACGGATCATCTGATCTCTTTACTTTCGGCAATTGTTTACAATGATATTTATATTCATTTATGTTAATTTATTTATCACTTTCCTTTTTTATCTTCCTAAGAGCATTCCGATACTTAACTGCCCTCAAGCTGATGTGACAATAAGAGCTCTTGCTTTACTGCATTTCATTATAATGTAGGTCAAGGGGCCTGACTTCAGACCCTCTGCTACAATAAATAAGTCATTTTCCTTCCCTAAGGCGGTTGTCAAACATAAGCAGCGAGCAGCAACAGTCTATTATACAGCAGGGCTGTAATCTGAAGTACACAAAAGGGTGGTCGTCTTGTAATTGTTTTACAGAAGTCATGACGTGAGACTCTGCTTCTGAAACCGTAGCTGGAGAATGTGGGGGGGGGGGAATAGAAAAAACGGTATAGTGTAATGGAGCATTCCATAAGCAGGACACATATGGTTTTACACTAATGTTTTTTTTTTTACTGAAAGAGTAGTAGATACTTCGAAAAAACTTCCAGCAGACGTGGTTGGAAAATCAACAATAAATGTATTCAAGCGGCCTGAGATAAAAATACATTTAGGGTACCTACCCACTAGCGATATTTTTTCTAGCAATGCGAGAGCAATGGTTTTGAAACCAATGATTTCTAATGGTTTCATACTCATTTGCAATTCTTACTCTCAAGCTTCGCAGCGCAGAGAAAAAATCTGAGATATCACTCAGTGTTTTCAATGGCATTGCTGCGGCCCCATTGAAAGCAGTCAGTTGCAGGCAACCCCCCGCAGCAATGATTTTCGGGGAAAGGCTTGAAATATATGCACTTCCCTGAAAATCATCCCTAGCTGTAAAAAAAAGTTTAAAAAAAGTTATACTTACCTAAAAGAGCCATCTGGATCTTCTCTCCGGCCTCTGCAGTTTTCTTCTGTGTTCTGGAGGCTGAGGATTGAAAAATCCCCACCCCCAGAAAGTGCTGGTCTCATTGGCTGAGCGCTCAGCCAATCAAAGGCAGCGCTCAGTCATTAAATGACAGATGAGCGCTGCCTGTGATTGATCATAGCGCCAAGCCAATCACAGGCAGCGCTCAGCCATTCATGAATTTAACGTGATTGGCTGAGTGCTGTGACCAATCGCAGGCAGCGCTCAGCTGTCATTGAATGAAAATGGGGACGGCACTGCTGCGGCCCCGTTGAATGACAGAAAAGTATTCAGTGGAATTAGAAATAATAGTTATAATACAAAGGCGACACCTATTTCCAATACACAAAATACTCAGAGCAAACTAATGTGGAGATTACTTTGTTGTCTCCTCTCTGCTTGAGCAGCTCGGCGCTCCTCTTCACTATTATATATTCAAGGACTTACCATGATTTCACAGGACTTAAGTTTGGTAACTAAAGATTTTACTACTTTGTGAAACCGTCGTCGTGAAACCTCAGCAGAGGATTGAACAAAAAATGTACAATGTAGGCTTGTGTGTGATTGAGAGAGGTAGCATTGCGCCATTTGTGTGGATGTAGATGCTATGGTGATGATGAGTGTGAGGCATGGTCTGGTTACAAAATGCATCAGTTGTTTGGATAACAACTTGCACCACATGAGGCTAAGAGGTATATATGTTAGACACTAACCTTAGGTTGCATTCAAAATTCGGCAAGTTGCTGTTTAGGCTACCACTAAAGATGGCCATACACTTGCAATAACTGTCAGCCAAAAGATATTTTGGCGGACTTTGTCATAATTATACATACTCAGTAGATTTATTTCAGAGGGGGAGAGGAATAAGCCTCTGTGAGACACCTCTCTCTAGCAGTGACCTCTCCCATGTAAATAAAGACTTGGGCATGTTGAACTCTAGCATGCATAATGCTTCATTCCATTATCATCTGCCATCAAAGGACTGTTAGCATGCAGGTTAGCTGATGACGTATTGTCCATTTATCTTATGGGTATGGCCTATATTGGAGCTTAAAGGGCTGTTCAGAGACTTTTTTAAGTTTTTCTATTGATGACCGATGGGTCAGCAATAGATGATCTTTGGATCCCAGCCGATCAGCTGATTTCTAGAGCCACTGTCAATGTGATTATTGCAGGAAGCAGGAAATGCTGACATAGCCCAGCAGCCCAGGTTGGTGCTATTGCATTTTCCTACTATACCAACCTGGTATGGTACTATGCACTATGATCAGAACTTTCTGGTTCCTGCACTGACCGCAGTGACAGGAACCCCAGGCTGATCGTCAGCTTTGCAAGCAGCAGGACCCCACTTATCATCTATTAATGACCTATTGAGCATCAATAGAAAAAGTTTAAAAAGTCCCAAAATACCCCTTCAACCCCTTAATGACAGACCCATTTTAGGCTTAATTGACCCACCAATTTTCCAATTATTTCACTGTCATATTTCTAGAGCCATAACTTTTGTACTGTTTCGTCGATGTGTCCATATAAGGAATTGCTTTTTTGCTATTTTTTTATGACATCATTTTGGGATACATATAATGCATTGTATAACTTTTATTAATTTAGGGTTTTTTTGCAAATCTCAAAGGCAATCTTCATGGATACTACACACAGATGATTTTTCCATGAAGGGTTGTCCCATCAGAAAAAAGCTTTTCCGTACGATTTTCTAGGACATACGTGACTCTTAGGCTGCATTCACACGAACGTATATCGGCTCGGTTTTCACGCCGAGCCGATATACGTCGTCTCTCTCTGCAGGGGGGGGAACCTGGAAGAGCCAGGAGCAGGAACTGAGCTCCCACCCCCTCTCTGCCTCCTCTCCACCCCCTCTCCGCCCCTCTGCAGTATTTGCAAGGAAAGGAGGCGGGACAGGGGCGGGGCTAAGTTACACAAATTAGCTCGCTCCCGTCCCGCCTCACCCCATTGCAAATAGTGCAGAGGGGCGGAGAGGGGGGCGGGAGCTCAGAGCACTGCTCCTGGCTCTTCCAGGCTCCCCTCCCTGCAGAGAGAGATGACGTATATCGGCTGGGCGCGAAAACCCAGCCGATATACGGTCGTCTGAATCCAGCCATAGACAGGATTGCCAACCATTCAGAAATTCGATGTTTGTAAAAAAAAGTAGATGTTGTAGATTTTTTCATAGACTAGTGATACTTGAGTAGTTTATTATGACTGTAATAATCATTCTTTTGCAGCTCACAGTCAATGCTGATAACAGTAACTTCATATCTGTATCTGACCTATAGACACGTATGACTTTAGCACTCATTGCTTTTTCATTGTTTTCCAATTTTTCCATAAAAAATGTTGGCTATTCATAAAAGAGGGGTTCTCCATTGTATCACAATGTACTATATTAGTCAGAGTAGATAGTGATTGCACCACTGGCGTAACTATAGGGGATGCAGTTGCACCCGAGCCCAGGAGCCTTAGGGGACCCATAAGACCTCTCTTCTCCATATAGGGAGCCCAGTACTATGAATAAAGCATTAGAGTTGGGGGCCCTGTTACAGGTTTTACATTGGGGCCCAGGAGCTTCAAGTTGCACCTCTGCGTTAAGGGGTTAAGATAAGTTGGGGGTCCCCAAGATAAACTTTTGCATGGGGCCCATGAGCTTTTAGCTACGCCCCTGGATTGCACAGAAAGGACTTAGAAGATCTGCTGCACCAGTGTATTATTACATTATTGCCCATTCATTTGAATGCACACTATATATTTTACTTCCCTTACAGCAGTGATGTCAGCTGTTCACCACTCCAATCAGCTAATACCAAATGGGTCTATATCTAGTAAAAAAGACTTTGTAAACCTTTTTTGAAGAAAAATATTCATAGTTTTTGATCAAATGTGCATTTTTAATTTTTTTTAACTATAATGTACTCATATATGCATAGGGGTGCCTTAGTAGGCATTGTCACAGGAAAGTTCCTGACTACCTGTATAGAAATGTTGATCTTCGGTGATTAGGTTGCCCGGTTTATTATGACTCAACAAAGGGTGCCCATTAGAGATGAGCGAACACCAAAATGTTCGGGTGTTCGTTATTCGGAACGAACTTCCCGTGATGCTCGAGGGTTCGTTTCGAACAACGAACCCCATTGAAGTCAATGGGCGACCAGAACATTTTTGAATTTCGCCGATGCTCGCTAAGGTTTTCATGTGTGAAAATCTGGGCAATTCAGGAAAGTGATGGGAATGACACAGTGACGGATAGGGCAGGCGAGGGGCTACATGGTGGGCTGCATCTCAAGTTCACAGGTCCCACTATTAAGCCACAATAGCGGCAAGAGTGCCCCCCCCCCCCCCACTGTCAGCATAAAGATCGTCCTCCTCTGGCACAGCTGTAACAGCTGTAGCAGAGAAGAACGATGTTTGCCCATTGAATTCAATGGAGCGGCAATACAGCATGTTCCACTGAATGCAATGGGCTGCCGGCGATCGCAGGATGAATGGTCGGAAAGGGGTTAAATATATAACCCCTTTCCTGCAATTCATCCAGAAATGTGTTACACTAAAAATATATACCGGCGTATAAGGCGACGGGGCGTATAAGACGACCCCCCAACTGTCACCTTATACGCCGGTAATACAGTGGAGAAAAGAATAAAAATCATTACTTACGTTTTTAGATGATCTGCGGCGCTCCTGCAGGCTGTCACTCCCTCCTAATCCACGGCAGACAAGCTTTCTCTATGAAAGGCTTTAAATCCCTGCCTCCAGAAAGACACGTGCCTTCAGCCAATCACAGCCAATGACAATGATGTCATTGAATGGCTGTGATTGGCTGTGTTTCTGGAGGCGGGGATTTCAAGCCTTGAAATCCCCGCCTCCAGAAACACAGCCAATCACAGCCATTCAATGACATCATTGTCATTGGCTGTGATTGGCTGAAGGCACGTGTGCTTCTGGAGGCAGGGATTTAAAGTCTTTCGTGGAGAAAGCAATACTCTGCCGTGGACCAGGAGGGAGTGACAGCCTGCAGGAGCGCCGCAGATCATCTAAAAACGTAAGTAATGATTTTTATTCTTTTCTCCACTGTATTACCGGCGTATAAGGTGACAGTTGGGGGGTCGTCTTATACGCCCCGTCGCCTTATACGCCGGTATATATTTTTAGTGTAACACATTTCTGGATGAATTGCAGGAAAGGGGTTATATATTTAACCCCTTTCCGACCATTCATCCTGCGATCGCCGGCAGCCCATTGCATTCAGTGGAACATGCTGTATTGCCGCTCCATTGAATTCAATGGGCAAACATCGTTCTTCTCTGCTACAGCTGTTACAGCTGTGCCAGAGAAGAAGGATTTGTCTTCTATATGTTCTCAATGGGGTCAGCGCTGCTGCCGCTGGCCCCATTGAGCGCATATAGAATGCATCCATAGCGAGCCGCGGGAGGGGCAGATTTCAATACTCGGGTGACACCTTATCTCCCCAGCCACTCACAGCAGGGGGGTGGTATAGGGCTTAAACGTTGCAGGGGGAAGTTGTAATGCCTTCCCTGTCTTTATATTGGCCAAAAAAAAGCGCTAACGTCTCAGGGAAGAAAGTTAAATTAACCAGAACACCGCATGGTGTTCGTTACGAATAACGAACATCCCGAACACCCTAATATTCGCACGAATATCAAGCTCGGACGAACGCGTTCGCTCATCTCTAGTGCCCATCTATTTGTTCGAAGAATGCCGAAATGGATGGAGTAACCTCAAAAGAAAAGTTCGGGGGGTTACTGATGATATCACTAGGGAGAAAAAAAAATGTTTCTCATGGTGCCTGGAATTTTAGACCTTATTCTAGGTACTTTTGTGCCGCTGAATTCAAAAATACCATCTATTTCATTCTAGGAGCTCTAGTTTTTGAGATATTTCTGATGTCATTATCAACTTTTATTTTATTTACTCCTGCCAGCATTTGCTGACTATTAGTACATATGGTACATGTTGCCACTGCTGCACATCAAATTTGGTTTGATGAAACAATGTGTAAAGACACTGAAGAGAAATGGAAGGTGTTTCAACTACAAATGTAGAAAATTTCCTGTGAGGAGCATGGAGAAGCTAAAAGCAGGTAAGTTCAGTGGACCACAAATCCGGGAACTCATGAAGGACCAGCGTTTCCAAGAATCAGTGGGCAACTTTGAGGCGCGTGCGCGGTCGTAGTCTTGTAGGGTTGTAAAGCATTTCTTTGGGAACTGGAAGGCTGTAAACTACGGGGAACTTGTGGAGAGTATGTGCACTTCTGTTTTTGAACACCTGGGTGTAACAGGAGCATCAGATTGCAGGATCTGCAGTCATTGTGGATGGATTTCCAGATTGTCTTGATGAAGTAAGTAATGAACAGGGTAAATGATGTCACCAGGAAATAAGGACCGAAGAGGAACAAGACTGCGGACAATGGGATACGCATATGATGGCGGACTACTGGTGAAACATCCAGCGCGAATATCCAAAAATATCTCATCGTAGGAAATCTCAGAAAGGTAGTTTCAGCAATGTGTCTCAATGAAGAAACCTTTTGGTTTTGTTTGTGTTCTAGACTTCTTGGGATTTATCTTACCTTCAGCTTTCGATTTTCATTCATTACATTTATAATACAATATGTGTACATCACTGGCGTAACGCTAGGGGTCACAGAGGTCACACCAGGCCTCCTAGCAGATGGGGGCTCAAAGGCCCCCTGCCAGATACTCTCTCACCGCTGTGGCCCGCAGGCCCCCTGTCAGATAAAGTCTGACCATCATGGGCAGACACGCAAAGAGGGAAGGGCCACTATCAGGGGAGCCGGCAGCCAATTACAGATGGCAGACTCCCCGGGCGTGTGCTCCTTCCACTGAGAGACTGCAGTTGTGATTGGTCACAACTGCAGCCTCTCAGTGTACTGCCGGCCACGTGCTTGTTCTGGCCGGCGGCGCACTGACATGTTGGGGAGCAAAGCAGGAGACCGAAGGCAGAGAACGGAGGATAAGAGCCGAGGAGGGTATCGGAGGAGGAGTACATAGGGAGGTAAGTAGTGTAGGTAGTCAAATATGTATAGCTGGTATAAGTTATACCAGCTGTACATATATAATTGTTTACAGGAGACCTCCAGGTTACACCAGCATGCTCCATATCACTATTTACAGGGATACAGGGGGATATACAACTAATTATATATGTACAGCTGGTATAAGCTACACATCTCCTGTATATAGTGATATGGAGCATGCTGGTATACCGTAGGCCAGGTTATATCAGCATGGTTGATATCACTATATACAGGAAATAAAGCTTAAACCAGCTGTTAAAATATAATTTTATACAGAAAATACCCAGTTTTGGGTGGTTTCACATTTGTGCTGGGGATTCTACTTTCCTGCTTCGTTTGGGGAGCAGGAAAGGGGAATCTCCACGACCGCACGGGTCTATCTCTGGTCAGAACTGAACAGCGCCGGGCGGACTCCATTGATTATAATGGGGTGCATCTGCTTTTCACCCAGCTCGCATCCCATCAGGGAAGTAGTGATGCATTTAGCTGCAGCAGAGGATCACAGAATGTTTCCCATTGTTTTCCGGGCGATGCTGTGCCCTATTGAAAACAATCGGTGATGGCGAGATGTTCCAAGGGAATGCCCAAAGGCAGGACATAACGCAACATTTTCCTGCGGTGCGGGAAAAAAATCGCTCATATGTATGACCGGTTCATATTCGTGCGAGTTTTCTGCTTCTCACAACGCATAAATCTCGCACAATTTTCTCAGTTGTGTAAAAGAGGCCTAAAAGCCTACAAAGAGATTTTCTCGCAGTCCTGGAATTTAGTCAAGTTTAGAAAGCTTATGCCAAGCGGCTAAATCATGTATGTAAATTCGTTTAACAGCTATAGGCAGCACAGTTTAGGTATGGGTACAGGTACAGATAGAGGAAGGGGGTGGGGGGACTGGCTGAGCCTTTAGTTACGCCCCTGGTGTACATGTATGCAATTACATGGACTTATGTCATATTTTATAAGCAGATCTGATGGAAAAATACTAATGTCATTATCGGAATATGAACCCAAAGAAGGTCTAACATCTCAGTCACCAAAAATTGTGTTCCCCAGTGTAATAGATTAGGTGTGGGTACAAGGTGCTGCTGGCCTAGAGAGAGGAAAAAACTGGGCAAATCGTGCAACCCTTTACAAATTTTTGAGAAATGCTCTGTCGGTATTGAGAACTACACGGAAGCCTGCAGGAACGCCGGAGAGCAGCGGGAGGGACCTGAATGGTACCTGTGAGGTGAGTATAAGACATCCCCCGAAAATAAGACCTTGTGCCTCTTTTGGGGCAAAAGTGAATATAAAACAGGGTCTTATTTTGGGGGAAACACAGTATTATTGTGGTGACAGGAGGGGGACCATTAGGTGGTTTAGATGTGTCTAGTTGTGGGAATGCGTTAAAGGTATAAAATTCTGGAGCTACTAATGTGGGTATTTGCGTGGACACCGCTCATTGAAACGCACCTGATTTAAATGGCTAATTAGTGTAACTCGGTGCCGGTGACTGCGGGTATTCGCTGCATTTAACACATATTTGCACACCTCCCACAGACCTTAATGTCGCTCTTTAGTGCGCAAGTGCATGAAGATAGAGCAGGTCCAATTTTATTTTTCACGTCCGAGAAAACAGAAGGGTGCAAAAAAAAGAAGCAGCAATGAACTCAGTGGAATCAAGGGTTTGGTTCTACTCTTTGCAATATGTACGCCGGATTTTCCCACGTGCAGCATGACATGTTTGTCTGTTTAAGCCCTAAGATCTTCTTCAGACGGGTCGAAACAAAAAATTGATTTCAATGCTTTTGTTATGACAAGCGGGAGTCTTGTCCGTTAATACTACGCGCAAGAAAAGATAGGACTTACCCTAAATTCCTGGGTTTTTTCACACTCATTCACAATGGTGTGGAGTTTGAATAGTCAAAAAAAAACAAAAACACTGGTTCATGCAGTAATACGCCCTGTAACGGCGAGCGTATTAGCGCATGCGATCGTCTGTTTAGGCTCCAAGGCTTGTATAATACTGCACTGAGGAGTAAGTCGAAAATAGTTTTTGCACTTCAAAAATGTCTCAGAGTTCCTGGAGTTCTTGGTCATACGCTCCGGAGAAGCTTGTAAGAGCCGGTATTGAAGGGCCTCCCAGTATTAAAACAACACTTATCAAGACAGACTTGTGTTTTCCTTTAGCACAGAATAATGATAACCAGGCGGCATTTCCTGGCCATTTCCCGGATTTGAGAGGTAAGTAAAAGAAAACAGTTTATCACAGAGAGCTGAATTATATTCGGGAAGATGCATTTTATAGGCAATCACTGATCCTGATTTGTCCAGAAAGCTCCAGTTTTACACTTTTCATTGACGTTTTGTACTTTTCATTGACGTTTCGTACAGTTTAACATCTTTCGTTACATTTGCAAACCCAAGCATATATGTGCATGCTTCAAGGAGGTGCAATATAGTTCGAGGGGTTAATCCAACTGCACAACTCCTCTTAGCTTACTAGCTCCCTTAGGGTGAGCTAACAGTAAAAGATCCCAATGCTGTATCCCAACTCATGGAGCGCTCCTTAAATTCTCTCTCTGCCTTTGAGGTCAGGAACAGTATTGTTTCCCCTTAAGGACACACCTAGAAGGTGAGTAAGGAGACTTATAAGGCCGTCAATGCTCCTCTTTAGGTGGAACAGTACCTCTGCAGCGCCATTTATTGGAAGGGCCCAAAATCAGAAAAAAACACACATTCCCCAAGCAGGCATCAAGTGGGCAAGATTTCCCAAGCCAGCTCTCCCGGGAACTCAGGATAAAGACGGCTGTCATTGGTCCTCTACGGATCGATAAGCTGATCGGGACATTGAGGTGCTGGTGGAGCGCTCCTTCCAGAGCCTCCACCAGACACCGGGTAAGTCCCTTTGCTTTTCTTCTTCCTAAAGGCCCATTTAGACATTTAGACACAATGATTATTGCTCAAAAGATGTCACTCAAGCAACTTTTGAGCGATAATCGTTGTGTCATTTACAGCGCAAGATGAGCGATCACCTAGCGCTTCCAGTGAAGGATGCAGAAGTCAAGCGGGGTGTCCCCGCTTGCCTTCTGCATTCAGATGTTTTCTGCATGGAGCACCAGGCTGTTATACAGCCGAGCGTTCCGAGCAAAGGATGCAGAAGACAAGCGGGGTGTCCCCACTTGTCTTCTGCATCCAGTTGTTTTCTGCATGGAGCTCTCAGCTAGACCCCTCTGTTCTTCATACCCAGCTTGTGTTCAGAGAGTGGGATACAGCTGAAAGGATAGTATCAGTTGTATCCCGCTGTGAATCCCTGATAAGGATCATCATTGTCTTTCAGCACGCTGAAAGACAACGATGAGCAACGGCTTAACGAAAACTGCACGATGTCAGTGCAGTTACACACAACGATTATCGCTCAAAAGATGGCTTTTGAGCAAATTTTGAGCGATAATCGTTGTTTCTAAATAGGCCTTAATTAATGTATTTGTAATTAGAAGAAAGGTTCAGATGTAGCCGGCTATTATGGAGCGTTGCCCACATTATTCGTGATCTACTGGAAGGCAGTATCCCTGCAAGTCAATGTCAGACTCTTTAAACAAGCCTTATACCAAAATGTTCTGTCTCATCTATTTGCCTTTAAGATGTTAAAATTTGCGCGTGCAATACGCAGAGAATAGAACCTATTGATTTCAATGGGTTTATTCTCATTTTTTGTCTTTGTTTGCACATTTCACGCCTGTGAAAAAAACCGCAACATGGTTTACCAAAGACCCCTTTCTTTAGCAGTCTATGGAGGGTCTGTAAACGTGCAACTTATACACACAGGATTGCGCAATATGCTGCAAAATTCCATGGGGATAAGAACACATCAGGAACTAATTAGGCTAAATAGTTATTTAATTCGGCGTGAGGTTGTGTCCCGCGCCCAAGTGAAATGACCCAGCCAGCATAGAAAACACAGTAATATGTGCAAAAACGCATTCAGAAATGTTGCACTACTGCGTGCGTTTTTGCACATATGCCCATGTGAAGCCACGCTTAGGGAGTATAGGCACTCTGTGCTTGTATGGTGCCTTTGTGTGTCCGTTTTATAAAGACATTCTCTTTTAGAACCAATGCTTCTTAAGCAGAATACCACCATATGGGCTTCTTAAGGCCTCTTTCACACGGGCAACAGCGATATCGCCGCGAGAAAATCGCAGCAATATTACAGCTCTGCTCCCGTGTTTTCTGTGCGAATGCAGCGATATCCCCTTTTTGCTGTGCTACAAAGTTGCACGACTCTGTAGCACTATTTTGCTGCGATTTTCGGGGGGGGGGGGGGGGGGTAAACATGAGCCCGTCCCAAAAAATAAGCCCTAGCTGCATTTTAAAAACAAACAATACTTTACCTAACAGGCGCTGTCTGCTCCGCCGCACTTGTTTACAGTCTTCAGGAAGTGCTGCCTCTGATTGCTTCTCTAGCGCCACTGAATGCAGTGCTGAAAAATCACGGCAAAATCACATGTTAAAAACATGTAAGAAAATTGCAAGCAGTAGCGATGTTTTAGTGAAAAAAAGCAGCACTGATGCTCAAAAATCACGTGAAAAAAAGTCACATTTTTGCCGCGATTTTCTCATGGTTATATCGCGATCGCCAGTGTGAAGGAGCCCTAATACTTTTTTCTGTATATTAAGATGCATCCAAAAAAAAAAAAAAACAGCAATTCAAGAGGTTTTTATGGCATTTTTTAAAACGTTTTTTGGGGGTGTTTTTAATTGTGTGACATTTTGTACATTTTTTTGTACTCTCCCTTGTTGTAATTAAAAACACCCCAAACGAAAACACTGCTGTGCGTGAATCCGGCCTCACGCAGCATTCGATGAAACACGCA
Source organism: Eleutherodactylus coqui (assembly GCF_035609145.1). Lineage (NCBI taxonomy): Eukaryota > Metazoa > Chordata > Amphibia > Anura > Eleutherodactylidae > Eleutherodactylus > Eleutherodactylus coqui. Next base: position 39,612,909 of record NC_089846.1, read on the forward strand.
ACAATATTTCCTTCTGTTAGCTTCTTCATGGATGTATGACGTGGGCGAGAAAATAAAGTAGTTATGGGTGTCAAAATAGGACAAAAGAAAGTTTTAGTATTTTTTAATTACTTTTAAAAAGGGATACAACAGGAAAAAAACTCTATAATCTTGTGATCACGTGTGGTAATACGTCATGATCACGTGTCCCACACGACATTCTCAAAGTCATGTGATGTTTCCCGATAGCACTGCATAGTGCCCATTAGTACAAATCGGCATTTTGTATCACTCTAATCCGTTTGTTGTTTCACATTATCCTATTCATTTTCATCCGTATATATATATTAGCATATATATATATCTGATTCATACAATTAATTAAAAGTATATATATATCTCTCTATCAGTATTACCACACGTGATCACAAGATGGCCCCGACCAGCGGCGTCCGTGGATCAATGTGAGTTCAGATAATTTGTATAAATGTATGTTTGTAAAGTGTTTATTTCATGCTTGAAGAGGGCGGTTCAAACGCGAAACGCGTAGCAATTGAAAATTAATAAAATATAATTATATTATATGGACTATTGTGTCCTTTGACGTTCCTGGAGACCACGAGCGCGGGGGTATTTTTTGATTCTTATAAGGTGTATATGCAAACAGCCTATTCTAGGCTGTCACACCATTGATCGCTCTCCGGAGGTCCGGATTTGGGATCCTAGGAACAGGTTACAAGCCAGCGAGGATAAAGGGTGCCGGTAGACCTTCCAGGCAGGGGGTATTCAGTATGCAGACAACGTTCAAAATTGTTATGACTGAGTAGGTGCTGATTTTGTTCTTTTTATTCTATTAATGTTTACATTTTATGGAAAAAAAACAGATTTTTCAAAAAACATTTAGTACTTTTTATTTTTAGAATATTGTTAGAAATGTTATTAAACCCTTTTTACGCTTATTTTAGTCCCCATGTGGGAACTTGAGCTTGCAATTGTATGATCACTTGTACCATGCACTGCAGTACTTCGGCATTGCAGCATATAGCATATTGTAATGGCTTAAGATTAAGAAGCATTCATGCATGGAACCCCCTGGGAGCCTTCACTAGGCCTTGTTAGCGTGGAAACGGTCTGCAAGAGCTAAGGCTTTGGCGTGACCTGTTGATAGATGGTGACTGACAAGATAAAATTTGATGGGGTAAAAATTGCTTATTCAAGACCACCAATTTAATTAAAAAATACCTACATCATCAAATTGTATCTCGGCAAAATCACTATCCACAGATAGGTCGCACCAGAGTCTTAGTTCTTCCAGACCTCTTCCACCCTAACTTGCTGGGCTGATATGACCTTTGGTCAACCAGCATGCTGTGCGAACTGTACCTACTCTTTGTTGATTTTCTCGACACATCATATCTTAAGGCTATATGGTGCTTTGAGGTTGCTCTATTCTACCATTTTATCCCTCACTTCACTGGACCCTGGGCTGCCATGCCAACCCATCAGAACCTTGCATTTGCATTGGGGTGGAGCTAATGGGGTTTTCCCTTGCTAACTGCTTAGATGCCATGGTCAGAATTGTCCACGACATCTAAGGAATTAATGTCAGAGCCTTTGCTGGAGGCTATTAGATGTTTAGAACAACTGACACCTGTCAGGCATGGCTTCTGAGCCTGCTTTATACATCCTTCATGACCACATGATGTTTTGTGTATTTAGGTTAATGTAGGGGTCAATGTAGATACTCTGGATAGAAACAAAACCCCCTAAAAAATTTGCACACTTGTCATTTTTTCTTTATTTCACCGCACTTAAACATTTGTAAAGGTTTTTTTAGTACATTATATGACATAAACCAATACAACTTATTCCACAAAAACAAGACAGTTATGCTGACAGAAGAATTAAATGTTATGGCTCTTGGAAAGGAAGGATGAAAAAATGAAAAGCCAAAAAATTCTCTTGTCTTAAAAGTTTCATAACGTTTACTTAACAAAATAGTGTTCACCGTAAAAAAAGCCCCTTTTTTCTTTTTTTCATAAAAAGTGGGTTTATTTTTCAAAAGTGTTAAAAGATACACATAGTATACATATATGGTATTGCAGCAATTGTAACAACCAATGTAATTAAACTAAGGCCGGGGGCACACAAGCGCCCTATGCCTGACAGGCGTCTGTGCGTACCTTTGAATATCTGTCTTGCAGATGGCTCCGGCAGCTTGCCATTGGACATGCGCACTACAGGTTTTTTATTTCAAATCTCTGTTTTTCCCGCGCTGTAAAAAAAATAACAAGTAAAATAACAGTAGTTAAAAAGCAATTTTTTTCCTTAACCCCCATGCAAACCAATAAAATGTAATCAAGGATTAACCCTTTCCAATCCACTGTCTAACGTCTAAAGACATTATGATTTAAGGCTGAACAGCTCGGATGTTAGAAGACATCCGTCGGGGTTCTCTTACTGTACATTGCCAGCCTCTCTGCTGTCGGAGCCTATCCAACGTGTCACCTCATGCAGTACTGGCTTTAGCCAGCATATAGCGCCATTGTATAACGGCAAAAAAAGAGTAAGCCCCCTAGGAAACCCAGAATACAAATTGGATTGGAAAGGGTTAAAATCGACCCCAAAGTTGTTATTTTATACTGCATTCTGCAAAACACTCATTCTGCAAAATAGTAAAAATACATGACAGAATAGGCGTAAGCCCTAAAGGCCTTCATCAGTTACAGTATTTTAAACCTGACTGCCCTGCTAAAGGCTTGTTGTTCATTTAAAGAGCCACTATAGTAAAAACCTATTTTTCCATCACAATTACCCTTACCTAATTTCCTGTCACACTCTGGATGGCTACTATGTTTATTGCAGTCACTTCCATGAAGCGCATCTCCTCTTGATCTTTAGATTTCCCTCTGCTTTCTCTTCCTCTTTGCTGTGCTAGCAATCCCATGATGCAACAACACCACATGATCAGCCAGAGCCAGTACCATCTGTGCCTGCTGGGAGGATAGTGTGATTATCATTACCCTCTATAGTCAACAAAATAAGCAAAAGACCATACGTATATAATTAGAAGGATGAACTACGATCCCCTTCAGTATAACTATGAGACAGGAGCTTCTAAACATCAGCAGTAACTATGATAAAAGTTTTTGCTCACTTTCCCCCAACCCTCTGTGAAGAGCCTGTGTGGTACAGTTCAATTTCATTATATAGTGAATTCTAGTGACTCCTGGAGAAAACAGAGAGACAAGTAATTCCTGGGTGGCAAATATGTATTGGAGACTAGTTACATAATTACCTTTTTTTTCTACCGAAGTGGTTCTTTAACATGCTTTAACAGTGTATACCTAAGCTCTAAAGCTAGTAGAGAGGACTTTGTACACAGTTCATTGTGATATTGATATGTTATGATTGGTTTAACTCAGAGCACAAAAGAAACAGTTAAATCACAAATTCCGCCCTGCTCCATATATATTCATAATAGGACATGGAGATAGAATTGTGAGCGGTTTGTTAGCTAAGGCTGAAGAATGTGACAATGGACATAGTCTTTGTTGTACAGTAGGTTAGGGGCCAATGTGCAGCATATTGTTTTTATAGCAAGCAAAGCTTCACTGGAGAAAGTCACCGGGGACTTTATGCTCAAAAATATTTGTAGGAAACTGACTAAACCAGGCAGCAGAAACACAACCAGGGAAATACAAGTATGTTTTCCATTGGGGTGTACTCAAGGGAAGGCGAGAATGATCTGGTACACATCCAGCTCAACTCCAGCCCCCTTCTGGGAAATAAGGCCCCACAAAGTATGAAAAGGAGCATTTAGAAATGGAAATGTTACTGAATGTTAGCGAATGTAGTGTGTGAAATGTACCATGGTATCTGTGAGACAGACTATCGGCTAAAGCAGTGTCATTCTGAGCAATTCTTCTATGGGGTCGGAGTTTTGGGTCATGCTGGCCTCTTGCTCTCTAACCCTTAGCCTTACAACTAGTGAAAGGGGGAGTTCCCACGTTAGTGCTAATTTTGTAAAAGTATGTCACATTGGAAAAAGTGAGTCTTAAGTTCCTATAACCACAAGGGAAATCTAGCCAGCTCATGAGTCTGGGTGGCACTATACAGCTTGCTTGGCTTTTTAACTCCTTTGAAAAGTCAGTAAATGCTCATTAAGATAAGAAACAATGCGGTAGATGAGAAACAAATCCTGGCACACCCAAGGGATTATTACACTGAAGCTGTTCTGTTTCATGCTAAGAGTGAGTAAAGTTTACGGTTATCATAAAACCAGATAGGAGTGGCGGAAGATTCATTTTAGTGTCTTGAGAAGGAGAATATAAAAGCCCTGGTGTACAGGCCTTGGAAATACATAGAGGTTCAGGCTGAGGAACAGTAATGAATGACATTGTTTATTAGGACAAGGTCAATTTTGTTGTCAATTTCAAAGGAAGAATACTTGTTGTAGACAATATGGCCATACGTCTTGGACTAAAAAACTTAAAGAGTTGATATCTTATATCTTAGCAATATGATTTTGTCTTAGTAACTGGTGAATAAATAATGCATTGCTTGTGATGGTTAAAAAGTAGCCGTGGAAGAAAGGAAAAACTCAAGAGTGGAAAGTTACTCAGTAAGGACAACAAGTGAAGACAAGTATTTGACCAAACAGATTTATCCCGAATAGTATAGTACAGCAGATTTTAAAATTAGACCCATGGCAAAAAAAAAATGTGTGGAGGCCATGAGCGGGGTGAAGTGATGAACTGCACATTATGATCACTGTTATATTACTATTCAGTGATGAGACATAGTGCTGCCTTGGAAGTACATGAGACCTCTACAGTATATCTATAGGCCTTTATACATTATGGAGGCAACAGAGAAACAAACTGTGGCATGCTTCTGGGCAACAAATTAGATGGAGGTATGAATATGTTTCGAGCAGCTGACAAGATGGGTTTATCGATTAATGCTGCTTGTGCCAATGTCTTGCCCTCCCATCAGCATGATGCAATAAAAATGTGGATACATCTGACCAGGCAATGATTTTCCACTGCTCAATGACCCAATTGTTGCCCTCTTGCCCACTGGAGCTTTGCCTTTCTGTTTCTTTTAGACTGCAATGGCACCCAAATTAGTTGCCTGCTCTTGTAGCTCATCTATGCTAATGAACAAAGAGTTGTGGGTTCAATGTGAAGCACCAGTATTGTATTCAGCTACAGTTTGCTTGACTGTACACTGCCTGTTCATCAGAATGACGCTTGACATCCTCTTCTGACCAGTTTAATCAGTAAGATGTTTATCATTTACGCTATAACCAGCAACACAATGCAGAAGCCAGAATTTTTTTTTTTAAGTGGCTAGTCAATCAGGAACTTCTCTCCAAACAAGCCTGGACTGCAGCAGTGAGGTCAGCTGATCCATTCCAATGGATCAGGTATGAGACAGGAAATTAAACAGCTAGAGAATTCCTGCTAATAGTAGCACAATGATATACAAGACTATTTACAACCTGTCCCCTCCATACATCTCCAACCTAATTTCATGATACTGCTTCCCACACAATCTGTGATTCTCACAGGATTTACTTCTTTATTCTTCTCCTGTCTGCTCTCCACACAATTACAATTGGATTCTATTCCACCTTTGAAATCTTCAAAAATTAGCTACAAAATAACCTATTCAGAAATGTCTGCCACCTACTGTAACCATATTGCCACTACACTACCACATGAGCAGCTTCTATCAGAGCACTCTCTCCTAGATCCCCTACAGTCTGGCTTTCGACCTCAACACTTGACAGAAACTGCCCTTACAAGGGTATCCAATGACCTACTGACAGCCAAATCGAGGGGCGATTACTCCCTACTGATCCTCCTCGACCTTTCCACAGCATTTGACACTGTTGACCACAAACTCCTTCTCAGTGTGCTACGCTTCATTGGCCTAAAGGACACTGCCCTCTCCTGGTTCTCCTCCTACCTATCTGACCGCTCTTTCAGTGTCTCCTTTGCTGGCTCTACCTCCCCTCCTCTTCCCCTTGCTGTTGGGGTTCCCCAGGGCTCAGTCCTCGGCCACCTTCTTTTTTCTATCTACACAGCCCCTATTGGACAAACCATCAGGAGATTTGGCCTCCAATACCACCTGTATGCTGACGACACCCAGCTATACACCTCTTCCCATGACATCTCTGCACCTTTCCTCCAAAACATGTCTGTCCGCTGTCTCTAACACTATATCCTCTCTCTACCTAAAACTAAACCTCTCTAAAACTGACTTACTGGTATTTCCACCCTCCACTAACCGACCGCATCCTGACATCTCCATCTCAGTGTGTGGCACCACCATAACTCCTAGACAACATGCCCGCTGCCTTGGGGTCATATTCGATTCTGATCTCTCTTTTACCCCCTACATCCAATCTCTGGCCCGAACATGTCATCTGCACCTCAAGAACATCGCAAGAATCCGCTCTTTTCTCACTGTGGACACGTTAAAAACGCTTACTGTTGCCCTCATCCACTCCCGGCTCGATTATTGCAACTTGTTGCTGATCGGCCTCCCCTGCACCAGACTGTACCCTCTCCAATCCATCCTGAATGCGGCAGCTTGGCTCATCTTCCTGTCCAGACGCTACTCGGACGCCTCTGCCCTGTGCCAGTCACTGCACTGGCTGCCTGTTAAATACAGAATTCAATTTAAACTCGCTACCTTCATCCACAAAGCCCTCCACAGCGCAGCGCCCCCCTATATCGCCTCCCTCATCTCAATCCATCAACCAACCCGGGCTCTCCGCTCTGTTAACGAAACCAGACTGAACGCCCCTTTAATTCAAACTTCTGATTCCCACCTCCAAGACTTCTCCAGAGCAGCACCGGTCCTCTGGAATGCACTACCAAAGGCTACCCGAGCAATCCAGGACTCGCAGAACTTCAGGCGTGCTCTAACATCGCACCTCTTCAGGGAGGCATACCGCATTCCCTAAAAAAACCCTCTGTACTCCGCCTGATAACATGCTGCCTGACCTACTGACTGCAATCCCTGCTAGCCATCATAAACCGCTCCTGCAGTCATACCGATTCTGCCGTCACACGGCTGAATGTCTGACCATTGTCTGTATATAGCATCTCTCACTCTCCACCTCACCATACAGTGCACATCTACAGCCCCTTTACCTTCTGTATCACCCCACTATTCGTAGTATGTAAGCTCGTTGGAGCAGGACCCGCGCCCCTATTCTTTCCATCAATTGATTACTATGTAACCGTGGTTCTGTAATGTTTGTACTTTTGTCTTTCTGTATCCCCCTGTCTATGTAAGTGCTGCAGAATATGTTGGCGCTATACAAATAAAGTTTATTATTATTATTTATTCTACCCTCGCCTACTGTCTCCTTTCCTTGTAGATTGTGTAGGGTTTTCTCTCCCTCTTTATCAGCTGTTACTCATTTATTTTATGCTTGTTTTTTGTCTTATGTGATGTATTTAAAGGGAAGCTGTCACCAGGTTCATGTTGCTCGAACCATGGGCAACATGAACCTGGGCCAGTAAACACAATTCTTCCATGTATGTACAAGGCCCAATGTCCATGGGCGGATTTGATTTGCAGAATCCGTAGTTTAAGCTGCCCATAGGGTAGCATGGGTCTCCGCACTTCAATTTACACATACAGATTTGTTTTCCGGATTCCGCATGCAGAAGAAAAATTGCAGCATGCTCTATTTTAGTGCGGATTGCCGGCTTGAAGTCAATGAAAGACGTCCGATCCGCAGCCCATCCGCAATTGCAAGGGAAAGAAGGAGTTTTTAAAAAAACCTGTGCATGTGCGCCGGCACACTGTCCAGCACTGCCACACACATCCACAGTACAGAAAAAAGAAGACCGGGACAGGCACGCAGGTTGACTGGCTGCAGGCTGGGTCAGATTCCGCTGTGGGCTCCTACATGCTGAATCCGAGCCGCCTGTGGACATAAGGCCTTATTCTGGAAAGCTGCAGAGTTTCAGAATACACAAACTTTGAAGTTTGCCTGCTTGACTTTGGAACGGAGCTTTCGAGTCAAAGATGAGGCTGGGCAGCGGGCACTTCCCACCGGCAGCATGTTGACTAACAGGTGGCACCCTATACACACGCAGGGAGAGAGCTGTCAGTCTTATTACAGGAAGACACCGGTTAGTGAGCATGCTGCAGGTGGGGAGAGTCCAATGCGACCTGCCTCTTTGACTCAAGAGCTCCATTCCCAAGTCAAGCAGACAAAATTCAAAATGTGTTTATTCCAAAACATTTCAGCATCTCCAAACAACACACATGCAAAGTCCTTACGTATACCTGTCCGGGGCTCATGCTGCCTGTAGTTTGGGCAGCATGATCCCGGTGACAGGTTCCCTTTAAACCCTGTAAGCAGTAGTACCCTGAAGTACCGTGATGGTATAAGACTTTATGCAGTAAGACTATTGGTAGGAATCCAAATACGGAAGTTCCCTACAAACCTTTCTTCATCATGTCATGGTATAGAAAATAACCTATAGATGTTGTTGCATCCATACGTATCTGCATTCATTTCTAATAGAAGGATGTTAACACTTTACATGTGTTGAATAGCTGAGGTCAATGCCTTAAAACCTCTTCAGCAGAGAATACCAAGCAGACAATGGAGGAGGTCCAAAAGGTTGCAATGAAAGAGACACCATTGACGCCATTCACTCTCAAGAGTGTCATATAAGTGCTTGTTATAAAAACATCGACTCTCAGGAAGTGTTCTGCTCTTGCATAAATGTGACAAACATTTAAAAACTACATTTACGGGTAACTGATTTATAATCTTGCCACATTTTTGTTTATCAGAACCACATAAATCAGCAGCACTTATCTCTGCTGCTGCAATGAGTGATGGAATGGGCTGTTTTATAAGCGGCATATTGTTACCACATGGCTGGTGGATATGACCTTCTCCTTCAACCTTTCCAAAAAGTAACAAAAAAAAAACCAGCTTCCAATTTCTGTTCTGTATTTACTAGACTAATAACAGAGTCTTATGTTTTAACTAAGCTGTAAATTTCACGTATTTTCAGTCATTCCTTCACCACGGATTCACGCATCCATACCCAACCTTGGAATATTGGCTCCAAGGCTGCTTTAGAGTGAACGTTCGCCCTTGAACACCAAGTTTTCACTTCCTATGGGCCCCTTCAAACAAGCGCATGCGTAACTGCAGTACATTTGCACTATGAACGAAACAGATTTACGTGCGTATCGGCGCAGTGCAATGTATTTTTTTTGTGCCTGCTGGGAATGTTCATTTGCGCACAGCAAACGAGCATGCTTTGATTTAAATGGCAATTTGGCCTACTGATGTGTTCTTCTGCCACCGGAATTGCACAGTGTATTGCGCATTTGCGTGCGCATATACACACCTCCCATAGGCTTCTACGGTGACTTTTGCTGTGCAGGAAAAGTCCTTTTTTTGCGCATTCAAGGAATGCGTGCGTGGGAAATGTGTACGAACGTAAACTTCCTTAGTGGGGATTAAAGGTATGAAAAAGTTATCATTTAACCCCTTCATGATTGCCCACTGTAAATTTCCATCGCCGTTAGCTGGGCTCTGTGCAGCAGCGGAGTAAATTTATTTTCTTCACTCAGAGGGGGATCACATGCCCCCAAGTGGGTGGTATACCTGAAACAGACTGCTACTAACAACCCATGGTTCAGGTGTAGAGATGAGCGAGCACCAAAATGCACGGGTGCTCGTTACTCGGGACGAAATTTTCGCGAAGCTCGAGGGTTCGTTTCGAGTAACGAACCCCATTGAAATCAATGGGCGACCCGAGCATTTTTGTATATCGCCGATGCTCGCTAAGGTTTCCATTTGTGAAAATCTGGGCAATTCAAGAAAGTGATGGGAACGACACAGCAACGGATAGGGCAGGCGAGGGGCTACATGTTGGGCTGCATCTCAAGTTCCCAGGTCCCACTATTAAGCCACAATAGCGGCAAGAGTGCCCCCCCCTCCCAACAATTTTTACTTCTGAAAAGCCCTCATTAGCAATGCATATCTTAGCTAAGCACCACACTACCTCCAACAAAGCACAATCACTGCCTGCATGACACTCCGCTGCCACTACTCCTGGGTTACATGCTGCCCAACCCCCCCCCCCCTCCCCGCACGACCCAGTGTCCACAGCGCACACCAAAGTGTCCCTGCGCAGCCTTCAGCTGCCCTCATGCCACACCACCCTCATGTCTATTTATAAGTGCGTCTGCCATGAGGAGGAACCGCAGGCACACACTGCAGAGGGTTGGCACGGCTAGGCAGAGACCCTCTTTAAAAGGGGCGGGGCGATAGCCCACAATGCTGTACAGAAGCAATGAGAAAAATAATCCTGTGCCACCGCCATCAGGAGCTGCACATGTGGGCATAGCAATGGGGAACCTATGTGCCACACACTATTCATTCTGTCAAGGTGTCTGCATGCCCCAGTCAGACCGCGTTTTTTTATAAATAGTCACAGGCAGATACAACTCCGCAATGGGAATTCCATGTGCACCCACAGCATGGGTGGCTCCCTGGAACCCACCGGCTGTACATAAATGTATCCCATTGCAGTGCCCTGGACAGCAGAGCTAATGTCAGATTAAATGCAGGTGGGCTTCGGCCCACACTGCATGCCCCAACCTGACCGGGGTTTTTAATTCATAGACACAGGCAGGTACAACTCCCTATTGTGAAGTCCCTGTGGACCCACAGCATGGGTGGCTCCCTGGAACCCACCGGCGGTACATAAATATATCCCATTGCAGTGCCCATCACAGCTGAGGTAATGTCATGTTTAATGCAGGTGGGCTTCGGCCCACACTGCATGCCCCAGTCAGACTGGGGTTCTTTAGAAGTGGACACATGCAGTTACAACTCCGTGTGGACCGACAGCATGGGTGGGTGCCAGGAAGCCACCGACGGTACATAAATATATCCCATTGCAGTGCCCAGCACAGCTGAGGTAATGTCATGTTTAATGCAGGTGGGCTTCGGCCCACACTGCATGCCCCAGTCAGACTGGGGTTCTTTAGAAGTGGACACATGCAGTTACAACTCCATGTGGACCGACAGCATGGGTGGGTGCCAGGAAGCCACCGACGGTACATAAATATATCCCATTGCAGTGCCCAGCACAGCTGAGGTAACGTCAGCTTTAATGCAGGTGGGCAAAAAATTAATTGGATTACACTGTAGGCGAGGGCCCCAAAAAATTGGTGTACCAACAGTACTAATGTACCTCTGAAAAATTGCCCATGCCCAACCAAGAGGGCAAGTGAAACCCATTAATCGCTTTGGTTAATGTGGCTTAATTTGTAACTAGGCCTGGAGGCAGCCCAGTTAAAATAAAAATTGGTTCAGGTGCAAGTTTCAACGCTTTAATGAGCATTGAAACGTATAAAAATTGTTTGCAAAAATTATGACTGAGCCTTGTGGGCCTAAGAAAAATTGCCCGTTCGGCGTGATTACGTCAGGTTTCAGGAGGAGGAGCAGGAGGAGGAGAATGAATATAATACACAGATTGATAAAGCTAAAAGGTCCACGTTTTTGATGGTGATAGAGAACAATGCTTCCATCCGCGGGTGCAGCCTACGTATTGCTTAGGTATCGCTGCTGTCCGCTGGTGGAGAAGAGAAGTCTGGGGAAATCCAGGCTTTGTTCATCTTGATGAGTGTAAGCCTGTCCGCACTGTCGGTTGACAGGCGGGTACGCTTATCTGTGATGATTCCCCCAGCCGCACTAAACACCCTCTCTGACAAGACGCTAGCCGCAGGACAAGCAAGCACCTCCAGGGCATACAGCGCGAGTTCAGGCCACGTGTCCAGCTTCGACACCCAGTAGTTGTTGGGGGCAGAGGCGTCACCGAGGACGGTCGTGCGATCGGCTACGTACTCCCTCACCATCCTTTTACAGTGCTCCCGCCGACTCAGCCGTGACTGGGGAGTGGTGACACAGTCTTGCTGGGGAGCCAAAAAGCTGTCAAAGGCCTTAGAGAGTGTTCCCCTGCCTGTGCTGTACATGCTGCCTGATCTCCGCGCCTCCCCTGCTACCTGGCCCTCGAAACTGCGCCTTCGGCCACTAGCGCTGTCGGATGGGAATTTTACCATCAGTTTGTCCGCCAGGGTCCTGTGGTATAGCATCACTCTCGAACCACTTTCTTCTTCGGGTATGAGAGTGGAAAGGTTCTCCTTATACCGTGGGTCGAGCAGTGTGTACACCCAGTAATCCGTAGTGGCCAGAATGCGTGTAACGCGAGGGTCACGAGAAAGGCATCCTAACATGAAGTCAGCCATGTGTGCCAGGGTACCTGTACGCAACACATGGCTGTCCTCACTAGGAAGATCACTTTCAGGATCCTCCTCCTCCTCCTCCTCCTGCTCCTCCTCAGGCCATACACGCTGAAAGGATGACAGGCAAGCAGCATGGGTACCCTCAGCAGTGGGCCAAGCTGTCTCTTCCCCCTCCTCCTCATCCTCCTCCCCCTCCTCCTCAACGCGCTGAGATATAGACAGGAGGGTGCTCTGACTATCCAGCGACATACTGTCTTCCCCCGGCTCTGTTTCCGAGCGCAAAGCGTCTGCCTTTATGCTTTGCAGGGAACTTCTCAAGAGGCATAGCAGAGGAATGGTGACGCTAATGATTGCAGCATAGCCGCTCACCATCTGGGTAGACTCCTCAAAGTTTCCAAGGACCTGGCAGATGTCTGCCAACCAGGCCCACTCTTCTGTAAAGAATTGAGGAGGCTGACTCCCACTGCGCCGCCCATGTTGAAGTTGGTATTCCACTATAGCTCTACGCTGCTCATAGAGCCTGGCCAACATGTGGAGCATAGAGTTCCACTGTGTGGGCACGTCGCACAGCAGTCGGTGTACTGGCAGATGAAACCGATGTTGCAGGGAGCGCAGGGTGGCAGCGTCCGTGTGGGACTTGCGGAAATGTGCGCAGAGTCGGCGCACCTTTCCGAGCAGGTCTGACAAGCGTGGATAGCTTTTCAGAAAGCGCTGAACCACCAAATTAAAGACGTGGGCCAGGCATGGCACGTGCGTGAGGCTGCCGAGCTGCAGAGCCGCCACCAGGTTACGGCTGTTGTCACACACGACCATGCCCGGTTGGAGGCTCAGCGGCGCAAGCCAGCGGTTGGTCTGCTCTGTCAGACCCTGCAGCAGTTCGTGGGCCGTGTGCCTCTTCTCTCCTAAGCTGAGTAGTTTCAGCACGGCCTGCTGACGCTTGCCCACCGCTGTGCTGCCGTGCCGCATGACAACGACTGCTGGCAACGTGCTGCTGCTGACACATCTTGATTGCGAGACAGAGGTTGCGGAGGAGGATTAGGAGGAGGAGGGTGGTTTAGTGGAGGAAGCATACACCCCCGCAGATACCACCACCGAGCTGGGGCCCGCAATTCTGGGGGTGGGTAGGACGTGAGCGGTCCCAGGCTCTGACTCTGTCCCAGCCTCCACTAAATTCACCCTGCCCGCCTGTGCTTGTCCACGTGTCCGTTGTTAAGTGGACCTTGGCAGTAACCGCGTTGGTGAGGGCGCGTACAATGTTGCGGGAGACGTGGTCGTGCAGGCCTGGGACGGCACATCGGGAAAAGTTGTGGCGACTGGGAACTGAGTAGCGTGGGGCCGCCGCCGCCATCATACCTTTGAAAGCCTTCGATTCCACAACCCTATATGGCAGCATCTCCAGGCTGATAAATTTGGCTATGTGCACGTTTAACGCTCGAGAGTGCGGGTGCGTGGCGGCGTACTTGCGCTTGCGCTCCAACACTTGCGCTAGCGACAGCTGGACGGTGCGCTGACAGACATTGGTGGATGGGGCCGAGGACAGCAGAGGTGAGGGTGTGGGTGCAGGCCAGGAGACGGCAGTGCCTGTGTCCTGAGAGGGGGGTTGGATCTCAGTGGCAGGTTGGGGCACAGGGGGAGAGGCAGCGGTGCAAACCGGAGGTGGTGAGCGGCCTTCGTCCCACCTTGTGGGGTGCTTGGCCATCATATGTCTGCGCATGCTGGTGGTGGTGAGGCTGGTGGTGGTGGATCCCCGGCTGATCTTGGCGCGACAAAGATTGCACACCAATGTTCGTCGGTCGTCTGCACTCTCAGTGAAAAACTGCCAGACCTTTGAGCACCTCGGCCTCTGCAGGGTGGCATGGCGCGAGGGGGCGCTTTGGGAAACAGTTGGTGGATTATTCGGTCTGGCCCTGCCTCTACCCCTGGCCACCGCACTGCCTCTTCCAACCTGCCCTGCTGCTGCACTTGCCTCCCCCTCTGAAGACCTGTCCTCAGTAGGCGTAGCAAACCAGGTGGGGTCAGTCACCTCATCGTCCTGCTGCTCTTCCTCCGAATCCTCTGTGCGCTCCTCCCTCGGACTTACTCCAATTACTACTACCTGAGTGATAGACAACTGTGTCTCATCGTCATCGTCCTCCTCACCCACTGAAAGCTCTTGAGACAGTTGCCGGAAGTCCCCAGCCTCATCCCCCGGACCCCGGGAACTTTCCAAAGGTTGGGCATCGGTCACGACAAACTCCTCCGGTGGGAGAGGAACCATTGCTGGCCATTCTGGGCAGGGGCCCGGGAACAGTTCCTGGGAGTCTGCCTGCTCCTCAGAATGTGTCATTGTAATGGAGTGAGGAGGCTGGGAGGAAGGAGGAGCAGCAGCCAGAGGATTCAGAGTTGCAGCAGTGGACGGCGCAGAATTCTGGGTGGTCGATAGATTGCTGGATGCACTTTCTGCCATCCACGACAGGACCTGCTCACACTGCTCATTTTCTAATAAACGTCTACCGCGTGGACCCATTAATTGTGAGATGAATGTGGGGACGCCAGAAACGTGCCTCTCTCCTAATCCCGCAGCAGTCGGCTGCGATACACCTGGATCAGGAGCTCGGCCTGTGCCCACACCCTGACTTGGGCCTCCGCGTCCTCGCCCGCGTCCACGTCCTCTAGGCCTATCCCTACCCCTCAGCATGCTGTATTACCAGTAGTGCAGAAACAGAACGCTGTAATTAAATGTGCCGCTTATTGGCCTGTGGTTGGAGGCTGACTTCGCTTACGGAACGCACAGCAGAGGCAGGAAAGAATTTTGCGCAAGCCTGCTGTAACACTTAGCTGGCTGCGTATGAATTAGGACTACTACCCCCAGCAGAGACGCAGTACAGTCAGGACGGTCACAGGCAGCCCAAATAGATTTTTTTTTCCAAATTTTTTTGGTAAAGCCCACTGCGTATATAGACTGGATATGTCTTTCACTGTCCCTGCCTCACCACCACTACTGGCCGTGGACTATGTAAAATTACTGCAGGACGCAATGCTCTGGATGCAATGCTCTGCACGGCCGATATACAAAAAAAAAAAGTGCAACACTGCAAAAAGCAGCCTCAACAGTACTGCACACGGTCAGCTGTGGCCCTAAGAAGGACCGTTGGGGTTCTTGAAGCCTAAAATCACTCCTAACGCTCTCCCTATAGCAGCTCCGGCATCAGCAGCATTTTCCCTGATCTCTGTCAGAATGCATCTGTGGCGAGCCGCGGGAGGGGCCGATTTATATACTCGGGTGACACCTGATCTCGCCAGCCACTCACTGCAGGGGGGTGGTATAGGGCTTGAACGTCGCAGGGGGAAGTTGTAATGCCTTCCCTATCTTTCTATTGGCCAGAAAAGCGCGCTAACGTCTCAGAGATTAAAGTGAAAGTAACTCGAACATCGCGTGGTGCTCGCCTCTAGTAACGAGCATCTCAAACACGCTAATACTCGAACGAGTATCAAGCTCGGACGAGTACGTTCACTCATCTCTATTCAGGTGCCATCATGAGAATCTGGTTGGTTTAGGTCCTAATGACGGCATCAAAGTGACAGCCACTCATAGCGTTGGCCAGGAAAGTCTGGTGTAATAACCGTGGGGGAATTCATTCACGCTAGTACGGGGAACATACTTTGTATTCTAATTTATATGTATATATATATATATATATATATATATATATATATATATATATATATATATATATATATATATATATATATATATATATATGAATTGTTGTGGCAGTTCTGCAATCGGTTCCCTGCTAAGTAATCTGGTGGTATTTGGTGAGATATGCTTGGCCTCACCTGTGGATATTTGTCAGGACTATTTAGCCTGGCCTGGTGCTTGGTTTCAGTGCTGTTTAATCCTGTGGTGGATTGGGAAAAGGCAGACATATCTAAATGGTCCTCAAGGCCATTACAATCTTTTTATTCCCTGAAGAGATGCTTTGCAATGGCTCTGGTTCTAGTGCAACCGGACTCATCCAGACCATTCGTAGTGGAGGTAGACGATTCGGACTTTGCGGTTAAAGTGGTGCTTTCTCGGGGAACCGATGCGTTGCAAAATCTTCCCTGGAAAACCCCTTTAATACTTTATACTCTGGGGCAGTTATAGTATACAGAATGGTATAAATATTATTACTATTGCAAATTAATTGAGGTTCAGATAAACTTTGTCTTGTAGGTTTTTCTGTATTGAGATCTCAAGTAACAGTTTTATGAATATACAGTTGTATGAAGAGAGTAATAAATTACTTTCGATGGTTGTCAGACAGAGACACCTTCCCCCCCGCCTCTTTATATGCCCTGTTAGGGACATCATAGAGTTGGATCTATTCGACCCTCTGTGAGCCAGAACTGACAGATATAGAAAACATCCTTGGATGAACCAACTTTTCATGTGAATGACCACCATCTAATATTAGATTGCCTGGCTGTCTACGGTAACATCACGGGGGTGCTGGGACCTGGACTTGAGATGATCGAGCTGCATTCTGAAAGAGGTTGACTCTGATGGGACAACCCCTTTAATCACCTAATTTGCTCGTTAATAGCTTTGAGAATGGGTTAGAAGCTTGATATATAAGTGACATATGTGATTTCATGTTTGCAATACTTTAGCTACCGTATATACTCGAGTATTAGCTGAGACAATAAGTTCCAGCACAAAAAACTGGGAAAACTTATTGACTCGAGTATAAGCCGAGCTATACTAGAGTATATACCAGGTAAAAAGAAAACCTCCATACTCACCTCCCAGCCGGCGTCTGTGTCTGTGCGATAAGCTGCTTGAATTCTCCCCGCTGTCATCCCCGGCCGACCTCTCTGCTTGGCTCTGTCAGTGCTGTGTAAGTAAGCGCTGTGATTGGATTGAACGCCAGCCAATCACAGCTGGCGCTCGATCCAATCACAGCGCTTACTTACACAGCACCGACAGCAGGGGATTTGAAAGCCGAGCAGGGAGATGTCAGCGGGGAGAATTTCTAAAGCAGTTTGATTGGCTGTGAATGATCGAGCACCGGCTACGATTGGCTGACGCTCAATCCAACCACAGCTCTTACTTACACAGCGCTGACAGCGGAGGACGACAGAGCCGACCAAAGAGGACGGCGGGGGATGACAGCGGAGAGAATTCACGCAGCCTGCCGCACCACCGCCGGAGACACAGATGCGGGCTGGGAGGTGAGTATGGAGGGTTTTTTTTTAAGCTTTGCCTGACTCGAGTATGGGTTTTTTCAGCACAAAAAAATGTGCTGAAAAACTAGTCTTATACTCGAGTATATACAGTATTTTGTTCTAACTTTTAGGCACTTTTGTTTGTTTTTTTTACATTTCTATCATACTACATCTAGACTCATCTCTATCTCATCACACTGGATAATATAATCTCAGTAGCTCACATCCGTTGTGCCATTTGTTTATTATTATGGTAGTACTTGGAAAGACGGGTTTTGTGCAATGAATAACGGATGGCTTTACTACAATGCCATAAATTGTAGTAAATTGTTTGCACTGTTTCCTTGCAGGGCTGAAGTTTTAGGTTCAAATCTGGCCAAGGGTAACATCTGGCTCCACCACGTGTTCTTGGGCCGGCCTCACGCGAACTGGTCGGATTCTGCAGAGGAACACCTGTTACCATTCACGGAAAGTAATGGCGAATGACCGTGTATGTGAGCATTTTTCCACACAAATGGAAGCTCTCTCTCTTCCCTCCAGCGATCTATTTTCCTCTAAAGTTGCGAGTGTTTCCGACGCTCATACGCAGTGTTAATTGCGTATGAGCGATGGAACACTCGCATCCATTGACGTCAGTGGGGACCGTCCGCACAGAATCCGGTCATTTTTCTTCTGCTCGCGGAATACGCAATTCATACCTACGAGTGTGAATGGAAAAGTGAAAATGTATGCCTTTCAAGGCTCGCATTT
Source organism: Eleutherodactylus coqui (assembly GCF_035609145.1). NCBI lineage: Eukaryota > Metazoa > Chordata > Amphibia > Anura > Eleutherodactylidae > Eleutherodactylus > Eleutherodactylus coqui. The sequence continues at coordinate 39,631,140 of NC_089846.1, forward strand.
TACCGCGAATCTTCAGCACGGAAGGCGATTGTGATTTCCGCAATTAAAACCTGCCCCTGTGAGCCCGGCCTAAGGGGGCTGCAAAAACCTCCTGTGGTGCTGAAGGGCAACATCAACTGTGGTTTGCTCATCTCTACCAGGCTGCATGAGAAAATGGATCTGTGCCCAATGCCCAGCGTATTGCGCATATTTATGCACCTCCCATAAACTTGTATGGGGCGTTTGCTGTACAATGCGCAGAAAGGCGGAACAGGACCTCTTTTTTTTGTGCATGTACAAAATACATACTTAAAACATGTGCATGAGAACAAACTCAATGATATCAATGGGTACTATTCTTTGCACATTGCACACATATATTTTACGTTGCAAATACGGTCGTTTGAAACCGCCATAAATTGAGATTTTATGGATTTACCACCAGGTGGATGAGATTTATGCTGTGGATTTCCCATCCAGAAATTCATCACAGCAAATCCATAACATTTCCGCTATGCTTGAGCATACCCTAAGGGGAATTTTTTCCAGCTGTGCAGTCATAAAACATGCACAGACTTTAGGGTATGCGGCAGCTAATGCAGCCAATCACTGGCATCAGCGATATATCACTTGAGATTGGCTGCAGTGGTTATGTGAGCACTGTGACCAAGAAAATGAAGCCCAGCAGGGAGGACAGGAATGAGTTGCTAGTCCAGTAAGGGATTGGACCAGTGAGTATAACAATGGAAGCTCTGCTCAGATTTCCATACTTCAATTCCATTATGGAATGGAAGAATGAAAATTAAATGGCCTGGTGGATTTGACAAAACACCAAATCCATTGACTAGAATGAGTTCTGTCCAATTTCCAACATGAGTTCTGCCATTTTACCGGAAAAAATAGTGCAGCATACTACACTGTTTTTCTTTCATTTCAGACAAATCAGAATAAAAGTTAGGGTTTTGTTATTAATGAGGCTATATCAGGGGTCCTATAACTAATTAGGGCCATAACAGTGGTCGTATTGCTAATTGGAGCCACAGTGTGAGTTCTGTTACTGTATAGGGCCACAGCAAGTGTCCTATAACTGATTGGGGCCACAGAGATGTCTTATTACATGTGTGGGGCCACAATGGATGCACTATTAATTGGTGGGGCCATAGCAGACACATCAATACTCAGTGGAGTCGTAGCTAGGGCACTATTACTTAGTGGGACCACAGCGGGGGTTCTAGTATTGGGTGGGACCACAGCTGAGGCATCAATACTAGTGGAACTACAGCAGCACTGAGAAGTTCATTAGGAGTTGCGACAGTAACACAGGGTGACTGCAGAAACAAGATATGACAGATTTTCCTCAGCAGAAGGAACCCTTAGGGTAGGACCGCATGACGAAATTCAATTCTGCCGCTAAAACTGCTGAAAAATCCACAACTATTCTGCAGATTTTGCTGTGGACCCACACCTGGTTTTATCCCTTTCACTAGGCAAAATCCACGTACAGAATTTCCGATATGTTTTCCCACTTATCCGTGTGAAGAAGTGACAGCTTAGTAACAACAATTATAGATGTGGAATCACATTCCATCTTGTGAACATATCCTAAGGATGGGCGCTACTTAAGGTCTGTCTGCTTGTCCCACAGCCTAACAATTGCCAGCCGGGCCCCTGCCTGCTACAAAGGCAGTTTTGCCATTGGCTTATTTTTCACTACTGTATTTGGGTATTTGTAGCCCTATGATAACTCCACTTTCTAGCTTTTCTATTTTTGTTGTCTTTTTTTTTTTTTTTTTGCTTGGAAATATGTTTTTGGTACGTTTTAATCGGTGGCTTCTATTCAATTATTGTTTGCAGTCATTATTTGTTTTAGGCCTTTTACTAGTTAATGGTATCCCCCAATTGCAATGGACATTGGCCAAGTAGACTCTATAGAAATAAAGCATAATTACTATCATCCTCATCATCATTACTATTAAGAATGGTTCCGATCAGTGTAAAATTGGTTGTCTTACCACAATGTTCTGTTGCTTAGAGGACATATTTTGTAATCATTTTGCAGTAAAGGCAAGAAGTTAATGAAAACCAGAAAGTAAGGAAACCAAAGCAAAACTCAGTTCCCAGTTCCTTTGCACTCATTAATTGATATCAGAATGTAAAGTTCAGCATGAGTAGATGCTTTAAAAGGATTATCTCATGAAGTGCACCCCTCTATAAAAAAAATAGCCAGCCCAATGATCAGATGATACCCATGGTTCTAGCTCCTCTAACCCTGAGGATCAGCTCTAATCACTGGGAGGAGCTGCATCTAGGCGTATGAATGGTAGCCCATGTAATGCATAGGTTACCCGGGTCCAACAGATTGACCCTGCATTCTGAAAAACATAGAGGAGTCCCAGGCTGCGGTGACCCTCTAGGATGGCATTATGCTCTAACATGGCATATTAACAGAGTTTGAGAAAAACCCCTTTAGGAGAGAAGAATGACTATTTCTCTTGACCCTTCCTGACATCGAATTTCCAACTTTTTTCATTAATGGCATATCTCATAGGACTACGGGGCAGTTCGGGTGCAATAAAACGCAGTCATAAGCTCTTGCTCACAACCTGAAGGTCGCAAGTTCAATCCCCGCTTGGTTCAGGCAGTCGGCTCAAGGTTAACTCAGCCTTCCGACGTTGGTAAAATGAGTACCCAGCTTGGTGGGGGGTAGTAAATAAATTACTTGAAAGCGCTGTGGAATAAGTTGTCGCTATACAAATAAAAAAAAATTATTTTTACTATGTTTGTAGTAAAATGTGGCAAAAAACGCACACAGTTTTGCAAATGCACTTTTTTGGTGCGTTTCTATTGCAACTGTCCTGCCCTGGGTGAATGGAGCCTAAATTAAATGAATGTACCCATGATGAAATGCATGACAAGGCCTGCATGAGAGTAGTGCAGTTCTAGAATTAGGCCATGTTCACATCTTGAAGATTCTCTCATAGAAGCAATGGTTTTAGGGTAAAATATATTGTATCACATTGACTTAAATTTGACTTCATACTTTTGTATACCTGCATGCACAAAGAATTGCTGCATGTATGACGTCTAAGATTGGACCTTATGTGTGAAGGGGTTGTTCAGGATTATAAAAAATGGCTGTCATCTGTACAGCCTGTAACAACACGTCTTAGATCAGGACAATGCATATGCAAACAGAGGGGAAGGGGGCAGGTTCACAAGTGGAGGTGGAGCCTAATGCTGAACTGTCCAGAGGAGTGCGGTGTATCATAAGGCTTCATCCACCAATGGCCCTGTCTCCTCCCTACTTCGGTCTGACCATGCATTTTCCATCCTAGGACAGATTACTGCAAGCTGTAAAAATGGTAGCTATTTGTACCATTCAGGGAAAATGCCTTTAAAGACTAGCAGCATCAATGGCATCTGTGTCTTGGCTAAAGATCAGCCCTCTTGTGATAATAGCTAGTTTACAACCGAATAGACGGGTTCTTTGTTTGGCCCATAGCTACATGTTGTAAGGATCCCTTGACAATAAGCTGATCATAAAAGGTCTCCCATTTTGGACCCCTCACAAGCAGTTATGGGTGGCAAAACCAGGCAATAAGGCCGTCTTTACACGAGCCGGAAATGCTGTAGAATTTCTGCTAGCGGAATCGCCATTAAAGTTTCACAGTATTTACAGTACAAGCCATGTGGCGGTGATTTAAAAAAAATTCTCCTTCATGTGGTCTGGAAGTTCCACAACAAATTCGCCGCATGTCTATTTATGCTACAGATTTAGGGTGCCTACCCACTTGCGATTTTTTCTCCTGTGATGTTTTGCGTTTTTTCTCAAGAGCAATTAGTATAGAATGTGTTCTTGTCCATCTGGGGTTTTTTTTCCGTTTCGTGGGGTTTTTTCACATAGGAACTGTCAGTTGCATATGTCTCCTTATTTTTCTCTTAATGCACCCATGATTGTCAATGGAGGGCTGCAAAAAACGCGCAAAAAACGCCGCGGAAAACTCGCAAAAACGCACAAAAACGCCGCGGTTTTCACGCACGAAAATCGGCAACGCAAGTGGGTAGGCACCCTTATGTTGAGGAATTCAACCCTTAGCTGATCCAAATTTTTAAGGGGGCCAAATCCGCACTATTTCTGTGGAATTGTGAAGGTACCCTTAGTGTTCAGTTTATCTGCAGCACCCCCACAGGGGAAATTATGCATTACACTGTGCCCTTTCAAATCATTAGGTTGTCTGTGTAGTACATGACAAGACAGGTACTCCAGAACGAGATTTGCTCTTTGTAAATGCTCCACATTTTGATGAGATGAGGACCCCCTCTATTAAAGTGGTTGTCTGAGTTGTAGCTGCTCTGTAAAACCCATTTTCCATGCACTAACATAACAAATAGGCATACTCACCTTTCCCTGCTGTATGCTACATTGCTGCTCAGTTCTCCACTCAGGCGTTTGTTTACAGGGTGCAGTCCCGCCCGGTTTGTAGGACATCACAGCGCTGCAGCCAATGACAAAGCTCAGTGAACAAGTGCTAAACTCTGTCATTGGCTGCAGCAACTGTGATGCCCCATAAAAAGGCTGGGGCAGCCTGTAAATGTGACATCATACGGGAGACCGAGAGCAACTGCACAGGACACAGCGGGGAGCTGGGAGAGGTGAGTATATGCCTATTGGTTATGTGAGTTCATGGAGAACTGGTTTTACAGAGAAGTTACAACTCAGACAACCCCTTTAAGTCAGAAATCAAGATTGTCTTTGTGTAACATCCATGTGTGTCTCTACACTGATGTAATGACCCTAGTGGGATGAGGCTACATAAGAAATCCAAGATTTTAGGCATACTGTGACATTGTCTTCATAGAGTCTCCAGCTGGAATGCATAGCAAGTTATTTGTGAAGTTAGTTAACTCATCATACTTCATACTTTTAGATTGAAAAATCTAAATATGTTTTATTGTGTTTTTTTACACTAGAAGAAAGAAGGTTTTCACCCTAACACAGAAGGGGGTTCTTTACTGTAAGAGCAGTGAGACTATGGAACTCTCTGCCTGAGAACATGGTGATGGCAAATTCGATAAAAGAGTACAAGAGGGGCCTGGACGCCTTTATTGAGTGTTACAATATGTTATAGTCACTGATTCCTTCAGAAGGGTCGGTGATACAGGAATTATTCCAATTGCCAGATTGGAGCCGGGAAGGAATTTTTTTTTTCACCTAAAATGAGGAAAATTGGCTTCTATCTCAGGAGATTTTTTTGCCTTCCTCTGGATCAACATTGCAGGATAATAGGCTGAACTAGATGTCTATTTTCAGCCTTACATACTAGAATATAAAGTTACAATTTCTTCTTAAAGCACTGACTATGACAACATTTGTTTTGCTGTAATACCTGCCATTATTTTAACTATACATTTTGCCATTACCTTGTTTTCTAAATGGCTTTTGACATTTTGCTTCAACATTACCGAGAGTTAGCTGGTGGTAGGAACCTCTGTAGCTTTGGGTCTGATGGAAGATATTCGATATTAGCACTTGACAGTAATCCCTTTGATGTGAGTGTTTGAGTAATGATAATGGTGACCTTCCTCAAGGTCAATGAGCAAGCTTTCTTAATAGAGATTATTTATTTGATTATCATTTACACTGTCACATTGAAAAATTCATATCTCTAGAGAAGGTCATAAAATCATAGCAATGTTTTTGTTGCAGGGCTTACTTAGATTTAAATGAGCTGAAGCATCGGCTCAATGTGACTGGATCGACTCAGCTAAACATATTCTTTGCAAACTCATCAGAAGAGGAGCTGGCTGGAGTTGCCACATGGCCTTGGGATAAAGAGGTCCTTACTCACCTTGGTATGTTGTACTTTATGTTGTACATGTATTCTTAATATTAGTAATTGTTTTATGTTCTTAATAGATATCATAAATTTCCTTTCACACTTGTGTCAAAGTAGGGCTCCTTTAACCTCAGTTGCTGAATTGAGCTCTTGGTGCCATTTTCCTGCTCCATTAACCCACAATGATCGGGCCCTTATTCATTTTTCGGTTCAACTAAATAACAAAAATACAATAGACTTATAATGGGGTCCATTATTTTCATTTAGCCAGGAAGAATAGCACTTCATGCTGCACTATTCTTACAGAATTTTCCACGGATGTGCGAACAGAGCTTAAAGGGGCTGTTCAGTGATTAACTAAATATATCCTATCCTCAGGATAAGTCATTAATAGTAGATCAGTAAGAGTTTATCTCCTGGGACATCTGCTGATGATCTCATGCACTATGCTGATTTCTGTATGATACAGACAGCTCCATTGACACCTGCTATTACAGGCCGAGTTTCCATTTATTTCAATGGGAACTCGTCCTACAATACTAAGCTTGGCCAGTGCTGTCAAAGTGGAGCTGTTTGCTTCCTGCAGAAATCAGGTCAATGCTCAAGTGCTTTGACCCATATAACAGCTGACTGGCAGAAGTCCAACTCCACGGACCCCTGCTGGTCTAGTATTGATGACCTATTCTGAGAAGAGGCCTTTAATGGTTTACACCTGGACAACCTATTTAAAGCATTTGTCCAGTTACCAGAATTGCCCTTATACCACCAACTGTGTTAAAATAACAAAAAGAGCAGTACCTACCCATCCTCTACCGGCGGGGTCCAGTACTGTAGTCCTGTCATCATCCTGATATTTATTGTGGAAGGTGATGTCACTGGATATCATCTGACTTCTGCAGCCAATCAGAAGCTGTAGCATTACTGTTCTGAACTCCAGCATCATGATGCCAAGAGAACAGGTGATGATGGTGCAGTGGTCAGGTGATTTCTTGTGACATCATGTCTACAACAAACATTGGGAGGATGTTGGGGCAACAGCACTGGATCACCAGGGCAGAGGACAGCTCTTTTTGGTATTTTAACATAGGTATAGGGGCAACATGACTAGGGATGTGGGTCAAACCACAATACTCATGTACAGACAGCTATTTTGCGGTTCTTGACCCTCATCAGTGTACAGTAGGGTTCTAGTTGGCCATGAATGTAAGTCTAGAGGGGTAAAGTTTCTACTTGCTAAGAGCACCACAGGAGAGGCCAGAACAAGGGTATAAGTAATGTTTTTTCCAATAGATGGCACTGTACAGGCATTATTCCACAACTCATTTGCATAGTTGTTCCCAGGAAGCACTGCATGGGCTATAAGATGCTGTACACCTTTGTGGTGCTCTCTTCTATTGTGCTCTCCACAAGTAGAAATATTACCCTGGACTAAAGTGTTTGGGTAAAAGGGAATCTTGGTTCTTTTTTGCCCATCCCCTTCTAACCTTGACTATAAATATCCTATTTTAATTCGGGGGGAAAACGGCCACTGGAACCATGCATTGTCTACATTTTCAATAACTTTCAATGAATACATTAGCTGTGCATTATTTCCATTATATAACTAGGCAGTACAAGTAGAATTTTGTGTCATCACTATTTCCTTTACATGTGTGACAATGTTGCATTTCATTTTTCCTGTGATCTCAGTACATCATGTTTTGATTGCATAGTGCTCTACAATGGACTACATTAGAGTCAGGTAGCTGGTAATCACTACACATGGATATTTAGACAATTGATTTTCTTTCCTCTGCTTTTCAATAATGTTCTCATTTGTATGTGTAGGAGTGAGTTGAATCACATTAAAAATAAAGGTTATTATTTCTCTCTGTTGCAGGTGGAATTGTTATGAATCCATCATTTTTTGGCGTTCCAGGCCACACACATACCATGATCCATGAAATCGGACACAGCTTGGGGCTGTACCATGTCTTCCGTGGCATTTCAGAAATTCTCTCTTGCAGTGACCCCTGTATGGAAACAGATCCATCCTATGAAACCGGAGATCTATGCCGTGATACTAACCCATCCCCAAAGCATAAAACATGTGGAGATCCTGTCCCGGGACCAGGAAATGACACTTGTGGCTTTCAAACATTTCTCAACACTCCTTTTAATAACTACATGAGCTATGCAGGTAGGTAACGTCATCCAAACTTCAATATATTCACGTGCATGTGGATGAATACATATTGCATTCATAAAAAATAACACCCTAGCCATAATATCCATAGTGACTAAAGATGAGCGAACGTGTCCGTTACGGACACATCCGCACCCGGACACCCGCTTTGCCGAACACTGCAGTGTTCGCGCGTAAGTGTCCGGGTGCCGCCGGGGGGCGGGGAGATGCGCGGCGGCGCGGGCGGCAGTAGCGGGGAACAGGGGGGAGCCCTCTCTCTCTCCCTCTCCCCCCCGCTCCCCGCCGCACCCCCCCGCGCTGCCACGGCGGCCCCCGAACTTTTTCGCCCGAACACTGAAGTGTTCGCAAGGTTCGGTGTTCGGGCGAAAAAGGGGCGGGGCCGAACGTGTTCGCTCATCTCTAATAGTGACCTTGTAAAGGAGTTATAATACATTGAATCACACCACATGCTGCAATCAAAAATGAATCACCAGTTTTTCCCTTTGCAAGTTATATATCTAATTATCAGCTGCTAGGAGGAGACAGCTGATATGATGTAATCTATACAGTGCACTCACCAAAGACTGCTCTCTGTAGCACATGCACACAATTAACTGTTTCATGGAGGGTAGTCGAGAAGTACTGAGCAGTGTAGATGTAATTCCACTAGCTATAACACAGTAAATAACTCACCATTAGCTCCAGCAGCCACATCTGTGTGCGTCCTCTCCTACCTGCAGCAGCCGCCTCCTCTCTTTTCTTTTTAGACTTCTAACATCAGCATAAGTCATCCCTGTTTTCTACTTCCTGTTCTCTGTCTTGTTATCTCTGTTACTAGAGACAGGCATCACTTGAAAACCGGTACTGGACAGCATATTAGAAGGAAGGGATTCTGCTAGTTACTACCACTTTAAAGAGATGTTTCAGGAAAACAACATTATTTGAGGTCACTAAAATTTGCGTTTTTGCTAGTTATCACATCCGCTATCACATAGGCGCATGTTGTTAGAAAAGTTTTTATAGTTTTATAGGGGGTGGAGTTTTTATGACACAGAGCTCACCACCTATATTTAATACACTGAACTCAATAATAAATCAGGATGCAATAACCTCATCCTGTCTAGTGGTAGCTGTATGCATCTATAAGGGCTCACACCCACTCGCGTTTTCTCCGTGTGCTGCGAGAGCGAGTGAAAACACTCACCTCACAGTGCAAGAAAAATGCTGCGATATCGCCACTGTCTTCGATGGGGCCAGCGGCAGCCCCTTTGAAAACATAGGGAGAATATCGATCGTGGACTTCTGCCACAGCTGTGACAGCTGTGGCAGGAGTTTCCTTCATGCCCGGGGGGACCACGGGGATGAAGGAATCCTCTGCCACAGCTGTCACAGCTGTGGCATAAGTCCAGCATGCGATCCCATTGCTTTCAACGGGGTCGGCGCTGCAGCTGGCCCCATTGAAAGCAGTGGTTTTGTGGCAACCCCTGCAGCATGATTTTTAAGGAAGGGCTTGAAAAATAAGTCCTTCCCTGAAAATCCTCCATAGCTAGTTAAAAAGAAAAAACTTTACTCACCTCTCCGCCGCTCAGACGCATCCTCCAGTTGGCTCCCCTGCACTGCTGTCTAGCACTTTCAGTGCTGAAAGGGCTGTGCTCATTGGCTGAACGCTCAGCCAATTACAGGCAGCGCTTAGCTATTCAATGAAAACACTGGCGATATCACAGCGTTTTTCTTGCGCACGCGTGTGAGCCCTAATTGCATTCATTAACCATTTTTTGTTTTTTCTTTTTTTGTTTTTTCCTCCCAACATTCAAAAATTCAAACCTTTTTTCTATTTCGCCATCAACATACATGTCTGAGGGCTTATTGTTTGCCGGATGTGTTGTATTTTTCGATGGTAGTATTTACCTTACCCTATAATGTGCTGAAAAACTTTCTAATTGGTGTGAAATGAAAAACATCATCTTTGAGGGGAATCTTGTTGTCACGGCGTACACACTACAGCAAAAATGAAATGATGTATTTAGTTTGTATTTTACCCAACTACTTAAAAAAAATCCTGCAGACATCTTCCGGTTGCATAACTCTTCTTTTTCCAGCAGTATAGCTGTGTGAGGGCCCATTTTTGGGGGAACAACCTGTGCTTTTTATTGGCAACATTTTGGAGTACATATAATGTTTTGAAAATTTAAATATTTTCTTAGAGACAAAATGATTTAAAAAAGCACAATTTTGGCATTGTGTTTTTTTTAAGACATTCACCGTGCAGGAAAAATAATGTGTTATTCTGCCAGATCAGATTTGTTTTGCTTTTTAGGGGTTGAACTTTTAATATCCTTTAATTGTTACAATAATAACGTATTTTACCTTCTTTGTAGTCCCTTTAAGCTCCCTGTCCACGGCCGTTGCGGAATATCGCCAGCGGAGAGAGCAGGAGGGCCGCTCTCAGTTCTCTGCGATGAGCCTATCTGACAGATAGGCTCACCCCAGAGAATCGCAGCAAATCGCGATTTAGATCCCGCGAGCGGAGAATTGATATGATTGTCCGCTCGCGGATGCTGTGGCTGCGCTTTCCATAGCAGCGCTATGGAAAGCGTTCATTGCGTTACCCGCAGCTGGATTATCGCCGCGGGTAACGTAATGAACAATTGCCCGTGGGCAGGCAGCCTTAGGGTGGTTTCACACGCATGAGAAAATTGTGCAATTTTTGCCTTCTGCGTAAGGGCTTATTTAAATGTGCGTATAACAGCGGGCGTTTAAACAGCTGGCCGATATAAGCTTCCATCTAAGCAGTGACCCCCTTCCCTACCCCACACCGGCTCTCTGCCTCTCTCCTCCACTCTGGCATTTGGAATGGGAGGGGACAGGACAGGGCAGAGCTGAGCTCTGCTCTGTCCTGCCCCCTCCCATTTCTGGCTATGGACAAGGGGTGGGGAAGGGAGCTTAGCTCTGCCCCCCCCCCCCCCTCCCATTGCAAACCGCTCAAAGGGGAGGAGAGAGGCAGAAAGGCGGTGAGGGGGAGGGAAGGGGGGACTGCTCAGATGGAAGCGTATATCGGCCAGCCGTGATAAAACAACACAATAAACATGCTTTGCAATGAAAGTCCCATTGACCTTTGCGATTAAAAAAATACTGCGATCTTACCGCGGGCGGCAGCGATGCAATGCGAGATCATTCTTCAAAAAAAGCATCGCTGACACTCAAAAATAGTGGCAACAAAGATGCAATTTTGCTGCAAATTTCTTGCAGCAGAATCATGATCGCCCGTGTGAAATTAGCCTTAGGGGACTTAAACTTGCAATCATTTGATTACTTATACCATTTACCACAATGCTTCCATATTGCAGTATTCGGTATTTCTGCAGGCAATATATTAAGACATACTGCTGGCTTAATTGGCAGAAATGCATTTTAATAGGCCTTCAGAAGGCCCTCCGGCTGTCATAACACCTAGACAGCACCCCACAATCTCATTGTGGGGAGGAGAGACGGTTCATGACCTCCAATCACCAATCGGGAATTTAAATGCTACTGTCAGAATTAGAGGGTTAACAACTGAAAAACTGGAGTTTAAGAGGGGAATAGATACCTTTCTAGAGCGCTATGATATTACAGGATATAGACATTAAATAACCAGCAGGGTTGTTGATCCAGGTTTTGGATTCAGGTAGGAACTTTCAAAACATTGATCCAGGGATTATTCTGACTGCCATTATCAAGTCATGAAGAAACTTTTGCCCCCGCATGGGCTAAATTGGCTTCTGCCTCATTGGGTTTTTTGTGCCTTCTTCTGGATCAACAAGGTGGGGAGGTTGGAAACAGGCTGAAGTAGATGGACATTGTCTTCTTTCAGCCTAACCTACTATGTTACTATAACACCGGTCATGTATGGAGCGGGTTAGAGTTACAAGCTCGCGCCATATTATACCCCTATAGAAAATACATTAGTTATGTGTTGTGAATATGGTTAAAGGGGTAGTCTAAGATATCCCTTTTACTGGACGTAGGAAATTATCTAAGATAAAAAAAAGAATGTATACTCATCCATTCAGTCCTCGCTGCTGTAGACCACTGCTTGGTTCCTCCACCGGGCATCTCTTGAGTCCTCTACTGCATCTCTGAGGCCAGTGATTGGCTACAGTGGTCATGTGGGTATATGGGCATGACACCTCTGCAGCATTGGAAATGAAGCCAAGTGGGGAAGGACAGAGTAGAGGCTCTGTAGCAATGGAGGCTTGAACTGGTGTATTGAAAAAAATATATTTACCCCAGACAACCCCTTTAACTGACTGTCTATGCAGGGGATTTTGGAGTATGTGGCAGAAAAGCAAAGCTCTTACTGCTCTAAAGATATATTAAGAAATTAACCAGCACGGAGTATTAAAATGGTGTTTAAATGGAAATATTCATTTTAAGGTCTTAAAACCGAGTAGAACTTGTTTACATGGGTACGGTTTCAAAACCATTGATCTAAAATAGCATTTGTACTGTACAGTATGACTGCCATCAAAACTTTGGAAAAATGGCTACTGAAGCCAATGAAACTTAATCTGTAAACATTGGAATGGCAATCATTTTTTCTTTCAGTTTTATTAATGTAGTAATCCTGCTTTTTTGCTTCAGATAAAGTGAATTACGAGAAAATCCCTACATTACTAGAGCTAGTTCGGATATTTTCATTTGCATTTATTGTCATAAATTACTAATTGTGAAAAAAAATGGGAATGTTAGATTTCTTTACTTTGGCATGTGTGGGTAGCGAAGTTAGATGCCCGTGTAATAACAAAAAAAGTAGCTGTGTGAGTAGCTACAGTACCAATCCAAAATTTAGACACGTTTTCATTCTATGCTTTTCTTTTTTTTCTTTTTCTCATTTGTAGATATTGGAATCATGCAAACTATGAAGGAACACATATGGAAATAAATTTTTGACCAAAACGTGTTAAACAAACCAGAATTTGTTTTATATTTTAGATTCTTCAAAATAGCCCCCTTTTGCTTTCTGAACAGCTTTACACAAACTTGCATTCTGTCTATTAGCTTCATGAGGTAGTCAACTGGAATGGTTTTCTAACAGTCTCAAGGGAGTTCCCAGAGGTGCTGAGCACATGATGGCTGCTTTTCCTTTACTCTGTGGTCCAACTCACCCCACATAATCTCATTTGGGCTTATATTGGGTGGTTTGGAGACCATGTCATCTGATGCAGCACTCCATCACTCTCCTTGGTCACATAGCTCTTACAAAGCTTGAAGGTGTGCTTGGGTTGTCCTATTAAAAAACACAAACCAGATGGGATGACATGTTGCTGTAGAATGCTTCTGGTAGCGAATGCTGGTTAAGTGTGCCTTGAACCATGAAAAAATTACCAACAATGTCAGCAGGAAAACACCCCCACAGCATCACACCTCTTCCTCCAGGCTTCACGGTGGGAACTACACATGTAGAAGCCATCCGCTCACCCTTTCTGCACCTCACAAAGACAAAGCGGTTGGAACCGAAAATATCAAACTTTGACTCATGAGACCAATATACAGATTTCCACTGGTCTAATGTCCATTCCTTGTGTTTCTTGGTTGAAGCAAATCTTTTCTTCTTGTTAATGTACCCCAGTAGGGGCTTCTTTGCAGCAATTTAACCATAAAGGACTGACTCTCGCAGTATCTTCTGAACAGCTGATGTTGAAATGTGTCTGGTACTTGATCTTTGTGAATCATTTATGTGGGCTCAAATCTGATCTCCAGGCTAGTAACTCTACTGAGCTTATCTTCTGCAGCAGAGGAAACTCTTTATCTACTTTTCCTTGAGCAATTTACATGAGAGCTAATTTCATCACAGCATTTGATGACTTTCAGGACTACACTTGAGGATAGCTTCAAAGGTCTTGAAATTTCTCATATTGACTGATCTTCATGTCTTAAAATAATGATGGACTATCATTTCTCTTTACTTAGCTGAGTGGTTCTTGCCACAATGTGGATTAGAACAGTAGTTTAACAGGGCTGAACACTGTATGTGACTGTGTGCCAACTCTACCTCTGCACAATACAACGTATGGTTTCAAACACATTAGACTGCACATGTTTGCTGTCTCTCTGCAATAGTAGATGAACTCTTGCGGTAAGACAGTGTGCATGCGCAGTCTCGGCAATAGATCAGCATTCCTTCCTAGGCTGTGAACGTTACGTCCCTAGTGACATAACCTACACTGATCTGCCAGAAGAAGACTGCAGAGAATGGACGCATTGTAACAAGAAGAAGAAGATCTGGCCGACTGGAGGGGAGGTGACTCGAGGGAATGGAGAAGATAGGTGAGTAGAAGATGCGGTAAGAAGACTGATGGGGGGAGGAATAGGTAAGTATTGATTTTTTTTTATAATGACAAAACCCTTTTAAGCTCTTTTAACTTGTTTAAGTTCTAGAAAGCCCCTTTAAGAAGGAAAAAAAATCCCAAATCATAAGGCATACCTGTTAATTGAAAACCATTCCAAATGACTAGCTCATGAAGCTGACTGAGAGAATGCCCACAGAGTGCAAAACTGTCATCCAAGCGAAAGTGGGCTACTTTTAAGAATCTGAAATATGAAACATATTCTGGTTTGTTTAACACTTTTTTTGTTTACTACTTAATTCCATAGGAGTTCTTTTATAGTTTCCATGTCTTCTATATGAATTTACAATGTAGAGGGGAAAAAAAATATAAAACATGGAATGAAAAGGTGTGTCCAGACTTTTGACTGGTACTATATGTTGGTGAAATAATTTAAAGGGAAGAATTAACTCAGGACGAACATGATATTATTACTAGAGATGAGCGAGCACCAAAATGCTCGGGTGCTCGTTACTCGGGACGAAATTATCGCGATGCTCGGGGGTTCGTTTCGAATAACGAACCCCATTGAAGTCAATGGGCGACCCGAGCATTTTTGTATTTCGCCGATGCTCGCTAAGGTTTTCATGTGTGAAAATCTGGGCAATTCAAGAAAGTGATGGGAACGACACAGCAACGGATAGGGCAGGCGAGGGGCTACATGTTGGGCTGCATCTCAAGTTCACAGGTCCCACTATTAAGCCACAATAGCGGCAAGAGTGGGCCCCCCCCTCCCAACAATTTTTACTTCTGAAAAGCCATCATTAGCAAAGCATACCTTAGCTAAGCACCACACTACCTCCAACAAAGCACAATCACTGCCTGCATGACACTCCGCTGCCACTTCTCCTGGGTTACATGCTGCCCAACCCCCCCCCCCTTCCACGACCCAGTGTCCACAGCGCACACAAAACTGTCCCTGCCCAGCCTTCAGCTGCCCTCATGCCACGCCACACTTATGTCTATTTATAAGTGCGTCTGCCACAGGAAAAGCAGGCACACACTGCAGAGGGTTGGCACGGCTAGGCAGCGACGGTCTTTAAAAGGGGCGGGGCGATAGCCCACAATGCTGTACAGAAGCAATGAGAAATATAATCCTGTGCCACCGCCATCAGGAGCTGCACACGTGGGCATAGCAATGGGGAACTTATGTGCCACACACTATTCATTCTGTCAAGGTGTCTGCATGCCCCAGTCAGACCGGGCTTTTTAATTCATAGACACAGGCAGGTACAACTCCCTATTGTGAAGTCCCTGTGGACCGACAGCATGGGTGGCTCCCTGGAACCCACCGGCGGTACATAAAAATATCCCATTGCATTGCCCAACACAGCTGAGGTAGTAATGTCGTGCTTAATGCAGGTGGGCTTCGGCCCACACTGCATGCCCCAGTCAGACTGGGGTTCTTTAGAAGTGGAAACAGATGCATTTATAATTCCCTGTGGACCCACAGCATGGGTGGGTGCCAGGAAGCCACCGGCGGTACATAAAAATATCCCATTGCATTGCCCAACACAGCTGAGGTAGTAATGTTGTGCTTAATGCAGGTGGGCTTCGGCCCACACTGCATGCCCCAGTCTGACTGTGGTTCTTTAGAAGTGGAAACAGATGCATTTATAATTCCCTGTGGACCGACAGCATGGGTGGCTCCCTGGAACCCACCGGCGGTACATAAAAATATCCCATTGCATTGCCCAACACAGCTGAGGTAGTAATGTCGTGCTTAATGCAGGTGGGCTTCGGCCCACACTGCATGCCCCAGTCAGACTGGGGTTCTTTAGAAGTGGAAACAGATGCATTTATAATTCTCTGTGGACCCACAGCATGGGTGGGTGCCAGGAAGCCACCGGCGGTACATAAAAATATCCCATTGCATTGCCCAACACAGCTGAGGTAGTAATGTCGTGCTTAATGCAGGTGGGCTTCGGCCCACACTGCATGCCCCAGTCAGACTGGTAATATGTACCTTAACAGTAACCTCGTTGGTGGTAATGTGGTGATGACTGCGGACCTGGTAGCGCGGTTTAATGTAGTTGGTTTTCGGAATGTGGCCAGGATTAAGTGGGCCGTGGCGGGGGGATGGTGGTGGTGCTCTCTTGTTGTGTCGTTAAAGGTGAAATTCTTGGACTGCCACCAGACGGACCAATGCAAAGGTATTTGCCAAGAATGTTTTCATTGTTGGAGGAGGAGGGGGATGTTTTGGAGGCACTATGTGTCCTCTACACGTGTCCGTTGTTATATGCACCCTAACAGTAACAGCGTTGGTGGGAAATAGCCTCGCCGCCATCATGTCTTTGTGAAGCCTCTGTTTCCACACCCCAGCGACATACCATTAGCAGCGGTATAGCCAGAGCACAGAATTATTAACATTTCAGCGGTAGCATTAGGGACAGGCCCCACTAACATATCACTAGCAGCAGTATAGGGGGAGCGCAGTCTTAGTTCCATTTCAGTAATAGTAGCACTCAAGACAGGCCCCAGTAACATTCCCATTGCAGCAGTTTAGGGAGATAACAGTCTCTTTCACATTTCAGTAGCTGCAGTATAGACAAGACCCCAGTTACATTTATGTAGCTAAAGTGTAGGCCAACCACACACACCTTTCTGTAGCATGAGTGCAGGCGAAGAACATAGAAATTACTATGATTACACTGTAGGTGAGGGCCCAAAAAAATTGGTGTACCAACAATACTAATGTACCTCAGAAAAAATTGGCCATGCCCAACCAAGATGGCAGGTGAAACCCATTAATCGCTTTGGTTAATGTGGCTTAAGTGGTAACTAGGCCTGGAGGCAGCCCAGTTTAACGAAAAATTGGTTCAAGTTAAAGTTTCAACGCTTTTAAGAGCATTGAAACGTATAAAAAATTTTAAGATAAATTATATGAGTGAGCCTTGTGGCCCTAAGAAAAATTGCCCGTTCGGCATGATTACGTGAGGTTTCAGGAGGAGGAGGAGGAGGAATATTATACACAGATTGATGAAGCAGAAATGTCCCCGTTTTGGATGGTGAGAGAGAACGATGCTTCCATCCGCAGGTGCAGCCTACGTATTGCTTAGGTATCGCTGCTGTCCGCTGGTGGAGAAGAGAAGTCTGGGGAAATCCAGGCTTTGTTCATCTTGATGAGTGTAAGCCTTTCGGCACTGTCGGTTGACAGGCGGGTACGCTTATCTGTGATGATTCCCCCAGCCGCACTAAACACCCTCTCTGACAGGACGCTAGCCGCAGGACAAGCAAGCACCTCCAGGGCATACAGCGCGAGTTCAGGCCACGTGTCCAGCTTCGACACCCAGTAGTTGTAGGTGGCAGAGGCGTCAGGGAGGACGGTCGTGCGATCGGCTACGTACTCCCTCACCATCCTTTTACAGTGCTCCCGCCGACTCAGCCTTGACTGGGGAGCGGTGACACAGTCTTGCTGGGGAGCCATAAAGCTGTCCAGGGCCTTAAAGACTGTTGTACTGCCTGTGCTGTACATGCTGCTCGATCTCTGCACCTCCCCTGCTACCTGGCCCTCGGAACTGCTCCTTCTGCCACTACCACTGTCGGATGGGAATTTTACCATCAGCTTGTCCGCCAGGGTCCTGTGGTATAGCAACACTCTCGAACCCCTTTCCTCTTCGGGAATGAGAGTGGAAAGGTTCTCCTTATACCGTGGGTCGAGCAGTGTGTACACCCAGTAATCCGTAGTGGCCAGAATGCGTGCAACGCGAGGGTCACGAGAAAGGCATCCTAACATGAAGTCAGCCATGTGTGCCAGGGTACCTGTACGCAACACATGGCTGTCTTCACTAGGAAGATCACTTTCAGGATCCTCCTCCTCCTCCTCCTCCTCAGGCCATACACGCTGAAAGGATGACAGGCAAGCAGCATGGGTACCGTCAGCAGTGGGCCAAGCTGTCTCTTCCCCCTCCTCCTCATCCTCCTCATGCTCCTCCTCCTCCTCCTGAACGCGCTGAGATATAGACAGGAGGGTGCTCTGACTATCCAGCGACATACTGTCTTCCCCCGGCTCTGTTTCCGAGCGCAAAGCGTCTGCCTTTATGCTTTGCAGGGAACTTCTCAAGATGCATAGCAGAGGAATGGTGACGCTAATGATTGCAGCATCGCCGCTCACCACCTGGGTAGACTGCTCAAAGTTTCGAAGGACCTGGCAGATGTCTGCCAACCAGGCCCACTCTTCTGAAAATAATTGAGGAGGCTGACTCCCACTGCGCCGCCCATGTTGGAGTTGGTATTCCACTATAGCTCTACGCTGCTCATAGAGCCTGGCCAACATGTGGAGCGTAGAGTTCCACCGTGTGGGCACGTCGCACAGCAGTCGGTGCACTGGCAGAGTAAACCGATGTTGCAGGGTGCGCAGGGTGGCAGCGTCCGTGTGGGACTTGCGGAAATGTGCGCAGAGCCGTCGCACCTTTACGAGCAGGTCTGACAAGCGTGGGTAGCTTTTCAGAAAGCGCTGAACCACCAAATTAAAGACGTCGGCCAGGCATGGCACGTGCGTGAGGCTGCCGAGCTGCAGAGCCGCCACCAGGTTACGGCTGTTGTCACACACGACCATGCCCGGTTGGAGGCTCAGCGGCGCAAGCCAGCGGTCGGTCTGCTCTGTCAGACCCTGCAGCAGTTCGTGGGCCGTGTGCCTCTTATCTCCTAAGCTGAGTAGTTTCAGCACAGCCTGCTGATGCTTGCCCACCGCTGTGCTGCCACGACGCGCGACACCGACTGCTGGCGACGCGCTGCTGCTGACACATCTTGATTGCGAGACAGAGGTTGCGTTGGAGGAGGTACCACCACCGAGCTGGGGCCCGCAATTCTGGGGGTGGGTAGAACGTGAGCGGTCCCGGCTCTGACTGTCCCAGCCTCCACTAAATTCACCCAATGTGCCGTCAGGGAGATGTAGTGGCCCTGCCCGCCTGTGCTTGTCCACGTGTCCGTTGTTAAGTGGACCTTGGCAGTAACCGCGTTGGTGAGGGCGCGTACAATGTTGCAGGAGACGTGGTCGTGCAGGGCTGGGACGGCACATCGGGAAAAGTAGTGGCGACTGGGAACTGAGTAGTGGGGGCCGCCATTATACTTTTGAAGGACTCCGTTTCCACAACCCTATACGGCAGCATCTCAAGGCTGATAAATTTGGCTATGTGGACAGTTAACGCTTGAGCGTGCGGGTGCGTGGCGGCGTACTTGCGCTTGCGCTCAAACACTTGCGCTAGCGACGGCTGGACGGTGCGGTGCGAGACATTGCTGGATTGGGCGGAGGACAGCGGAGGTGAGGGTGTGGGTGCAGGCCAGGAGACGGTAGTGCCTGTGTCCTCAGAGGGGGGTTGGATCTCAGTGGCAGGTTGGGGCACAGGGGGAGAGGCAGCGGTGCAAACCGGAGGCGGTGAACGGCCTTCGTCCCACCTTGTGGGGTGCTTGGCCATCATATGTCTGCGCATGCTGGTGGTGGTGAGGCTGTTGGTGGTGGCTCCCCGGCTGATCTTGGCGCGACAAAGGTTGCACACCACTGTTCGTCGGTCGTCAGGCGTCTCTGTGAAAAACTGCCAGACCTTAGAGCACCTTGGCCTCTGCAGGGTGGCATGGCGCGAGGGTGCGCTTTGGGAAACAGTTGGTGGATTATTCGGTCTGGCCCTGCCTCTACCCCTGGCCACCGCACTGCCTCTTGCAACCTGCCCTGCTGCTGCCCTTGCCTCCCCCTCTGAAGACCTGTCCTGAGTAGGCGTTGCAAACCAGGTGGGGTTAGTCACCTCATCGTCCTGCTGCTCTTCCTCCGAATCCTCTGTGCGCTCCTCCCTCGGACTTACTGCCCTTACTACTACCTCACCGATAGACAACTGTGTCTAATCGTCATCGTCCTCCTCACCCACTGAAAGGTCTTGAGACAGTTGCCGGAAGCCCCCAGCCTCATCCCCCGAACCCCGGGAACTTTCCAATGGTTGGGCATCAGTGACGATAAACTCCTCTGGTGGGAGAGGAACCACTGCTGCCCAATCTGAGCAGGGGCCCGAGAACAGTTCCTGGGAGTGTTCCCGCTCCTGAGCATGTGTCATTGTAGTGGAGTGAGGAGGCTGGGAGGAAGGAGGAGCAGCAGACAGAGGATTCGGATTTGCAGCAGTGGACAGCGCAGAACTGTGGGTGGACGATAGGTTGCTCGAAGCACTTTCTGCTATCCACGACAGGACCTGCTCACACTGCTCATTTTCTAATAAAGGTCTCCCGCGTGGACCCATTAATTGTGCGATTAATGTGGGGATGCCAGAAACGTGCCTCTCTCGTAATCGCGCAGCAGTCGGCTGCGATACACCTGGATCAGGAGTTCGGCCTGTGCCCACACCCTCACTTGGCCTTCCGCGTCCTCGGCCGCGTCCACGTCCTCTAGGCCTACCCCTACCCCTCAGCATGCTGTATTACCAGTGATTTGATTTCCCAGGCAGGAAATAAATTGGCGCAAGCCTGCAGGCCAAATAGAATGTTTCCCTTTTTTTTTTAAAGGGAAGGCCCACTGACTATATTCAATCAGATAAGAAATGTGTTCCACAGAACTGCAGTGTTATATGAAGTGCAGCAGAGCGGTGATTTTTCCCAGGCAGGAAATAAATTGGCGCAAGCCTGCTGTTAAACGTAGCTGGCTGCGTATGATTTCTTTACGTTCTCCACCCACCACACACGTACCCAGAACGCTGAGCACTGTCAGAGGCAGGCCAAATATAATGTTTTCCCTTTTTTTTTAAAGGAAAGGCCCACTGCGTATATTCAATCAATAATAAATATGTCTTCTGGCCCTGCAAATGTGTCACAGAACTGCAGGGTTGCAGAGTTATTAACTACAGCAGAGCAGTGATTTCCCAGGCAAGAAATAAATTGGCGCAAGCCTGCTGTTAAACGTAGCTGGCTGCGTATGATTTCTTTACGTTCTCCACCTACCACACACGTACCCAGAACGCTGAGGACTGTCAGAGGCAGGCCAAATAGAATGTTTCCCTTTTTTTTTTAAAGGGAAGGCCCACTGACTATATTCAATCAGATAAGAAATGTGTTCCACAGAACTGCAGTGTTATATGAAGTGCAGCAGAGCGGTGATTTTTCCCAGGCAGGAAATAAATTGGCGCAAGCCTGCTGTTAAACGTAGCTGGCTGCGTATGATTTTTGTTTACTATCTCCACCCACCACACACGTAGCCAGAACGCTGAGGACTGTCAGAGGCAGGCCAAATAGAATGTTTCCCTTTTTTTTTTAAAGAAAAGGCCCACTGACTATATTCAATCAATAATATATGTCTTCTGGCCCTGCCTACACAATTCTGTCCCTGTAGTATTACTGCAGGGTGCAATGCTCTGCACAGCCGATTTTGAAAAAAAAAAATATGCAACACTGCTAACAGCAGCCTGCACAGTACTGCACATGGTTAAATGTGGCCCTAAGAAGGACCGTTGGGGTTCTTGAAGCCTACACTCACTCCTAACACTCTCCCTGCCTAACCACCACTTCTGTCCCTGTAGTATTACTGCAGGGCGCAATGCTCTGCACAGCCGATTTTGAAAAAAAAAAAATGGGCAACACTGCTAACAGCAGCCTCCACACTACTGCACACGGATAGATGTGGCCCTAAGAAGGACCGTTGGGGTTCTTGAAGCCTACACTCACTCCTAACACTCTCCCTACAGCAGCTCCAACACAACAGCACTTTCCCTCAGCTAACTCACAAGGCATCTGAGGCGAGCCGCGGGAGGGGCCGACTTTTATACTCGGGTGACATCTGATCTCCCCAGCCACTCACAGCAGGGGGGTGGTATAGGGCTTGAACGTCACAGGGGGAAGTTGTAATGCCTTCCCTGTCTTTCAATTGGCCAGAAAAGCGCACTAACGTCTCAGAGATGAAAGTGAAAGTAACCCGAACACCGCGTGGTGCTCGTTAAGAGTAAAGAGCATCCCGAACACCCTAATATTCGCTCGAGCATCAAGCTCGGACGAGTACGTTCGCTCATCTCTAATTATTACAGAAAATATAGTATCCAAACATAATTAAATCTGTAAATGAGTTTTCCAGGACTAAGATATTGATGACCTAGCCTCAGGATAAGTCATCAGTATCAGATCAGTAGGGGTTCGCAACTCAGGTTCCCTGCCAATTAGCTGGATGAAGAGGCCAAGTATTCTGCTTTCCCTAATCTTATAATCCAAGAAAGTCCACAGTAACATACTGTTCATTTTCACATTACAGCACTAGTGTTAGAAACATGCAGACAACTGAGCTGACCCTTCCACAAGCAGAGAAGTGCAGCTGCAGTTTACTTCATGAGCAGGACTTAAAAAAACCCATCAAAATAGTGCTGAAAGGTGTAAATAAATGTAGTTAAATATATTACTGGCAATGATTAAAGGCTCTATTAATCATTCGTCCAAACATTTGACCACCTGATCATTGTCCTGTGTAAAGGTGTCAGTGATCAGCTGATGAACCGGCAAACACCTATTTGTTGGACAATCCCATCTTTTATGCAGCACTAAAAAACATTGTTGATGAAAGTGCATGGGGCATGAATAATCATATTAATGATCGTTTGTTCCTCATACAGTCAGCTTGTGTGAAGGAACCCTAAAGGAGTACTGATATTGTCAATTGGGACTCATCAACTAGCTCAAATTGAGCTGTATCAAAGGACCTTAAGGGTATGTCCTCATGGGTTAGATTTACAGCACTGTAAATCTGCAGTGTTGGTAAAATCTGCAGCTATTTTGCGTATTTCGTTGCATATTTGTTGCATATTTTCTGCATAATGCACACAGAAAATATGAGGCAGAAATCTGCTCTCAAGAGCCGGAGCTACTGTTTGCGGATTTGCTGTGGATCTGTTTTGGATTTTGACCTCTCCATTGCAGACTATGCAATAAATTTGGAGCCAGCCAGATACCTCATTGCTGGTACTGAATGGTGGATAAGTATCTGTCTGAATTTCTCAGTATTAATGCCACCATTAATCCTGACCAAATCCCCAACTCCATTTGCTGAAATGCAGACCCAAATTTGGAAGGAACCTCCACCATGCTTCACTGTTGCCTGCAGACACTCATTATTGTACTGCACTCCAGCCCTACAGCGAAGAAATTGCCTTCTGTGCCATATATGGATGTGAAAGCTGGACTGGGAAAAAAGCTGATAGAAGGAGGATTGATGCTTTAGAGCTGTGGTGCTGGCGGAAGGTGCTGCGTATGACCTGGACAACGAGAGTAACATACAGAGAAGTCCTGAATCGTATAAGTCCCGATGTATCACAGGAGGGCAAGATGACTGGACTCAGACTCATGTATTTTGGCCATGTAATGCGAGCAGAGTCACTAGAAAAATCTATAATGCTTGGACAGATCAGTGGCAAAAGAAGACCCAAAGGACACGATGGCTGATACTGTCAGAGCTGATACTGGCATGGATATCACACAACTGAAAGAAGCAATGCAAAACCGAAAAACATAGAGGAAGCTCGCATTTAGGTTTGTGAACGAATAAAAAAAGCTAACCACAACAGCCAAATATTTTGAATATTGACTCATCAGTCCAGAGCACCTGTTGCCATTTTTTTGCACTGCAGTTCCTATGTTTTTGTCCATAGTTGAGTCAATTTGCTTTGCTTCTATGCCAAAAGCATTGATTTTTGGCTGGCATTCTTCCATGGAGTCCCCTTCTGGCCAGACTTCTCCAAACAGTAGAGCAGTTTCCACCAGTTCTGAGCTGATGGCACTACTTGACATCTTCCAATTTCAAAGCAAAGTAAGCATGATGTGTCTTTTCTTGGCCAACCACTGTATGTACGGTCCTCAACGTTGCCCCTTTCTTTGCGCTTCTTTAAAAGAGCTGGAACAGCACATCAAACCACAGGCTACTTTGAAATGTTGCCTGGGAGAGACCTTGCTAATGCAGTATAACTACCTTCTGACTTGTTTCTTTGCTCTCAATCTTGCCATGATGTATGACCTAGGACATGAAACTGTCTTCCACAGCTTCACCTTTGTAGCAGAGTTTGCTGTTGCTTACCCAGTTTTAAGCCTTCTATACAGCTATTTAGGTGCTATTCTCACTTCTACAAATCTGTAGAATGCACACACTACTTGATGTCTATGCCCACTTTTTTGGCATTTTTCAAAACTGGAGAGTGCCAAGAAAAGTTACAAATTTTTGGAGCTCTTTAAGCTTAAAAATAGCATAAACTAATTAAAAAATGTAGGCAGGGTTGCCAACTGTCCAAAAGTTCTTGGTTAGTCAGTAAAAACAGGGCACTTTTTTACAGTGTACATGGAAAAAAAAATAGATGTGCCTGTGATATTTTTGTAATGTCACTGTGGTGCCAAATATAATCCATCTTCTTGCTGACCATCTTCACTGTGTTCCATGGGATATGTAACCTTTCAACAATCAGATCCCTTTGATGTGTTGCAATCTTTGTACAGCTTTTGCTGAAAAATGCAGCTAAGAAAATCTCAGGAAAATTCTAATAGGGCAGTCGAACTTTATATGGGACAACTCAGAATCACTGTGAGGCCCAATGTCCACAAGCAGATTGGATTTGCGGAATCCGTGCGGGACACCCACGTGAAAGATCCGCAATTCAAGCCGCCTATAGGGAAGCATGGGTGTCCGCACCTGAATTAAAGCATGCCGATTTATCTTGGGTCCGGAAAACAAATTGCAGCATGCTCCATATTAATGTGGATTCTGTGCCGATGGTTTCCATTGAAGTCAATGGAAGCTGCCCAATCTGCAGCCCTTCCACAGCTGACAATATGGATGGGCTGCTGATCCCAACAGGAAAGCATGGCACTTCTGCACACATCCGCAGTATAAAAAAAAGAAGACCCAGACAGGTACCTGTGGTCGCCAGCCGCAGCAGGGTCGGATTCCGCTACGGGCTCCCACATGTGGAACCCGACCCGCCCGTGGACATGAGGCCTAAATAATGGCAGCAGAGATTGTACAGATAACGGATCACATTGAGGCCTTAGTCAGACGGGCGTTTTTAGCCGCGATTTGCGCATGCGAATGCGTCCGGCGATTTTTTAAAACCATTGCTTTGCAATGGTATCGGACACATGAGCGCTTTTTATGCGCTCGTCCGATAAATTATAGAACAAAAAATCGCAGATCGCACCTATCTGCGATCTGCGATTCCTGTTCTCTTCTGTATATGCGCTCAATGGGGCCGGCGGCAGCAGCGCCAACCCCATTGAGAACATATAGAAGACAAATCATTCTTCTCTGCCACAGCTGTAACAGCTGTGGCAGAGAAGAACGATGTTTGCCCATTGAATTCAATGGAGCGGCAATACAGCCGCTCCATTGAAAGCAATGGGTTGCCGGCATGCGCGGGGTGAATTGTCGGGAAGGGGTTAAATATATAAGCCCTTCCCTGCAATTCATCCTAAAATGTGTTAAAATAAAAAAAAAATGTATACTCACCTTTCCGCTGCAGCCGGAGTCCAGCCGCGGCCGCTGTCAGTTCTCCTGAACTGCTTCTTGGCACTATTCAGCCGGCGGGGCTTTAAAATCCCCGCCTGCTGAATGATCTGCCTCTGATTGGTCACAGCCCTGACCAATCAGAGGCTGAAAACACTCACACACCCATTCATGAATTCATGAATGGGTGAGTGACTGCTGCCTCTCAGCGCTGAGCCAATCAGGGCCAGGTCTGACTCACATCCATTCATGAATTCATGAATGGGTGTGAGTGAGGCATGTCTCTGATTGGCTCAGCGCTGAGCCAATCAGGGGGCAGGTCTGACTCACACCCCCTTCACACCCACTGCAGGACGGCCGCGCGGAGCTCCGGCTGCCGGCAGAAGGTGAGTATACAATTTTTTTTTATTTTTACACATTTTAGGATGAATTGCAGGTAAGGGCTTATATATTTAAGCCCTTACCGACAATTCATCCCGGGCTCGCCCGCAGCGCATTGCTTTCAATGGAGACCGCTGTATTGCCGTCTCCATTGAATGCAATGCGCTGGACAGCTCCGGCCCGTTTCTAATGAAACGCGGCTAGGAGCAGATTTTCGGGCGATTTGCGGGCGACTTGCGCGCACCGGTCACGCGATTTGCGGATGCGCATCCGTCATGCGATCCGCAAATCGTGGGAAAATACGCCCGTCTGACTAAGGCCTGAAGGTGGAAATAAATCTGAAATGATTCATCTTTCGCGAATTTTTTAACATGACAAAAAACTGGCATTTTAGGGGTGTGTAGACTTCTTATATCCACTGCAACTATGACATCAGTCAAGCTTGTTGGAAGATCAGTGCAAGTTTGTGAACATCTAGAGTTAATGGAGCTTTTCAAAGAACTCATCGTGAATGCATATAAGGACAAACACATTTTGATACATCTTATAATACACTCCGGAGAAACATAGATTGGTAAGAAATAATTTCACAGCAAGATAATGACCCCAAACACACTGCTGTGAAGATTAAGATTAAGAAGCTGCGGCTGTTCTTCAAACAATGGACTGAACACTCCAGGCATTTTAATGTTTTGGATTACTTGAATTGTGAGAAACAGAAAATACACAAAGCTTCCAAGACTTAACTTTCGAGATGTAATGTTCCAGAGGTGAGCATCTAAGAGCCCACAAAAAAGTCTGGGCTGACAGGACAGACTAACTTTAGAAAGGACTGGTAGTTCAGTGTGTTGTATTCTAATTATAAGGCCTCTTAGCCTGATTGGCTGAGATGCACCATGTTGTCATAGCTGTACCCTCATCAGCGTTCCTCTCAGCTAATTAGACCAGAACTCTTCGTACCTATGACGTAGCACACACAGGTGAAGAGAATAACATTATTTATCTTATGACAATGGCACCTGTCAATGGATGGGATATATTAGGCAGCAAGTCAACAGTCCGCTCTTGAAGGTCTTGTGTTGGAAGCAAAAAAATTCAACACACAAAGATCTGAGCAGTTTTGTTGACGACTAGGCTATCAAAACATCTCCAAAACAGCAGCTGGGGTGTTTCAGATATACATATAGTGGATAGAACATATAAAAGTGGTCCAAAGAGGAACAACCAGTGAAACAGCGACAGGGTCAATGCTCACTAATGCGTGTGGAGAACCAAGGCTAGTCCATCTACTCCAACCGCACAGGAGAACATCTGTAGAAAAAATTGTCGAAAAAGTTAATGCTGGCAATAATAAAAGGGTGACAGAACACACTTGTAGCTTGCTGCATATGGGCCTGCCTAGCTGAAAATCAGTCAAAGTGCCCATACTAATCCCTGTGCACTGCTAAAATCACCTACAATGAGCATCAGAACTCATAAATCATAGAGCAATGGAAGAAGATGGCCTGATACGGTGAATCAAGCTTCTTTTCTCATCATGTACACTGCTGGGTGCTTGTGTATTGCTCAACTGGGGAAGAAATGGCATTAAGATGTACTATGGGAAGAAGGGAAGCTGGTGGAGGCAGTGTGGTGCTCTGGTCTGCTAGGGAAATCCTGGCTTTTCACATTTGTGGGGCTGTTACATTGGCTTGTTCAACTTATCTAAACATTGTGCAGACCAAGTACACCCCTTCATGACAGAGATATTCGCTAATGACAGTGACCTCTTTCAACAGGACACTGTGCCCCACCACACTGCAAAAATCGTTATGTAATAGTTTGAGGAACATGACAAAGACTTGATCTTCAAATTCCCCAGATCTCAATTTATTTGAGCATCTATGGGATGTTCTGACAAGACAAGTCACATCTATGGAGGCCACACCTCCCAACTTACAGGACTTAAAAGATCTGCTGCTAATATCTTGGTACCTGATACCACTGGACACCCTCAGAAGTCTTGTAAAGTACATTCCTTGACGGGGCCATGGCTGTTTTGCTGGCATTATAGAGACACAATATTTTACATCTAGCGCTACAATGTTCTGAAATATAAACATTTTCTTATGTTACTTTTAAGAGCATATTTTCCCTTCAAACGACTTGCCCAGTCCCATAACATTTTCCAAGCACCTTACAATGCTATAAAATAACTAAAGAAGTAATGCTAACCATGGCAATCCCCGCTGCTCCCATGCCAATGATTTCCAGGTCCCTTGTAGAGCTATGTTCACCCAGCTCCAGCAATGACATGTGAACATGACTCGCAACCATTGCAGCCAGTCACTGGCCACAGTAGTGACCCAAATGGTGTCAACTAGAGATGAGCAAGCACCCAAATGCTCGGGTCCGCATTATTCAAGTCGAGTTTTTTGGAAAATTCGAGAGCTCTACTCAGGTAACGAACTCAATTGGCTACAATGGGAGACTCGAGCATTTTTGTATGTGGGACGCCGGGTTCCGAGCTTTTTTTTTCTCTTGGTTCATCCTCTCTCTCTCTCTCTCTCTCTCTCTCTCTTCCCCAGCCTGCCAGCCAAAAAATTAGCCATTGTCGCGTGCTGCGTCGCGGCGGGGAGGGGCCAAAAGAGGCATGTCACAGCAGGGAGGAGTCAAAAACTGGGGCGGGGTCGAACACGGCTTGATGCTCGTTCGAGTAACGAGCACCATCGAGTACGCTAATACTCGAACGAGCTTCAAGCTCGGCAGAGTATGTTCGCTCAACTCTAGTGTCAACACATCACCATTGCATGCAATTAGCTGCAGTGGTCCGGTGTAGACTCACGACAATAACCCTTGAGTATGGTAAATAGCGGCTGGGTATTAGTAGGCTCAGTATTACTCCTTTTTTCATTTTATGGCATTGCAAGCTGTTTGTATAAAAAATTATGGAGCTGGACAACCCCTTTAAAAAAGTCCTATATGGCAACGCATTACTTATACACTGTTTCACCAGCGCAGGGAGCTTTATGTCTTCTTCTTGCTTTATGATGACTATTAAAGGTTTTTAAGTGCTGCTTTTCTTGGCAAATACTCATGGCATTTTACAGGACACTCACATAAAGCACATCAATTATTGAGGAAATCCTGGAATGTAGCCTTAAACCTAATGACAAAAATGTTTAACATCAATGACAGAACTCCTTGCGAGTAGAGTTGCTAAATGCATCCTCACTGCGCTTGTATATTTCCTTCACGCCTTCCCTATTAGCAGACAAAAGCCATTTTACCATGTGGACTGGGAATTTATAGCTAATGAAATTAACTTTTAATGCTATGTTCTTCTGAAGATTCTTAGTATTGTACAATAGCATTAACTAGAGATTCCCACGACAGTGCAAATCATGGGGCTAGGTTAACTTCACACATTTACGGGTCTAACTAAAGTTGGAAGCAACTGTTTGCCAGGTTGACCGAGAGATCAGAAATTTAAATGGCTCTTCTGAGAAAAGCTTAGTGAATTATCACAAACCTTGATGTGACCTCTAATTTCTCAGGTTGGTCTCTGCACTTCGAGAGGAGAGAGCACTTTCGTTTGACTTATCCTGCAAAAGTGATGACTGAACAAACTTATTCACAGATCATTAACTATAAAATATTTAAAAATCTGCAGGCTGTCTTTGCATTCAGGTGTTAAAGACAGACTATGCCATAACAATGCTTATATTCATTTTTTGGGGTTTTCGTTACAGATGATGACTGCACTGACTCCTTCACTCCCAATCAAGTCGCCAGAATGCACTGCTATCTAGACTTGGTCTATCAAGGTTGGCAGCCATCTTTCAAGCCTTCACCAGTAGCGATTGTTCCACAGATTGTGCAGCACACCTTTACCTCAGTCACCCTAGAGTGGTTTCCACCCATTGATGGATACATCTTCGAAAGGTGAACATTTATAGGAAGTTATGTATTGCAACAGAACTCCATGATTAAGGACTCCCATAGTACTAGGTGAATGATTTGGGGAGGGAGAAGCTTTTCTGTAATACTCATTTTATTGAACAAGGTAATTGAATTGCATCGTATATGAATATAAAGGTATGATAGACACCAGTTATGGTTTTGGGCAAGCAGGTCTCAAATCACTTATATGATACAATTGGAGCGATATACAGTAAAATGATACAATTAATATACATATGAACTATATACACGATTCCCAAAATATGCAATCTAAAGTTTTGATAGTATTATATTTGCAAGGTGGAAAAGTAGAAGAGATATCTAATAGGCACCAGTTATTTACTCTACAAAGTGGGTGGTAGACAAAAAGGAAAATTGATACCTTCCTCGCTATGCAAATGTATAGGGGTTCTGGTTTATATTTTGTGGGTTAGGACAGATGAGGGAGAAACATTGGTACAAGAATTGTGGGGGAAGAATTGGAATTTCTTGAAGAATGGAAACTTAACCAGAGATCCCAAATAGTTTTGAAGGGGGAATTCTGTCTGAGCTCCAAACCTGCTAGTTCTCATGTTCTGCATAATATGTGTATTGCTGATCCATAGTTGAAGGGAGGATGGATTTTGGGTTCTCGGTATAGGGAAATTAGTGTCTTTGCTGCTGTAATCACCTGAGTAATAAGATCATCTTGTTTAGATTGTAAAAAATGCAAGGCCACCCAAAGAAGAGTACCTAAAGATGAACGATATTTCTTATTTTGAGAAGGTCATACCTAATTCCCTTTCCAAAGTGAAAAGATAGCTGCGTTTATTGGGTATACTCTTAAGAAGAAGACAGACATACATTTTATAGATAAGGTCTTTGGAATAGAGGATAGTAGCAGGAATATTTCTAGTCAGGTGGGTCTTTAAGGTTAGAGAAACTAGTGGGAAATTGTTTGCATGTTTCTGTAAAAGTATATTTGTGAAGGAAGTTGGCCATGCATTGTGCGTAAGGAGGGATCTAACTTCCTGTCTTTAAGCACATCGACAAGACTGATTGTCTGCAAGTAACTCCAGACAGCGATCCATTGAAAGCAAGGGTTTCAGGAGGAAAAACCTTTAACCATGATGTATTAGTTATGATATAGGTAATTGTATGGCTGTAGGCTGGCGTAGTTCCATATCGGACCCAATATAGGGATAGGATATTGTATGCATGTGTTTTGTTGGATAGATGGTTTGTTTTCTGAATAGATAGTATTTCCCAGATCATATCTTCTTCTTTCTTTCATCAGAAGACTTGGCTGAAACATGTCACCATTGTCCACACTTACATTGCTCAATAACAGTAGGGTATGTAGAGGTTAGAGGCCTTTTAGGTAAAAATTAAAATGACACCCCTTTTACTGTTGGTTAGTACTAGCATACCCAAAACCAACTGGGAGAGGAGGACTTGATATTTGCTTGATACCTCTCCTTTCCATGAGCTTTGGATTAAGGACTGTCTCTATGATGTCTCTGCAGTATGATCACCTCCCAGGAGTGGCAGCCAGTGTTGCCAACTGGTGTTAAAATTCTTGCTATTGGAGGACTGTGGAAAAGTGCAGAAAAAGGGGGAAAAGTCTCTAGAGGTTTCTCATCAGAAAGAGATTGATGTGGTTCCATGTGGCCAAATCGACCTAGGAAGGTCTCTCTGCCAAAGAAACTAAGGCTAATCCACTGCTGGCAATCCTATGCCATAAAACATAGGACTAGAGACTGAGCCTCAAGAATGCAATATTTTTGTGAATGACTGTCTTGTTGAGGTCTCATTGGACTTGTGTAGCCTTGTGACACTGGTTCATGCAAGTTTAATAGCTAGATATTATATACCAGCAAAACAAATGACTGTACTTGGTGTGTCCATGGTGATACCAAGGTTTATCCAGTAGAATTAGTAAAATAGGGGCTGTATATGGTACTGTTAATTATGAGGTTGATGTTGTAAAACAATAATGCATAGTATAATGGTGGAATGTTATTTTTCCTTGTTTTGAATGTTGTTGGGAACAGGAAAATCCCCTAAAAGGAATATGGTGCCTCCTAGAGAAATGATGCCTTCCCCTGTAAATGCTATAAATGCAGGTCTTTGCAGGTCTTAACTGGAGATGTTCCTAGTGCTGGTCTTACTAAAGATCCAGTGGATCCCAAAGCATCAATTGCAAAGCATGAAGGAGTCTCAATGCATGGTCTAGAATTGGTCTGTGACAGAGAAATTCTTGCCAAAAATGCAAGGAACTTATAAAATTGGTTCAGAAAGTGATAAAATGCATCAACCAGGTAATGCAAGACCAGAATGTATTACTGGATGGTTAATGGGTATCAGTTTTCTGCTCTGGAGAAGGGGCGG
Organism: Eleutherodactylus coqui; assembly: GCF_035609145.1. NCBI lineage: Eukaryota > Metazoa > Chordata > Amphibia > Anura > Eleutherodactylidae > Eleutherodactylus > Eleutherodactylus coqui. Next base: position 39,663,621 of record NC_089846.1, read on the forward strand.
ATATTTAAGCTTGCAGTAGGAGAGGTACTGGAGGGAATGAACATCTCACCAGGGAAAACTGGATGGCATAGAAAGTCCAGAAAAGTTGGGTTTCCCAGTGTACTTAGTTCCCTAAGGCTTTGCTAAGAGTTTATTTCTGGATAAGGTTTTTTATGGAATGGCAGGTAGACTGAAAGTGGTAACCTGCCATTCAGATGAAGCCACTGAGTTCTTTACTTGGGCATGAAAAGGCCTGCAGTTGGGTCAGAGTTAGAGAGAGTCTGGAAAGCCACACAGACCTGGTGTGGGAGATCTGATCTTTTGAATGCTGGACTTCATGGGACTTGTGTATAAGTGAGGAAACCTAGTGATGTTTAATCAATGCCCAGACAAGCAGATGGCATATTTTTTTATTGCACATGTGTTGGAAGCAAGGGCGCAATCATTTAAACCATTAAAACTTGTCTGCACTGAAAGAGTAGTGGCCCCAATAATAAATGTCCCCCTTAGTCATCTTAATAGTCATACTGACCTCATTAGTAGCCACATTAGTAATAGTGCCCCAGTTGGTGCCCCAGTAATAATAGTGACCCCCGCTAGTAGCCTCAGTAGAAATAATGACCCCCAAAGTGGCCCCAGTTTTAAGAGTGTGCCCCAGTTTTAAGAGTGTACCCCATAGTGGCCCCGGTAGTTCTAGTGAACCCCGTTAGTATCCTCAGTAGAAAAAGGAACCCCCAGCTGTGCAACAACCTGACAAACATTTAACTCACTTGCTCTATAGTTTCGCTCTGGCAGCATCCACTGCCCTGACCCCTGCCCATCAGTTGCACTTCGTACAGGCTAGCATCTGCGTGCAGAAAGGCAGAGCTCGGAGGAGAGGTCAGGGGTCACACTCTATTTACAGCAGCAGCGACCCCTACCACTGCAGGAACGGAACTACAGACCTAGTAAGTTAAATGCTGGTCTGGTTGCTGTCCGGCCAACTCACAAGTGGCAATTGTTTTTTACCGTCCATTAATATGGCCGCTAAAAATATATATAATCTAAGCAGCAACCCGCCGCCCCTCTGAGGTCCTGAAGACTACCGCCGGAGACAGCAGTCTGAGCTTGCCTCATGGTAGGGGTATTCCTAGTTGAAAGAAGTGTAAGTAAAACTGCTGCAACTGTTTGCATGGACTAAGTAAAGCAAGTTTGCTTATCTCCCAGTGCAAGATCCCAACAGTATATTTATGGATTTATAATTTACTTGTATTATGATTTCTACTGCTAATTTGTGAAAAAATTATAATAGAAGTATTCAAAGTCATCGGTTGGCATTTGCCTCCTCAAAGAAATGGCAATCTTGTATTTATGGATTGCTAGATACCGGTAGGTCTTTTTGCATCACCTGAGAACTGAAAGTTGTCTCTACGAATTGCAGGTTTGACATTTGTGAACCTTTATTAATGTTTTTCCATGTCTGGTTTTTAATTGAGATTTTATGTTGGAGGCAAAAGATTACGTTGATGCACAGGAGGTCAATATGAATTAGCATGCAATAATTTGTCGCCTGTTCCTGTTATCTTGTAGTTGGAGACTCAAGTGTAAGTTGTGGGCAAGTTATGGCAAACAGTTTTCTACTAACAGACAATGTTATAAATTAAGTTAGCAAAAGGCGAAGCTGTAGAAGTGGCCACTTTAAAGAAGATGAAGAAAGGATCATAATCTAAGGAGAAGCATGGTATATTAACACATGAGCTAGAAACCTTAGCAGGATCCTTAGTGTTTTTTGGCTCAGCTAGGATGGCCTGCCAGTGTGTACCATATTTGATCGCTGTCCGTCGAGTGGGTGTCACTTCAACTGTGTGGTTAGCGCTTCACTTGATTCCTACTGTTGCTTGCGTAGTCAATGTAATTAAAAAAAAAAAAAAAGCTGTTGACATTTAACACCCAAAGTATGTTTTTTGTATTTATTTCAGTCCTTCCTAGTCTGTAGCTTGAGTAATTTTGCTCGGGGGTGAGATAATTCCCAAATCCAAAAGTCATTTTGTTAAGTGATTCTTTGACCTTCTAGTATTTGTCAAGCATTTTATATGTGTCAGGAGATGATTCATGCTGCCCAAACCACGGGTAACATGAAATATCAACATCTGTGTTTTACTCTTAAACTGCGTAATGAGGCAGCCTGTCGGTATTTCATGCTTTTTGGGCTGCATGAGTCTTCTGACAGGTTCCCTTTAACAAGATCAGTATTATATCCGTATATTACTATATATTGACAAAATAAAGCCACTTTGCAACACCCCTTCCTTGTTCATCTTACTTTCACTATTTAACAAGCATACTATATTGTCACTGCATATTATCCTACACATGTATAATATATAATATACAATATTGTGCATTTATTAATTATAAATACTACCCTATTATTAACAGTGCTTGCATAAAGATAAGAAGGGTTATACAGCTTACCACATCAAAGGCACGAGTCCACATTCCCAAGAAACTTTTCCATACTGGTAGGGTAAGCTCCACATCAGTTGTGGGTGTATAGACTTCGAGAAAAAAATGAAAAGAAAAATTCCTCCAGCACTCGAATGAAAAAAATAATTAAAAATAGAATTTTATTTAAATCATGTTTAAAAAAAAACACGTAAACATCTTGGGAAGCTTACATGTTTCAAGCCAAGTAAATGGTTCTTAATCAGAGCACTGTGATCCTAGCACAGGAGTTCCAATATTACAGGCATCCATTATGTGAAATCCGCCCACCGATCAAGGTGCATGTTGGGAAACTATGATGAGCAATATAATGAAGAACCAAATAAAACAATAAAATAAAGCAATAAATACTACTGACAAGACAGACTGATGGTCAATAGATATATAGCAAATCAGACTTATAATTGAGACTCCGGGGAAATCTAGTTTACAGAGTCATAATCCAGAAAGCCTCCCTGTTGAATTCAGCATGTTTCCAATCTCTTCCCCACCTGGTCTTTTAACTCTTTCTATAGCTATCCCTTCTAGGGAATCTAGTTTACGATTGTGTGCATATACGGCAGGAAATGTTTGGAGACACCCGTCAAGTTTTGTTTGTGGGATTAAAAATACTAGATCTGTGTTCAACGTTTTGGAGGTTACATGAGGTGCAGTTAATGATGTACAGAATATTTGTAGGGCTGAAATACATTACAGAACGTTCAGGATGTGGTTGGGAACTGTTGTTTTCTTCTTATTCTAATATACCTAATAGCATCCTATTCGTTCTTTAATGAATTGCATATGTTGTGTACATCAGTAAAGGGGTTCTCCGGCTTCTACTTATTTTGCTGCAGGAAGCAAACAGCTCTGTTCGTTGCACAGTGGCACAGGCTGGTATTGCAGTTTGAGTTCTATTCACTTCAATAGGACTCAGTCTGCAGTACCAGCCCAGGTCACTGCACAATGTACGGATCTGTCTGCTTTCTGGGGCAAAACAGGTAGTAATGGGACAACGCCTTTAATTACATCACACTGATACGTTGGTTGCACTTCAAGTGCACTAAGAAAAAGGATTGCAGAATAAATATCTACATGCCTGATTAAATAAAAGACTTTCTGGATTATGACATTATAAGGCTGGTTTCACATCTGTATCGGAACCTTCGGCCGGAGTATCTGTCACAGATCTGGCTCGGGATACTGGAAAAAGTGCTACATATAGAGATTTTTCCTCTGTCCAAAAGCCGGGCAGCTGGGTGGAAAGCAGACAGATCTCATAGTCAATTTGGTGCATCTGGTGCTGTTTGGTTCCATTCATAGATGGAGCCGTTCGGATGTGGGGGAATCCCCTTTCCTGCTCCCTAAATAGAGCTGGAAAGCAGAACCCCAAGTATAGATGTAAAGTCACCCTTATCGAGATTTCCCAAAGATCCAATTTATAATTCTGATTTGATGTATATCTATTAGCGATCAGTCTGTCTTGTCAGTAGAATTTGTTTCCTTTTATTGTTTTAGTTTGTTATTAGAGATGAGCGAGCACCAAAATGCTCGGGTGCTCGTTACTCGGGACGAAATTTTCGCGATGCTCAAGGGTTCGTTTCGAGTAACGAACCCCATTGAAGTCAATGGGCGACCCGAGCATTTTTGTATATCTCCGATGCTCGCTAAGGTTTCCATTTGTGAAAATCTGGGCAATTCAAGAAAGTGATGGGAACGACACAGAAACGGATAGGGCAGGCGAGGGGCTACATGTTGGGCTGCATCTCAAGTTCCCAGGTCCCACTATTAAGCCACAATAGCGGTAAGAGTGGGCCCCCTCCCAACAATTTTTACTTCTGAAAAGCCCTCATTAGCAATGCATACCTTAGCTAAGCACCACACTACCTCCAACAAAGCACAATCACTGACTGCAACACACTCCGCTGCCACTTCTCCTGGGTTACATGCTGCCCCCCCCCCCCCCGCAAGACCCAGTGTCCACAGCGCACACCAAAGTGTCCCTGCGCAGCCTTCAGCTGCCCTCATGCCACACCACCCTCATGTCTATTTATAAGTGCGTCTGCCATGAAGAGGAACCACAGGCACACACTGCAGAGGGTTGGCACGGCTAGGCAGCGACCCTCTTTAAAAGGGGCGGGGCAATAGCCCACAATGCTGTACAGAAGCAATGAGAAATATAATCCTGTGCCACCGCCATCAGGAGCTGCACACGTGGGCATAGCAATGGGGAACCTATGTGCCACACACTATTCACACTAGTCAAGGTGTCTGTATGCCCCAGTCAGACGGCGTTTTTTTATAAATAGTCACAGGCAGGTACAACTCCGCAATGGGAATTCCGTGTGCACCCACAGCATGGGTGGCTCCCTGGAACCCACCGGCTGTACATAAATGTATCCCATTGCAGTGCCCTGGACAGCAGAGCTAACGTCAGATTAAATGCAGGTGGGCTTCGGCCCACACTGCATGCCCCAACCTGACCAGGGTTTTTAATTCATAGACACAGGCAGGTACAACTCCCTATTGTGAAGTCCCTGTGGACCGACAGCATGGGTGGGTGCCAGGAAGCCACCGGCGGTACATAAATATATCCCATTGCATTGCCCATCACAGCTGAGGTAATGTCATGTTTAATGCAGGTGGGCTTCGGCCCACACTGCATGCCCCAGTCAGACTGGGGTTCTTTAGAAGTGGACACATGCAGTTACAACTCCGTGTGGACCGACAGCATGGGTGGCTCCCTGGAACCCACCGGCAGTACATAAATATATCCCATTGCATTGCCCATCACAGCTGAGGTAATGTCATGTTTAATGCAGGTGGGCTTCGGCCCACACTGCATGCCCCAGTCAGACTGGGGTTCTTTAGAAGTGGACACATGCAGTTACAACTCCGTGTGGACCGACAGCATGGGTGGCTCCCTGGAACCCACCGGCAGTACATAAATATATCCCATTGCATTGCCCATCACAGCTGAGGTAATGTCATGTTTAATGCAGGTGGGCTTCGGCCCACACTGCATGCCCCAGTCAGACTGGGGTTCTTTAGAAGTGGACACATGCAGTTACAACTCCCTGTGGACCGACAGCATGGGTGGCTCCCTGGAACCCACCGACGGTACATAAATATATCCCATTGCAGTGCCCAGCACAGCTGAGGTAATTTCATATTTAATGCAGGTGGGCTTTGGCCCACACTGCATGCCCCAGTCAGACTGGGGTTCTTTAGAAGTGGACACATGCAGTTACAACTCCGTGTGGACCGACAGCATGGGTGGGTGCCAGGAAGCCACCGGCGGTACATAAATATATCCCATTGCAGTGCCCAGCACAGCTGATGTAACGTCAGCTTTAATGCAGGTGGGCAAAAAATTAAATGGATTACACTGTAGGCGAGGGCCCCAAAAAATTGGTGTACCAACAGTACTAATGTACGTCAGAAACATTGCCCATGCCCAACCAAGAGGGCAGGTGAAACCCATTAATCGCTTTGGTTAATGTGGCTTAATTTGTAACTAGGCCTGGAGGCAGCCCAGTTAAAATAAAAATTGGTTCAGGTGCAAGTTTCAATGCTTTAATGAGCATTGAAACGTATAAAAATTGTTTACAAAAATTATATGACTGAGCCTTGTGGGCCTAAGAAAAATTGCCCGTTCGGCGTGATTACGTCAGGTTTCAGGAGGAGGAGCAGGAGGAGGAGGATGAATATTATACACAGATTGATGAAGCTAAAAGGTCCACGTTTTTGATGGTGATAGAGAACAATGCTTCCATCCGCGGGTGCAGCCTACGTATTGTTTAGGTATCGCTGCTGTCCGCTGGTGGAGAAGAGAAGTGTGGGGAAATCCAGGCTTTGTTCATCTTGATGAGTGTAAGCCTGTCGGCACTGTCGGTTGACAGGCGGGTACGCTTATCTGTGATGATTCCCCCAGCCGCACTAAACACCCTCTCTGACAAGACGCTAGCCGCAGGACAAGCAAGCACCTCCAGGGCATACAGCGCGAGTTCAGGCCACGTGTCCAGCTTCGACACCCAGTAGTTGTAGGGGGCAGAGCCGTCACGGAGGATGGTTGTGCGATCGGCTACGTACTCCCTCACCATCCTTTTACAGTGCTCCCGCCGACTCAGCCTTGACTGGGGAGCGGTGACACAGTCTTGCTGGGGAGCCAGAAAGCTGTCAAAGGCCTTAGAGAGTGTTCCCCTGCCCTTTCCTGTACATGCTGCCTGATCTCCGCGCCTCCCCTGCTACCTGGCCCTCGGAACTGCGCCTTCGGCCACTAGCGCTGTGGGATGGGAATTTTACCATCAGTTTGTCCACCAGGGTCCTGTGGTATAGCATCACTCTCGAACCCCTTTCCTCTTCGGGTATGAGAGTGGAAAGGTTCTCCTTATACCGTGGGTCGAGCAGTGTGTACACCCAGTAATCCGTAGTGGCCAGAATGCGTGTAACGCGAGGGTCACGAGAAAGGCATCCTAACATGAAGTCAGCCATGTGTGCCAGGGTACCTGTACGCAACACATGGCTGTCCTCACTAGGAAGATCACTTTCAGGATCCTCCTCCTCAGGCCATACACGCTGAAAGGATGACAGGCAAGAAGCATGGGTACCCTCAGCAGTGGGCCAAGCTGTCTCTTCCCCCTCCTCCTCATCCTCCTCATGCTCCTCCTCCTCCTCCTCCTCCTCAATGCGCTAAGATATAGACAGGAGGGTGCTCTGACTATCCAGCGACATACTGTCTTCCCCCACCTCTGTTTCCGAGCGCAAAGCGTCTGCCTTTATGCTTTGCAGGGAACTTCTCAAGAGGCATAGCAGAGGAATGGTGACGCTAATGATTGCAGCATCGCCGCTCACCATCTGGGTAGACTCCTCAAAGTTTCCAAGGACCTGGCAGATGTCTGCCAACCAGGCCCACTCTTCTGTAAAGAATTGAGGAGGCTGACTCCCACTGCGCCGCCCATGTTAGAGTTGGTATTCCACTATAGCTCTACGCTGCTCATAGAGCCTGGCCAACATGTGGAGCGTAGAGTTCCACCGTCTGGGCACGTCGCACAGCAGTCGGTGCACTGGCAGATAAAACCGATGTTGCAGGGTGCGCAGGGTGGCAGCGTCGGTGTGGGACTTGCGGAAATGTGCGCAGAGCCGGCGCACCTTTCCGAGCAGGTCTGACAAGCGTGGGTAGCTTTTCAGAAAGCGCTGAACCAAATTAAAGACGTGGGCCAGGCATGGCATGTGCGTGAGGCCGCCGAGCTGCAGAGCCGCCACCAGGTTACGGCCGTTGTCACACACGACCATGCCCGATTGGAGGCTCAGCGGTGCAAGCCAGCGGTCGGTCTGCTCTGTTAGACCCTGCAGCAGTTCGTGGGCCGTGTGCCTCTTCTCTCCTAAGCTGAGTAGTTTCAGCACGGCCTGCTGACGCTTGCCCACCGCTGTGCTGCCACGCCGCACGACACCGACTGCTGGCGACGTGCTGCTGCTGACACATCTTGATTGCGAGACAGAGGTTGCGTAGGAGGAGGAGGGTGGTTTAGTGGAGGAAGCATACACCGCCGCAGATACCACCACCGAGCTGGGGCCCGCAATTCTGGGGGTGGGTAGGACATGAGCGGTCCCAGGCTCTGACTCTGTCCCAGCCTCCACTAAATTCACCCAATGTGCCGTCAGGGAGATATAGTGGCCCTGCCCGCCTGTGCTTGTCCACGTGTCCATTGTTAAGTGGACCTTGGCAGTAACCGCGTTGGTGAGGGCGCGTACAATGTTGCGGGAGACGTGGTCATGCAGGGCTGGGACGGCACATTGGGAAAAGTAGTGGCGACTGGGAACTGAGTAGCGCGGGGCCGCCGCCATCATACCTTTGAAAGCCTCCGTTTCCACAACCCTATACGGCAGCATCTCCAGGCTGATAAATTTGGCTATGTGCACGTTTAACGCTTGAGCGTGCGGGTGCGTGGCGGCGTACTTGCGCTTGCGCTCCAACACTTGCGCTAGCAACGGCTGGACGGTGCGCTGAGAGACATTGGTGGATGGGGCCGAGGTCAGCGGAGTTGAGGGTGTGGGTGCAGGCCAGGAGACGGTAGTGCCTGTGTCCTGAGAGGGGGGTTGGATCTCAGTGGCAGGTTGGGGCACAGGGGGAGAGGCAGCGGTGCAAACCGGAGGCGGTGAACGGCCTTCGTCCCACCTTGTGGGGTGCTTGGCCATCATATGTCTGCGCATGCTGGTGGTGGTGAGGCTGGTGGTGGTGGCTCCCCGGCTGATCTTGGCGCGACAAAGGTTGCACACCACTGTTCGTCGGTCGTCTGCACTCTCAGTGAAAAACTGCCAGACCTTTGAGCATCTCGGCCTCTGCAGGGTGGCATGGTGCGAGGGGGCGCTTTGGGAAACAGTTGGTGGATTATTCGGTCTGGCCCTGCCTCTACCCCTGGCCACCGCACTGCCTCTTCCAACCAGCCCTGCTGCTGCACTTGCCTCCCCCTCTGAAGACCTGTCCTCAGTAGGCGTAGCAAACCAGGTGGGGTCAGTCACCTCATCGTCCTGCTGCTCTTCCTCCGAATCCTCTGTGCGCTCCTCCCTCGGACTTACTCCAATTACTACTACCTGAGTGATAGACAACTGTGTCTCATCGTCATCGTCCTCCTCACCCACTGAAAGCTCTTGAGACAGTTGCCGGAAGTCCCCAGCCTCATCCCCCGGACGCCGGGAACTTTCCAAAGGTTGGGCATCGGTCACAACAAACTCCTCCAGTGGGAGAGGATTCGGAACCATTGCTGCCCATTCTGGGCAGGGGCCCGAGAACAGTTCCTGGGAGTCTGCCTGCTCCTCAGAATGTGTCATTGTAATGGAGTGAGGAGGCTGGGAGGAAGGAGGAGCAGCAGCCAGAGGATTCAGAGTTGCAGCAGTGGACGGCGCAGAATTCTGGGTGGTCGATAGATTGCTGGATGCACTTTCTGCCATCCACGACAGGACCTGCTCACACTGCTCATTTTCTAATAAAGGTCTACCGCGTGGACCCATTAATTGTGAGATGAATGTGGGGACGCCAGAAACGTGCCTCTCTCCTAATCCCGCAGCAGTCGGCTGCGATACACCTGGATCAGGAGCTCGGCCTGTGCGCACACCCTGACTTGGGCCTCCGCGTCCTCGCCCGCGTCCACGTCCTCTAGGCCTCACACCCTGACTTGGGCCTCCGCGTCCTCGCCCGCGTCCACGTCCTCTAGGCCTAGACCTACCCCTCAGCATGCTGTATTACCAGTAGTGCAGAAACAGAACGCTGTAATTAAATGTGCCGCTTATTGGCCTGAGGTTGGAGGCTGACTTCACTTACGGAACGCACAGCAGAGGCAGGAAAGAATTTTGCGCAAGCCTGCTGTAACATTTAGCTGGCTGCGTATGAATTAGGACAACTACCCCCAGCAGAGACGCAGTACAGTCAGGATGGTCACAGGCAGCCCAAATAGATTTTTTTTCCCAAATTTTTTTGGAAAAGCCCACTGCCTATATAGACTGGATATGTCTTTCACTGTCCCTGCCTCACCACCACTACTGGCCCTGGACTATGTAAAATTACTGCAGGACGCAATGCTCTGGACGCAATGCTCTGCACGGCCGATATACAAAAAAAAAAAAAAAAGTGCAACACTGCAAAAAGCAGCCTCAACAGTACTGCACACGGTCAGATGTGGCCCTAAGAAGGACCGTTGGGGTTCTTGAAGCCTAAAATCACTCCTAACGCTCTCCCTATAGCAGTTCCAGGATCAGCAGCACTTTCCCTGATCTATGTCAGAATGCATCTGTGGCGAGCCGTGGGAGGGGCCGGTTTATATACTCGGGTGACACCTGATCTCGCCAGCCACTCACGGCAGGGGGGTGGTATAGGGCTTGAACGTCGCAGGGGGAAGTTGTAATGCCTTCCTTGTCTTTCTATTGGCCAGAAAAGCGCGCTAACGTCTCAGAGATGAAAGTGAAAGTAACTCGAACATCGCGTGGTGCTCGCCTCTAGTAACGAGCATTTCGAACACGCTAATACTCGAACGAGTATCAAGCTCGGACGAGTACGTTCGCTCATCTCTATTTGTTATTCATTAGTTTTATTATGCTCATTATTGTTTCCTGACTTGTGCCTTTATCTGTAGGTAGATTTCACATGCTGGGCATCTATAAAGTTTGAAGTTCTGTGCTAGGAGGACTGTGCTTTGATTAACCACTTGGCCTATGTGACTAAGGATTATTTAGAAAAAAATCTAAAAATTCTGCAAAAATTTGGAAGAGTTATCATTTTCAAAATTTGACATTTCCTGCTTATGATACAGATAATCATACCACACAAAATAGTAAATAAATCACATTTACCATATGGCCACGTTATGTCTAAATCATTTTTTAACTTTCGCTATCAGATGAGCTGCCTGACCTCCAAGTTGGATGGGGGGTGGGGGCACAGCAGTGCTTTTCACTGTGATGGCTGTGACTGGCTGTCAAAAATCTGAAGGGCTGTCACAGTGCAAAGGGATCAGCCCTATTCTCATTTGCACAAGGAAAGACTAGAAGCAATGGGATGAAACTGAAAGAGAGGAGACGCAGATTAGATATTAGAAAAAGCTTTCTGACAGTGAGGGTGATCAATGAGTGGAACAGGTTACCACAGGAGGTGGTGAGTTCCTCAAACAGAGGCTGGACAGACACCTGTCTGGGATGATTTCGTGAATCCTGCACTGAGCAGGGGGTTGGACCCGATGACCCTGGAGGTCTCTTCCAACTCTACCATTCTATAATTCTATGAACTCCTCCATTGATTTTGCCATCACCACTTTCTCAGGCAGAGAGTTCCATAATCTCACTGTTCTTACAGTAAAGAACCCCAGTCTGTGTTGGTGATCAAACCTTCTTACCTCTAGATGTAGAGGATGCCCTCTTGTTATCGTCACATTGAAGGACTCACGGTGGTGGGTTCTCCTTCACTGAAAGTGTTCAAACAAAGGCTGGACAAGTGTCTGGGATGATTTAGTGAATCCTGCACTGAGCAGAGGGTTGGACCCGATGACCCTGGAGGTCCCTTTCAACTCTACCATTCTATGTTTACTGTATGTATCTGTGCAGTAAGTTTGTAGATGCTTACATTTAATTAGTAGCAGTGTCACAGAATTAGTCCTGCATATTTATGAGCTGCAGCCTAGCCACACTTACCCCGCCCTCCAGCCAATGATTGGCAGATCTCTCTGTATGCACAGTAATAGGCAGACAGCACTCAATCAGTAGCTGGGGGATGAGATGGATGTAGCTAGCTTGCAGCTCATGAATCTCCAGGACTACTTTAGGTAGTCCTCTATGCATGTCCTGTTACTGATAAGTTTATCCAAAACTACTGCACATATCCACACTGCAGGCACATCACTGTAATCAGTGTGCCTGTCACTACCTCCTGTTGTCCTCAGAGAGGGGTGCAAAAAGATGGTGACAGAGTCTCTTTAACTGTGCAGCACTTGCCTGTATCTATGCTCCCCTGATAACCAGCAAGATGCTGATATTACATGACGTTACATAGCAGGGTCCTTGGCAGTGTATCAACGGCCCAAAACTTAATATTCTGTTCTTGTGAGTTATGAGCATTTTTTAGGCTTAAAATCTTAAGGACGCCATGCTGTGGATGTCTTGAATGTTCTCCTGCCCAGCTTCTTCCAAGGCATGGACATTTAATGTTGAAGAGATTTGCCAAGTACATGCTTCTGTTACGTCATATCATATCCTGCCAAGGAACGTTTACCTAGACACTGATGATATAAGCTTGTAAAGTTCCTTAGATCTCTGGATAATTCTAGAAGCTGGACGTGGCACACAACTTTTCTTTCTTTGTCCAAATGTCAGATTGTCATACTTCTCCAGGGCCCACAGCACAGTATTAATATAATGTATATTACAGGATCCGTCTTAGCAACAAAAATTGTAGCATAAGCCAAAACAAAAAAGATAAAAAGTTAGAGTCCTCAGTTGTTGATACCTTTTAAGGACTAACTAAAAAACGATAACAAATAGTAAGTTTTTTAAAAGATTTCTTAGGTCTCTTCATCAGGCGTGGCTTAACCCCTTAAGGACCAGGCTGTTTTGTACCTTAAGGGCCAGACACTTTTTAGGGATTTTACCCATGTGGTGGTTTAACTGCCCTATTATCTTTCCTTCAGCTACCAAAATTATTTTTGCTGCTGACTTTTTTTTCCCCCCATGACATACAGGTCTCTTTCTTTAATATCTTTTTCACAGCTTTTTTTCCTGTTTTTTTAGTTTTATCGGGGGTTAAAAGCTAAAAATATATATTTTATTCTGTAATTTTTTAAACTTATTTTTGTAACTATTTTTCACCATCTATATCCCCCATGATATCATATAAGAGCTTTGGGGGTTAAAAGCTAAAAATATATATTTTATTCTGTAATTTTTTAAACTTATTTTTGTAACTATTTTTCACCATCTATATCCCCCATGATATCATATAAGAGCTTTGGGGGTCATTCATGTAGTCTTTTTTTTTTTTTTCTTAATTCACTCTTTTCCACTATAGCTGGGACATCCATAGGAGCGCTAGTTACAGGGAAAAACATTCCCTGTAGTGACAATAGTCACTAACAGAGCTGATAGAGTCTGCTAGGACTCTGCAGCTCTGCTCTAAGAGGGGCACCCGGTGGTCATGTGATTGCTGGGTCGCATATTGGAAGTAATACTTCTAGTTTCACTTTAGTACATAGCGCTCATTGAGTGCTGTGTACCCAGGAAAGGAAAAGGCAGAAGCAGTTAAAAACGACTTCTTCCTTCTCCTTTGGGTACTTAGCTGTGTCTGCAGGAGCAGAGGCTTTAATCCTGCAGCGATTAAATCCCAGGACCAAGTGCTGAAAATTTACCACCTTTGGTCTTTAAGAGGTTAATAGAAAATATTAAAAAATCACATATATATATATATATATATATATATATATATATATATATATATATACACACACACACACACAAACAAAAGAATAGTGAGGTTAATCGGACAGTGATGTGAAGCTGAACAATATCTGTGACTCCAGATATTGTGTTAAAACATGCCTGACGAAGAGACCTAATTAGTCCTGAATAATTGATAGTTGTCGTCATCTGTTCAGTTAACCATTAAAAGTATTAACAACTCAGGACACTTTTTTATATTTTCTGTTCACTGGCTTACGCAGTATGAATGCTGTGAACAAGTAAAATACAGTGCGGTGGAAACAATGGGATTGGATCAATAGGTTGCATCATTGCAGATATCTCCATGTTGACCTAGCCTAAATGCTAGAGCGGAATCATGGACATAAGTTACCTGTCTTGTGCCTCCTTAGTTCAAAAATTAGGATGAAGCTGCTATTTAATATATTAACCCATACTATTTTGAGTTAAAGAAATAGAGGGGAGCAACAGTATGATATTCCGAATCCTCATATTGGCCCTCCTGGCACCCTCAGCAGAATACAGGAGCTGATTACATCAGTGCATTGTGTAAGAGCAGTTCACAACGGTTCCAATCCTTATTTACTATAGCAGTTTACGCATGCTATATCTGCCAGCCAGCTACTGGTTGTAGAGTGCAATAACTTGGTGCCACCTACTGGGAGATAGTGATACATAAGTGCATACGCCTACATGTTTATCATCTACATCATTGTAACCCACTTGATATTTATGTTATTATGGGTCATTAGTAAGACTGTGGTATCTAATCTGCCAATAACTTTTTGTGTTATGTAATTTGTGTGATGGTTATTTGTTTTCTTACTTTGTTAGAGATTTGGGATCAGCGTGTGACTTGTGTGTGGAGAACAGGATCTTGGTTCAGTATGGTTCAAATGCATCTTCTCCAGTGCCCTGTAACCCATCTGGTCATTGGAGCCCAAGAGAAGCTGAAGGTGAGATTAATATACTGGAATTCAGGATTAAGTGTTACCAGTGGTGATCGACAGCATCAAATGGAACTTCTTATGGGAAGTCATGTTATGTTTGGCTTCCCAGAAGGGTTTATCACATGGGTAAAAATACTTGATTTTGATCCAAGTGCGAGTAGAAGACTAAATGATGGCCTGACTGAATGTCTAGAGGTACTAGGCAGGGTTGCTCTTTGTCCTCTCTCCTTTTTTGATTTGAAAGGACTCCTGAGTGGAGGTTGGGCCCACTGGCAGGATCGAAGCTGGGGGACTGGCAATTCACTGTGAATGGAGGCGGGTTGGCCGGAATGATCTCCAGCCTGCTGCACTCCATTCAAAAACAGGAGTAATAGTCAAACAGTAGTCTGTGGGATGGTTGTCCAGCACTTCTGCGTCCAACAGTGCTTTACACATTAGCAATTAGGCCTTTGGCTATTTTGATGAGAGAGGAGAAGAGAATAAGGGCGTTCCAATGTAGGACATAACTGTATATGGCTAAAGTTTCCTTATATGCAGATGTTGTCCTACTCTATATTATTCCAAAAAAATCTCTTATGGTAGTCCTTGATTTAATCAATTCTTTCAGAACAGCATCTCAAAAAAATTAATTGGTCCAAATCAGTGCTGACGCTACTTCAAGATGACCTGAATTTAGAGAGGTCAGATTTGCAAGTAAAGTAGCTTGGTAAAACCTTTTACTACTTCAGGATGAAAATATCTAGGAAATATCAGACTTTTATCCCCTCTATGCTCAGATAAGTGAAAACAAAATAAAGCTTAAGGCCCATTTACACAAGACGAGTGTCGGGCAAACGATGCCCGACACTCGTCCCTGTGTCTCCGCGCTCCCGTGCTCCTGCAGAGGAGCTAGCAGAGCTGGCTGGGTCATGGAGCGGCCAGCAGGGGGGTGGGGTAGTGCAGGAGATTTCTCTCCTCTTGCTCCCCCGCCCCCCTCCATTGGGATAACACAGCGGCCGTTCACTACTGAACGGTGGCTGTTTAAACTGCACGATGAGCGATTCATCCAAAAGAAAGATGCCCTAAATTAGTTAAGTACTGGAATGAGGTTCTTGCAAAGATTAATCAGATTAATAATCTCGATGTTGGTCCTTATTTCAGACTCTATATTGTAGACAACCTTCTAAGTCAAGGGGTTGTTGAGTATATTAAAAAGGCAAGAATATCAATTGCTCAGCTGTGGTTGTCCAATAATGTACTTTCAATCACATTCTGAGAAAAAATTGTTACTAGACTAATAGTCCTAGAAGATTGTCTATACAAAGAGCTGGGGGAACTTAAAAGAGTTGTCCAACTTCAAATATTATCTCAACAGGCTCTAAAAATAACAAACCAAGTAGTACTCGCCTCTCCCGGCTCCTGGCTGCTCCTTGTCTCCCCCTCTGACATTATGTTTTTGAGCACTGTTCTCTGTGATGGGCTGCTGCAGCCTGTGATGTCCTGTACACAGGCTGCTGCAACATGTTAACATTATATAAGAGGTGAGACCCATAGCAGCAGTGCTAGACACAGCAGGGAACGGGAAGAGGTGAGTATAAAGGTACTTTTACACGGGGTGATTATCATCCCAATTATCTCTAGAAAGAGCGAATTCACGTGATGATAATCATCCTGTGTACATGTGGCCACCAACACGACACTGAACTAGTGACTAGGAGAGATGAGCGAACGTACTCGGTAAGGCCGATTTCGCAATCGAGCACCGCGATTTTCGAGTACTTCACTACTCGGGTGAAAAGTACTCGGGGGCGCTGTGGGTGAGCGGGGGGTTGCAGAGGGGAGTGGGGGGGGGGGGGGGAGAGGGAGAGAGAGAGAGCTTTCGTCTGTTGATCCTGCGGAAACATATTGTATAAATGTATAGTTAACTTAAGAAATTAATTGTATTTTTTCCCACTTGTGGGTTGGGAGGGAAGGGTGGGAACCATTATTACGGGTATTGTTCATCTTTTATGTCTGTATATTGTTGAAATGTATAATAAAGTATAAAAGTAATAAGTATTACCAGTGGTACTCTGCTTTATCATACGATCATTAAAATAACACCAAGAATGGAATAGGAAACACAAAACGCTAAGGATCTGTAGACTATTGCAGCCCACAATGTATTGTATCATGACTCTGCAGTATAGAGTTATCTCACATATTAACATACATCCAATAACCAGGAAAAGGTAACAGGCTGAAACCTTGTAGATGGGTGAAAATGACTTCTTGTATGAGTGGTTGTTTTGGAGCATTAGGGTAATATCATACATCATGGAGCAAATCCGCAGATACTGGTAAAAGATCTTTTGCCCGATATACGGCAGCGGCTCCCATAAACTTCTATGGGAGCTGGGAAAAAAGGGAGGGGGAAGCACTTTAGCAGCGTCCAATGCTGCTAAAAGCTTACAGGTGCCTCTATATAGACATTGGAAGGCATCCTAAGGATTTTTGCAGAATCAGGGTTTTCCGGGTTGCAGAGTATTTTTTCGCTAAAAATGTCGCTCACGGTCGTGTGAATGGGTGAAAAAACACTCGCTGTGATCGCGGAAAAACGGCCATTCATGTAGTTTTATGGCGTGGTCGAAAGAACGCTAAAACGCATATGCTCAAGTGAAAGAGCCCTAAGTGATTGGGGTTTGTACATTGCTGTGGCATTTCGGCTTACATTCCACAGTTGAAATTTTGCAGCAGTTCTGCTGTATGGTAACTCACACTTCCTTCGCAATGCATTGTCTTTCCGATTGGTGGGCTTTGACTGCTGGGATTCCCACTGATCATGAGAACAGAGGTCCCGTGTCTTCCCATATGAATAGAACAGCCGCCAAGCATATGTACTTCCACTCATTGATCTCTATGGGAGAGAAGATAGCCAATCACTCTAGTTGACTTTTCTTCTGTAGTCTCATAATGATAAATGGAGCGACAGCACACATGCTTGAGTCACTCTATTAATATGGGGGCACAGGATCCCCCATGATTCTCTAAAGATCAAGGCAAAAAAAAAATGGGACTATATAGTAACACAGATTGTAAATTTAAAATAGGCATAAATCCATCTAGGTAAGCCTAATTTATTACATGTTGATCCTGAGGAAGGTAAAACCCAATGAAGCAGAAGATCGGTTCTGGGATTAACAACCCATTTTCACTAATTAGTAGAGATGAGCGAACGTGTTCTTCCGAGCTTGATATTCGTGCGAATATTAGGGTGTTCGGGATGTTCGTTATTCGTAACGAACACCATGCGGTGTTCTGGTTACTTTCACTTCCTTCCCTGAGACGTTAGCGCGCTTTTTTTGGCCAATTGAAAGACAGGGAAGGCATTACAACTTCCCCCTGTGACGTTCAAGCCCTATACCACCCCCCTGCTGTGAGTGGCTGGGAAGATCAGGTGTCACCCGAACATAAAAGTCGGCCCCTCCCGCGGTTCGGCTCAGATGCCTGGTGAGTTAGATGAGGGACAGTGCTGTTTGTACCGGAGCTGCTGTAGGGAAAGAATTGGTAGTTAGTGTAGGCTTCAAGACCCCCCAAAGGTCCTTATTAGGGCCACTGATAGCTGTGTGTTGGCTGCTGTTAGCAGTGCCATTTGTTTTTTTCTCAAAATCGGCTCTGCAGAGCGTTGCACCTGGCATTAGGGACAGAAGTGCTGCATAGGCAGGGAGAGTGTTAGGAGTGAGTGTAGCCTTCAAGAACCTCAACGGTCCTTTCTAGGGCCATATTTATCCGTGTGCAGTACTGTGCTGGCTGCTGTTAGCTGTGCTGCATTTTTTTTTGGCTTCTCAAAATCGCCTCTGCAGAGCATTCCACCCTCCATTGATACTGCAGGGAAAGAATTGTATAGGCAGGGCCACAACACAGTTATTATTCATTGAATATACGCAGTGCTGCCTTTTGCTTGTAAAACAAGTGAAAATAATTCTATTTGTCCAGCCTCTGTCCGTCCTAACGCCGGTGGACACGTGTCGGCTGCGTGTGCAACCTGTAAAAATCATACGCACCCAGCTACGTTTTACTCCTGGCTTCGCCATTTGCTTTCCTTAATTGGGAAAAAAAATACCTGCTCTGCCACAGTTAATAACTCTGCTACCCTCACGTTCTGTGACACATTAGCAGGAAAACAGCACAGTTATTAAACTTCTCATGTTCATAGAATATACGCAGTGCTGCCTTTTGGTGCAAAAAAACGGAAAATAATTCTATTTGTCCTGCCTCTGTCCATCCTAACGCCGGTGGACACGTGTCGGCTGCGTCTGCAACCTGTAAAAATCATACGCACCCAGCTACGTTTTACTCCTGGCTTCGTCATTTGCTTTCCTTAATTGGGAAAAAAAATACCTGCTCTGCCACAGTTAATAACTCTGCTACCCTCACGTTCTGTGACACATTAGCAGGAAAACAGCACAGTTATTAAACTTCTCATGTTCATAGAATATACGCAGTGCTGCCTTTTGGTGCAAAAAAACGGAAAATAATTCTATTTGTCCTGCCTCTGTCCGTCCTAACGCCGGTGGACACGTGTCGGCTGCGTCTGCAACCTGTAAAAATCATACGCACCCAGCTACGTTTTACTCCTGGCTTCGCCATTTGCTTTCCCTAATTGGGAAAAAAAATACCTGCTCTGCCACAGTTAATAACTCTGCTACCCTCACGTTCTGTGACACATTAGCAGGAAAACAGCACAGTTATTAAACTTCTCATGTTCATAGAATATACGCAGTGCTGCCTTTTGGTGCAAAAAAACGGAAAATAATTCTATTTGTCCTGCCTCTGTCCGTCCTAACGCCGGTGGACACGTGTCGGCTGCGTCTGCAACCTGTAAAAATCATACGCACCCAGCTACGTTTTACTCCTGGCTTCGCCATTTGCTTTCCCTAATTGGGAAAAAAAATACCTGCTCTGCCACAGTTAATAACTCTGCTACCCTCACGTTCTGTGACACATTAGCAGGAAAACAGCACAGTTATTAAACTTCTCATGTTCATAGAATATACGCAGTGCTGCCTTTTGGTGGAAAAAAACTGAAAACAAATCTATTTGTCCAGCCTCTGTCCGTCCTAAGGGCTGTGGACACGTGTGAGCTGCGTGAACAACATTGCTAAATCAGACGCACCCAGCTACGCTTTACTGCTGGCTTCGCCATTTGCTTTCCTTAATTGGGGAAAAAATACCTGCTCTGCCAGAGTTATAATAACTCTGCTACCCTCACGTTCTGTGACACATAAGCAGGGACACAGCACAGTTATTAAACTTCTCATGTTCATAGAATATACGCAGTGCTGCCTTTTGGTGGAAAAAAACTGAAAACAAATCTATTTGTCCAGCCTCTGTCCGTCCTAAGGGCGGTGGACACGTGTGAGCTGCGTGAACAACATTGCTAAATCAGACGCACCCAGCTACGCTTTACTGCTGGCTTCGCCATTTGCTTTCCTTAATTGGGAAAAAAATACCTGCTCTGCCAGAGTTATAATAACTCTGCTACCCTCACGTTCTGTGACACATTAGCAGGGACACAGCACAGTTATTAAACTTAGATTATTCATTCACTAGAGGCAGTGGGGCCTTTCGTTTTCCAAAAAGGGCAAAAATTATATTTGGCCTGCAGTCTTGCGCCAATTTATTTCCTGCCTGTGAAATCAAATCACTGGTAATACAGCATGCTGAGGGGTAGGGGTAGGCCTAGAGGACGTGGACGCGGCCGAGGACGCGGAGGGCCAAGTCAGGGTGTGGGCACAGGCCGAGCTCCTGATCCCGGTGTGTCGCAGCCGACTGCTGCGCGATTAGGAGAGAGACACGTTTCTGGCGTCCCCACATTCATCGCCCAATTAATGGGTCCACGCGGGAGACGGTTATTAGAAAATGAGCAGTGTCAGCAGGTCCTGTCCTGGATGGCAGAAAGTGCTTCGAGCAACCTATCGTCAACACGCAGTTCTGCGCCGTCCACTGCTGCAAATCCGAATCCTCTGTCTGCTGCTCCTCCTTCCTCCCAGCCTCCTCACTCCACTACAATGACACCTGCTCAGGAGCGGGAACACTCCCAGGAACTGTTCTCGGGCCCCTGCTCAGATTGGGCAGCAGCGGTTCCTCTCCCACCAGAGGAGTTTATAGTCACTGATGCCCAACCATTCGAAAGTTCCCGGGGTCCGGGGGATGAGGCTGGGGACTTCCGCCAACTGTCTCAACAACTTTCTGTGGGTGAGGAGGACGATGACGATCAGACACAGTTGTCTTGCAGTGAGGTAGTAGTAAGGGCAGTAAGTCCGAGGGAGCAGCGCACAGAGGATTCGGAGGAAGAGCAGCAGGACGATGAGGTGACTGACCCCACCTGGTGTGCAACGCTTACTCAGGAGGACAGGTCTTCAGAGGGGGAGTCAAGGGCATCAGCAGGGCAGGTTGCAAGAGGCAGTGCGGTGGCCAGGGGTAGAGGCAGAGCCAGACCGAATAATCCACCAAGTGTTTCCCAAAGCGCCCCCTCGCGCCATGCCACCCTGCAGAGGCCGAGGTGCTCTAAGGTCTGTCAGTTTTTCACAGAGACGCCTGACGACCGACGAACTGTGGTGTGCAACCTTTGTCGCGCAAAGCTCAGCCGGGGAGCCAACACCAACAGCCTCACCACCACCACCATGCGCAGACATATGATGGCCAAGCACCCCGCAAGGTGGGACGAAGGCCGTTCAGCGCCTCCGGTTTGCACCCCTGCCTCTCCCCCTGTGCCCCAACCTGCCACTGAGATGCAACCCCCCTCTCAGGACACAGGCACGACCGTCTCATGGCCTGCACCCACACCCTCACCTCCGCTGTCCTCGGCCCCATCCACCAATGTCTCGCACCGCACAGTCCAGCCGTCGCTAGCGCAACTGTTGGAGCGCAAGCGCAAGTACGCCGCCACGCACCCGCACGCTCAAACGTTAACCGTCCGCATAGCAAAATTCATCAGCCTTGAGATGCTGCCGTATAGGGTTGTGGAAACGGAGTCCTTCAAAAGTATCATGGAGGCGGCGACCCCGCGCTACTCAGTTCCCAGTCGCCACTACTTTTCCCGATGTGCCGTCCCAGCCCTGCATGACCACGTCTCCCGCAACATTGTACGCGCCCTCACCAACGCGGTTACTGCCACGGTCCACTTAACTACGGACACGTGGACAAGCACAGGCGGGCAGGGCCACTACATCTCCCTGACGGCACATTGGGTGAATTTAGTGGAGGCTGGGACAGAGTCAGAGCCTGGGACCGCTCACGTCCTACCCACCCCCAGAATTGCGGGCCCCAGCTCGGAGCTGGTATCTGCGGAGGTGTATGCTTCCTCCACTAAAGCACCCTCTTCCTCCTCCTCCTCCTCCTCTGTCTCGCAATCAAGATGTGTTAGCAGCAGCATGTCGCCAGCAGTCGGTGTCGCGCGGTGTGGCAGCACAGCGGTGGGCAAGCATCAGCAGGCCGTGCTGAAACTACTCAGCTTAGGCGATAAGAGGCACACGGCCCACGAACTGCTGCAGGGTCTGACAGAGCACACCGACCGTTGGCTTGCGCCGCTGAGCCTCCAACCGGGCATGGTCGTGTGTGACAACGGCCGTAACCTGGTGGCGGCTCTGCAGCTCGGCAGCCTCACGCACGTGCCATGCCTGGCCCACGTCTTTAATTTGGTGGTTCAGCGGTTTCTGAAAAGCTACCCACGCTTGTCAGACCTGCTCGTAAAGGCGCGCCGGCTCTGCGCACATTTCCGCAAGTCCCACACGGACGCTGCCACCCTGCGCACCCTGCAACATCACTTTAAGCTGCCAGTGCACCGACTGCTGTGCGACGTGCCCACACGGTGGAACTCTACGCTCCACATGTTGGCCAGGCTCTATGAACAACGTAGAGCTATAGTCGAATACCAACTCCAACATGGGCGGCGCAGTGGGAGTCAGCCTCCTCAATTCCTTTCAGAAGAGTGGGCCTGGTTGGCAGACATCTGCCATGTCCTTGGTAATTTTGAGGAGTCTACCCAGGTGGTGAGCGGCGATGCTACAATCATTAGCGTCACCATTCCTCTGCTATGCATCTTGAGAAATTCCCTGCAAACCATAAAGGCAGCTGCTTTGCGCTCGGAAACGGGGGCGGGGGAAGACAGTATGCCGCTAGATAGTCAGGGCACCCTCCTGTCTATTTCTCAGCGCGTACAGGAGGAGGAGGAGGAGCATGAGGAGGATGAGGAGGAGGGGGAAGAGACAGCTTGGGCCGCTGCTGACGGTACACCGGCTGATTGCCTGTCATCCTTTCAGCGTGTATGGCCTGAGGAGGAGGAGGAGGAGGAGGAGGATCCTGAAAGTGATCTTCCTAGTGAAGACAGCCATGTGTTGCGTACAGGTACCCTGGCACACATGGCTGACTTCATGTTAGGATGCCTTTCTCGTGACCCTCGCGTTGCACGCATTCTGGCCACGACGGATTACTGGGTGTACACACTGCTCGATCCACGGTATAAGGAGAACCTGCCCACTCTGATTCCCGAAGAGGAAAGGGGTTCGAGAGTGTTGCTATACCACAGGACCCTTGCGGACAAGCTGATGGTAAAATTCCCAGCCGACAGCGCTAGTGGCAGAAGGCGCAGTACCGAGGGCAAGGTAGCAGGGGATGTGCGTAGATCGAGCAGCATGTACATCCCAGGCAGTGCAACAGTCTTTAAGGGCCTGGCCAGCTTTATGGCTCCCCACCAAGACTGTGTCACCGCTCCCCAGTCACGGCTGAGTCGGCGGGAGCACTGTAAAAGGATGGTGAGGGAGTACGTAGCGGATCGCACGACCATCCTTGGTGACGCCTCTGCCCCCTACAACTACTGGGTGTCGAAGCTGGACACGTGGCCTGAACTCGCGCTGTATGCCCTGGAGGTGCTTGCTTGTCCTGCGGCTAGCGTCTTGTCGGAGAGGGTGTTTAGTGCGGCTGGGGGAATCATCACAGATAAGCGTAGCCGCTTGTCAACCGACAGTGCCGACAGGCTAACACTCATCAAGATGAACAAAGGCTGGATTTCCCCAGACTTCTGTTCTCCACCAGCGGACAGCAGCGATACGTAAGCAATACGTAGGCTGCACCCGCGGATGGAAGCTACGTTCTCTCTCACCATCCAAAACGGGGACATTTCTGCTTCATCAATCTGTGTCTAATATTCCTCCTCCTCCTCCTGCTCCTCCTCCTGAAACCTCACGTAATCACGCTGAACGGGCAATTTTTCTTAGGGACACAAGGCTCACTCAAATAATTTTTCTGAACAATTTTTATAAATTTCAATGCGCTTAAAAGCATTGGAACTTTAACTTGAACCAATTTTTCGTTACACTGGGCTGCCTCCAGGCCTAGTTACCACTTAAGCCACATTAACCAAAGCGATTAATGGGTTTCACCTGCCCTCTTGGCTGGCCATGGCCAATTTTTGGGATGTACATTAGTACTGTTGATACAGCAATTTTTGTGGGCCCTCGCCTACAGTGTAATCAAATTAATTTTTAGCCCACCTGCATTACAGCTGACGTTACCTCAGCTGTGTTGGGCAATGCAATGGGATATTTTTATGTACCGCCGGTGGGTTCCAGGGAGCCACCCATGCTGTAGGTGCACACTGAGTTTTTAATACATCTGTACACTTCTAAAGAACCCGTCTGACTGGGGCATGCAGTGTGGGCCGAAGCCCACCTGTATTACGCACGACATTACTACCTCAGCTGTGTTGGGCAATGCAATGGGATATTTCTATGTACCGCCGGTGGCTTCCTGGCACCCACCCAGGCAGTGGGTCCACAGGGAGTTTAACCTACATGTGTCCACTTGTAAAGAACCCCAGTCTGACTGGGGCATGCAGTGTGGGCCGAAGCCCACCTTCATTAAGCACGACATTACTACCTCAGCTGTGTTGGGCAATGCAATGGGATATTTTTATGTACCGCCGGTGGGTTCCAGGGAGCCACCCATGCTGTAGGTGCACACGGAGTTTTTAATACATCTGTACACTTCTAAAGAACCCCAGTCTGACTGGGGCATGCAGTGTGGGCCGAAGCCCACCTGTATTACGCACGACATTACTACCTCAGCTGTGTTGGGCAATGCAATGGGATATTTCTATGTACCGCCGGTGGCTTCCTGGCACCCACCCATGCTGTGGGTCCACAGGGAATTATAAATGCATCTGTTTCCACTTATAAAGAAACCCAGTCTGACTGGGGCATGCAGTGTGGGCCGAAACCCACCTGCATTAACCCTTTCCAGTCCACTGTGTGACCTGTGAAGACATTAGGGTTTAAGGCTGTACAGCTCCGTTGTTGGTAGACGTCCGTCGGGGTTCTCTTACTGTATATTGCCAGCCTCTCTGCTGTCGGAGCCTATCCTACGTGTCAGCTCATGCAGTACTGGCTTTAGCCAGCATATAGCGCCGTTGTATAACGGCAGAAAAAGAGTAAGCCCCCTAGGAAAACCATATACAAATTGGATTGGAAAGGGTTAAGCACAACATTACTACCTCAGCTGTGTTGGGCAATGCAATGGGATATTTCTATGTACCGCCGGTGGCTTCCTGGCACCCACCCATGCTGTAGGTGCACACAGAGTTTTTACTACATCTGTACACTTATAAAGAACCCCAGTCAGACTGGGGCATGCAGTGTGGGCCGAAGCCCACCTGCATTAAGCACGACATTACTACCTCAGCTGTGTTGGGCAATGCAATGGGATATTTCTGTGTACCGCCGGTGGGTTCCAGGGAGCCACCCATGCTGTGGGTCGACAGGGACTTCACAATAGGGAGTTGTACCTGCCTGTGTCTATGAATTAAAAAGCCCGGTCTGACTGGGGCATGCAGACACCTTGACAGAATGAATAGTGTGTGGCACATAGGTTCCCCATTGCTATGCCCACGTGTGCAGCTCCTGATGGCGGTGGCACAGGATTCTATTTCTCATTGCTTCTGTACAGCATTGTGGGCTATCGCTCCGCCACTTTTAAAGAGGGTCGCTGCCTAGCCGTGCCAACCTCTGCAGTGTGTGCCTGCGGTCCCTCGTCATGGCAGACGCAATTCTAAATAGACATGAGCGTGGTGTGGCATGAGGGCAGCTGAAGGCTGCCCAGGGACACTTTGGTGTGCGCTGTGGGGGGGAGGGGGGGCGGTTGGGCAGCATGTAACCCAGGAGAAGTGTCAGTGGAGTGTCATGCAGGCAGTGATTGTGCTTTGTTGGAGGTAGTGTGGTGCTTAGCAAAGGTATGCCATGCTAATGAGGGCTTTTCAGAAGTAAAAGTTGTTGGGGGGGGGGGGGGGGGCCCACTCTTGCCGGTATTGTGGCTTAATAGTGGGACCTGTGAACTTGAGATGCAGCCCAACATGTAGCCCCTCGCCTGCCCTATCCGTTGCTGTGTCGTTCCCATCACTTTGTTGAATTGCCCAGATTTTCACACATGAAAACCTTAGCGAGCATCGGCGAAATACAAAAATGCTCTGGTCGCCCATTGACTTCAATGGGGTTCGTTGTTCGAAACGAACCCTCGAGCATCGCGGGAAGTTCGTTCCGAATAACGAGCACCCGAACATTTTGGTGTTCGCTCATCTCTACTAATTAGCCATCATTCACATCCCTTTAAACTCTTACAATGAATTAACCATCATAACTTCCCATGGCAGAGAGTTCCATAGTCTCACTGCCCTTACAGTAAATAACTGTGTCCTGGTTGATCTAGACTTGTGTTACTCATCTTGATCGGCTGGGCAATAAAATTGTCCCAATTGTTGCCAAATCCAATTGGCTTAGTCTGAACCGAGTTTTGGCGAAAATCATGGGAAAATCGAATTTCCCATAATGCCTTCTGCAGTGGTCAGTGTGCAACCAATCAGCAGCCAGGGTGCCTTGCTGATGTCAACAAATGTGTCCTCGATCTTGCACATGGAACAGTTTTATTGGACGCCTGCATGACATGACCATTTTACAGTTGAGCACAGGACAGAGAAGCTGCATCACGTTCTACTATATAGTCCCATGCTCAGACTCCATTGCGGTTTCATTTCAGTACATAGTCTTTCTTTCTGTCACCATCACAGTTGTGTCAGGCGATTCTCGACTTTGTTGGACTCGCTTTTGCCTGTGGATATAGCAATAAATACCGGATACAGCACACTCCCAAATCGTGGGGCGGGCATGCATATTACCCTAGGGGAGGATCAAACCAAGTAAATACAGTATGGAGTGAGGCAACAGCACAGAGATGTCAGGGAAAAGATAGAATCTTCCTGGTTTATTAACCCTTTCAAATTCACGGTCTGAAGACATTATGATTTAAGGCTGTACAGCTCCGATGCTGGAAGACGTCCATAAGGGTTCTCTTACTGTATATTGCCAGCCTCTCTGTTGTCGGAGCCTATCCAACGTGTCACCTCATGCAGTACTGGCTTTAGCCAGCAGATAGGCCGCTGTATAATGGCAGAAAAAGAGTAAGCCCCCTAGGAAAACCAGGATACAAATTGGATTCGAAAGGGTTAATCCCCTAAACCACCTCTTAGCAGTACGATTGTACAGCCATTGGCTGCTAAAGCTGGGTGGGGTTTCAGCCGCAAGCGGTCCTTATTGTGTGGCGGCACAGCCTTACGGAGCTGAACTCATGAGAAACAATTAGAAATAGAGTGCGGATAGGAGGGAAAAACGAAAATTACCCTAGCGCCGTAATTCATGACCACGTTCACTTTAGAGAACAGTAAAGTTGTGAATGAATTAGACACGTAATAAATCGTCCGCCACAAAATGCTGTACAGGAAAATTCCTTTAGTCTGCTACTTGATGGCTTGGTTTCCATGAAAAATAATCCAAAATTCTGCTTTAATCTGAAATCATGCACTGATCTGGAAATTTCCAGATCGAGAGAAAGAAACCCAAGTGGCTGAATGCCAGGCAGAAAATCTCATGAGTTGATTAATGTCAGTTTGAAAAACAATAATCGGGCAAATGGATGGATTACCAGAATATTCCATTTATTTTACAGTCAGAGCTGATGACATTGGTGCCAGGGCTAGCATCGAGCATTCTCAGTTCCTGGAATAAATACAGTATTCAATCTGTAGTCTGTGGAGGAAAGAAGTATTGTGTTAAGTCAGACGTCCGCATTTATTGGACCCAGACTGATTTTGTGTCACATTTTAAGTGGTCTGATGGAAACACACAAAACTTTGGGTAAAAATATACACATTTTTATGTCCTTTGGAAATTCTTATATTGTACTTCAGCAAAAGACTACATTCCCCATTACAAGATTGGGCAGATTTACTATTAAAAATCTGCCAGTTTTCTGGACCAAATTGTGCCAGAAAACTGTCTTACATGCTTTGCACCACATTGATGATGTGTCTTATAGACTTTAAGATCCTTTTTTTAGCATGTCCAACAAAAGTGGTGTGATTTCATGGAAAGTAGGCATGACTGAAATGTGACATGCTGTGCCAAAAATTTTGCCAAAATTTGTGCCAAAATTTTGGTGCAAAATCTGGTGTAAACTAAGCCAACTAATTAGTAGTATACAGTTAGATTGGACCATTTTAAAATGTTCCAGATCTGTTATTATTAGAGATGAGCGAACGTACTCGGCCACGCCCCTTTTTCACTCGAGCACCGCAATTTTCGAGTACTTCTCTACTCGGGTGAAAAGATTCGGGGGGCGCCGTGGGTGAGCAGGGGGTTGCAGAGGGGAGTGGGGGGGAGAGTTAGAGAGAGAGAGCTCCCCCCTGTTCCCCACTGCTACCCCCCGCTCCACCACGCCATCCCCCGCTCCCCGGCGCCCCCCGTATCTTTGCACCCGAGTAGCCAGGTACTCGAAAATAGCGATGCTCGATCGAGTAATTACTCGAAACGAGTACGTTCGCTCATCTCTAGTTATTATCCAACGCTGTGATAAATCTGCCCTATTTTAACACTGCCTAGTCTAAGGCTTATTTTACACTGAGTGATGAATTGTTCATGCAGGTAGATCGTTCAATGGGTTCAATTCACTACGTATTGCGCCCATGTGAAGCCTGCCTTAGATCAGTATTTCACATGCCGGTCTAATTAAACACTGCATCCAGCTACAAGCAATCAATGTATTTAAGGGGTTGTCCAATTAGCTGGTATAGGTTCCTTTTAATAGGGCTGGCTGTAGTAAAAGAATAAACTGAGCAGTACTTACCTCTGCACCGCAGAAGGGATCCAGCACTGCAGCCCTTCTCTTGTCCAGGCGTTTGTTGTGACAGCTGACATCTCAGAAGGATGACCATGAACAAAAACCCGAAAATTTTTTAAAAAATGATAACATTCTGATAAAAAGAAAGCGCAGCATTTGACATGAGCGTATGACATAAACATATAGACCTCCCCAAAATGAGATGGGCACAGCTCCAATTACATTTACTAAAAAGTGTATTGTTGCACATTCTAATCTTCAGCCGTAGGTGCCTTGAGATTTTCGAGCTTTCCTATTGAAATATCACTCACTTACTTGGCTAACGCTGTTTACACATTTTAGTCTTAGAGCTCCAGATGTGATCATTTTCCTGTTCAATTACACAGTGTTTCACGCATAGAATGGTAGAGTTGGAAGGGACCTCCAGGGTCTTCGGGTCCAACCCCCTACTCAGTGCAGGATCCACTAAATCATCCCAGACAGATGTCTGTCCAGCCTTTGTTTGAACACTTCCATTGAAGGGGAACTCACCACCTCCCGTGGCAACCTGTTCCACTCATTGATCACCCTCACTGTCAGGAAGTTTTTTCTAATATCTAATTTGTTTCTCCTCCCTTTCAGTTTCATCCCATTGCACGCGCATTTGCGTACCCCCATTACTACTGTTGAGACCTTTGGTGTGCAAATATGCAGAAAAATAGAATATGCCGCATGTTTTTTGCGTGACTGAACTGCATGTGAAAAATACGGGCATGTGAATGAACCCAACTCATTTTGGGCTTAGGAGTCCAGTGAGCGGTCCTATCAGTGATTGACAGCTATTGCATTATAAACACTGATATGGGCAAGGCTGTCACTACTAGGACCGCCCACTGGATTCCTGAGCCCAAAAAGAGTTGAGATTCAAGTGAATATAATAGAAATTCTTTTGATTTTTGCACACAAATCTATATATCAATTTGCTCAGCTCTTCCTGCTCTATAACTTTCTACTTGAAGTTTAGACAGCATGTTCAATCTGCAGGTTCCCTTTAAAACATATGTCTAGTTTGCTGCCCTGGTTAAAAGTAACATATTATAGCTATTGGTCCACTGGTGTTCATGAGATCTGTGGTGACTTACCTCTTTGATAACCATAACCCTTGTATGATAGGGTGCACTGGCGTAACTATAGGGGATGCAGGGGATGCGGTTGACCCGGGCCCAGGAGCCTTAGGGGGCCTGTAAGGCTTCTCTTCTCCATATAGGGAGCCCAGTACTATGAATAAAGCATTATTGTTGGGGGCCCTATAACAGGTTTTGCATTAGGGCCTAGGAGTTTCAAGTTACGCCTCTGATTAGGGTGTATAGAGAGACTAGTGTTACAACAGCCGGGTGGGCATGAACAATTATAGACAGTTACTGTTGGACAGGGTTACATTACTGTTAAAGGGGTTGTCCCGCGGCAGCAAGTGGGTCTATACACTTCTGTATGGCCATATTAATGCACTTTGTAATGTACAGTGTGCATTAATTATGAGCCATACAGAAGTTATAAAAAGTTTTATACTTACCTGCTCCGTTGCTAGCGTCCTCGTTCCCATGGAGCCGACTAATTTTCGGCCTCCGATGGCCAAATTAGCCGCGCTTGCGCAGTCCGGGTCTTCTGCTGTCTTCTATGGGGCCGCTCGTGCAGAATGCCGGCTCCGTGTAGCTCCGCCCCGTCACGTGCCGATTCCAGCCAATCAGGAGGCTGGAATCGGCAATGGACCGCACAGAAGCCCTGCGGTCCACGGAGACAGAGGATCCCGGCGGCCATCTTCAGCAGGTGAGTATGAAGACGCCGGACCGCCGGGATTCAGGTAAGCGCTCTCCTGTTTGTTTTTTTAACCCCTGCATCGGGGTTGTCTCGCGCCGAACGGGGGGGGGGGTTAAAAAAAAAAAAAAACCCGTTTCGGCGTGGGACAACCCCTTTAAGCACACAGGTTAGTTGGATAGGGGTACATTCGCTCTTCAGTTGGGGCTTCCAGTTAGAATTCCATCTCTCTGTTCTACTTTTAGAGCAGAGAAACTGAATTAAAGAGAAATAAAGGTTTCCCTCTTGTACTCCATTGATTTTGATGGGTTTAAAAAAACTGAATGTTTTCTGATTGTTTCAGTTCCATTATGGTTCAGTTTTATACCAGAAATAATAGCGCTACAGACTGTGCCATTTGTTCCGCTCAAAACTGGAATTATAACAAACCGTAGACAAACAAAAAGCATTCTGTTTTTTTAACCCCATTAAAATCAATGGGGAAAAAGAGGGAAATATTTATTTCTGCTATAATTCCATTTCTTTGCTCCTAAGACAGAACAAAGAGATGGAATTATAACCTAAAGCTCTAATACAAGTGTGAATGTACTCTAATTGGTTATCTTTGAAACATTTTCTGGCCAGTCATACAGTGGAGTGTTGGACGTCTTAAAGGAGTATCGCCAAGATTGACTTTCATCACCAATTCTTAGAATAGGTGATAAGTGTCAGTCTTGTGAATACCCCTTTTGGAAGGTCATAAGATAGGTGCTAAAAGTCTAATCAATGAGGGTCTCAGCTCTGGGCCCCTTGACCCCAAAAACGGTGATTCCCTATTTCCCTCTCCTCCTCAATCCAGTGTACTGCACCCCGTGCAGTGACATAGAGATTAAATGGAGCAGCAGTCACACATACACGGCACCTTTCCATTTATTTTAATTGGGCTGACGGAAATAGCTGTGTATAAGCGCTTAGCTATCGCCAGCAGTTTCATTGAAAATGAATGGAGCGGTGCTGCACATGGTCAACTGCCACTCCATTCAGTCTCCTCCTCACTCCGAGGGCTACAATGATCCCACAGTAAGTGAAAGAGAGGGACACGGGATCCTGTTCTTGGGATCGAAGTGGGTCATAACAGTAAAACTCCCGTCGATTAAACTTTTATCACCTAGCCTATGGATAGGTGATGAAAGTCAATTTTGGGAATACCCCTTTAAATAACAGAACTGTATTAAATGTTACTAACTAGTTAGTGTGCTATTTTTTTGATAAAAAGCCTAGAAACTGGGAGTAGCCACCATTAATCCTTATTGTTGGCATTTCACTCAAACCAATGTCACTTTCTCATTATCCATCAGGACCCCAGGAGTCACACACATGTCATTTATTTCTACAAATAGGCCATCTTGAGGTTTTCTTGCCTAATGATTTTGCTTGGGAATCCTAGAATATGGAGCTTGTGCTTCAGACTTCCTGACTTTCCTAGCTAAGCACTTCATACCATGTGATGATGATGACTATCCGTTCAGTTGCTTCCGACCTTCGGTCACTCTATGGATCAATGTTCTCTACGCGTTTCTGTCTTTCACTACTTCTTTCAGTTCCGCGGTTGACCTGTTCATGGTGGCCTTGATTGTATCTAGCCATCTTGTTCTTTGTCGTCCTGATCTTGGATTTCAAAAAGGTCCCAGAAAATGGAAGCATTGGAGGTTAGAAGATTCTAAATGATTACTAGAGATGAGTAGCAATGCTCACTAAGGACAAATACGTGAGCGAGTATTGTCCTTTTTGAGTACCTGCCCACTCATGAGAAAAGATTTGGGTGTCGGCGGGCATGAGCGGTGTGTTGCGAGAGTGAGCAGGAGGGAGCGGGGGGGAGAGAGAAAGATCTCTCCCCCCGTCCCGCACCCGCTGTCCCCCGCCGCCCCTTGCCCCCCGCCAGCACCTGAATCTTTTCTCACGAGCTGGCAGGTACTCGAAAAGGACAATACTCGCTCGAGTATTTGTCCTTAGCGAATATGCTCGCTCATCTCTAATGATTACATAGGTTATGGTTCATATGGTATGAAGTTGGAGAAATATGGTTGGAAATAATATATGAGCCATCTATCTATCCATCCATCCATCTATCTCTCTATCTCATATCTATCTAACTCTCTATATATCTCTCTATCCAGGGGCATAACTATAGAGCGTGCAGGGGATGCGGTTGCACCCGGGCCCAGGAGCCTTAGGGGGCCCATAAGGCCTCTCTTCTTCATACAGGGAGCTCAGTACTATGAATAAAGCAGAGGCCCTGTTACTGGTTTTGCATTAGGGCCCAGAAGCTTCAGATTATATCTCTGTGGAGTATGGTTTAGGTATGGGTACGGGTACAGATACAGATAGAGGGGAGCCCCAGCTCACGTTTTGCATCAGGGCCCCTGAGACTTTAGTTACGCCCCTGTCTCTATCTATCTATCTATCTATCTATCTATCTATCTATCTATCTATCTATCTATCTCATATCTATCTATCTATCTATTTATCTATCTCTATCTAGCTCTCTATCTATCTATCGTTGCCATTTTCTGCTATGTGCTTACATTTCAGCACTAAATATTTGTGTGTACAAACTTCACTACAATTTCCATGTACAGATTATCGTGTAATTTAGGAAAATGTCTGCAATATTAAAATTTTCTGTTTGATGAAGGGAAGCAGTCAATGTCTGAGACTCACTTTTTCCTCATATTTATACAGCTGATATTTTGCTTGTCTGAAATATGTGCTGTAGAGGAATGAATGAGAGTAGTGTACATCGATGAAGACAAGTAACTTGCCTAATAACAAGATTTGTGTGTTCTAGCAGCTAAATGGTGGAAATGAATAACAAGTATAGATGTTGAAAGTTTTGAACCTTGCCTTCAGATGGCAAACTACAGGGAAATCCATTTCATAGTGTTTCATGTCAGAATCCAGTTAAAGATAATACAAGAGACTGATAATGGCAACAAAAAAAAGTTAGAAGATATGAAACAACTTTTTGTTTGCCGCTACTGGATATTGTAATGAGATGAGCGAACCAAACCTGTAGAATCCAGATTTGGGACAACCTTTGCTAAAAATTCAGTTTGGCAAAAACCCAAACATGGTGGTGGATCTTCAATGGATGTAGCTCAGTGGTTAGCACTATTGCCTTGCAGTACTGTAGTCCTAGGTTCAAATCTGACCAAACACAACCAAGGAAAATTCCAAGCAGATGTTGTCTTTGGTCAGATATGAACCCTGGACTCCATAACTGCAAAGCAACAGGGATAACCACTCACCCACCATGCTCTTTTTTCCTCTCAATTCTGCTTCCTCTTCCTCCAAAGGAGGAGAAGAGCAAGAAGGGGGAGAAGATATTCCTCTTCTTCTCATCCTGCTCCGAAGGAGGAAATAGAATAAGGAAGCATGGTGGCCCAGTTTTTAGTCATCGTTACAAAGCTTGTATAAAGAGTCTAACATTGACTTACAGGAATGCTGCCTTCTAACAGGTGATGCTGCAGAGGTATTGTTCCATCTCCCTTATTTGCATATTACCCAGAGGAGCATGAATGGCCTTCTAAGTCTCCTCACTCACTCACCTAGGTGTTCTCCACCTAAGGAGAAAAGATAGCGTTCCTTGCCTCAGCAGTCATGTAGTGTTCATGCATAGATACCCACTGAGGCCATTGCTTGGCAAAGAATCAATGGCACATAACCATTGCAACAACTCCTTGGATTGAACCAGCGGGGAGCAGAACGACGGTGTTGAATAGGTGATTCCATTGGAAAGGCCACATTTTTTCAGATTGCTGACAAGGGTCATTGATCCAGGGATTTATTCTTATTCCGAAATTTGGATTCAGAACAATTGTTTTTATGCTTATGAGTAGTTTGTTGCATGCCTTTCTCTGGAGCAATACTACATAGCGACATGAATATCAATAATTGTCCTGTAAATTATATCTAATGTTACTTTTGTATTTTGAAGTGATTTCAATAATTTTGTCTACTTCAGGACGCCCCGACGTTGAGCAGCCATGTGAAACAAGTGTACGAACATGGAGTCCTGGAGCAAACGACAACTCTGTGCCTCCTGCTTGTACTGAGCCCCGTGGATGCTATCTGCAGCTGGAGTTTATGTACCCAGTGATTCCACAAACTCTAACAATTTGGGTGACATTTGTAACCACGGACTTAGATACAGAAGGAGCTGAGGTGGAAGTCAAAGTCCTTTTCGTCAACGGAGAGAATTCATCACTAGGCATTCAAAGTATCTTTTGTGATGTACCTCTGACCATCAAGTTAGACTACATTAAAGTTGAGGTATATGCCATTCAGATCTACACCAAGGATAACCAAATGGAGATTGATGCTGCTATGATCACCTCAGTGCCTAACTGTTCCTTGTGTGCAGACTGCAAACCAATCCACTACAATGTTCTTCGAGACCCACCATTTCCATCCGGTATGTCTTCTTTGACCTCCAGCCTTCAGAGAAGGTACATAGACAGGTAGGTGTTACTTTCTTAGAGGTCATCACAGTTGAATATGATGAGTAAGATAAACGCTGCACTTGATGGCAGGAGATATACTGCATATGTAATGTGTGTGTATTGCTATTGGCAATATGAATTTCTATAGAAGATTGGATTACAGAGGAGCTGGAAGGGAAACCCCTTGTAGCAGCACAAATGTGACTTACAGTAGTAAAGCAACAAATTTATAATGCAAGAGTATTAAAGAAATGATGAGACTAACATAAGCTAGTAGATGAACATATGATATCTGAAGGGCTGTGAGTAAAGCAATAAGTTGTGAACAATTGACATTCACAAAGATGCATTACGCCAGGAGGCTGCTACCGTTACCGATGTCACATTAGCAGATGTCTTCGTCAATATGCAGACTCAGATACAAAAGTGCCATTTTCAGCATTTGACCAAGGTAGAAGGGAAAGGGACTTGTTATTTGTATAGCTCCAACCAGAGGCGTAACTTGAAGCTTCTGGGTCCCCGGTGCAAAACCTGTAACAGGGCCCCCAACTATAATGCTTTTTTCATAGTATTGGGCTCCCAATATGGAGAAGAGAGGCTTTTTGGGCCCCCCTAAGGCTCCTGGGCCCGGGTGCAACCGCATCTCCTACACCTCTTATAGTTACGCCCCTGGCGCTAACTTATTCCACAGCACTTTCAGGTAATTTATTACCCCCAGCAAGCTAGGTACTTATTTCACCAACCTCAGAAGGATGGAAGGCTGAGTCTTTGAACCAGCTACCTGAACCATGCAGGGATTGAACCCACAACCTTCAGGTCATGAGTGAGAGCTTAGGACTGCATTCTGCTGCCTTAAAACTATGCATCGCATACAAAGTAAATACATGTCAATTTTCAGAAAAATTGCAAAGTTATTGAGGAATATTTGCATTTCATAGGGAAATAATCACCCTGTACCATAAATATACTAAGAATTCCACATAGTTCCCTGGGCAGTGAAATCACAAAAAAGGCAATGAAAAATTAACATTCTTTATAATGTTCAGCCATGTGATTGATTAATCATAGAGCTTCGTATTGAGACGAGACGAGTCTCTCTGCAAGGGGGCGAAGTATCTGCTTTATACATAGAATCTTATTTTTGGAATGTAGGAGAAGATGGAAACCATTGTTTGTCAGGTATGAAGTTGAATCCAGTCTATATTAGAGGAGAATGATTTTCATGCTGTTCACATAGTTTTACCTTCAATTTCTTTTTGAGGCCCCATGGATCTGGCAGAGCTAAAGCTGTAGGCACTCATATTACATATTCACCCCTGCTGCTAGGGGAAAAATAGCTCCATAATATGGCATCCAGTGTGCTACGCAATTTATTTCTGTCAGATTCATGCGGAGTCCAACAACAACCAAAATTCCTATGTATTCAGAGGTTTAATAGGGCCCAATAGAAGTCTATGGTTGTCACATTACAGCTTCATACATATCCTATAGCAGATACTGGTCTCTGCCTGCAATTGATAATTGCTGATATTTTAGACAACTCTTGGCTGGCAAAAGAGTTAAAACAGATTATCCTCATGAGAGGTTTGAATTAGGAAAAATTCCTAAAAGATGAGTTTGACCAAGAAAAAAAATATAGACGACCCCCAATATTGTCCAATATCGTTTCACCAGGCTTCAATAGGTGCAAACTTTTTAAAACTTTAAATAAGTTTCAGACTTGGACCGAAATGGAAGTAACAAACTTGCATTCCTTTCAACTCAAACTTTGCAGCCCCCTTTATCCTTCTGAAACTTGAGTTGTAAACCCTAACCCAAATACTTGTGACTCCCGTGCACTTATTTCTCTTGAATGATACCATATAATAGCACAGTTTCTTCTCATTACTGCATCCAATATAGACTAGATCCCAGAGTAGATCCCAGCTCCTGATGAAAAGTCTGTAGTAGGACCCTCCCAACTTTCAGGTACTGCTGTCCTCTTACATATCAAAAATCCTTTGGGTCTGGTTGTACAAAGACACTCAACAGACTATATAAAGTGTTTATAGTAAAATTAAATCACTTTCCTTTTAATCTTTGCCTGGCCACTATGACGACTTCTCCCAACCATCACATGGTCATGTAAGCAAGATGGGTGCCAAAAGTCCCGGGAGAGGGTTTGATGCTGTCAGTCACGGCAGCAAGAGATGTCCAAGTATGGTAGAGGATGTGCAAAAGAGCAAGAGTGACTCCAGGTGTGTTGGCAGGTTGACGGGCAGAAGTAATTCTCAACTACGTCACAGTAATGTCCTCGAGCCTATCATCGCTGTCAGAGGGGGAGTTGTAGGACACAGGGAAGACAATACTGTAATGGTTTTCATACTGGTTGTCACCCACCTTTCTAAGCATATGAAGGGTCTTTAGATTTTATAACAATTTGAAAAGAAGGATAATTTAAGGACTAAATTTTACTGGCATTTTTCTTTTCCTTTCTTATTAGAGTGCACCTGTCAGATAAAGTTTTAAATTATTGGGTCCTCTATAAAGTACCCCAATGTTGTCCAGATGAACTTGTGGTCCACTTGGTGCTATATGAGAGACGTAGGGGTAATCTCTGGGCTAGTAGGTGTTGACAAGGGATTATGTGGTGGGATGTGAATTTCTAACATGTTTTGCTGCTCTGTAAATGACTAATACTATTATTCTGAGGAACAGGCAGCACAGTTGACCCCCACATGGATGAAGTTAGTATGATGCTTGCAAATATGGCATTACTGGGTTACTGGCTGTGGGTATGAATGCATAATCCCTCATCCTTAGAGAGCTGTCAGCAAAAGTGCTATGCACACTGTGACGTGGTGGGAGAGATCCTCTTCCAAGTAAATAGGTAGTGAAGATCCAGTTTGCTGGTCCTTCTTTAGAGTACCGTGCATGTCAACAAATCTGCCACATGAACCTCATTTGGAGGCATGAAGAAGACAGAGAGCTGAGAATTCTCAAGCCCATTACCACTGTCAGTGGTGGCACAGAGAGGAGTTGAGGAAGAACGAGTCATTAGGCTACATGACTTTCACAGCGTTAGTGCTATACTAGATCACAGTCATGTGACCTTTAATATCACAAGTGACTTGTTGGTGCCTGGGAGCCTCCTCTAAACCACCATCATTATATCCCATGTCATTTATAACTAACATGGGACATAGAGATGTTTTTTCTCAGACATAGTGCCTTCCTTGTCCATGAGCTGTGTCTGATTTTGCAGCTCAGCCCCATTTGCTTAAACAGTGTCTCATTTCTAATTCTGAACAGACCTGCTATCCAACTATTCCTGTCTCACCTGGTGTGCATACCTAAGGTTGAAGGAAGGTATGATCTCAACTGCATGCCATGCTCTTCATCTCAGTCCTGAACTATCTGCATTCTCTTGGGCTCTATTTGGCCGATCCTCCATCTTCAGCCCCCAGGCATCAGGGCCCTTTTGGTCCTCCACTTTCAGTCCCCAGTTATCAGGGCTCTTTAACTCCTGGCTGCTCCCCAGCATTGGGATGCAGCTGTTCATGCCACTCTCCAAACAATGGCCTCCACCACGTCTGCAGTAAAATGCTCCTGCTGCTGGGTCTTTCTTAGTCTTGGGCTGAGCTGCTTTCAGATGCTGCTGCAACACTCTCTTCTCTGCGACTAGCTCCCAGCCTTTTATACCAGGTGCCTGTGGAGCCCAAAACTTTCCCAAATGTTCCGGAGGGGAAGGCCAGGCCTCTACCTAGCATTTAGAGCATCCCAATGTTCAGACATGCACCTAAATCTTTGTGCATTCACATCTTTGCATGGCCCCCCTTTTACAGGCACATGGCTGTATTTTTGGTCCGTATGTTGTCCTGTACATATATTCCACGGAAAGCACACGGTCCATTAGAGTCTATGAGGTTACTCACATGCACGATTTTTAAAATAGACAAGAATAGGACATGCTATGATGCATATGAATAGCCTAGTAGGATATAATGGTGTCTTGTACTGCCCAAGGAATACATGGATAGCACAAGACGACACATGACCCAAATGTATGACCATATGTCATGAGCAACAATTAAACCCTAGGCAGGTATGTACAGTATTAGGCCTCGGTCAGACGACCGTTTTTTGCCGCGATTTGCGGATGTGCATGCGATCTGTGCATATATAGAACCATTGCTTCGCAATGGGATCGGTCACATGGCCGCTTTCTATGCGGATGTCCGATAAATTATAGGACACGACGAATCGCAGATCGCGCCTATCTGCATTCTGCGATTCCTTGTGTTCTATATATGCGCTCAATGGGGCCGGCGGCAGCAGCGCCGACCCCATTGAGAACATATACTCTAAAGATCATTCTCCTCTGCCACAGCTGTAACAGCTGTGGCAGAGAAGAACGATGTTCGCCCATTGAATTCAATGGAGCCGGCAATACAGCCGGCTCCATTGAAAGCAATGGGCTGCTGGCAAGTGTGGCATGAATTTTCAGGAAAGGCTTAAAAATATAAGCCCTTGCCTGAAAACCATCCAAAAATGAGTAAAAAAAAAAAATATATATATATATACTCACCTTGTCCCTGCAGCCGGAGTTCAGCCGCGGCCGGCCGGCAGTTCTCCTGAACTGCTTTCTGTAGTATTCAGCAGGTGGGGATTTAAAATCCCCGCCTGCTGAATGGGCTGCCTCTGATTGGTCACAGCCCTCATCAATCAGAGGCAGCTCTCACTCACCCATTCATGAATTCATGAATGGGTGAGTGAGTGCTGCCTCTGATTGGCTCAGCGCAAGGACCAATCAGGGGCAGCTCTCAGCTATTCCCGAAAATTCATCCTGTGCTCGCCGGCAGCCCATTGCTTTCAATGGAAGCGGCTGTATTGCCGGCTCCATTGAATTTCAATGGGCGGACAGCGCTCCTTTGAACCGGCCCGTTTCGCCGAAAACGCTGCTAGCTGCAGATTTTTCGGCGAATCGTCAGCCCCGGTCACGGGATTTGCGGATGCGCATCCGTCATGCGATTCGCAAATCGCAGCAAAAAACAGTCGTCAGACCGAGGCCTTAGCATGTATCAGAATAAACATACTTTGAAGATTTGTTCCATTGTTTTAATATAGAGAGATGAGGGCAGCAGGCTTTGGTGCAAAATAATATCAAAAACGTCTTTATTCCTCTACAACAAATAAAAGCAACCAACAATGTTTCGACTCGCTTGTGGTCTTTGTCAAGTTGTGAAGTCATTTAGAATTTGACAAAGACCTCAAGCGGGTTGAAACGTTGTTGGTTGCTTTTATTTGTCACAGAGGAATAAAGAAGCTTTTGACATTATATTGCACCAAAGCCTGCTGCCCTCATCTCTCTATATTGGACTTTGTAAGAACTGTAGGTTCGCTATTCTTTGCTCTACATATGGAACTAGGGTTCCATGGTTAAGTCGCGGATTGCTGCTTCCAATGTAACAAAGTCCCCTGGTGCAAGCACTGAGTCATGTCTGACTTCTAGGGTGACGGTCACATTGTGGCTAGAGACGAGCGAGCATACTCGCTAAGGGCAATTTGCCCTTAGCGAGTACCTGCCCGCTCGGAAGCAAAGATTCGGGTGCCGGCGGGGAGCTGCGGGGGAGAGCGGGGAAGAACGGAGGGGAGATCTCTCTCTCCCCCCCGCTCTCCCCTGCTGACTGCCGCAACTCGCCTGTCACCCGCGCCGGCAGCCGAATCTTTAGAGACGAGCAGGGAGATATTCACTAAGGACAATGCTTGATCGAACAATTGTCCTTAGCGAGTATGCTCGCTCATCTCTAATTGTGACATTTGCTTGGCAGACTGTTTTTGCGGGGTGGTTTGCCATTGCCTTCCCCAGTCATCTCCTTGCCCCCTAGTAAGCGGGTACTCATTTTACCAACCTCAGAAGGATGGAAGGCTGAGTCAACCTTGATCCTGCTACCTGAACCATGTGGGGATTGAACTGGAACCTTCTGGTCGTGAGCAAGTACAGATTGAGTGTTGTTGAAGTACTGCCTACTGAAGTATGAAATATCACATTTTACTATCAATGTTTTATATACAATTGCAGCAGTAACAGCTTTGTTTCTGCATTTTGGTCCTGCATCTCAGAAGTCTACAGTGCTGATCAATATGATCCACCCAAGTGCAGAATCCTATAGATTTTATTGAATGCAGGTAAAATCCTCTTCCTATGAATATGTCCAATATCTTGCAGGCTTGGGCTGCTAAGCAGTAAAAATACTGCATGATGTCACCACTGCATCTGGATACATGCCCGTTGTCATTAGAATACAAGTCGAACATATTTGGTAATGATTGTGCTGAGAGCGCAGAGCCTGCTAATATTCCAGGGGTTAAATTACAATGCAGCAAGTCAGTAAATCTCGGCACAGATATATTTTTATGGACACTTTCACTTGTAGTCTGAAACAGTATACAAAACATCCATTTCTTCTGCGGATACAACATATCTGCAGATCTTTACTAATTACTAATATAACTTTACTAATACACTAACTTATTCAATACGAGAACACTTACCTTGTGGCCACTTATCGCCTGAATAATCGCAGGAAACAGCAAACTTGGGCAATAATTGTCCCGTGTACAACTCGTTGCTTATTTTTTAGCAGAACTAATTTGCCCGTGTAAACAGGAGTTACTGAATCTTTGGGCGACTCCCTGTATGCAGTGAATCGAGGTAGATGGCTGGAATGATTTCCGTCATTCTTCGCCTCCATTCACAGAATGACTATCGCTCCTGTATAAAAGCATAGGAGCAACAGTCGGTGGAACAACTGGCGGGCGCTAATGTACCTGACAACTGTCCCGTGTAATAGGACCTTTAACCTTGCAGGCTTCACTTCTTTCCTATACAGGCATCTATCTGAACAATACCTTGACTTAGGGCAGCTTCACATGGCTATATGCGCAAAAATGCAACTTATTTGTGCCGTGAGCATTGCACTTTTGTGAGTGTTTTTGCTCATTTTGCGGTATTTTTTACATTGACAGGGACTTTTCACACCCATGCCGTAATTTAAAAGACTATATAGTTGAATTAGTTCCAGAAGTGTTAGTTTTCCAGCGGAATGCGCAATTACGCAAGGTTTGGGTGCACAAATAAACCCGTAAATCTCTCCGGGGCCTTAGGTACACAAATGTCATCAGAATTTCATCATTGTTTGATCCGTATTTGATGTCATTTGTTTTATTTTCTGCTGGATAAATAACAATCCATATTTGCGCAATAGAAAATAATACCAATGAATGTAAATACGCAGACAAAAACGGACAAATTAGCGCATGCTGTGTTGTTTTTAGAACACAGCTGTTTAATATACGGCCATATGTATAGATACATAGATTTATATTAGCGCCGTATTAGGATCCGTAAAACAGACCGAATACGGAGTAAACATTTGCTCGCCTAAAAGCGACTTTAGGCTTCCTTCACGCATAGTCTTTTTTCTTTTGCTTTTTAGGAGAGGTTTCAGACGGCTCTCCCCCCTATAGAAAGATGGTAAGAATTGCCAGCAAAAAAAACACTATTTCCAGAGAATGCTGCAATTTTAAAAAAAAGTCATGGGCCCAAAACATACACAAAATGTGAACAAAAAACAGCAAAAAATGCTAGCCACAAAACTGGTAAAAACACGCCATCTGGGGCTAAAAAAACTATGTGTGATACCAGCATTAACCTATTTATTGCCATATAAATGAGTTTTCTTTTGGACTATTACATCATATTTTGTTTTAGAAATAATGCAAATAAGAAGATGGAACAATACCTCTGCAGCGCCACCTATTAGGAGGCAGCATTCCAGACTTTTTAAACAAGTCTTGTAATGATGACTGGGAATTGTAAGCCAAAGCCAGAATTCATACACAGACAGCTGTTTCGGGGTGATTGCCCCTCATCAGTGTGTAGTAGGTTTCTGGCTTGGCTAGTGAGGGGCCTATAGATGTGGGTCAGGAAGGGTATCGTATCTCCTTAGGGAGAGTACCTATAAGGTGTGTAAGGAGACCTATAAGAGCATCCATGCTCCTTGGGAAATATGCAAATCGGAAGATGGAACAATACCTCTGCAGTGCCACCGATTGGAAGGCAGCATACCTGCAAGTCAATGTCAGACTTTTTAGACAAGTCTTGTAACAATGACTGGGAATTGCAAGCCAAAGCCAGAAACTGTACACAGACAGCTGTTTCGGGGTGATTGCCTCTCATCAGTGGTAGTGCTTGTGAAGCATGTCAACAACACTGAGTTAGGTGAAAATTAATAATGTAAAAGCAAGAATAAAAAATAAGTAAATAAAAATGAAATCCTGTAAAAAAATTAAAATGAAGAAAGTGTAAAAAAAAAGAGGAAAATAAACACACACAACCACCATATGTAAAACAAGGGATGGGCAGTTCCCAGAGGATAGTGATCGAGAAAATAAAGTGAACAAGACAGCACAGTTTTCTTGAATCTTCTCTTTACTGAAGTAACTCAAAATGAACTTAAACAGGCCACACTGGGTCTGCTAAGGCAGTAATACTGGGCCACTTCAATCACATGGTGTTCTTCTTCAACTGTAGGCGCACAATACTAAATACACAGGTAGTACATCTTTAGAGGGATAGTTTCGATATAATACCTTTTCTTCAGCTACTGTACACCCAATTATTTGGTGCCCAGTTGGTGGCCTCCTTTCCTCCTCATATTCTCAGACATGTTATGCCCTCGGATGGCTCCACCACCAGATGCTTTGTGGACTTAACCGGGTTACACGTCTGCCACATGGATGAAGGGTACAAGGAGGAACCACAGCATGCCTGATCAGATAGAAGCCGATGACCAATTAATATGAAGATGTGGAACATTGTTTATTGGGCAGCGGGTATCAGCATAGGATTAATGCCTTTGTCTAGTCACTGTACAACCACAACAATGTCATGTGCCACTCCAACTCTGGCCCAGTCTGTGGCAGTCTCATGGTCATCTATGTTCTGGCGAGTAGAAAGGAGACTCCCTCTCCTTCCACTTACTTGCTTGAAATAGACCATTACAAGTTTGCAAGTTCAATCCTCGCATGGTTCAGGCAGCCGGCTCAAGGTTGACTCAGCCTTCCATCCTTCCAAGGTCAATAAAATCAGTACTCAGCTTAGTGGGCGGTCATAAATAAATTACTTGAAAGCGCTGCAGAATAGGTTGGTGCTATACAAACAACACAATTTATTTTTTTTGTTTATTCTTCTCTATCGCTTAGTCCCTAGCCAGGGACTTTGGACCTCTCTTCCCTGCTGCAACAGGCCATATTGTCTGAACCCCAAGTGGAAGAATGAAAGCCATGTACTAAAACCAACTTTAAGATCGCGCGGTCCACCTCTATTTTAACAGGCACCTCCACCACTCTATCTGTGACCCTCTAGCCACTTTACCACACACATCATTACAAAGAGCTTCACGAATTATGAGGGAGAAATAATAGAAGAAGCTATACTCATCCATCCCGGACCACCACAGCTCTAGCACCACATCTCCCATTCTTCCCACTGGTCCTGTTAACACACTACAGTCAGTCCGTATATGAACCATCACAGACAGTTGTAGCCAATAGCAAGCCTCAGCAGACCGATTGACTGCAGTTCTCTGTAACGTTCCGTATATAGACTGACTGCAGCTTGGAAACATACTCTATGAGCAGCACCAGAGATGTGGAGCT
The DNA here is from genome assembly GCF_035609145.1 of Eleutherodactylus coqui. NCBI lineage: Eukaryota > Metazoa > Chordata > Amphibia > Anura > Eleutherodactylidae > Eleutherodactylus > Eleutherodactylus coqui. Next base: position 39,708,127 of record NC_089846.1, read on the forward strand.
AGAACTGTGGGGGTCCTGGATGGTTCAATACATGTTCTTTTAACATTTTTCCTGCTCAACTGTTGGTTTAAAAAAAGGTAACTTGGAAAATCCCTTTAAGTAACGGCTCGTGAGTCCACAATAGGTTCACTTTTAACATTTCACATCGTAAGCCATTTATTTGTCTAGGTGGTCTTTGGCTTTTGTAATGCTTTCTGGCTGCCTTCACTGGCTTGACAAGCTTCAGAACATAATAATCAATAATTGATGGATTTATTCCATTTTTGGAACAACTTCTATTCCAGTTGCCATCTGCCTGAAGATCTTTGTTGGAGATCATCACTTAGCTGCCAGATAGTCTGCAGATGATTGACCGGTTTATATTTTTAAGATTTATTCTGCACTGTTTAGAATTCTTTTAAATTAGCTGTTTTTGTTTTCCAATCTCTTTAAAGTGACCCTTCAATTTTAAACAATCTTCTTATATGTAACAGAGAAACGGACCCCCAATTACAACAGGACCCCCACAACTCTCTTCCAAGCTTTCTATCTAGATCTATGAGCTAATGTCAACAGTCAAAATCATCAAGCTAAAAGCTGAAAGGTTGACAGTTCTGACATCTACACATTTTAGAAGACTTGTAAAGTGCAAGCACTATAAAGGTGCTATTACATGACATGTAGCAGCCACTGCTAATGTTCACAATTTACTGTTAACTAGCCTATATACCCAGCGATGCATGGGCTTCCACTCTTATAGCACATTCCAGGATTTTAAAATTTTTTGGCATGACAGTAGCTATATATTTGGTTCGTTCGTCCAATAATAACATTTGGATGTTGATCGTAGTCCTTGTGAGTATCATATTGAAAACCTTCCAGCAACAAATTGGAATGCGTTTCTGCTCTTGATGCACTGGCTCTGTCTTTCTCGTTTTGAGTTCGGGGTCTCTGCAGCCCTTGATGTCCTGACTCTTTCCCTCTCTTTTTGAATTCGAGCCTCATGCTGTTCCAAGGTCTCTGCAGGCCTTGATGTCTTGGCTCTTTCCCTCTTTTTGAACTTGTGTCTCATGTTGTTCCAAGGTCTTTGCAACCCTTAACCCTGGCTCTTCCCTGCTCATTCTTAAGTTATCGGTCACGTTGTTCACTTGTCTTGCTTGCTTACAGTAATTCTACTTTCTTTGCTTCCAGCAACAAATTGGAATGTGTTTCTGCTCTTGATGCACTGGCTCTGTCTTTCTCGTTTTGAGTGTGGGGTCTCTGCAGTCCTTGATGTTCTGACTCTTTCCCTCTCTTTTTGAATTCGAGCCTCATGCTCTTCCAAGGTCTCTGCAGGCCTTGATGTCTTGGCTCTTTCCCTCTTTTTGAACTTGTGCCTCATGTTGTTCCAAGGTCTTTGCAGCCCTTAATCCTGGCTCTTCCCTGCTCATTCTTAAGTTATTGGTCCCATTGTTCACTTGTCTTGCTTGCTTGCAGTAATTTTACTTTCTTTGCTTTTGGCCAGACTTGTTTAATGGTTTTCCATTTCTTCAGAGGCATTCACCACATGTCTAAATTATGCATTAGGCTGAATCACAAAGCATCTTCTTTTACTATAGCTTCTACAGTAGGCCTCATGTATGGCAATTATGTAAAAAAAATGTTGGTTGCCAACAGCAACCAATCATCATTCCTTAAGCTGCTCTAGTAAAATAAAAGTCGAGCTGTGATTGGTTGCTATGAGCGACAAACAGTTGAACCTACCCCCCCCCCCCTCCCCCAGCATCTTAAGTTCGTCATGGAGAGGATATGTAATGTTTAGGCATGTAGAAGCCTATGAAGTGCAAGCAAACAAATTTCCAATTTTTTATACACAAATTGCTTAGCCTGACAATTATGGGTAAATCTCAAGCATGAGCAGGGGTCACTAATGCTCATGTAAAGGCAACCTAAGGCCTCGTTCACATGATATAACGAAGTGTCAGATCCACATAAGATTTTCCCAACATGTATCCGGCACTTAATCTGTGGTAGAATGTCAACCCTAAGACTCGGAGTTCTGTTGCTTCATGCTGACTTAGGGGCAAATCCATGTGTATGCAATGGATATGGTTTCTGTGTGGAAACTGCATTCAGAATTGAAATCAATTATTTTTTTATGTGACGCGGATTTCAAAATATGCTAACGGAAAAATTCACGAGTATGAAATGTGGCTTGGATTCCTGTGGCATTCAATGAAATGGTATAGTGGCACCGATCTAGATGTGGAATCGGCACCATAACTACTGTGTGTTATCGGGGCTAACTCTCATACATAATATATGTGATACACCTTCGCTGATAAAGGCACCACAATACCTCTACGGAAATACCAAGCCTCAATCAAAGGAGGTTCTAGAAGCGATGCAACATTGCAAAGACAGGACTGCAGAACTTTTTATTCTACTGGCACTAGTCCAAATCAAACTAAAAACCGCTATCTTCAACTTGAGAAGTGTTCCCAGTGTGGACACTCCAATGGAGCAATGACAACTCATTCAGGAAGCCAGAACTATCCCAGCAGAACAATAAAACTAACTGAAGCTAAACTCACTGTCCATGTTGCCAAAAAAAAAGTAAGAGACTGAGAAAAATATGGCAATCATGTGAAACTAGAATGGCTGTGTTAGTATAAAACCAATGCCAGCCTCACAGTTGTAAGAACACTTACTGATTCCCTAGTAAATTGTTACAATGCACCATGGACAGTTGTCAAAACCTTTAACTTTTTGGACACCATATTTCCAATTAGAATTTGATTAAAGAAAATACAGCATTGCATATATCAAATGTGATTGAAGAAGAACAATGTTACAGATTGGGTGTTACTTTTTTCCCCTCAAGTTATATTCAGATATCCAGTTTGAAGCTATATGAATTACTAGTAATTATTAGGAAATTATAGTACCAGTATTTCTGGTGGCGTCACACAGCTCTGCTACATGCACGTCACACACACAGCACTGCTACATACATTGTTCATATCCCATACAACAGGAATCAGAAGCAGCACAGCACTGGAGATGAAGGACCTGTGATGATGTCACTGTCATGCTCCACCCTTGATTACATGGCTGTGACATCATCGAAGGTCCTTCATAACCAGTGAGGTATGATACATGCCCCACCCCTTATCACATGATGGTGACCTCATCAACGGGTCCTGCATCCTTGTGCTGATTATGGGCAGACTACAAACCCCTTGTGACCTCAGTTGCTATGGAATACTAATAAACACCTAGCCAGACAGCAGCCGTGTGCGTACAGGACCTGTGATGATGTCACAGCCATGTAATCAGGGGTGGAGTGTGTAAATCCCTCACTGGGGATGAAGACCTTTGATGACATTACTGTCATGTGATCAGGGGCGGAGCATGTAAATCACTCACAAACCCATGCACTCACTCACGCACAGACGGACAGGTCGTCGTTAGTAGTAGTTTGATTTCTGATAGTAGTACTATTAATGCACTATAAATCGTACTATTGCTGTATCTATACAGACCATGACATGACAAAAAAATTAAAGTGGTCCAAGTTATGTAAAGGGCATCTCAATGGGTCCCCTCAGTGTAAAATTACAAAGCATACTCATACCCCACTGGCATTTCTAGGTCTCCACTGTGCTGTTTATTTACAGGCTGCCGTGAGATCCCATGAACATGCTGCTGCAGCCAATAACAGCACTCAGATATTATCACTGAGTGCTGTCATTGACTGCTGCAGCTTGTTTGGCGACATCTCAGGCTGACTGATGCCTGTAAAGATGATGTCAGCAGGGAGACCTGGAGCCAGCAGCATGGGACAAGTGGGGAGAGGGGAGTACCAGCTACTTTGTTATTTTACACCATGGGGAATCCATTTGAGATGCCTTTACATACCTCAGACAACTCCTTTTCAGTACACTTTTTTTGTATAACAGAAGTCAATAGCAGACATAGCCAAATGTAAGGGCATACATTTATATACTGTAAGTTTGTATCCATTTAGGGAACAAAGAAGACATAAAATCTTCCCCTGCCCGATGTCAAACATGTTGCCAGCAGTATGCCATTTGTATTGCTCTTTTGATGAATCCTTTTGACTGATCCATCAGAAATGCGCACAGTTGGCATACAGCTTCATTTCTTTTTGGCAGTATGCGTTAAAGAAAAAGGTATGTTTCTGAAAAAGACACAACCATGGTGTGAACTTAGCTTAAAGGTAATGTGTCATCGGAAAATGACCTTTTGCTTAAATCAAGTTTTTATGTTAAACCTTCTATATTTTTAACCTGTTAAAGACCAGAAGTGTCTCAGATTTTACTTTTTTTAGCCTCTATTTTCAAAAGCTACCACTTTTTTATTTTTCTATCGGAATAGCCATATGAGGGCTTGTTTTTTGTGTGAGATGAGCTGTATTTTTTAATAGTACTTTTTGATGAACCATGTACCGTATTCTTTGTTTTATAAGACGCACTTTTTTACCCCCCAAAGTGTGTGTGTGGGGGGGGGAGTCAGTGTGTCCTATAAAGCAAACATGCTAAAATTGGAAAAGAATCGCAAGTCCTTCTCACACAGCTGCCGGCCAAGACCGCATCCATAACAGGAGAGCCATCTGTACTAAAAGCTGATTGGTGGAGGCAGGGGAGCAGCAGGGTGCTCAGTAATCAGCTGTTCATATGGGTGGCTCTCCTCCCTGCTATAGAGCCGACAGCAGTGTGATAAGGGTCACATGTCTTCTCTATAGTAGCAGCCCATATGAACTGCTGATTAGTGAGCACCAGAGGGAACTGCTGCTGTTGCCCCGCCTCCACCAATTAGCTGTAGGTACAGGTGGCTCTCCTCCCCTTCTTGTCACACAGCTGCTGGCCCACAGCAAGGGGAGGAGAGCCACTCGATACAGCTGATTGGTGTCTAGTTGAGCTGAAAGGTATACATCGTACCTAACCATAATGAGACGTGCCATGCAGGGTTCCTGAAAAGTTGGGTGACAACTAATAGAATCATCAGTACATTGTCACTCAGCTCTTCCAGGAATCTGAATGCCAACTGCAGACATTTGCAAGCATGTATACCCCATACATTGCTACAACTAGTCAAACGTGACATTTGGAGCTCCTGGAAAGCTGGATGACAAGTAATAAGATCCCCATTACATTTACACTCAGCTGTCCCTGGATCCTGAATGGAAGGTTGACCTAGTGGTATATACTTCATTCTGAGACGGTACTATTGCTCCTTATTCCTCCTGTAATACCTCCCTCACTGCCTGGTCTAGGGGAGTTCAAAATATTTTTTCCTATTTTCCTCCTCTAAAACCTGGGTGCATCTTATCATCAGGTATGTTTTATAGAGCGAAAAATATGGTAATGCATGAAAAACGTTTAAAAATATTTAATTGGGTTGAAATACAAAAACGCACAATTGTGCGACTATTTTTGGGCCTTTATGATGCAGCAGAAATGACCTGTTAACTTTACTCCATGAGTCAGTACACATGTGGCAATACCAAATGTATACAGGTTTTTAATGTATTACTACTTTTATTTTAAAAATTGCTTATGTTTTCATATTCTGAGGCCCAAAATCATCAAACTTTTCTATCAATGGGACTGCGTGAGGGCTTGTTTTTTGCAGGGTAACTTGCAGTTTTTATTGGTACTATTGTAGGGTTCTAGAATTGAGCGAACATACTCTGCGGAGCTTGATGCTTGTTCAAGTATTAGCGTACTCGATGGTGCTCGTTACTCGAACGAGTATCAAACCGTGTTTGACCCCACCCCAGTTTTTCGCTCCTCCCCGCCATGACGTGCCTGTTTTGGCCCCTCCGCGCCGGACACAGCGCGCGTCAGTGGCAAATTTTTTGTCTGGCAGGCAGAGAGAGAGAATATAAAGCTCGGCACCTGGCGTCCCACATACAAAAAAATGCTTGAGTCTCCCATTGTAGTCAATGGGGTTCGTTACTTGAGTAGAGCTCTCAAATTTTACGAAAAGCTCGACTTGAATAACGTGAACCCGAGCATTAGGGTGCTCCCTCATCTCTATAGGGTGCATATGACTTTTTGGTCACTTCTTATTCAATTTTCTTCAGGGGTAGTGGTTTCCCAAAAAACGCAATTCTGGCATTGTGTATTTTTTTCTTACAAAGTTCACTGTGTAGGATAAATAGTTATATATTTTAATGATTTGAACTCTTCTGTCTGATATTAATTATGTTTATTTTATTTCTTTATTATTACATAAGAAATCGGAAAAGATGGTATCTTTTTGTTTTTTAATTTTAACTTATTTTTTCTTCTTTTTTTTAATCCCCATAGGGGATTTGAACTTGCAATTATTTTATTGTTTCTAAAGTATCTTGCAGTATTTAAGTATTGCAGAATATTGTATTTTTAACAATAGTTTATTAACCCTGACACAGGCAGAGCTTATAAGACAGAAACAAAAAGTTAGCCCTGGGAAACTTTACTAGATTCTACTCAGCCAAGTGAACCTATTAGCACCCCATAATAGTGTTGTGGAAGGGGGGTGATGGAGTGCTAGAGTGCCTCCCTTCCAGCTGGCTGCTCAGATCCGCTGTCAACTTTGAAAGCAGCACCAAACCGGCAATAGCAACAATCAAAGCTAGATCTGATTGCAGGTTGCAGGTGGGTGTCAAGTGTTGGAAACAGCCAGCACCCGCTAAGTATGGAGCAGGCTCAGCTTTTGAACCCATTCCATATACTACCCAGTTTATATTAAATTTGGGTGGTCTTTAACGGGTTAACGTATATGTGCATGAGAAGTAGCATTATATCTGAACATCATATGATTTGTATTATGCATTTTTCACCAGCACCCCCCCCCCCCTTCAGCATGCTCCATGTCTAATTCCCAGTTTTTCATGAGCTAGCAAGTGGAGACTAGCTGCTATGATGTCTCGCATGCACTGCATACAGAGGAGATCCTGCTCTCCTGTTCTCCTATCACTATTTCTCATATACAAGTTAGCAGCAGCATGGAATACGTAATAGAGAAGTGCTGAGCAGTGTAGATGTGATTAAATTAGCTATGAGAAGTAAAACACTAATTGCTGTAGCAGTGTCTGTGTATCTCTTAATTTTCTTGATTGAGCTTCTCCTCCTTATGTCTCTTCGTTTGTAAGGCATGGTGGTATCAGGAGGGGGGGCTAGTCTGAGGGCATTTTAAGGTAAATCCAGTTAATTTTCAACAAAAAAGTAGAATGTGACAGTGACATCTTTCTAAGACAGTGCAGAGAGTATTGTAGGTGAGTGTGAAGCAGTCTGTGTGCTGGGCTACGGCACTAGTCCTGAGTGCAAATTGGTGCATGAGGAAGCTGCTAAAGAGTGTCCAGGGGATTCGGCTGTGCAAATGCAGAAGACATAGTGTTGTTGAATCCTGACATGAATGCACAATCTACCATCAGAACTTAAGAAAAAAAATTGTGTTTCAGTATCTAGTTTTATTTATTAAAAAAAAAAAAAGAATGGTGCCTATAGCTTCCATAACAGAGCTACTTGCCGACATGAGAAAGAGAGATATTATTCCCCCATGAAAGAGCTAGCCAGTGTCTCCAGTATAGTACCCATGTTATAAAGCCAACCTGAAATGGTGGTGCTGTGGCAGATGCAAATTCAGGATCTGATGCAGTAGTAGGAGTTACAAAAGAAAACAATATTTATTTGCTAACAAAGGGTGGATCCACACAAGTGTGTGCATATGCATACATATGTGCGCACCCATGTACATGAAAAAACATGCGTGTATGAAGGTCCGTGCATTGCCTTCAATGGTCTGCCGACACCCCTGAAGTGATTTTCAGGGAAGGGCTTTAAATATAAGCTCTTGACTGAAAATAATCCCTTTTAGTGTAAAAAATAAAATAAAATAAAAAATATATATATATACACATCATATATATATATATATATTTACCTGCCCACTGCTGCAGTGTCCCCCGCAGGAATGAAGAACACATTTGCCACATGCGGCAGACTTTTTCTTCATCCCCGTGAAGAATAAAAAAATTCTCTGCTGCACCTGTCACAGATGTGACAGAGGCAGCAAAGGAGTTCTTCATCCCCGCAGAGAATAAAGAATTCCCTAGAAGATCCAGCTGCCAGCACCCCTTAATTGTTTTTTTAGGGAAGGGATTTAAATATAAACCCTTCCCTGAAAAACAAGCCAAACTGGTGTAAAAAATAAAAAAAAAGTCATACTCACCTTTCTTCAGCTGCCAGGGCTCAGACGCATCCTGTCCCCGGCTCTGCAGTGAAGTTCTTTTAGCAGCCGGGAAATTAAAATTCCTGCCTGTTGAAAGAGCTGCTTCTGATTGGCTGAGGCACTCAGCCAACCACAGGCAGCTCTTGCCTGTCATTCACTGAATGGCTGAGAGCTGCTTGTGATTGGCTGAGCGCCTGTCAGTGTATTATTAGCCCTTCCTATAGCAGGCCTGGGAAAGCATCATCCCTAGCGGTATGCACACCTAGCAGTTTTTCTGAGGCTGACCTCACTTACAACTCATTGATAAGAAACTGCTCAGTGTCCTTTTTTGTTCTTGGACTGTTGCTCTACTGCACAGTCCTGCACTCTCTTTGTCACCCAGATAGCATTGGTGCTCACATCCTGAGCATTTGTCTACTGGCATTGGTGCTCACATCCTAAGCATCATGATGCCAGGAGTTCAGGAATGTGATGCTGCAGCCTCTCATTGGCTGCAGTGGTCACCTGAGTTCCTGTGATGTCATTGATCACAACAAGCACCGGGACCACAACAGGGTTGCAGTGCTAGATCGCGGTGGCTGCGTAGGGGGAAGTATGTTTCAGTGTATTATTTTAACCCCATTGCCTGTAATGAAAAAAAAATCACTGTAGTAACATGAAAACGAATAAAGTTATGTTAAAATGGAGCACGTCATTGTTTTTTGGGTGACATTTTCTGCCAATTTAATATATCACATGCCTGCCTTCCCACTGCAAAAATTAGAGTTTAATCCAAGAGGGCGGCAGTCAAAATATCCGTCATGCTGGTGTGACATGGCCTAAGAGGTTTCCCCTTGTATGCAAAATTGGCTCACCATCTGCCAAATCATTTCCATTCTATGTAGGTTTTTCAACACTTTTGAAATACCCTGTCGCAAAATGCGAGCTGTGAAAACTATTTGGTCTAAACTGAGTTTCAGCGTTTGAACAGATTGCGTTCGCTGACAGTAAACCTTGATATGGATAATGTAGTGAAATGGAGCAAAAAATATAGTAGCGTTTTTACATAAGAGGAAACCCCCTAAGGGCTCCTGCACACGAGCGTGACTTTTTAGCGCTCGTGAGAGCGTGACATGATTGCGCTCTGAGAGGAGCACTATCACGTGTACTCACGAGCGTTTCCGCACAGCTTACCTAACTTTTTTGTGCTGCTGGGCTTGTTCACATCCGTTTTGAACCGGCTCATCAGCCTAGTTAGTCCCCGGTGTTAGCAATTAACACAGTTAAATCGCGCAGTTAAGAGTGCGATTTTGTGTGGATGAGGTCAGCATTTGCGCACCCCCATAGACTCCTATTGAACCTCGGGTGCAGAAATGCACAGAAACGTAGAGCAGAACTTCAGGTGTGCTCTAAAAATGCACCTCCTCAGGGAGGCATACTGCATTCCCTAAACAAACCCCTCTGTACTCCGCCTGATAACATGCTCCCTGACCTACTGACTGCAATCCCTGCCAGCCATCATAAACCGTCCCCCTGCAGTCATACCGATTCTGCCGTCACACGGCCAAATATCTGACCATTGTCTATGTGTATAGCATCCCTCACTCTCCACCTCGCCATACCGCGCACATCTCCAGCCCCTTTACCTTCTGTATCACCCCATTACTTGTAGTATGTAAGCTCTGTGGAGCAGGACCCTCACCCCTATTGTTTCCATCAACTCATTACTATGTAACCGTGGTTCTGTAATTTTAGTATTTTCTGTCTTTCTGTATTCCCCTTGTCTATGTAAGCGCTGCGGAATATGTTGGCGCTATACAAAAAAAGATTATTATTATTATATTGTTTTTCCCCCAACGGAAATCAATGGGTTCTATTGTCTGCGTTTTTGCACGAAACGGCGTGCAAAATCGCCCATGTGAAGGAGCCCTTAAATTATTTTCATGTGTGTTAAGTGCTCCTCATGATCTAGCGATGGGATTTTCAGATTGAACACACACGTACACCTTTTTTTTTTAACACCGGCATCATTTCAGAATATTTTTTGATCTTTATCAGAATCTTCTTATAGGAAAATCTAAAGCGGAAAGATAAATATCCTATCCTGCACCTGTTCTGTAAACAAGCGCATAAGAACATCCCATAGACTAATTATTATTTGTTCTTGTTATGAAAACAACAAAGTAATGAAAACCATTCTGATGGAAAGGCAGAGCCTGAAGGGGAGGAGAGAAAATGTTGGACCGTGTCCTAAACTGACCTCAGCAGAGCTGTAATAAGAGATTCTGGTAAACGTAAAATGAAAAATCCCAAAGGAGCCCGAGAGTAAGAGAGGGAAAGAAAAGGAGGAAAGACAAGCAGATAGATCTCGCGGAGTATAATATCCTGTGAAATTGAAAGCAGCCGCTATTATCACTTTAGAGTAGAAAGAAAACTTGAACGTGACGTAACATAATGCTTTTTATCAATCAGCTCTGCTGTGCAAATAGATCCGACATTTTAAATGAGCGCATTCTATTTCAGCGGGACGGAAATGGCTATTATAGAAGTAAAACATTGTATTTTATTCCCACAACTAAATTATAGTCGGTATCGTATGTAATTGTTTACAAATATGAAGTACAAGAGACTCAACGCAAAATAAGGGTGGCTTTACACGAGCGTGTGTTTGTGCGTACATATGTGTGCATCCCTGTATGTGCAAAAACATGCGTGTATGCAGGTGAGCGTTACTTTCAATAAAGCCGCGGCTGCTTCAGGCGGCTCCATTGGAGTCAATGGTCTGCCAGCACCTCGTAATTGTTTTTCAGGGAAGGGCTTTAAATATAAGCCCTTCCCTGAAAATCAAAGCAAACTAGTGTAAAAAAATATAAAAAAATACATACTCACCTTCCTTCAGCTGCCGGGGCTCAGCCGTGTCCTCAATGCGCTGTTCACAGCTCTGCAATGCAGTTCTTTGAGCAGGCGGGGAATTAAAATCCCCGCCTGCTGAAAGAGCTGCTTCTGATTGGCTGAGGCACTCGCTGAATGACACGGACATGTGAACACACCATAGGGAATGTATTGGTTATAATAGACGCGTGTTTTTGTGCGCACGTATGTGAAGCAACCCTAAAGGGGTTTTAGAGATTTAACAAATTGTCTCCCGATATCCTACAGTCAAATCAAATCAAGCGTAGGTAGGGAGAATATATACAGCAGAGCTGTATGAAGGCAATCAGACAGACAACCCATTGGGTCACGTAGATCAAGTAGAAGAACTGGGCATTCTGGAGGAAGAAGTCACATGGGCCCTGAAACAACTACCAAGCAGAAAAATTCCGGGCATTGATCACATGCCAGCCAAACTGCTTAAACCAGTGTCAGTCAAGATCCTATGTCAGAAGATCTCGAGCTCCAAATCATGGCCCAAAGACTGGACAAGATCTGTCTTTATCACAGTTCCAAAAAAAGGTAATGCTCAAGAGTGTTCAATTTACCGCCCCATCGCCCTCATACCTCACGCCACAAAATTCTTTTAAAGATCATACAAAAGCGCATTGTAAAAAATTGTTGAACAGAAACTTAAGGACATTCAAGCTGGCTTCTGCAAAGGTTGTGGCACCAGAGACCAAATCGCGAACCTGCACTGGTTCATGGAGAAGACCTCAAAATATCAAAAGGACGTGTACATGTGTTTCATCGACCACACCAAGGCATTAAATTTTGTTGAACATGATAAGCTTTGGAAGGGTCTGAAGCAAATGGGCGTCCCAGAACATAATGAACAGCTTATAAGGTCGCTTTACAACAACCAAGAAGCAACAGTGAGGACAGCTTATGGAAACACGGATTGGTTCAGAATCGAGAAAAACGTATGGCAAAGCTGCATTCTATTACCAATCCTTTTCAATCTGAGTGCAGAAATGATCATGAGGCGATGCAACTTGGACGAATCAGAAATCGGAGTCAAAATCGGTGGCAGAAATGTCAACAACCTCCGATATGCAGATGACACCACCTGCTTGTGGAAAGTGAAAGGGACCTGGAACACCTTATATGACGAGTGCAAAAGGAAAGCGAACACATTGGACTGTACCTCAACAGCAAGAAAATGAAAATCATGACCACAGTAGGCAACGGTACAATGAAGATAAAAATTAACAATCAGGAAGTCAAGTCGGTCCAAGATTTCATCTTCCTTGGATCCAAAATCGATTGCAACGGACAATCTGGACCCAAGATCAAGAGACGGATTACACTTTGTAGGATTGCAATGCAAGGAATGGAAAAGATCTGGAAAAGCAAGGATATGAGCATTGCAACAAAAACCAGACTGGTCAATGCAAACGTCTGTCCCATAACGACGTACGGTTGCCAAAGTTGGACACTCAGGAAAATGAACAGAAGGAAAATTGATGCATTTGAACTATGGTGCTGGAGGAGAATGCTGCGGATACCTTAGACTGCCATGAAAACGAACAAGGTAGTGTTAGATCGCGTCAAACCGAAAATATCACTAGAGGGCAAAATCATCAAACAGCGGCTCTTTTTTTGGACACGTGATGCACGCTAACCCACTGGAAACAGAACTGATGCTTGGCAATGTCAGTGGAAAGAGAAGATCAGGACAACAAAGAACAAGATGGCTAGATATAACATGTCAATCGCCGAACTGAAAGAAGCAGTGAAAGACAGGAATGCGTGGAGAACATTGATCCATAAAGTGACCAAAGGTCGGATGCGACTGAACGGATAATCATTGCATCATCCTACAGTACCAAACTAAGGGACCTTTTACATATGGTTTAATTTATCACTAAATCGTGCAAAACTTAGAAACTCATAATAATAACCCTATATATATGTAATTATTAGAGTAGAGGAGGTGGTCCTTTGCTCAAGACCCTCCTGTTTGAGAGTAAAGGAAGGGGTCCTTTGTTCAGAACCCTCCTGTTTGTGCTAGGATTAAGAAATGATTTTGTAAGAGACCCTTCCACTGTGGTGGAACCAGTGTGTCCATGCATTACACCCTGCTTCCCCTGCAAGGTGATGAAGGGTAATTAAACTGTATATCAAGTCATGTCTTTCCCAATAATAACAAGATAGAGGATAACCTGTTGATTGTTGGGGGTCTCACCGTTCAGTGAGGAGGAGACAGAATGGAACGTCACTCCATTAACTTTCACTCGGACTGCTGAGATACCTAAATGGCAAGTGCTCGAATATTTCCATTAGCCTCACTGAAATTAATGGAGTACCAACTGCACATGCTCGACCAGCACTCCATTCATTCTGATGTCACTGTGGGAGGGTAGAAGCAACTTAAAAACTCCAAATCTATATGTGCTGAGTGAATATCTTTATCTTGAGTAATTTTCTGCTAATAATCAACTAAATTTTAGGATATGGCTCCTGTGTCACTTCAGATTAACCTGGGCATAGTTATAGGTAGAGCTGAGCGAACGTACTCTTCCGAGCTTGATGCTTGTTCGAGTATTAGCATACTCGATGGTGCTCGATACTCGAGTGAGCATCACGCCGCGTTTGACCCCGCCCCAGTTTTGACCCCTCCCCGCTGTGACGTGTCAGCGCTCATCTCTAGTTATAGGGGGTGTAAAGGCATCAGATGTTCCAAGGCCCTGGTGTCTGACGGTGCCAAGACTTTTCCAACACAGGGGAAAACTCTATTAAAGTTGGCACATAGTATTTTGGGGCCCTGTTATAGAGTTTGCATTGGGGACCAATGCCTTTTTTTTTTTTACAAACAAACCTTTTTATAATGTTTTTATGTTTAGTTTTAAAGGCTGTAGTGATTGTTGCATTCGAGAGCTATACTCTTCAGTATCGGGTGGTCCTATTCAGTCAGTTTATGTTGCTGGCCACTTTGCAGCTGGACTGTTGTTGCTTCTAAGTTTTTCTTCTTTATAGAATATGATAAATGGGATCATTAAAATGGAGGCATCCTGTGACAATCCGCTTCACTTCTATTGAGAGTACATGGGTGTGCAGCTGTTTGCTTTATTTTATGCAGCTGTTGGCTGTAACGGCTGAACGCATTTGTTAGTCGGGGTGCCAACAAATTTTTGGACAAGTAATATGGCTGCTGTCTTCCTGGGGTATCTTCCTATATTTTAGTGAATATTCCGAGTACAGAAGGTTGTGAACATAACTGAATTAGTAGTGGAACATAATCCGTAGTTTGAACTGCTGTTATGAAAGTTGTAAAATGAACTGCATATACTCACAGTACATAATAAGTCTTTTCCCTATTTTACGATGCTTGATCTAGTCCCTTGAATGTAGTTGCATCGGCATGTCACATTATATTATATTTATGTTTTGTAGAGATCTGAAACATGGAAGTGTCTACAAGTACCAGATTGTGACCGTCACTGCCAATGGAGAGAGCGAGCCATCCCCAGAACTGGTTTATCATCATGGCAATGGATACTGCGGGGATGGAATAATCCAAAAGTAAGAGGCCCTTAAAGGATGGGACATGTTTCAGAGGTAGCCATTTATCTTGTCTGATAGTCCATGGATTAAGGTCCTCTTTGGACAGGGATGTTTATTCCAAACCCGAATAACTGACCAAAATCATAATTCCTCAATTTTTGTAGGTAATGACATGTCTAAATTATAGGCTTAAAGGAGTTGTACCACAATAAAGATTTATCACCTATCCATAGACTAGGTGATAAAAGTCTAATCCATAGAGGTCTCACGATTGAGACCCATGCCAATCTTGGGAACAAAGGTCCCGTATCCCCCTCTTCCTGTCACTTTAGACTCGCTGCACATATCTGCTATGACACCATATTGAATGGAGCGGCAGTTACAGATGCGCAGTGCTACTCCATTTGATTCAGTGGGCTGACAGAAATAGCTGAGCACAAGAGATAGGCTTTCTCCGACTGTCCAATTGAAAGTGAATGGAGTGCCGCAGTGCATGCCCTACAGCCACTGCATTCAATCTCCTCCTGCTGGGGGTACAGTGAGCCCGCAGAGAGGAGGAGAGGGGTACATGGGTCCCCTGTTTTCAGGATTAACAATGTTTAAGCAGTGAGACCCCCACCAATCAGAGTTTTGTAATCTATCCTATGGATAGGTGATAAAAGTGCGGTACAATGTTTTTAAAGATTACGTCAATTCAGGTGTCTGTGAACTGGGACCCCCGGAAGAGATATCTGGACAACCTGTTTTCCAAATGAGGACTAGCAATCAGGAGATCATTATTGGACCAGGAGCTGAAACCTCCCAAGATAACAGCTTATCATGAAGAGTTTCAGTAGTCATAATAAAGGCCCATTTGCTTGTAACGATTATTGCTCCAAGTCCATTCAAATGACCTAAAATGAGTGATAATCGTTACGTGTAAACGTGGCCATCATGCACTTTTCATCTGAACGATGATTTTAAGGGGAAATTCAAATTTATCATTCAGCCGCAGGGAGCTAAAGTATCTCTCAATAGACCACATGCTGTGTTCTCTGCGGGAGTTGGTAGATTACATTGCATTCTGCCGGCAGGCCCGACGAGAGCAATGCAGCTGTTTGCGCAGCAGAGCATGTGATTACTCACATGCTGGGCTCTGCAAACAGCTCCTGGGGGCCCATTTACATGCAAATGAAGATGATAAAGTGTTAATGGACATTATTGGACCAGGAGCTGAAACCTCCCAAGATAACAGCTTATCATGAAGAGTTTCAGTAATCAGATTAAAGGCCCATTTGCGTGTAACGATTATTGCTCAAAGTCCATTCAAATGACCTAAAATGAGCAATAATCGTTACGTGTAAACGTGGCCATCATACACTTTTCATCTGAACGATGATTTTAAGGGGAAATTCAAATTTATCATTCAGCCACAGGGAGCTAAAGTATCTCCCAATAGACCACATGCTGTGTTCTCTGCGGGAGTTGGGAGATTACATTGTATTCTGCCGGCAGGCCCGATGAGAACAGTGTAGCTGTTTGCACAGCAGAGAGTGTGATTACTCACATGCTGGGCTCTGCAAACAGCTCATGGAGGCCCATTTACATGCAAATGAAGATGATAAAGTGGTAATGGACATTAGTGTCCATTAACACTTTATGCAAAAAGATCGCTAAAACTTTCAACTTTTTAACCGTTTAAAAGATTATCTTTGCATGTAAATGGGCCTTAACAGTATACTTGTAGAGGCCACTGTAGGAGAAATGTGATGTTATATGGCACCCAATGAAAAAAATGGGTGAACATGTAATGCATAGTTGAGCTTAGTCCTGCAAAATGTGGCTCTCCGTTCAGATTTATAGAAGGGGTCATGAATGAAGTATCCCATCCACGACATCTATGTACCATAACAAGACAAATGGTTGGAAATTTCCCTATTGGACTATCCCTCAGTACATTGTAAACCACTAGACTTCTTTGCCTATGTAGACAGTGCTTATCCAGTGCATTGACAATGAATGGCTCCTTTTTTGATTCTTTAAGACATTGCATTAAGATGGTATATCCTGAATGAAGAGAAGCACATTGCACTTCTATGAAATAATGATTTACATTAAGAATGTCACCGAAGTTTGAGAGACTCAAGAGAATTTATGAAGTATGAAAAATTAATGTTACAAGGAAAAAGATTGCTGGAGTTAGACGATAGACTTAGTTTACTGAACAAATAATGCCAAATCAAATCATTGCATAGGCAGTAAATATATTAATGTACCATGCAGAAGAAAAAGCCAAATAATACTTTACAGAATGGACGGAATATTGTCTCAGCAAAATAGAATGTGCAGAATTGCTGGTATTGATGCTAACAGATGATGATACACTATATTCATCCAGCTGCTGGGCTTTTCATAACTTAGTTGATTGTAAACTACATTTCCATTTCCTTTAAATGGCAGTACTCTCATACGATCTCCATTTAGATGACATTGGTTATCCTAACCAGAGTATACCTTTTTATCTATAATAACTAGCATAAAGGGATCACAGTATGCTGCCTGATTGCCAAGATAGCAGAACTTCTAAATATTTATACTCACGAAGCACTGTCACAGTACCATCCAATCATTCTGTATTGGCTAGTAAGACAATATAAAGCAATGATAGCAACAGGTCAAACAAGTAGTCAAACCTCTATATTCGTTGTCTTCTCCTTTTGCCGGTTTCCAGTTTCGCCGGCAGCCACTGGCCCACTTGAGCTCACAAGCGATGTCTCCATCTCTCTTGTGGCCCTCCATGCGCTCCGGCAGGCTTCCGTGTCGGCTTCAGTGCTGAAACACCATTCTCTTCCTAGTAATGTGGGTTGAGTAACCCGCCTCCAGGAAGAGAATGCTGTGATTGGCTCAGGAGCACCATGGCTTAGCCAATTACAGCCAACGCTTGATGAACCAATCACAGCCATTCAATTATGTCATTCATTGAATGGCTGTGATTGGCTCATCAAGCACCAGCTGTGATTGGCTCAGGCCGTGGTCCTGAGCCAATCACAGCATTCTCATCCTGGAGGCGGGGTATTTAATCAATGTCAGGAAGAGAATGGTGTTTCAGTGCTGAAGCAGACCCGGAAGCCTGCTGGAGCACCTGGAGGGCAGTTTTTGTTTCATGTAGTGTAGCCAGGGCTCCAAAAATTGGAATGTCTCAAACAAATTCATTGGATTTACCTTGATTCCTATGGAAATAATTGCCTCTAGTTTTATTGGATTCAAATTTGGTCAATTGCTTTCAGATGCATTACCAGCAAAACTAGAGGTCTGACTGTGTATGCGCAAATAAATGGCAGAAGGGAAAAATAATAATGATAGAGTTTAAAGGGCCACTCCGGTGATTTTTTTCTTTTTTCATTCATTATGTAGCTATCCCCCCCAGTGAGCAAGCATTACCTTGGTTAGTTATTTCTTTCTATCTGAAACTCCTGGCTTCTTTTTTCTCAGATGGTCATGTGATCTCAATTCTGACCACTTCAGATCTTCTTGGGGTTATGTGTTCAGTTTCCAGTCAGTTTCTTAGTCTGTGTGATGTTATTACATGGACCCTTCCAGAGAAACTGCTTAGGACACACTGCTATCACAGTTACTGATGATGATCACGCAGCTCTTGTCACACAGTTATATTAGAGGAGATCACAGCTCATCCTCCTGACTTATGGTCTGAAGTTCTATAGGTCAATATAGGAGGTAATCATAATTAAACTGCACCCCTAGCAGGTAGAAATGGTGTAGCTAGCTAATGCTGAGCTGATGCATAATGGAATAGATTTGAAAGTGAAACCAAAATCTTTCACCATCAAGATGGTGCCTGATAAGCATCAGACAGGAGACTGCACTGCATGGTAGTGGCTGCAGTATACAGAGGAGACCTTCAGAGTGTGACAGACAATCAGATGAGGGGTGCAGGGATGAAAATGTGTTTTTGCCAAGTGATTTTTTAATAAGAAAATCATTACGGCATATAATTAGACCTGCTTTAAAAATTTAAGTTGAATTTTGAATGGTTACTATAGGATGCAATCAAAATTTTTGTTGGCGATAGTGTCCATACCAGAGACATAATATTCTTTCAGAGTTTCAGTACTTCTTAGTTGTTAATACAGTGCAGTTTTCATCTTGATTTTGTAGACATTTTTTTAGCCAAAAGCAGAAATAAATCCAATCGCGGTTGTCGGCTAAAAAAGTGTTTCGGTTGTGTTTTTTTAACTTGTGTATTCTTTAGATATAATCTATCTATCTCCTATCTATCTATCTATCTATCTATCTATCTATCTATCTATCTATCTATCTATCTAATATCAATCTAGCTATCTAACTCCTATCTATCCATCTATCTATCTATCTATTTATTTATCTCCTATCTATCTATCTAATATTTATCTATCTATCTAACTTACTCTTATCTATCTCCTATCTATCTATCTATCTATCTATCTATCTATCTATCTATCTCATATCTATCTATCTATCTATCTATCTATCTATCTATCTATCTATCTATCTATCTCATATCTATCTATCTATCTATCTATCTATCTATCTATCTATCTATCTATCTATCTATCTCATATCTATCTATCTCATAGCTATCTATCTATCTATCTCCTATCTATCTATCTCCTATCTATCTATCTCATAGCTATCTATCTATCTATCTATCTATCTCCTATCTATCTATCTCATAGCTATCTATCTATTTCATATTTACATATCTATCTATCGACATTTGCAATATCTATCTATCTATCCCATATCTATCTATCTCATATCTATCTATCTCATATTTATCTATCTCCTATCTATCTATCTGTCTATCTATCTCTATCTATCTATCTATCTATCTATCTATCTATCTATCTCCTATCTATCTATCTTTCTATCTCATATACATCTATCTCCTATCTATCTATCTGTTTATCTATCTCTATCTATCTATCTCCTATCTATCTATCTATCTATCTCACATCTATCTATCTATCTATCTATCTATCTATCTATCTCCTATCTATCTATTTCATATCTATCTATCTATCTATCTATCTATCTATCTATCTCATATCTATCTAGCTATCTATCTTCTATCCTCTTTGTCTTCCAATGTATACGTGAAACACTTACATACTGATCAAGCAGACATACATGAACATAATTGAGCTTTAGTGGTCCAAAACATACTTTCAGTTAATAGAATTGTGTACGTTGTGTAACAACATTAGTTTTTATATCATCTGTTTCTTTCAGAGATCTAGGTGAAGAATGTGATGATATGAATAAGATAAATGGTGATGGCTGCTCTCTCTTTTGTCGTGAGGAGGCATCTTTCCATTGTTTGGGTAAGTAACAATAATGCGGTCCTTATATGTCATATGAAGTCATGATTAGTGATGAGTGATTAGTGGAATAATCGGTTCATGTTGGTATTGGGCTAAATTCACCAAAAGCATTGTGAATCAGGATAGCCGATTCCGACTCCCGCTGCTGTAAAAAAAAAAATCGGTTTCACTAGTTTGCCCTCCAGAAGGTCCCCAATGCAGCCAAAACCCCTCAAATCGCATTGGGATACAGCCATGTATTCCGGGGAACACTATGCTCCTCCCAAAAATTAATCAAAATAGTGTACAGTGGTATAGTGGTTAATCGTAGCAGAGTATATACTTCTGCTGCTACAATTATGAATTGTTGTGGATTTTGACAACCCAGCTGAACTCAATGGAGAAAATCCACAAATTTGCAACCATTTCACAGCCTAAATTACAATCTGCAGATTTTAAATCCACAGCACTCAATTTCTGCAGCATGTGGATGAAATTTCTTGAAATTGTATCCTCTTTACTGATACTGTAAAATGCGGCAGATTTTCCACAGCACATACGCTCGTCTGAAGCCTCCCTTAAACTGTAACACATTGCCGATCTTCAAATGCGAATCCACAATGAAAATGACCAGCATATAGACTACATGTAGACATACCCTAAGTTACTGGCTGGATGGATGAGAGGCATGTGATGTGGGTCAAGAGAGGTACAGTGTCTCCTTGAGGAGACCACCAAGGATGCATAAAGAGACTTGGTCTCCACAAGGAGAAACTGTACCCCTCCCGAACCCACATCATGGACCTCTCCCCCAGCCAGCCAGAAATCTACTATACACTGACGAAGGGCAAAAAAACCCAAACTGCCTGTCTGTACAAGGTTATCTTTTCCTTATTGAGAAGACTCTGGCTTTGGCTTATATTCCCAGTCATGTTAAGGTCGAACATAGGGAAGCTGCCTTCCAATAGGTGGCACTGTAGAAGCATTGTACCATCTCTCACTTGCATTCCAGAAGAGCATTGCATGGCCTAGAAGTCTCCTCATGCCCCCTTGGCAGCCTCCACAAGGCGAAACGTTATCAAAGCACGTAATTGTGTACAACTGGAAGCCGTCTGTTGACAGAATGAGTGATTGAGTTGCCCTCATTGCTTTCATGAAGGAGGACAAATACAAGGAGGAGTAATACACTGGTGGTCCTTTTAATTGTGGGAAATCCTTTGGAAAAAAGACAAGAGGGGCCATAAATTCCTCATACTTACACTGGGCATAGTTTTCCAGTGATGCAACTGCTGAAGTCTAAATGGCAAGGTGAATTAGCAAAATAATAGGTTCATGAATTCTAGTTTAAAAAAAACTATTTTTAGATTCTTTCATTGATCTTTTTTTTTTGTAGTTCTCCAGGATAAATCCCACACTGCTCTTTAATGGTTCTTAGTGCAACTTCAAACAATATCTTAAATTCCTGATACTCATAAGAGAAGAATTACAATGCAGGGTCGAAAAAATATGGGAGATGAACTGATATTTTCTGATTGAACTAATGGGCTTTATCAGAACTAAAAGACCCAACTACACAGTAGAGGGGTGGATGGAGCTCATGTGATCATCTCATCCCTATGAGCGCATATAAGAAGATAATCCTGCCATGTGATCTAAAGATCAAGAGGCAGAATTGTCTCATGTTTGCTTAGCTGAAGATTTGAGTTTTGGTCCAGGAACCTAGAACAAAAACAGTATAAATAGACACATTCATCCAGGCCTCACACCTCTACTTGTACCTCCCAAGTGTCCCTCATTAGGACGGATAGTCCCTAATTTTGAAACAAGTCCATCTTGTCCCCTTAAATGTCCCTCTTTATGACCTTGGAAATAGATTTGCATTAATAATTCTACTATACTGCTATATAAATTATCTATATAGTTTCCAAGGCCCAATGTCCATAGGCAGAATTGAATTACGTAATTCGCAGTTTTAGCCGTCCATAGAGAAGCATGGGCGTCCGCAGCTGAATTAAAGCATTAAAAAATGCTAACGTCTGGACTTTTCTTCCTGTCTTATTTGGAGATTTGCTATTGAACCTCCCTGGTTTCAACATGTATTCTTTGTTTTCATGCTTTTGTTCAAATTTGATGAAATAGTCACTTTCGTAAGGCCAACGTGCCTGTTTCCTTTCCTAGATACTGGCAATGATGATGGACTAGAGGGCTCATTACAAGTAGCCAATTTTCTCACATTTCTTGATTTAAATATACATTTTTTTCAATGGGAAAGGGAGATAAAACAGGATACATATCTCAACAAGTTCATATTTTTCAGCAGTTTTCACTACCTTTTCCTTTCAGTAATTACTGTATGGACTGCATTACTATTTCTGTCGTCTTTCCACACATTATGCAGTTGAGTTTTCCATCACTTATAACATTATTATGTATTACTTTCCATAGTTGCTTTATGTCTCCAATGTCCTGTTTACAGCATTTTGGACAAATAGGTGCGCCCGTATATCACATGATGTACATAATATTAGAAAAAAATAGGGAAGTGTTGTATTGAGCTAAAATATATTTCAATGGTCAATTTCATAGAGGCATGACATAGACACATTTTAGGGGTTCCATTAAGGCTGCAAAACCTAAACTCCCTTCAGATCTACTGAACTAAACTTAGATCAACATAGAAAACTACTGTAGTTTGGTTTAGCAAGCAGACGGTTTGGTGTTGTGGTAGGCAAACCTGAAACACTTATATATTTACCATTAAAGGGGACATTTTGTCAGAAAATGACCAATAGTTTATATGAAGTTTTATATTAAGAATGTCTTTTTTTAACTTTCCAAATCAGTATATGAATGAAAAGAAAAATCCTGAAACCCTGCAGTTTTCACTCTCGCAACTAACCCCATAATAGACTGACACATGCTGTTCCATGGAGATCTGTTTTGAGCAGTCATCTCATTATCGTTAGGTAGAATAATAATGAAAAGTGACAACTGTGATATCTTTACGAAATGTAGGCACTCAGGAGTGAAATTTAACAGCAACTTCTTTTATTAATACTACTACATTCAGATATCTATACTTGCATCTCCCAGCTCACAGCAAGTCCTTCTTACTTCTTGTTTCCTTTTGCTCGGCTCTTCTCTTAAAGAGAGAGATATACAACCTGTATATTACACCCCATTTTTAACAAAATAACACTAGTTAAAGCTAGACAAAAATAGCAAAAAACACATTGTCGTGATACGCTGTCAACGTGGCCTACCCGTCACTGGAGCCATGGTCGGGTGCTGCCGGTCCACTTACCCTGTACATGGACCTTTGTCTACTTCATGCTCTGCTTCCACTGCCAGTTTCTCGGTCTCTGCCCGAAGGGCTTGTGTGCACACCTGGCTTCTTTCTTAAAGGGTCAGTGCATAGTCCATAAACATGTCCCCCTCAAATCTAATCCCTGCAATTGTTATATTAGGCACCTACGCGCTCGGGTGGATGCCTAATCAATTGGTTCCTATCCATTGTGATAATGCACCAGTTAGTCTTGTCCTCTGGTTCTGACCTCTGACTGTTTTTCTTACTATTCTCACTTCTGTGCTCCTGACCTCGGCTACGTTATTGGACTTCGGTTTTTGCCAGCGGTCTGACCTGATCTTTGCTTGCATATCATTATTGAATTTGTGTTGCCAGCCCTGACCACTGCTAGTTACATGGTCAAGACTCTGTTCTCCCCATCAGGTACTGTGCTTTGGCTCTGTACAGTGACAACAGCCACACAACAGAGACAGTGAAAGACTAGATCCTGCTTGGAGGAGTCAAGGGGGAAAACCGGGGTTTGCCAATTGCTGCCTCCATTGATAGCCCAAAGTCAAATTGATGTGTGGCAAGACGAATCCACTTTCACCGGACTAATGCAAGCATCACTTGACAGTCATCAATAGCCTGATAATCTTCAACCAGGATCCAAAGAACCACAGTTATGCCTCCTCAAATAGTCTTCATGGGGATCTTATTTCTTTCATAGGATAGTGTTTCAAATGGCTGTGAACACAATTTTCTGAATTATCTCAAATAGTAGTGAGTTCCGGGTGAAAATTTCTGTTCTCAGTAATGGCCCCATCATTTTGAGAGGGTTTACCAACATTTTCATCTGAAATGTCACATGTGAGGTATTCCTAGTTATATAGTGTCCATCTCGCTTAGCTGTAACCACATTTCCTTTCTTGGCTGATAGTATTCTGCTGCGTCAACCACTGAGGATGTACTATTTTGCCTTTGACAAATCATAACTTTATCAACCCTCTGCATGGAAGAAGACTGAGCATATCATTTCTTGTCTGCATACTATTTCATTTTTTTCCTTATTCTTGGAGTCTGTTGATCTTACCGTGAACTTAGTTGGCAGTGAATGGGTAAACACATGAGGAATACATATGCAAATGCACATTCATTTGGATGAATCTAAAATACTTAGAAAATCGAACAAATATGTGTGCATTAAATGGAGGTTAGAAATGAGCGAGTATACTCGCTAAAGCACATTACTTGAGCGAGTAGTGCCTTAGCCGAGTATCTCCCCGCTCGTCTCTAAAGATTCGGGAGGCGGAGAGCGGTGGGAGAGAGCAGGGAGGAACGGAGGGGAGATCTCTCTTCCCCCCCCCCCCCCCCCCCCCCCCGTAACTCACCTGTCACCCGCCGGCCCCCGGATCTTTAGAGACGAGCGGGGAGATACTCGGCTAAGGCACTACTCGCTCGAGTAATGTGCTTTAGCGAGTATACTCACTCATCTCTAATGGAGGTCCCTTATCCAATTTTCTGTTTTGACTATTCGTGGAATACCATATGCTGAGAAAATGTTGTCCAGCTCTATGACATTGGAAGTTGATGTTGAAGATATGATTGCAGTTCTAGGGTATCTTGAATATTCATTAATTGTCACCAGACTGTATTACCCATTAGGCAGTTGACCGTACATATCAACCACTACTTCTTCCCAAACAACTGTAGGTAGAGAGAGCATTTACAAGGACTCAGGCTTTGATGAAGGTGTAAGTAGCTAATGTGTGGAGTAGTGTTTTATTATATCTTCTACCAACTGATCCATGTTTGATCTTCCTGAGCAAAGCCCTAGAAACAACTAACTTGGTGCATTCGAGAATGAGGTGCTACTCAATGATTGACACTTCTCTAACGCTTGATAATGAGTTTAGCTCCTTGAGATTTATTTGAAGATTTGAAAATTTCTGGATGTGTACTAAAGCACAAAGTGTCTTATCATGTGTTGTTGTTGTCGTAACCTGATCAGTTGAAAGTACCTTTGGTACTGCTTGGACTGTAATAAAGTTGATAAAGTCTTCAATTAACCAATTAGTAGTTTGATCTACTTCTGGGGGATGTCTTGAAATGTTCTTACATTTTTTGGGCCTGCAAACAATTTTGTAATTGTTGAGTTGCGAAACCCACCATTCCATCCTTACTGGCATCTTAGCTCTTGGTTTTCCAAGATTGTGAGGATAGCTTGGTGATCTGTAACAATGGTGAAAGGAACTCATAGAGAAACATGAAAATGCTCACATCCCCAGACAACTACTAGGCTCTCTTCCTCATGTTAGGAGTATTTTGTTTCTGTACTTGGGTTGGGTACGTGGGTTGTTGGCTTTGTATTGTACTAGGATGGCTTCCAGTCACACTGGAGTTACATATACTGTCAATTCAGTGCGTAGAGTAAGTAAAAGTATTAAGCATTAAAGTAAGTCATTCTTGTTGTGGAATAGTATTCATTTTATCAAAAGAGATTTGGCATTCCAGAGACCACTTGAATTCACAGCCTTGTTTTGTGGGTTCTTTCAATGGTGCACTACTGTAAATGTTGAGAATAAATTGAATGTATCTAGTTTAATAGATGGAAATTTCAAGAATGCGACAAACTTCATTGACATTCTGAGGAACTGAGGCCATTTTTATAGCCTGAACCTTTTTTGGATCAAGCTGTATTCCAGTTGCAGAGACGATATGACCATGGAACTTCGAGGAAGTTTGGTTAAGTTCATATTTCTCTTTGGGTAAGGTGTGTACCTGAGATGATAAGCACTAAAGAACAAAATGTATTGTGCGATTGTGTTCAGTTTGGGTTCTTCTAAAAACTAGAATGTCATCACTGTAATTGAAAGCATTGGGAATATGTTGGGTTACTATCCTTATGGCATCTCGAAAGATTTCTGCTGCGGAACAAACCCCAAAAGTTTACCGCTTATATCTGCTCTTAATGCGTAGAAAATGTTGACAATTATCTGCACTCTGGACTCAGTTCGAGCTGATGGTAACCATTTTTAAATGGTTTCTCCATTAAAGCTATTGATGTAAATGGGAACTTTGCCTGTAATACCAAGCCTAACCACTGCAGTGGGAACAGAGCTGTCTACGTTCTGCAGAAATCAGTTCAGTGCAAAAGTGCATTATCCTAGAGAACAGTTGATCAGGAGGATTCACAGACAGCTGAACCCCTTGGATCTACTATTGATAGCCTATCCTAAGCATAGGCTATCAGTAGTTTACAACCGACATACAACGTCTTTATGTAGATGGATAATGGCATTTATTATGGGAGAGATGTGTCTTTCTCCCTGAATGGCAGCTTTTGGAAGGCGCTCATCAACACAAAGACTTACTTTGTCAGGATTTTTTGTGTTTTGGAACCGCGACAATTGGGGAAACGCATGGGGTGGGACCAGTGACAATTTCAACAATATCTTGTTCTTTTAAGAATTGGAATTCTCTTACACTTTTTTCTCAGATAATATGGAATTTGCCTATGAGCTTGAAGTAAAATGTGATTTTCTCAGCCAGAGAAACCAAGTAATCTTGTAGATATTATACCTTTTAATGGCTAACAAAAATACATGATGTTTTTGCAAGCTTTCGAACCTCCCAGGGGCCTTCCTCAGGCATAATAAAATAAAAACTGGATGAATGTTTTCATCCATACGAAGATATACTTGAAAACCCTTCTGCTTTCCAAGTCCGTTGAAGAAGGAAGAAAAATCATTGAGCATAGTTTGTATATCTTAATCAGTAGGATCAGCTATTGTATGAACGATCTGAATGAGACCCCGGTTCGTGGTGGTATGGAAGCTAATAAGGCAGGCTCCAGAGTCTTGTAATATGTCTTGTTTTCTGTATTGTATTCTTGTAACTGATTTCAGCATGACATTTTCCCACAGTAGGTAGTGGGATCTGATATCCATATGGGGAGATTTTTAGGACAGGCTGTATCTTCAATTGTTCATAGGTATCTATGATATTTAGTGATGCTCCAGTGTAAATTGTAAATGCCATGTCCCTACTGAATATGGAGATTGTGATACTTCAAAATTGTGCTGTTTTACGCATTGAGGCAAAGACAACATAGTCATTAGTCGTGGAAGACTCTGCGTCCGATACAAGGCTTTTACATTAGCTTGTTTTCATGGATATAAAGAAGATTTGGTTAGTGCTAATTTGCACACAGCTGCAAAACAGTTCTTTTTTTTCTGTAGCGCTTTACGTCTTTGGGCTGAATGAAGAAAAGACGCAATCAAGTCCCGAGCTTAATTAGCATTTTTTCATCCATTCAAACTGCCAGGTGCGACATATTTGAGAAGAAATTTGCCGCAGCCTGGAAATCTCTTGGTCGGCATAAATCCTTGAAATAACTTCTAATGCCTAAGTAGAGGCACCTGTAAGCTTTTCCCTGCATTGGACGCTGCTAAACTCCCTCCTGCTCCGTTTTTTTCTAGCTCCCATAGGAGTCTATGGAAGCCGCCTGCGTATATCGATCAAAAGATAGAGCAAGACCTATCATTTCTGGTTCACCGATTTCAGTCACATATGTGCTATTTTCCCACCGCAATGTTTTGGAAGCCAATGTTTCAGATGGTCACGATGTTCGGCCGATGTAAAAATGTGGCTATATAGCCGCTTGAAAACGATCGTGTGAATAAAGCCTAAGGCCTCGGTCAGACGGGCGTTTTTTGCAGCGATTTGCGGATCGCATAACGGATGCACATCCGCAAATCGCGTGACCGAGTCCGACAATTCGCTGAAAAATCTGCACCTAGCAGCGTTTTCAGCGAAAGGGCCCAATCAAACGAGCGCTGCCGGCTATCCTCTGCCACAGCTGTGGCACAGCTGTGGCAGAGGAGAACGATGTTCGCCCATTGAATTCAATGGAGCTGGCAATACAGCCGGCTCCATTGAAAGCAATAGGCTGCCGGCAAGCGCTGTATGAATTTTCGAGGAAGGGCTTAAAATATAAGCCCTTCCCTGAAAAGCATCCTGAAAATGTGTAAAAATAAAAAAAAATGCATACTCACCTTTTTGCTGCAGCCGGAATTCAGCCGCGTCCAGCCGGCAGTTCTCCTGAACTGCTTTCCGTAGTATTCAGCAGGGGGGGATTTAAAATCCCTGCCTGCTGAATGGGCTGCCTCTGATTGGTCACAGCCCTCAGACAATCAGAGGCAGCTCTCACTCACCCATTCATGAATTCATGAATGGGTGAGTGAGTGCTGCCTCTGATTAGCTGAGCGCAGGGACCAATCAGAAGCAGCTCTCAGCTGTCTGCGAATCGTTGTGTCCTATAATTTATCGCACATCCGCATAAAAAACGGACATGTGCCCACTCCCATTTCGATGCATTGGGTCTATATATCTGCAGATCGCAAGCGCGTCTGCAAATCGGACCAAAAAACGTCCGTGTGACCAAGGCCTAATAGTGGATAATGTGCAAGAAACAATTACTAGTATAATAATTTCATCAGGTTCTTCTGGAAGCAGTTTTGCAGCCTTAAACTTGAATCTCTCATATCTGATGTCATATTTAGGCCGCCTTCACACGATCAAGAAAATCCCGCAAGACTTGTGCATTGCGACATGCACAAATCTTGCACAAAGACGAAGCCTATTCTTTTTAATGGGGTCATACACATGAGTGATGTTTTCCTGCATGGTACCGTGATGCGATGCTATGCAGGTAACAAATTGTGGCGTGTTCTGTCTTCCTGCATTGCAGCTCCATTGATCTCAATGGGCCCGGCGGCAGCATTACACCACGTGCTAGATACACGCGATGCAAAATCTCTTATTGAAAACAATGGAAGAAACTTTGTGATTAGCAGTGGCAGGGGATCGCTGCATCCGCGAAGTGATGCAAGGCTTTTTTGACTTTAAAATGCCTCGCATCCACTGGTGGGGAGTGAGATATCAAGCTGGCCCATGTGAAGTTGGCCTTAGGGTTGAAGGGCTTTGGAGCAGCTGCTGTATGTGTCATTGTCTCCAACTGGTAATGTGCTTTATATGTCAAAATCTTCTCCAGAAGAAAAATATACCCATGTACAAGCAGCCTGTTCAGGATTGTTGCTCCTCATCAGTGATCGCTGTCTTGGCTGGTGAGAGGCCTATGATGTGGTTCAGGAAGGGTATGGTTTCTCCTTAGGGAGAGCACTTAGGGAGGAGACTTATAAGGCCATACATTCTCCTCTGGGAAATGTATGCAAATGCAAACATGGAACAATGTCTCTACAGCGCCACCTATTGGAAGACAGCATTCCTGCTGGTCAATGTCAGACCTTTTAAGAAGTCTTGTAACAATGACTAGGAATATAAGTCAAAGCCAAAGTCTTCACCAGAATAGAAAGATGAACCATACACAGTCAGCCACCAGCCATTCGCCAGAACTCTATGACATCGTAGTGAAGTAATAAATACCTTTTTCTTTTATCATCTTTTATGTCCAGTGCTTGAAAAAAAAAAAGTTTTCAAATCTCTATATCTTTTTTCTCCAGTTATGAGCCGGTTTATTAGCATTACTTGTATCAAACTTCGGGACAATGTAGAGATGGTCTGCTATCTTAGTTCTAATCACTAATGTTGTACAGGAGATAATTGGGATGTAGTTTCAGGCCCCTCTCACACACGGTGTCGGCAAAATGCTGTGATTTTGATCACAGAGATTTGCCGCGATTTTACCGCCATTTCTAATGCAGCCCAGCAGTTTTTAATTAACCCAATCATTATGATGGATGATGAGGTGCGTTACAAAGCACGAAAATGCAGCACTCAAAACTTTGGCTGTTTAACCACCCCCCAGCTTATTCCCGTTTAATATAAAATATTTCACCCCCACTGATGGTTATGAATGCTATCTTTTTTCCTTACGGAGAGCTCCTAGACGGTGAATGAGGAGACTCAAAAGGCTATTTATGCTGCTCTGGGTAATATGCAAATAAGGGAAATGGAATAATACCTCCACAGTGCCGCCTATTGGAAGTCAGCATTCCTTCAAACCAAAGTTAGACTCTTTATACAAACCCCATTTCCCAGTCACTGTTACAAGGCTTGCATAAAGAGTCTAACTTTGGCTTGAAGGAATGCTGCCTTCCAATAGGTGGCACTGTGGAGGTATTATTTCATCTCCCTTATTTGCGCTCCCACTGATGGGACACATAAACATGGCTACATGGTGAGGTGGGAGCAATATCTGGGCTGATCTCTCCCATCTGTATCTTGAAAATTATTTGGCACAATGCAACTAAATCTTCTTTCTGTACAAGAGAACCAACATAAGGTACTGATGCAGTGGTGGCGTACTCCCAGATCTTTGCTGTCAATGTCAAGCCAATCAAGGGATCTTGTTTTGTATTTTTTTGGACTACCCATGCATAACTAGTGTTGAGCAAACCGAACCAGTAGAACTCTGTTGCAGGTCTAACTTTGCTAAAAATTCAGACCAGCATGAACCTAAACCGGGTTTTTAGCAAAATTGTACCTAAAACTGGGTTCTGCTGGTTTGGTTTGCTCAACACTAGTCCTGAACACTGGTATATAACACTAATAGCCATAAAAGCCCTATATAACACTTTCAGAGTGTTGTACACGGCCTTTATGGCTCTTAGACATTGTTATACACCAGTTTTAGGGGTCTTTGTGAACTTCCAGTTTGGTTCAAACTAATTTGGCCCGAAGAGAACTTTTTGCAGTAGTTTACCAAACCCACAGAACTAAACTTCAAAAGTTCACTCATCACAAATCATGACCTCATTTCCATCTACTGTCCAATTTTTTTATAGGGAATATCTTGAAATCTACAGTCCGTTATGTTTCTATTAAATGTTCCACCCAAAAATCTTATTAGAAATAGGTCCAAGATGCTACTTCATACCTGTATGGCAGCAAAGTGCCTTATTGCTCTATATTGGAAGCACACCTTACCTTCTTCTATCCATGATCTGATTGCTATAATTAAAGCTGTCTGCAACATGGATTTAACAAACTTCTCAACAATACATGAGATCGTTTTTACCTCATTTGGACACATTGGGGCGACTACTGGGACACCCAGTCTTGACCTATACCTTAAAGTGTGTCACGGAACTGGGATCCGGGTAGTGGAAGTCCCTAAAAGCTACCCGCAACCCCTGTCCCTACCTACTTGCCCCCCTGGGCTAGACCCCAGGGCGACAACTGGGCGACGGTCCCTATACTTACTAGGGAAGCGGGGCAGGGGGTCAGACTTACAAACAAATACCGAGACAAACAGACACAGAGGCAAGTCAGGAAGTCCGGGTCGGCAACAGGAGACCGGATTAGGTGAGGTCAACGGTACCACGGATTAGGTGAGGTCAAAGTCAGGTCCAAAAGCGGAGG
The DNA here is from genome assembly GCF_035609145.1 of Eleutherodactylus coqui. Taxonomy (NCBI): domain Eukaryota; kingdom Metazoa; phylum Chordata; class Amphibia; order Anura; family Eleutherodactylidae; genus Eleutherodactylus; species Eleutherodactylus coqui. Next base: position 39,739,756 of record NC_089846.1, read on the forward strand.
GTCACAATGGGAAATCAGATAAGAATAACGCGGGTGTAGCCTGGAGACAAACATACACTGGCAATGCTGGAGAGAAACAGACACGTTTAAATGCTGTCAGAACTCCCACCCCAGCGGGGAGCCTGCCAGCAGCCAGACCCAGACCTAAGTCAGAGTGCAGAGACCCAGACATCCAGCAGCGAGTGCAGAACGCTGATAGAATGTCATGGCAACAGGGACGGCATCGCCGCATTCCCAGCAACCCGATTACCCGGGCGCTGCCTTCTGAGCACAGGAGCGTGCGACCGGAGCCAATGTCCGGGACCCTGGCGGCCAGGGGAGGTCACCAAAACTGGGGCTCCCAATCAGCTCGGGTGATAGGATCGGTGGTGCGGGCACGGAGACCCCAAGAGCAGGCGGTCCTGACAAAGTGTACTCTTTCCCTACCTCTATTTTTCTGCCTTCTAGTTTCCCAGCTCTTCTCCTCTCCTTTCCTCCTCCCCACCTTTTCTCCTTCTATTCCACTTTAATTAGCTTTCAAGTATAACTCTACAATTGATTTCTATAGTTCCAATCAGTTCAATTAAGACATTTTGTTACTGGGTTTTAAGTTACAGGCACTTTGTTAAATAAGATCTGGCCTTCAGAAGAAACACAAAAAGGAAACTTCTGTTCTCCTTTCCTTGGAAACGGATGTACATTTACCACTTAACACATTTTTATTCTGTACACCATTTCTTTATTCAAAAATGTACCCATCTTACACTGTAGTCATGTAGCTACTTCCTTTTGGCTGTGTTATCTTCTTTCTTCCATAAAAACATATTAGAAAAACAAAGTATGTCATTATCTGGTTTTAAAGGGGTTGTCCTGTTACCGAATAACATCCCTTTAATAGAACTGTCTGAAGTTAAATAATTTACCCCTCCATTGCCGCCAGTATCCAACAATGCAGTCCCACTATGGTTTGTTCTGACAACGGTTCTCACTGGACGTCAGGTGACCGTTGAAGTCAATCAGAGGCTGCCGAGTCACTGCTTGTTCTTCTGGCATTGGCGCTCACATCCTGAGTGTCGTAATGCCAGGAGTTGGCTGCAGTAGTCACCTGACTTCCGGTGACAGCCGCTGTCATAACCAATGCTGGGACCATAGTGAGACTGCAGTGTTGGATCCCGGATCTGGCAGATGATTAAGTTTAGTTCTGTTCTTTACTTTACTACAGACTGCTCTATTAAAGGGATGTTGTCTGGTAACCAGACAATCCCTTTAATGTTTCATATAAAGGCATTAAAGGCTAACCTAAGACCCATGAATCCATTATTTTTGCTTGAACTAATCCACACTACATATATGTCCATTAACAGAGATAATAAATATCTTAAGAGCACAAACAGCTCAGCAAATTGACCTGATAGATAAAGAAATCAGTTTTATTCAATTTCGTTAAGGTCATCAACTTTGAATCGGATGATGGTGGAGTTAAGAGTCACGCAGCATGCCCCCCACCCCTACCCCGCACAACTACCCCTCCCGGTTGCTCACTGTCTCTATTGTTGACAGGTACATTTCGTCTTATGCCTTGGCTATATTCTGTGGATAGTTTACAGACCTTAGTGACTGTAAATTAATTAGGACCTTTTGTGTTTTCTCTCAGTCTTACTTTAATCAGATAATGCTGCTGCAAACTATCCAAGAAGAAGTATATTGACTCAGTCAGGCTGCCCTGGCCTTTCAAGAGCACAACACTAGGGAAGTGGAAATAAAAGAACTGAGATTGATCTTCTTTATTATAATTCCACTTTAGTAAACTAGCGGTAAAACATTGCATAGTAATTATAAAAATATATGCTAGGGGTAGGTAAATGGGTAGTGAGAAATGAAGGTAATAGACATAATTACTAAATAGTATCTTACGCCATATGATTAATATGCAGTAAGGTCACTTACATCTGTAGATTGTCAAAAAGTTGTTGTTTTTTTTCATAGCTTTAAAGACTATATGTACTTTTGCAACCATTTTCATCCATCTAGTCATATATTGTATGTCAGCAGAAAAAGAAGTAATTACAAGCCCTGACCAAAAGATCAGACAACAAAAGTGTGTTTGTAGTCTGTTACCATGGAGACATATAGATCTGCATAGAAATATTATACAAATCAGTAGATTTTGCATCAAAGATGTTGCAAGGTTGCTTTACTTTTTATTTTAGATGCATTAGAGAAATATAGAAGTGCACATACCCTTCAAAGGCGAACTACTCCTATTTTTGTGTTTACTCTATAATAGAAATGAGCGAGCATACTCGTTAAGGACAAACACTCGAGCGAGTATCGTCCTTTTCGAGTATCTGCCTGCTCGTCCGCAAAGATTCGGGTGCCGGCGAGGGGTGGCGGGGAAGAGCAGGGGGGAACGTGGGGGAGATCCCTCCCCCCCCCCCCCGCTCCCCCCTGCTCACTCCCGCAATCCACCACTCACCCCCGCCGACGCCCGATTCTTTGTGGACAAGCAGGCAAATACTCGAAAAGGACGAGTATTTGTCCTTAACGAGTATGCTCGCTCATCTCTACTCTATAATATATATATATTTTAGAATCCCATCCCTACATAATACAAAACAGTGTAAATTCAACTGCTTTAAACAGATATATATATATATATATATATATATATATATATATAAAACCTATAAATATATATTTTTCCATTTTTAAAGGGGTTGTGACCTTTGAGAATGAGGCGATCAGGGCAATCAATGAATTGCCCCACGTCCCACTCTCAGCATCCCCAGTAAATAGCTGAGGATGTCATCTTGGTACACCAATTTTAATATTTTCTTATTCTGTACTTGTTACCATTATTCAGACTCATCCATGTAAACAGGAAAACAGGCTACAATAACCCCTATGGACTAGATGAAATATCTTATCCCAAATGGCATAGGGTCTTAGCGCAGTCCAATATAATGCAACATGACCTAAATTAGACTTTTTCAGAACAATACGTTTCTAAAAGACATCCTTGAGACCACCTAGAGTAGAATCCCCCAAAAAGATCAGGGAGCAGCAGAACCGTCAGCTATTTCTGATAGGACATCTAGTCCATAGGAGTTATTGCAGCCTGTTTTGGCCTGTGTACCAGGACGAGTCTGTTCACTTATTCATCAGCCTTATCCAGCTGACCTAGAGTTGCATAGCGTAGGATTATTATGTTAATATGTTTCCCGATGAATTGGAGTATCCAAGGAAATGCGCCAAACTTGAACCGTAACCAAGATTGAACTAGTATTCAGATTATAACAGTATAGTGAATATAGTATATATTTATCTACAATGGAAAGAAAATCCCACAACTAGAACAGCACACAGTATGCGAGTGAATCTTCAACCTCCAGATTTGAACAATACAGAGTATTTAAGCCATTTGGTGACCTTCTTGTGATAATTTTGAAGGTCCATCGATTACTTTAATCTTTAATATTTTTTCTGAGTGAGACATTTTACACTCATAAGGGAACTGCAGTCAGTAATTTAGGGCGCTTCAATTGATCCGGAACCTCTCACTGGCTTCTTTAGATTTAGCGCATTTGTCAATGTCCAATTGTAATATACTACTTGATTCAATCTCCTCAGTTAGGGGGTGATATGTGCTTGGAGCAGGCTTGCCACAGCTTGAACCATCCCGTGGCTTGCCATTTCTGACCTAACATCTCTAGCACCCATATTTTGGCCATTAATATGGGATCGTCCTAGTGGCATCTCCATAAAACGTCTTTTTCTGTATCTGTTCATTGGTTTTGGTATCTTCTATTGGGACTATTACCCTTTTTGATGATTGGGGATACCAATTATGTGTTTTTCAGTCCTTAGCCTTGAGTTTTAGTAGGATATTTAATAAAGGTCATTTTTTGAAGGTATCTATTCTGTGAAGTGCTTCAATTATACTAGACCCCTTAGTTTTAGTGAGTTCTCTTTTTTTAAAGAAAGTCGAAGATTTTAAAGTCTACTTCTGAGTCAAAAATTTGTGAACCAGCTTTTAATAGAGTCATATTAAGAATATGGTAAAAGTGTGAGCAGAGCAAATAGTCGATTCTAATATAGTAATCTAACTACAGGATGAAAATGTTCTAAAAAGAACTTTAATAAACCCGTTTCTGAAAAGTATGTGTAATACAGAGTCACAGAAAATGTGATGGTCATATAATAAAGAGTCCGTAGATGGTTGTTTGTGTACATGAGAGGGAAAATGATGCCGGTGGGCTGTGCAGGAATGTAAGGTATGCGCCAGTGGAGATGAAACAGATTAAGAAGACCCTTTTGGAAGAAAGTTCCTCTGGGGTACATTGTGGATTCTGTAATTCTCTAGAGCACATTTAAAAAAAAAAGAGAGATAAAGAAGAGTCAACTTTGTTAAGAACTTGTCCAAATAAAGCTCTGACTCATTCTGCCAAAAACCTGGCATGAAAACAATATCACAAATTGCCATCTGGATATATGCAAGAGTTATTCTTTGGGGTTAAGTATGCTCTAAGAATTCAAATACCTAAAACAATGCTTGCACATATTTGTGCTGTCTTTTTTTCTCGGATGGATAGTGATGTGGCATGAAACTTATTATTGGAGCTCTTCGTTCAAAAACAGACACGCTCAACAATAACGTGTTTTCGTCTGGCTTTGTGCAAATACGTGTACAGTACTTTGAAAAGGCATGATCGTATAATCTAGTTAGTTCCATATTTAGAGGAAATGGCTTTCATCAGAGTGCCGGGGCAATCAGTTTTGAGCACTATCTGGCCATATCTTTCAGCCTTGTGTTCTGTATGGAATTGTGCCCATGTCACCTGGGTTGATATCCTGACTATCTGGTTCCTGTAGCTGAATAATTCTTTTCGACCTGGTTTAGTAATCACAGGTATGTTTTCTTGAATCGCAACTTATTGCTAAGTGGCAAGTAAAAATATGTTATTGGTTAAAGGGAATGTATCATTTTTCTAACTAATTAAAACGACATATTTAATTTTTCTAATCGGTTTCTATTTTCTGATTGCATATTTTTTTTAATATGGGGGTGGCTTCTTGCTTGAGCTGCAGTTAGCAGTATTCAGATATATGCTTTAAGCCACCTCATGGGTTACACACACAGTGGATAGGAGTTGACCCATTGACTTCTATAAGTGAGTGTTGCAGATATGCTTTGTGACCTGTGTAGAGGTCCTTGTGCAGAAAGGGGAGGAGGTGAGCTGTGACCATCACCTATTGTGAATGATGGATCCTGTGTTATCTATATAGGGGTATCATGTTACAGCTGAAAAGTTCTCTTACTTTCTTACTGAACAGAATATGTCAGCCTATCTGTTACGATCGTGTGGGCAAACTAAGCACGGGGTCCACACGATCGCGAACAAAGGAGGACTGGGTATGCACATGGGTAGCACACGGGTTTCTCACAAACTGACCCTGTGCTACTGGGAGGTTGGCAGTGGCCCTACCTAAGCAGGGACATTGCCCCAATAAGGGCAGCCCAGCGGTCTCCGGATCTCGGCCCTAGCTGACCCTAGGAGCCATGCACCAGAACAGGATACATACACATGCCACATGACAGGGACTGTACAACAGGATACACAGCATACAAAATGCAACCACTAGTAACAGATAAGAAGCTGAATATAAATACCAGGTATTAGTTAACATTTTGTACAAGATGTGAAAGCTAGCAGGCCACTTCACGGCTCCTGGTTATACTGCTAGTCCCTACACTAACCAGGAGTCCAGCAGAACAGGACACAGTTCACACAGCACACTGCAACAGGACATTACACAGATAGCAGGTTACACAGCAAGCCAACACAAAACTGACAGAATTAAAACGTACAAACGGACATGAACCAGCAAGACACAGATTACACAGCAAGCTTGCAACAGACAAGGATTCATGACAGCTCACCCTGAACTCTAGACACAGACTGACCAAAAGCTGGGTTTATATGGGCTGAAGGCTAAAGGGAATTGGCTGCTGGAGATGACCACACCCAGCCAGCTCAATTAACCCTCAACCACCTGTAGCTGTGCTGCTAGGAAGCCTAGAACTACAGATCCCAGCAGCACACATAACACTATCATTACAGTTGTTGCCAGAGTGACGTAAACAACCCACCAGCAATACTTGAAAAATATGTTTAATATAACAAAGTTTGATTTATACAATAGGTACAATTAAAATGTTGTTTTAGCATGTAAGAGGTCACTGGACTTAAGAACATATTATGTAACTATTAGATTTGGTTTGGGATAAATTGGTGGGGAGGAATCTACAAGATTTCGTGATTTTTTTCACCTGAATATGGCCACAGGTGGAGTAGACTAATAGAAACTTTTGATGGTTTTCAGATGGTATTTCCAAGGCATACTAGTAGAATCAATAAAAAATGTATCATCAGTATACATGTAAAGTCAGGGCTGGCAGTGTTTATGCAACATAGTACGACGGATACAGGACAGGAAGCAGTCTGGGACAAACTCAAAGAAGCCATAGAAATCCAAGCAGTGAGACAAGGAGATGGACCTTGGCCATACAGCTAGGCAACGTGGCCAACATCCCATGAAATAGTATATGGCATATTATACCAATCTGTCCATAACAGCATATGAAAGTCATAGAGGGGTTCCCAGGTAAGAGTATGCTATTGGTTAGACACAACCAAAACTAGGTGCTATGAAGACATTTCTTTAGAAAAAATAGAAATAGTTTTCTTAGGCTAAGGGCTTCTTCAGATGACCGTGATTTTGTCCCGTTTTGCGGCCATGACAATCATCACCACATAACAGGGCAAAACAAAAACTATTTTAATGGTTTCGTTTTCACTAGCGGGAAGAAGTTTTTCTACATGCGATAAAGAAGGGACAGGACCTGTCTTCACGTTTTTTTTTGTTTTTTTTCAAACTCACACGTAATAGCGCTGAGTTTGAATAGTCGTAAAAAAAGATCACTGCTTCATGCGCTAGTACGCTCCGTAACAGCGAGTGTATTAGCGCATGTGACTGTCTGTTTAAGCCCTATGGCCCTATGATATGACTTTCTAGTTATACAGCAGCATTCCGGTTCTGAGAATTGACCACATATACATTTTGGCTATTTCATTTTGTACTTTGTATGAGGGATATTAACTTCTGCTTGAGGGATATTAACACTGGCGTAACTATAGAGGATGCAGGGGATGCGGTTGCACCTGGGCCCAGGAGCCTTAGGGGGCCCATTAGGCCTCTCTTGTCCATATAGGGAGCCCAGTACTATGAATAAAGCATTATAGTTGGGGGCCCCGTTACAGGTTTTGCATTGGGGCCCAGAAGCTTCAAGTTACGTCTCTGAGTTAATGGGTTAAGAGAAGTTGGGGGGGCCCCAAGATAAACTTTTGCACCCGGGCCCATGAGCCTTTAAGTACGCCCCTGCATATTAAGTACACTAATCTGTTCCTATAGCAGAAACCCCAAAACATAGTGCTCAAAGCTAAGTACTCAGAAGATCATTGTCTATAGTTATCCTCCCTAAGGGCGCCCACCCACTGGCGTTTTTTTTACCTGCGTTTGCGTTTTGCGTTTTTCCTGCACAGGCATAGAGATAACATGTGTTCCTGTCCACTGGCGTTTTTTTTCCGGTCCGTTGCGATTTTTAACATAGGAACTGTCAGTTGCATATGTGTCCTTATTTTTCTCTTAATGCACCCATGAATGTCAATGGAAATTAACGGAAAAGCCGCGAAAACGCCGCCAAAAATGCGCCGAAAACGCTGCGTTTTTCACGCACGGAAATCGCAAACGCCAGTGGGTGGGCGCCCTAACACTTTGCAAATCTTGGCAGGGTGGTTTATTGGGGTCTTAGGCAAAATTAGCAACATATTAACCTCTGTAGAAATTAAATTGTAATTTAGTCTGTACCGTTTTGTTAGTTTGAAAAAAAAAAGATGAATGCATTTTTCTTTAGGTCAGTCCTATATCAGCGAGACAAACTAATAAAAGAGTTTCCATAAAGCAAACGGTTAAGCCCTATTTACACGCAAAGATGATCGCTCAAAATTAGTTCAAAAGATAGCATGATTGACAGTTTGAGTGATCATTTTGCATAAGCCCCTAATGGGCACTAATGCCATTAGTAGCTTATTAGCTTGTGCTGTATGAAGAGAACAGCAGGTGGTCTGTTCTCTACATACAGCCCCTTTGTTCTGCAGGGACTGCAGCTGAATACAATGTTATCAGCGCTCCTGTGGAGAATCACAGCCTGCAGTCCCTGCTTTCAGCTCTCCGAGCGAACAATGGATTTTAAGCTCAACTAAAAATCATTGTTCGGCCAAATAGTAAACAATGGTAACATTTACACACAACGATTATCGTTCAAAAGACATCATTTGAGCGAATTTTAGCGATAATCATTGCATGTAAATGGGGCTTTATTCTTACATAAGGCAAATATAACTCGTTAACTGTTAGGGCTCTGTTCACTCGTGTGAGTTCTACGCTCTTTCAGCAGTTTTCATATTTTTGCTGTATGAAATACAAGCTCAACATAAGTCAACGGGATCCTTTGTGTTTTTGAGATCTGTTTGAAAATGAATTGGTCATAGCTGTTATTGCATCATTATGAGCCTTAATGTAGGAAAAAATGGTGTCTGGGATACTAAACAGAATGCAAACTTTAAGGGTTTCACAAGAAGTGATCTTAAACTTGATGCTGTGAATTTGTTTTGGCAATAAGAGGACTAAACTAAATTAAATGTACCCATTTTAGAGTTTCAAATGGCAAAATTGAATTCCGCAAAGTTCTAGTTGCGGTTTTAGATCGGCTTACAAACATTAGAATACCGTCTTAGAGTTATTTTGCAACAGGTTTACCCATTTGATCTGCCATTAGATATTTGTATAGAGCACTTTTCCATTCTTCGGTGGTCAAACAGCGGGAGTAATCCAAGATGGTTTGTTCATAGGTTCAAAGCCTTATAGCAACCCCTCAGGCCTGGAAAAACAAAGATGGCTGAACCACTTCTCTGACTACCTGATGCACATTATGCATAGCATACATTGGTAGTCTAAAGGCCCTTTTACATGGGACGAGTGTTGGGCAAACGATGCCGGACACTCGTCTCCGTGTATACTTGCTCCCGTGCTGTTACACAGGAGTGAGTATCGCTGGATCGCTCACAGCAGGGGCTGGGGTGACTGCGTGAGAGTTCTCTCCCCACTCTCCCCCGCCCTTCTCCATACACTGTAAGCTGCGGTCCTTCAGCACTGAATGGCTACTGTTTACACTAAACGATAGTTGTTCAGATTTTAAGCTGCTTAAAACTGAATGACTGGACAATTCTCATCCAGTCATCCAGTTTCTGTATGCTTTTACCTGGGATGATTATTGTTCAAAACCCAGCGGGAGCGCAGGAGTCCAAAGAACCAGAATGATAATCATCCTGTGTAAAAAGGCCATAAGTCACTACATGCTAATGTAACCAGCCAGCATTACTTATGTGGACAACATTGGTTAATCAAAGCATGTGTAGTGTCTTAGATAAATGAGGCATACCAGTGCACAGTGTGCATCAGATAGTCAGAGAAGCCGGTGTGGCCATCTTTGTTTATCCAGTCCTGAAGGGTTGATTTAATGATCCAGTAACACACAACAAAAAGCAACTATGCCTTGAGCAAGTTAATGTGTCCTAAAGGGGTTGAAAAAAATGAGGACAATCCCTGTCCATATGTTCTAGTAGGTCATTTGAATATTACAAAGGGAGGCCCCTTCCTGTTAGCCAGAATAAAGAGTTACAAAAAGCAGCTCCAACTCTGGGAAAATCAGAGCATCATATATTACATGGCTGATTATGCATTTGCTGGAGAAATATTTGGCCACCCACAGCTTCCAACAATGAAAACAGCTAAACACCACAGCTTTCAGCTGTCCAACTTATGGTGATCAGCTGATCGCCAGCAGGTCCTCATTTAGAGAACGGATTATCCAAATGAGACAGCAACTTTAACCATTCAGTTGTGAAATCATATCCCAAATCATTTTCCCACTAATGAGCTTACCATATAAACTGTATACAATATTTTTTATGATATCTTATTTGTTACACATTTCCTTGTCATACAGATGAGCCCAGCAGATGTTATTTCCACGATGGTGATGGCGTCTGTGAGGATTTTGAAAAGATGACAAGTATTAAAGACTGCGGGGTATATACTCCAAATGGATTTCAGGATCAATGGGCCTCAAATGTTACAGTGTCACACCATAATGATCAAGAGTGCCCAGGATGGGTCGTCATTGGTCAGCCTGCAGCAACCCAGGTAAGCAAGCCAAAATATAGAGCAAGTCTTCTTTTTATAGACTTGATAAACCTTTTCCGTAAGACAAGCACGTATGGATTATTCATAGCAAATAAATGATATAGTGGTACCGAAATAGGTTTAAGCCTGTAGATCTTTGATTTTCGATATCGGAAGACTTACTATTGGAAAAAGTATGGTATTTTGCTAAACGTATTTTATGCTACTCTGGCCAACTGATACGTATTACAGCTATTATAGACTATTTCAATATACATGTGGCTGTCTTAAGGTGGCCATAGCATTAGAAAAATGTCATCCAAACTTGTCTTTTTCAATGGGACTGGCGAACCAACTAATGTAAACAATGGTGTGCCAATTTTCCCTCAACCTCATAGCTGGAGGAAACAAGGGCTGTGCATGTTGAATTTCAAAATGACCAAGTCCTTTTGTTTTCAGGGGAGATACAGATGTAGGAAATGATAGTTTAACATCTAACACATTTTGATAACTTAACTGCAATGTAAATCGTGTTAGGTGTAGCCATCATCTCTCTAAAGTTTTTGGCCAGCCAAACGTTCCAACAGTTGTGTGTACAGGGATTGTCCTGATTTGGAAAACCTTTAAAGGGGTTTTCTGTGAGAATACTTTCCGGATAGGTCCCCTAGTTGTTCAGCCACGGCCTTCCGCTTGTGACCCCAGCAGATCAGCTGATTGGGCACCCGCTGATAGAGCCAGTATACACTGGGGTCAAAGTGGAAGCCGCTGCTTTGACCCCTGTGTAGGGGTCGGCACTTATAATTGCAGGCACAGCTCCCATTGATGTCAGTGAGTGTGGCAGCCACAGTTACGAGCACAAATCACTACACAGGGGTCCAGCAGTGGCTTCCACTCCAACCCCAGTGTATACCAGCGCTGTCAACGGGTGCCAAATCAGCTGATTGGCCGGAGTCTTATGCGGCAGGCCAACTATTGATGACCTATAGGTCAACAATAGTATTTTCATAGAAAACCCCTTTACGATACATCCACGGGCACTCAAGACTAATAATAGCATAGTGTTTTGGACCTGTTAGTAGATGGACATCCACTCTAGCTCCTTCCTAATTCTGCCATAAACGCTTACATGTAAGTATTCAACCTCCTCTTCTATAAAGGGCTCTTACTTTATTTGCTTTGTTTAGAGCATTGTCAATAATCAATCCTTTTTATTATTGTATTATTCGATTCTGTCATGAATAGCACCCACAGTATATCAGCCTCTTGATACTGTACATACTTTACCTTTGAACCTTGTGTTGTGGCCTGCCTGTTCCATAGATTAAACACTAAACTCACGGTTTACTTTTACTTATATATTGGGATTTGAATTTACAACATGTAGCTATTATCTCAGTTGCTTCCTATAAAAGCAGCAGCATGTCCAGTAAAAAAAGGTAAAGCACGCATAGGGAGATCAAATTCTCTGTGGTTGCTCTCCCCGAGGCCAACAACGACATGCAGTAGCAGTTTATGGTACTTGTATTCTGTCAATGATGACATTAAAGGGATGTCCTTAATGGCACATCATAACTTCCTTCTGTTGGTAATGCTCCTGAATGTAACCATGGAAAAATCAATTTTCCTTAATTTCTTACCAAAATTTCTCGAATGTTCTTCAATGTCTTGGGTTATAGATACACTATATTTCAGAAAATTTCTGTAAATGCAAGTCTCTAATGTAGAAGCACTGTGAATGTCCATCCTGTTCTCTTTCCAATAATAATTTCACACTCTGAATGATCCAGAACTTCTACTCACCCCTCCCTACATTCATCTCTGAACTATTGCTAAGCTGTACAGTACAAGGCTAAATTTCTTGTGAAATTCTCGTCACGAAATAAACACCTTCAAAGCCAGATGGTTCTGTTGTTAGTTTCTCTCCACTGATGACCTCACAAGCAGTAGAGAAGGCTACAAAATGGTTGAAAGCAATGGAAATGACATCTGTCGTCCAGCTGTGAGTTTGTGTATCTGTAACATATGTTTTTGCAATTTCTTGTATGGAACAAACAAGGTATCCTGTTCTAACTTTACGTTCTGATTTCCTTAATTTTGCGAAGATTCAAAATATACAATAATTATTTCTGAAGACTTGCAGTTATTACTTTTTTAAGGTCTGATATATAGACTAGTTTTTGTTTTCAGTGTAATACCTCTAATGTATACACATCCTTCGGTAATCGGCCAATAACACAAATAGTCCTTAACTACCATCTACTAGACCATGCAAAAATAATATTAGAAAATCAGTCATTTATCATTTGTTTGTAATTTTGGAATATTAGAAATTCAGATGGTACCTAAAGAAGTTTATGTGTTAGGAAATTGCATTGCACAGTTCCTGAAACTTTACAAGCTGTAATGGGAGCCAAGATTCTGTTCCTCACTATAGCTGTCCCGGTAATCATCAACACAGTATAGATTTATAGTGCCTGTATCCTATCACATAAGAGAAGAGAGACCTTGTCATTGCAGTAGCCTCTCTTGTCTATTTTTGTAGAGGACAGATGTCATAAACATTAAAACGTACTGGGCCCCATACCAAACTTTTGATTACCCCCCTGCAGCCTAGAGCTGACATTTTTGTATATAGCATCTGCTCACCTTCAGGTTAAGGCCACACATTGCGGATCTGCTGTTGAAAATCAACAGAAAGTCTGCAGAGCTAAAATCCTTACAAGTGATGTGGAATTTGTCACTGATTTTGGTGCAGACCCCTTGGATTATAGGGCCCAGTCGCATTTGCATACTCTGTGATCCCTATAGTTATGCCACTGTTCAAAAAAGGAAGGGGATTATCTCAACTTGACAACCCCCTCAGTTGCTAGTAGAAGTGTATGAAGAGGGGAAGGAGAGGAGAAGGGAGCTGCTGAAGTGCGCCAGAGATCCTCACACACACGCACACACGTAGCTGCAGCTTCTAGTAAGTGTTTTAACTCACCCTAGTGCTGAATTCACATCTAACCTGCTCACTACTACTGCATCATGTCTTCATAGCCTTCTATCGGCAGCATGAGGCAGCAGCAAGCAAAGACCCGCTCCACTTCCTGTAATCTATCTCTGCTGGGTTCACATGACAACAGGTAGCTGCTTCTTCTTTGTGTATGTAATAGAGATAGGGGAGAAGGATCTCTTCTTCAGTGTATGGAAGATATTATAGCAGCTAATCATCGGGTATTTTATTTCATTATACCATCTCTCTGGAGTAGCTGATTCAGCTAATCATTGTATATTACAGAATCGCCGTTAATGCGGTAACATGACACATAAGTAAATACTCATCAAGTTACTCGAGTGAGCATCGCTCTTCTCGAGTAACTGCATTCTCGTCCGAGCAGGCTCGGCGGGGGGGGGGGGGGTGAGTAAGGGGCGGCTCCCCGCTTCCCTCCGCTACCCCCACCCCACCCCCCGAAGAATGCAGTTACTCAAGAAGAGCGATGCTCACTCGAGTAACTGCCTTATCTGAGCGTGCTCGCTCATCTGTACTCATCATGCATTAATATAGGATCTTTTGGTGCAATTTTGAGGATATGATATCTCTTTTTAAATATTATTTCTGCAGGAAGGGAGGGCAGAAAGTTGGACATTTTTATGTTTTTTTTTTAGAATAGATTAGGCAAGAGATTGTTTTATAACTATATAGATAACAGATTATAATTGTATTGTATTTAGATAAAAGTATTTATCTTCAAGGGGAGAAAAAGAAGGTTTACCATTACTTAGGGTCCTTTTACATCAGACGAATGCGGGGCGCTTTGGCATCCAACAGGCCTCCCAGTGATAATCGCTCCTGTGCTTTCTCATAGGAGCGAGGATTGCTCAGTAAGCTGTCCAGAACAACATCCAGCCCACCCACCTCCAATCAAGTTCATAGACTAGTTTTTGTTTTCAGTGTGATACCTTCTAATGTATACACATCTTTAGGTAATCGGCCAATAACACAAATAGTCTTTAACTGCCATCTACTAGACCATGCAAAAATAATATTAGAATATCTGTAATCTATCATTTGTTTCTAATTTTGGAACAATAAACATTCAGAAGGCACCTAAAGTAGCTTCTATATTAGGAAAGCTGTTGTTCATAGATGACCGACAGCCACTTTTACACAGACCGATCCTCGTTTGAGTTTTATGATTGCACAAATTGAATGACGAACAGTCGGCACAGGCATTTACACTGAACAATAATTGTTCAGATTCCTATGATCCAGCGAGAAAATGAACCATGATCGAGCCATGTAACAGAGCCCTTAGTGTTAGTTTGAATACTTTACCGAGGAGACCACTAAATCCATTCCATGGAACTGCTCTTATAGATACGATAAAAGATTGACTGCATATAAATAAATAAGATGTTCCCTTCTCGTATCTAAGACCTCCTTCCATACATACGTAACCTTTTCCCTTGTTCATTTTGATTATTTGTACTTACTGCTGTCTATCTTTGGCGGCTAGGGAGAGAAAAATCAATGTTTTCATTTTTGCAAGACAATCAAGTGTTTTGAGATGAAACAGAAGTGTCCTAAGATAACCCAGGATGAAGACAATGCATACCATACGTTTTTCCCATGTAATTAAAAAAACGATGCTCTTTCCCACTGAGAAGACAGAAATCGTTCTCATTGTTTAAACTATGGCTCCGTACAATTTCACTACTTATTTGATCCAGTTTCTTTGATCCTCTTTCATTTTACTCAAAGGAATGTGATACCTTATCCATTGCTGCAAGTAAGCTTGATTTAGATTTGGCACACCAATATGTACTTTATAAATAAACTTTCACGTAAGCTACCTATATCATGCTGTATTTTTCCTAAATCCTTATCAGACTGCATGTACTGTACAACCAGTAATCCCATAATCCGGACTGCATGGTCAACTTCAGGTTAGTTGTTGTAAAGCAAGTTTATTTGGTTGGTATTTCCACCCTCCACTAACCGACCTCATCCTGATATCTCCATCTCAGTGTGTGGTGCCACCATAACTCCTAGACAGCACGCCCGTTGCCTTCGAGTCATATTCGACTCTGATCTATCATTTACCCCCTACATCCAATTTCTGGCCCGAACATGTCAGCTGCACCTCGAGAACATCGCAAGAAACCGCGCTTTTCTCATTGTGGACTCGCTAAAACCGTTCACTGTTGCCCTCATCCACTCCCGGCTCGATTATTGCAACTCGTTGCTGATCGGCCTCCCCTGCACCAGACTCTACCCTCTCCAATCCATCCTGAATGCGGCAGCCAGGCTCATCTTCCTGTCCAGCCGCTACTCGGATGCCTCTGCCCTGTGCCAGTCACTGCACTGGCTGCCCGGTAAATACAGAATTCAATTTAAGCTTACTACCTTCATCAACAGAGCCCTCCACAGCGCAGCACCCCCCTATATTGCCTCCCTCATCTCAATCCATCAACCAGCCCGGGCTCTCCGCTTTGCTAACGAAACAAGACTGAGCGTCCCTTTAATTTGAACTTCTCATTCCCGCCTCCAAGAATTCTCCAGAGCAGCACCGGTCCTCTGGAACGCACTACCAAAGGCTACTCGAGCAATCCAGGACTTGCAGAACTTCAGGCGTGCCCTTAAAACTCACTTCTTCAGGGAGGCATACCGCATTCCTTAAACAAACCTCTCTGTACTCCGCCTGATAACATGCTCCCTGACCTACTGACTGCAATCCCTGCTAGCCGTCATAAACCGCTCCTGCCGTCATACCGTTTCTGACGTCACACGGCTAAATGTCTGACCATTGTCTATGTGTATAGCATCCCTCACATTCCACCTCGCCATACCGTGCACATCTGCAGCTCTTTACCTTCTGTATCACCCCATTACTTGTAGTATATAAGCTCGTTGGAGCAGGACCCTCACCCCTATTGTTTCCATCAATAGATTACTATGTAACTGTGGTTCTGTAATTTTTGTATTTTTTGTCTTTCTGTATTCCCCGACTATGTAAGCGCTGCGGAATATGTTGACGCAATACATATAAAGATTATTATTATTATTTAGAAATAAGGGAAAATGAGAAGGGCAACCCTTGTGTCCATGTATGTGGAGCCACCATCCATGCCGATATAAGAACATAGTTCCTCACTGTGTAGTAGGGAGAAATCCTTCAGAAAAGTACTTCAAATCATGACAGACATTTACTCAATCTTGTAAAGTTCTTCGATAATTCTCAACTGAGAAAATATTAAAAGACAGGATCCAACAAAAGCAAAACAGTGATAATATAATACTAGCAGGGGAGGATGTGAGTGGTGAACTCCGCCAAGTGAAGTTTGATTCTTGCTTAAAACTGGTAATAGTAAAAAAATTAAAAAAAAGAAAATTATATAGCAAACAGTTCAGCACAGTTCAAGTCTAGATATATCGCAGCTACAAAAAAGTAATTTCCTCTTGGGCTCTTTTATGTTTTAATGTGTAACAATGTTGGGTTTACACTGAATGACCAATATTTTAGAAACACTCATCTAGCAGTGTGTTGGATCTTCATTGGCCTTCAGAACCATAGCAATTTGTCATAGCATCCATCGACAGGTGTCAAATGACCCAGGTTGAGCCAAGAAAATATTCCCCACACCATCACTCCACCTCCACTAGCCTGAACGGTTGACATCTAACAGGAAGGGTTCTTCAATTCATGCTGCTTGCACCAAATTCTGACCCTCGCATCAGCATGATGCAACAGGAATCTTGATTCATTGGACCAGGCAATGTGTTTTCAGTACTCCATGATCTAATTTTTGCATGATTTGGCCCACTGGAGTCTTGTCTTTTGTTTCCTTTAGGTAGCAATGGTATGGCAACTGGTTGTCTCCTTTTATAGCCCATCCATGCTAAGGAACAATGAGTTGTGTGTTCAGACATGTTAGTTGGAGCACCAGAGATGTATTTGGCTGCAATTTGCTTGTCTGTATAGCAGAACAATTCTTTACATCTTTCGCTGACTCCTTTTCTTGACAAGTTGTTTACATTCACAGAATCCCATTTCATGGGACATTTTTCTTTGACCATACCATTCTTAACTGTCCACACCATTGCACCAGAAAACCCCACAAAGTTGGCAGTTTTTGAAATCCTGACCCTGGCTATTTCAGGCCTCATTCAAAGACCCTCAAATCACTTGATTTTCCCAAGCTAATGACAAGTAACACTGAAACTGACCCATGGGAAACTTGCTCAGTTGATTTTATGCTGCACTTTGGGGTCACATGTCTAATTTTCTTACGGGGAAGTTACAATCATGAGAGGGCCAGTATCTCTAAAAAGTGGCTATTAGGCCTTAGTCACACGGGCGTTTTTTCCCGCGATTTGCAGATCGCATGACGGATGCGCATCCGCAAATCGCGTGACCGGGGCCAAAAAAATTGCCCAAAAATACTGCTCCTAGCCGCGTTTCAATAGAAACGGGCCGGAGCTGTCCAGCGCATTGAATTCAATGGAGCCGGTAATACAGCCGGCTCCATTGAAAGCAATGCGCTGCAGGCGATCGCGGGATGAATTTTCGGGAAGAGCTTAAAGGGGTTGTCCCGCGCCGAAACGGTTTTTTTTTTTTTTTTAACCCCCCGCCGCCGTTCGGCGCGAGACAACCCCGATGCAGGGGTTAAAAAAACAAACCGGAGAGTGCTTACCTGAATCCCGGTGGTCCGGCGTCTTCATACTCACCTGCTGAAGATGGCCGCCGGGGTCTGCTCCCTCCGTGGACCGCAGCTCTTCTGTGCGGTCCATTGCCGATTCCAGCCTCCTGATTGGCTGGAATCGGCACGTGACGGGGCGGAGCTACACGGAGCCGGCATTCTGCACGAGCGGCCCCATTGAAGACAGCAGAAGACCCGGACTGCGCAAGCGCGGCTAATTTGGCCATCGGAGGCCGAAAATTAGTCGGCACCATGGAGACGAGGACGCCAGCAACGGAGCAGGTAAGTATAAAACTTTTGATAACTTCTGTATGGCTCATAATTAATGCACAATGTACATTACAAAGTGCATTAATATGGCCATACAGAAGTGTATAGACCCACTTGCTGCCGCGGGACAACCCCTTTAAATATATAAGCCCTTCCCTGAAATTTATCCAGAAATGTGTAAAAACAAAAAATATATATATACTCACCTTGTCCCGGCAGACGGAGTTCAGCCACGGCCGGCGGCAGTTCCCTGAACTGCTCAGAGAATGAGCTGCCTCTGATTGGTCCCTGCGCTAAGCCAATCAGAGGCAGCTCTCACTCACACCCATTCATGAATTCAAGAATGGATGTGAGTGAGAGCTGCCTCTGATTGGTCAGGCTGTGACCAATCAGAGGCAGCTCATTCAGCAGGCGGGGATTTTAAATCCCCGGCTGCTGAATACTACTCTGAGCAGTTCAGGAGAACTGCCGCCGGCCGCGGCTGAACTCCGTCTGCCGGGACAAGGTGAGTATATATATATTTTTTTGTTTTTACACATTTCTGGATGAATTTCAGGGAAGGGCTTATATATTTAAGCCCTTCCTGAAAATTCATCCCGCGATCGCCGGCACCCCATTGCTTTCAATGGGCAAACATCGTTCTTCTCTGCCACAGCTGTTACAGCTGTGGCAGAGGAGAATGATTTGTCTACTATATGTTTTCAATGGGGTCGGCGCTGCTGCCGCCGACCCCATTGAGCGCATATAGAGAAGAGAACAGGAATCGTAGATCGCAGATAGGTGCGATCTGCGATTTCTGTTCTATAATTTATCGGACGAGCGCATAAAAAGCGCTCATGTGTCCGATACCATTGCAAAGCAATGGTTTTATAAAATCGCTGGACGCATGCGCATGCGCAAATTGCGCGAAAAAAACGCCCGTCTGACTGAGCCCTTAGAGAGGAGCGAACGTGCTAGTTTAGAGCAATTACTCGAGCGAGTATCTCTATTTTCAAGTAACTGGCTAATCAGGCGAAAAGATTCAGAGGGCGCCGGAGGGGCGGGGTGGATCGGGGGATAGCAGGGGGAAAACAGGGGGGAGCTTCCTCCCGGCAACCCTACGCTCCCCCCCCCCCCCCAGCGCCCCCCAAATCTTTTCGCCCGATTAGCCAGTTACTTGAAAATAGAGATACTCGCTCGAGTAATTGCTTAAAATAAGCATGCTCGCTCATCCCTAGTGGCTATTCAATGTAGATTTCTGACATCATCATCAGGGAAAGATCCAAGTTTATTTATAGGACTATCCTGTGATACTTTTTGTATGCCTTGGCAGGTGCCTGAATATACTATTATCAATAGACATAAAGTGCTGGCCTATACAGAAATGCTAGCCCCTTATATAAAAAAAAAAAATAAAGCTCAAAAGTAAAAGTACCATAGTGATATTAAAAAATGTAATAAAACGTAAAAACTGTGAAAAAAACCTCACTAAACAATAAGCAATATATTCATGGTGATTGCCCAACGATAATTGTGAAATCACTGCTTCATGTATTTATGTACTCAAAATGGCAGAAAAACAAGACTTCACTTAACAAAATACAGATAAATGTGGATAATTTTTCTGGTTCATATGGTCAGAATTGTGTCCTTAAAGGGATTTTTTGGGCAAATCATATGAATAAACTATCCTCAAAATAGGTTATCAATACTTAATTGCCAGGGACCCACTGCATGAGATCCTTGGATTGGAGATCCTTGGATTGGAAGCGTCATAGAGAGCTTCACTCCCATTGAAATCAATGGGAGCACGGCCTCATGTTACACTTCTGTCTCCAACCCAAGTGTCAGAGCCAGAAATGTTGGAAACTATCATAGGAGGCTTTAGTTCCTATTGAATTCAATACGAGTGACGCCCTCTATGACGCCTCTGCCTCCAACCCCGATGATGACTTCCAGCCCCTCTGCACTGACAGCTGATTATCGAGGATCTTGAGCAGCAGTTTCCCGATGATTAGCTATTAATGACCTATCCTGAGGATAGTTCACCAGTAGCATTTGCCCAGAAATACCATTTCAACGTGTTTTTAGTGGTTGGACCTCATTTTTTTTTTACCTTTTTTATTGTCTTCAGTCACCATTAGGGGGCACTTAGGAGCTCAGTTCATACTGTTTATACATTGAATTAAAAAGTTAGACAATAAGCAGTGATATTAGCTGAAGACAATCCGAATTTCAGCATTTACAGTTCTTCTATGCAGGGAAATTTGAACCATGTAGGTATTTAGTATCATGATACAATCAACACAAAGGTGGGAAATCACTCTAAGGGTTAACCCCCATTATATACTTATTTGCTTGCCAAAAAATGCGGTATCCCTATATTGGAGCCGGCATTATCCTCCACAGAGCTTACTACTTACAAACCCATTCATGCTTGCATGTTTTTCTCAGACATGAATGATTTCGGTTCTTAAAATTTCATTTGATATGCTGGTTGCTTGTTAAACAAGATCCTTGGAGATTTACATCCACCTAAGTCTAATATGAGCAGAAGCAAGTTTAATTTTAACAGCTGTACATGATCTCTCTTACTTTTCCTGGATAAATTGTGGGTAATATTCTACTATTAATATGTGTAGGTCCATTAACCCCTTAGTGACCAAGCCTGTTTTCGCCTTAATGACCAAGCCAAATTTTGGAAATCTGACATGTGTCACTTTAACATAGAATAACTCCGTAAAGGTTTTGCATATTGTCTTCACTGAGGGGTGTCATGAGTATTTTCTTTTCAATAATTTTTATTGAGTTTTATAATAAACAAACAAAAAAGAATAACTGAGTTAATATATATGTTGCGTAGGATTGGTTCTTTTCAGGAATTAATGCAATTTAGAGGAGAAAAAATAAAATTTAATATTTTTTCAAATGATAATGAGGATTTGCACCTCAAAACGGATACCCCTGTTTGTCCCGTGTTCAGAGACATATCCACTAGGGCCCTAATCTTGTGTCTTTATGCACAACGGGGCCCAAACCAAAAGGAGCAGCCGGTGGCTTCCAGATCAGACATTTTGCTTCTGGGTGTTTTAGGCCCCATTGCCCACTTGTATGGCCATTGAGCGGCCGAAACGATGGAGAACCCCCACAAATAACCCCATTTTGAAAACTAAATCCATTAAAAAAATTCATATAGGGTTGTACTGTATTTTGACCCCACAGTTTTTGAATGAATCTAGGCAAAGCAGAAGGAAAAAATTCCGATTTGCATTTTTTGGCAATTATGTCATTTTAAAAACAGCATACATATGAATGAAGCCTTTCACCCCAAAATGGATCCCCCTGTTTGTCCTGTTCAGAAACATACCCATTGTGGCCGTAATATTATGTCCATATGCACAACGGGGCTCAAACCAAAAGGAGCAATAAACTTCAACTGTGCTTTAACTTTTACGTAATCACCATTATCCATTGGATAATGGTGATCATGTGACTGGGGACCGCTCACCACAGCACTCAGTCAGTGTTCCAGGCTCTCGGCTACCTGTAGTACCCAGGAGCAAGAAGACTTTAAATTTCCCGAGCCCTCCCCAGCTTCTGCTCTTGCAGCCGCGATTTTGCAAATGGGCGCATGGGCTAAAGTTTGTGAAAGGTCCGCAGATAAAGATCCCATCAGGGGACATTGCTGGAGGCCTTAGGTAAGTAACTTCACCTCCCCGTGATGGGAGGTGAAACTTTACCTTTTTTTTACTTTTACATGATCTCCGTTTTCAATTGTAAAATGATGATCGCGTGACCAGGGACCGTGTACCACCCCACACCCATGAAATCTACAGGCTTTTGGCTACGTTTGGTAGCCGGGGGCAAGGAGATTTTAAATTACCCTGGCAAGCCGTGCCTTTTGCACATGCGTTTGCCATTTTGGCGGAAGCCGTGATGAGGTCTGCAGATAAATCCTAATTTCATCTCCCCTCCCTTTTTTTTTACTTTATATGATCGCTGTTATCAACTGGATAACAGTGATCATGTGACCGGGAACTGAATACAGTGGCTCCTGGTGATATCTCTCTGCTATGGGCTACACATGTTAGCCGGGAGCCAGAGACAGAAGGCGCCGTCTGGACCGGGAGGCCAGAATGCCACGGGACATCGTGGAGGATTGGGGTGAGTACTTTCAGCTGCCCTGATGCATCCAATCTTTAACTTTCATTTACTTTACATTGACTTTCATGTGATTGTCAGCATTCGGTAAATGCCGGCGATCATGTGACCGGGGGGAGGGGAAGTCCCGCGCCCTGGGATGACAGCTTCAGGTTGTCAGCTACCTCCGGGAGCTTGCAGCATACAGCTGTCATGTCCACAGCTTGCAGGGTTTTAATTCGCACATGTATTTCAATATGTAGTATATGCCAATATAGGAATTACCCTGATCACTCTCTTAAAGGGATTTTACAGGTAGTAATTTCATGGGTGAGAGTGGAGGGACACCTAATATATATTTTAAAAAAACAGTACCCACCTCCATTACTATTGCTTTGAAACATGTTACACCTGTTGGTTTTAAATAAAGCATTCAGCCTTTTACCTACTTCTATGACTCTGCTCTTCATCTAAATCAGCACTCGCTAATTGGTTGTGCCAGAGTCCTACTTTTTCACTCAACTCTCAACAACATCATTTGACATTAAAGAGGTTTTCCAGGGAAAATACTATCGATGACCGATCCTCAGGATAAGTTGATTGGCTGGCGTCCATTGCTCGGGAACCCGACTGATCAGCTGATTGTGCGCTCGCTGACAGCGCCGCAAATACAAAATACAGAAAGGTCGAGGCTGAAGCAGCGGAAGTCTTTGCTCCAACCTCTGTGAAGTGGCCAACGCTTGTAACTGCAAGTGCGGCGCTTCTTGAAATCAACACAATCCGTGCCTGCAGTTAATAGCGCCGGCCACTCCACAGAGGTCGGAGCAGAGACTTCTGCTTCAAAGCCTGGGTATTTATGGCGCTGTCAGCAGGCGCACAATCAGCTGATTGGTCGGGGTCCTGAGAGACGGACCTCAGCCGATCAACTATTGATAATCTATCTTGAGGATAGGACATCAATAGTATTCTCCCTGGAAAACCCCTTTAATGACCATTGCTTGACCAGCCTAGTAGGCTGGCAGCACCTACCCTATATTTATCTTGCCAAGACCTCCAATACATAACACTTTTAGTGTACCACACTTGCCGCAGATTCCCTTTGGGTGCTCTGCCCATGCTCCGCTTTGTTCCTCTCACTCCACACTACTTCCATAACAAGGCTTAAAAATTAAGGTTGGTTCTTTAAGTTAAAGAATAGAGATGAGCGAACGTACTCGGATAAGCACTACTCGTCCGAGTAATGTGCTTTATCCGAGTACCTCTCTGCTCGTCCTGAAAGATTCGGGACGCGCTGCGGAGCGGGGAGCTGCAGGGGAGAGCGGGGAGGAACGGAGGGGAGATCTTTCTCTCCTTCTCTCCCACCCGCTCTGCCCCGCTCCCTGCTGCGACTCACCTGTCAGCAGCGGAGCGCCCCGAATCTTTCAGGACGAGCACAGCAGTACTCGGATAAGGCACATTACTCGGACGAGTAGTGCTTATCCGAGTACGTTCGCTCATCTCTATTAAAGAATGAAGTTGCTTCAAGAACAGCCATGGAGGATGCCTCACTCCTCTAATATCGTTTGGTCTTTTATAAACTACTCCTAACCATAAATGAACATTTGACCATTAAATGTTCTACAGATGTTAGTTTTTTTTTATGAACAGCTACCACCTGACAGCTGCAGCCAATCAGAGGCTGCAGCTGTCATGTGCTCTCATCCTAGCATCACCACTCAGATGCTTGGTGCCATGATGCCAGGATCACAGCACATACGCACTGCAGACTCTGTTTTAGTAGTCAGATGGTAGCCAATTTTAAGCAAAGACAGGGGAAAATGTAGAAGCTGCAGCGCTGGATTACCGGGAAAGACAACAGGTGAGTACCAATTCTGTTATTATTTTAATACATTTGTAGTATTTGCAGTCACTTTTAAAAAATGTTCCCACTTGGACAACCCCTTTAAGGGCTAGCCCAAAATGTTGCAGTTTTTAACACACATGGGTTTAATAGCTATATATATATGTTTCAAATTTTGGGGGGCTTTTTATGCAATTACGTGTCTGAAGGGGTTTTTTTTGTACTTTTGTTATACACATTTCTAGTTTAATTTCTTTTTTAGTTTTGGTCTAGCGTTAAACCCACTAGCTCCCTCCTGAAACCTATGTTTCAGTTTCACTGCAGATCTAACATGATTAGAGATGAGCGAGCACGCTCGGTCAAGTCAGTTACTCGAGCGAGCCTCGCTCTTCTCGAGTAACTGCATTCTTGTCCGAGCGTGCTCGGGAGGGGGGGCGAGGGATAGCTGTGGGTAGCGGGGGAGAGAGTGAGAGAGATCTGTCTCTCTCCCCCCACAACACCCCGTCGCCCCCCCTTCCCCGAGCATGCTCGGACAAGAATGCAGTTACTCGAGAAGAGTGAGGCTCGCTCGAGTAACTGACTTATCCGAGCGTGCTCGTTCATCTCTAAACATGATGTATTTTCATTTGTATTGGTGTCTTAGTTATTCCTTTACTCATGGGATCTTGGTAAAACCTTGACGGCCCTAATTTCTTATTGAAATTAATATGTTAAAAGAAAGGAAAACACCAACAGTAGACAAACCGCTATGTATTGCGCTAGCTTGTTTGTAAATGTCATCCATTCGTTTGACAGGTGTGCCAGACTAAAGTGATGAAATTGAATCCTACTGTGTCCCAATATGCTTGGTATCCATGCAGAGCAACCCCAGATGTAATGAATTTCTGGTTAAAGGTAAGTGACTTTAATCAAATTTATGGAATAATTATGCATGTCAGGTATTTTTAGGACGTTTCTTGCCAAGACTGCTGGAGATAGTGAGAAGGAAATATTAAAGGGCTTGTTTCATATAAGACAACCAAAGTCCAGATAGTTGGGGTTAACATTATTGGCATCCCTGAATATTAAACACATCATAAAAATATATCTTCTGAAATTAAGTGTTTAATGAAACTGCTTGGATATATAGAAACTCTATGTTTGATACAGAAAAGCACAAGACACAAAAATAACAAAATAAAACTTTGCGGGAAAAAAGATACTTAATTGAAAATAATTCCAGAACACGATTAATGGCACAATGCACGGAATCAGACCAACCTGTGATAAATTAGGACTTAGACTCAACTGTTTCCACTTTGTCAGTGAACAAATGACTTTTAGGCCTCTTTCACACGGGCTACAAAATTGTGAGATTTTGCAGCGAGGCAACATCACTAGAGATGAGCGAGCATACTCGCTAAGGGCAGTTGCTCGAGCGAGCATTGCCCTTAGCGAGTACCTGCCTGCTCGAGAAAAAAGGTTCAGCTGCCGGCGCGAGTGACAGGTGAGCTGCGGCAGTGAGCAGGGGGAGTGGGGGGGGGGAGAGAGGGAGAGAGAGATCTCCCCTCCGTTCCTCCCCGCTCTCCTCCGCCGCTCCCTGCCCGCCGCCGGCTGCCGAACCTTTTCTCTCGAGTGGGCAGGTACTCGCTAAGGGCAATGCTCGCTCATCACTAAACATCACTACAGAACGCATGTATGTGAAGCTCATGGTTTCCAATGGGTTCTTTCAGGCTAGAAAACATCGCTCATGTGAAAGAACCCAGTGGAAGCCATGAGCTTCACATACATGCGTTTTGCAGCGCTGTCGCATCGCTGTAAAATCTCACGATTTTGTAGCCCATATGAAAGAGGCCTAAGCCCTTAAGGACACGGCTCTTTTTTCCATTTTTTTGTTAGCCGTTTCCATTTTCAAAAAATCATAACTCTTTTATTTTTCCGTGGAGTAACTCTCTAAGACCTTGGTTTTTGTGGGACGAGTTACATTTTTCAATGGTCCTATTAAATGTACCATATAATGTACTGAAATACTTTTAAAATTCTCTAAGTGGATTGCATTGTACTTATGACATACGTACTGTAGCAAAAATTACATAAATTTATTCGGTGAGTCAGTACGATCAAGATGCAACTTTATGCAGGTTTCAAATAAATATCTAGAAGATATATATATATATATATATATATATATATATATACACACGTTTTCTTCTGTCACCATCTTCTGACTGCCATAACTTTTTTCTATCTTTCCGTCAAGGGTAGAATGATCTGAAGTTTCTATTGGTACTAATTTGGAATGTGTACAGCTTTTTGATCGCTTTTCATTAACTTTTTTTTAGAGACGAGGTGACCAAAAAACGTAATTCTGGCACTGTGAATTTTTTTTCTTTACAACGTCACCATTCAGAGTAAATAAGGTGTAATTTTGATAGATCAGACTTTTTAAGGACTCGGCGATGCCAAATATGTTTTGGGGTTTCTTTGTTTTGATTTTTTGCTTCAAATATGGTAAAGTTTTTTTTTTTTACTTTTAATATCCTTTATTTTTTACATAACAAAGGAAAGCCTATTTTTCACTTATTTTAATATTTCTTTTTAGTCCCCATTGGGAACTTGAACTTGTGATCGTTTAATCACTCATACAGTATAATGCAATACCGTAGTATTGCATTATACTGTATGAGCAATACAGCACATGACAGCCGTACAATCTTACCGAAAGGTGTCCAGCCGGGACTCCCAAACACCAGTCAGGGCTTTTAAAGGGTTAACAGCTGCATACTATACAAACCCTGCACCCAGAGGATGTACATGCATGTCTTTTTGGATGGATGGGTTAATTAGTCTATGAATGGTGGATTTGATGCTTAAAAATCGACAGTTTTATTCCCTGTACTTTGTTCACAATGGCAAAGACAGGAAATCTGTCTGAGCAGACCAGAAATAATATTGTCACCAAGTATAAGTCTAAACAATACAGGACTATTTCAAAAGTTGTTGGCATGTTGGTTTCAAAACATCAAAATGTAAGCCAAAAATTTGCTACTCATGGAACAGTTAAGAATCTTCCAGGATGTAGTGGGAAGAAGATTAATTGATTAGAGAATCCTATGAAAGTTGATTTGAAATGTGGCAAAGAGATGTACAACATCAAAAGAACTTAGCAGTGCTTTATGGGCAAAGGCCAGGGAGGACCCTTAACTGCTTAAAGAAAGGCATACGAATACAAAAAAGTGACTGAACTTTTCTAGAATTTATACAATATACAAACACAATCCTTCTGGGAAATTGTTCTATGAACAGCTAAAACCAAACTAGAGTTTTTTGGCAATTGCGTACCAATGTTATGTTTATAGACAATGAAATGAAGCCTATAAAGAAAAGTTCACCCTATTATTGGCTGTCCTGAAACAATTATATTGTTTCTCCTCACTCAGTAGATTTGGCTTTATAATTGAGAACCAAGATCCAGTTCTCTTGTAGACTGCAGCAGGTTTTCTGCCAGGATTCTTTGATATTTCTCAGCATTTATGTTATCTCCTATGCTCAAATCCATGACATGTGGCAAAGAAGTGCCACATTGCCACAAAGATCCTAGTTTATGAGGGCTATATTGGGTTTTTATTGGCTACTGATATTTGGCTCATGACAATTATAGCATTTAACATGTAAGAATGTTGACATTTATCAAGACCGTAGAGCTGTTTTATACATGACCTGCTATGAAGCGTTTAGATAAATGAACCTATTTTGTAATGGGCCAATGCAGTTAAGTACCCCATTTACTTAATTTTTATAAGTTGTTTTTTACAGCCCCTTAACTTGTATTGATTATTAATTAGGTACAATACTGACTAGTAATACTACTGAAGTAATAGTATTAATGGTATTAATGTTTTTACATTTACATACTATTGGATTTGGGTTTTTTTACAGGCCAATTTTTCTCAATATGTGGTTGTTGCTGCAGTTGTTGTGCACCTAGTGACCGATGGGACATCTTACAGTTACCAGAAGCCAGAGACCATCAGTGTTCATCTGGTCGATGTGAAGGAACAAATGCATAATCTTGGTAAAATCATCAGCATTTCTTTTTATTTCCTTAAGAATAGCAAGCATTTTAATATAATGAATGGTGTTATTGAGGTTCATATAAGAATACATGATCAAGACATTCTGGATACAGCTATTTATTGTATTGCCGACTAACTATAACGAGTAGAGTTGAGCGAACATACTCTGCCGAGCGTGATGCTCGTTCGAGTATTAGCTTACTCGATGGTGCTCGTTACTCGAACGAGCATCAAGCCTTGTTCGACCCCGCCCCAGTTTTTGGCTCCTCCCCACAGTGACATGCCTGTTTTGGCCCCTCCCTGCTGCAGCGCGTGTCATTGGCAAATTTTTTTGTCTGGCAGGGAGAGAGAGAGAGAGAGAGAGAGAGAGACGAGCCTAGGAAGAAAAGAAAAAAAAAAAGCTCGGCACCCGGCTTCCCACATACAAAAATGCTTAAGTCTCCCATTGTAGTCAATGGGGTTCGTTACTCGAGTAGAGCTCTCGAATTTTACGAAAAGCTCGACTCGAATAACGTGGACCCGAGCATTTGGGTGCTCGCTCATCTCTAATTATGAGTATGGGGCCATATCAGGTTATAGGCATCATATTATAGATCTGTATAGCACAAATCTGTATTTTGGTTAAGTCTGCTGCCAAGTATAAGAAACTCAAAGGCTATGTTTCAACCTGATTGGACTAAAATTGTACAGGTTAAAAAATTGTAACTAAAAGTGGGCCAGATTTCCCATGTTTTTTCTTCTTGACCAGAAACAAAGAGGCTAGAACATTGTGGTTCTGCTGTAAATGTACTTTTCATGGCACAAATACAGTATATGGCAAGCATGGAAAGAAATTCAAGCAGACAATTAAAATGACTCTAAGAGGAGTTGTGCACATTTTAATACTGTACTGTGCAAAAGTTTTAGGCAGCTGAGGGGAAAATGTGAGAATGCTTTCAAAAATAGAAGTGTCCATAGTTTATTTTCGTCAATTAACAAAATGCAAAGTGAAGGAGAAACGTAAATTAGCATTTTTCCACACCTGCCTAAAACATTTGCACAGTACTATATAATGGGTGCAGCTCTTGCCAACTACACTCGCCAGTTTCATTGCTGCCAAATATGCCATTATTAATAAATGTGGGCCAAAATTGTTGCCTGACCTCCCATGTTATTCAATACCGTACATTCCAATATTCCAATTTTGTTTTCCACTTATTTGGGAATCAGTTCAGTGTTTTGGGGATTTTTGAAGGTGGACATCAGACTTAGGAAAGTAGTCCTTTAGGTTTTAACTACTTAAACAGGGTAGTAGTGCAGACTCTACTTTTCCTTTAACTGGCAGGCTTCTCTGTGTTCTCCATCTTCAGCCGTCTCCATGGTACAGTATTCATCCCGCCTAGGACAAGCATTGATAGTACAGGAAGGCAGGAGATTGAGGTCTAACAACTGCACCATAGAGATGACTGATGGAAGACAGAGAAAACCTCAGAGGAAAGGAGAGAAGATTAAACTGTAAATAGTAAAACTGGACCTTCAACAAGGTAAGGGTTTGGAGATTTTTTTTTAGGGTGTAAAAAGTAAATTTCAAGCAAAATAATAATTTGGATAATATTGCATAAATTTAGTCCTTACATTTTTTTCAAGTTACCATTTTAATGTAACTAAAGCTTAAAGAGTAACTGCACTTTTTTCAAACTTATAAAATATCAGAGCAACATTTCAAAAGTTTGGATCAGTGGGGGTCCCACTGCTGAGACCGCCGCTGATCACTAGAATGAGAGAGCTGATCAAAATTTTTGACTTGTCACTC
The DNA here is from genome assembly GCF_035609145.1 of Eleutherodactylus coqui. Taxonomy (NCBI): domain Eukaryota; kingdom Metazoa; phylum Chordata; class Amphibia; order Anura; family Eleutherodactylidae; genus Eleutherodactylus; species Eleutherodactylus coqui. The sequence continues at coordinate 39,769,799 of NC_089846.1, forward strand.
TGGCATATCAAAATTTTGAAAAAGGTGTAATTTCTGTTGAAGGGTGCTGAAATTGAAAGGGTGAAATCTGCTGCAGATCTGCTTCAAAATCCGCAACAAATCAGCTATGTGTGAACACACCCTAAAGAGGTTTTCTGGGCAAACACTAATGATGGTCTTTCCTCAGGATAGGTCATCAATGGCAGATCAGTCGAGTCCGGTGTTCAGGACCCTGTTGATCAGCTAACAAGAAAGTAATATTAGATGTCCGTAAAGCTCATAATGTTGTCCTTTCGGCAGTGGCCTGGTTTGGTATTGTAGTTCTCTTCCATTGAAGTGAATGGCTATACCAGTCTGGGTCACTGCTGAACAGCCAGAGTTATGAGCTTTCTGGTGGGCTGACTGTAGCTTCTTATCAACGGATTGACAGGGTCCCAAGTGGTGGATCCCTGTCGGTTTGCTATTTATGTCCCATTAAAGGGTAGGTTATCAATAATGTTTACCTGAAAACCCCCTTCACTCATTAAGCCATAAAAAGCCATAGGATTCCAGACAATTTACATTTACAAGAAAAAGAGACCCAAAAGCTCTTGCAGCAGAAATGATGCTGACCATCTAGAAACACAGAATTGTCTCTATAGAAGTATTGTGACATGAAGCAACAAACTGCAAAGTAGCGGTACTGTTCTCGGGTGCTAATAATATATGTCGAAAATGGTTCTTTGCTCACAATATTATAAGTTAAAGGGGTTTTCCCACAACTTAAAATTGCTCCACTTTGTACTTCCTGATTGCTGCCGCGCAGGACATGTGACTGCTGCAGCCAATCACTGGCTATAGAAGATTACTGCTGTGTTTAGTGATTGGCTGTAGCAGTCACATGTCCTGGCCAGCAGCAACCAGGAAGTACAAAGTGCTTGTGGAGCAATTTTAGGTTGCAGGAAAACCCCTTTAAATAAATGGCTCATCCAATACACTTATGGCTCATCCAGTGCTTTTAATATTGACACCAGACAGTCCCGAAGGATCATGTAGTATCACCAGACATTATTGGCCCAAATGATGCAATAAGATGTATCGGCAGCACACACCACCACCACCACATAGGGGAAGCTTTGAAAGGAATGCACGCTCAGTCTCAGATCCTGACTCTGAATCAGGGGTGTAACTATAGAGGGTGCAGGGGATGCGGTTGCACCCGGGCCCAGGAGCCTTAGGGGGCCCATAAGGCCTCTCTTCCCCATATAGGGAGCCCAGTACTATGAATAAAGCATTATAGTTGGGGGCCCTGTTACAGGTTTTGCATTGGGGCCCAGAAGTTTCAAGTTATGTTTCTGTGCAGCATGGTTTAGGTATGGGTACGGGTACAGATACAGATAGAGGGGGGGCCCCAGTTCACCTTTTGCATCAGGGCCCCTGAGCCTTTACTTACGCCCCTGCTCTGGATCCTATATGTGGATCTAATAAAGACATCCGTTGGATATGAATTAACTTTCTGCACCCCTTTGCTGCTCAGCCTACAACTTATTGACCCAAATGACGACTTACTGTAGTTTGGAGCTGGCCTTAGTCAATCACTTGCCAATGTGGTCTATAGAAAAAGGAGATTGGACATCAGTTTATCATCACTGCAAGTTTATTGTGGCAGAGAATACACTCATTGACGTTTCAGCTCGACACACAATCATTTCTCAGGGCTTGCGAAAGGCACATATGTTGAGCCTAAACATCAATGGGTGTATTTCCTGCCACAGTAAGACTGCAGTGATGATAAACTGATGTCCAATCTCCTTCTATTCTGGTGCTATTAATGGATGAGAGCTGTTCCTCTTTGGACGTTGCACTCAGTAGATTGAGGTGCAAGTGTGCTGTTCGCAATATATCTTTTCTTAAACTTTGCCAGCGCTCCAAAACTTATGACTAGATTCAGAACTACTATGGGACCTTGCCTATGATATGACCTGCATGTGTAATGACAACAAATACATTTCCAATTCAATTAAAATTGCATATTTATTCTGAATACACTATGGTGGTTGTTGGGTTAGTCTCCGAATAATTTTGTCTGGTGGCCCCAAAAAATACCAGTCTAACTATGTTTCCATACAAAGCTGATATGGTGCAGAATTTATGGTGGATTTTGGTGCAGATCTACAAATTTCACTCCTTCAATTTGAGTTCAATTGAAAGGGTGAAATCTGCCGTAGATCTGCACCAAAATCTATGACAAAATCAGCTACGTGTGAACACACCATTAAAGTGAATTGACAGTAGTTCTGAGTCTTCTGAGGATCTAATTTCGCCTCTAATGCTTTTCCCACCACAGGTGTTCATATTCTTAGCTGTCGAAATAATCCTTTGGTGATTCCTGTGATGCATGATCTCAGTCGGCCTTTCTACCACAGTAAAGCTGTCCTCATAAGCTTTTCTTCCAGTTTGGTGGCCATCTCTGGGGTGGCTCTGAGGTCCTTTCACGATTTTGACCCGATCAAAATTAGCAGCTGCCAAAGGGGTGAGATTTACAGTGCATCTGAGCAGAGGTAAGTAGCTTATCTATGTTATCTTCACTGAACGTCTTTACTAATCACTAGAAGATCTCACTCCACCAATGCCCATAGGACCCGAAAATAGTAAAATAGAAATTTGTTTGGTGATATTCTCACTTTAAGGCCTCTTTCAACAGTGATAATGGCGCGAGAAAATCACAGTGATATCACATCGCGTTCCCTGCAATATCGTTGCGTTTTCTCACTGCGATATCATAATTTTGCGTCAGTACAAAGTTACGCAACTTAGTAGCGCTCTTTTCCCGGGGTTTTCAGGGGTTGGCTTGAAATATAAGCCCTACTCCGAAAATGAGCCCTAATTGCATGAAAAAAAACCAAAAAACATAATACTTTACCTAAGAGGCGCTGTACGGCAGAGCCTCCTCTGTATCTCCTGCACTTGTTTGAAGTCTTTCAGCAGAGCTTCCTGGTCAGGTGTTTGAAAAACCCTGCCTCCAGGAAATGCTGCCTCTGAATGGCTAAGCCGCAGTGCCTAAGAACCAATCAGAGCCAGCACTCGATGAACCAATCACAGTCATCTAATGAATGGCTGTGATTGGTTCATTGAGCACTAGCTCTGATTGGCTGAACTACAGGGCTTGAGAACCAATCACAGCCAGCACTTCCTGGAGGCAGGGATTTTGAACCTCCAATCCAGTAAGTGCTGATAGAAGGCTTTAAACAAGTGTCGGGGACCTGCGAAGAGAAGAGCGGTGGATCAGACAACGGATGTTAGGTGATGTATTGTGGTTTTAAATTTTTTTTAATGCAGCTAGGGCTTATCTTAGGTATTTTACAAAAGGACTTCCTGCTCTAAAGGCTCCTGCACACTGGCGAGAGCGATATCGAGATGTGATTGATGACCCAATATCACTCTCGCAATCCTTCTGAAGCCCTGGATGCGCGGGCGTTTCCGCAGGAAACAATCTCTTATCCCAACACGGCTGAAAGGAATCTTCTGCTATGGTTGTCACAGCCACGGCAGGAGATAGTCATCTTCTCCCATTGTTTCCAATGGGGCTGGCGGCAGCAGTGCCAGCCCTATTGAAATCAATGGGAGATGCTCGCAATCTTCTGCCACTGCTATCACAGCAGTGACAGAGGATCGCGAGCATCTCCAATTGATATCAATGGAGCTGGCGCTGTTGCTGCCGGCCCCATTGGAAAAAATAGGGCGAGATCGCAAAAAGAATGGACATACCGAGATTTTGTTTTAACGCTACATTGCAAGCGTTAAAACATCACACGTGCATGGAGCCATTTGGAGCCATTGGCTTCATATTTTTGCATTTTATTGCAGCCTCGCAGTGCTGGGAAATTGTGCAATTTCATCGTTAGTGTGAAGGCACCCTAAAAGTTGCATCGCACCGCATGAAAACCATGTTTTCATGCGATGCAGTGCAACACATAGGAAGGCTCCATAGTGAAGCATGGGCTACGAAACCTTGCAAATCACAGCAATATTTAGCAACTCACAATTTTTTTTTCTCGCAATGTAGCAGCTTTACAAAGCATCGCTAATGTGAAGGAACTAGAGATGAGCGAACTTACTAGGCCACACACCTTTTTCACCCGAGCGCCGCGATTTTCGAGTACTTCCGTACTCGGGTGAAAAGATTCGGGGGGCGCCGTGGCTGAGTGGGGGGTTGCAGCGCGGAGTGGGGGGGAGAGGGAGAGAGAGAGGGCTCCCCCTGTTCCCCGCTGCTACCCCCCGCTCCGCCATGCCTCCCCCCGCCCCCCGGCACCCCCTGAATCTTTTCACGCGAGTACGGAAGTACTCGAAAATCACGGTGCTCGATCGAGTAATTACTCAAAATGAGTATATTCGCTCATCTCTAGAAGGAACCCATTGGAAATCATGGGCTTCACATACATGCGATTTGTAGCAATGTCGCATCGCAAGAAAATTGTGCGATTTTATCGCCCATGTGAAACCGGCCTAAGCCTTGTTTGCATTTAACCCAGAGGGAACATTGTGGTCATTGGTGATTTTCAGTTTCTGACTAATGTCATATTTGCTCGGCTTAGAGTGACCTTACATGGGACAACTATCGCCTGAATAGTCGCTCAAAATAATCACTAAAACGAGTTGTTAGCATATGAATGGCTGTTGTTTACTTGCTGTTCACGTTAGCAGCCGCTGAAGCACACACTTCCCAGAAAAGTTATTGGCTAGTCATGGAAAGACAAATGATTGCCTGTTTACTCCAAACAATAATTACTCAAACCACAACTTTAGGTAAGCAGAAGCGAAGCAACTAGTGACTAATGGATAAATTCTCACTCGTCACCCTGTTGGTAGCCGTGTCTACATGAAACAACTGTCACCTACATTCGCTCTATTGAGCAACTATTCTGACTATGGTTGACCAATATAAAGCCACCCTTAGGGCGCTTTCACGCGACAGTTTTGTGTTCAGTTTTATGTGAGCCAAAGCCAGGAATGGATCCAAAATATAGAAGAGCTACAAATCTTTCCATTTATACTTTACACGCAACGATTATCGCTGAAAATGCATTCAAACGATGGCTTTTGAGCGATAATTGTTGCGTGTAAACGCTTCCATCTTTCACTCTACGTCTGAGAATAAAATCCATTGTTCACCCGGAGAGAGATAGCAGGGACTGCCAGCTGTGTTCTCCACGGGAGCAGCAGATTACATTGTATTCGGCTGACAGCCCATGGCAGCCCTCCTGAAGACAATGCAGCTGAGTGCAAAGTCCAGACTACATGCTGGAATTAGCAATAGCTGCTGGAAGCTCATTTACATGCAAATGAAGCTGATAAAGTGCTAATGGGCATTGGTGCCAATTAGTACTTTACGCAAAATGATCGCTAGAACTGTTTGAAAGATTGTCCTTGTGTGTAAATGAGCCTTTAGTGGAACACATTACTGAGAATGATCCCATTGAAATCAAGGAGTTCTATTCACTGTGTTTAGTGCACAAATATTTTCCATGCGCAAATATGGCCGTGTGAAGAAGCCCTTTACGTATTGCAATAAAATATAACTTTTGATATATATGATTTCAAATGTTTTGGCGTGACTTGCTATCTAGAATTATTAGTGTTGTAACAAGAGCAAATTCCATTCACGAGGATATGACTTTAATAATGAATTACAGGATTTGTGTTGGTGATTTGCCATATTTTTCAGTTGTAGGCCCTATTTGATAACTTTATAAGCTAGCATATCAATGCTGACACTGTGTTCTGTACTTTGTTTCTTAAAAATATACATATGGTCTGTCCTTAGAAAACAATTTCCTCAATGAAAATTCATCCAAGTCCTTGGCAGATTTTCATAGAATGAATTGAAATCTCACAGTCACTACTCGCTCCTTTTCATACCAGACGAGTACAATATCATGTGAGGAATTCACGAGTTAAACGTCTGAATTTAGGTATAAAGTTGGCCAAAAATAATAAATGTTAAAATCATTAGATAAAAAAATATACTAATATGAAAAAATGTTATTTGGGTTCATTCAATAAAAGCACTTACACATACTGATTTTCACTATGGTAAAAGTTGATCCTCAAAGTGCAGGAAGTTATAGGGGCGGTTGTTTCGTTATATGGTGCTCGTCTAAGGAGCTGGTACGTCCATAACTCTCCATAGGTCTCTGGACAAGTCACATGCATCTTGTTGTTATATATGCCACCTACATGGACAATGCACATGTAAATACAGTCACTTCATCAACAAGTATCTACAATCAAGAACTCATATAAGCTTAACCAGAGGCGTAACTTTAAGCTTCTGGACCCCAGTGCAAAAGCTGTAACAGGGCCTCCAACTATAAAGCTTTAATCATGGAGAAGTTAGGTCTTATGGGCCCCCTAAGGCTTCTGGGCTCGGGTGCAACCGCATCCCCTGCATCCTCTATAGTTACGCCCATGGGCTTAACTCAAAAAGTCTTCTAAGATGTAGTTTTAGTATTATTTTGAAGCTGCTGCATCCCAATGCAATATCTGTATAATCAGGGGCGTAACTAAAGGCTCAGGGGCCCTGATGCAAAACGTGAGTTGGGGCCCCCCCTCTATCTGTATCTGTACCCGTGCCCATACCTAAACCATGCTGCACAGAGACATAACTTGAAGGTCCCGGGCCCCAATGCAAAACCTGTAACAGGGCCCCAAACTATAATGCTTTATTCATAGTACTGGGCTCCCTATATGGAGAAGAGAGGCCTTATGGGCCGCCTAAGGCTCCTGGGCCCGGGTGCAACCGCATCCCCTGCACCCTCTATAGTTACGCCCCTGTGTATAATGCTTCTTTTATAGTACTAGTTTCATGTAGAGATAGAGAAAACTCATGAGCCCACTAAGGCTGCAGAGCACACTGCACCCCTATAGTTACACCCCTAGCTATAAGCTATTTTCCATTGTCAATTTATTGGTCTGGTCAGGAAAAGTGGAGTTGTTAGACAAATGGATGTGGATCTGCCTTGCCACACACTTTGGCTTTGAACTATCTGAGGTGGTAGCACCTTGGAAACCCCGGTTTTCAGGCTTAGCCTCTACAAATGGGATACCGGCTTTCCTGTGGGGTCCCCAAGCCATTACACACACAGATAGCCCAGGTAATGTGGCTGCTGACATTGCACTGGGCCAAGGCATGGTACCAGAACAAGAGAGTATTGAAGAAACAGGATGAAGTTAGGTCTGTCAGCATCGGTGCATTAAAAAGTTCGGAAATACAGAGCCATGGTCAGGGAGCACAGAAGTTAAAAATGGTCAATATACAGGCAAGGGTCAGAACCAGGAATACACACCAACCTGGGCTTTGTCACAATTGGTAATGAGACCAATTAGGCATGCTTCATGGAGGAAGGAGGCTAATATAGCAGGTGCTGTCTGATGATTCGTGGGGGACCAGATTAGGGAGTGCTGGCCCTTTAGGAGATGGCATACAAGACCTACAGGCTTGTGTGCCATGGAGTGAGAAAAGGCAGAGGAGCGCTGAGCAACACACGACAGTCCGCGACGTCCAATCGCAACCCCAGGAGCAATTAAGCAGAGGCGACATGCAATGACAGAGGTATATGTACTGTGAACTTCGGTCATGTTTTGGTCATGACAGAAACCATCTTTCCCATAAATCATCAGTCAAAAACTTCCTCTTCTGTTGAGAGGCTTTTGATTTGCCAGTTGCAGTAACATAGTGCCAGAGTAAGCAGAAAACAGTGAAAGTTTGGCAGAGATAAGTTTTCCACAGTGTGACATTTAAGATTGGAGACATGGTGTTGACAAGGTTCTGGGAGCCGGAAATTGTCTGGGGGCAATGAAGTTGAAAATTCTATGAAGTACAGTATTATGAAGCACAATCTAATTGTCTTATCTTAAGTACACACATACACACTAGGTCCAACTTTATAGGAAGCCATTCAATCTATTAGTATAGTTGTGTGGTGTGGGAGAAAAATGAAGTGCCCAGAGGAAACCAACGTAGATACTGGGAGAACATACCGTACGAACTCCATATAAAGGTTTTCCTTGTTTAGAATCAAAACCAGAGCCCAGTACTAAAATGCAACCACTAAGCTGCCATTGGGGCTAGTTATATTATGGAGTTCACTTTGGCTAGATATATTATGGGACACTCGTATTATAGCACTGTGACTGCCTTTGTCATGATACACAATATGATAACTTAAGTATTTGCTTCTTAATGATGTAACTAAACAAAACCACTCACACACAGCTGACAGCATCACCTACTAATAGGAGCAACACCAAAGCAATTTTGTTCAGAGTCGTGACTAATTGTAGGCTTGGATGTACTTCAACAAGATGTATCTGACTAAAGTGGTACTTGCCTTCAAAACGTTAAGAAACACTGGTCTGAAAAAATGGTGGAAAGCAAGAGGGGTCGAGAACAAGAGGGTTGGAGAACTAGAGGGGTGGAAAATTAGAGGGGTGGAGAATTAGAGGGGTGGAGAACAAAAGTGGTGGAGAACAAGAGGGGTGGAGAACAAGAGGGGTGGAGAACAAGAGGGGTGGAGAACAAGAGGGGTGGAGAACAAGAGGGGTGGAGAACAGGAGTGGCGGAGAACAAGAGGGGTGGAGAACAGGAGTGGCGGAGAACAAGAGGGGTGGAGAACTACAGGGGTGGAGAATTAGAGGGGTGGAGAATTAGAGGGGTGGAGAATTAGAGGGGTGGAGAACAAGAGTGGTGGAGAACAAGCGTGGTGGAGACCAAGAGTGGTGGAGAACTTGAGTGGTGGAGAACAAGGGGAGTGGAGAACAAGCCTTTGTTCAGAAGACTCAATGACTACTTACCTGAAAAAGCTATTTGATTTGTCTCTGGTCACATATGATAGCAGAAGGATCCCAAGTCACATACAACAGAAGTAGAGAGATATAGAGAGGTCATATTTAATAGGAATAGAGGTGGCCCTATACTGCTCCCTTCTGCTTATCCAAACAACAGGTAAGAGGAGACTAGGAAAGGAGGACTTCAGCCTAAAGCTGCAACGTCTTTTGATCCCTGCTCACCCTCTCAAGGCCTCATGTCCATGTGCATGTCGGATTCTGCATGCGAGAACCCACAGCAGAATCTGACCCTGCCCATGGCTGAGGACCCTGCTTACCTGTCCGATTGTTCCTTTTTTCTGTACTGCAGATGTGTGCGGAAGTGCCGACCGGCGCGCCGACACATGTACAGGACAGTTTTTTTTTATTTTCAAACTCCTGCTTTGCCCTTCACACGGAATCTGCACTAAAATGGAGCATGCTGTGATTTGTTTTCCACATGCGGAATCCAGAAAGCAAATCCGCATGTGTAAATTCCAGTACGGACGCCTGTGGTTCCCTATGGGCGGCTTGAACTGCGGATTCCACAATTCAAATCCAGCCATGGACATGATGCCTAAAGTTAATAATTATATGAACTTAGATAGGACTTCAATATACCTGGACCTCAGTACTACTGGTGAGATCCTTTCAAATATTTGTGCCTTTATTGTGCTCTGCATTGCTTCTCCTACCATAGATTTTAATATTGACACTCCATAAACTTACCAGGTTGCTCCAACATGTTATTTTATTAATGATTGCCAGTTTTACTTTTACACGATTTTTTGGTCATGTTTATATCATCATTAAACATTAGTTTATAGCTTAGAGGCAGATGTTACTTTGTCTGTCCAGCAACTTTAGTCCTTTTGCTTAGAGACATGTCTGGAGGGCAGAAGCCTGCCACTGAAGCGTTCACATGAAGCTGGCAAGGCTTTCCCTCTCGGCCGTTCGGCTGCCACAGCCAGTTTTTTTTATGTATTTCCTATTTATTTGGCTGTGCTCTGCAAATGCTGTGTTTTTCCTACAATGTTATTTTTGTTGGAAATTATTCTTTCATACCCCAATAAATAAAGACAGGAATGGCTTGATTTTGAAGTCAGCACACGATTGTGTGTATTTTAAACATGGCTATAGTTTGTTTTGTAAGGGATGTGCTACAATTTAATTTGTAACTTTTAAAGTTCAACATCTCCTCAAATTTAGTTACCTAAATGAGGAAAAAATAAAACAAAAATATACAACTACAATAGACCATATATGGGTGCTTTCAAACCAGTGGAATATTTCCAGAAGATGTGCTGAATACTACATGCATACTGAAGAGCTCCTCACACTGCTCCGGTGCCATCTTCCGAGTAGACGGCCAGGTGGAAACACGTGACCGTTGCAGTCCATCAAAGGCCGAAGCATCAGGTCCCCAAACTCCTGGTATCATGGCACCCAGGATATTAGCACTAATGCCAGGAGAGCCAATGGTACCACTGTGGCATCTGATTGGCCGTAGTGGTCACTTGCTTCTCCATCTACCCAAAGGTTGGCTCCAGGGCAATGTGAGCTGCTCGAGGGTCCAAGGAGAGGTGAGTATGATCTATTTTTATTTTATAAAGGGCTCAGCTTTTATAGTCATGATAAAACCCCTTAAACAATGCTCTGGCTCAGTAATACTGTGAGATTTTTAAAAAATCCTGATTTTACTGCTTAACCCCTTGTTTTCCCCACTGGTCTAGTCTGATCTGCTCTGCTTTGGCATCCCCTTACTTCCGGACAGTGTGATCATGTGACTGCTGTGGCCAATCGCTGGCTTCAGTTGTATCATTGCTGAGGATAGAGATTGGTAATGTGATCAGCTGCCAGGAGGCAAGTGGAGACCATAGCAACGCAGACCACAAGCCAAAGTTGAGGGGAAGTCAAAGTTGAGGTGAGTAAAATTAGTTTTTGCATTTTACATTTTCCAACACAGGTCCCCCGCCACAGATTACTTGGGGGGAATCTCCTTGGGGATGGACAATTTTCCAGTTTGCCCCCCAACGCCACCCAGCCCTTGTCTTATATCTTGTAAAATTTCAAAGTAGCAGAATTTCTTGCGTATCATATGCTGGATTATGCTTGTATAATATACTGTTTTCTCAGTTCACTAAGCCTCTAATCAGAGTTGTGATTACCTTTGGTTTTGCATATCATGTCTGTGATCCAGGTGGAGTCAAGAACATTTTTCTTACTTCATCTTAAGACATCTGTGTAAGCTTTATAAGAGTCTGAAGACAGTACAAATTGTCTCCTTATGTAGTCTTTTCCCCCAGAGTATTCAAGTTCTTCTCGGGATCATCGTTACTTCTAGTTTTCTTTCATTCACATTCATGCGTAGCTTTTTAAACTCTGCCTTATTCTGTGATCAGCCTTGATCTCTGCACTAGAGGAAAGAACTTATAAAAAGATGTAGTGGAATAAAATTCTAATTCCGCTTTCATCAACATCAGTGCCCACATTCCCTTAATATGCAAATCTTTGTATTAATTTTGCATTTCTCTGTTAATTATTACCATTAAGTTTTAATATTACTTACCCTGCATTGTTTCTGGGTTGCAGTCTGTATTAAAGTCAGGGTTGCAGACTTGGAGTCAGGAAGGAATTCTCTTTTAACCCTCAATAAGAAAAATTGGCTTTTGTCTTATTCAGGCTTTTTGCCTTCTTCTGGATCAACATTGCAGGGTAAATAGGCTGAACTAGATGAACACATTCTTTTTTCGGCCTAACATACTATGTTATTGTGTTAGTATAGAGATGCAGAGAGAATTCTGTAGACTTCAGAGCTGAAATCTCTCAGCGCTCCTGTTAGCTCAGTGTCTGCACATCACTTGCTTCTTCTACCTTTTCACACCTCTGCCACGTCCACATCTCATAGTCGTCCACTGGCTCTTGTTTACTTCATCACCACAATGATGTCCTGTCTCTCACGTGTCCAGCATCTGTACTATATTAACCGGTCAAAAGACGTGTTGAGGTGTAGTGATGAGGGATTATCGGAATAATCGGTTTGTGTTGGGTTCAGGCCGATTTCACCAAAATCATCCTGAATCAGGATGGCTGGTTCTGACTCCCATTAAAGTCAATGGGACTAAAAATCAGGTTCTCTAATTTGCCTTCTAGAAGGTCGTCAATGCAGCCACACATCTGAGGAAAATGTGTTCTTCCCAGAAGTTGATAAATATAGTGTACAGTGGTGTGGGGGTTACTTGTAGCACAGGATTGTCACTAAAAACAAAGGGGAAGCCACATAGGGTCTCCTAGATCAAATATGATGCCAAGAAAGACGGCAGGTGTTTTGCTTCTTTTAAAAGCAATATCATAAATTTTCAAAAGGCAAATTTTACCAAGTAAACCCAACACGCTAGCACGGACCTTCTCCAAGGAACAGCTGCACAGCTACCAGAAATTTCACCAAGCAAGACAGCAGGTGTGATGTTTGTTTTAAAAGTAATGTCATACATTTTGTAAAGGACAAATTCTACAAGTTGACCAGAAAAGCCAAGCAAGGGCCTTCTCCAAGGAACAGCTGTAGAGTTACCAAAAATTATGCCAAGCAAGACAGCAGGTTGCTGCCTTTTTTAAAAGTTTTAAAAATTCATAAGTTTTTAAAGGACAAATTCTCCCAGGTGAAAGGAACACCCAAGCATGGGCCTCCTACTCTGCCTGCTGTAAGAAAAAGCAGTAGAGCTCCCAAAAAGTATGCCAAGGAAGATAGCAGGTGTCAGACTTCAGTTTGTAAAAACAATCCAGCATCCAGGAGTCTGAGGATAAGAAACTGCTGGTTTATTTAGCAACAATTAGGGACAAACAAGATGGCTACATGTTTCGGCATAAGACTTCATCATTGCATATGCTATGAAGCTTGTTTTAGAAGCAATGCCATAAATGTTTCCCCGAAAATAAGATAAGGTCTTATATTAATTTAAGCTTCAAAAGATTTAACTTTTTTCCATGTAAAGCTTCCTGGACACTATGTAAATGAGATTTTTTATTACCTGTAACTAGGTCTTATTTTTGGAGTAGGGCTTATAGCTTAAGCATCCACAAAATCTTTTAAAAAATCACGCAAGGCTTATTTTTGGGGTAGGTCTTATTTTCAGGGAAGCATGATATTTTTTATTTGCCGACGTTCCGTAGCGAACAGCCGCTGTGTTATGTGAATGGAGAGGGGCGGGGGAGCGAGAGGGGAGAAATCTCCTGCACTGCCCCACCCCCCTGCTGGCCGCTCCGTGAACCAGCCAGCTCTGCTAGCTCCCGTGCTGGAGCACGGGACCGCGGAGACACAGGGATGAGTGTCGGGCATCGTTTGTAAAGGAACATTAACCCTCTGTCCTGATATTGTCACCTTTTGAGGTCCCTCTTCACGGCTGGAATGAGATGTTATTTTGGCTTTGTAGCGGGAATCAAGTGGAATGGTCACCCAGTAATGACCTGATGTTCTGATGTGGGCTATGCGATGGTTCTTCTCAAGCACTGCATCATAAAAGCACTCATATGTCTCAAAGTGCCTACTGGTGAAAGCCCACATTCCTGGGGTCCGGCCTAAGAGTGACCTCCTGCTGGTCCTGCCATCCACATAGAATAACTGGGCTTAGTGATGGATGGAAGGAAAATTGTGTAGCCCCATCCCCTGCCTCTGGACCTATATTATCCCCCTCCTCTTCCTTCTCTTCATCTTCTATGCCTCTTTCATGGGTGGTTGGAGGAGATGCCCCTCTTTCTTGCCGAAAGATACTTTCCCTGCAGTGTTGAGTAATGGTGGACGTACCAGATGGCTTAGTTATTGGTATCCCCTCCTCCTCCTCCTCCTCCTCCTCCTGTGACAACAATACATCATTGTCCCTGTGCCCTTGTAGCATCTGTTTCAGAAGGTGGATAACAAGGATAGCCATATTGATTAGTGCGTCATCATGACTGACTATTTTAGCTGCCAGCTCAAAGCAGGCTAAAGCCTTTTTTGATCTGCAGCCACTCTACAGGCATCAAGTGACCAACCTCAGTGCAGTGCTTGCTAACGGTATACACCATCTCGTACTCTGTGATCACTCTCTACTGCTGGCTTAATCTCTTCAACATATGCAATGTGGAATTCCACCATAAAGGCATGTCACAGATAAGTTAATTGGGAGGTAGTCCGAACTGTCGCTGCACTTCCACCAGATGAGAGACAGCGGAGTGCGAATGCCAAAAGGGTGAGCACAGTTTCTTGACCTTTTCCAGCAGTGGATGTAAACCTGGGTATTTGTGTAGGAATCAGGTTCATCACATGAGTTAGGCAATGTATGTGTGTGAGATTTCCGAGGCGAAGAGCTGCCAGCTGATCGCCCCTTTGTCATACACAACTTTACATGACCAGACTGTGCGGGGTCAGCCACATGTCAGCCTAGGCCTGCAAAGCCATCAACAGATCTTCTTGAGTTTTAGGACAGCATGTTGGCGTTTACCACGTGCACCACTATATGAGGTCAGGTTTTGTCACATATGGTTATCTGTGTGGATGTGGAGGATGTTGAAACGTGGTATGAACAGGTGGAGAAAGAGAAGTAGGAGGATGAGGGGGACAGACATGGATGACTGCCCTGCAAGCCTTAGGGATACCATGAAACATGGACCACTATTTTCAGCTTCATGCCCCACCTGCAGGACATTCTTCCAGTGTTCTGTTATGGATATGTATTGTCCCTGGCCAAGCTGGCTAGACCATATGTCTGTGGTGAGATGCAACCTGCCACTGACTGCATTCTGCAATGCCAGGGACACAATATCACTCAAGTGGCAAGGCAGAAACAGCTTTTTTGAGCAAAGAAATGGCGGCTGGGCATCTGGTACTGTTGGTTAGAATGGAGCATCACGTTGTAGAAAGTGTCTTTGTCCACAAGCCTGAAAGGCAGCATTTCCATTGCAAGCAGCCGTGCAATGCTTGCATTGAGGCTTTTTGGATGTTTGGGGTGTTATTTTTTTATGTTCCTATAGTTGGGGGTGGAGAGCTGGCTGTGGAGCTGGGTCATGCTTTAATATAAGGTAGATGTCAATGTTGGTGATGGTGGTGACTCAACTTCTGCTCGCTGTTTCCTACTCATGGCTCTGCAGCCTGCAGCCCAGTAGTCAACTGTAAAGGAGAGGCCTGAAGTAGGTGTGCTACTGCCCCTACACAATACTGCCTCTTTGTGCTCAGAGGCTACTGCATGACTAGGGAGGCAGATGGAGGAAGAGGCAGATACAGTAATAGAAGAGGTAGCAGGATAAGGCTGACTCTTTGCCCTCCGGCCCACGTGGGCTCTCCAAGGCAGTGGGTAGTGGGAGTTCATGTGGCTGTTCATATACGTTGTGTTGAGATTGAAATGTGACAAGAACGTAAACAAACACTTACCACAGATTTTACAGATGACCACTCTTCTATCATCATCTGCAAATTCAAAGAATGTCCAGGCTTCACAAGTCCTGTGAACAGACATAGCTGTGGGCCTGATGTTGGTGCTGCTATGACTAGTAGTAGCTAATGTTATTGCTACTGCCCTTATGTTTTTCTTCTACACCCTACTCACTGTAGTAGCAGGGTGCTGTCCCACAACTTCCGCCTCTTCCTCCTCCCTCAGTGAACTGCCATAATGACTCTTCCTGTCTGTCCATGTTAGGTCAAGCACCTCATCATCTTCCACATCCTCTTCCTCTTTATCGTCGTTCTCCTGCTGAGTGGACTCTATATTACAGTAACCACTAGGAGCTGGTGCTTCCATTTCCACATCCCCTGAGTACACATTGCCTGTGGAGGGCTGACCTCATGCACTGAGCCACCCTCATCTTCCTCTTCGGAGGAAAGAAATGGTTAGGCATCAGTGTATTCCATGTCTTGGTCTTCTCCCTCTCGTTGTTTGGACTGCCCTGTTGACATCCATGACACTGAATGATCAAACAGCTCCTCAGCCTGATTCATGCGGACTGTTTCAGAGTGTGCAGAGGATCTGGGATAGGGTGAAGTAGAGGGGGGGATACTCATGGCCAACTGGTTAAGGCTGACTGCTGTGTGCCTGTGACTGGATGGAAGAAGAATTGATGGTACTTGAGGCATGTTATGCCATTCACTCTCTGACCTCTTCTGCGTTCTGCAGATGTAACACACAGACAGAACCATTTTTAAAGAATGGCAGTGGGCTAGCCTCTCCTCCTGCAGAACGTGAAGCTGTTGCTTCAGGGGGAACTGCTTGAAGTACCAACGTGGCCCATCCTCTACCATGCCCACCACTACCAACTTGTCCTCTATCCCTTACTTTCTTTATGTTTCTTTTTTTATTTATTCTTTTTTGTTGTTTACTTTTTTGCTTAGTTTTATGTTATTTTTAAGCTAATATTGCAGTTTGCAGAAAACCACAGGGAGCTGCATATGGTCTGCAAATAATTTATAGTGGCCGGACTCGCGACTTCGAACAACATCTGAGGCTACTAACATGCACTATGTTTTTTGCTGTTCTCCTGTTTGGGTTCCCTCTTGCTTTATATTCACAAACAAACACTGCCAACTAAGTAGGGTGCAATACATGGTTAGCACGATATGTGAGAACAGAAGGCCACAAAGTATAGCTTGTATATCGTGAATTGTCTCGGTGTTGCACAGCACGATTTAATTCCTCTTACCCCACAGGTAGCTGTGTAAAGCCTGCAAATAATTTGCACCCGCCAGACTCACGACTTTAAGCAACATCTGAGGCCACAAACAGAGAACTGCAATGCACAGTTTGTCAGTCTGGTTTACTGCTATATATGGTGACAGCAACAGAAATTTACGCTCTGCAGAATATATCACCCAATGTACAGACCACGTTTTGTACAGACACATAAACATCATGCAGCTTCTTTCTTTGGTCCCTCCAATACAACCTCATTCAACTTATCTGCGACTATGCAAGCTTTCATACCAGCAGCGATATATTCTCTGCAGAATATATCTCCCTAACAAAAGACCACATTTATAAAGACATATAAAGATGATGCAGCTTCTCTGTCCTGTGCTTAGCTGTAAAATGGCCACTAGTTACACTCTTCCTATGATATAGAAAGCTAGTTCATGTGATGCAGGCATCCAATGAAACTGCTGTCCACATGCAAGATGGAGGACACATTTGGTGATAGTATCTAGGCTCACTGGCGGCTGATTGGCTGCAATCTGACCTCTGCAGCAGGCATTTTGGGAAAGTCTATTTTCCCACAATTTTTGCCAAAAATCGGGTCAGACTTATTGAATCTGATTTGGCCAAAATCTGGGCGATTTTACTGCCTGGCCAATCACAATGAGCAACACTATCAGGGGGTCATATGACAGGGAGATGGCATGTCCTTTTTTATTGCTGTAGATATCAAGAACTGGTTGGAGAGAGAAACACATAATATGGGCATGTTGGGTGTTATGAAATGTGAGCATAGTGCTCTTCATTATCTAACTCAACTTGAAGCCTCTTGTACCCTTTTTTTAAAGGGTTTTTCCTGGACTAAAAAATAAAAAGTCCCAGGAATATGATAAAATAGAAAAATAAGCCATAATTATTTCACTATATGTTCTCCCGATCCAGAAGGCTTGGTCTCCACCGCTATGATCCTGGAAGAATCTGCAACAGCCGCATGCCATTTGTTATGCACATAACCGCTCAGCCAATCACAGGCTTCAGTAGTCATGTGCCATTCATGTCATTGCTGAAGCCTGTGTTTGGCTGAACGATTATGTATACAATGAGTGTCACGAGATTGCTGGCGCTTCTACCAGCGGTGGAGACCAAAGCTCCTGCACTGGTGAGTCATTAAGGGCTATGTCTATGGCTTATTTTTTCTATTTTATAACATTCCCATATAATATGTCTAAGAAAACCCCCTTAAGGGCTGTAAACACCATTAATGTATGACTATTCTATACTAAATATAATTTTTCCAGGTGACTTGGCTTTCAGCTATCAAAACGCCTCTGAGTTGTTTTCTGTTCCTTATCTAGATCAATGATTTTACTATAAAATGAAATGACTCTCAAGCTTATTTTGTAGTTGGAAATAAAAGAAAATAAAAGTGTTTGCTTTCTAAGGCCCTCGTTAGACTGATTTTATAGCTTTGCTGTCAATAGCAAGGGAGAAAATGTGCTAGAGCTATGTTGTTTCTTGTGGATCTATGTGTACATATCCATTACTCTTCATATGCGGGTGTCTGCTAAACAAAGGTACAAAGTTTTCATGCAAAGTTCCTATTTCCACCAGTTTACAACAGATGTGAACTTTAAGCAAATTCATTACATTCTGTGCAAGAACGCGCTGAGAAGCATGATAACTGCGAGCACCTTCCTGCTCATTTAACTTCTGTGCTTCTTCCAACAGTGTCTGTGAGCCAGAATCAACACAATTCAGCTTTTTTTTTCCTGCTTTGTATGGACTGTTCTGGTTACAGCAATATGGATTTGTTTAGCTAAATCTGTCCAGTATGCTGCCTCTTCTTTCATTTAGTAAAAAAGAAGACATTTAAAGAAACCTGAGTAGCGGCATAGTGCAATTTTTACAGTTTAGGGTTATGCCTTACGCAATTTATCCTATAAACAGGGGCAGTGTGCAAATGTATGGGTTTATATCTAGGGGATTGCTGGTTATACTACAAGATTAATTAGAGGCATAAGCTGAAGCTTCTAGGCTCCAATTCAGTATGTGTTATAGGACCTCCCAACTCATGTACCACTTATATTACTGCTGTCTTCTTATATGGTAGAAGGGCCTTTGAGCCACCTTCAGCACCAAGGCTCAGGTGCGATCATTACCGCTACATCTCCTATACCTAAACCCATGAGAAGAATGCTGGGTCATTAAATGGGAAAAAGAAAAAAATTTGGTACGGTGTTAGCCAGTGGAGTAAAATGTGATTGTTCTCAGTGAGAGAAACCAAGTAATCTTGTAGATATGATACCATTTAAGGTTTTACTATCCATGGCGTTTCGGGTGAGTCGCGGGTATATCTCTTTGCTCATCGTCATAGAAGAACTTGAGAGTACAAGTTTATAACCATCTTTGATACTCCCAAGACCAAAATTAACATCGGAAGTGGATTCTTGCAGTACTGGAGATTATGAGAAATCTGGAGCAGTGATAACAAACAGGTCTGGTGACCCCCTAACACCAATTTAGAAACCATAAAACTTTCACATCCCTTATCAGTGAACTAATTAAGTATTTACTCATCCTGTTCTGGTATTGTTTTAAGCACAAGTTAATCACACATGTATGCCTTTTTATATGCATATGTATTTGTGTATATATACATATATATACCTCTTCAGATCTATTCCATTAGAACTGAGGAAGAACCCTAGGTAGGTTCAAAAGCTTTCTATAACATCATGTCTTTTTGTTAGCCATTAAAAGGTATCATATCTACAAGATTACTTGTTTTCTCTTACTGAGAACAATCACATTAAGGCCTCAGTCACACAGGCGCATCGGCACCCGTACACCGGCGCTGATGCGCCCGTCTGACTGACACCAGCAGACGGACGTACCTGCAGACGGCCATCTCTCTACAGCGCTGGAGGAAAGAACATGTGACCGGCTTCATTGCCGGTCATGTGTTCTTTTCTCCGGCGCTGCAGAGAGACGGCCGTCTGCAGGTACGTCCGTCTCCTTCCTGCAGTGACAAGGGCGCATCGGCGCCGGTGTACGGGTGCCGATGCACCTGTGTGACTGAGGCCTTAATGGGAATCCACACTTATCACTAGACGGCGGTAGATAACATTTGCTGGACTTTCTATCAGTTGTGAAAGATTGTTAGCGTGAAATATCATTAATTTTATGTTTTGCCATTCCACACTATGGCAATCTTTAGCCAGTGCCGAATAAGCATTGAAAGGGTCCAGCCATTTAGTGATTTCTAGGAACTCTTCATTAAGTTATATTAGAATTTCTGAACAATAGAAACCCACTTAACCTTATTTTCAGTGAACTATGACCTATAGTATGTGGAGTTCATCTGTTCATAGTTTGTTACCAATATATAATGTTATAAAATTAAGTTTAACTCCCCCATGCAATCCTGAGTCATAATTGTACCCGCTAGTCACCATACTGTTACAGCAGTGATAGAGTGATAGAGTGAGGACATAAGTTGTGCATGCACCATCCCTTACAGGTGCCAGCTGTAATACAGCTGACACCCTACCTTAAAGGCCAGAAGCAGAGATAACTCTGACCCAAGATGTTTAACTCCTTAGATGCTGCGCTGAATACTAACTGTAGCATCTAAATGGTTAGACAGAGGAAGGAGGCTCCCTGTGTCACCTCATCACTGCCCTCGAAAGTGATAGTGCATGGAAAGCCAATGGGTCACTGTGACAGCCAGGAACCCAACAATGGCCACTGGGTCTCTTATGTACATAAACCTAATTGTGGCTGCATGGGAGCCAGAGCCAAGTTTGAGTTTTGAATCCAGAAAACTGTACCAAAGATTTTAATCTTACTAATATCCTGTAAAATAAAGGAGAAGAATTAGAAGATTCTTACCAGATGGTGTGATATACCTGCTTTGCTCCGTCACCTCTGTTGGTGATGTTGCACAACCCGTGGCACACATGCTCTAATGGTGGGAGTGTTAAAAAATTGCCCCTTTTGGTCAACTATTCATTCTTTCTATAACAAGGTTTGCTGCAATGACTTTAAGAGGTACCTGGAGATGGACAGACTCTCTATTATACCCAGTCACTTTCTTCCATGAAAAAGTGTCCGCTTTTTACTACAGGCAGCCTGATTGGTTAATCCTTATCATTGGAAATTCCCCCAAACTTCTAGCCTAACAGATTGGCATGACACATTCTTATAGATTTATAGATTGGAGAAGTTCATTGCTCGGGATCAGGATGGGTATGACACATTTTTAAAGCTTTGGACTCCTTGCATACAGTTCTGGGGTACCCAAGAATTCACCACTTGGCTATGTAGTCTGTAATTCTGTGTCATAGCTCCTCCACCTTTCAGCCCTATCCCCCACCCTATTCCCTTTCTCTCTCCTTCACCCTTTTTTTCTTGTGTTTTCAGTATTTTTTGTTTTTATGTTAAATGTGTTGCTCATGTTTGTAGGTTCCTACATAATTCTGTAACTCATTGTTGAGTTATTGGCGCTTCTGCATTCAATTTACTTATCGTGATTTTGTGAATGTCATGTTTTACATTTGGACATTCAATAAAAGTGATTGAACTATAGAAAGTGATCAAAAAGATGTTTTTATCCCAAAATGGTACGAATGAAAACTTCAAGTCATCTCACAAAAGACAAGCCCTCATACAGACCTGTCAACAGAAGAAAATGTTATTGCACTTTAATTCCATTGACACAGAAACAAACTATTTTCTAAAATGTATTTTCATTGTGCAAAAGAGAAAAACATAAAAAAACCTAAATCCCTTTGGTTTCACTGTGATTGTAATAACCCACAGAATATTGTGTCATTTATACAACATGGTAAAAACAAGGGGGGATTACTGTTGTTTTCTATCACCCTCTAAGAAGTTAACCCCCTAAAGACCAGAGTGGCCTTATGGCCCTATTATTTTTCCTGATGTGTAGAGATGAGCGAGCATGCTCGTCCGAGCATTAGCATACTCGAAGTACTCGTTACTCGAGGCGAGCACCTCGCAGTGCTCAGCTGCTCGAGAAAATAGAGCTCTAGAAGAGAGAGAGAGAAAGAGAAAGATAGATTTTTCTCGTTTTTTACTTTATTAGTGGTAATGTGTATAAAAAGTTTAAAAAAAAGTTTTTTATAAACTTTAGAGTTCTTTATTTTTAAAATTATTATATTTATGTTAAAACAAAGTACAGGAATAGATTTGCCATTTTGTTTTGGACATTATGATATATAATTTGCGTAGTCTTGGTCTACGTTGTGTATATGGCAAACGTTTAGGTTGGCGTGGGCGGTAGGTCATTTTCTTTTTTTTCATTTATATTCTTATTTTATTCTGTAACTTGTTTTATATATTTTATTACTTTTATTTAACATCTACATCTCCCATAAGACTTCCGAAGGACATTCACAGTGTCTATTTTTCCCCCAAAGTCTCCACTGTAGCTGGGACTTCTATAGGAGCCCCAGTTACAGAGGAAAACATCCCCCTAGTGTGACAATAGTCACTGTGAGAGCTGGCCTGGAGTCTGCTAAGAGCCTGCAGCTCTGACATGCTGGGGTCGTTCACTGGTGATCAAGTGATCGCCGGGTCCCATACAGGAAATGGCACTGCGGCCTCCTGTTTTCTCTACATAGCACTCATTGGACACTATGTAGCCTGTACAAGCAGTTAAAAACTTCTTCTGTCTTCTGCTTCAAGTCCTTGCAGGAGCTTAAATCCTGCACTATACTTATGGCATGGGATTAAAGCCCAGGACCAAGCACCGTAAATATACTTAATGGGTTAAGCAATGCATTATATGTACCCTGAAATGGTGCCATTAAAAAAAAAACGACTCAAATGACAAAAAAAAGCCCTTAAATGGCTACATTGATGAAAAAATAAAGTTATGGTTTTCTAAATGTGTAAATGAAAAAAAAAATGACTGCATCAAGTCATTAACTAAGCCACGTCCTTTATGGGTTAAGAGTCAAAAATGGCTTTTTCAAGTTCTGCCTGTGGTTGGATCTCATTCTGTTCTGGCACACTCTCGTTACCAAGGTACATCCTGCTGCCATAAGCAGGAACATTTTGCAGCTCTGCATATACAATAAGTATAAAGAAAAAGCAGATGGAAAAGTACATTGCAAGTTTTTTTTTTAAAGCCCTTGAGGGTTAAAGTGAAAAACGACTCTTTAAATGTTACAAATCCCTGTATACTCCACATTACAGAAAATAATGCTAATATGCACCCCAACCTGAATATTTCAGGGTACAGGAGTGCATGCAGAAGAACTGAGTGTAAAAGAACACTACTGACAGCCTACATTCTGCCTAGCATGCTGTCCCTCATGCCTTGCACTGGGCAGTAGTTAGCAGGAGGTTAGTATGTAGAATAAAGTATCAGTGCAGACTGGTTTGTAAACGAAATGTTGCAATCTGTAAAATGTGGAACAAACAGAAACTTGAAGGGTTCTACAAATGTAGCATTTGTTGTTAGTTGTGGGCAGTTAGAAAACAACATGACAGAGATGCAAGAAATTCCTCGCTGTCTTTTTGATCTTCATCCCATTGATTCCCTCAGTGTTTTTTGTTTTATTTTCTAGCAGCCAAAGGGATGGGGGATCTTGGCAAGCTGTGTGGGGATGCAAGTGCCAGCCAGACTACATATGCTGCCAGCCCTCTCTTTCACCTCCCCAGTTTCTCCCTCCTTGACCCTGGCACAGTGTTATTTCCAGCTCCCCTACTGGATGTCTAGAATAACTGTAGTCTGTCCATGAACTAGAAAAAAGTAATCAAAAGTTTTTGGGTCTGTATGTTACCTGTTTTCCATATCATTTTTTATTTAATCAGAAGAGATAATAGTGGATGAGAGAACAGAATATATTGTTTCCACATTTGCTTTTTATTCTTCTTCAGTCATTTTGCCCATTTTAAGTCATATCTGCCCAGCATAAAAAAACAATTAAATCTGTGTTAGTTCAGAACGCCTTGCAGCCTTGCCATGATAACCCCTGCAAGAGAACAAGCTTTTATGTTGTCCTTCCAAAAGCTGCAATGTTCAAGGTCTCTGGACACGGAGTGTAATTGATGATGATGTAGTCATACTGCCTCATGGTAATAATGTATGGTAGTATAGAGGTATACAACTAATGAGGCAGTAAGCGAGTGTTCTTCATAGGGGAACATCCTCATCAAAGGTTCAGTTCAGAATATCTTTCATGAAAGACAATGCAAAGCAGATGTAGTGATCTGCATCGTATAATAATTTATCAGTCACGAACATGAAAATAGCAGCCAGTCCATTATACAGAGTGGAGAAACTCAGCAGGTTATCCAAAGTGTAAGGGAAACGGGTGACGGGTTAGGCACCTGGATTGCAGGTTAAGTGATGGCGCAGCAGCTGACAGAGGGAGACAAAATGTGAGAGTTAGTTTTGTATCACTCCATATGAGGGCAGGATTTACTTAAATGTTACAGATTTTTCGCAACAGAAATTCTCCATACCAGAGCGATACTTTGGAGCGAAAGGTACTTCACCCCTCTTACAACTACCTGTACTCCATACTGTATTTTTGAAGGTCCATGGCCATTACACCATCATCGTTACGTCATGCAGTTCTGTACAAAATGCAGACGCACTGCTATCTATTTGGCTCCCCGTAATTTGGGAGCTCCACAGCAGGATACGACATTGCGGACCCAATCAAGGTACATGAAGTGCAGCTTCCATTGGCGCACATTGCCACTATTTGAGTACCTTGTCATCCCATTACAATAATACATTTACAAAGCTTATCTTCTACACATAGCATCACTTGTGAACTCACTGAACTTTAAATGATGCATTACTTCCCAACTCAATTTCATAGACGCCATCCTTTTACTAAGACAGTAACAATCCTCGGCTCACAATGACGACTTTGGGGAGATACTTCCCAAGTCCATGCACATCCATCAGTGTGTGCACACTAACATGTCATTAGACAGGTCTCACGTGTCTTGCAACTTGTCCCTTTTCCAGATCAAGTCATCATCTTGCAGAACCGAGTGCCATTCTGGAAGGGAGACTCCCTTTTATTTCATGCAGCTTGTTGCTGTCATCGCCATCACATTTGGCCCCGAGGTCATCAGGGCCCTCTTAGTGTCAATCAACCTCCAGTACTTGTAGCCCTGGCTTGCACTGCTTTTGCTCTCTGCTACAATCTCTGCTCACGTATGCCCTCTGTTTCTACCCAGCAATCACCTCTGCTTGTATTGGAGCTCCTTCTCATGGCCATTTTTAATTCTGCAGTCTTTAGAGCTCTGTCCAGAATGCCACACAGTGGCTGACAGTGGTAGAAAGTAGCATGACCAGGACACAACAGAGAGACGTGATCGCTGTCATCAGTAAGAGGGCAGCAGGACATTGCTCATCCGTCTTACATAATTGAAATACATTCTTATAATGCAACTCCAATGTACAAGCACTTTACATTATGCATATATAATTTCATACTATGATGATGTCATCAGAAGCATATTTGTTTCTACTGATAGGTCTGTCAGGCAAGCACATAGATTTCTTACTTGAATTTATTTCATCCCTGGATACTGAAGTGCAACCTGAAGTTATTGCACACTAAGGGTGGCTTCACACAAGAATGTGCGTGTGCGTACATAGGTGTGCACCCCCGTACACGCAAAAACACGCATGTATGCAAGTGTGCATTGCCTTTAATGGAGCCGAGGATGCTGCCGGCGGCTCCATTGAAGGCAATGGTCTGCTGGCACCCCTTAATTGTTTTTCAGGGAAGAGCTTTAAGAATACCCTGCCGCAGCTGTCACAGATGACACAGATCCATCTGCTGGCACCCAGTAATTGTTTTTCAGGGAAGGGCTTTAAGTATAAGCCCTTCCCTGAAAAACTAGGCAAAGTAGTGTAAAAAAATAATGAACACCACATACTCACCTTCCTTCAGCTGCCGGGGCTCAGCCGCGTCCTCTCAGTGCTGTCCCCAGCTCTGTAATGAGCGGTTTGTGATTGACTGACACACATGTGAATCCCTTGGCACTTGGAGGCTTGAAAAAAGCCCCTGATTGGGGCTGAAACGTTGCTTTTTTAGTGCTGATTTATGGAGGATTAATAAAAAAATTTTGTTAAGGACAGTCTTTTTGTTAGATAGTTTTGCTAAATGAGGCCCAAAAAGTTTTTCTCAGCTGTAGTCGTTGCTAGGGAGATATGAGATAAAATGGCTGTCAACAAAGACGGGAGAGCGTTTTGTGTCCTTGATTTTCAGGTCTATCAGTCCATTATTAGCGTGCAACATCATTTTTGAACAAAGTTTGATGAAGATCCCCTCAGTGGTATTCTAATTTTAAGAAAAAAAGTTGCATTTGTAAGAAAAAAATAATCCGTCCACTTTCTAGAAAGCATGGAAACAATGGATCCCGTCCATGCAAGTTTCATACAAAGTCCTCAGAAATCCACCATCAAAGGAAGCAGAGAATTGAACATTCCGCAGCCAACTGTGCAAACGTTTCTACGCAAACCTTTGCGAAGTTATCCCTACTGATTGCAATTGTTAAAGGCCCCGAAACTGCATGACAAAGTGAGGCGACATTCTATTTGCAAGAGTATACTAACTCCAATGGAAAGCGATGGTTTCATGGAATTTTTAGTGGCGCATATGCGGGACTCCCCTAAGGGGAATGTGTTTTGCACTATAACCTGTAGCAAAGTGTACAACCCCTACTTTCTCCATGAAGCAGCAATTCCAAGGATTTTGTACCTGGACGCTACAGATTTGGCTTCTGCTACAGCTTGAGCCGGAAGTCCCAGGTTTCATTTTCCAACAGGATGGGATGCCCCCCAGTTTCAAAATGAAGGCAGATGGATTGGCCTTGCATGTCGGGACATGAACGTCTTCCTTAGCCTCCATGCTCCTTGGACCTTACGCCTTGTGATTTTTTTTCTCTGGGGGTTCTTCACCGACAAGAACTTTACTGATTTTAAAATTATAAATCTTTATTAATATTTATTAAAAAGGGGAAAGAGGGGAAAAGCAATCCAAAGAAAGGTTTACAAAACAAGACAATAAATAAGCAGAAAAGAAAATTTTTTGAACATAATAGTCCGTCTTTATGATGACTGAGTCATCGCTACACTCCCTGGTATAATAGCTTATGCGTGTAGATTTTTCTTTTCTTTTTCAATACCCACATACACTTCGGATTTTTTATATAATTTGTATCCGTTACAACATATGTTGGGAAAATATCTCGATACGTTCAAGGCGCTATAGATAAATCGACATCTACCACCAAGACGTTAAATTTACAGATTTGCTCTTTTATCACATATCATACAAGAGTAGAAAAAGACGTGTTGATTATTCCTTATTGGTTTTCACTCTTGTCACCTTAAATTTAGGTGGATAGAACGTATTTGACAAGTTGGTAACCTCGGGTTCACCAAGCAAAAATTGATAAGGTGTTCGTACTTTATATTAGACTTTTGATATGTATATACCCTATCACATCAAAGTTCGTGCTTATGTTGAATTTTCAATGTGAATGCACCCTGTCACATCAACGCGTTTCTATGACACTGCATCAGCGTGTCACTTCATCAGGATGGACTGGCTACATAAGCTTGAGCCGGAAGTCCCAGGTTTCATTTTCCAACAGGATGGGATGCCCCCCAGTTTCAAAATGAAGGCAGATGGATTGGCCTTGCATGTCGGGACATGAACGTCTTCCTTAGCCTCCATGCTCCTTGGACCTTACGCCTTGTGATTTTTTTTCTCTGGGGGTGTGTTAAAGATAGAGTCTACATGCCAGACTTACCATCCACCATGCATGATCAGCGAGTACACATCACCACCATGCATGATCAGCGAGTACACATCACAGAAGTTATTGTAGAAGTCAATCCTAATACGCTACAATGTGTATGGCAGGATCTTGACTACAGGCTCGATGTGTGTCAAGTGATAAAGGGGCTCATATTGAACACCTCTGATGTTGTGCAACAAAACCTTTTGAGTTTCTGTTTTCATTTATGTTAAATGTATGTATCTAAGTGTAATCAAATGTAAGTTATGAGAGTTTCAAATAGGAAACAACCCTGTGTATAATCCGTCTGTGTGTATGTATATATATAGTGTATATACACACCTACATATATTTTTTCCAGTGATGTCGCAATTTCCTGCTTGTACGACTCATTTTTAGACAATGGATGATAACATTTTGTGTGATTTTTTTTTTGGACTATACAGTAGCTATATGGTAGCTATATATTTGGAGTATTTATTCTCATCTTGGAAGTCTGAACTCATGGACTTAAATAAATATTTTATCATACAAAATACCTGTACAACTGCAGCATACTATGATCATTCTATGGAAATCCCTGGGCGGTGACGCAGATTCCTGTGACACTCGGCAGTGCCTACAGCGCGGACTATCGCGGGACGGACGGCTTCCATTGCAGTCAATTTATTTATTTCTATTATATTTTGAGTATAGAATAACATAATCGACTTATTCTATAAATCCAACAGAAACAAATGGAGCCCTTATAAAACGACAGCATAGTGTGTCCATTTCACTAATGACAATGAATGGTTCCATTTGGGTGTTCTGTCACATTGCTGTTTTCAGCAATTGTGATGGAACCCCCAGACGAAATCCCACAGATTAGTGAAAAACACTATAGGAACTCTTCCTTAGATAAAAACGTTTGAGAAGTAAATTACGTGGCCTGGGGCGCAATACTCCTAGCCAATAAATGATCAAACAAGGGAATCAACCAGTTCTTTTCTCTTAATTTTTAAAAATAGCCAGACTTAACGTGTTTTGGGGATGCAGCCATTTTTTCAGAAATGGGTACAAGACTGCTAAATACATTAAAGGTGCAGTGCAAGAAGGAACAAGAGGTGTAATCAGATGAGTCTGACGCCGCACTGTGAGAAAGAATCATGGGACTTGTCGTCTCGTCTTTGGATAAAAAATGGCTGCTTCAAACAAGAAAATGTGCGTCTATGTTTTTTATAAATCCCCATCAATAGGAATGAGTTGCAATAGCGGCCACATTCCAAGGACAAGACTGCTTCTAAACTAAAGTGTACCTTTTTCTAATTCTGGACAACGCCTTTAAAACTACAGATAAAGCCTGACAAAGTAAGGGCTCATTCAGATGAGCGTGTTTAAGTGCATACAATCGTGTGCACAAAACTGCGCGTCTATTTAGAACCATTGGTTTCCTATGATGTGTTGACATGTCTGTGCTTTACAGGCATTCAAATGCACGTACCTGCAAAAGATAGGACATGAGTGCACCGCATAGGTCCGTGGTGCGTGTAAATATTCCCAGGAGGGAGTCCCCTTGTCCCTGAACACTGTGACAGCACTGTCACAGCGTTCAGTAATGATAGCACTCCCCGCGGGGGGTAAAGAATCCCCTGCCACAGCTGTGACAGCTGTGGCAGAGGATCCCGATGTTCTCCCATTGGCTTGAATAGGGCCGGCAACCACTGCAGTGATTTCGGGGGAAGGGCTTTAAATATAAGCCCTTCCCTGAAAATCATCTCTAGCTAGTGTAAAAAAAAAATTAAAAAAAAAAGAAAAAAAAAAAAATATATATATATATATATATATATATATATATATATATATACACACACACACACTCACCTCTCTGCCACTGTTGGGGCTCAAGTGCGTCTTCTATGCTTGGTCCCCGACACTGCTCTGAAGCTCTTTCAGCAGGCGGGCATTTAAAATCCCTGCCTGCTGAAGGGGCTGTGTCTGATTGGCTGAGCGCTCAGCTAATCACAGGCAGCGCTCAGCCAATCACAGGCAGCGCTGAGCCATTCATTAAATGACAGCTGAGCGCTGACTGTGATTGGTCACAGCGCTCAGCCAATCACAGGCAGCACTCAGCCATTCATTGAATTCATCTGAATGAGGCCGAATCGGAATGCAACAAACTAGATAACACATAAAATAAACAATTGGAAAATATTGTTTGGAAGCAAAAACACATTTTCTAGTACAGAAAATCCTCTCTTCACAGTGAAAATATGTATTAAAAAATGAAAGCAACATACCTGGGAGACATCTGGAAGCATTCTCCGGGTATCTGCAATAGCTAATTGGCCATGTTATTCTTTCACCTTTAAATCTCCACCTGTATTACATTTTCTTATGAGATAGACTGCACTGGGGAATTTACTGACATTCCCTACATTCACCACTTTAAGTTAAATTTGGTTCCTTTTTTGGCCTGCTAGATTTTTCTTTATTAGACAATGTTCTTCATATTCCTCATGGATCTGCTCTGACCCAGAGAACATTTGAGCTTAGTCAGCATTACCGTCCGTACAGCTGACATTCCAGATGTAGAAACAGTTCCAGGATAGCTAAAAACACAAAGTAATAACAAAGGAGAAAAATGCATTGTGCTCCAAAAACAGATATTATAGGGACGGACCCTGGAGAATCTTTACTTTTACTGCCCTAAAATAAGTCAAGATATGTGTATATATATATATATGAAACTATATGTATGTATAGCTGTGTGTATGTGTATCTATATATGTATGTATGTATGTATATTTGTATATACTCATGGAGTGAAGATATGCATTGAAAAGTAATTGAATATGCCTTATTTTCCATGGCACTTATATATAATCTTAGGATAATGTGGTGTAGTTTGTTATGAAAACTACTCATAGGACAACTTCTACACGAATCACAGCACAGCTTTCATTTTACTTGCTTTGGGATCGGTTGCTGGCAAAGAGAGATTTTCTTTTATTCAGCTTTCATAAGAGAGTGGTGCCAGGCTGCTTTTCTGCTGCCCAACCTGTAGATGCTATGGTGATGATGAGTGAGTGTGAGGCATATCATGTAGTGGAACATAATGCACACGAAGCAGAGTTGGTTTGATATCAAACTGCACAACATCAGGCTAATATGTATGTATATAGCTTGTACCACTATATGCTATGCCTCACATTCACTCATCATCACCATAGCATCTACAACAGACTTCATGCCTCACATTATTTACATCCATACAAGCAGTTACCTCTCTCAATAACACACACAAGCCTACATTGTATAATGTACACTTTTTCATCAATCATCTGCTGAGGTTTCACGATGATGGTGTCACGAAGTGGCAAAATCTTGATTTACCAGATTCCAAATGTAAGTCTTGTGAAACCATGGTAGTCCAAGAATATGTAATAGCGAAGAGGAGCGCCGAGCTGCTCAAGCAGAGAGAATGAGACAACAAAGAGTTCCCCATGTTGGATTGCTTTGAGCATTTTGGGTATTCTAATTCACAAATAGGCACATTTATAGACTAAATGGTTAGAGCTCCTCTGTTAGGGGCTATAGTACCTGTTCCCCTAATTTGCTATAATCAATGTTTGATTGGTGGGTGTCTTATCTCTGGTTTCATGACACCTTCATTGTGGTGATCAGTCGTAAGTATGGACCTTATCAACCAAACATTGATGGCCTATCCTAGGATAGGCTATCAGTCCCATTTAGGTCTGTAACTGGGGAAATAAAGTATTGCATGCTGGTTCCCATCCTGGAAATCTCTGTCCTGTGTGAAGGAAGAGTAGCTAAGAGATATCCTGGTTAGAGTAGAACTGGTGTATTATCAGTACTTGCCACCACCAATTATACACATCCGAGGTTGACTACTGCGGTCTGCTGGAGATCAAGGAGATCCAATCCACTAAAAGGCTGAATTCAACAGCAAGCCAAGTACCCCGAAGTAATTTGGAAAGAATGATCGACAAACTATTCATTAGTGTGTCAAGTGAACTAACAAAATAGAAATGTTTTTGTTTTTTAGCTACTTTCCCTTATTTTTTATTTGACTAATATAGAGCTGTATGTGGGAAAAACTTGTTTTATACAATCAATTGTATGTAGTATTACATTATCTAAGTCAATGTGGGATGGTTTCTGGTTCATGGAATCATTATTTACTTCCTCTTCTTGACAGCTGTGTTCATTACTCTTGTGAGGATACTGACTGTCAAGAGTTAAAGGTTGAAAATTCTGCACTGAATTGTACAAATGGGCACTACAATGGGGCGCAGTGCGAGGTGACCTGCCACACTGGGTATAGGCTGAAAATACACAGGAATCACAGGAATGATGGCATCCTAAAGACACAGGTCAGTAAAATGCCTTTCATACTTGTATATTTAATTGATTATTTTTATTATTGTCATTTTTTTTATGTTAGACATGCTTAGGGCTCAGTCACACGGGCGCATCGGCGCCCGTGTTACTGCAAGCAGCAGACGGACGTACCTGAAGACGGACGTCTCTCTGCAGCGCCGGAGGAAAGAACATGTGACCGGCTTCATTGCCGGTCATGTGTTCTTTCATCAGCACTGCGGGGAGACGTCCGTCTTCAGGTACGTCCGTCTTCTAACTGTCAGTCACATGGGCGCATCGGCGCCTATGTACGGGTGCCGATGCGCCCGTGTGACTGAGCCCTTAGGTTGAAAAAATATCACAGTTAAAGAACTGTTCATTAGACCGTTAAAACGTAACCTTTTTAATAGAATAGAACTAGAGATGAGCGAACGTATTCATCCAAGCTTGATACTCGTTCCAGTATTAGGGTGTTCAAGATGCTCGTTACTAGAGGCGAGCACCACGCGATGTTCGAGTTACTTTCACTTTCATCTCTGAGACGTTAGCGCGCTTTTCTGGCCAATAGAAAGACAGGGAAGGCATTACAACTTCCCCCTGCGACGTTCAAGCCCTATACCACCCCCCTGCAGTGAGTGGCTGGCGAGATCAGGTGTCACCCGAGTATATAAATCGGCCCCTCCCATGGCTCGCCACAGACGCATTCTGACAGAGATCAAGGACAGTGCTGCTGGTGCCGGAGCTGCTATATGGAGAGCGTTAGGAGTGATTTTAGGCTTCAAGAACCCCAACGGTTCCCCATTGCTATACCCACGTGTGCAGCTCCTGATGGAGGTGGCACAGGATTGGATTTCTCATTGCTTCTGTACAGCATTATGGGCTATCGCCCCGCCCCTTTTAAAGAGGGTCGCTGCCTAGCCATGCCAACCCTCTGCAGTGTGTGCCTGCGGTTCCTCCTCATGGCAGACGCACTTATAAATAGACATGAGGGTGGTGTGGCATGAGGGCAGCTGAAGGCTGCGCAGGGACACTTTGGTGTGTGCTGTGGACACTGGGTCGTGCGGGGGGGGGGGGGCAGCATGTAACCCAGGAGAAGTGGCAGCGGAGTGTCAAGCAGGCAGTGATTGTGCTTTGTTGGAGGTAGTGTGGTGCTTAGCTAAGGTATCCATTGCTAATGAGGGCTTTTCAGAAGTAAAAATTGTTGGGAGGGGGGGGCACTTTTGCCACTATTGTGGCTTAATAGTGGGACCTGGGAACTTGAGATGCAGCCCAACATGTAGCCCCTCGCCTGCCCTATCCGTTGCTGTGTCGTTCCCATCACTTTCTTGAATTGCCCAGATTTTCACAAATGGAAACCTTAGCGAGCATCGGCGATATACAAAAATGCTCGGGTCGCCCATTGACTTCAATGGGGTTCGTTACTGGAAACGAACCCTCGAGCATCGCGAAAATTTCATCCCGAGTAACGCGCACCCGAGCATTTTGGTGCTCGTTCATCTCTAAATAGAACACAAGTAGCACTATCACACTGTAACAACCTTGTACACTGTACTGATATTACTTATGGAGCACCTGCCCCAAAAAGGGTGACCCTCTTCAAAAACGTACCCTTAACTAACCCTTTTACTACCTATATATGGAAGGGGAGAAACAATCAAATATCCAAAAGGATTCGGTCAGCAATGACAGGCTCAGTGGATGAATCACAATCTATGAAGGAGACTGTGAGTAAGAGTAAACACCTCACCTCCAATTACTGTGTTCGCCCCTGCTCATGGTCTCCTTCGTAAACTGTGATTCATCCACTGAGTCTGTCTCATCTGGAGCCATTATTCTGATTTATAGGGACATGAGTTTTTACAATTCGTTAGAGCATGTATGATTTGATCATGATTTTACATTATTACTTTTGATATTATTATGATATATGAGATGTGATGCTGACAGGCAGGTAGCTTTATCTATGACATGTTATAGGCCCATTTACGTATGATCTTTCACATATTGTGTTTTTGGAAGGAGGGTATCATTCCCTGATGAGTCGATGATATCTAGGGGCGAAACGTGTAGGTTTTGCTGTAACTGCTGTGACAATCTATATGCAGCAGTGTTATCGGTCTTATAATCTTTATATTTCAAATGGAAGTAGGGGACGCATTGCTCTTTCATGGTTTTCTCATTATTAATCATTGCTAACCATCCTTTTGGTCAGCAATGATTAATACATTTGACTGTTTTTCCCTTCCCCTTATATTGGGTGTAACAGGGCTAGTTAATGATAGGTTCATGAACAGGGTCACCCTTTTTAGGGTAGGAGCTCTGTAATTTATATTACCGTGTTTCCTCGAAAATAAGACCATTTCATATCAATTTTCTAATTTTTGGGGGTGTCTTTTGCTCACCTAGCCACACCGACTAGGTGAGTATTGTTTTTTTTTTCATGTAATGTAACTAGGGCCTATTTTCGGGGTAGCGCTTATATTTCAAGCCCCCCTCCCTGTCCCGGAAAATCAGAGTAGGGCATAATATTGGGTAGGTCTTATTTTTAGGTAAACATAGTAGTATAGTGTAATGGTTTGTTAGAATTTGCTAGTGCTCCTTGTGTTGTAATCTATTAATAAAGGTTATGTTTTAATGGCCTAATATACAGTTCTTTATTCTGTGATACTATTTTTCTGATACTGTTTGGCACATAGCTTTCCAGGGGGCTGATTTACCTTAGTTTGTCTATGAAGATTACACATTTAGGTTGGCTTAACACAAGCCCAGCAGGAGCACAATTTTGTGCCCATATTATGTACATAAGTACCTGCACCACCTCGGGATTACAGGCTTGAATCAGTAGCACCACAGATGCTTATAACACTGTTAATTTAAGTCATTAGGCACATCGTTGTGCTGAGATTTGAGGCCGTAATACGTGCACAATAATGCACCTGTGCTACTTATGTGTGAAATCTAAGAGTTGAATGCAAAGTATCATGTAGCATAAATTCCTAATTGAACAAGTATCCTGTAGTATCGTCTGGCCAGAATTAAATAACTCGAAGGTACTGACTAGAGACTGAAGGTTCGGGTGGCGGCGCGGGGGAGCGGTGAGTAGCGGCTGTCAGCAGGAGGGAGCGGAGGGGAGAGAGGGAGAGAGAGAGATCTCCCCTCCGTTCCTCCCCGCTCTCCCCCGCAGCTCCCTGCCCGCCACCGGCACCCGAACCTTTTGCCTCGAGCGGGCAGGTACTCGCTAAAGGCAATGCTCGCTCGATCAATTGCCTTTAGCGAGTATACTCGCTCATCTCTAGTACTGACATAAAGATATGAACAAACACAAGATTTTGTCCTCAAAATTCCAAGACCAATACAAGATTGCTTTCAGAAGTTGATCGTAAAAAGTTTGGGTTCTGTGTGGAAGGGACTATTAAACTTCATCAATATCTACACATACTATTAGCAATTAGTGACCACCCCCCTCCCCAATGCTAGTTTAACCCAACAAAGTCCTTAATGACCCATTCATTTAAAAACGTCATAATCGTTATTTAAGCGCATATTGTACTAGGTAGTCCCATGTTTTAGATCTATTTATGATCTATTAGTTTCATATCCATATCTGGTGACCAAATAGTTTGAACAAAGTCCATCTCTGGTTTAATAGCATTGTAGACATGACTAGTAGTTCCATAGCCATCTACGGTAGTCTAATAGTTTAGTAATATCTGTTATGGTTTTATTCATAACTTTGTATGAAATTAGATACATACGGAGGTCCAGTATGGCTCCATTGCCTACTATGGTTGCAATTGTATGGCTATATTATGAGTCTTTAGTGTGCACCTAGCACACAGTTGTAATTTAGCCATGTGGCCTGATGCAACATAATAACTTCTCTTGTCAAACCATGTGAGCTCAATATAAGAAAGTGTTGCTGTTCACATATAGTATAGCTTTATGTACTTTGGAAATTAAACCTTGGAACATACCCCTGTATCACATATAAAACATCTTACCATCTAGTATATTCGCATGGACCTATACTACACATGTAAGGTTTCCCATGACCAGTAAAGGCTACAAATTTTGGCTAGGATTATTCTGAGTCTTGTACTTAGAATATCCTGAAACCCTGAGGAAGCCTCTCAATCAGTGGTCCACGTGTGGTGCTTGCCCCTCCCTCTCCTCATTCTGCCTTCTTATCTTATAGCCTTCACTGGCTACATTGATCTACTGTTGCCTCAGTTTACATGCAGAAGTATTTACCTGGCGGAGATTATGCATTTGCAGTTTAGTGTGTTACCTATATTATTACACTGCATATTTATGTATTATCATTGAATAAGCATGTTTGTCCCCTGTCTGGCTATGGTTTATTCTGCACGATGTCATCTTATTTTTATTTGATCTTGTATTCTCTCTGAAGGCAGCTATTTACAAGTGTAGATAGATTGAGTGATTATGGCGAGATGGTCCTTATCAGGGTAACCATCCTGTGTTATTTACATTGTGTCAGTTGACACTGTTTCAATTGATTTTATCCATAGGTTGTGCTTATATGCATTTTCAATAAACTTTACTATACAGTATTGTTATTTGTCTACTTATGGTCGGTGTGTCAGTTGGTTTATAGGTAGGGAAGGTTAATGCTTCTCCTTAAGGGGAGCAACTCAAAGGTGTGAGGAGACTTATAGGACCATGCATGCTCCTCTGGGAAATATGCAAATGGAAAAGTGGTGCTGCCCCTAAGGAGAAACTATACTTTTCTCGACCCATGTCTGTAGGCTTTTAACTCAGCCAAACCTATTAGCCCTATTACACATTGGTAAGAAGCAAAAACCCTGAAACAGTCTGTCTGCCTTGGGCTTATATTCCCAGTCATTGTTACAAGGCTTGTTAAAAGGTCTGACATTGACATGCAGGAATGCTGCCTTCCAATAGGTAGTGCTATAGAGGCATTGTTCCATCCTCCCATTGGCATACTTCCCAAAGGAGCGTGGATGGCCTTATACGTCTCTACCCTTCTTGACCCATGTATTATTTGCCTCTAACCCAGCCAGCAACCTACTGCACAATGATGAGGGCCAAAAACTCTGAAACAGTCTGTCTGTACATGGTTATCTTTTCCATCTGGAGAAGACTCTGACTTTGGTTTATATTCCCAGTTATTGTTACAAGGCTTGTTAAAAGGTCTGACATCGATTTGCTTCAATGCTGCATTCTGATAGGTGGCGCTTGTAGAAGCATTGTCCCAGTTGGTTTGTATATACACTGCCTTTTCTTTTCTTTATTGATTTGTTCTAAAATCAGTCATTATAGAATTACCCATAATTTCCTCAGAGTTGTCACACTATGTATTTGTTCCACAAGAATATGTAGCCAAATGCATGAGGACCAACAGAATTTCCAGGATTCTGGACTAGAGAAATTTGACTGATTCTATATTTGTTTATTAACCCTAACATCATTTGCAAAAAAAAATCTAATTAAATGTTTTACTCTGCTTGGGAAAATTAAATAATTTTTTTGATTTTTGTCCATTGCTGACTAAATTAAATTTTAGTTAATTAAGTCAGAGAGTAATCATCTGCATAGCCTGAAATATCCTGTTTCCATATTTTAGCCTTGGCTTTGTTTTATGTTATACAATTTTAAATATATATGCATTGCAATAAACTATTTATGGAAGGTGTTTTTCCTCTTTTATAACCTATAACGAGTCATGAGTTCTTTATGACAACCCCTAATCGGTTAATAAGAGTTCCAGATAGGATGTAATGAATACTAAAAAAGTCTGTTTTGCCAGATATGAATATTATAGTAAATATTTAAGAAATTCAATGTTAAAGTGTATGCCCAATTAGGATATCAATAAAAAAGGTTTCTACACCAACATAGTAGGGGGTTCTTTACTGTAAGACCAGTGAGACTGTGTGGAACTCTTTGCCTGAGGACGTGGTGATAGCGAACTCATTAAAAAGTTTAAGAGGGGCCTGGACGCCTTTTTTGAGTGTAACAATATAAAAGTTGCTGTCACTAGATGATTTCAGAAGGGTTGATGACCCAGGGATTTAGTCTGATTGCCAGATTTGGAATCGGGAAGCAATTTTTCTCCTAAAATGAAGAAAATAGGCTTCTCCCTGATGGAGTTTTTGCCTTCCTCTGGATCAACATTCAGGATAATAGGCTGAACTGGATGAACATGTGTCTTTTTTAGCCTTACAAACACTGTTACTATGACATTTGGCCAAATGAGTATCTAGTAGAAGGTCTGCTTGTTGAGACCCTACGCCGGAAGGGTTTCCCTTTGAAAGACTCGGACTCATTCATTTGAATATACACCAAGCAATACCCCATTTTTCCTGCAGCGGCCTCTGTAGGAGAAAGTGTGATTGGTTTCAGCCTACTATATTCCCAGTAGCTGATCACAGGAGCTGCTAGACACAAAAGACTCAGCTGATGACCTGTCCTTATTTACAAAACGGAAGCCTAGATGTCACTAATTTTAGTCAGGGGCAAAATCAGTGGACACTGGTGGAGTGTATCAGTTCAAGTGTTTGGTAAAACTTTGCAAACTCTTCCTTTAAGAAATATTGTAAATACTCTGTACAGTATTTGTACTCCTCCTTCCCTGTGAGGATTAGGTGACTCATACTTATGCGGAGCATTCAAAGAATGCTGTTTGGATTGGTGAAATTCTTCTTGTTCAGCCATAATTGCCTTTAAACACAATGTGACTTTTGACTGCTATTGTTTGGAAAAGTTGTGGGTGACACAGTTTGTAATAAGCGGCAACTGTCCCTTTCACCCTATGACTGGTATGTCTGTATTTTTAAAATGGTTAGTGTGGAAATACTCTTCCTGGCATGGAATGTTGGTTAAGACTGAAATACATTTAAATTATATTTCATTTAATGTGTGTTTATCTATGTCTGGCTTGAAATATAATTTTTTTCCATATTATGAATAAATGTGGGGAGTTCAAAGTCATCATCCAAGTAAACATTGGATGTAAGAGAAGAAAGTATCTTCCTTCAGTTTTATTATTTTCGGATATCTAAAGTTATGGAGGTAACACCAACAGAAGTATTCGCTGATGAATGCGCCCAACGAAAGGTTGCAACGTGTACATGGTACATATTTTTATAGGTAGGGATTGTTATAGCTTCTCCTTAAGGGGAGCAACTCAAAGGTCTGAGGAGACTTATAAGGCCATGCATGCTCCTCTGGGAAACTCTCGAACAGTTGCTGAAAATAGTAACTACAGCGAGATGTTAGCATACAAATGACTGTTGAATTCTTGCTGATCACCCTGTTGGTGGTCGTGTTTGCATGGAACAACTATTGCTTACAGTCTGTCTTTCGAGCAACTATTGGACGATAGTCGTCCTGTGTAAAGCCAGCCTAACTTTACCATTAAATAAGAGAGCTCATAAAGTAGATAGTGAATCCAAACAAGAAGAGCAATGGGGTGAGTATGTAGTGACAAGGGAATCGAAAATGTAAATATTTTCTCTAGGGTTTGCATCTCTTGGTGGATTTCAGTTGGGTTGGGAGTCCCAGTGGGACAGCTGCTCCATTGCATATACAGTGAGTCATTGCTTTAGGATCTATTGTGGAATAGGAGGAACTTCTTATTCCAATAAAGAGAAATTAGTCTAAAAATGTATGTCAGTCTTCTTGTGCGGTGATCGACTGCAGTTAGGTAAGCATACTTTGAGAGAGATAGGTATAGTGATGGAGCATACTTTTTGATATCTCAAAACACATTTGTTCCAAGATTATCACTATTTTTGGGCATTGTCACCGAATACGGTAGAAAGATTTAACCTTCCCCTTACAACTCCGAGACATTGGGCTCACAAAAGAGAAAATATTATAATACTTATTAGAATGTATTATGATAATTCTCTTGAATTTTAACACAACGTGAAATTTTAGACGCTAAAGCCCTTATAGTATGTAATTCACTCATATTAAACTAAGTCCAAAGTTCCTTTCCCATGCCTGGATCTGATATTTTTGAGAAATTTGTGGATTTGGCATTATAAGGCTGTATGGAAAAGTAATTTTTTTATTAATGAGGATCTCAATGGACTAGGGCTACGGGTATGAACCCTTAAAGGGCGTTCACCAGAACTATTTGCTTTTCTCTATGTAAAGAATGCCAAGAATGGAGGTCCAGTGTCCTCTCTCCTCCTCACTATGGGTTTACTGCACCCCCCACAGTGAGGAGGAGATTGAATGAACTGCCAGGGAATTAAATGGAGTGCCAAGCACACATGCTTGGCCAGCACTGTATTCAGTGTAAGGTGAATGCGGGTGAAGAAGGATCCCCGAAATGCCAAGAAGAGGGGAATATGGGACCCCTATTCTCATGATCAAGGGAGTCTCAGAACCAAGGCCCCCACCAATCAGCAAGTTATCGCTTATGCTGTGCATAGGGTATAACTTGTAATTCTGATACAACCCCTTTAACTTTTTTGAATTTCATTAAATTATATAATTTGCCATGATACTAATTTAATGCTATCTCACTTCATCCAGTGAAAAGGGCCATGGATCGAATCTGTCAGTGTACATCGAAGGTGTACATTTTTTTAATGTTTCTTTAACATCTCATGCCATACATTGATGTACATGTACTTCCAATGTGCATGGGGTTTGTATGGAGTGGGCTTGGGAGCTGAGCTCCCTCCATACACGGCTGATCTTGTCTTTGATATATGTTACCTGGGCGCAACAGCTGTGATCAGTATTCATGCGGAACGTGGATATTAACCCCTTACATGCCCAGATCAGCGATCTAAACTCTCAAACAGCCCTCCCGTGATCAGATAACTGCCATGTTATTCTGCCTATTAAGACGTGCCTGTGGTACATCTTAACAAGATGCCAACAAAAATACCATATACTGCAATATTGCAGTATATGGTATAAATGGTGAAAATATTGCAAGTTCAAGTCCCTTTAGGGGGACAAAAA
Organism: Eleutherodactylus coqui; assembly: GCF_035609145.1. NCBI lineage: Eukaryota > Metazoa > Chordata > Amphibia > Anura > Eleutherodactylidae > Eleutherodactylus > Eleutherodactylus coqui. The sequence continues at coordinate 39,810,415 of NC_089846.1, forward strand.
AGGGAAAATAAACAAAAAACTGTATTTATCACTGTAAAACAAACAATACTAAAAGTTTTTAAAAAATCTTTTTTTGTGTATTTGTAATAAAAATATCAAAACAAAACAAAAAACATTTGGTACCATAAAAAGTCTGATCTATCAAAATAATACAGTAGTTATCCCATATGGTGAACATCAGAAAAAAATGGAAAATGCAAAAATTACGCTTTTTTTGGTCACCCCATTTTAGAAAGAAAATATTGTTATAATAAGTGATCAAAAAGTCATATGTACTCCAAAATTGTGCTTTTGAAAAACCACAGGTTATCCCACAAAAAACATATTCAGTACATTATATGGTACAATAAATAGTACCATTGAAAAATGCAACTTACCTCACAAAAAACAAGCACAAAAACAGCTATGTAGACACAAAAATATAACACTTTTTTGGAAATCAGGATCCTGATTCAGACAAATCATCTACCGCTTTTGTTTAAGATGACTTATTGATATATTACTATGGGCATACCACCCATTATACTGCAATAAATGTTACCCTTCCCAATCCAATTTGTGTCCTGGTTTTCCTAGGGGGCTTACTTTTTTTCTGCTGTTATACAATGGCACTATCTGCTGGCTAAAGCCAGTACTGCATGAGGTGACATGTTGGATAGGCTCCGACAGCAGAGAGGCTGGCAATATACAGTAAGACAACCCTGACAGATGTCTTCCAACATCAGAGCTGTACAGCCTGCAATCATAATGTCTTCAGAGGTTAGACAGTGGATTTGAAAGGGTTAATATATTGTAAATATAATTATTCGACCGAACGCATTTCCACTAGCAATATAGTTTCTCCGGGGGTCCGTTGTTCATTTCTCACAGTATCCAATGTAAATAATAGGTGAATGTATTTTATTGTTTAGATTTCAAAATTGCACTAATATACATGTTTCAAACAAGGCTTTCTGTAGTGTCGTGATTTATCGGGAATCCATTGTACACAGGTCTCTGTTAAGACGTAAAACCTGGAATCTTTTTCGTATTTCCAAGATTTACACCCCTGTGTATAATTAGACAAGGTTTTTCTGTTGGTGTCGATGAATATGCACTTGTTTTTCCAAACTGGGGATAAAGTAGCGTTTCCTTCTATGGGGGATATAAAGTCTGTCACTTCGGCCTGATTGAAAGGTGAAGTCAAGTAATTATTAGGGTCGCCCTATTTTCCCATTCCTCCATACACACAACTATTTTTGTTAGATCTTGGTGCTAGGAGTTTCACCACATGACCTCCTGGAACTAATCCAGGACAGTAAGCCACATGAACATTTCAGAATGGATGACTCTATACATTACAGTATAGTGAAGGAATTTTAGAGTACTAGGAATAAACAGAAAAAGCTTCTGAAAATAAAGCTTTTATATGTTAGGAACTCTATTACTGTATTTTCTGGAATTGTTACCAAACATGCAGTCTGGAATTTATTTCAGCTCAAGCATTCTTTTTACTTTCTCTATCGGGGTGACTACTGTACAAAAGAATATCACCAGTACATAGCACCTTCATAGAACCATTTGGCAAGCCACTGTGTTGATACTTGTAACACAGTTGGAATATACCGAAATGCGCAAGCCTCTTAATATTTTTGGTGCATCTTGGCATTTGTGTGCAGCAATCGGAAATTTATGCCAGCTATGAGCTATCATAGATTTAAGCTATATTTTATGCCAGTTTCTAGTGTGAATTATAAATCTGAAGCACCATGGATAGCCATGCCCCCTGTCACTAAGCCTTGCACACTTTTTTCAAAAGCGTGGAGGTCAGCATAAAAATCAAAATGGAAAAGTAACTTTGGTGCAAAATAGCTGTGCGTAAAATTTTTGCCACTTTTTTTCTGCCTGTTTGTTTCTGTTTCTTTATGTCCAAAAATTGAACCCTCTACCCTCATCAATGGTTCCCTAGTCAGCCACTTCTACACTAATTAAATGTTAGATGCTAACTTACGGCCAACCCATCAGTAGGTTATTTTTTCTTTTGTCCAAGTGTTATACAGGTTTTCTGATCCTGAATAAAGTTAAAGGGTTTGTAGCAAGATTGCAAGTTATCTCCTATCCAAAGGATAAGGGATAACTTGCTGATCGGTGGGGTCTCACTGCTAAGAGCTGGCAAATCTCAAAAATGGTCTATTGTCCCGCTGTGCCTTTAACTGTAGGGGTCACTTCTCCCCCTCGAATGACATCAGAATGAATGGAGTGCATGGCCGGTGCTCTATTCATTTCCATGGGGCTGATGTAAATAGTCAACGATTTGCTGCTGGGCAGTCTCCGCAGTCCCATTACTCCATCCAGTCTCTCTTCTGCAGTAAGGAGGATGGGCGACATGGGACCCCTGGTACACAAGATTGGCGTGAGTGTCAGCAGGGAGACCCCCACAATCAGCAAGTTATTCCCTATCCTGTGGATATGGGATGACTTGTAATCTCAGTACAAACCCTTTAACACACAGAATGGGCTCATATTTTTGCCCAATCTGATGATCAAGTCAATAATCTATCTACTGAAAAACACTCATGATCAGTGGCGTTTGTCATTGTTCAAAGACTGTCTATAATATATTGTACATCTTCAAGTAATTTAAACAATTGGTTCCTTTTGTCATAGAAAAATAAAGATCAGCACTCCACTGAACTTTTAGGAGCTCCAACATATTGTGGGTTCTGAGTGGTGGACCAGTGTCTTATTGACAGTTAGTATTGGTGATACATCTGCCATCGTTGGTGTAGAATATGGAAAAAAGTAGGGTGGAACAACCCAGATGAATGAATGTTGGACTGTGTTCTCTACAAAAATGTTTAAAAAAGGAGGTCCTTTTATTAGGGACCGTTCTTTGTATAAACAGGTGCAGCCAACCATAACTGACCATGTCAACCTTTGGGGTGAGAGTATATACAGTATGTACGAAGGAAGGTCTAAAAATTGGGTATACAGCACAACCTGCAGACATTTATGAGTACATCAATAGTAATATTGCTTAACTTCTCTATTTATTTAAAACCAGGAAATACTGAGGAAGAGGCTGTTTTAGCCTAGAAACGTGTATATGTGCTAGTTTTAAATTTACAGAGAAGTTAAGCAATAATGCTATTGGTGTCCTCGTAAGTGTCTACAGGTTGCACTTCACACCCAATTTTTAAACCTTCCTTCGTACCTCTAGCCAACTTTGACCATCTTTAGCATCATAACAAATATAACGATAATATATCGACCATGTAGTCATGTGAAAAAATAAATACCCCCCAGTATTTTTTTTCACTTAACATACAATACGTAGACCTATCAATATTTGATCTTCTTCATTCAAACTGGTTATAAATACAAAATTGATGTAACTGAACAAAATCAATAAGGCATTGACTTTGCAATAATTTTTCACAGATTTGCCATTTTCTTCTCTGGAAGAAGTGAATCTACTGTTATACCCCTTTAGCATAAACAACCTCCAGGAGGAGTTTCTTCTAACTCTCTACTGGTCTCTGATAATTTTCCCAGTCATCCACGGACTTTTTTTTTCAGCTGTTTCTTCTATACATAGCCCATTCACATTCTTTCCACAGGATCTCAATGGTATTTAGATCCGGCCTTTGACTTGACCATTCAAGAATCCTCCATTTCTTTCTTTCAGCCGTTCCTTTCTGAATACATTGGTATGTTTAGGGTCATTGTCATGTTGCAAGGTCCACTTTCACCTAAGCTTCAATCTGCTGACAGATGGTCTCACATTATTCTCAAGCACCCTCTGGTATAATAAAGAAATTGAGCTGCTGAGGCCCTGAAGCAATAACACTTCCACCATCAGGTCTTAAAACGGGTCTTAGATTCTTCTGGTGAAATGCTGTTTTTCTGCCGTTATTTGTGTCTTCGGATATGATGAGTAAATAACTCTAACTTTGGATCACATATCCAGAGCACAATGTTTCAAGATTCCTGGTGTTTGCCTGGCTGTTCACAGCCAAACTTTCTAGACAGCACCACAGATTTCCTCCTAGCACACCTCCCATGTAGATCTAATTAATGCAACTTCTAATGGCAGATTCATGCACTTTGACCTCAATTGTCATGAGAGCTCCCTGTAGGTCCTGTGATGAAATTCCGGGGTTCTTAGACACTTCTTTCAGCCTCTTGTGTTCTGCTCTGAAGCTTAACTTGTTGGAAAGGAGTGTTGTGGGCAAGTTTTCAGTTGTTTAAAATATTCTTCATTTGTAAGCAGTTCTTGGACAGTAGAATAATGTCCGATTGTTTGGTCGATCTTTTTAAATCTGTTTTCAGAATTAAAAAAAAAACACTATCCATGTTCTAAAGGCTATTTACACCTTTGGAAGAAATGTTTAATATAACCCAATAAATATAAAATAAAGAAGCTTTGCTGCAGGACTTAATTAACCCCTTAAAGAGTAGAATGTTTCGGTCCTAAAGGGCCAGACAACTTTTAGCGATTTTACCTATGCGATGGGTTTATGGCAGCTTTTTTTTTAAAATTTTTGTGTCATTTGTTTTTCTTCAGATATTGGGCCATTTTTTAGTAGTTGACAAAGGCCACTGTTTGGCCAAAACACGTTCAGCGTTTACCTGTTAGATGTATGTGTTTTAATCAATAAAGTTTTTTTTTTTTTAATGGTTGAAGCCCTCCTCCATATCTACATTTTTTTAATACATTTTTGCAAGGAAATGTTTTTCCGTTTTTTTTTTATTTTATTAGTGGTGATGTGTACATAAAGTAAAAGTAAAGATTTTTTCAAAATTATTAGTTCTTTATTTTAAAAATTATTATATTTATGTTAAAATAAAGTACAGGAATGAGTTTGTCATTTTGTTTCGGTCTTTTTGATATATAATTTATATAAGCTCAGATTACAGGTTGGATATGGTGACGGTTTAGGTTGGCGTCGGTGGTGGGTGGTTTTCTTTTTTTATGTATGTTTTTATTTTATTCTGTCATTTTTCTTACTTACTTTTGTAATTTTTTAAAAACATTTTTACATCTACAGTGAAGGAAATAAGTATTTGATCCCTTGCTGATTTTCTAAGTTTGCCCACTGTCAAAGACATGAACACTACAGTCTATGATTTTTAGGGTACGTTAATTTTAAAAGTAAGAGATAGAATATCCAAAAAGAAATCCAGAAAATCACATTGTCTAAATTATATATATTTATTTGCATTTTGCACAGAGAAATAAGTATTTGAACCCTCTGGCAAACAAGACTTAATAGTTGGTGGCAAAACCCTTGTTGCCAAGCATAGCAGTCAGACGTGGAGATCGCTGGGTCCCGTGCAGGAAACGGCACTGACACGTCCGGTATTCTCTACATAGTACTCATTGAATTTTATGTAGCTTGTTAAAGAGTAGGTAGAAGCAATTAAAAACCACTTCTTTCTTCTCCTCTGAGTCCTCTGCTGGTTTTATGACCAAAAACCCAACCTGCTCCTGCAATATAGCAGGAGTAGGATCTTTAATCTCCCAAAAATATCTTGACTCATCTTGAGTTGCCAAGTACCAGCCTGTCTCTAATCTACCTTTCACCTTCAAACCCCTGAAACACTTGATCTTCGCTTGCCTAATCAAATATCTCTCCGTGAGCTCTCTTCCCGACCCCTTACAATCTTGTTTTTGCACTTTACCTTCTACAGAAACTACCATTACTAAAATGTCAGATGATCTCCTGATGGCCAAATCAAATTATGACTACTTTCTATTTATTCTTCTGGATCTCTTTGCAGCATTTGATGATGTAGCACTCTATTGCCCTCTACCAGTGTTCTTCCTACTTCTCTGACAACTCGTTTAGTATATCATTTGTTGACTATACATCTTTCCTTCTTCCCCTTCTGTTTGGATTTCTCAGATTTTGGTCCTAGGTCTTCACGCCTTTTCTATCTACACAGTTCGTATTGGACAAACTATCAGATTTGGCTTTCAGAAACTTCTGTATGCTGATGGCACCAAATTATATGCTTCTTCCTGTGACATCACACCCTCACTACTAAAAAGTACAGTGATTGTCTGTTTACTGTTTCTAACACCATTTCCTCTCTGTCTGAAATTTTTTCCAGAACTGAACTACTTGTGTTTCCACCATCTACTAACCATTCAATTTCCATTTCATTGTGTTGTGCTGCCATAACTTCAAGGTCAATCAACCTCTGTCTTGGGATAATATTTGACTCTGATCTTTCTCTTTCCTATGCTCCTTATATTCAATCACTTGCAAGATCATGTCACCTGAGTGTCAAAAAAAACCTTCCAGAATCCGCCCTTTTCTTACTTTGGAAGCTGCAAAAACTCTATGTTCTCCTGATCCATTCTTATCTTCACTACTCTAACTCATTGTTGCAATCTATCCCAAATGCAGCAAACAGAGTCATCTTTCTCTCCTGCCGCTTACTGCAATGTCGCTACCCTGTGCCAATTACTGCAGCTGTTGTCTATCCACTATAGAATATAACTTGAACCTACCACTCTCATCCATAATGCTCTCCACAGCACTGTATCTCTTCCCTCATCTCCGTCCACCACACTACGCTATGCTCCCCTTTCTGCTAATTAGTGATGAGTGAACTTTTGAACATCAGCTGGTTCGCTGATCTTTTGCAAAAGGTTTGGTTCTGTCGAATTAGTTTGAACCAAACCAGAGGTTCAACAAAAACCTCTAAAATTGGTGTAGAACACCATTATAGAGCTTTTATGGCTTAGACAGTGTTAGACACCAGTGTTTAGCAAAATGAACCAGTAGAACTATGTTTCGGCTAGAGTTTTACCAAAAGCTCAGTTCCGATTCATGCCGCACAGAACTGTTAGCAAAGCTCACCCCGAAACAGGGTTCTACTGGCTTAGTTCGCTCAACACTACAACTATTGATCTTAGACTAACCTCCTCCATAATCAAAACCTCCTACCCCTAGACTTTTCCCGAGCTACACCAATTCTCTGGAATACGCTACCCCAGGATATTTACCAATTCCAGAATTTAAACTGAGCCCTAAAAAAACCACATATTTTTAGGATGGCCTATCACATTCAGTTATCTAACTCGCCTCCATTTACCCCTACTCTGCATTCTCCTTCAGAACTTGATTCCCTCATCCAACAGTATACCCTACGCTTCATGCACTCAAAGACACTTCATATCTACACATACACTGGCCGGTGATCGGTTCATGCAGCTTTATGTGTTCTACCCCATTTAGAAAAAGATAGATGGACCATTGTACAGAACAAGCACTTTTACCTTTTGTGTCACCTCTATTTCCTCTTGTGAGCAAAGCCCTCATGCAGGGGCGTAACTAAAGGCTCAGGGGCCCTGATGCAAAAGGTGAGCTGGGGCCCCCCATCTATTTGTATCTGTACCCGTACCCATACCTAAACCATGCTGCACAGAGGCATAACTTGAAGCTTCTGGGCCCCAATGCAAAACCTGTAACAGGGCCCCCAACTATAATGCTTTACTCATAGTACTGGGTTCCCTATATGGAGAAGAGAGGCCTTATGGGCCCCCTAAGGCTCCTGGGCCCGGGTGCAACCGCGTCCCCTGCATCCTCTATAGTTACGCCCCTGCCCTCATGCCTACTAGTTAAACTGCCTTATTAGTTTAATACTGTATATAATGTCTGCTTTTGCCTGTTTACATACCCTCTGATTCGTAAAGTGCTGCAGAATATGTTGGCGCTATATAAATAAAGATTTTTTTTCAACATCATTAATATCTTGATATGTTCAACTATATTCTGTCATCCACCATATGTGGGATCTACCATCCAAACATTGTTAATGTGAGGCTGACATTTCAGTAGCATTTAATGCAGAGAATATGTAGTAACATATGTTCCCCAATGTAAAACAAATGAACATTCAGCATTTTGTACAGATACAACAGTTGTTCTCTTATGGTGACTGTTAATCAAACAGACACTTTGTGTTAGAGAATCTGAACTTTAACTGGCACACGATACAATACAAAACATCCAAGAACAAGCATGCATAAGCAATTCAGCTGCACAAACATAAAAAGCAACACACATAATCAGTGCATGGTGAGTAATTTCTCAACACAGAAAAAAAAGTGGCAGATAAGAGGAGACACAGAGACACAATGTATTGTACAGGGTGATTCTCTTGCTAGGAAACCCAAACATTCTTCAATAACTTTGTCATTTTTGGATGGTTCCCTATGAAAATTGATGCAGATTTACATTCTATTTTGCAAAGCATATGCTGAAAATTGGCCCCTCCAGCACCTTTTGTATGCAAATCTGCATATTGGCGAAGACATCTGCCAATGTGACACTGGTAATGGCAGCAACCTCCCACCGTATCACGTCTTTGAGAGCATCAATTGTTCACGGCTTATTGCTGTATGCACGGCTCTTCAATAAACCCAACAAGAAGAAATCAAGAAGTGGCGTCAGGTCTGGTGATCTTGGTGACTTCCAAAATGAATTATTCATCGAAATGGCTTTCACTTTCCCTCATGCTTGAATTAAATGTATGGCATGTTGCGCCATCTTCTTTAAAGTATCTCCCCATGTTTGAATCAAGCCATTCACCAGTAATCATGAACAATGAACACATGCTGTTCAACTCTGAGTACATTTGTAGCACACGGAGTCAAACGCCTGTTTGGTGGTCACGTCTTGACATCATGGGTACAGTCCACTGTGACCAAGGGGACACTCCTATGAAAACAAATTTTTCTATCCCTGCCACCCCTTCCCCTCCCCACACACACCTGTTTGTCTGTCACACTCTGGAAGTCTCCCCTGTGTATTCCAGTCACTTCCATGCACTGAAACCTCCTATCTGATACCGATCAAGTCCTGTATAATTATCCCATATGTCATTGAAAGCCTACTATACCAAGACTTTTACATTACCAGTAATAACAATGTTAATGTCCAACCTGGACGCGCTGGATCTGTCACTCGAAGATCTACCAAAAATGCAAATAAATGACAAAGCAAGAATGGAACAAAAATATGGAAAACACTGTCCCTGTGCAAATAAACATTGGGAAGGGCCCTGCCTGAAAACAGGGCAATCGCCCCGATGAGGACGGCCCCTCGTTGACCCTACGTGGGGAAAGGGAACAAAACCAGAAAACCAAAATTACAGTGCAAACAAATGCAGTACTTAGCTTTAGGTGCAGCAAGTAACTGACAATCCAGCAGGCACCTACTGACTGCTAGCCCAGTCAGAGAGAGACTGAGAATCAACCGCAGTTCAGCTCAGTCTCCAGCCAGGTTAAATAGCCCAAGTAATCATCCACAGATGCGACCAAGTATGTCACACCAAATAACACACCCACTGAGCCAGAGGATGTAGAAACATCTCCAAAACCAGCACCAGACTATCAGCAAGGTGGCAATCCCAGAACTGCCGCAACAAGCAATATATAAGGGCTGCACCATGATCACATATAAGCACCACATAGTGATGGTAATACCCCCATACTGTTACTAATGACCACTACAAAGATCACTATTACCAATAATCACACTTCTAGTGCCCTCACATAGTTATGTGTCCTTTTTTAAGCTGTCACTCAATAATAAAGCCTCTTATTGTCTCCATTTAGTAATAAAGCCCGTCATGGCTTCCATTTTGTAAATGTGCCAATCATGATGAGCTCCTTTTCGCAAAAATGACCCTCTTAGGTTCCATTTAGTAATAATAATTTCTCACTAATAGTCTTGGTTTACTAATAATAATGCCCCGATGGTCCTTTTATGGTAATAACAATGCCTTCATGGAGGTGAGCAGAGCAGCACAGGCCACACCCAGAAGCAGCAAAAGAGGTGGGTATAAGTGAATTTTTTTCCCGTTTCTTTGCACCCCTTTTGATTGCACCTTATGCCCAGTGGTAAAAACGGGCATTATTATATACACTTGCCATACTAATCCTTACTCTTCAAGTAACATCACACTCCCTTACCTATCTCTGTGTGCAATATATCCTTCCTGAGCCACTTCTGTTCCCTGCGGAGACATGTCACTCTTCTGCTGGCCACACAAGCATGACTTTTAGCCTTTTAAAGAGTCAGTAGCCCCCAAAAAACTGTACCACCCTCCAATGATCTGCTACACTGGGTCTTTTATGGGACCCTCCTTCATTGTCCTCAGTCTCTTTATGGTGTCGGTACTCAGATAAAGAGGTCTCCTCGCCCATATACTCGACTCACCTTGTTTATTAACCAGGACTTCTTGTCTGTCTTTCTACCATAATGAATTGAATTCTTGTCTACCCTAATCTCTGTTTGGCCAACTATGATTTCTGTCCAGTGCCTTGGTATAGCAAATTGGTGTCCACAACCCATCAGGGGGTCAGCTCTTGCTAACAGAGACTACTCCAGGGTTAGCTACCTGTAGATTTACAGTGACAAAGTCCACACCACCCTACAGGGGTTTAGGTTGAAAAACTCACAACCTTCTTAGACTCTGCTCTCTGGTTTAGCCCAATGACAAATCTATTTGTAACTCAGTGGGTCCAGGCCATCTCTGCTGGCATCGAGTTACTATAAGCTGCTATATACACCAGGACTGATTACAGCAGTTGTAATTCTTCAGTATTCACAGTTACGGATGTCATTAACAATGATGTAGAAATTAGTGTATTTATTTACTCAGTTTAGCGTGCTAGAAGCTGCAGCTGCTTTTCTCAGCCTTTGGGATGGCCAGCTTGCCTGTTTCTTAGTGCCTTCCTAAATATCCTGCACAAAACTGCAACATAAACCTGAAGAGGATATCTTCAGTCATCAACGTTCATTATGCTCTCTCTGCAAGGTTTGAGAAGGAAGATTTTGTCATTTCTCTGATGGGTGAATGAAGCTCTTCTGGGGAAAGCAGGATACAGTATACTGTATACATCAGTATGATTGTTTAATAGTATAAATGACAAGGGGGCAGCAGGATTAGGAAGTAGGGAGTGTTATATACCATGCTTGCCAAATAAGGGTGAAGCATGACCAAGTATACGAAAGCAAGGTGCTCGAACACAGAAAAACAGGCAGCCGCTACATAGGATAGTATGTAGCAAAACAAACATACAGGGGGTGGATAAAAATATTGAAATGCTGTACAAAATGCATGGGATTTTAATCATTAGCACTGAGCTGTCCTTTTGACCCCTGCTTGGCTGAGACCTTTCCCACCAAATTTGTGTTTACTTCACCTCTTGCCCTGCTCTGGGTGATTTTGCGAACCAGCTGCAGCTGAGTGGCTCAAACCCCTGACCAATGGAACCGTGTTGCTCGGGCAGATGTTCACTTCTGCCCGGCAGCATTTGTATCATATTACCTCCACTTAAATTACATGGGGTTATAAATCATATTTCAATAAGACATATAGAGACAGATTTTAAGGCATGCATTTCGTACAGTGTTTCCATATTTTTGTCCACCCCTGTATACGTATAGTATATGGGAACAACAACAAGTCATCTATGTGATAGTGTCACTCAGGGTGCAAACACCTTTGCTGGGTCATTAGTGGATCGAAGTGGCCCCCAATAATAGAAGGAGGAGAAAAATGAAGAACTAGTGCTACCTTTTTCTCATCGTGCCAGCAGGCAGAATGTGCCAGGTCAGCGACGGAACCTCCGACTGGAGATTCCAATGCAGATGTGAAACCGGCCTAAGAAACCCACTTATAAAGCATGGAGTATATGGAAATAATATTGTAACAGGAAATAGGAGTTTATTTCCTTTGCTGGCTTCTACATTTTAGTCCAGTGTCTGCGCCGCTGCTCATTGTATGCCACTTGGAAACCGTTGCAGTACTGTTGAATGGTACCGTATATCAGTGGCATTGCTCTCATGTCAAATGCCTAATTTTGTGCAATGTGATACAATAATGGGAGCTGCATCTGTACCATGTAGAGTTTTAGTGTCCACCCTTTTTGTTAGTTTTTGTCTTTAGAGTGCCATCTCAATACTGCCATCTACTGCACTTTACTGTCACTGCAAGTATAATTGCCGGTATGCTTCTAGGAAAACTATGAGCATTGTTTTTCTTAGCAAGCTAAATTCTTACCTTGTCAAGTTACAGTTCTGTTTTCACAAAATAGACTAAAAATTGCACAGAGTATCAGACTGCGATATCCAGTTTATAGCATACATTATGGCTGTAAGACACATACTGCTGTTCGAGTGCCTAGGAAGTCAACGTACAAAATGTGGAATATATGGATACAATATTGTAAAAGGAAACAAGAGTTTATTTGCTTTGCTGGCTTTTACATTTTCGTTAGGGCTAATGCCTACAGACGGATTATCGCTGCGGAATTCACGGCCAGACGCTGTTGCATGGCATAGTATATCAGTTGCATAATCCAACAAAAAAGCTACCCACCAACTACTTTAAGGCTTCATGCCCACGGCCGGGTCAGATTCCGCCTGCAAAATAGTGCAGCGGAATCAGACTCGACGACCCCCAGAGACCCTATTCTCACCTGTTCCAATCCGCCGCGAGTGTCTCACCCCGGCGTGCATGTGCAGGGCAAGACGCGCCGGCACTGGGCTGCGATGCGGATTCTCACGGTACTTCTGCAGTGGCCACTGCGCGGAATATCGTGGCACGGATGGCTTCCATTGGCTGCAATGGAAGATGTCTGTGTGATTTTCTGCACAGAATAGAACATGCTGCGATTCTTCCCCGCGAGCAGAAACTTGCCGTTGATTTCCGCTTGTGGGCAGGAGAGAATCTTTTAGCATAGCATTAGAGATGAGCGAACGTACTCCGTTTGGGTGTTTTTGGACTCGAGCACCGCTTTTTCCGAGTACTCAGACGAAAAGATTCGGGGGGCGCCGGGGGGCGGCGTGGTGGAGCGGGAGGTAGCAGTGCGGAACAGGGGGGAGCTCTCTCCCCCCTCCCCCCCACTCCTCTCTGCAACCCCCGGCGCCCCCCAAATCTTTTCGTCCGAGGAGTCAGTTAGTCGGAAAAAGCGGTGCTCGAGTCCAAAAACACCCAAACCGAGTACGCTCGCTCATCTCTACACAGCATGTTTATGGATGGTCCTTGTGGCGGAATTCACGACGGGTGTCTGGCTGTGAATTCCGCAGCGATAATCCTTCCACGGGCATTAGCCCTAAGCCCGCCTTCGCATAAGCTGTAAACCCTGTGAAAGTTCCGCTGACGGAATCACAGTGGAAATGCTGCAGGTTTTCAGTACAAGCCATGTGGAGGGGATTTACAAAATCTTCGCATGGTGCGGAAATTTTCCGCAACGATTCCGTAGCATATTTGAAAAACACTGCAAATTCAAAATCCACATCAAGATATCACTGCGGTTTTCTCACGGCGATATTGCTGTTGTCCATGCGAAACACACCTAAATCACATAATTCTCGGCTTACAGAAGGGGTAGCTGTCAAAAGACAAAAAAATTTTTTTTTATTCATATAGGCATATGACAGAGCCTAATTGTAAGTGGGAAATGTTACACTTTCCACGTGTCCTTTTTAAAGATACAATGTTAGTTATATAGATCTGAGGTGCAAATATTTAAGGATATGTACTCTTTTGCAACCATTTTTATTGCTCTAGATTCTACTGTTTTTGATTCTGAAGCCTCTCTGTAAACTTTCATTCTGTGTTTCCATGGGGACAGACTACAAACAAACTCGATGTGTAGTCTGTAGTAACTGAAATACCCCAGGGTCCTAGGATCCAGGAAGCTGAGACAGGAGGAGTTGTTTAGTGGATCTCTCATATTAGACAGCTGTTCTTGTGTCTTCCCATGACAGGGAGAGGACACTGGGATTAAAATTACTCATTTTAAGTCAGAGAAAGAAAATTGACTCTGACCCCAGGGCCTGACGACTCATTCACACAGCCAAATGCGGGTAGCAGTCCGCAAATATGTGGCATAATTCCTGTGTATTAATGAAAACGCATTGATTTCAATGGGCTATTTTGATGCGTAATATGCGCCAAAATAGTGTGCGGGTGTCTGCTGGCCTTCTGCAGTCGTGCACTGAGCTGCTTTCCTCAGGAGGCAGACAACTCCATTCCCACTGCAGTGGCCAGGTTTGGTACTGCATGTCAAGTTCCCATTCACTTTAATGACTGCAATTCCAAGCCTGGCCACTGCAATAAGACAATGCTGTCTGCTTCCTGCAAAAATCAGCTCAATGTACAAGGGCAGCAGCCCAGTGAACAGCTGATCAGCAATGGTCCTGAGCTATGGAACCCCATCAGTATACTATTGATGACCAATCCTGAAGAAGTTCACAACCGGTCATTAATTAGGCATTAAATAGAATGCACGCGTAATGCCGGATAAAACTCTACATTATCTAAAATTTTTCTGCGCCTAGTAGCAGCCTGACTAGAGATCAGTGATTATGAGTCTTGTTCTGCTTCCTCATAAACATTTTCACGCTTGTTATAAACACAACTGCGCTAATTTCTTGAGTGCATTTGTTCCAGAATGGCTTCCATGTGTAAGTGATCAGCATGTTCTGTGTGTGTGTGGCACATCTTGCAGCTAAGGATTGCCATAATGCTTTCCAAAATAATCCTTTATCAAAGCCAGGCAGGTCGAAACTTCTGTGGAAGCCATTGAGGTGTTTTGGCAGTGAAGCCATCCAAGTCTTTTGATGTGAGCTGAAAACTGCTCTCTGACGCCATGAAAACACATATGGCAGAACGGGGAAATATTCTGCCACATTGTCGGTGTAGTAGACTACGCTCCTCCGGATGCTGAACCCCGATGACAGTACGAGTAGCGGAATTCTATTCTGTAATTATTACATCTAGTAGTTATCAGAGCAAATATCCTCCGTGTGTTCTAGTCCCTGAAGAGCAAGGAGTATTTGTGGCATTTTGTTTCATCTCGGGCCACCAGTATCCCACATATTACCTTTATTATGGTGTCTAAAAATGACTATTGCAGTGATCAGATCAGTGTGTCTAAGGTCCCACATCTATAGGCCTCTCACGAGCCAAGCCAAAGAACTACTGCATACTGATGAGGGGCAAACCCCCCGAAACAGCTGTCTGTATATGGATTCTGGCTTGGCTTTCAATTCCCAATAATTGTTATAAAGCTTGTATATAGGTCTAATATTGACTTGCAGGAATGCTGCCCTCCATTAGGTGGTGCTGCAGGGGTATTGTTTAATCTTCCTTATTTGCATATTTCCCAGAGGAGCTTGGATGGCCTTGTAAGTCTCCTGACACACCTTCTAGGTGCTCTCCTTAAGGAGAAATGATACTCTTCCCGATTAAGGTCAAGGACATACAGTACTGTGTAAAAGTTTTGGGCAGGTGAGGAATAAAATGTTGTAAAGTAAGAATGCTCTCAAAAATAGAAATGTTAAGAGATTATTTTTGTCAGTTAGCAAAACGCAAAGGGATTGAATCTAAATCAAATCAATATTTGGTGTGACCAATGATCACCCTTGGGCTTCGAAAAAGCATCACTATGTGCAATACCCCTTCCCTACGAGCTCACAGTGTTTATTACTATGACATCACCGTGTTTTGTGATATCACTTTGTCGTTATGCCTGTACGGTCTATGAACTGTGATCATGAGGACTATGTGGATCATCCCTGTGCCGTGACATCAGTGTGACTATGTTGTTACTTCCCTTTGTTCATTCCCCATGTGCTGTGAAATCACTATACCCATTATCCCTATGCAGAGTTACCGTAGTGCTTACTATCCCTGTATGGTGACATCATTGTACTTGTAATCTGTGTACTATGTGTTTATCATCCCTGTGGTGGAATATTATTTTGTGTATTATCCCAGTTCTTTGACATAACTGTAAGAATTGTACTTATACAGTGATATCACTAGTGGTGTCAGCATATGGAGTGCAGACTGCAGGTGCAACTGCAAACTAGTGCCGAAAGCAGACCAACAGCATATAAACTACATGTAAAGTTGGGGGGCCCTATTGAACATGGGCCTACATGGCCGGCATTAGTTATGTTCAAACCACTAGCTTGTAGGAGGGTCATCAGGCAGATGTAAGCAAGGGGCAGATTATCTTCCTCCATCCAGTAGTGTCTTGTGTAGCTATATGGATCATCCTCCTCCTCACTCTAAGGCCCAATGTCTATGATTTACATCTGTGATCTCCCGCAAATGGTTTCTGCAGGTCTCCTGCTGCGGAAATCCACATGCGGAATACGATCCGACATGAGACCTTACTCTTCCTCTCTGATGTTCCAGCACTGCTGTCAGTCCGTCAGCGCCATCAAAACACAATTGCTTAGTTCTGCTACTGTACTTATGTTATGAGTTTGGTTCTGGTGCTGTATTTATGCTACAAGCTTGGTTCTGGTCCTGTATTTATCTTAGCAGCTTGTATCTGGTATTTTTGTCAGGAACTTGGTTCTGGTACAGTATTTATTTATTACGCTGTTCTAGTGCTGTATTTATGTTATTAGCTCGCTTGTGGTGCAGTATTTATGCACAGAGCTTGGTTCTGGTGTTGTATTCAAATTATGAGTTTGGTTTTGGTACAGTAATTATTCTGTTCTGGTGAGGGCATGCTGCTATCTTGCTGCTTTTTGCCCAGATTGCCTATCAGTGCAATCTATATTGGGTTTTTTTCTTATGATGGACGGCGCAAAAAAAAAATCCACGCAGGGAGTAATCTAACCCAATGGCGAGAACTAGTCCTTGACATGCTACTGTACCTTGTTG
Organism: Eleutherodactylus coqui; assembly: GCF_035609145.1. Lineage (NCBI taxonomy): Eukaryota > Metazoa > Chordata > Amphibia > Anura > Eleutherodactylidae > Eleutherodactylus > Eleutherodactylus coqui. Next base: position 39,827,110 of record NC_089846.1, read on the forward strand.
ACTGCTTTTGGAACTGCCAGAAGAAGTGGCAGGACAGGAAAAGAGCAGGGATACCGGTCAATGAGTCTTCAGAATGGAGCCACCTTGCAAGGTGATCAGGGTTAGAGCAAGTACCAGAGTTCAGACAACCCAGACAGCTAATACATTATGGTTTGCTACAGTGTACCGTGAACAACTATTGTTTTCTTAGCCAATATACCTATTTAATATTTTACTTTTTTCTTTCTTTAGATTGATGCTCGAATTATTATTACATGCCGAGATGGAAAGTGGAGTCGGCAGGTGACCTGTGAACCAGTTGATTGTGGCCCTCCAGATAAGAACCACATCTACCATGCATCGTTTTATTGCCCATATGGTACCACTTATGGAAAGCAATGCACCTTTCAATGTTACCACCCTGCTCAAATGAGAGGTAGGGTGCACAATTATTTACAATATAAGTATAGGCTGTTAAAGTAAAGGTTTTCTTTAGACCATCCCCTTAGATCACTGTCAAGGAGCCATTTTTGGTTTGGGCCCTATAAATCTGAAAATCCACATGTGAAATTTCCATAAAGTTTAAATTAGGGTAATCAATGAGTGGAACAAGTTACCACGGGAGGTGGTGAGTTCTTCTTCAATGGAAATCTTCAAACAAAAGCTGGACAAATATCTGTCTGGGATGATTTAGTAAATCCTGCACTGAGCAGGGGGTTGGACCCGATGACCCTGGAGGTCCCTTCCAATTCTAGCATTCTATGATTCTATGAGCTTAAAGTCTACGGACCACTAGGGTGATCACCACTTTATTCATGCACAGAACCTTTGTAACCCCATTCTCGGGATCAGTGGTGGTCCGACCACTGGGACCCCCATTTAGCAGTGCAAAGGGGATAATTTTCCATGTTGGCACAACCCCTTTAATTAAAATCCTGTATGTTTGATTGAAAACAATATTTTTTACTTAACTGTGTCTCCTTAGGTACTAAAAATGTGTTAACTTGCATGGAGGACGGTCTGTGGTCATTTCCGGAAGCCATCTGCGAACTTATGTGCATGGCACCACCACCTTTGGCTAATGCCGATCTGCAGACAGCCCGTTGCCTTTCTAATGGCCACAAGGTGGGCTCTTCCTGCAAGTATAAGTGTAAGGTGGGCTATCATGTACCTGGTGCAACAAAGAAGATAAGGAAGTAAGTAAGACTTTTAGAATACAACCCTGTATTTCCCTTATACGTGATTTCCATACTTACATTTGCTTATGTTTTTATTTTCCTTTGGGGAAGGAAGGCATTTAAAATTCAGTGCACTAAGGATGGGGACTGGCAATTTGGAGAATGTGTCCCTGTAATGTGCGAACCTCCTCATGTTAAATTCATGGGTCTGTACCAGTGCACCAATGGATTTCAGTACAACAGTGAATGTAGACTGCCATGCAATGATGGCAATAACCAGTCGGTGAGTTTTTAAAGCGTACTACTGGAGATTTAAACTAATGATTCCTCCTATGTTTAGCAAGCAGCATAAACCTCAGTACGGGAGTCGGTCAAAAGATCAGGCAGAACAGTCCGAGTTGGGGCAGGCAGCTGGTGGAGAGAGTCTATAAATGTATCCGAGCTCAGAGATGGAGAAGTCAGAATAGTCAGGAACGAGTAGGAGTTAGAAAACCTGGAGAGCTCACAAACTACTGATCAGGCTTACACAATAGGTTGAACCAAGTTGCTTAGACATCTACCTTAGAGGAAGGATGCCTAATATAGCCAGGACAGTTTGAGGATGGGTTGGGGAAAGATTCGCAGGACGTGCCTTAGCACTTTAAGAATGGAGCAGACTCATGCATGTATCCTACGGGCAGAGGCTAGAGACTGAGAGGTGGGAAGGATGTGGCATTGACCGCATGAACAAGAGAAATGTGAACAGTGACCAACTGCGACAGCAAGAGAGATAAGCCAGGGTGGCGGTAGTGATGTTGCGCAATGACAGGGATTGTCCAAAGTGGTCAACCGCTTTAAAGTTTAAGTTCTATTAATGTATCCAAGGTCAGGGATGGAGAAGTCAGAATAGTCAGGAACGAGTAGGAGTTAGCAAACTGGGAGAACACACAAACTGCTGATCAGGCATACACAATAGGTTGAACCAAGTTGCTTAGACATCTGCCTTAGAGGAAGGATGCCTAATATAGCCAGGACAGTTTGAGAATAGGTTGGGAAAAGATTCGCAGGACATGCCTTAGCACTTTAAGAATGGATCAGAGAGGAGATAAGCCAGAGTGGCGGTAGTGATGTTGCGCAATGACAGGGATTGTCCAAAGTGGTCAACCGCTTTAAAGTCAATGAAAAAAAAATTAAAAACAAGACTTTGTTGAACATATAACAGGGTTCAGTGAAAGATACTCTATACCTGCTGAACATGTTATGAACATGAAGATACATTTACATGTGTATTTGTCGGGGAAAAACAGTTTTTTCAGTGTTTTTTTCCAGTGCATGTGGGATTATCTCCCAACACCGCACTCCTCCATAACACGACTTGAAAGCAGGAATATCATTCATGCTGTAGTGCCAACCACAGTAAGCAGCTCAGAACTAGACAGCAGCATCCAAGTGATCAATACAGAATAAACAATTATTGACTTTACTTCAAGTACCATAATATAAATGTTTTTATGGATCGCACACTCCTGGCGAACAACTTTGGATGAAGGCAATGCAACATTAGAAGACACATTGCAAATTATAAGACACTGTTTAAATGAGCATTTATGATAAAAAAACATGCAGAAGACCTAAATGTTCAGTACACAGAACTGTATTCTGATTGGGTTATTATCATTCTTATTATTCCTATCGTTTTCGGAAGGCTTATATTTATGATATGTCTCACTGCAGGACTCTGGTCATAATATTATCCGCTGTCAAAAAGATGGGACTTGGAATGGAAGTTTTCAACTTTGTGACTCCATGAAAGGACCTTGTGAACCCCCCCGCCTTTCTGCTCTTAACCCGTTGGTGATTGACTGTGCACAAGGATATGAAATAGGTATGTCCAAATGCAATAAATAAGGAATACAGTGTTGATTAAAGGGATTCTGAACCACGGGCAGCATGAACCCGGGAAAGGGAAGTCTGTTGCCCCTGTGAGTGTTTTATTCAATAACACTGTGGCGTTTCAGAATAAACACACTTTGACGTTTTGGCTCGGAGCTGAGCTGTGAGTCACAGGGCGGTCCGAACCGGCCATTCCCCGCCCACTGGATGCAGAATGACAGCTCTCTGCCTATACACAAGCACGGAGAGGAGCTGTCAGTCTTCATGCAGCAGGTGGGGACAGGCCGGCATGGATCGCCCCCGTGACTCAGAGCTCAGCTTCAAGTCAAACTTCAAAGTATATTTACTCTGGAATACTACAGTGTTTCAGAATAAAACACTTAAAGGGCAACAGGCTTCTGTTTCCCAAGTTCATGCTGCCCGTGGTTTACACAGCAGGAACCTGATGCTAGAAACCTTTTAAAAGCGTTTTCCCAGTTAATGAAAAATTCCGGAGAGGCAGTAAGTGGTGAAAAATAAAAAAAAGTAGTCATCATTCTGTTCCCTCGTTGTGGCTCCTGTCGTTCTCTGGTTTCATGATCAATTTATATCCATAATTGTAACAAAGGGGCATCCTCTGCATCTAGAAGAAAGAAAGTTTTTACACTGAGATAGAAGGGGGTTCTCTACTGTAAGAGCAGTGAGACTATGGAACTCTCTGCCTGAGGACGTGGTGATGGCAAATTCGATAAAAGAGTACAAGAGGGGCCTGGAAGCCTTTCTTGAGCGATACAATATTATATGTTATAATCATTAATAACTTCAGTAGGGTTGTTGATCCGTGGATTATTCCAATTGCCAGATTGGAGTCGGGAAGGATTTTCTTCCCCTGAACTCATTGCGTTTTTTTGCCTTCCTCTGGATCAACATTGGGGGTAATAGGCTGAATTGGATTGGTATTAGGTCTTTTTCGACCTTATGTTATTATGTATGTTACTATGTCCATATACACATGTGACCACTGAAGGTGTACACTTCACTCTAGTGGTCACATGTGCAAATTGAATGTTACCGCAGTAACCACAGTAAATAAACTAATGATGAGCATGGGAGTGGCAGTGTCGGAATGGATCGGTGGGGATGACTTAATTTGTTGTTTTTAACCATTACTTCTGGAATTTATATTCCCTAATTTATACATATTCTGCAGTGCTCTAAATTGTCATAACCTAACATTGAGTTCTGTTCCCACTGGGGCTCACAATCTGAGGAAAGGTAAAGTCCCCTGGTGTAAGCACCGAGTCATGACTGACTCCTAGGGTAACGTCACATTGTGATATTTTCTTGGCAGACTGTTTTTGCACTCATCTTTTACCCCCCAGCCAGCTGGGTACTCATTTTATTGACCTCAGAAGGATGGAAGGCTGAGTCAACCTTGAGCTGCCGACCTGAACCACACGGGGATTGAACCCACAGCCTTCAGGTCGTGAGCAAGAGCTGCCTTAACACTCTGACCAATCTGAATTCACCTAATTATATGTTTTTTGGAGTGTGGAAGGAAACCGAAGTATATAGAGAACATACAAACTCCATGCAGATGTTACCCCTGGTTGGATTTGAACCCAGGACCACAAGGCAACAGTGCTAACAATTGAGTCACCATTCTGCCCAAATCTAACTTGGAAAATGACTTTGAGAGAAGAATATCCAGAATTGTTTGTTATGGCGGTCGACTGGTATTGTATTTGACCTGATGAAGGACCTGGTTTGAAGTTGAAACGTGTTTGGTCTGTAACATGGATAAAAACATCTTATAACTGAGTAATTATCTTGATGTTTCTTTGGAGAGGCACCATGTGAGAAGATCCCAAATTTCCACATACTTTTCTGCATGGCGTCAGTGTCTTATGAAACTCCTGCTGTGCGAGGGGAGAGGGAGCAGATTGGTCAGGCAAATATCGCCGTTCTTACATCACACCAGCCAGAAAGAAAACGAACATTTACAGAAATGACGGAGATACAAATTATGCAGGCTAGACGCAACATTTCTGGCAGAACCTCATCTAATACCACTGCCTAAGGTTGTGATTTTTTTTTCCATTCAGAATGATAGGTATGTTCTAGCGCAACGCCCGGATCGCTCTCAGTAACTTCAGAAGAAGAACTCTGCAAAAACACTCCTAAGGTGCTTTTCACCCAGGACGGAATTAGTCCGTGGGGACATTTCTGCATCACAATGTTATCCCTATAGGGCTTGAATTCACCACCTGCTAAAATCTGCGCATCTTTACTTCAAAACTTCAAGTTCAAATTCCCCAACGGAGCAGCTTTCTGCTGCAGAATGAAGGATGTCTTGCGAATTGTTGTTGCGGATTTCTAACATACAGGAGATATAATTCCGCAATTAAAGTCTGTGGAAAAAAATGCTAGAAATTCCACAAGACGTTCCACAGAATGCATTCTACAGTTAAAAAACTGCAACAAAATCTGCACTTTTAGTGGATTCAGGCAACCATATTTGCGCACCTTTTTGCGTGTGCAGAATATACACACGCAAAGAACAAAGAATAGAACCCATTAATGCCAATAGGTTCATTCTCATGACCATTTTCTGCTCGCGCAAAAAATAGGTGCTGCTCTATCTTTCTGCGTATCGCGCAGCAAAGACACCCATAGAACTCTATGGAAGGTGCACAAATGTGCCCAAAATGCAGGAACATGCACGATTCCATGAAAAAGAGAACACATCTGGACTTCATTATTCTAAGTAGTCTTTCAAATCAGGGAAGGGCGGGTGTCACGCGCATATGTGAACAGGCCCTGTGTGCGCAAAAAGGACAGTACTACATGCTGATAGGCATGCAAATCTACCTTACCAACCTCATTCACTGCACAAATATGTTCTGCTGAAGAGTCCACAATTGCGCATATGGTCGTCTGAAGCCGAATCCGTGCTCCGTCCTGCGGACCATTCAGTCTCATATTAACCCTTTGCAATCCAATTTTGGATTCAGGGTTTCCTAGGGGGCTTTCTCTTTCTGCAATTATACAATGGCGCCATCTGCTGGTTAGAGCCAGTACTGCTGTATGGGACATGCTGTAGAGGCCCCTGACAACAGAGCGGCCAGTAATATACAGTAAGAATACCCTGCTGGATGTCTTCCGACATTGGAGCTGTACAGCCTTCAATCAGAATGTCTTCAGACATCAGACAGTGGATTGGAAAGGGTTAAAGGTCTCTTATATATACATCCACATAATAAAATTATAAATTAAAATAAAAATCCTTAAAAAATATGAATTCACGCCTGGACGGCTACGTTTGGCTCTTGTGTTTGCGACAAATAAAAGAAATATATTTAGATACTCCACGACTTAAGTATGAATGACGTGTCCTGATTTGTGATTGAAAGCAGGTTGAATTAGCAATGTCAAAGAAACGCTATTTGTATGATGGGATTTGTCAAGCACAAGGCATTAGTTGCCTCCAAGCACAGCTAGTCTTCAACTATTATTTCTATGCTGTAAATGCACGCCTCACAAATTCAATTCTATATCTCTCTGGAGGCTAGTAGCTGAAATCTAGATGAGCTCAGTGTGCAGTAATAAAACGGTGAGTCACAGTAGTGCGGTCCTAGTCCGTCCATTAATGCGGCACCTATACGTAACACTAGATATTTCCCTTTTCATAATGACACAGTCATCACATTAATCATTGTATCCAGGGATCAAAACTTGTGAGGTCGGAACCAAAAAATTGTTCCTTATGGCATATCTGCTAGATGCCTATAGTCTCATTGTGCCAAAAGTGCAAGATGCTAAGGGTTAATAAATAATATATACACATCAGCAAGTGATAAGAAGTATATGGGAATTGAAAAGTCTAAACATACCAAGAAGTAGTTGACAGAATCAGGGGCGTAACTAAAGCCTCAGGGGCCCTGATGTAAAACGTGAGCTGGGGCCCCCCTCTATCTGTATCTGTACCCATACCCATACCTAAACCATGCTGCACAGAGACATAACTTGAAGCTTCTGGGCCCCAATGCAAAACCTGTAACAGGGCCCCCAACTATAATGCTTTATTTATAGTACTGGGCTCCCTATATGGAGAAGAGAGGCCTTATGGACCCCCTAAGGCTCCTGGGCCCGGATGCAACCGCATCCCCTGCACCCTCTATAGTTACCCCCCTGGACGGAATGTTTTATATAATACAGTATGAGTATTACCAAAACATGAATGATAATGCATATCAAAGCAGATTTACTATTGAAAATGCACCAATTTTCTACTGCAAATTGCACCAGAAAATTGTCTTACGTGTTTGCACTACATTTATGACCAATTAGACCCTTGCAGACATTCCTCATGTCTGAAAAGGGGTGTGGCTTTGCGGAAAGGGGTTGTTTATTGTGAATAGAGGTGGGTGTGCCGATAGGATCCCGACCTTCTCTACCTCCATTCATTAATTTAATGACACTGTGTGCAAAAAAGTCAACAACATTTTGGCTCAAAAATTGTCATAGTCTAAGCCAACTAATAGGTAGGTGATATATAGCTACCGTAGATAGACATGTCTAAAGATGTGACTGATATATCATCCCATACGAGTCACTGTAATACATTTAGCACATTTTAAAGGCTCTCATACACAGTAGAGTTTAGGCGTCCAAACCCACCTGTGACTGCAGCTTAAAGGGGGCATATGAGCTTTTTTAACTGATGTCCTATCCTCTGGATAGATCAAAAGTAGTTGATGGACAGAGATCTGCTGCTCAGGACACTCGTCCATCAGCTGATTGTCCACACTGCTGTCAGTGTACTAGGACTGGATGTCGTCATCACTGGTGATCGCATCCAGTCCTGACCATGTGAGGAGCATGAAGTGGGATAGAAGAGCGGCACAACCATTGATTTTAATGGGAGTGAAGCTGGCGTTCCCACTCCTGCCTCTGATCAGTGATGACGTTGTCCGGCTCAGCTCATGAATGGGGGTCCCAAGTGACAGACCCCTGTCCACCAGCTATGGATGACCTATCACGAGGATAGATCATCACTTGAAAAAAGCCAAGATAACCCCTTTAACTCTCTAAACACATGGACATTCGGCCAAGTTAGAGGAAACAGCTGTTGAATGAACGAGCGTCCGTCCACTAATTGTTGAAGGTGTATAGGCTATGTGTGCACTATTAGACAGTGATAGTAAATCTTCCCCATTATATACTTAAAGAATGTTAATTGCGTATTTTTGTCTGTTTATAAAGGAGTCGAATGCAATGTCACTTGTTTGGATAATGAAAAGAAAGAAGTAGTCATAATGCCACCAAATGTGACAGAAAGAAACCTGCAGCACTGGATGAATCCAAAAAGAGTGCAGGTTAGTCATGAAGTCGTGGGACACTGTACAGCGGGATGGCGGGTTGATTGATAGATTGACTTTTTTTTTATACAATCTGACATCAGAAGGGTTAACATTTTTTTTTGTATTATGGCAGTTTTTCATGTTGAGAACATCATATTTTTATAGGACTATTCCCAGTATTACAGCCGTCCCTGGAATGTCCCTATCCCTTGTCCATTCCCTATAACACTTGTCATAAAGATAAGAACATTATGCACATTGGTTTGATTACAGATAAGGGTGAAACCTTGTAACAAGGGTATACTGTACCAAGTAAATGAACCCGCTCACCAGCAGGACGCACAGACTTGATCAGAACCAATTGCAAAAGACAGCAAGAAAATGATCCAGCATCCATAAAATCACGGCTTTATTGCAATATATTAAAAGCCCAACAGGAAGAACATGAAATGGTAGGACCATCTGACGCGTTTCAAGCTGTCACAGCAGCTCTTAGTCATAGCTGTCACAGCTTGAAACGCGTCAGATGTCACGCCATTATATGTGCTTTCTGTTGGGATTTTAATATGTCTCAATATAGCCGTGATTTCATGAATATTGGACCCTTTTCTTGCTGTCTCTTGTATCAAGGGTATTTTACATGGGGCGATTATCCACGGTTGCCAACAGGGCACTGAGCGAGAAACTCCTCACTTGTTGTAGTTGCTTGGTTTTTAGCAGAACGAAAAACCAAGCGACTATCAGGCCGTGTAAACAGGAGCACAGGAGTGATAGTCGGGCAGCAGTCCAAGGGAACAGTTGTGCCATGTAAAGGTTTAGTCTGAGATTGGGCATTTGGAGAGGGGGTCTAGGAAGAATACTTTGTTTTTGATTGTGGAAGAAAATACAGAAATGATCATTGATTCTAGGAAGAGGGTACAAGCATATTCTCAACTACTTCGGTGAAAATCAAGTAGAAGGGATATTACCTCTTAGGGATTACAGACGCCTGTAGTCTTACAACAATGTATGCTAAAGTCAAGAAGGACCAGCAGCGTATTTATTTTTTAAGAAATTTATGTTTTTGCGCTGATGTTTTGCAGAAAGTTTTTCAAGTGACTACTGAAGGCATTTTAACTAGAGATGAGTGAGTATACTTTACACATTACTCGAGCGAGTAGTGCCTTAGCCGAGTATCTCCCCGCTCGTCTCTAAAGATTCAGGGGCCGGCCGCGGGTGGGGAGCGGCGGGGGAGAGCGGGGAGGAACGGAGGGGAGATCTTTCTCTCCCACTCTCCCCCCCGCTTCCTGACGCAACTCACCTGTCACCCGCGCCGGTCCCCGAATCTTTAGAGACGAGTGTGGAGATACTCGGCTAAGGCACTACTCGCTCGAGTAATGTGCCTTAGCGAGTATATTCGTTCATCTCTCATTTTAACCTATTGTGACCAGACAGTTTAAAAATGCGCCAGATTTATCATCCAACAGGAGCCACTGTGATAAATTTTCCGCATTTTAAAACTGTGAAGCTCATAAGTGTATTTATTTACTTAAACCAGTGTTTCACACAATAGTCTAAGCAAACCCTGCCATTGGCTACGAGCGACAAATGTATTAAGAGGCGCAAGATGAAAAAGTTGTGCCAAGTTTAAAAATATACACAAGCTAGCAGCTGGAGAAGCTTTTAGCAATAAGCTATGCCAATTTTTGATGTAGACTAGGGCCATCCATTTTTTGGAATGCCCATGTGGTGTAAATGCCCAAACAGTAGCAGTTCCGACTGTGACTTTTGCACATGAGAACTCTAGCATCCAGGGCTTCTTAAATAGGCCTTGCACTGTAGCTAGTAGACAGAGTTAGTAACCTTGCCCCATTATGGGATTAAGGTGCGAATGTGTAGATTTAGAGGGGTTTTTTTTTTATCACTAATGGAATTGCTGATGTCAGTTTTCTGGCAGCTTGTATTCCCTTCCCCAGGTTCAGGATGTGACAAATGTATCAAATGTCAAACAATGTTGATTAATTTGTCCCCTTTTTGAATATGTCTAGAAGTGTGAAGTCACTTTGTGCGCCACCCATCAAATTGCAACAGATTTTGCAACTTTTTAAAAAGTCGCATGTCATAAATGTATCTAAAAACCTCACTTCACTCAAACCCCGTCTCAATATCTAGACACTTTTGAAAAGTAGAGTCAGGTGTAACAACTGTTCTATTAGAACAAACCAATTGAAAATCTGTCTGACTCGATTTGTAGCTAAAAAAAAGGGCAATTTACGCTGGAATTCTGCCCTAACACCAGTCATAAATATGTGCAAGAGAGTTTTTTTCATGCTGAAATGCATCTTTTAATCATCTACAGCATATGCAATTGCAGGTGCTTTCAGGTCTATTTATTAAGCTCTGGATGTCACAAACTGCCATTTTGGCACATACTCCCAAACTGTGGCTTTTCAGGCATTTCTTCGCTCCTCAACAGTTTTTCAAAAAGGGCCAAGCTCTAGGGATTAAGGCTGTGCGTGGCCCGTCATACTTACTATAATCTACGCCAGAAACCAGTGTAGAGTTATAGCAAAATCCTACTCCCGCTTCATGCATGCGCAAAAACTATAGTCCTATGTGCTAACTTGCCATGAATCCCACTTCATCCAGTAAAAAGGGGCATGGATCGAATCTGTCAGTGTACATCGAAGGTGTACATTTTTTTAATGTTCCTTTAACATCTCAGAATACATCAGGCTCAGAGATCATTTAACCTCTTAGCACCCCAGGATGTACATGTACTTCCTATGTGCATGGGGTTTGTACGGAGTGGGCTTGGGAGCTGAGCTCCCTCCATACACGGCTGATCTTATCTTTGATATCTGTTATCTGGGCGCAACAGCTGTGATCAGTATTCATGCTGATCGTGGATATTAACCCCTTACATGCCCAGATCGGCGATCTAAACTCTTGAACAGCACTCCTGTGATCAGATATTGCAAGGTGCCTTCTAGATGTTATGGCAGCTGGGAGCCTTCTGAAGGCCCCTGGAACTGTCATGTTGTTCTGCGTATTAAGACATGCCTGTGGTACATCTTAACAAGATGCCAGCAAAAATACCACATACTGCAATATTGCAGTATATGGCATAAATGGTGAAAATATCGCACACAAAATGAAGCGTTTATGTGCAAATATGTCTCTCTGAAGAAGCACTTAGGCTAATTTCACACGGGTGATCGCAAGAAAATCACAGAAAAATCGCATCTTTGAGCGCCAGCAATGCTTTTCTTTTTAGAATAATCTCGCATCACATCACTGCCGCCCGTGTTAAAATCGCACATTTTTTTAACGTGTAAGTCAATGGGACTTTCTAATGTTAAAAACGCATTGCATAAAAATCGCAAGTTCGTGCGATAAAAAGGAGGCTCCATAAGGAAACATGGAAGAAAAATTATCGCACATCGTAAAAGATGGAGCATGCCGTGATTTTTCGTTCTCTCAACATTGCATCAGTGAAAACATCGCAGATGGGAAGGAAACCATGGAAAATCATTGGTTTCATAATCTGCTTTTTCTACCGACTCGCCCAATTTTCTTGCCAAATTGAAGGTGCCCTAACATGGTTGCGATGCGTTTTTAACATTAGAAAGCCCTTTCTTGCGCGATTTAACATGGATGGCAGCGATACGATGCAAGATTATTTTTTTTTAAAAAGCATTACTGATACTCAAAAATCGCAGGAACAAAGATGCAATTTTGCCGCGATTTTCTCGCCGCAAAATCACGATCGCCCATGTGGATCTAGCCTTACTCTGTTGTCGGAAGCTAACTTGATTTTTACAAACCCCCTATAACGAAAAACAAAACAATTTCTAATTCTGCACGACGTCATGTCATTAAAATGTAACCTCACTAACGGGAGAACCTGAAGGCCTTTCTCAGCATTACAAATTTGATGAAATCCAACCAAAGATGTGTCTCAAAGTTCCTTTCTGTAACCTACTGAGGGATGACGTAGTGGCATATTTAGGAAATACAGAATTGTCAGAAGTCCCTGTGGCACCTGGCATAGTTCTAAATCTAATGATAGAATGAGATTGTTTTACAATGCTGATGTCACCCTGTAACAGGATCGGATGTCTATTACTTTCAGACATAGGACAGTTTGAGTGGCTGCATGAAAATAAATGAGGTGCAGCCTGCTGTGGCGCGGAGGGAATTATAATGCATCATAAGTTATCTGGAGACACCCTCTTCGCTGACCTTACTTGTTCTCATTTATTCTATTCACTTCCAAAGAATTAGTGATGTTGTGGTATGCCTGACTCATAAAGGGCATATCAGTTTCAGTGATTAAGTACCAAATATCATCTACTGCAGTATGTACAGTGAGACAGAAGAACTAAATAGACCCTCAATATGCCATATTTATATACAGATGCAGGGGAAAAAAAGTAAGTGAACCTTTGAAATGATTCTTCATTGATTACAAATAAATAGAGATGAGTGAACCGAACCTGTAGAACCCAAATTTGGGTCGAACTTTACTAAAAGTTTCGGGGAACTCGAACCTCAGTTTGAAGTTCATGAAACCCCCAAAAGTTAGACAGTATTGAAAACTGTCTAAGAGCCCTGAAACAACAGTAGTGGTCCTTCAATGGAGGTAGCTCAGTGGTTAGCACTGCTGGGCTCCCAGGTTCAAATCTCACCAAGGACAACTTCTCATGGGCTTTCAGTTTTTTTAAACCCCATACAGATGTTGTTCTAGGTTCAAATCTCACCAAAAACAACATATGAATTTAATGTATACAAGTAAGTGTGTATAACCCTGCGCCAAAAGTATATGCAAAGTAGCTGCAACCGTGAGTAGGCCACTACCCCAGCCTACCAGGATATATAAAATACAAAAGCAATAATAGGCAAAGGGTGCGCTAAACTTGAAAGGTGCGCCAAAAAAGAATAAGAACATGCCAATGTAGAAAGCACTCACCGAGCAAAGACTGGTGGAGGACGGGAGCAGGAGGCAATGAGGAAAAAAGTACAGAGCACACATGTGAGACGCAGCCACTTTGGGTGGTAGCACCTGCATACACATAACTGTCATTTCTCCCTGAGGAAGAGACCAGTGTTTAGATCTCGATATGCATCAGAGTTTTTTGGTCTTTTTTCAGTAGTGAGGATAGGTGACGTCACCCCTAAGTGAGCGGTAAGAAAGAATAGAGCTCATCCTTTATAGCGGGGACCCCACAGCCAGGCGATGATAGTAGATGGGGCCAAGACCAGAAAAATGCCAGCTTCATCGGATAACAAGGCAATTGTAAAAAAGAGGTTGGTGGGATTCTACGTCTAAAATCTTCATTTTCAGTGAAAAGACATAATGAAAGACAAGTTGTCAAGGATCTGGACGCGTTTCAGTTAGTCCTCAGCTGTTGAAAAAGACTGCATGACTAGCCAAAACGTGTCCAGATCCTTGGCAACTTGTCTTTCATTATGTCTTTTCTCTGAAAATAAAGAAGATTTCAGATGTTACCCCCAGCCCACAGTTTTTGTAGCCACTACTGGCCAGAGTGACTGCATCTCACATGTGTGCTTTTTTATTAAACTGCTGGTCATTGCCTCCTGCTCCCGTCCTCCACCTGCTTTTGCTCAACATATTGTCGTTCTGTTTTTGTGTAACATATGAATTTACTTTGATGAACAACATGCAGATGTTGTCCTCAGTCAGATTTGAACCTAGGACTCCAGCCCTGCAAGGCAACTGTGCTAACCGCTAAACCAACATCCTTCTACTTCCTGCAGGAGAAGAAGAAGAACAGGTTGAACATAATGTTTCAATGTTATCCTTGGTCAATCTTGAACCTAGGACTTTAGTGCTGAAAGGCACCAGTGCTAACCACTGAGCCACCACACTTCTTTTTCCTTTGCCCATCTTCCTCTTCTTGTTTCTTCATTTGGAGGCGGAGAAGAAGAAAAACAAGAGAAGCTCAGCTTTTCTCCTTCCCCTCCTCCAGGGGAAGAAGCAAGAAAAAGCCTGACTACACGTGACAAATGTATGAAGAGTGCAAACCTCGTAATATACTTGTGTCATCAGGTGGCTCTTCCATGTGGCTGATGAAAACGTACGCCAGCACTGAGCTGGCATAGGTTTTTGCTATAGTCTGGCGTAAATTATAGTAAATGGGATGGGCTGTGTGTGGCCTCACCCACTAAAGCTGGATCATGCCCACTCTTTAAAAAGCACTCTTGCCAATCTACAAATAATGAACTATCCTGAGGATGGGGCATCAATACTTTACAACTGGACACCCCCATTAGGGTATATTAAAATGTAGTGGAAATCCTGTGGATTTTCTACAGCGGAAAATTTTGCAGCATTTCTGCAAAAGAAACAGCCAAAATCTGCACCATCGGTGCAAATATTGACTCAAAATCCACTGGGGATATGCAGCTGATTCCAGCAGCTACATCGCTCCGCCTCACACGCAATTCTTCACACTGTCAGCGCACCCCCTCGCCCGCCACCCAGTGGCCTCTGCGTTTCCACTATGTGTGAATATACCCATAATATACCTGCAGATCGATATAAATATTAATGGTGGTCTAATGGTTAATATATCCCTGGTAATATATCTGCACTAGCACGGTAATAATAGAAGGTGCCCATATCTCTTTAGGGCTAGCAGCAGATGCCATCGTTGTCTCAATATCTAAGATACCCTTACTACTAATATAAATTCCTGCCAAATCTGTTGATAAAGTGAAGTTAATAGGATTGCATACGGTATAGATTGCACCGCACTCCATGAGTACTGCAGATATGATACTGAGTACAGTCATGAATTGTTTCCCACATGCTTGGTATAGACAGGCCATATCCGAAAGAGAAAAAAATCACAGATGCATTCCAGAAATTCTTAGAGGCTTACAGACTTTTATTAGCAATTCAAATGCAAGTTCAATGTTTGCAAGAAAAAGGGGGTTTGTCTGATGCTCATATGTAAACTGGGAGAGGAGGGAAATTCTCTTGCAGCACTGATGATGGATATACTCTTTACCTATCCATTAAAGTTCACGATGAGGGTTGGGAATGTCCTGAAAACTAGAGACAAGGAGACGCGCAATGAATAACGGTACTGAGGTGCTTAGATAACAGTCCCAGATACAGACCTCCATGGCAACCAGATGAAGTACAGATAGGAGTCAGAGCAGGTCTTAGGGGTGTGAGAGTTTTTGACTGCATTATTATGGAGGTGCCATGTGCAGTCCCACCAGTAACTTGCAGGACGCTGGCTGTCAGGGACAAGGATTGCTACCTTCTCCTCCGTGCTGCTATGTGTGGCTTGACTAGGAGGATACGGGGCCTTCAAAGACATCACAGTCAGGTCATCAAGGTCCTATGTCCATGCACCACTAGAGAGGTCCTCTCGCTCGCACCACCAGGGCTTTCCGGGGTTCAAAGATGGTACCTCTCCTGTTTGCAGCCGCCTTTAGTCCCTTTTACATGTGATGATTATCATACAATTCACTTGTTGGATCGAGTGGTTTGCAAGATGATTGTGCAGTGTGAACACTTGCAGTAAAAGACCGATCAGCGGTAAATCCCTGATCGGATCTTTCATGCAGACCATAAAATCATTGTTGGTCTGCTAGAGGTACGTGGCTGATATATCATTACTGAGGGAGCGATGTAACTGGTATTGGGTGTATACACACGTATAAGAAGAGAATAGAGAGAGAAGAGAGCACGTGTTTTTTGCAGGACAAGTTGTATTTTTTAATAGCACCATTTAATGTACCATATAATGTGCTAAAAAATGTTAAAATTCTTGAAAGTGGAATGAAAGGAAAAAACTACAACATTGCCATCTTTAGGGCTTATTCACACATCCGTATATCGGCCGGGTTTTCACGCCCGGCCGATATACGTTGTCCCTTTCTGCAGGTGGAGGAGGTGGACCAGACCAGGAGCAGTGCACTGATCTCCCGCCACCTCTGCGCCCCTCCCCACTATTTGCAATGGAAGGGGTGGGTCGGGGCAGAGCTTAGCTCCTTCCCCATTCTGGCCTCCCGTTGCCAACAGTGGTGAGGGGCAGAGAGGGGGCAGGAGCCCAGTGCTCTGCGCCGGGCCTGCCTCCTCCACCTGCAGAAAGGGTCACTGTATATCGACCGGGGCGTGAAAACCTGGTCGATATCCGGACGTATAAATAAGCCCTTAATGAGTTCTTGTTTCTACGGTATTCACAATGCAGCAAAAATGACCTGATAACTTTTTTCTCATAGCAGGGAGATAGAGAAGACCTATGAGGGATTTCCCTATAGCAAGGGAGAGAGAGCAGAGCTATGGGAGATTAACCCAAAGCCCTACTCCATCTCTCCCTGCTATGGGAAAATCCCCTATAAGTCCGCTCCATCTCTTTCTGCTCTAGGGAAATCCCGAAGTTCTACGGGGCTTCTTCTCTCTCTTCTCCTGGAGCAGCTGCACTTCTCCAAGCACAGCTGCTCCAGAGAATGAGCGAATTTCAGACGCATGAAGATCGGCTCTTCTGCGCTTAGAAATGTTGCACGGTCACGCGATCTGCGGCATGCAATTTTTTTGTGTGACTATTAACCTGCTAAAAAAAAATCGCTCATCTATCTGAGCTCTTTTTATTGTAAATATGAGAAAAGGTGTTTTTTTTTACTTTTAATATCCTTTTTTCATAATACTACAAAACCTCTTTTCACTAACTTTTTTTTGTTTTTTATTCTCTATATTGACTTTAAACAGCAATTGTTTGATCGCTTATACCATAAACTACAATAATTCAGTATTGCAGTATGTGGTATTATTCAGATATTCTATTAGGACAGGCAACAGGCCTGTCCAAATAGACAGAAATACATGGCAGTCTTAGAGGCCTTTAGAAGGCCCCAAGCTGCCATGATACGCAGATGGCACCTCCCGATCTTATCATACTCAACATATTAAATATACATATATATGTTTAAAGCATACTTTTTTACTCAATGGCACAAGGATGTACCGTTATGGTATCATGAGAAATTGGAGTCCTTACCAAAATCCAAACTAAGAAAAGGGTGGAAACATCTGTAATTTCTTCATGCTCTCATTTGTATTGAGATCTAAGAATTTAGTACAATACCCTAAAGGGGTTTAACCCTTTCCAATCCAATTTGTATCCTGGTTTTCCTAGGGGGCTTACTCTTTTTCTGCTGTTATACAACGGCGCTATCTGCTGGCTAAAGCCAGTACTGCATGAAGTGACACATTGGATAGGCTCTGACAGCAGAGAGGCTGGCAATATACAGTAAGAGAACCCTGACAGACGTCTTCCAAAATTGGAGCTGTACAGCTTTAAATCATAATGTCTTTAGATATCAGACAGTGGATTGGAAAGGGTTAAAGAAAAGCCTTCAATGTGCATCCCCTGAAATTCCCTTTAACTAGGTATAGAATAGTTCCCAGTTATATTTAACATACAGATGTCATCAGGCTCTTTCAGTTAATTCAGACTACTCTATTTCATCTAGACTTGCTTCTTTATATATGGGTTATCCTTCACAAAGGATTTTCATCACCTATTCACAGGATAAGTGATAAATGGCAGACCACTGGGGACCCCACTGCTGGGATCTCAACTGATCACTAGAATGTCCCCATTCCTCCTCACTGCATGATCCCAGTGAGTAGGTGTTTGAATGGAGCAGTGATCATGCATGAATACCACAGTTTATTCAATCTCTAGTAGGCCAATGTAGACAACTGGGAATTTTACTTGGTGTATCCTCAGTCATGGGGAACAGGGCGCTTAGGATCTCCATTCTGTTTGGTGGGGAACCCAGCAATTAGATGTTTAACACTTAAACTATGTATAAATTATAAAAATGTCCTGTGTGGAACCATTTTACAATTACTCTCCTCTGGTTCTCCATAAAGAGGAGAAGTGTGTCAGACTACTATACCCTTCCCAACCTCACTCTACCTAAACACACTGGAACTCACAATGCCTCTGGCTTCCTAGAATGGTAGGTAAAGTCCCCTGGTACAAGCACCGAGTCATGACTGACTCCTAGGGTGATGTCACATCATAACGTGACGGACTGTTTTTGTGAGGTGGTTTGCCATTGCCTTCCCCAGTCATCTTTTACCCCTCAGCAAGCTAGGTACTCATTGTACCGACTTTGGAACGATGAGTCTACCTTGAGCCACCTCCCTGAACCACGCGGGGATTGTACCCACAACCTTTAGGTCGTGAACGAGAGCTTTTCTGCTGCCCCTTTGCGCCACATGAGGAGATGTCAGTAAACTTTATGTGAGTGTTTAGGAAAGGAAGGAGGAGGCAACCCAGATAAGTTTGGGAGATGCCCATCAGATAAATAAAAAGTCCAATGAATTTCATCTCTGTCCTACATCTTATGATACGATTAGTATATACTGCTAGAATCGGGTTACAGACTCCCTTTAAGATCTGGGCTGTACACACTTATGGAGGTAAGTGGTTGGTCATTATAAATGTCATTACTCATAGTATGTAGCCTAATTGTTTGAAGTGGTTTTGGAATTGGCTCTACATCTGCTATAAGTAACGTAGTACTAATGGAAGCACTATTTATTAGCACTACTGTAACTTACATATGGTTATAATATAAATGTTATTTCTTATAGAACATTATTTGTACCGGAAGAAAGCAATGGTATCCACTCCCAGAAGAACTTCACTGTATCAAGAAGTGTGAGGTAAGTTGGCATTGGTTGTTCTTTATATGTATTGGAAATAATATAGATAAAAGCTAGCGTAGAGTGAACTTGTGCTTGTGTGGGCTTCCTCCCACACTCTAAATACATACTAATAGTAGAATATATAGATGGTGAGTCACAATGGGGACAGAAAATATCAAGTGATGTAAAGCACTGCGTAATACGTATGTGCTATATAAATAAAGGTGATAAACATTATTTTTGAAGAAGAAACCAATGCAAACACAGGGAGAACATACAATCTCCATTCAGATGTTGTCCTTGGTCAAATTTGAACCAAGGGCCCAGTGCTGCAAGGCAACAACACTAATCATTGGGCCACCATGCTTCTTCCTCAAGATCACGAGGGGAAGGAAGAAGCATGATGACTCAGTACTTAGCATTGTTGCCTTGTAGTGCTGAGCTTCTAGGTTCACATTTGACCAAGGACTACATCTCCATGGAGTTTATATGTTCTCCCTATGTTTGTGCGTGTTTCTTCTTCATCATAATAGAGGAGGAGGAAGGATTTTAGTGGGTTTGACCCAAAACAGGGTTCAACTGTTTCGGTTCACTCAACACTGATAAAAGCTGCCATAATTATGTACAGAATACTCTGAAACCTCAGAATATACTCAAGCACAGTAGATTAGTTGCAGACATTTTGAAGAATGAAACCAGCTCCATGGTTGAACTAGATGGACGTTTGTCTTTTTTCAGCTACTGTGTTTCCCTGAAAATAGGTCCTACCCCGATAGTATGACCTACTGGGTTTTCGGAGGAGGCTTGAAATATAAGGCCTCCCCTGAAAATAGAACCTATCTCAGGTGCCCTAAAAATAAATAAAATCAATACTCACCTGGTCCCCGGCATCCTGATAGTCTCCGGCGGCGCTGCGGCAAATGGCTGAGTCCTCCCCGTCTGCCTGCTCAGCTTCTGCTGGTGACAGGGATTTAAATACCCCGCCTCCAGCAGAGCAAGCCCTGTGATTGGCTAATCCCTGTGCCATCTGCCAATCACAGCCAGCGCTTGATGAGCCAATCCCAGCCATTCAGTGGATGACACCACTGAATGTCTGTGATTGGCTCATCGAGCACCGGCTGTGATTGGCTGCTGGTGCTAAGATTAGCCAATCACAGTGCTTGCTTTGCTGGAGGTGGGGTATTCAAAGCCCCGTTGCCAGAAAGAAGTTGAGCAGGCAGACAGGGAGGACACTTGCCTCAGCGCCGCGGGAGACCATAGGGACGCTGCGGATCAGGTAAGTATAAGCCCCCCCCCCCCGAAAATAAGACACTGTGACCCTTTTGGGGCAAAAAATAATATAAGACAGTGTCTTATTTTCAGGGGAACACAGTATATATAACTATGTATAACAAAAGAAAACTCCCCCTAACTTAAATAATGGACAAAGTAAAATATGAGCAAGAGAATATAAGCAACACAGTCAACTCCAACTCTTTCTGTTTTTATATTACAGCGATATATTGGAGACAATTATTGTGATGGGGGAAACAACTGGGCTTTTTGCGACTACGATGGAGGGGATTGCTGTACCTCCACGGTTAAAACGAAAACGGTAAGATCAGACTTTTTCAACTTATTTAGAATACGTTATCGTCATGTATAGATCCTGTACACTTTATAAATTCTAACATTCAAAACACATTTTGAGGGAAACATGTCTAACGTTAATGATATTAAAGGGATTGTTCATATTTCCTATTAAGCCATAGGAACAACATAGACTGGGATCACTCATATGAGGCCCCCATGTAAGTCCCAGTGTAAGGATCATTTTCCCAGTGAGAGTCCTTGAAGTGATTAGTAATCTTCCATGTGCGCCATCCCTCGCGAAGAACCTTCTGCAAGTGTCCTATGATAAGCTTCACATCGGAGAGATGTTTCCTCACTCCATTCTTTATTTTCACATTGTGCAACCCTCCTACATTGCCTCTAATTGTAATTTTATGTATCTCACTAACTAGAAGAAAACATTTCTGAACGTCTATCGGATTCCTGCCAGTTGGCACCGTTATAAAGCACCTGCATCTGTAACCATTCTCTCAGCTCCCAGGCAGCTCAGAGCTGCTTCTTTCATTGGAAGAGGACAGATTAAAGTATGGTCATTTTTACTTGGACCAAATATCAGTGTTTACTACCAGCACTGCATGTTTTTTATTAAACTTCTTTCTGTAAGGGCGTATCTGCTGGAGTGTTCTTGTTTGCAAAGGGATTCCTTATAGACAAAGATAAATGAGAAACAGAATGCCGTCTTCTGTTCCAGAAATTTCAGTTTTTCAAGACCACACAGTAATCTACAGATTTCTACTGAGGAACGTGCTAAAGTGCATAGTAGTGATGTCTTCTAGCCTCACAAGATGTGCTCATCGATGTCAGGAATGCGTGATGGAAGTGAAATAAGTTTTCTCTAAAGGGTCGGGGGAGATTACATTGATATCTATAAGTCGAGAAGATAGATGAAGCCATTTAAGTTAGAATTGTGAATCGAAAGTGACTTCAAAACCCACAAAAATTGGGTCATTTTTGGGCAATCTGGAAAATAACTTTTAATGAAGACACAATGGCAGAATTCAGAAACTGAGTTTTGCATTGGGTTGACAGTGAGATTCCTTTAGGACCTGATACTTGCTGGAACCTCAGGTATTTTGGGTTATCGTATAGTCATAGAAGAATATATGTAGTTCTTATTTTTAAGGGCTGAGAGCACTGCTAGACAGGACCTGTTGTGTCCTCTTATTAGGTGGTTCGGCTGCATAGCTTTGCAGCCTTGGCCCCACTGACTCACTATAACGCTTCTTCTTTGTACATCCCCCCCAAATTAGTTACCGCTCCCAGTGCTTGAAATCAGTCAAGTGGGTAGTCTCCTTCGCTCATTGTCAATGGATGATGTCAGGTTTCCTCCACCCACTGATATCATTCGTTGACAGTGAGCAGAAGAGACTGCCCAGTTGACTGATTACAAGTGCCAGGAGCCATAATTAATGAAGTTTGGTGCAGGGGAATGAGAGGGTGCACCAAGAAAAGAAGACTGATCCGAAGATATGACAGATGCTCTTTAAGACAGATTTGTGAATTTTTGTATTTTACTTTTGAATTCTGTAGCTCCAATGTTGTGATTTCATGCCATTCTTTAGCCGTGAGTCTGACAAGAGTGAGTTTTTTGTGTACATTGTTTCATTCATTTGAACCAGTCCATTATGATGCTTACTAACAAAGATCAATGGCTTATAGATAGTAAATATTTTTTGTTAAGATTATGATCCATCTCTGGAAGATAAACATTTTATATCTCCATTGGAATTATCTAGGTATAACTTATAGAGCTTCATTTTGGCCACTGAACCTCGATGTTCCCTATCTTAAGTTGTATTACCCCAGCTAAATATAGTCATTGTCCAGTTCCTTCAAGACTCAACCAGATCCTTAACCCCGGCATTACTCTGTGATATCAGTTTTCATCCATTTTACTAAACTAGACCATCATAAATTACTTGCCTCTTGGTGAGCCATATTATTAACACCCCTTCTTTATGCGGCATATGTGAAAAATGTGGTGTCAAACAACTGTAGTCATGTTTAATAAGTATTAGCATCTTAAAGGGGTTTTCTGGAACTAAAATATTGATGACCGATCCTCAGGATGGGTCATCAATAGGAGGTTAGCAACCTCTGCAAATAGCTGATTGAAGAGGACAAGCACTGCAGCCTCTTCTTGGGCTGACATCATGTTTAGCAGTCACATGACCTTAATCATATTTATGTGAATAGGATTGAGGTGGAATACCAGGTACAGCCACTGAAACTGTGCTGTGCCTGGTGTACGGTAAAGAAGCCACATCACTCACCCAAATACTGTGGCCTCTTCAAACAGTTAATCGGTAGAGGTTAGGGGAGCCATCTCTCCACCAATATGATATTGATGACCTATCCTTTAGTCCCAGAAACCCCCTGTAAGCATTTATGATTTATCCTTAGAATAAGCCATACAGCACATGCCTAATAGGTGCGTATCCCACCCTGCGGGAAAACAGATATCCCTTTATTCCCAGTTCACTGATTCCCGGCTGGCTCAGTCTCTAGAGAGTTCTTTGGAGCAGTGGCCATGCTTGCAAGCAACTTTCTTTATTAGAGTCTTTTGGAACTATGAAAAGAGCAGAGCATGCAGATGTGGATATGCCATAAATGTTTTATGGGCTATTCCCATTCTGGGAACCCCATTCCAATGGATTGCAAATGCGAAAATAAAGTACTCATCAATTACAACATCATTGCAGTTGTTTACTGCTCGCTGCAAGGGAAACCAACCAGCTCCACTATGGAGTGAAGATGGCCAACCGGCTTTTGCGCACTGCTCAGAAGCCCTTCTATGCAAAGAAACAGCAGAGCGCAAAGGCCGGGCCAAGATCTATTGGGTATGCTCTCCAAAGATCCTGGCCACCCAGAAGATCATTGCATACCGAGTTAGAAGTGTGCAAACGCCGGTCATCTACACTCCATAGTGGAGGTGGTCGGTTTCCTTACCAAGGAGCAGCAAACAACTGCAATGAAGACTAAGGCCTGCTGCACACAACCAGGTCGGATTCCACATGTGGGAGCCTGAAGCAGAATCCGACCCTGTGCCTGGCCGGCGTCCCCATGTACCTGTCATTTCTTCTTCTGCTCTGTACTGCACATGGTCCACAAGGATCGCCGTCGGACATGCACAGTACAGATTGTTTTTTAAACCACTGCTTTTTAATGTCAATTGCGGAAGGGCCGCGAGTTGGACGGCTTCCATTGACTTCACTGGAAGCCGTCCATGCGGAGCCCACACAAAAATAAACCGTGCAGCCGGCCTGAGGCTTTGCATGCAAACAGAGCATGTTTTAAACCCATATGTAGTTGGTGAGTACTTTATTTCTGCATTTGCATTAAATTGGAATGGCATTCCTGCGATGGGAATACCCCTTTAATATGGATACAACTAAATGCTGTGTAAGCTCTAACATCATATTTCTCACAGTAGTCATTCCTATCAATATAACAGTTCCACTGCACCTAACTTTCCTGCCTCATGTTCTCTACAGGTAGTTCCATTTCCAGCAGGCTGTGATATACGGGAGAAGTGCGCATGCCTGGATCCCAATGCAAGGGAAAACAATCCGAATACTCAAAGTCCAAGATACGGATAGCATTCTGTACAGTTCGCATGACCACAACTGATGGCAGACTGGAAAAACACATCACATTCCCTCTCTTCTTTTTATAATAGCTGCTGAACTGGATCGCATTTGTCCATAAGAAACCATTCTAGACTGACCAGTCTGACATTTTTTCTATAGAAATGAAGATCTGCGATAGATGCATTATGATTCGAATGCCATAAGGAACAAACACAGAATTCCTTCAAGTGTCACTCTGTGGTATGGCCAGAAGAAGACAAAATACAAGCCATAAACACATAGATTTTTTTTTCAGCCGGTTAGACTGAACATTTCGGTCCTCCTTTTCCCATGCAGATGGTAGACTGTGAAGACTTCAAGGTGAAACAGGAGTGACAGATGAAGTTAGAAGATGATGTTTAGGTTTGCAGTTGATGCAAGCTTTAGTGTTTCTTTCTCCATCAAACCTCGAGCTGTGCACTTTTCCTGTTGGAAGGTCTGTTAGGGATGACATCTAACTGCCTTATAACAGACATACATCATTTACCCCAATGCCACCAAAACCCAACACTTAGTTGTTTGAGCAGAACTGTTGCTGCTATTCCTGCTGCTATGTCCCATACAGCCATTCTCCTTACTGTGTCAGGTCAAGTTGAAATCAACCGAAACAACCAGTCTGCCTTAAATCTCGTTTTTTAGCCTGCCATGACACCCTCAGGCCTCGTCCTTACAAAAACAAATTACAGGGACCAAACTTATCAGCTACTTTGAGATGTGTTAGAACCTCCTGGTAATGTCTACCATGACGTTTCGAGACCTGAGATGTTTGTAGTTGTTGTAGAGTCGATCCTAGATTGCATTCAGTGGAGTCTTCTAACAGCTGCTGATTTAATATACTTTTATATGGTATTTTAGATGGTCTGTAAACTTAAGTGGGTTTTTATCAGTATTATGTTTAGATTGAGTCCATGAAGACTTTACTCATGGATTTCCTATGTTTAGAGAACACTGCCCTTACTCATTTCTTTGAGTTTTTTTGGTTTGTTTTTTTTATTATTTTATTTCACCATTGTATCGTTCTATACTGTTCTATTTGTTAATAACATGTGCTAGCTATTATCATTTTAAGTCAATACATTTGCTTTGTGAAATATAAAAAACATGTACATCGGGGGCTCATAATTCTCGAGAAAAACCAGTGGTGGATTAGGCTGGGATTAGAACCATGTATTTTGTTTCTTTATTTTCTTTTTTTGGGTATGTTTTATAATAGCCTGAAATAGTATTGGAGGGCCAGTCTAGCATTGATGATGCTTACTGTATGCTGCTGAGAAGTCTCCGTTGAGTTGGGGTACACATCATTTCGTAGCTGCTGCTGAAAGTTGAGCGTCCGTTTGTTAAAGCACTGTGCAGGCAAGAAAATTATTCTGAGCGTGTCAAAGTAGAGGTTTTGTGTCGAAACAGATGGGATTGTCCTGGTTCAAGATCTATTTAAGATGGCAGCTTTTTACCTCTTCAATCCCTGAAGGATTAGGGCATTCCCTGAGGGTGTTTTTAGAGCAGGTTTCAGCTACCTCCTTTCTGGTTTCAATTTCACTGGCTTGAATTGTCAGTTTTTGTTTAGTTCTTTTTCCTGTGTTTAAAAAGAAAAAAAAAAAAATACGCGAAACTTAAAAAAAAAAAATATATATATATATAAATATATATAAAATTTTTGCAACTATTTTTTTTAAACTGCATGGTCCAAAAATAAGATGCAAAGTATATGTTTTTAAAGGGACATAATGTAAGTAGTTGCAAAAGCAGAGAGCTATACCCACCCTGCCTGCGTGGGGATGGCTAAGAGCATGTTTTATGGATTCTTCTAGATCTCACCGTGTGTGAGAGTCCTTTTTTTTTACTACAAAATATTACATGTGCGTTTCACTTTCCTCATCACACAAAAATGAAAATATATATATTTTTTTTCGAACAGTAACTTACTAGTTCCAGTTACTGGACTCCACCTCAGTCATCGATACTCTTTATGGCTGCTGCTAGCATACTCAAGAATTACATAGAACTGGCTTTATTGCTCCACTCCATCAATACACTTACTATAAACTGTTACGCCATATTGAACAATATAAGCTCTGCTCACTTTGAAACAAAAAGTGTATATTTTGTACATTGTAGCATCGTTTCCTATTAAATAACAATGGAGTGGTCATTGCTGAATGAAAACTAGAGTGAAATGAAATGGATGAGCACACAGACCTCCAGAATTTACTGATTATACGGTTGGGATAACCAGTTGATGAGAAAAGATAATAAAGTGGACCTCCAATTCTAAAGAAGTGTCCATAAATCAATAGTATAAGCGAATACAAGAAACTTTGTAGTATATCTCATTCGAAAAAAAAAGGTTTTTCTCCACTTATTAGGCTTCCCCCAATAACTGGACTCACACATGGTGGTAAAATCCACCAGGGTCAAATCTACTGCATAATCCACATGTGGATTTTCTTGTGGATTTGCATAAGAAGTGCTGTGGATTTCACTCTTTGCTAATCCACAGCAAATCTGCATCAAAATCCATATGCAAAACACGTATATTCTATAGTGGGTTTGCCCATGGCATACATTTATGCCCTGAGTGAGTCTTCGCTAACTGATCACTCACTCTGAATTCACTGATAAAATCTATCTCCAGAGAAGATACAGCATTTCAACTTTACTAAGAGATCAGATTACAGTTGCCCATAGAAGTCTATAGGGATGAGAGGGTGAGGAGGCAGCAGCAACAGAGAAAAAGAGAAAAAGAGGCAGACAAACACAAAGAAAGACTGCTGCTGAAGGCTCTATTAAGTGTATACCTCACCTCAGTGCTGGATTCACAGCTACACTGCTCAATATTGCTGTATAATGTTCTCCATGCTGCTGCTGCTTTTGAGGGTGTGCTACAAAGAGTTAGAAGAGCAGGAGCTCCTCTACTTTTGTGCACTTTGTATAGTTGATGACATAGCAGCTAATCTCCTGCTCGTGCTTCCTCCTCCCCTTTCACTCTTTATAAATGTCTATGGTCAACTGTAATGTGATCTCTCAGTGAGGCTGATAAACCATATATTCTCTGTAGTTAGATTTTGTCTGTGGATTTAGAGTGAGTGAACACTTAAAGAGGTACAGGGGGGGGCATTTCATTAATTTTTACAAATAGGACTGATTAGCAAATTATTTTTGATTGAAAATTATCTACTGTTTGGCTTCTGCTGTCTGCTTGTATGCATACTACAATACAAACTTCTCAGGGCTGGTCCATCCTCATTACAGCAGATAGCTTTCTAACAGCTGATTCTGTAGCCCCTCTATCTTCTCACCTGAAGGCTAAACTAAGTTGAGACTGGGGCTATAGACTGAGGCACCTGAGAGCTGTCTGACAGAATGAGCAGAGAGTGGCATTGAGCAGTTTGTATTGTAGTATACATATTCGGATGTTGCAGAAGTCAAAGGGTGGTAATTGTTTAGCTAAAAGCAATTACAAATCCTTTTGAGTCCAACTGATGTCACATCGTGACATTTTCTTCGCAGACTGTTTTTGCAGGGTGGTTTGCCATTGCCTTCCCCAGTCATGTTTTATCCCCCAGCAAGCTGGGTACTCATTTTACCGACCTCGGAAAGGATGAGTCAACCTTGAGACGGCTACCTGAACCACCTGGGCATTGAACCCAGAATGTTCAGGTCGTGAGCGAGAGCATAGGACTGTATGTCTGCTGCCTTAACACTCTGTGCCACACATACAATTCAATATAAATAGGTTCAAATGTATCCATAGCCTTTAACGGGATTCTGTCATCAAGTATATGACATCTGACTTGGAGCTGAGCTTCGAGTTACAGAGGGGGCTGTGCCGACTTCTACCACACCATGTAGACTGACAACTCTCTGCCACTCTGCATGCAGCGGGCGGGGAGAGGCTGGCGCAGCCTGAATTCAGCACTGAGTCAAACTTTATGAATCTGGTGACAGAATCCCTTTAAGTAAAATACCAGCTTTGTTACATGAAAACAACCTAATTCCTTATACCCACTCAAGACACTCCTTCTATAAAACTCAATGGAGAGCTGCTCATGAAAATCATTGCGTTCTCTGGCAGACCCTGCTCATCCATGCATTATATGGTTGGCCATTCATTCGAATTACAGGCATGCAATACAACAAATGGCCCTGCAGCAGTCACTGCTGAGACTTTCCCTGGCCAAAATCTAATAATTGCTAAAAGTCTCAAGAGTCGGACCTGTAGCGATCTGTTGATTAATATTATGAATATAGTGCATTGCAAAATATATAAAAAACACCCTATTTTTAAGTACTGATGGACTATTTTCTAATATATGTCCTATAGTAGTTGCAATTGACTCAAAGAGAAAATGTATAGAAATTGTCAGTTGCCTACAAAACTAAAGTTTGAAATAAATGCCCTGATAACACCAACGTTAATGGGTAGATATCGAATACCCTCGCTAGCAGAGATCTTAAAAATGGTAAGGTATTGAAAAAACACTCTTAAAAACTTTGGAATAGGTAAGCTTAGTATGTAGCACTATAATGAAATCCATCAAACACTAACATTCTAATACATTTTCCTAAAATGCCCATTTTGACGTTGTTGACAAAAACTCTTAAAAATGTAAAAAGCTGCGCTTGTATGTTTGCATTTGTGTGTTTTATACAGTTTTTTTTTCTTTAACTGCTTCATGACTGCCTAATGTAAATTTTTGTCATGCAGTCATAAACGGTGAATGGAGTGGGCTCCGGAGCCAAGTCTTCTCCATGCCCGGTGGCTATCAGCTGTTTTTGACAGCTGGCATCGGCCGGTAACTGCCGTGATCAGAGTTAGCTCTGATTGCAACAGTTAACTGTTTAGATGCCGCAGTCAATGCTGACCGCACATCTAAAGAGTTAGTAAGAGGGGGGAGCACCTTCCTGTGCCCCATCAGCACCCTCCGTAATGTGATTGGAGGGTTCTGATGGGTCCACATGGCAGCCTGGAACCTACTGAAGGCTCCCCGAGCTGCCATGCATACATGTCTTTCAAGTCCTACTTGTGCAGGCAGGGCTTCATAGGCAACACTAAAGATCATTATATACTGCAATACTAAAGTGTTGAAGTATATATAACAAGCGATTAAATGATTGCAATTTCAAGTCCCCTGTGGGGGCTAAATAAAAGTGTAAAAAAAAATGTATTAAAGTTTTTTAACAGTAAAAAAAATAAAAACATTAAAAGTTTAAAAAAAAAAAAAACTTTTTCCTATTTTCCCGTAAAAAAAAATCAAAACAAAAAGCCAGACATATTTGGTATCACCGTGTACGTAAAAGTCTGAGCTATTAAAATATCACAATTAGACATGAGCGAGCATACTCGCTAAGGGCTATTGCTCGATCGGCGGCGGGCGGGGAGCGGCGGGGGAGAGAAAAACATTAAAAGACTACATAAGTTTGGTATCAACATAATCGGACTGACTCATAGAACAAAGTTCACACATCAATTTTACTTCAATTGCATTTTTTTAACACTTCTCCCCCCACTCGAAAATTTGTAAAAGTTTTACAAAAAAATACAGACCCTGATAAAACTTTGTCAATGTAAAAATTAAAATAGTTATGGCTCTTGGAAGGCAGTGATTAAAAAAATAAAAATAAAAAAAATGAAACATCTCTGGTCCTGAATGGGTTAACAAACACATATCTATTAGAGATGAGCGAGTATACTCGCTAAGGCACATTACTCGAGCGAGTAGTGCCTTACCGAGTATCTCCCCGCTCGTCTCTAAAGATTCGGGGGCCGGCGCAGGTGACAGATGAGTTGCGGCGGGGAGCAGGGGGGGAGAGAGGGAGAGAGAGATCTCCCCTCCGTTCCTCCACCCTCCAATGGTGTATTAAGGGTACATGGGCACTTTTTTTTTTTGCCTCCCGTATTAAATAATGGGCGATTCTTGAACAGAATTGCCCAAAAATAGGACATGCTGCAGTTTTATGTTCTCGCATTATGGTTTGAGCAAAAAATCATTCATGTAAATTAACCCATTGAAAATAATGGGTTCTATTCATGTGGGAGTTCTGGCCTCTCGCAACTCCAGCGTGAAAAAGGCCTATTTAAATACACCTTTAGGACTTAGTCACACGGGCGCATCGGCCCGTGTGACTGAGCGCTTACTGCAGGAAGAAGACAGACGCACTTAAGGACGGACGACTCCCTGCAGTGCGAAGAAAGAACACATGACCAGCAATGAAGCCGGTCACATGTTCTTTCTTCCGGCGTTGCGGAGAGACGTCCGTCCTGAAGGTGCCGATGCGCCCGTGTGACTAAGCCCTCACACAAACGATTTTCTCGTTCAGGTTCCATCCGATTGTGCTATTGTCAGAATTCTCACAGAAAAAATACCCCATTGGGTTCATTTACTTGATAATACTGATGATTGAGAAATCGCAGCATGTCCTATTATTTCCTATGGCTGCATTTAAAAAATCCCATCACACTTGCTTGCCATTTTTTTCTAATTTAACTATTAGAACAACATATAATTTTTTTTCTCGCGCGTGTAAAAATGGCATGTAGAGTGATGCAATTCGTTTTTCTTGCAAAATGCATCACAATTGTAGATTTACAAGTATCATATTGGTCCAACTTTCTCAGACCGATATTGCACTTGACCTTAAAAATACAGCTTTAGGGCTTATTGACACAAGCGTATATCGGGCGCCGTTTTCACGGCCGGCCGATATACACCACGATCTGATGCATTGGATTTCAATGCATCAGATCAGAAATGCGTATTCCCACGGCGTAAAAGATAGCCCTGGAACTATCTTCCTGGCCGGACTACGGCCGCAGCCAATGACAGCAGCCGGAGAAGGGAGGTGGGAGGGAGTTTTGAAGCATGACTGCTAAACTCCCTCCTCCTTCTCTTCTCCTCTCTCCTCCCTTCCAGCTGTTTGCAAATGGGAGGGGTGAGATGGGTGGAGTCCCTCCCATTGCTGGCTGCGGCCAAAAGCTGGGAAGGGGGCGGGAGTTTAGCTTCACCCCGCCCCCTCCCATTGCAAACAGCTGGAGGGGAGGAGAGAGGAGGTGAGGCGGCAGGGGGGGAGGGAAGGGGGAGACAGCCTAGCAGAGTTACGCTGTCTCCCTCCACCCGACAGCGAATCCGCCAAGCCCATGCATCACATGGTAGCGTATATCGTCCGGCCGTGAAAACGCCGGCCGATATACGCTCATGTAAATAAGCCCTTACAGAACTACAAATCCCCTGATTCTCTTTATGCAGCCTAAGAGTTAAAAGGCAAAGTTCTTAATACCCACAACTGCCATTAAGGGGGGTTACTGCATATACAATAGCTCCTATTGAACCATATGCAATAAGATCCTAATGGTGGATGCAGATAGACAGAATTTTATGGATCTACGAGGGATTTTGGAGATCTGTATTAGAAAAGCGGAGCTCCGGTCACTACAAAAATATGTTATGAAATTAGTCCGCTTATGGTTGGGCCTGTATACATACTTTTTACATTGTGGTCACGTGTACATTGGATTCCTTCATGGCTGAATGTATTTCTAAGAATTTCAGCTGTTTAAATGTAGCCCTAGAAACACAATATTTAATGCACACAAAAAATGTCAAAAACTAACCCTCTTTATATTCACATAAATCCATATAGCTGTTCCAATCCAAGGACAACCTTTGAACTCCATTTTACAGTTAATGTTGCCGATCTTGTAACGATTCTGAGTTAAAGATTTAATTTTACTCCAGAGCTGCATTCACGATTCTGCTGCTTAGAACAAACAACAATTTGTCAACATTCATTACACTTTAGTTGCTGAGAATATATTACACAGCAGGTTAAGGGCCCTTTTACACTTACAGATGTTCTGGTGAAGATGAGTGCCGAGATCACCACTTGTCTGCCTGGTCTTTGCGAAGGCTAATTCAGACTCTATTAGGGGACGGTCAATCACTCA
The DNA here is from genome assembly GCF_035609145.1 of Eleutherodactylus coqui. Lineage (NCBI taxonomy): Eukaryota > Metazoa > Chordata > Amphibia > Anura > Eleutherodactylidae > Eleutherodactylus > Eleutherodactylus coqui. The sequence continues at coordinate 39,859,344 of NC_089846.1, forward strand.
TCGCCTGTGCAGCTGTCATTAGTCGGCTGCACAACTCCATGAGTAATTGTGGAAATGTACAGCCAACCAGCAAGCATGTTTATGCGCACATAAAAGATATGATTAGCTGACGAACGAGCATTTGCTCATTAATTAGCTGATTGTTTGTCCTTTGCTATGACCGACGATCAGGCAAATGCTCTTGCCCAATTATTGGGCCGTGTAAAATGCCATTAGGGATTTGTGCACATGGCAGAGCTCTGTGTTGAGGATACAATAGTGGTGCACGGACTTATGGGGACTCCATTTATTACCCTACGCTGCGCCTTGTGGCACTCTATGTTCATCTTGAAGTGCCATTTGATGAAGTATGTCTTTACTTGAAATTGAAGACAATGCATGAGCCCTAAAAGATTACAGATACTTAAAGGAGTAGACTTTTTAAGGCCAACCCCTTTAAAGCAGTTTCCGGGGCTTTAACAATTTTTTTTCTATTGATGATCTGCTCTCAGGATTAGTCAACAACAAATAAATTCAATGGGACCTATGCCTGCAGTTTCAAACTAGGCCACTGCAACACGGACAGCGCAATCTTCTTCCTGTACTGTCTGTAGCAATGGCACTGCCGGGAATCAGCTGATCGGTGGGGATCCCAGATGGTGGACCCCATCGATTATCTATTGATGACCTATCCTGAGGATAGATCATCAATACAAAAAATACAGAAAGTCCAGAACAACTTTTTATACATGATCCACTGCTCCCAAGACCCCTTGTAAACAATCTATTTTGCAGAGCGAAGCTACATGGATGGCTTGAGTCCACAAGAACAAAATTTATTGCTTGATTTCATCTAACTACTATGGTTCATAGTGTAGGGTTCTGAGACAGTTGCTACTCTATGACAAACCCTTGTCCTATAAGAGTATATGGACATGGGTTGTCCCTAATGGACAACCCTTTAACATGCATAGGATGCTGGGAGTTTACCCTATATGTAAACTACAACACTTTTTTGGGGTAAACCTACTCTTTTGTATGAGTATAACATGGAGTATCTAACTACTCTGGCTTGTAGAGTAGGCTTCTAAGACGGTTACCTCTCTATGACAAATTCTTGTCCTAAAAGAGCTTATGGACACGGGTTGCCCTTGATGGGACAACCCTTTAACAAGCAGAGGATGCTGGGAGTTTAGCCTATATGTAAACTACAACACTCTCTTGGGGTAAACCTACTCTTTCGTATGAGTATAACATGGAGTATCTAACTGCTCTGGCTTGTAGAGTAGGCTTCTAAGACGGTTACCTCTCTATGACAAACTCTTGTCCTAAAAGAGCATATGGACACGGGTTGTCCCTGATGGGACAACCCTTTAACAAGCAGAGGATGCTGGGAGTTTAGCCTATATGTAAACTCCAACTCTCTTTTGGGGTAAACCTACTCTTTCGTATGAGTATAACATGGAGCATCTAACTACTGCGGCTCGTAGAGTAGAGTTTGAGAGGGTTGCCTCTCTATGACAAACTCTTGTGCTAAAAGAGCTTATGGACACGGGTTGTCACTGATAGGACAACCCTTTAACAAACAGAGGATGCTGGGAGTTTAGCCTATACGTAAACTCCAACACTCTCTTGGGGTAAACCTACTCTTTCGTATGAGTATAACATGGAGCATCTAACTACTCTGGCTCGTAGAGTAGGCTTCTGAGATGGTTACCTCTCTATGACAAACTCTTGTCCTAAAAGAGCATATGGACACAGGTTGTCCCTGATGGGACAACCCTTTAACAAGCAGAGGATGCTGGGAGTTTAGCCTATATCTAAACTACAACACTCTCTTGGGGTAAGCCTACTTTTTCGTATGAGTATAACATGGAGCATGAAAGGGAACGTTAAAAATGTGATAGAGTCGAGAATCCAAAAAATTGGCCTTGAAGGCAGGTCTGAGTGCTCAATTCCAGTTTACACCAGCAGATGGTAAGTAATATTCACCACATGAAGATTATTATGAAATTACCTGCCTGTGTTAAGAAATAAGATATAAATCTCTATATATTCTATGTACGAGCGTGCGTGTGTGTATGAACATTGCTTTGTGTATGTAGCCAGGCCCGGTGTCAATCGCTTCTCTGTGTATATTACATGCTAAAGTCTTCATATACAAACTGTGATCTCCTCAGAAGAAATGTAATGTACGTCTATTATGGAAACTGCTCTTCCTTATTTATGTCTTGTAATGGAACTTTTTTTATTTGTGATATTATGGAATCTGTTAACGTCTTTTTGATCAAAAAACAACTGAACTAACGACCTTCTCTTAAGAACATGCCTCCATACCTACTGTAACTGTAATGTTCACTCCTCTTCCTTCCTCATCCTCTCCCTTCCACACCTCATGTGTATTTGTGCTGCTCCGTATTGTTGTATTTTAGAATTTTTTTTTTTTTTTGGGTTTGAGAAAAAAAAAATATAATTGAAAAACCTTCAAGCAATATATAAAGATGTAAATAGTAGAGCTTATTTATTAAGAATGTCATACATTTAATTTATATCTACACAATGTTATTTCTAAGTTATTTTTACTTCATTCAATACAGTTTTTAAATATTATTTTGTCATTATGTCATGAGATTTTTTTTTTTTCATTACTCACATACCGTACACAGGTCAAAAACGTTTAAAAATGTAAAAAAAAAAAAAAAATCATATTTTTTTGTTTGAATACTCTGTATGGCAATGTATATTACTTTGTATGTCTTATTATTTAACTATTAAGAATACCTAATTGCTATGAGAGTTAAAAGTTTTTTTTGAAACGATTCAGGTTTTTTTTTTTTTTTCCTCATTATAATGGCGTTAAAACTTTTTTTTTGGCAGATTTACAAGACAATCTCCTACCAGTAGCTTTTCAGATTAGTATCTGCTCATATGCAATGTGGCATTGCATGGTAAAAAAAAAAACTAACATTTGGAATCAGCCATTTATGTATGATACTTCATTTACATGCAATGCTGATATGTTCTTAAAGGGACACTACCACCAAAAAATAATATAAATAAAGTTATGTTTATTAATTTGATGTCTTTCAATTTAGAGTATACATTTATGGGAATGGGAGTTTTAGTTTTCGTGTTCCTCAAAAAGGTTTTTATGTCAAGTACTGCAATCGAAATGTCACTAAGAAGGTCAGGTTCCCATGGTGTATTCCTAGGGTTCTGTCTGATAAGGTAGTTTACGTTTTATGGATCCTTCACATGGGCGTACGTGTTTTCTGGTACAGGAGAATGCATTGCAGTGGGCGTTTTCTATTTGTATGCATTTTTTACGCGCATCTTGCGAGAAAGATAGGGCAACTCCAATCTTTTCTCACCTGCATGATGAACAAGCGAAAATGGCGCTAATGAAAATGAAATAATTGAAATCAATGGTTTCGTTTTGTCCTGTTATGCGGCCGTGATTATCATGGCCGCATAACGGGACTAAGTCACACCCATGTGAAGAAGCCCTAAGAGTGATTGGTTGTTCACTAGAGAGTTAAGGCAGGAAGCCATATGACTGGCCATGAGGCCCCCATCGGTGGAGAGGTATTCAACGGTAATCTATGCTTACAATGAAAAAACCCTTCTGTGGTAATAGTGAAGCCTTCTTTCCTCTAGACGTGATAGATGCCTCCTTGTTATAGATGGCTACAGTCCTGGGCATCAGACGATCATTAGACAGATCCCTGTACTGTTCTTCAAAATACGTGTATATAGTAATATGCTCATCCCTTATTTGCCATTTTTTAACTTTCCATTAGATCATCTTTCCTGGTACTATGGTTCACCAATTTCCTAACAGTTTGGAGCTAACAGTCTTTGAACCTTCTGAGTTTCAACTAAAGTTGCGTCCATGCTTACTTTATCTTGAATGCTTTTAAGAACCGCAATTTCTCATGAAACCAATTCAATACAATATTGTAACTTGATAGTTGAACCCTTGAATTCATCAGATCACATCACAACAGCTGGGTGGCCACAATAGACACATACAGGGTAGAAATCTTGTGACAGAGTATTGCAAAAATAAAAAATAATAAAAAAAAAAATATATATATATATATATGTATATATAAAATGTCAGAACCTATCCAACCAAGAGGAAAGGTAAGGAAGGGCACATCTGTATTATGTCTCTCAAAGAAAGAATGAAACTGCAGCTCCATCCCCCTCCTCCTTATCCTCTTTCTACGGTGTTGCTCCATAGACTTACTTTTTGAGGATTGAATAGTTTTTAATAAGTGGGCATGTACACAAAAAGACACTAAAGACTGCTTTAAGGTAAGGCAGATACTACATATCCAGATTGCTTTTAGATTACCAACAATGCCAGTTTTAACCAGTGTTTTACCACTGCATAGTTAAAGGGGTTGTCCCGCGGCAGCAAGTGGGTCTATACACTTCTGTATGGCCATATTAATGCACTTTGTAATGTACATTGTGCATTAATTATGAGCCATACAGAAGTTATAAGAAGTTTTTCACTTACCTGCTCCGTTGCTGGCGTCCTCGTTTCCATGGAGCCCGTCTAATTTTCGGCGTCTAATGGCCAAATTAGACGCGCTTGCGCAGTCCGGGTCTTCTTCTTTTCTCAATGGGGCCGCTCGTGCAGGATGCCGGCTCCGTGTAGCTCCGCCCCGTCACGTGCCGATTCCAGCCAATCAGGAGGCTGGAATCGGCAATGGACCGCACAGAAGCCCTGCGGTCCACCGAGGGAGAAGATCCCGGCGGCCATCTTCAGCAGGTAAGTAAGAAGTCACCGGAGCGCGGGGATTCAGGTAAGCGCTGTGCGGTGTTCTTTTTTAACCCCTGCATCGGGGTTGTCTCGCGCCGAACGGGGGGGGGGGGGGGGGTTGAAAAAAAAAAACCCGTTTCGGTGCGGGACAACCCCTTTAATGCTAAATATTTTTGCACAGAATTTTGACTTCCAAGTGGACAATTCCCGCACCCCTTCTCTAGAAGTATGTAGCCAGAACTGAATACAGTGGACAATATACATACTGAGTGGCAGTGGCAACTAGGCAGCACTTCTTAAATGATGTGGATATAGCAGCAGAAAGATTTACTGTATAGAAATCCCAAAGAGCAACAACATTAATAGATCGCAATTAGAGATGAGCGAGCATACTTGCTAAGGACAATTACTCGAGCAAGCATTGTCCTTAGCGAGTACCTGCTCGCTTTAAAGAAAAGATTCAGGTGGCGGCGCGGGTGAGCGGTGAGTTGCGAGAGTGAGCAGGGGGGAGCGGAGGGGGGGAGAGAGGGAGAGAGAGAGATCTCCCCTCCGTTCCTCCCCAATCTTCCCCGCCGCTCCGCTCCCGCAGCCGAATCTTTTCTTCCAGGCGGTCAGGTTCTCGTTAAGGACAATGCTCACTTGAGTACTTGCCCTTAGCGAGTATGCTCGCTCATCTCTAATCACAATCTTAAAAATCCCCTTGATCTAAAAACACATTGGGGCAGAAAATATGCGAATTTTCAGGTTCAAATTGTGCCTTACATGCTTTACATCACATTTAAAATGTGTTTTAGACACTTTTAGACACTTTTTAGTAGCGTCTCAAAAAAAGGTGTGGTATGGCAGAAAGGGGACAGGGTTTTTAAGGAAATGGGGTATGGCTTCATGGAAAGGGTGTTGTATAGATACAATATTGTGTGACAAAAACTGCAAGAACATTTTGGTAACGTAATTTAAACCAACTCATAGGTGGAATAAACTTAGACTAGACAGTCTGAAGATATGCCAGATTTATTATCCAGCAGAGTCACCGTTGTGCCTTTTAAGACAGTCTTGTCTAAGTTTGTGCTGTCCAAGCTATTAGTACATCTGCCGAATTATCAGAGGTCTCATTGCAACACTTTCTTATACACTTGATTGTATATACATTGTATAAGCAGTTTGTTCCTTTGGCTGCTAAGGCATGATCACTTTGGGAAGAATCCGGACTTCTCCATAAATCACACATAAATAGCCTACCCTACTTCCGACTAATGGTTTTTATAGCTTCCTATATTATTATTACACACCAACATTCTAACTTAGAACTATAATGTTAGAAATATAATAACTTGTATGTTATTTGTAATTTGTTGCGTTGGAGAAATAAGAAGACCCTTGAAGAGCAAAGATTAATTAGCAAATGAATCCATTGTTTAATGCGTTATCTGGAAAACAGTCAAGAGAAAAGACTTACCAGAATTTCAGACATCAGAGGCCATCTTGGCTTCCCAACCATTAAAAGCTAAATGTAACAAAAGTCATTTGGTGATTAAACACTTTTGTCATTTGCAATGGACATTAATAATATATATATATACTATGAATTATGGAATATATTTTACCCTGCTACATAATTTCATTCCATTAGAGCCAATCCATTATTAAAGACATATTTTAAAATATCAAATGGACAAGCTCAGCAATCCTTCCTCAGGAATTCATTTTGTCCGCTGAAGAAACATACGCGCTCACATATGAAGAAGGATGAATACATCATTTCATAGTCCTTGTGGTCATTAAAAGAGTTGTAAAAATTCTGATGGGTGAAGAATAGAGATGAGCGAGCGTACTCGCTAAGGCAAGCTACTCGAGCGAGTAGTGTCTTATGCGAGTACCTGCCCGCTCACCTCTAAAGATTCGGGTGCCGGCGGGGAGCAGCGGGGGAGAGCATGAGGAACAGGGGGGAGATCTCTCTCTCACTCTCTCCCTCCCGCTCCTCCCTGCTCACTCCCGCAACTCACCGTTCTCCCCTGCCGGCACCCGAATCTTTAGAGACGAGCGGGCAGGTACTCGCATAAGGCACTACTCGTTCAAGTAGTTTGCCTTAGCGAGTACGCTCGCTCATCTCTAGTGAAGAATATCTGGAGATAATCATTCTGGCGATTGTTTTCAATCTGTGCTCGTCTATGTTCTTCTTTTTCCATAAAGATGGCTTCAGATTCCAGTAGGAGGAAGAAGAAAAAACGTTAGCAAATGTTATATGTAGAGAAAAATAGTCTGTAATACTGTAACAAAGACATAACTCCTCAGAGGTCATGTTAAAAGGTGCACACATGCATGACAGTGGAGGACAGAATGGACCTAAAATGTCAATTGAGATATAAGCAAAATCAGGGTTGATCTTCCTCACTCACTATTAGCGATGAGCAAAAGTTTCAAAAGTTTGATTCGGCCAGTTCAACGAATTTCGGTAAAATGTTTGATTCAGTCCAAAGTAGTTTGTAAAACCCCCTAAAACAAGTATTGAACACTATCTAAGAACTCTGAAACAGTGGTGGGTAGTGGTCCTTCAATAGATGTGGCTTAGTAGTTAGCATTGTAGCCTTGCAGTTAGAGATGAGCAAGCATACTCACTCAGGGCTTAGTCACACGGGCGTTTATTGCCGCGATTTGCGCATGCGCATGCGTCCGGCGATTTTTTAAAACCATTGCTTTGCAATGGTATCGGACACATGAGCGCTTTTTATGCGCTCGTCCGATAAATTAGAGAACAGAAATCGCAGATCGCACCTATCTGCGATCTGCGATTCCTGTTCTCTTCTCTATATGCGCTCAATGGGGCCGGCGGCAGCAGCGCCGACCCCAATGAGAACATATAGAAGATAAATCATTCTTCTCTGCCACAGCTGGAACAGCTGTGGCAGAGAAGAACGATGTTTGCCCATTGAATTCAATGGAGCGGCAATACAGCCGCTCCATTGAAAGCAATGGGCTGCCGGCGTGCGCGGGGTTAATTGTCGGGAAGGGGTTAAATATATAACCCCTTTCCTGCAATGCATCCTGAAAAGTGAAAAAATAAAAAAAATGTATGTACTTACCTGCTCCCGACAGCTGGAGATCCCGGCGGCTGGCCTGCAGTGGGTGTGAAGGGGGTGTGACTCAGGCTTGCCCCTGATTGGCTCAGCCTGAGCCAATCAGAGGCTGATCTCAGTCACACCCATTCATGAATTCATGAATGGGTGTGACTGAGACTTGCTTCTGATTGGCTCAGCGCTGAGCCAATCAGGGGCAAGCCCGAGTCACACCCCCTTCACACCCACTGCAGGCCGGCCGCCGGGATCTCCAGCTGTCGGGAGCAGGTAAGTACATACATTTTTTTTATTTTTTCACTTTTCAGGATGCATTGCAGGAAAGGGGTTATATATTTAAGCCCTTCCCGACAATTCATCCCACACTCGCCCGCAGCGCTTGCATTCAATGGAGCCGCTGTATTGCCGTCTCCATTGAATGCAATGCGCTGGACAGCTCCGGCCCGTTTCTAATGAAACGCGGCTAGGAGCAGATTTTCGGGCGATTTTTGGGCCGATTTTTCGGCGCCGGTCACGCGATTTGCGCATGCGCATCCGTCATGCGATGCGCAAATCGCGTGAAAAAACGCCCATGTGACTAAGGCCTAAGGCAAACTACTCGAGCAAGTAGTGCCTTATGCAAGTATCTGCTTGCTCGTCTCTAAAGATTCGGGTCTTGGCGGGGAGCGGCGGGGTGGAACGGGGGGAAGATCTTTCTCTCACTCTCTCCCCACACTCCCCCCTGCTCACTCCCGCAACTCACCGCTCTCCTCCGCCAGCACCCAAATCGAGACGAGCCGGCAGGTACTCGCATAAGGCACTACTCGTTCGAGTAGTTTGCCTCAGTGAGTACGCTCGCTCATCTCTACTTGCAGTGCTAGACCTGGGTTCAAATCTCACCAAGGAAATCATCTGCATTGACTTTGTAAAACTCCATACAGATGACCTCAGTCAGATTTGAATCCACAACCACAGCACCTCCACACTTTTACTTTCTCCAGAGAAGAAGGAGAAGAGACAAAGAGAACATACAAACTCCATACAGATATTGTCACATTTAAACCATGGACTCCAGTGCTGCAGGACAACAGTGTTAGGCCTTAGTCAGACGGGCGTTTTTTGCCGCGATTTGCGGATCGCATGACGGATGCGCATCCGCAAATCGCGTGACCGGTGCGCGCAAGTCGCCCGCAAATCGCCCGAAAATCTGCTCCTAGCCGCGTTTCATTAGAAACGGGCCGGAGCTGTCCAGCGCATTGCATTCAATGGAGACGGCAATACAGCCGTCTCCATTGAAAGCAATGCGCTGCGGGCGAGCCCGGGATGAATTGTCGGTAAGGGCTTAAATATATAAGCCCTTACCTGCAATCCATCCTAAAATGTGTTAAAATAAAAAAAAATTGCATTCTCACCTTCTGCCTGCAGCTCCGGGCAGCCGTCCTGCAGTGGGTGTGAAGGGGGTGTGAGTCAGACCTGCCCCCTGATTGGCTCAGCGCTGAGCCAATCAGAGGCATGCCTCACTCACACCCATTCATGAATTCATGAATGGATGTGAGTCAGACCTGCCTCTGATTGGCTCAGCGCTGAGAGGCAGCAGTCACTCACCCATTCATGAATTCATGAATGGGTGTGTGAGTGAAACCGGCCTCTGATTGGTCAGGCTGTGACCAATCAGAGCAGATCATTCAGCAGGCGGGGATTTTAAAGCCCCGCCGGCTGAATAGTGCCGAGAAGCAGTTCAGGAGAACTGACAGCGGCCGCGGCTGGACTCCGGCTGCAGCGGAAAGGTGAGTATACAATTTTTTTTTATTTTAACACATTTTAGCATGAATTGCAGGGAAGGGTTTATATATTTAACCCCTTCCCGACAATTAACCCCGCGCACGCCGGCAGCCCATTGCTTTCAATGGAGCGGCTGTATTGCCGCTCCATTGAATTCAATGGGCAAACATCGTTCTTCTCTGCCACAGCTGTTACAGCTGTGGCAGAGAAGAATGATTTGTCTTCTATATGTTCTCAATGGGGTCGGCGCTGCTGCCGCCGGCCCCATTGAGCGCATATACAGAAGCGAACAGGAATCGCAGATCGCAGATAGGTGCGATCTGCGATTTTTTGTTCTATAATTTTTCGGACGAGCGCATAAAAAGCGCTCATGTGTCCGATACCATTGCGAAGCAATGGTTTTAAAAAATCGCCGGACGCATGCGCATGCGCAAATCGCGGCAAAAAACGCCCGTCTGACTAAGCCCTAAACCACTCAACCACCATGCTCCTGCTTATTTCTTCCTTCCTCTTCTTGGAGAGGAGAAAAATTACCTTCTGGTTCAGAAGAAACACCTAAAGTTAAGTTTCTTGTTGAACTGAAATTTTAGTAAAGTTGAACCCAAAACCGGGCTCTACTGATTCGGTTTGCTCAATACTACTCACTATGTAATTTTCAATGTTAGAAAAAAATGTGCTGAAGAGATTGTGTCATCAGAAAATGACCTATTGTATAAATTAGGTTTTTATGCTAAACATAATTTTTAAAAATTGGGGGTGCTTTTTTAAATTTTTTTGTTACTATCTATATTTTTAAAAAATGCTATTATACTGCAGTTTTCACACTGACCACTGAGCCTAACAATAGCCTGACACTTCCTCTTCTGTAGAGAAAACTTTTCAGCAGTCATCTCATAATTATTATTATTATAGGCAGGATTACAAGATAAGGTGACACTATAATATATATATATATATATATATATATATATATATATATATATATATATATATATAAACATAGGATTCATCCCTTCACAGTGGGTGATTGTCATAGCTTATGTACTCCTCTCTGCACAATGATCTCAACACAGGTCACAGATCATGCCTGTAACAGTCTCCCATAGAAGTCAATGGGTAAGCTCCTGTTCATTGTGTGAATAGTCTATGGGGCAGCTGTAAAGGATATTGCTTTAGGGTGCCTATCAACTAGTGATATTTTTTCTTGCAATGCGATAGTGATGATTATGAAACCAATGATTTTCAATGGTTTCATACTAATTTGCATTTTTTCCTTATGTCTCGCAGCGCACAGAAAAAATCTGCGGTATCGCTCAGTGTTTTAAATGGGTCGGCGGCTGAGGGCTGCCTGTGATTGGCTGAGCACTGTGACCAATCACAGGCAGTGCTCAGCTGTCAATCAATGCCTGAGCGCTGCCTGTGATTGGCTGAGTGCACAGCCAATGACACCAGCACTTTTTGGGGGCAGGGATTTTTCAATCCCGGCCTCTAGAACACAGAAAAAAACTCCCAGGGCCGGCTAGAAGAGCCGGACGGCCCTTCTAGGTGAGTATATTTTATTTTTTTTTAACTTTTTTTTACAGCTAGCCATGATTTTCAGGGAAGGGCTTATACTTCAAGCCCTTCCCTGAAAATCATCACTGCAAACCCACTGCTTTCAATATCGGCCCCATTGAAAGAAAATGTGTCGGCCCCATTGAAAGAAAATGTGTCGGCCTCATTGAAAGAAATGGGATGGCATCACGGACTTATGCCACAGCTGTGATGTACAATGAGAGCATGATGGGAGACTATATATGGCGACTAATTTGGGAAAGTCATGTGCAGTACAATCGTAAATCTAGAAAAACCACACATTTCTAAATATTGTCTTTGTTTTGAAGTATAAATAAACATTACTTTTGATCTAGATGTTGTCTGTTTATAAAAATAAAAAATTGTTACCCATTTATGTATATGGGGATATGCAAAATATAAAACCCATTCTCCTGAGCACAAAAGCAAACTTTGGATGGTATAATGGCCATTTTCTGGACTTTCTAGACACAGGGAAACAGGGAAATCAATCAAAGCCCAAGGACAGAAAAAAAGTTGTTACATAGTGTAATAGTGACAGCTCAGTGCTAACTGCCACTTTTAACACCAGGTGCCAGGTCCTAGCAATGCTATAACCCCTGTGATAATGAGGATTGGGGGAGGAGATTCATCACTCAGGATTGCCATCTTCCTCCATGGGATGGTTGGCACATACCCACAGAAGATCATTCCAACATCAGTAGTTCTCTTTATTCTGGCCGTGACAGTGCACAACATTTAAAACAAGCACTGTCCGTCTGGCCTCCTACTCAACGATCATCTTCCCTAACTGACTAAGGTTTCAGGTCTACCAATTGCACCCTCAAAACTCCACCTGGGTTTGTTACCACTTTCCTTGGTGTTAGGCTCCCTGACGCTAGCATTGCTTCTTATTCTGAGGCTGTAGTCTTGACTTAGAGGCTCACTCTTGTCTTTGAGAGGAGCATAATTAGCCTAGCTGGCAAGTTCCAAAGCCTTTTCTCTGTTACATAGACTGTCTGATATCTCTATAATTAGCCCCCCTAATGGCCACTCCAGTAACTGCAGTGGCCATTGTGGTACTAGTGAACAATAACATCTGCATTGAGCGAAAGATAGGAATTCACATATACAGAATCGGGGAGGCACATGCAGATTCCGAAGCCGCTGGTTTGGGATCACTGTTAGGCCTTGGTCAGACGACCGTTTTTTGCCGCAATTTGCGGATCGCATGACGGATGCGCATCCGCAAATCGCGTGACCAGGGCCGACGATTCGCCGAAAAATCTGCAGCTAGCAGCGTTTTCGGCGAAACGGGCCAGACACGAGGAATCGCAGATCGCGCCTATCTGCAATCTGCGATTCCTTGTGTTCTATATATGCGCTCAATGGGGCCGGCAGCAGCAGCGCCGACCCCATTGAGAACATATACTACAAAGATCATTCTCCTCTGCCACAGCTGTAACAGCTGTGGCAGAGAAGAACGATGTTCGCCCATTGAATTCAATGGAGCCGGCAATACAGCCGGCTCCATTGAAAGCAATGGGCTGCCGGCGAGCGCGGGATGAATTGTCGGGAAGGGGTTAAATATATAAGCCCTTCCCTGCAATTCATCCAGAAATGTGTAAAAATAAAAAATATATATATACTTACCTGGTCCTGGCAGACGGAGTTCAGCGCGGCAGGCTGCAGTTCTCCTGAACTGCTCTGAACAGCTGTGAGTAGTATTCAGCAGCCGGGGATTTAAAATCCCCGCCTGCTGAATGAGAGGCCTCTGATTGGTCACAGTCTGACCAATCAGAGGCATCCCTCACTCACACCCATTCATGAATTCATGAATGGGTGAGTGAGGGCTGCCTCTGATTGGCTCAGCGCAGGGACAGCTGAGAGCTGTGAATTCATGAATGGGTGAGTGAGGGATGCCTCTGATTGGTCAGGCTGTGACCAATCAGAGGCCTCTCATTCAGCAGGCGGGGATTTTAAATCCCCGGCTGCTGAATACTACTCACAGCTGTTCAGAGCAGTTCAGGAGAACTGCAGCCTGCCGCGCTGAACTCCGTCTGCCGGGACCAGGTAAGTATATATATATTTTTTAGTTTTACACATTTCTAGATGAATTGCAGGGAAGGGCTTATATATTTAACCCCTTCCCGACAATTCATCCCGCGATCGCCGGCAGCCCATTGCTTTCAATGGAGTCGGCTGTATTGCCGGCTCCATTGAATTCAATGGGCTAACATCGTTCTGCCGGGACCAGGTAAGTATATATATATTTTTTATGTTTACACATTTCTGGATGAATTGTAGGGAAGGGCTTATATATTTAAGCCCTTCCCGACAATTCATCCCGCGTACGGGGTCTCACTCTTGCCGCTATTGTGGCTTAATAGTGGGACCTGGGAACTTGAGATACAGCCCAAAATGTAGCTCCTCGCCTGCCCTATTCGTTTCTGTGTCGTTTCCATCACTTTCTTGTGTTTTGCAGATTTTCACAAATGAAAACCTTAGCGAGCATCGGCGATATACAAAAATGCTCGAGTCACCCATTGACTTCAATGGGGTTCGTTACTCGAAACGAACTCTCGAGCATCACTGAAAGTTCGACTCGAGTAACGAGCACCCGAGCATTTTGGTGCTCGCTCATCTCTAACTGCAACTAACGTCAGACATCAACTTTTGCAAATTTTATTTCTAAATCTGCATGATTACACGTTACCCAAGGATCTTGAAGCTACAAATTTGCAGATAAAATTCCTCACAATGAACTATCATGGGTAAAAGCTTATGGGCACAGAGCACACGATGCATATAAAACTTGTTTTCTTGTTAGGTTGTCTGCGCTCGTCCTTTCAGAGAACAAATAATCCTTCTTGGATTTAGGTTTGGCAATAAACTTTGCTCTAGGTCACAATTCCTTGATGCAACCCCCCTTTTTTGGGAGGCCGCTATCTATATAATCTAATACTCATTCTCATAATCTGCAGATATTGTGCAATTCCTATTGACTTGCATGCATTCCTCTACTGGGATGTTTCTAATTACATGTAAAGTGAAGCAGAGAATATCATGTTGCTCAAGACCAGTTGTCTATAGGCTTGTGTGTATATTACCCTATGGGCAATAGTCCAAAATATAGTCCAAACATGAAAACTAGTTGTGGATGGTAAAACAATATTTAGCAGCAAGAATGTATTATTTTAAATCTGAAGAGGCCAAAATATACTTGGTTAGGTGATATGATAAGGCATCTAAGACATTGTCAGGTGGTAGTATGGAATACAAAGTGGTGACATATGTTACCCATCAAAGTTGCAGTTAGGCTTCACCCAATTAAAGATTCTGTTTGGAATCTAAATCCACTTACCAAGGCAGAGTACATTGTTTTGGTAATGCCCCCTCATGGCACCGAGTATTTGAGGCACAATCCTGCCAAGCCCCCCTAACTACGCCACTGACACCCCAGTACAATAGTTATCATTCTAGTCAATATTAGGCATTTTCTGAACCTTATCATTGTACTTACTGTAACAATATACGCTGAGACTGGCAGGGTTATGGCCCTTTTACACGGGACGATTATCATTCAGATTCCTGCGCTCCCGATAACCGTCCCATGTAAACGGATTTACCGACTGAACGACTAACCTAGAATCATTCGGTTATTTAGTTTCTGCATATAGAAAACTGACCAATGAGCCAGAGGCGGTGAGGGAAGAATGGGAGTGGGGTGGAGAGCGCTCCGCCGTGACCCCACCTCTATGCCGGCAGTGCTGTGAGCAATGCCAACAATACTCGCTACATAACAGCACAGGAGCGAGCATCACTGGGATGAGCTGTTGGGCATTGTTTGCCTGACAGCTCATGCCATACACATGGACCATTTTGTACTGAAGGGAGAGTTTTTGGATTCTGAAACTAAAAACACAATCACTAAAACAATGAACTTTAAGGTGACCTTCCGGTTTGAGGACAAAATTCTATCCCGGGACAGGAGGGGCAGGGGGATGTATTACTTACAGTTGTTCTCTGCTGTACCTACAACCTGCCGGTTTCAGGCCCTGTTTTCAGCTGTCCAAGATGGCTGGAGCAATTTTCTATCTACCTAATGCACACTGTGCACTTCTCTCTGATTGGCCAGTGTTAATCACATGAGAAGCTTTGCCCAATTAGAGAACAGGTAAAGTGCATTGATAATTTAATACTACCAATGCAGTGTTGGGATTAGGTAATCTAAAGAACTGGAATCACCGGACAGAGAAGAACAACTGCAGGTAATATACCCCTCTCCTTTCAATCACGAGACATAACTTTGTCCCACAACCAGAGGGTCACTTTAAAAGCATACAACTGGAGATGAGCGAGTATACTCGCTAAGGCACATTACTCGAGCGAGTAGTGCCTGAGCCGAGTATCTATCTGCTCGTCTCTAAAGATTTGGATGCCGGTGCCGGTGACAGGTGAGTTGCGGCGGGGAGCGGGGGGGAGAGAATGAGAGAGAGATCTCCCTTCCGTTCCTCCCCGCTCTCTCCCGCCGCTCCCCACCCCCCGCCGGCCCCCGAATCTTTAGAGACGAGTAATGTGCCTTAGCGAGTATACTCGCTCATCTCTACATACAATGTGCCTTTACTGAGTTACTTTGTGATACTTTCAAACTTATATTTAACTTTAATGAGGTTTTTATAGAAAAAAAAGAGGTAATCAGCTAGTGATTATGGTAAATACATGGAAGGGTTCTCATGTTACTAAGCTATGGCTTACAGTACGTATGTACTCGAAACAGGTAACACAAGTTTTTGGATGCCTGTTTTTCTTTTTTTTAAAAAAAAAACCAAGGTCCTTGAACTTTTGAAACAGTGAATTACAATTTTTAAGACTTCTACATTTTCAAGATTAGCCATTGTGAAACGTCCAGTCCATGATTCCTGTTACACTGGTAATTCAGTAGATACTGTCACCACTCATATACCAGAATATGGGAAATTGCAGTTCATAAAGTAAAAAGAATGAAGGCCTGTGCATAGACAAGAATCCCACCATTTTCGCCCACCTATCATGACAATCATTGAATCTTGTATTTGTCATACAAACACATTCATGCAAAAAGTGTTAATACAATCGGAAAACTGTAAACATTATTGGTTACGAGCCGCTGCTAAATCAACCTTTGTGATCAAACCAACAGATCAGAATTGTGTTGTTTGTGCAGCAATATCTTGCGTGTGACTAATTACACACTTGCAAGTTCTGTAAGGCTGGGTTCACATGGGGCAGCGGAATTACCGTGGTTTGATCGCACCAAAAAACTGCGGAATTCCGCTGGAAAAGCGCAGCTTCAAAACCTGTGGCATTTCGCCGTGGGTTTTCAAGCGGTTCGGCCACCGAAATTCTGCTGCGGCTTTCTCTCACCATAGAGAGGAGTAAGGCCGCAGAGGAAAAAACAAAAAGTTGACATGCTGCATCTTATGATTTTGCGCCACAACGATGGTTCCGCCCGGCTTTGCCGCGACGTATTGGCCACTCTGTGTGGACGAGAGTTTTGCAAATTCTCGTCCACATGGCTGGCTAACAGTGGGAATAGCGGCAGCAGGCGGATTTGCCACAGCGAAATTCTGCAGGGAATTTCCAGCCTAAGTGAACCCTTTGGAATTAGCGCAATTTCTGCTTTGTTAACTGATAAAATGTGGCCCGATTGTTATCTATATCACAATTGTAGACAAGCACAAGTAATGACACAAACAGTTGTATTTGTTTATTGAGGTGAGTAAACATCCACAGTATAGAGAGAAAAAGAAAGTGAACCCTTAAGTTTAATATGCCTTTAGCAGCAATCACCTCCACTAAATGCTTCCTGTAGCTGCAAAACATGTGGGCTCAGTCACACGGGCGTTTGTACACGCGTCTGACAGTTGCTTTTGCGATCCGCATCTATTTAGACCCTTTTCAGTGGGAGCGGTCACATGTGCAAATTTTACATGCGCACAAACACATGCGGCGAAAATTATAGGACACAAGGAATTGCAGAACGCATGTAACTGCGTCCTGCGGCAAATCGGTGTTCTGTGTCCGTGAAACCCCTGGATGCTGTCACATCCAGGGGTATTACCTTGCGCTCAACAGGGCCAGCGGCAGCAGCGCCGACCCCATTGAGAACATATACTGAAGATTATGATCCTCTGTCACAGCTGTCACAGAGGAGCATGATGTTTTCCATTGAATTCAATGGAGCCAGCAATACAGCCAGCTCCATTGAAAGCAATGGGCTGCCGGCAAGCGCTGTAGTAATTTTCGGGGAAGGGCTGCCTCTGATTTGCTGAGCACTGTGACCAATCAGAAGCAGTTCCTAGCTGTCATTTAATAGCTGAGAGCTGCATCTGATTGGTTACAGTGCTCATCCAATCAGAGGCAGCCCATTCAGCAGGCGGGGATTTGAAATCCCTGCCTGCTAAATACTACTGAGAGCAGTTCAGTAGAAGAGCTGGGGCTCAGCTGCAGAGAGGTGAGTATAGATTTCTTTTTATTTTTTACACTTTTTTAGGATGGTTTTCAGGGAAGGGCTTATATTTGAAGCCCTTCCTTGAAAATTAATACAGCGCTTGCTGGCAGCCCATTGCTTTCAATGGAGCCGGCTGTATTGCCGGCTCCATTGAATTCAATGGGAGAACATCGCGCTTTTCTGTGACAGCTGTGGCAGAGGATAGCGGGCGGCGCTCTTTTTGAGCGTCAAAACGCCCGTGTGTCCGAGCCCTTTTGTGCAGATAAATGCTGCTAGCAGTGTTTTTTTCCGCCGTGCCGCCCGCTTAGGTCACGCGATTTTTTGAACGCATCAGTTAGGCGCACAAAAAATCGTGCGACAAAACGCCCATGTGACTGAGCCCTAAGGAGGACTTCTGGACTATTACTCCCTACAAATGTGTTCTAGTTCATCAGTATGTCTGGGATACATTGTGTGCACAGCCCTCCTCAGGTCATGCCACAGCACCTCAATAGGATGGGGTCAGAACTTTGACTTTGCAATTACAAATTACAAATTTTCTCTTTCAACCATTCTTTAGTTGATTTATATGTATGCTTTGGGTCTTTGTCTTGTTGCATTGTGTGTATCTTCAGCTTGAGCTTGTCGACTACTACTCTTATATCTTGTAAAATGCTTTGATATACCTTACCATTCATTATTCCCCTCCAAGCAGTCCCAAATCAAGTGTTTTCTCATAGATTTCATTATAAAAAAAAAATATGCATGTCTGTACCAGAAAGGCCACAAAAGCTAGTAAAGACCACTATAAAATTCATGGCATTTCTACAATGGAAAAAGTCCACACCTACTGCTTCTCCCTCCATAAAGGTAGGTGTCCTGTAAACGCCTCCTTCCCGAGAGCAGTTTTGTGCATGTATTTTGTGTGCAGAAAATTGGCCTTGAGAACCACAACCATTAAAATCCATAGGTTTCAATGAGTTCACAGGCATTAGTACATTTTCTGTCTATATTTTCGCCGCCAGCAAAAATACGCCACAAGCTCTATTTTTGCTCACATTTGCGCACCCAAGGCGCCATAGGAGTCTAGGAGGGTGCGCACAAAATTTTGCGGCAACTACTTAGGTTGCCCTGCCTACTAAGTAGGCTGTCCTGCCTACTCATTAGGCTGCCCAGCCTGTTCAAACATGGTGCGGGTGTGTCCCGAGCTGATGTCAACAGGGCCTACAGTGCAGAAAAGGATACTTACCAGCGCAGGAATGCTCACGAGAAAATTGAGCTCCATTCAATTACGTTATGCTCATGTTAAGGAGGCCTAAAGCAGTTTTACGGGAATAGCGAGAAAGAAATCAAGCATAGGGTATGATGTAAAATAAAACATTAAGGCATATTCACCTCCTTCAGTGACCTCCTTTTCCCATCCAGCACAAGAGCGCCAATCCTGGAAGAGGCTCCGGTATTTACATGCCATTCATTGTGCATATAACTGCTCAGCCAATCACAGGCTTCAGCAGTCACATGATTTCCCTGGCAGAATTATCACTGAAACCTGTGACTGGTCACGTACAGAATGAACGATGCGACCACCGGAGAACCTTCTGGGATTAGAACGGCAGAGACTTGGATTCCTGTGCCAGATGGGGGCCATGGAAGGAGGTGAGTATGTATTATTTCTATGCCTTAGGCTGGTTGCACATAGCAGGGCAGAAAATCCTAAAAGAGGTCAGAAAGAACCCAAAGGCAACACAAAAACCTACTGTAAACTGTTCGTGTGTCTACTATTAAATAAACACTGAAAAAGAATAGTGTTCTTGAATGAACACCATGAAAAACGAGTGCGCTATCCAAAAAACACATTGGGGACTGTCTCAAGTTTGCCTGAGATGAGCTGGATGTTCCACAATGATTCAGAGAAAATGATCTGTCAACAGAGAGAAAAGTGGAACATTTCTAGCACAAATGCCCAATGCTATGGTTGGAGGAAAAAAGACCACTGCTCACAAACACCAGAACTTCATCTCAACTGTGAAGTATGGTGGAAGGAGCATCAAGGTTTGGGGCTACCTTGCTTCTTCAAGGCTTGAGCGCCTTGTGATGAATGAGGCAGCAAATCTAAGGTGCATCAAAACATTTTACATGGGAGTGTAAGGACAGCAGTCCATGACCTCAAGCTGAAGAGACATTGGGATATGCAACAAGACATTGACGCAAAGTTACATATGTAGATCAACTAAAGGATCGTTGAAAAAAGGCTTCTGTTTTAGAATGACCAAGTCAGAGTCCTAACCACAACTCTATGAAGATGCTTTGGCATGACTTGAAGAGGACTGTGCATCCCAGAAATATTGATGAGGCCTCCCAGAAATATTGATGAACTGAAACACACATTTAAGGAGAAATCGCCCAAAATTCCTCCTTAATATTTTGCAAATCTTATTTGTAGCTACAGGAAATATTTTGTGGAGGTGACTGCTGCTAGAGGGGAATCTATAGGTTAGCCTGGAGGATTCATCACAGATCCATCTGAAAATACCAGAAGAAAAAGCACTGCACACAGTGCTTTTTCTTCTGTACAACAGCCGGGGAGCTGTGAGGAAGGTGGATGGAATAATCAATAGAATCTGTCCAGCACCGTTCAGTTCCATCCAAAGACGGAGCCATTCGGCCGCGGGATTCCCCTTTCCTGCTTCCCGAATGGAGCAGAAAATCTGAATCCCCAATGTGGGTGTGAAATCACCCTTATTAAATTCAAGAGTTCATTTTCTTGCAGCAATGTGATGTTTACTTGTGCTGAATAAAATACATTAATTGAACTCCAACATGAACAACTGTATGTTATTAGTTTAGTTATGTTGTGTTTTTTGACTATAATTATGACTTAATTATAATAACAATCGGATCACATTTTATTAGCAATCAATGCAGAAATCCAGGCAATTCTAAAGAGTTCATATATTTTATCTTGCAACTCTATAGGTAAGCAAAACACTGATTGATTGAGGTTCCACTGTTAGGATATCCACAGTTAGTTGTTATTACCTGGGGACCTGCTAATTAAATGATCATAAATGAGATGACGCATTAAAATGTGCATTGCCTCCCATGTGTTTCCGTAGGAGGATAAACAGCACTATGATTATTGCATTTGCCATTGATATCTTAGGAATTTTGCGAACATATGGGCAGATTTCCATTATTAGTACTATTATCTGCACCATACACAATGCGATTATTGTTAAAGGGGGTTGTCCAGTTGATAAAACTGCTTTTTATGCAGCAACAGTGCAACTCCTGCTCATGTGCTGTTGCCAGTATTGCGGCTGATTCTCAATCTAATCAATGGGGTTGAGCTGCAATACTAGACAAAGCCCATGGGAAAGAGCTGTTTTGGGTGGGGGGGAAAGACCCTTTTTGTAACCTTGGCCAATGTATTTACTGTATATACTCGAGTATTAGCTGGCTCGAGTATAAGCCGAGTCAATAAGTTTTACACAAAATTGGTAAAACTTATTGACTTGAGTATAAGCCTAGCTATACTCGAGTATATAGTAGTTATAAAAAAAAAAAGCAATACTCACCTATCAGCCGGCATCTGTGTCCCCGGCGCGATGCTGTCCCTGGCGGTGTGACCAGCTGCTGCAGTCTTTTCCCTGCTGTTTTCTCCCTGGCTTGCTTTTAAAATCCCTGCCGCCAGTGCTGTGATAGGATCGAGCGCTGGCCAATCACAGCTGGCGCTTGATAAACCAATCACAGCCATTCAGAATGACATCACTAAATGGCTGTGATTGGTTTATCAAGCGCCGGCTGTGATTGGTCAGTGCTCGATCCAATCACAGCGCTGACGGCGGGGATTTCAAAAGCAAGGCGGAGAGAAGACTGCAGCAGCTGGCCACACCGCCAGGGACGGCATTGCATCGGGGACACAGACACCGACTGATTGGTGAGTATTGAGATTTTTTTTTTTTTTTTACCTAACTCGAGTATAAGCCAAGGGGGGCTTTTTTAGCACATTTTTTTTGCGCTGAAAAACTCAGCTTATACTCGGATATATACGGTAACTATCATTAAATCATCTCTTAAGGATTCTTTAAATGCACAGTATGATACTCATAAGATTTGGACTATTATGTAGTTTCACCTAAATCGCATTTTTCTTCACAAAATAGTTCCTTCACTGAAATCCAGACCCCCCACCCCCACCCCTTGACTGTTCCAAATGAACATGACCATTACATTATTTTATATAAAACCAAATAGTTCTATTTTAAAATACATGATCAAAATCCACATACAGTAATTCCACCAGGTTTCTTTCCATAATTCAGTACTATCAGATTTATTCATTAATTTTACTTTTTATTAATTTCATAAAGTTTTTAACACTGTTTTTGCTTTCTTCAGAAATCAGTGTATAGCTTTCTTATCCTGATTTCAATGTTGCATCCCTTGTAACTATCCAATGTTATATTAGTCCATCACATTTGTTTCCGTGACATCTGAAACACTTAACACAATGGAGTGAAGACAGTTATATGAGCACTGTGACAGTGTACACATAGTATGTACTGTAACAAGATGATGTCTAATGCATACAGATCGTTGGACAATACGCACAAAAATGAGCAGGTTAAGTGACCTATAAAAGCAAGAAAAATATAAAATTCCCTGCATCATTTCCACATTAATTGGAAAACCAAAAAGAAAACTAAGAACATTAGATTAGGAATAACTCCATCCAAGGAGTAAGTTGTAGAGCAGTGTCTTGCTGGTACTCTTCTTGGGGTTTCAACAAAAAATGTCTTAAAAAAAAAAGTCTCTCCCTAGGAAAGTTTTATTTTTCATGGATATGTGTTTTCATAGCACCTTATCTGTCCTTAGTTTGTAAAAGTTGCTATGATGGGTTTCTTGGCTTCTCGTTACATGACGCTGGCATTGACCATTAATTCTCTATCAAAAAGATCTTGAAGAGGTTAGGGCGTCTTTGCCATATTCATCGTCCTTTCGAATCTCCGTATGTATTGCGAGGCATGGATACCATTTTCTCTTCACATGTAAATTTGTTGTCCTTCAAAATGCTATACAACACAAACCCCGATGTTCGAAGGTCTTCGCTGTGACAGATTAGGTAAGGAATGTTGTCTATCCGACGTTGGATATGTGCACTCCGTAGTAGTCCAGAACAATGACTGCTTACTTTCTCTAGTCTTCTGAGAACCAAGTGGGCTTTCCTAAAAATACAATAATCAAATGGAATAAAATCGGTTTGACTTTTAAATCAAAAAGTACCAAAATAGTTCCCTAGTAAATGCATTTCATGATTATTTTATATCAATGCTCTACATGTTCAAGTTGAGATTTTCTTTTTTTTCACCACCAAGCACCAACTCTCCTGCTACATTTCTCTGTTCCCACTATACACATCCATGCCCCTCCTCAGGGCACTAAAGAGCTATTTGTTTCTTCCTTCCCACCCTTTCAATGACCCCTTGGCCAATTCCCCACCCCATTGTTTGTTAACAATACTATTCTTCAGAAGGCGGGAGCCCTACACAAGTTCTCCAAATAGCAAAGGGGATGGAACCAACCAGGTCTTGACCCCATCTCTCCGAAGGCAGCCTCATCTGTCTCTATGGTATCTACACCTTTGGTAAAAAATAAACGTACTGGAAGTAAGCCATACTATTCTTGGGTTATTAACGGTCAAGGAAACCCAGGGTCGATATACTCTAGATTTATGCAGCCTCTATCTTCATACAACAAAAGAATTCCTGCCTGTTCCGGATTTAGTGTAGCTGGTTTAGACTGCTTCAAGACATTTTTATCCAATAAATGATCTTTGTGATAAAGAATATTGGTGTTTCGTAAGGCAGGTGACATCTTAATTTTGTAGCGTTCTCCAACATTTTCATGACCTAGATTTTGGTGAAATTATACTGCGAAGTGGACACCGATTTGCCTTGGCAATGAATTACGTTTTTAAGAAGACTGTTTTTTTTTCAGGCTGTTGCTTTAAATAATTGTTCTTATTAATACAGTATCTTTAATGTGAATGAATAATAGAATTTACTAAATATCATAATACAGCTCAGAAATGGTAAGAGCTCTCAAAACAGCACTGATTAAAGTTCAGTAACTGACACCTAATTTCCATTGATTAATAGTATAATCAGTAACTAAAACCAAAGTATAAGAGTGCAGACCCAATTGGATTAATTCATACTTCCTAGCTGTAATTCCAAGTCTTAGCATGCAGGTGAAGCAAATACTTGGGTTAGAGCCCTCTAATAAGTCACTGATTATCAAACATAGAAAATAATTACTATTGAGAAAAATCATCTTTCCAAGATGTGAATCAACCAAGCCTGATTTGACTCCTGAACTTGCCAAATGTATTCTACCTTATTTTGGATAATACATTTGTTCTACATGTAATAGATTTAGAAAATTTGAAGATATATATATATATATATATATATATATATATATATATATATATATATATATATATATATATACACACTACCGTTCAAAAGTTTGGGGTCACATTGAAATGTCCTTATTTTTGAAGGAAAAGCACTGTACTTTTCAATGAAGATAACTTTAAACTAGTCCTAACTTTAAACAAATGCACTCTATACATTGCTAATGTGGTAAATGACTATTCTAGCTGCAAATGGCCCATTTCCAGCAACTATCACTCCAGTGTTCTAATGGTACAATGGGTTTGCTCATTGGCTCAGAAGGCTAATTGATGATTAGAAAACCCTTGTGCAATCATGTTCACACATCTGAAAACAGTCTAGCTCGTTACAGAAGCT
Organism: Eleutherodactylus coqui; assembly: GCF_035609145.1. Classification (NCBI taxonomy): domain Eukaryota; kingdom Metazoa; phylum Chordata; class Amphibia; order Anura; family Eleutherodactylidae; genus Eleutherodactylus; species Eleutherodactylus coqui. Next base: position 39,883,773 of record NC_089846.1, read on the forward strand.
ACAAAACTGACCTTCCTGTGAGCAGATTGAGTTTCTGGAGCATCACATTTGTGGGGTCAATTAAACGCTCAAAATGGCCAGAAAAAGAGAACTTTCATCTGAAACTCGACAGTCTATTCTTGTTCTTAGAAATGAAGGCTATTCCATGCGAGAAATTGCTAAGAAATTGAAGATTTCCTACAACGGTGTGTACTACTCCCTTCAGAGGACAGCACAAACAGGCTCTAACCAGAGTAGAAAAAGAAGTGGGAGGCCGCGTTGCACAACTAAGCAAGAAGATAAGCACATTAGAGTCTCTAGTTTGAGAAACAGACGCCTCACAGGTACCCAACTGGCATCTTCATTAAATAGTACCCGCAAAACACCAGTGTCAACATCTACAGTGAAGAGGCGGCTGCGGGATTTTGGGCTTCAGGGCAGAGTGGCAAAGAAAAAGCCATATCTGAGACTGGCCAATAAAAGAAAAAGATTAAGATGGGCAAAAGAACACAGACATTGGACAGAGGAAGACTGGAAAAAAGTGTTGTGGACGGATGAATCCAAGTTTGAGGTGTTTGGATCACAAAGAAGAACGTTTGTGAGACGCAGAACAAATGAAAAGATGCTGGAAGAATGCCTGACGCCATCTGTTAAGCATGGTGGAGGTAATGTGATGGTCTGGGGTTGCTTTGGTGCTGGTAAGGTGGGAGATTTGTACAGGGTAAAAGGGATTCTGAATAAGGAAGGCTATCACTCCATTTTGCAACGCCATGCCATACCCAGCGGACAGCGCTTGATTGGAACCAATTTCATCCTACAACAGGACAATGACCCTAAACACACCTCCAAATTCTGCAAGAACTATTTACAGCAGAAGCAGGCAGCTGGTATTCTATCGGTAATGGAGTGGCCAGCGCAGTCACCAGATCTGAACCCCATTGAGCTGTTGTGGGAGCAGCTTGACTGTATGGTACGCCATAAGTGCCCATCCAACCAATCCAACTTGTGGGAGATGCTTCTAGAAGCGTGGGGTGCAATTTCTCAAGCTTACCTCAACAAATTAACAGCTAGAATGTCAAAGGTGTGCAATGCTGTAATTGCTGCAAAAGGAGGATTCTTTGACGAAAGCAAAGTTTGATGTAAAAACAATGTTATTTCAAATACAAATCATTATTTCTAACCTTGTCAATGTCTTGACTCTATTTTCTATTCATTTCACAACGCATGGTGGTGAATAAGTGTGACTTTTCATGGAAAACACAAAATTGTTTGGGTGAACGGTAGTGTATATATATATATATATTAGAGATGAGCGAACGTACTCGTCCGAGCTTGATGCTCGGGCGAATATTAGGGTGTTCGGGATGTTCGTTATTCGTAACGAACACCACACGATGTTCGGATGTTCGGGTTACTTTAACTTTCTTCCCTGAGAAATCATTTCTATATGCGCTCAATGGGGCCGGCGGCAGCAGCGCCAACCCCATTGAGAACATATAGAAGACAAATCCTTCTTCTCTGCCACAGCTGTAACAGCTGTGACAGAGAAGAACGATGTTTGCCCATTGAATTCAATGGAACCGGCAATACAGCCGACTCCACTGAATGCAATGGGCTGCCGGCGATCGCGGGATGAATTGTCGGAAAGGGGTTAAATATATAAGCCCTTTCCTGCAATTCATCCAGAAATGTGTAAAAATAAAAAATATATATATACTCACCTGGTGCCGACAGACGGAGTTCAGCGCGGCAGGCTGCAGTTCTCCTGAACTGCTCTGAACAGCTGTGAGTAGTATTCAGCAGCCGGGGATTTAAAATCCCCGCCTGCTGAATAAGATGCCTCTGAATGGTCACAGCCTGACCAATCAGAGGCCAGCCCTCACTCACACCCATTCATGAATTCATGAATGGGTGAGTGAGGGCTGCCTCTGATTGGCTCAGGGGCGTTTCGAATAACGCGAACCCGAACATTTTGGTGTTCGCTCATCTTTAATATATATATATATATATATATATATGTGAGCTTCTTAGCCACATTGTTTATGGTTATATCTAAATAAACTTTAAAGGAGTGGGTCATTTTATGTTGGCAATTTTCTAATCTGTGGGAAGCAGGGAAATGAATACCTTACCGATATATATCAACTAGCTGATATACCCGGCTTCGCCCGAGTTAATTTGCTCCAGGTGTTTACATGTTGTTCGCATGGAAAATTTTATGAAGTCGTGCTTACTTTAGGGAAACCAAGGAATAAAATATGTGTACACATAGAGAAGCGTTAGATTCTTCTCAGGCTGCATGTACCGATGTCCCTCTGCAGAATGTGCCACCTCTCCCACTCTCCTCACTTTTTACCCTTAAAGGTTACACTCTTTTTTTTATACAAATTTACCCCCAGACTGAAGGTTGCAGCCCCTTCTTAGCCTTAAATGCCTGCCCCATGCCTGCAGTTCATGGCCACTTTCTTCTGCTCAGTAAATGCACACAGAGGTGACTTAGATTATTTTTGTTATATGCACATTGAAGAGCATTAGATTGTCTTCAGTATATACACATAGAGGTGAGGTAGATTCTTCTCAGTATACAAATCATTTGCTTAGGCTTTAAGGTTTCTGAGAAAAGAACTATCTCATGTATCACAGATTTTTTCATGCTTAGAATTGATTATTGAAGTTGAGACCCCTTTACTTTTCTTATTTAGGATGTAAAGACTGGACATGGGAAATTTTATGTTTGTGAGGTTCAGATGTGTGTTATTAGTTACATTACATAGGGGGTCACTTACGTTTGCACGTAGAATTGAAAAATCAAGTTGTGACCCCTTTACTTTTCCTATTTAGGACATGAAGAATGCTCTTGCCAAGTTACATGTTTGTACAGCACTGGGAAGTTAGAGAATTAGATTAGGTACATTACATTGGAGTGCTAATACTTTTGCACTTAGAAATGAATAATCAAGTTGTGACCCCTTTACTTTTCCTATTTAGGACCTAAAAAATGGTTGTGCCAAATTTCAAGTTTGTAGGACACCGGGAAGTAAGAGAATTAGTGGTGAGTCAGTGAGTCAGTCAGTCAGTGAGGGCTTTTACCTTTATATATATATATATATATATATATATATATATATATAGATTAGAGGTTCTGCACTGATTTCTTGGTGCAGAAAGCTGTGCCTCCTGGTTGAGAAACACCTTTTCTCCAGTCAGCAAGGAAGCAAGTTCATAAAATGGCCAACATGGAGGGTCATGTGACTTTACATCTCCCTGACTGTTCTGAGCACGTACCAAGGTTACAGCAGAGGAAGATGTGGGGAGAGAGGCTCTGCCTAACAGCCTTAGGTTATTTGGATTGCGGATCGCTCACTTCCATAGAGATCAATGGAGCACATTCACACAGAATCTGTGGTAAAATCGAGCATGCTGCAATTTCTTTTCCGCACAAAAAATACGCAAAACAAATCCACATGTGTGCATGGAGGTGCGGACGCTTCATTCTTTCCAATGGGCGGCTTGAACTGCGGATCTTCCGTGTGGATGACGACCGCGGATTCCGCAAATCAAATCTGCTCTGTGGACATGAGGCCTACGGGTAGATAAAATGTGTCAGTCAAAGGGCATATTCAAACGAGCGTATATTGGTCTCCGTTTTCACGGCCGGCCGATAAACGCTACCATCTGATGCAGTGGATTCCAATGCATCAGATCACACAGGCATATTCCTGTGGGGTAAAAGCACCCAGACGGTAAATATAGCACCGGGTGCTTTTATGCCGGGCAGCAAAGATAGTCCTGGAACTATCTTTGTGCCCAGGAATAGGTCGGCCACTGCATAGGCTCCTATGGGAGCCAATGACAGCATTCGGAGAAGGAAAGTTGGAGGGAGTTTAGCAGCGTGACTGCTAAACTCCCTCCCCCTTCTCTCCTCCTCTCTCTCCTCACCAGTTGTTTGCAATGGGAGGGGGGTGGGGTGGAGCTAAGCTCCGCCCCATTCCACCCTCTGCCATTGCTGGCTGCAGACAAGGGGAGCGGAGCGGGTGGGTGCTTAGCTCCACCCCCGTCCCGCCCACTCCCATTGCAAACAGCTGGAGAGAAGAAGTGAGGAGGTGAGACGGCGATGGGGGGGAAGACGAGGCAACGGAAAATATGCACTGGGCCCATGCCATCTGAACGGGCGCACGTAAAAACGCATACGTTCGTGGGAAAAACCTCTGAAGTTGAGGTTGTTTAGTTCACAGTAGAGTGTTTTCTACCTGTTTGACTCAGTGGACCACACTGCCTCTTCTGTGGCAATTTAGCATATTAGGTGGCATGAACGAGATGGATTGTTCCTACTTGGTCCTACTAACTGCCAATAGACAGCATCTATTAGATGGCCAGAGTCAGTCCTGGTGTCAGATGTCTATAATTTGTTCTCCTTTCATTTTATCGACTTCAGCTGTTCTTAGCTAAATCTGTCCTGTAAATCGAGAGTATAATAATGAATATACTCGTTTAGTACATCTCATGCTGGAATTGCCTATGAAACACAATTATTTTGTATCTACGGTAAGTAGAAGATTTTTAAGATTTGTGGTGACTTAAAACTGGTGATGTTTCTCCGTGGACTACAAGATAGAAGAAATACGGCAGCTTTCTTTGTGAGTAGAACAGCCGTATAACAAGCACAAGACGGTAAAGACATGAAGAATATGCACAGAAGGACTTCATCAGTCACTATTAGTCCTAATGCAGAATTTACAGCTAATGCTTTACGGAAAGTTAGGATTTATGTAAAACTTTGTTAAGACCGTGAACTTGTAGACACACTCATCGTAGCTTATTACAATATAGGATAAGGTATATTCCTTAAAGGGGTTATTCGAGGCACCAAAATTGATGGCTTATCATAAGGATAGGACATCAATATTTGATAGTTGGGGGGCTAGGAGTCCCACCCATTAGCTGTCTGAAGAGGCTATGGTACTTCGGTGTATGCGGTACCCCCTTCATTGCTTTCCATCCACATCCGCATACTTGCAGTATCGGCAGTGCATGGTATTACAGTTGACTACAGCTCAATCACCCAGCTGATTGAGCATTGTTCAAATAGTGATGGCATATCTAAGTATCTGGACTGAAAGGCCTTTTGCAGAAGATCATGTCCGAAGGTTTTCAACTACCAAGCAAACGCTCATTTGATGATGTCATCAAGCATTGCAGTTGGCAGCATATCCAACAAGATGTGCTGCTGACAGCAATTAAACTGTATGGAGGAGTAACTATCGTACGAGTGATCGTTTGTCCCTTTACATTCTAAGTATGCCTGGGTGAAGGCCAGTTAAAAAACTGCTGATCTTTTTGATCGGCGCTTGTCATCGGGATGAAACCAACATATGTAAAAGGTCACTTAGAGAGCATTTCTAAACAACACGTACTAACAATGGAAAAATGGTATCGCAGCAGTGCCGAATGTCTATTGCTAAGTCCCAGGAAATTTCTCAGAGGAAAGCTATAAGAGAAATCATATATGGAATTTGACCCTGTCTGACTGGTTACACATTTCTAAATGAAAGTTTCATATGTCTTTCTATATAGTCGAAGGTATATAAAGTGCAAATTCTGATCAGATGAAAACTAAGGCAAAAGTTTCCCGATGTAAGTATACATTAGGGATTCCTTCACACACCTTAAAGAATGGGAATGTTACTCACTATGCTGAACTTGGGCTGGCCCCATATACTGATAGGTGCAACGGTAACATCTGCACCATGTGCCAAAGAAAATAAGAAGGCCAATAACTCCCACTTGTACAATATGGATCTTTAACAATGCAGTTTGGATAATAGCCAGAAAGGCTGAATATGGGAGTAGCCTTCTACTAGCTGCAATCATTTTACAACGATGCCTACTCTTTCTTATATGTACTTTACTACTACAATGTATACTAGTATACTGTATATTGATCTTATCCTTCTGGTTTGTTGCTTTCATACATTTTAAAGTCTAAGGAGATACCGCGTTTCCCTGAAAATAAGACACTGTCTTATATGTTTTGTGCCTCAAAAGAGGCACAGTGTCTTATTTTCAGGGGGTGTCTTATAATATTTTCCTAGCAGCTGGTGTTCTGGTCCCTTGCACTGGTCTTTGATGCTGCTGCAGGCTCCCGTGAACACCTGAACCCCAACAGAGCAGTTCTTCCTGGTAGCGGGGTTTGAATACCCCACCTCCAGCAAGATACTGCTCTGATTGGTTAATTGAGCGCCACATCAGCCAACAAGAGCCGGTGCTCGACTAACCAATCACAGTCATTAAATGACTGTGATTGGTTAATCAAACGCCAGCTTTCATCGGCTGATGCAGCGTTCGATTAACCAATCAGAGCAGTAGCTTGCTGGGTATTCAAGTCCCGCTACAGGAAGAACTGCTCTGTCCGCGAGCCGGAGGATACAGAAACCTGCATGTAGTGTAGCTAGGGCTTTTTTTCAGGGGAGGGCTTATATTTTAACCCCCCCCCCCCCCTCCTGAAAATCAGGGTAGGACTTATTATCAAAGAAACATGGTATTGTGTTGCCCAATGGGAGAGTTTTAGTAAGCAGAATGTAATAAACTGACATACATGCCATGCACCATATTTATTATGTGTTTTAGACAATTTACAGTTTTGAAAAGTGTTTTTAAAAGGCGGTATGGCTAAGGGGAAATTTATGAATGGCACCCACCATTATTTTGGTGCACAACACTGGTGTAGAGTAAACCGGCCAAGTGGTGGCACAAGGAAAAGAAAAATGTCTAACATATCTAGCAAGACGCACCAAATTCGGCATAGTTTCTGCCTGTCTCACCTAATTTCATACTGTCCAAATTTCAGACCGTATTAATACATCTCTTTCGATATTTTTAATTTGTATATGAGGACAAATAATGTAATAATTGTAAATGCTGTTGGACGTGCTTAGTTTTATATAACGAGTGCTGATCGACACGTAAAGTGCTCAGATTCTGCTGGTGGAATCCTGAAGTCTGCAGCGCATGCTGTATATTATAAATACAGAAATGAGTCAGACGTACAGAAAAGAAAAGGTGTGACCTGAATGTTAGAAAATGACCTATGAAATCATTGAAAGGACTGCATGTCAAATTATGGATGAGACGGTCATGGCAGGACAGAGAAATTAGGGAATTTGGGAAGAGGAGACTTACTGCTTTGTAACTCTTTCCAGCTTACTGTTATGATAGGAAAAGGAGGGCCCACATGGAAAGTAAAGAAAAGCCCATTCAAGCCCAAACATCTGGAAACACTTTCTCTCTCTTTGTGAATAACATATATGCAGTCATTTTGCAGGTTTCCCAGACCCCAGTGTTTGTATTCAGCTATAGTGGAGATCAGAAAGTACTTGGTGGCGGTAAGAGGGAGCATATCTCCAGAACGAGGTCCTCTTCTATTGAAATAACAAGGATCACATGTCGGTAGACAATGTAGCTTTTAGTTATTTCACATTCGAAGGCAGAGAAAATTAAAGACGTAGCAAATGGTAACGGCTGTCAACAATATAGTACATGCAACTGTTTTCCAGCAGCGTCACGTTGGAGTCTGGGTCAGGTAATAAAATATAGAGTGACCAAACTAAATTGGTTGTAGAGGTGACAGATGAATATCCACCTCTGAACACATTTAGATGGTGTTGGTCGATATAGGTTCAAATCTTAATATATCTTTCCAGGAGTCCATGCTCCATTTTTCTGGTATAGAGCTCTAAGTCCATAGCGCAACCATAAATTGAAAGGGGTTGTCCCATGAAACAAACTTATCACATAGGATAGGTGATGAGTATCTGATTGGTGGGATTCAACTCCTTGGACACAACATTGCTCAGAAGAACAAGAGTCCCAAGTAACCTATATAAGACTGCTGGAGATAGCTGAACTCTTGTACCCAGCTATTTCCGGAAGGTATGGCCACCGCTCTAATTACTTTGGGACACTTGGGACTCCTATTCTATGGATATGTGATAAGTTTGTTCAGTGAGACAATCCCTTTAAATAAAAAAATGTTGGTTGCATGAATCCAAAAGAGGGGAATTTAAGGGCTAACTTCATTCTAATCGTACATTAAAGAGATGTCCTGGGACTAACATAAAGAAGACTTTTCCTCGGGATCGGTCATTAATATCAGATTATTGCGGGTGTGCCGCTTAGGACCCCAGCTGATCAGTAGCCTAAAGTGCCTGCAGCACTTGGGTCACAAGTAGAGATGAGCGAGTATACTCGCTAAGGCACATTACTCGAGCGAGTAGTGCCTTAGCCGAGTATCTCCCTGCTAGTCTCTAAAGATTCGGGGGCCGGCGCGGGTGACGGGTGAGTTGTGGCGGGGAGTGGGGGGGAGAGAGCTAGAGAGAGATCTCCCCTCTGTTCCTCTCCGCTCTCCCCCGCCGCTCCCTGCCTCCTGCCGTCCCCCGAATCGTTAGAGACGAGCGGGGAGATACTCGGCTAAGGCACTACTCGCTCGAGTAATGTGCCTTAACGAGTATACTCACTCATCTCTAGTCACAAGGTACACTGCTATACATTTCATAGTGGCTATGCCTGGTACATCAGCTCAATCTCATTACTTGAAGGGGACTGAGCTGCCATTAGCCCATATAACCAATGAATCTGACCTTACAGGCCTCACCTAAGTGCCACAGACTCTTCAATCAGCCGATCGGCAGGGTTCTCAGTCTGCGGAACCCCATAGATTTCATATGGATGACCTATCCTACAAACGGCCCTATATCTAACACTACTCACCCCATTCACTGTACCTAATGGGGTTTATAAATCCACACATCCATTGGGAAAATATTCAAACTCCATACAGATGTTATCCCTGTGCAGACATAGACGGCAAAGCAATAGTACTACCTACCAACGAGCCACCTTGCTACTATATAAGTTCAACTACCGTATATTGATTACGTGAAACTGAAGACATTTAAATGCAAAAACCGAAAATGGGACACAGAATGGGACCAGAAAAGTCAAATGCATCTACTCTGCTGCCTTTTCTTGTTCTTGTTTCTTGCTTACTATTTAGTAATTGTGTCCACGGCTCATGCTCAAAAGACTACAGATGGAGCAAGCTGAATATAGACACAGACAAAACAGCGAGCTAGGCACCTAATATAAGTGAACACTTTGTCCCAACTATGTCAGCCTATTCTACCTCAGGCAGTGCATTCACTTAAATTAGACAACTGCTGCAGAAACATTGGATTGCACTGTAGGGCTGAAGGGAGATGGACCTATTACCGTGCAAAACGCCAAGATTGTCTGCACACATTTTTAATACTTGTTCTTACTTAAATGTACAACACAGTATGTCTACATACCGGAGCTGTCAACTTACCTTGAATATACTGAAGGTGCCAGAATAGCAGATCAGCGGTCAGAAAAAGTTTAGGAAAGGAATAACGCCTACAAACTTGAATTGCACTTTTTACCAAAAGCATTGTAAAAGGTGTTAAAGGGGTTAGAAAAACATGGTTGCTTTCTTCCAAGAAACAGTACCACACCCGTGTTCTGGTTGTGTGTGGTATTGCGCCTCATTCCCATAGACTTTAACCCGTTTAGGACCAGCCACAGTAAATTTACAGCGGCTGGTCCTGGGCTTAGAGCACCGCCTATAGTAAAAGTACAGCGCTGCTTTAAGTCTCCTGTCTCTGCAATCAGTCAGAGGCAGGAACGGGTTATCAGCTGTTAGTGACAGCTGATAACCCGGAGCAGAAGGCAGGAGGGGTTTTTAACCCTTCCTGCCTTCTGCTTCCCCGATATACAGTGGGGAAAGTGAAAGTAACATCTACTTTCACTACGGGAGCCTCGGGGGGTCATGTGACCTCCCGGAATTCCCTGCTACCGCAGAGCTGGAGGGTCAGACTAGACCCTGGCAACTCTGCAAGTGACTAATCTCACCACAGAGGTTGCTTTCCCCTGTAACTAGGGCTCCTATGGACGCCCCAGCTACAGTGGGAAAGTGTCAAATAAAGAAAAAAAAAATATGTGAATGTCCCCCAGAGGTCTTATATGACGTCATGGGGGACACAGATAGTAAAAAACACAATTACATAAATAAGTAAAACAAAACAACAGAATAAAACAATAATACATACAAAAGAAAGAGAATAACACAAAGCAGACGCCAACAAAAACCGTCGCCGTATGCGCCCTGTAAACCAAAACCATACATACTATATATCAAAACGTCCGAAACAAATAGAGAAACCCATCCCCATACTTTATTTTAGTGTAAATATAAAAATAATTTTTAAAAATTAATAAATGTTAAAAAAAATGATTTTTTTAGCTTTTTACCCCCAATAAAATTAAAAAACGGAAAAAAAGTCAGTGAAAAAAATATTTAAAAAATAGTCCTATATGTCACGGAAAAAAAATGCAGCAAAAATAATTTTGGTAGCTAAAGGAAAAAAATAGAGCAGTAAAACCGCCACATGGGTAAAATCCCTAAAAAGTGCCTGGTCCTTAAGGTACAAAACAGCTTGGTCCTTAAGGGGTTAATGTAGCTGAGCTGCAATACCATTGATGGACAGATGGAGTGCTGTTTTGGAACGAACCAGTCAGGTTTTTCTACTCTTGTACAACCCGTTTAATTATCATGTGTTGATGTCAGCCTCCCCATAGATATGTACAAATCTTATTCATGTGGATAAACAAATGTAAGCAGACTTCCCCACCCTTCTTCTGCATCCTCTGAGATGAGCGCATTGGACTGAATTTCACCAATAAAGAACAAAAAATTAGAGCATATCTGAAACTCTTTTAATTTAGGCCTCTTTAATGCAGTAACGGCTCATGAACATGCCTGAACAGAGCCATACAGATTTGTGATATGCCAGCCATAAACTTCTTTGGACCTATACTGTACTTCTGTGTGATCCGATTTTATATGTAGGAGAAGCCATGTGCATACCAAATTTCCCAGAAGCGTATACATGGCTTATAAATCTCCTCACACTTACTTGGTGCTTTCCACAGGAAGAGACAGTACTCCTTCTGAAGGAAAATTGAGGTGTGCTTTATCACATGTCATATTATATATGTATTTTTCCTTGGAAGCAGTGGTTCTGATACAACAAGAGGTATCTGGTGGAGGCGCCATAAAGGAGCCCATGAAGTGCCTATAGGCCATGTACACTTTGCAATCAGGATGTGCCCTAAAACTGTTTTTGTCATATAAAAATACAAACTATCCATCATAAGCTAAAGGGTCTGACACCCCACTTATTGGAGAACGAGGGCCCCAAACTATAGACTTGCTTTTTCAATAAGGCATAACGCAACATGACCATTTTACAACTCAGTTTGTACAGAGCCCTAATTAAAAGGTGTATAGGGCCTCACTGCACTTCCATATGCCACTGATTTCATTTGGAGGCATACGAATAGTTATCTATCTAACCTTTGGACCCTTGACCTATAAAAAGGCTTTCAAAGGCTACTTGCGTATAGTGAAGCTCTTTTCCCGCTTGTGTAGAGCTTGTTGACCACTAGACGCCTCTACGACACAGAGAAGAGATTTCACCCAGTTAACAAAGTTTGAGAGGGACGCATTATTGGAATGAGAGAAAATGGACGGTCATATCAACAAATTGCTGCCACCTGGTCTGTTCTGACGAGACTGTGAGAAGGTGATTATAGGACCCTGCACCATTTTCTGATTCTCCCATCTTGTGAGACTGGTTGTGCTGCTATCCACTTATTCATCATTGTATATAAGGTTTTGGGACCAGTGGATGTGTGAGGGCACACAAGATGACCGGGCTCAGGACACCGTTCAACAGACCACCAGTAGAGAGGATCATCTGATTGTCAAACAGGCACAACCAGCTCCAACTGTTTTGTTGTCCGTCATTCAGAGACTAGTGGCACAATCGTTACAGGCCACATGTCTATTGGAACTCTTTCCAGGCGCTTGGCTGAAAGACATTTGGTCTCACGATGCCCTTTATGTGTACTGTCTTTGTCACCCACTCAATGTCGCCTTCGTTTGAAGTGGTGTTGTGAACAACAAAACTGGACTGCTACGGAGTGGAACTGGGTTGTCTTCAGCTATGAATCTCAGTTTAGTTTGGGCGCTGACGATGGCCATGTTTGTGTCTGGAGACCTAGCGGAGTGCACCTCAATCTGGCTTTTACTGTAGAAAGACACAGTGACCCCACTGATGAATGATGGTCTGCAGCAACATGTGTTGCCTATCATAGCAGGACTTCCAAGAGGCATTTACTAGCAGAATAATGCTCAGCTACACAGAGCAAGGGTGCTTCAGGAATGCATCTACGACATAGTCCCACTTCCATAGCCAGATTTATCTCAATTAGAGCATGTATGGGACCATCTGGGATGCCAACTTCAACAGCCTATAAGTTTGTACAATCTAGAGACTCAGTTACAGCACATGTGGATTGATATGCTGCAAGATACTATATGGAAGCTGTATGCCTCCATGCCTGTCCAGCTAGAGGTGGTACAACAGGATGCTAGAGTCTCCATGCCCGCCTGTATCACATCTTGTATCCAAGATAGAGGTGGTACAACAGGGTACTAGAGCCTCCATGCCTGTCTGTATCACATCTTATATCCAAGCTAGAGGTGGTACAACAGGGTACTAGAGCCTCCATGCCTGCCTGTATCACATCTTATATCCAAGCTAGAGGTGGTACACTAGGGGACTAGAACCTCCATGCCTACCTGTATCACATCTTGTATCCAAGATAGAGGTGGTACAACAGGGTACTAGAGCCTCCATGCCTGCCTGTATCACATCTTGTATCTAAGCTAGAGGTGGTACAACAGGGTACTAGAGCCTCCATGCTCTCCCGTATCACATCTTATATCCAAGCCAGAGGCAGTACAACAGGGTACTAGAGCCTCCATGCCCACCTGTATCACATCTTATATCCAAGCCAGAGGCGGTATAACAGGGTACTAGAGCCTCCATGCCTGCCCGTATCACATCTTATATCCAAGCCAGAGGCGGTACAACAGGGTACTAGAGCCTCCATGCCTGCCCGTATCACATCTTATATCCAAGCTAGAGGCAGTACAACAGGGTACTAGAGCCTCCATACCCGCCCGTACCACATCTTATATCCAAGCCAGAGGCAGTACAACAGGGTACGAGAGCTTCCCTACAAGTGTTCAGTTTTCCGCAATAAATTATTCTTTTCCTCTCATACTGTAATCACTTACTGATATTAACATTAAAGTCACGTACATAAAGTTTCATTCAATCCCGACAACTACTTCTACATGCTTTTTTTGACAATGAGTGTACATTTATCACCTACCCTGTCAATAAGTTATAAGTATTTTTGGCGAGATAACCCCTTTAATTGGATAGAGAGGCCATAAATATCCCAAATTGGAAAACTCCTATCGTATTATTTTTCATATACCTGTAATTCTATCAGTGGTTTCTCATCGTATTTTAGCCCATGATATATTAATAAAAATACATGGTAATAGAAGCTGAAGATGAAAGTTCTACATGTAAATGTTTTTACAATACCCTGAATAAGGAAGCTAAGCTATTTATTATGTGGCTTCATGAGATATGGTTATCATGGGAATGAAGCATTCCAATTAGCACATGTGTTGAACAAAAGGAATCTAATAAATCTAAGCTGTATCGCCTAATCTGGGCCTTCATGGCTGGCCCCAAAGCATGAAAACATGAGCACTGTCCTCAAATGGCATAATTACCGTAGCTTTTCCATTGTGACTCATGTGGAGAGTCTTGTCATATGGTAATGTGTTAATTCTCACTCTGCACTGTGCTATTTCATTTTGTTTGATACTGAAATTTGTATTTCCTAAAATCCCTTAAACCTTTATCGAAATAACATAATTACAAAATTGTGAGAGGTTTCAACGTGTCACAAATCACTTCTTTGCAAATACAGTAGTTGCATTGATTTAATTCTTCCTATACACATGATACTGAAGCCTACTAGAGAAGTAAAACAGGAGCTTATAGGGCATAAAGCAATGTGTTTAGAAGGCAAAACTAAGTAGCGGGAATGAGAAGGTAAACTATGGCGCACGGTACAATAGAAGGGTAATAATCCTTACCGTGACTTGTTAATGAATATAGAGTGCATTTGATATTTGTATTGTGCGGTGTAAATATCGAATTACTTCTTAGAGATGAGCGAGCCTGCTCGGATAAAACAGTTACTCGAGCGAGCCTCGCTCTTTTCGAGTAACTGCATTAGTGGGTGGGAGAGAGAGAGAACTCCCTCACTCCCCCCCCCCCCCGCTCCCACCCACTCTTCCCCCCCTGCCCAAACCTGCTCGGACGAGAATGCTGTTACTCGAGAAGAGCGAGGCTCGCTCGAGTAACTGCATTATCCGAGCAGGCTCGCTCATCTCTATTCTTAACCTATAGTATTATGTAGTGAAGTGAAGCTTTCCTAAATCTATGCTTTCTGAAAGGATACTTCTAAGAAATACCTAAAGGTGGTTGTACCAAAATTGCAACTTTTCACTTATCCACAGGATAGGGGATAACTTGCTGATTGGTGGGGGTTTCCCCTGCCGATCCTGAGAACTCAAGTCCCGTATCCTGCTCTTCTGTCCCTGTGGTGTCGCTTTTCCCTCCCACAGTGATGTCACTCTGAATGGAGCGCTGACCGAACATGTGCAGTCAGCGCTCCATTCATTTCAATGCGGCTGAAAGAAATGCCCGATTGAGCGGGGTTTGACTATCTTGACAGTCCCATTAAAAGTGAACAGAGCGCTGGTGCGCTTGTGTGGTCAGCACTTCATTTAGTCTCCTCTTCACTAACTCTGCATGCCATGAGGAGGATGGACACCATGGGATCCCCCTTCTTGACCTCCACCGATTAGCAAGTTATCTCCTATATTGTGGATAGGGTATAATTTGAAATTATGGTACAACCGCTTTAAAGGGTTATTCCAATTGCAGGGTTTTACCACAGGATAAGAAATAACTTGTTGATCGGTGGGGTCTGACTGATCTTGGGATCAGTGCTGGGACCCCCACTGATTCCAAGATTTAAACCATGGCGCTTCCCGAACGGTGAGCAGCGGAAGTTGCACGTGTACACCTCTACTCCATTGGCTTCAATGGGAATCCTGGAGATCTCTGAATTCTGAGACCCATAAATCTTTTATTTTTTCATCCATTGGGCTCTGTGAGGGCTCATTTTTTGCAGAAGAGCTGTAGTTTTCCTTAGTACTATTTTGGGGTACATGCATCTTTTCAATCACTTTTTAAGACATTTTTTTGGGAGTAGAGATAAGTATAATCAGTCTTTTTTGACAGCTAGCGACAACTTACATAAGGCACACAGATAGGGCTGCCATATGACGCTCCATGGAATCCCCACATTCAATGGTGAAACTCATGTTAAAACTAAACATATTGATATTTCTTTTCCTATTATATACTGTAGTTTCAACATATGCCTCAGAGCTGTATAGAGATTGCTACCATTGACATCAATACTTCCTTATTGCTATCAGGACTGTTTAGGTTTTTGACATCAGGTCTGATAATGAAACCTAAGGGTCTTTTTACACGGGCAGGTAAACTGCCTATAACAATTGACCATACAGTGATTCAATGGGAGCTTGTTTACCAGGATTTGTATTTTTCAATAAAAAGCAGGCTTTTTCTTAGAATGATCAGTCCTACACAAAGGGATGTGCTGCTGACGGTATTTTTAGCAGTAGCAGTATTAGGGTGCCTTCACACTGGCGAGAACATCTTTTCTCATGCTGCGAGAGTGAGTTAAAACGCATGATTATTAAACCAATGAATTTCAATGGTTTCATTCTCATTTGTGAGGCTTTCACTTCTGCGATGCTGTAAGAAAAAAAAATTGTTTCTGCAATATTACCCATTGTTTTCAATGGGGCCAGCGGCAGCAGCGCCATTCCCATTGAAAGCAATGGGAGAAGATCGCGATCCCCTGCCGCAGCTGTGACAACTGCAGCAGGGAATTCCTTCATCCAGGGGTTTCACCTTGTTTTTAATGGCGGCAGGGGATTAACTGCAGCAGGGGATTTTCTCATCCCCGCGGGGAGTCCCATCATTACTGAACACTGTGACAGCAGCGGCAGGGTGGTCAGTGATGAGGGGACTCCCCGTAGGGGTTGAAGGAATCCCCTGCCACGGCTGTCACAGCCGTGGCAGGAGATTGTGATGTTCTCACTATGTTTTCAATGGGCAAAGCAAGGTGAAACCCTGGATGAAGGAATCCCCTGCCACTGCGGTCACAGCTGCGGCAAGGGATCGGCATCTTCTCCCATTGCTTTCAATGGGGCCGGTGCTGCTGCTGCCTCATTGAAAGCAATGGGATATATAGGAAACCACCACAGTGATGCGAGGCTCTTTTTACATGAATACGCCTAATATCCAGGGGTTTTTAGAAGGTTTGCAAGAGTTATATCAAGCCGTAAATTACGGCCCGATATCGCTCTCGCCAGTGTGCAGGAGCCCTTAGGGTGGTTTCCCACGGGTGACAAAATCGCACGATTTTCTTGTGATGCAACAGTACTACAAATTGAATGCATGTGAAGTTCAAGTTTTCCAATAGGATCCTTCACATTAGCGATGTTTTGTAGGCTGCCACATTGCGAGGGGAAAAAAAAAATCACGTTTTTTTCGTTGTGGTGCAATGCAATTTTTACAGTTTGAAGTTCTACTATAAAGACTCTAAAATAAGCCCTAGTTGCATTAAGAAAATTAAAAAACACAATACATCAGCTAACAGCCACTGTCAGGCCCACCGCACTTCTCCTCGCAGGTCTCCGGCACTTGTTTGAAGTTTTCTGTCAGCGCTTTCTGGATTGCAGGTTCAAAATCCCCGGAATTGCTAGCTGTGATTGGTTCTCAAGCACCGTGGCTCAGCCAATCAGAGCCAGCACTTGAGGAACCAATCACAGGCAAAGCATCCCGAAGGAGGGTTTTTCCAAACTCCTGACCAGGAAGCTCTGCCAGAGGACTTCAAACAAGTGCTGGAGATACAGGGCAAACGTGCGGCGGAGTCTACCAGCACCTCTTATGTGATTTTTGGGGTGTTTTTATGCAGCTAGGGCTTTTTTTAAGAGTGGGGCTTATATTTCAAGCCCCCTGAAAATCCCAACAAAAGAGTGCTACAAAGTCGCGTGACTTTGTAGTGACACAAAATTGCGATATCGCCGTGAGAAAACACAGCAATATCACACAGAACACCAATGCGATATCGCTGCAATTTTCTTGCAGTGATATCGCTGTCGCCCGCATGAATGAGACCTTCATAATAGAATGTAAGTAGTCATACATGAATCTGGTCTAGACCAACAGAGAAACAAATCTATATCAATCCGGACATGAAATAGTTAAATAGCCAATGCCTTTTGTCTTGTTACCAGATAATTAGCTTTCTTTCCTCGACTCTACAATGATTTTAATGTGAAGCTGTTAGACTTGTAGACAGCATCACATTAGAATCATTGATATCTGATTTTTTTTTCAAATCCATTTCCTTACCGGGGTCCGAGCTCATCTTCACTGCGCCACACGAAATCTCCAAACTTCTCATAGAGAGTATTGTAATGATGCTGGACGCGAAGAAGCATTGAAGCAGATACTTCCATCAGGGTGTTGTATGCTATCTGCTGCTCCTTGCCACTGGTGTATCCGTTGTATAATGTATAAATCCTATCAGCAATTTCTGTAACACAAATGGCTTATTGAGAAAGGAAGTTTTTCAACATATTGTGGACAAAGTGAATAACGGATGCACACAAGCGAAAGGAAACTGTTCTGCTAAAACACTTTATGCTATTTTAGTGGAGCATAAATGAGGCCTCAAGAAGGTTCTGACTTTTACCCATTCAGATTCCTCACATTACAAGCTTACACATCCACAGTCCTGATATTACACAGTCCAACCTATCTATACTCCTCATATTACGCACTCCTGCTTATCAATATTCCTGCTATTACATGCTGCTACTCATCTTTACTCCTCATATTTTACATTCCTACCCATCTATACTCCTGACATTACGCACTCCTGTTCAGTTATACTCCTCATGTTACATGTTCCTGCTCATCGATATTCCCAATATTACATGCTCCTACTCATCTGTACTCTTCATATTACACATTCCTACGCATCAATACTCCTGACATTACGCACTCCGATTCAGTTATACTCCTCATGTTACATGTTCCTGCTCATCGATATTCCCAATATTACATGCTCCTACTCAT
This sequence comes from Eleutherodactylus coqui, assembly GCF_035609145.1. NCBI lineage: Eukaryota > Metazoa > Chordata > Amphibia > Anura > Eleutherodactylidae > Eleutherodactylus > Eleutherodactylus coqui. Next base: position 39,902,012 of record NC_089846.1, read on the forward strand.
CTGTACTCTTCATATTACACATTCCTACGCATCTATACTCCTGACATTACGCACTCCTGTTCAGTTATACTCCTCATGTTACATGTTCCTACTCATCGATATTCCCAATATTACATGCTCCTACTCATCTGTACTCTTCATATTACACATTCCTACGCATCTATACTCCTGACATTACGCACTCCGATTCAGTTATACTCCTCATGTTACATGTTCCTACTCATCGATATTCCCAATATTACATGCTCCTACTCATCTGTACTCCTCACATTGCACACTTATACTAATCTGTGCTTCTCATATTATACACTCCTACTCATCTGCACTCCTCATATTTTACATGTTCTTACTCATCTATATTCTCAATATCAAATGCTCCTATTCATCTGGACTCTTCATATTACACACTTCTACTCATCTTCCCTTCTGAAATTACATGCTCCTACTCATCTGTATTCCTCATAGTTTATCTCATCTTTACTTCTCATATTAGATGCTCCTACTCATCTATTTTCCTGATTTTACATGCTCCTACTCATCTGTACTCCTCATATTATATGTTCTTACTCATTTATACTCCTCATTTTACATGCTCCTTCTCATATATACTCCTCATATTACATCTACCTACTCATCTATACTTATGATATAACATGCTCCTACTTATCTATATTCCTCATATTACATGCCAATACTCATCTTTACTCTCAATATTACATACTCCTACTCATTTATACTCCGATTACATGCTCCTCATCTATACTCCTCATTTTAAATGCTACTACTCAGCCATACTCTTGATATTATACATTCGTACTCATCTTTACTCCTCATATTACACGCTCCTAAACATCTAAACTCCTGATATTACACACTCTTACTCATCTATGTTCTTGATAATAGATGCTCTCACTCATCTGTACTCATCTGTACTACCACCAACACTAAACTAATAAACATGATTCTAGTCATGTATACTTCTCATATCACATGCTCCCACTCATCTATACTCATATGTATACTCCTCATATTAAATGTTTCTAGTCATCTATACTCATCATATTAGACGCTCCTAGACATCTATACTTATGAAATTAAATGCTCATCTGTACTCCTTATAATACACACTCCTACTCATCTATATTGCTCATATTACATGCTCCATCTCATCTATACTTCTCATATTATATGCTGCTTCTCATCTATACTCATATTAAATGCTCCTACTCATTTATACTCCTGATATTCCACATTCCTACTCACCTACACTGCTTATATCAATGCTCCTAAACATCTATACTCCTGATATTACTATTACACACTCCTACTCATCTAAGTTCTCAATATTACATGGTCTCACTCATGTGTACTCCTCATATTACAGGATCTTACTCATCTATACTTCTCATATTACATGCTCCCACTCATTAATACTCATATTAAATGCTCGTTCTCATTTATACTCCTTATAATACACACTCCTACTCATTTATGCTCCTCATATTACACACTCCTACTGATATATACTACTCATATTACATACTCCTACTCATCTATATTTTCCTAATATTACACTTTCCTACTCATCTATACTCATTATACTACACACTTATATTCATTTATACTCCTCATATTACACACTGCTTCTCATCTACACTCCTGATATGACATGCTCCTACTCATTTATACCCCTCATACTATACACTCCTACTCACCCATACTCATATTACATGCTCCTACTCATCTATACCCCTCACCATTCACGTTGATGCTATCCTATTGCTATAATGCCGGTTTTGTTACAATATTTGCTACTTTCGGCTTGTACCAGGAGGTTTTAAAAGTCCTTTTAAAGTTAGAGAAGGCATTAACAGTGTCTTGAACTTATATTGGAACCTTTTCCATCTCCAATTATTGAAAACCACATCAGTAAGTTTACTACCACCAACACTAAACTAATACATATGTCTGCTAAGCATTTCTTTTGGCTAAATAATAGAAACATTGAAATTACTAAGGAGAACATAGAATGCTATTATATTTGATTTTTCACATTTGGTTACAATCGTGCAAAAGTGAGTGCTGAGTGAATTTACAAGGGTTTACAAAGTTTATTCAGAAGCTTACTATTAAAACATACTTTAACCCCTTTTTCATTTTCTCCTTTTCTTTTTTTTCTCCCCACTTTCAAAAAAAAAAAAATCCCAATTCTTTTATTTTTCTGATAACGTAGCTATATGAGGGCTTGTTTTTGGAGGGGGGTCAGTTGCATTTTTCAATGGTACCATTTAAGGTTCCATATAATGTACTGCAAAGCGTTTTAAAATTTCTAAGTGAGGACAAATGAGAAAAAAATGCAACTGGGTTTGCTTTTATGATATCCACAACACAGTAAAAATACAATATCTTTGTTGGGTGGGTTAGTACAATTACAATGATACCAAATTTATTATGTTTTTTTAAGCAGTATGACTTAAAAAAAACGTAAATACCTTTTTAAAAAGATTGTTTTGTGTCACCATTTTTTGACCCCCAAAACATTTTGAATTTTGTGTTGATCAGGTTGTGTGATGGCTCGGTAATGGAAAAATGTGTTTTCGAAGAAGTAGCCCTTTAAAGAATTGCAAAGTGAATGAACGAAAAACTGAGATCTAAGTCAAATCAATATTTAGTGTGACCACCCGTTGCCTTTAAAGTAGCATCGATTCTTCTAGGTATACTTGCAAAAAGTCAGAGATTTAGTAGGATTATAGTAAAGTTTATGATTAACTCATTATATCAAACAGGCAATAATGATTATCCTTTTCATATGTAGATTGAAGCACAGTCACTATTTGAAACAGAAACAGCTGTGTAAGAGGCTTAAAACTGGATGAAGAACAGTCAAATTCTGCCACGAAGGTGAGGTGGTGGAAGACAGTTTCATGTCGCAGGTCATATGTCATGGCAAGACTGAGCACAGCAACAAGAAACAAGGTAGTTATACTGCATCAGTAAGGTCTCTCCCAGGCAAAGATTTCAAAGCAGACTGGGTTTTTTAAGATGTACTGTTCAAGCACTCCTGAAGAAGCACACATGATTTAGAACCGTAGATGTAGTGATCGGTTAAGGAATTTTCTGCAGCAGGTGAAAGACACATCATGCTTCCCTTCAAAATCAGAATATATCCAGCAGTGTCATCAGTTCAGAATAGGCAGAAAGCAGTGGCACCAGATACACACATCTACTGTTCTGAGAAGTCTGGCCAGAAGTGGTCTTCATGGAGGAATTGCGTAGAAACAAGTCCAAGCAGCACAACTATGCAAGAAAACAGGAACTGGGATGCAGAAAAAGGAGAACAGATGCTGAACCGATGAGCTGGGCAAAAAGCTGGAGAGCGGTACAATAATGAGTGTCTTTAGGTAACAGTGAGCATGGTGAAGGTTCCTTGCAAGGTTAGGGCTGCATTTCAGAAAAATGGAGTTGATGATTTGGTCAGGATTAATGGTGTTCTCAGTGCTAAAAAATACAGACAGATACTTATTAGAGATGAGCGAACGTACTCGGATAAGCACTACTCGTCCGAGTAATGTGCCTTATCCGAGTACCGCTGTACTCGTGCTGAAAGATTCGGGACGCGCTGCGGAGCGGGGAGCTGCAGGAGAGAGCGGGGAGGAACGGAGGGGAGATCTTTCTCTCCTTCTCTCCCGCCCGCTCTGCCCCGCTCCCCGCTGCGACTCACCTGTCAGCAGTGGAGCGTCCTGAATCTTTCAGCACGAGTACAGCGGTACTCGGATAAGGCACATTACTCGGACGAGTAGTGCTTATCCGAGGACGTTCGCTCATCTCTAATACTTATCCATCATGCAATACCATCAGGGAGGCATCTGTCTGGCTCCAAATTTATTCTGTACCTGGACAACAACCCAAAATTTACTGCCAATGTCATTAAGATCTATCTTAAGTATAAAAAAGAACAAGGAGTCCTGGAAGTGACGATACGGCCCCCACAGAGCCTTGATGTTAACATTATCACGTCTGTCTGGAATTACATGAAAAGAAAGGAGTTGAGCAAGCCTACATCCACAGACGATCTGTGGCTAATTCTCCAAGATGCTTGGAACAAGTTCCCTGCCGAGTTCCTTCAAAAACCAAGTGTACAAGTGTACCTAGAAGAATTGATGCTGTTTCAAAGACAGAGGGTGGCCACACCAAATATTGATTTGATTTAGATTTCTCTTTTGTTCGTTCACTTTTTATTTTATTAACTGACAAAAAATAAACTATTAACAATTCTTACTTTGCAGATTTTTTTCCAAAAGCTGCCTAAAACTTTTGCACAGTAATTAATGTATGTAGAACTAATATGATCAACTTAATTTGCCGATGCAGGCAGAAGTAGTATTAAAAGCCACTTAGTTCTACATATTAAAGTGGTTGAATGAAATGAGTATAAAAGCTTTGTTTTTTTTACAATACGCTTAATGCCTACCTTCAGCTTTATTGTCATCCACTAAAGAGCAAGCAGTGCGCAGAGTGACTAAACTTTGTGCCGAGTGCCGTCCATGAGTATCTACAGCAAAAAGGCTAAACCTGTAGGGCAAAGAGACAATAAATGAATAATAAACATAGCGATAACACTTAAAATTCAAAAGTGCTCATTAGGTATTATGAAGCCCAGAAACATCTAATAAAACGATAATAATAAAAAAAAAAATGTGTCCAGGAAATCAGTGGAATTTTCACATTATTTGGATAACAAACAAATGGTTATTAATAGAGATGAGCGAACCTACTCGGCCACGCCCCTTTTTCGCCCGAGCGCCGCGATTTTCGAGTACTTCCGTACTCGGGTGAAAAGATTCGGGGGGCGCCGTGGGTGAGTGGGGGGTTGCAGCAGGGAGTGGGGGGGGGGGGGGAAGGGAGAGAGAGAGGGCTCCCCCCTGTTTGACCCATGATTGTAAGTAATTTCTTTTCTCACTGTGTATGTCCTTGAAACATTTGAAATTCAAAATCATATATGATTAATTATCGATGTCCTAACCAAAAAAAGCAAACTTTTTCGAAATAAAAGTTATTTTCTATTATATTTTACAATAAGCTAACAGGAACAAATAAACTTTTCCTAGACAAAAAAATTGCCTTGCCTAGTCTATTGAAATGTAGACTTGCATTATTTAAGGCTGAGAAACAAAGAACAACACTAGACAGATGTAAGTAGTATCAATGTTACTCACCTAACTCGGCTCCAGCGGCAAGTCTAAGCAACTGGATGCATCCTTCTCTGGCTCTCCTAAGTTTTCTGCTTTCAGCCATTGCTCTTCTTCCATCTTCTCTTGGAAATGTCATATTGTTATGGTGATCAACACTTCTGAAGACAACAACCTGGTAGCTTATTTTAAGGGGACTTTGGACTCAACTCCCTGACTGAAGATTAAGGTATTATCCTTGCCTAGTTATTTGTTCCTGTATTACTGACTCTGTTTCTGATTCCTGATTCTGACTATGCTTTCCCATATTTCAGTCATGCCTTGTAATTTAGTTCTGTTGCCTGGTTCCTGTGGCTGACTTCTGGCTGTTTCTTGACTTGTTTTATTTGGATCACTCCCCTGCATGAGCCTGACCTTGGTTCCTGTTCCTGATCCAGCTTCCTGTTTGGTTCCACTCTGTTCTTCTAGATTGGACACCCAATAAAAGTCTGGCCTTTCCACTTTCTTCTTGCTTGATTATTGTGCTCCAGGCCTATAGTCAAGCTCCTCCACCTGCCTGCTCCTCTGTATTGTGACTGATACTACCCGTGTACTGACTTCTGGCTTTCCTGATTACACTACCTACCTGCTCCTTTGTACTGCAACCAAGACTACCCATGTGCCGATCTCTGGCTTGCCTTGACCATACTCTGCCTGCATTGGTTGCAATACTAAGGCTCCAAACCCAAACAGGACCATTACAGAATAATCACGCCCAAAAATGGAGGGCATTGTGATCACCGTAAGAAAGCAAGTTGTGGAACTGCAAGAATTTGGCACCACGTACCAAGAAAAATATCTAATTTACAAAGCTTGGCACTGGATCAACAAAAGGATATAGCCAACTTACAGAGACAACTTCTGGGTTTGCACAATTCAGTCTCAGATATCTGCATGCCTCTGCCAGCAAAGTTCAGTGGTGATCGTCCCCAATACCAAGGTTTCCTTAACCAATGCCATATCTACTTTCAAATGCAACCCACTTCTTGTCAGGAAAATGAACTATTTATCATTAATCTTCTGACAGATTAAGCACTTGCATGGGCCTCGTCTTATGTGGAGAAGAACTGTAACCTCCTCAATGACCTGAATACCTTTATTACTGTTATGGACCAAGTGTTTGATGACCCAATATAATGATCAGGTGCAGGTTTGGAGCCTCTTATGGTGACCAGTGTGAGCAGGTAGCGTATTTAGGGAAAGGCAGAGGTCGGTATACGGAAATGTCAGTTTCAGAACAGAGGAGAAGGCAAGTAGTGGAGCTCGACTACAGGATTAGAGCATAGATAATCACGCAATGAGGAAGTGGAAGAGCCAGGCTTTTATAGGAGGTTCAATCTTGGAGAACTGGGTTGTAGCGTTTCAGTGACTAGGTTGGAACCGCAGGTGTAATAGCCGTGTAGATCAAGAAAGTAGTTAGGGGAGAGCAGAAGTTTGTAACAGGAGGTCTTGGTTCGCAGTATAAAGGAGGAGGAAGGTGACGTTGTTAGGAGGAATGCCAGTGGTCAGTAACAGGAGGTCTTGGTTCATTTGTAGAGGAGCAGGCTGGTAGTGGAGCTTGACTATGGCTGTGAGGCACAATAATCACGCACTTATGCAGTGGCAGAATAAGGCTTTTATAGTTAGCCTAATCAGAAGCAGGACGGAGGTAGAACAGGGGCTGGATTGAAGGCTCTGGGAACAAAGGGCTGGATGGCTCACCAGGGAGAAGGCGGACTGGAGCACAAGAGGTTCTGGCTTTGATCCCTAAAAGGGGTGGAGCCAAACAGGAAACTTGATCTGGAGCAGAAAACACAGACAAGGTCAAGCAGAGGAGCTATCCAAAGTGCTGGATAGTCAATAGGTAGAGCCACTCAAGTCACAACAGTAGCCCCCTCTTTCTACGATGGCCTCTGGACATCCCAGGGGCTGTTTTTTCCAGATACCTACTGTGGAACTTCCCTGTGAGCCTCAGAACATGCACGCAGCAGCCTAGGTCCCATGAATTTTGCTCCGGTCTGTATCACTTCTATTACCCCAACAAATCCTGGAGTCCAGAATCCTATAAACATTAAATTCTTCATGACCTTGGACTTTTACAGGTGGAGGAGGTGGATGATTTCTTCCCAGAAAGGGACTTGGCTAACCTTTGCAGAAATTTAAAAAGGCCCAATAAACCTTTGCAGCAATTTGGGAGAGGCAAAATGCAATTTTAAGTTCTTAGTAGAGAGCCACACTTTATCACCCACCTGGAAGGTAGGAGGAACCTTGTGGTGTCTATCTATGGCATTTTCCTGGGCTTCTCATAGCCTTTTTGTTAGCTGTTTTGGGTTTCCCGTAGTGTAGTTAGCCTGTGAGTAACAATAGGGGTGGTAATATTCACAGGAAGGTCAGGAGTGAATACCACATGTAAACCCAAATTAGCAAAAAAGGAACTTTGAGATGTAGAACTATTTCTGGAGTTGTTATAGGCGATTCTGCTGTAGATAAGTAGTCCACCCAATTATCCTGGAGGTGGGAAATGAAACAGCAGAGCTATTGCTCAAGAACCTGGTTGGGACTCTCAGTCTGGGCATTGGACTGGAGATGGAAAGTGGAAGACAGGTTGATAGTAATCCCTAGTACAGAAGCTTTTCCAAAATCTTGATGTAAACTGAACACCTCTATCACAAAATAATTTCATCAGGAATGCCATGCAGTCTAAATATCTCCATACAAGTGCTAAGACCATAAGCAATTCTGATGTTTCTAAACAATCAAATTCTGTTATGCAGACCATTCCATCTGCAATTCAAGAGAAAGACAAGATACATTTTAATCCTTTCAAGTTGACATTCCTATACAGGTCATAATTGGGAGCCATAAAATACAATTTTCTGGACTTGAAATATTCTCTTGATAACAAAACATTTCAAGTATGACTAAACCCATGCTAATTGATATGGAAACTGTGGATGGATCACCTTTATCTTCTGGGCCTGTAACTTATGAAACAATTGAAATTGAAATATGTATTGAACCTGATCACCATGGAACTATTAGTTTTCATCTTATTTCTTCTCCCAAGTTTCCAGTTATTCTAGGAATCTCTTGGTTTTCTATCCATAATCCTTCTATCGACTGGGATTCAAGGACTATTACTGTAAAGAAAATTGTCAAAAGACTTTGCCCATCCTTAAACATATCCAAGTCTCTGAGGTTTGTAATCAGAATTGTGATAAGTTGTCATCTCAGTATCAGCAATTCAGTGATGTCTGGAGTAAGAAAAAAGCTGACCTACCCCCTCATTAGCCATATGACCGTACAATAGAATTGCTTCCTGGAACAACCATTCCTTTTGGACAAAATTACAATCTTTCTGAACCAGAACTAAAAGTACTCAAAGAATACTTGGATAAAAATTTAAAGAAAGGCTTAATTCAACTTTCTTCATTCCCAGCTGGGGCTCAATTGTTCTTTGTGAAGAAAAAATATTCCACCTTGTGGCCATGTATTGATTACAGAGAACTAAATAAAATTACTGTTAAAAAATCGCTACACTTTCCCCTTAATCGGGAATTGCAGAAAAGACTCAGTTCTGTCAAGATTTTTACCAAACTAGATCTAAAAGGGGCCTAAAATCTTATACAGATTTGCCCAGGGCATAAGTGGAAGACTGCCTTCAGAACCAGATATGGAATTTTTTTAGTACCTGGTGATGCCTTTTGACCTTTGCAATGCTCCTGCCACTTTTCAGCATTCTATTAATGATATGTTTCGAAATCTCTTAAATCAATTTGCTGTTGTGTATCTCGATGACCTTTTCATTATTTCAGACAGCCTGGGGAACATCTCAGGCATATCCGGCTAATCTTGGAACGTCAATAAAAGAATCATCTTTATATCAAACTGGAAAAATGTGAGTTTGAAAGCAACAGGATTCAATTTCTTGGATATATCATCTCCCCAGATGGTCTGAGGATGGATTCTAGTAAAATTAAAGCTGCGGTTGAGTGGCCTACTCCGAGAAGTTTAAAAGATGTTCAACGCTTTATAGTGTTTGTGAATTTTTACAGAAGATTTATAAAAGCCTTCTCAAAGATCATATTACCAATCAGTTCATTTACAAAGAAAGCCAAAGCTTTTATTTGGTCTTCGAATGCACAGGATGCCTTTGAAAAACGAAAAGCTCTTTTTACTTCTACACCAGTCCTGGTCCATCCACATCCTGAATTGCTTTTTATTTTTGAAATGGACACCTCCGATGCTGCTGTGGGAACTATCTTGTCTCAACGACTCAGAGATAAAATGCAGCTGCATCCTTGTGCATTTCTTTCTCATACCATGTCATCTGCAGAAAGAAACTATGACCTTGGAAAAAAGAGACTGGTAGTAGAGATAAGCGAGCACGCTCGGATAAGGCAGTTACTCAAGTAATCATTGCTCTTCTCGAGTAACTGCACTCTCGTCTGAGCAGGCTCGGGGGCGGCGGGGGTGAACGGGGGGGTGGCGGGGGGTAGCGCGCGAGAGAGATTTCTCTTTATTCTGTGAGTCAATATGTTGACAATACCACGTTTAAATAGTTTCTTATGTAGCACTATTGATACAGCTCTATGAGAGCTTATGTTTCGTGGGGTGAACTGTAGTTTTTATTAGTACCACAATACTGGCATTGCAGAGGTTTTTCTGACAGCGTTTACCATGTAGACTTAGTAATGTGATATTTTAATAGACTGGACTTTTATGAATAAAGTGAAACAATGTTTTTAATTTTTTATGTGACACCCTGAAAAAGGTTTTTTTGCTCACTTCTAATTTTTTTTTTTGTATTAATTGAAAAGTCTTTATTTTAGTTGTTTTTACCTCTTAGTTTTTAGACCCCATAGGGGACTTGAACTTGTGATCGTTTGCTCAGTATAATGGAGTACCATAGTATGGCATTGTACTGTATTTTTAGAAAAAAAATACGTTTTTTAAGGCCGTAGTCAGACGAGCAATTTTTTTGTGCACACCTATGTGCGCAAAATAAATTGCGTCTTTTAGAACCATTTGTTCCTTATGAAGTTTTCACATATCTGTCTTTTAGAGGCAGAAAATATTCACACCTGCAAATGATAGGACATGCGTGCCTGTAAGGTCCGTGCTGCACGTAAAGTTACAGAGGTGACAGGGGATGAGGGGACTCCCGGAGGATTCCGTTAATCCGCGTGGGGAGTCCCCTCTTCACTGAACACTGTGACAGCACTGTCACAGTGTTCAGTGATGATGGGAATCCCCGCGGGGACAAAAGAATCCCCTGTCACAGCTGTGGCAGTGGACCGTGATGCCATCCTGTTGCTTTCAATGGGGTCGTTGCTACAGCCGCCCCATTGAAAGCAATGGGATGAAGGCAACCCCTGCATGGATTTTCGGGGAAGGGCTTGAAATATAAACCCTTCCCAGAAAATAAACCCTAGCTGCTTGAAAAAATAAAAAAAAATATACACAGTACATTACCTTCCCGCCGCTGTCCAGCTGCAACATGTCTTCTCCTTGGCTCCTCAACACTCTTCTGAAGCATTTTCTCCTGGCTGGGAATTTAAAAATCCCTGCCTCCTGAAAGCGCTGGTTCTAATTGGCTGAGCGCTGTGACCAATCACAGGCAGTGATCAGCTGTCATTCAATGAATGGATGAGCGCTGCCTGTGATTGGTCACAGCGCTCACCCAATCAGACCCACCGTTTTCAGGAGGCGCAATGTCCGCAATGTCTTAACAGGCAAACAATCATAGGATCCTTTGGGGGGTTTCTGAAAGTCTCCTGGCTGCCATGACACCTGGACGGCACCCTCTGATCACATTTGCTATTCAGTCCCAATCGGGACATTGAAATGGCACTGTCAAAATTGAAAGCGGCATTTAAGGGGTTAAAATTGTTGTGGGTGGGTGTCAGCTTCAAAAGACAGTCGACACCCGCTATGTATGGAGCAGGCTCAGTTTCTGAGCCTGCTCTAAAAAACACCACGCACTGCCAATATTTAAATATGGCGGTTGAGAACGGGTTAATGATTTTGTTCTTAAAGGAGTAGTCTCATGAAGACAATCCTTTTTTTTTTTTTAAATATACCCTATTTGGGCACATGATTGTTCCTCAGGAACATCCTCTATGAGCCAGGGCACAAAGCAACTAAGAAAGAGTGGTTGGCAAACACAGTGTGATCCTGCATTTCATGGCTAGGCATTCATATTCAAAGATAAATTAGAATAAAGTCTATACTTGTAAGTTAATTCTTGATCAAACCAGAGGACATTTAGTACTTCAGTGGAACACAGTGATGGAGAATGCTGATCCACAGTGATTACTAACAGCATTCATAGTAAATATATGACTTTGAAAGTTAATATGTGGAATTACTTTGCTCTTTAATGCCTAATGCCAATTAGTTCTGTCATGCCAGGCAGCTTGCCATAAGTGGTGGAAGCCCATATTTTCTAGTTAAAGTAGTTCATAATGTGAGAAGAACATATCAACTTAACAAATATAAGACAGACCATCATTACTTGAAGAAGTACAACGTTGAAAGTTTCATTAAGTGCAATGGAAAAAACAGTAAGCACAATAAGTAAACGGGCTCTCGTGAGGAAAGGCAGACCAACAGTTACATGTGCTGCACAGGATGAGCTTATTAGAGTCACCATCCTCAGAAATTGCCTATGTCTGATGAGTCAAAAGTTTGTATATTTGGTTCCAATGGTCATATCTTCATGCAGAAAAAGTAAGCAGATGATGCCTTGATGTGTCACTATTAGTGATCAGTGAGCATACTCGCTAAGGGCAATTGCTCGATCGAGCATTGCCTTTAGCGAGTACCTGCCCGCTCGGGAGCAAAGATTCGGCTGCCGGCGGCGGGCAGGGAGCTGCGGGGGAGAGCGGGGAGGAACGGAGGGGAGATCTCTCTCTCCCTCTCTCCCCCCCCGCTTCCCCCTGCTGACTGCTGCAACTCACCTGTCACCCGCGCCGGCAGCCGAACCCAAGCGGGGAGATACTCGCTAAGGACAATGCTCGATCCAGCAATTGTCCTTAGCGAGTATGCTCGCTCATCTCTACAGAATGCCCTTCATAGTGATATCCATTAGTGAGCTTATCTGATGGCTCAGTCTCCAGCCCTTCTTTCCTCCCTTGAACAAACATTCAAGTTGATCTATGTCTAAATCAAAGCTTAACCTTTTCCATCCACATAATCATGTAAGAAAAGTTAAAGATCCATGTACAGTACATGCAATAGGACAAGGATTGAACTGTTAAAATAGTTTCATTATAGATCTTAATTAGAGTTGAGCGAACGTACTCTGCCGAGCTTAATGCTCGTTCGAGTATTAGCATACTTGATGGTGCTCGTTACTTGAAGAAGCATCACGCAGTGTTCAACCCCACCCCAGTTTTTGGCTCCTCCCCGCTGTGACGTGCCTGTTTTGGCCCCCCCTGCCGTGACGCAGCGCGTGCATCAACGGCAAATTTTTTTGGCAGGAAGGGAGAGAGAGAGAGAAAAAGAGAGAGAGAAAAACACACGACCCCCACCCCCCCAAAAAAAGCTCGACACCCAGCGGCCCACATACAAAAATGCTCAAGTCTCCCATTGTAGTCAATGGGGTTCCTTACTCTTGTAGAGCTCTCGAATTTTACGAAAAGCTCAACTCGAATAACAAGGCCCCGAGCATTTGGGTGCTCGCTCATCTCTAATCTTAAATAATTATTTTAAAACAATATACACCTCTGGGGTGCACTTATTTGGCCAGTCAATTTCATTACAATATCAAAATGGCCCAAAAGCACACATTCCGGCTCATAGGATGGAGAGTGATGGAGTTTCACAGTCACCTGACCAATACTCAAGTTGGACTTGAGAGTAAAGGAAAAACAAGCAAGTTCTCAGTATATATGAGAACTCCATAGGGACTACTGGAAAAGCATTCAGGTGGTTACCTCATGAAGCTCGTTGAGAGAATGTTAGAAGTAATATTGATTTAACATTTTTCTGGCCACTGTATAATTCCATATAATATAGCACAGTTGTCATGACGGCAGCAATATAATTGTGGAGACTTTTCATTCAAAGCTCAAACAAGCTCTCCTTTCTAATGTTGCATTTAGACAGAGTGATATCATTCAAAAAAACATTAAAACGGGCAAAAGTGAACAATAATAATCTTTCAGTTTAAACACGAGCCAACGACTAAACGACCAATGAGAATCGTTCACCTCTTGCTTGTCATTCAGTTTCTGCAGACATAAGAATCATGATAGGCTCGTTTGCTTATCATTTAGTTTAACCAGCAATCGTTCAGTCCCTGTATTCGCTTATATAGGGGCTGGACGATTCTGAATGATTCTGGTTTGAACAAGCCGATGATGCATTTGCCTGTCTAAACAGGCTGCATGAGTAGGAACGAGTTAGTAGTGATGTCACTTGTTCATTTTCTTGTTCAAATGAGAATCGGCTCATCTAAAAGGACTCTAATTTACTAACAGAATGTTGTTATCATTGTCTGTCATGTTAAGGCCCTTTTACATGCAACGATTATTGCTCAAAATGCATTCAAATGGCAGAAAGTGATCGATAATCGTTACATGTAAATGCGGGCAGTCATGCACTACTTGTTCAATGGTTGTTTAGCGCTCGTTTTTAGCCGACATAAAAACCATCGTTTGATTGCTCAAAATACGTTCCATTCGCATAAACACACGCTCAGCAGAGCAAACAACTCCTGGAGGAAATGCAGATAATTAAAAGTCATTACTGTACGTGTAATTTTATAAAGTTACTGTGATGATCTTTATTGTTATCTCAGTATAATTATTGATGTATAACATAGAATTGGTTGCTCATGGTAAGAACCCATTTGCATGGAACGACTTTCAGGCAAACGATGCCCGACACTCGTCCCTGTGTGTCCGCTCTCCTGTGCTGTCACATGGGAGCAAGTAGGGCTGGCTCGGTCACAGAGCGGCCAGCAGGGGGGAGGGGCAGGGCAGGAGATTTCTTTCCTCTCGCTTCCCCGCCCCTCTCCATTTACATAACACAGCGGCTGTTCACTACTGAACATCCGCTGTTTAAATTGAATGATGAGTGATACGCTCATCGTCCATCATTTATGCTGCATAAACGATGAGCTGATCACCGATCGTTCAGTTTAAATAGCGACTGTTCAGTAGTAAACGACCGCTGTGTTAGGTCAATGAAAAGGGGGCGGGGGAACGAGAGGACAGAACTCTCCTGCACTGCCCCGCTCCCCTGCTGGCCGCTCCATGAGCGAGCCAGCTCTGCTAGCTCCCAGCACGGAAGCACAGACACACAGGGACGAGTGTCTGGCATCATTTGCCCGACACTCGTCACGTGTAAATGGACCTTTATGCATAGGTAATTCTCAGGAAAGGCTCTGTCCTGAGTGGAGGCACAGAGAACAACTCATTTATACACCCATTCTTCTACTCAGCAAAGGTGCCAGGTCTTCATCTCCCATACAAGTGGGATAAGGCCTGTAGGGGAGGATTATTAGTCGAACCCCCCCAACCAGGGTTACACAAGCAATCATCCATTTATGAACAAGTGCCTGTTCACTGTGAATGGCGGTGGCCAGAAATGATCTCTGCCCTGATCAACTTCCATTTACTGAACAATTATCACTTCTCTGTGCCACAATCGTTAGGACGACTGTCGGCCATTTAAGTCGACAGCTGACAGTGATCCAGTTCAAAAGGATCCTAAATCCTTACTCTGTATTTAAATAAATTAGGTATGCAGCCTACACATGAATAAAACTAAAAAAAACCCTTTTTTATAATTCTATAGTAGTAATGTTAATTTATACATTTAGGTGCAAATTCTAAGAGGTTTTTTAAGTGGATCACTGGAGGAACAATACACTTTAAGTGTGAGGTTTACAAAAATAACAGTTGGTATCGACTTTACACATTAGGCATGGCCTTAAGGAATACTCATTTGTCTAAATACTAATTTAGAACATTTCAGTCCCAGCTTTTAGCATTTACCAGTGAATGCCACTATAACATTTTAACTGGTAGAAATATGCAATTTAGAAAAATCTGCATTTTTCAATTAGCAAAACTTAAATGAAAATGGTTATCATGCTAAGCAACAATTACTGGCGCTATATCTAAAATATGGATAGCGTGTCACCTAAAGACATATTACATGTTCCTAAAATCAGCTGGCACTAAATGTTATGAAGATTTATTTTGGTCCGAAGATATGACTTAGATTTTATAGGATTATTTCGAACTACATGGAAGAAAAGAGAAGTTAATGTGATTGTAAATTAATAGCTAAGTTAATTTGAAATTGCTCAATTTTAACGAGGCTACATGGCAGGCATCTAAAGGATAGTGCTGAGGAAAGATTATGCTCTGCAGTGAATTAACATTGTAGAACTTTTTTTAACATCCATGAGGGAACCCCCTGCTCCTATCTCTACATCAAAGAAGCATTCCGGAGATATTGGCTGGAGTTATGCTTTGGCGGAGAGTTGTTGATTGCTTTCCCTGCCTTGCAACGCCAAGTATCTTTGGTTTGGCTAAAATCAGTTGCCAATCCCTACTGTGAAAATGACAGCTCTTAAACATACGACTGGCTCCCCTGGACCACCGGGTTTTGAATTTTTATGTTAAAACATTTATTGCTTTGCAAACTTTTAAGAAATTCAGATAGTTTCCACTTCATCTTGCTCTCAGGAAAAATAACATTGGCGTAAGGAATAAATTGATAAGAAACAATTAAGCTTGGTCATAGAAGGAGAGACTCTGTGAATAATAATATGTGTAGTCAGAGGAGTATCCTCCAGTGGGGTATTCTTCTACCGTGACCTCCAGTAATCTGTTTTAATTTCTAGCGAGAACCCTGCATTGGCGTTTAATTCCCCCGCAGTACCACTTCTGGGAAAATAAATCATTACTCAGTTCCAATTAAAACCATGGGGGGTCCATGTAATACACTGACATTCCGTCAGAGATGTGCTTTGTAAGCATAATGTTTACTGAAAAGATTGGCAAATGCTACGTTTAAAAAGTTGATTTTTTTTTATGGTTTGATTACCATAAGACACATGTTTATTAACCCCTTCATGTCAAACATGTGGCTATATATACGTCCTAACTGCACATACCTCGTGCAGGTAGGATGTGTATAGCTGTCCACAGCACATGCTGTGTATATAGTGGGCTCAGGAGGCGAACCCATTCCATACACTGTGAGTATTGGCTGTTTTTCGATAACTCTGATTGCATATTTTAACCCTTTAAATGGTGCTGTTACTTTTGACAGCAGCATTTAAATGTCCTATTTGATTAGGATTTAAATATCCCTAACAGCCGTTCTGTGACTTTAATCCCATCTGGGTGTCATACCAGCCTGAGACCTTCTTAAAGGTCACCAGTAGAGATGAGCGAACGTACTCATTTCGAGTAATTACTCGATCGAGCACCGCGATTTTCAAGTACTTCAGTACTCAGGTGAAAAGATTCAGGGGGCGCCGGGGGGTGGAGGGAGGCGTGGCGGTGCGGGGGGTAGCAGCGGGGAACAGGGGGGAGCCCTCTCTTTCTCCCTCTCCCCCCAACTCCCCACTGCAACCTTCCACTCACCCACGGCGCCCCCCAAATCTTTTCGCTCGAGTACAGAAGTACTCGAAAATCGCGGTGCTCGGGCGAAAAACGGGCGTGGCCGAGTACGCTCGCTCATCTCTAGTCACCAGGGCTACCATGATTGTTTGTCTATTGGGGATGTGCCTGTGGCCCGTTTTTAATAGACAGCTTGTTAAAATACAGTATACGGGCTTAGTCACACGGGCATTTTTTCGCACAATTTGCAGGTACGTTTGTGATCCGCATCTATATAGACCCAATGCTTTGCAATGGGAGCGGTCACATATCCGTTTTTTAATCCCTAAAATGTGTAAAAAAAAAAAAACCTCTCTGTAGTTGCCGGTGCTCAGGCGTGTCTAGCCAGGTCTTCTCCTGCACTGCTATGAAGAACTTTCAGCAGGCGGGGATTTAAAATCCCTGCCTGCTTAAAGAGCTGCCTCTGATTTGCTGAGCACTGTGACCACTAAGAGGCAGCACTCAGGATTTTAAATCCCCACTTGCTGAAAGCTCTTCATAGCAGTTCAGGAGAAGACCCGGCTAGACGCGCCTGAGCCCCGGCAGCTGCAGAGAGGCGAGTATATATATATATATATATTTATTTTTTACATATTTTAGGGATGATTTTCCTGGCCTAGGAATGCGGACTAACCGGTGATATCTAGATGGAGAAAACAGATCACTTTGAAGGTATTGAGAGCATATCTGATATACCTCCATTTTCTTCAAAGCCTCTTAACCCTGTAATCCATTGAAGATAGAGACGTAATAATGCAAGCTAAAATAGGCTAATCCTGTGCAAGTTGTTTATGTAACCTTTGAAGAGATGAAATGGCTGTGGGTACAGGCCACATATCCTACTCCGTTAACAACGTTAACACTTAAAGCAACAGAGAAACCAGTAGTATTATTACCTGAACAAACATGCATTTCTTCGTAATTCCCTTACTACAACATAACTGGATACTGAATCCTATCTAGCTGAAAAAATATGGTAAAGGCGAAAACAAAATCAAGCGAATAAAATTAACCACTTTTTATTCCCCTGCGGGAACTTCTCAAAGTGGCTCTAATCCCATAACAAATAGTACAGAAAGTGCAAATAACACACCATCTAAAAATTCTCCCAAGTACAAAGGAGAAGAAACTGACTACATGCCTGGTATCAATCAACACATAGATCAGCCTTCTTATAATTGTGATTCTCAACCCAATTAATATGTCTATACCTCCATCTCTATCGAACAATGCTGACAGCAATGCCACATCTATACGACTAAAAGGTAATGCTATCACTGAGCAAACGATGAGATCCCACTACTAGAACTGAGAGAACCAATACAAAAAGACTTTTAAAGTGCACTGAATTCTATTTCTAAAAATTTGAAAGATAGAGGTGCCAAAACATCACACTTCGAAACCAAAATGGATGAATTTGCACATGCACACAATACTTTGGTAGATGCCTAAAACGAATTAGATAAAAGTATGGTCACAGTCAAACTCAAACTTGCGAATCTGGAAGATTGATCTCACCAAAACAATATAAGATTTCGTGGTATTTTGGAATCTGTGTTACAAACTCAAGAGATTTTATCATTGACTATATTTCTATCTTGTTACCTGATACTGACCGCCATGAATTAGTTATAGATAGAATACATAGAATTCCTAAACCCAAACATCTACCACAATCAGTTCCAAAAGATGTATTGGCAAGAATTCATTTTTTTCACATCAAAGAAGAAATCTTCAAAGCAGCATCCAATTCTATGAATGTTCCAGATCATTTTTCCAATATTAGTATGTTCTCTGAACTTTCCACAACAACCTTAAAACACAGAAGGGGATTTTCATCATCCACAAAATTCCTATGAGAAAATGTAATTTCTCGTAAGTGGGGGTTTCCAGTAAAGCATGTCATATCTAGAAACAACACTTCATATGTCCTCAGTTCACCGATGGAAGCAATGAAATTGCTCAAAAATTGGCTCCCTAATTCCACCTTGGTAACCCCAGATTCTTCACCAAAACACAAAGCACCATCTCTTTCAGCACCATGGAAGAATGTGGAATCTCGAAAATATTCCAAAGACACACATGACTAACTTCTAGCTCCTAAAGACAGAATGTATTGGAGATCCGTATTATACTACTCTGTTGGGTAATAAGTAGAGATGAGCGAGTATACTCGCTAAGGCACATTACTCGAGCAAGTAGTGCCTTAGCCAAGTATCTCCCCACTCGTCTCTAAAGATTCGGGGCCCGGCGGGCAGCGGCGGGGGAGAGCGGGGAGGAACGGAGTGGAGATCTCTCCCTCCCTCTCCCCCCCCCTACCGCTCCCTGCCGCAACTCACCTGTCACCCGCGCCGGCCCTTGATACTTTAGAGACGAGCGGGGAGATACTCGGCTAAGGCACTACTCACTCGAGTAATGTGCCTTAGCGAGTATACTCGCTCATCTCTAGTAATAAACCCTATATTGTGAACGATGATATCTGTTTATGATTTCACTTCAGAGCTTTGAGGTACTTAAAATAAATGTAAGTCTATTATTTTTCTATTGTTTAAGAGGTTCTTCTTCAATATCACCTGCATGTCTTTAAAAAAGAAAAAGGTTCTTCAGATATCTTAAACAACTAAAAGACTCAAGTGTTTTAGAAGGGGAATTTGGGGGCTTACTTTTATTAGATATTTTGTACCACAAAAATGGCTTTCAGAACGTCCACTCTAAATGCAAGGGGCTGAACAGCCCTTTTAAAAGAACCTGGCTTTGGCAGTAAATAAAATCTTATATTGTATTGTTTTTTTGTGTTCAAGAAACACCCCTTTTGGCAAAAGACTCCCAGAAAAAAATGAAACATAAAAACTTTACTTATATCTATTGTACACCAAACAAATATAAAAAACACTGGGCGTGATGACTGCCATCAAAGATGACTTAGGATTTCTGCATGAAAAAACTATTTTTGACCACCAGAATAGATATATTCTTTTAAATTCTGTTCTTTATAATCAAAAATTGATTACATTCTTACTTTACACACCAAATAAGCTCCAGTGTAGTTTTCCGAAGCATGTGATTAGTTTGATCACAAGAGAAAGCCATGGATCGCTTACATTATATGGAGGCTTTAAGAAGATATTAAATCCCTAGTTGGATAAGATCTATTATAAGCTTAATGAAAAAAATTCAGATATTTATAATATTTTATTTAAAGAGGATCCTTAGGATGCATGAAGGACTCTACATGTGTCTGAGAGTCTACACTTTTTTCTCTAATATGCATAAGGTATACTCTAGAATAGATTTCATACTCGTAGATAAATGGACCCTTCAAAACATTACCAATGTTTCAATCAATACAATAACATGGTCCTAACATGCTCCTACATCTATTATCAATAAACAATTCAATAATACCCCAACATCCCCATGGAGACTCAATAGTTCACTCTTAAATAATAAGATAACTAGTAAACAGGTCAAAGAGGAATTGAAGGAATTCTTTCTTTCGAATAGGCTGTGTGATCCACTTATCTTGAATAATTGGTGTGCATATGACGTTTATCTAAAAGTTGCTTTATTAAATTATCTTCTACGATTATAAAAGATCGCCAGACTAAAACTCAAAGCCTGTTACATAGAATCAAACACTTAGAGGATTCCAATAAGTTAAATGTTTCCTCACAAACTATTTCTGAACATAAAACATTCAGCTATCAATTACACCAGTTGCTACATTATAAATATGAACTTGCCCTCAGAAGAACTAAAATGTTATACTATTGGCAAGATAACAAAGCGGGGAAGATGTTAGCTAATAAATTTAAAAATAGAACTGCAAGAGTGAAGATCCCCTATATATACAGGGAATAGCTGACACACTAGCTGGATATTAGATAAGTCTATAGAATGTAAAAGATCCTACTAATGATCATCCCTCCAAATTAGAAATTGAAAATGTTCTTAGGAGTTTATATCTACCCAAACTTGAGGAATCCAAATTGGGGATCTCAACTCTTTCATAACACAAGACGACATAAAAAAGGTCATTAACCAACTTAACCCCTTGAGTGGCGGGTTTCCCACCACCCTGTCGTGCCCACCAGGGCAGGTTTTTTAAAATGGTCTAAACATTGAATTTCAACTAATTTTGCAGTTGCGTCTCAAGAGCCATAACTTTTTCATTTTTCCATTGACATGGCCATAAAAGGCCTTGTTTTTTGCGGGACAAGTTGTGATTTTTTAAACAGGGGGGAGGAAAAAAACAAATGGGGAAAAAAGAAAAAAAGGGGCCATGTCATTAAGGGGTTAAATAATGCATTAACTTCCTTCTCTGGGTCATTACGACACAAGGATACCACATGTGAGATTGTATTTTTGATTTTTTTTACAAAGTAAAGGGAGATAAGTGTTTTTATAATTTTTTTACTTTTTTTTAATTTTTTTAATTTTTTTTTGTCCCTTTAGGGGACTTCCACAGGCACCCATCAGGACCCCTGATCACATTCCGGGGGTCCGATGGTGAAAGCCCTTTACATGCTGCAGTGACAGCCCTTTACATGCTGCAGTCACATAGACTGCAGCATGTAAGGGGTTAACACAGCAGAGATCGGAGGTTTTCTCTGATCTCTGCTATAAGAGCAGGTACCTAGGTGTCCTCTCACAGCCAAGCACCAAGCTCTCCCTACCACAGAGACCATCGGCTTGCTTCTGACAAGCCGATGGTCTCTATGGCAACCTGTAAACAAAGCAGGCGATTGCCGACATATCGGCAATATCTTCTGCTGGTTTTTCAAAGCCCTTGCTTTGTTCTCTGTGGGTCTGTGCAGGCAGAGCACACTGTCACAGCTTGTGGCATTGTGCTCTGCAGCTCCCATAGTGATACATAGCCCGGAAATCTTCCGGGCTATGTCACTATGAGCAGTGGAGCTCGTCCCGGAAAATTTCCGGGCGTGCCACTCAAGGGGTTAAATTCAACAAATCCCCCGGGACTGACAAATGAATATTCTAAATAAATTTTGTTTATTATTATCCCACAACCAGGAACAAGTATTTAACAAATTTGTGGGATAATCACATATTATTATTCCACAACTGGAACTAGTATTTAACAATGTCATTGATGGCGGGCACTTCCCTTCGGAGATGCTTCAAGCTATAATAATATTACCTAAACCGCGTAAGTCCCTTGGTAGGCCTGAAAATTTTAGTCCAATTTCTTTATTAAATAATGATCTTAAAATATATTCCAAAATAATAACTAGAGATGAGCGAGCATACTCGTCCGAGCTTGATGCTCGTTCGAGTATTAGGGTGCTCGAGATGCTCGTTACTCGAGACGAGCACCACGCAGTACTCGTCTCGATTAAACGAGCACTGACCATTGAATTCAATGGAGCCCGCAATACAGCCAGCTCCATTGAAAGCAATGGCCTGCCGGCGAGCGCGGGATGAATTGTCGGGAAGGGCTTAAATATATAAGCCCTTCCGTGCAATTCATCCAGAAATGTGTAAAAAAAAATATATATATATATACTCACCTGGTCCCGGCAGACCGAGTTCAGCGTGGCCAGCGGCAGTCCTCCTGAACTGCTCTGAACAGCTGTGAGTAGTATTCAGCAGCCGGGGATTTAAAATCCCTGCCTGCTGAATGAGTTGCCTCTAATTGGTCACAGCCTGACCAATCAGAGGCAGATTCCACTCACACACCCATTCATGAATTTATGAATGGGTGTGTGACTGCTGCCTCTGATTGGCTCAGCGGGACCAATCAGATGAGAGGCAGCAGTCACTCACCCATTCATAAATTCATGAATGGGTGTGTGAGTGGAATCTGCCTCTGATTGGTCAGGCTGTGACCAATTAGAGGCAGCTCATTCAGCAGGCGGGGATTTTAAATCCCCGGCTGCTGAATACTACTCACAGCTGTTCAGAGCAGTTCAGGAGGACTGCCGCTGGCCGCGCTGAACTCGGTCTGCCGGGACCAGGTGAGTATATATATATATTTTATTTTTACACATTTCTGGATGAATTGCAGGGAAGGGCTTATATAGTTAACCCCTTCCCGACAATTCATCCCGCGATCGCCGGCAGCCCATTGCTTTCAATGGAGCCAGCTGTATTGCCTGCTCCATTGAATTCAATGGGCTAACATCGTTCTTCTCTGCCACAGCTGTTACAGCTGTGGCAGAGGAGAACGATCTTTATGCTGACAGTGCGGGGGGGGGGGTCTCACTCTTGCCACTATTGTGGCTTAATAGTCGGACCTGGGAACTTGAGATGCAGCCCAACATGTAGCCCCTCGCCTGCCCTATCCGTTTCTGTGTCGTTCCCATCACTTTCTTGAATTTCCCAGGTTTTCACAAATGAAAACCTTAGCGAGCATCGGCGATATACAAAAATGCTCGAGTCGCCCATTGACTTCAATGGGGTTCGTTACTCGAAACGAACTCTCGAGCATCACTGAAAGTTTGACTCGAGTAACGAGCACCCGAGCATTTTGGTGCTCGCTCATCTCTAATAATAACCAACAGACTAATTACTGTAACTACCTTCCTGTACTGGTCAAAAATGGCCAAAGTGGGATTTATAAAAAAACACACTAAAAGATTGATCAACATAGTTCATTATGTGACTGTGAGTTTGGTGCCTTCTCTGCTTCTCTCTTTGGATGCAGAAAGGGGATTTAGGGCTCACTGGGGTTACTTTGAGGGAGTTCTCCGCAGATTTGGTTTAGAGCTATTTTAGCATTGTATAAAAGCAAGTCAACTTAGGTTTATAACCTCACATTTATTTCCCCTTTATTTTGCTTGACTAATGGAACCCAACAGGAATGTCTGCTTTTCCCCATGATTTTTACTTTGATTATGGAACCATTATCTGAGAAAATTAGATACTCTACAGAATTTAAAGGAATTCAATTTGGTTTCCAGAATTATTGCATAGGCCTCTTTGCCGAAGATATTATAATGATGTGCTCATCTCCATTAACTATGCTACCAGAAATGTCCAGGATGCTTTCTATTTTCAGCAGTATTTCCTACTACAAAATTAATATATCCAAGTCATTGATCTAAATTTTAGGATTAACCACTAATGTAATAAACTCATTAAAATCTAAATTCATATATAAATGGGTAACAAACTAACTCCCATATTTGGAAATTAAAATTGCACACCCAGTGGAAAAATAGTTTGAAGTGAATTTTTGACCCCTATAGAAAAAAAAGAATAATCTATCCTAATATAATACTCAATGATAATTTTGTTTGGGCAGAATTGACACAGATAAAATGTTAATTAGTCCTGTAATTGCATTTTATTTTTAAAAATTATCCTATATACCTACCTGTTGCATATTTAAAAACAACTCCAAACAATTATTATGCTCTTTATTTCTAAAAAAAATCCAAACCGAGGTGTGACAACTTGGGGGTAGTTAGCTCATTGGATTGTCATCTATCCTCCACCAGATGGATAGTTGCACACCAAAGCACATCCAGACCAGAAGTTTGGTACAAAACTTAACAAAGCTGTTCTTTATCATGGTCCATCAACAAAACTCATAGCATAGTCTTTGCACAGTTGTCATTTGTCACAATGTACACGAGCCTGTGCAATTCCCTGGCCATCTGGCCACTATATACCATGGACCTCACACTGTCTACAATACAGGCATAGTGCATCAAACATATAGTAAAGTCCATCAACTTTTACTCAATCAGGGTGTTGGTCTAGGGACCATCTACCTTTGTCATACTCATGGCTCTCCCAGGCAGCAGGAGTTCTACACCAGATCAACATTTTGGTCTCCACTGGACCTCTCAGGGCCCTCTCCCAGGGAACTCTCAGGGATACTGAAATCAGGAACAAAGGGGAATTTCTGCTCTGCAGCCACACCTACCTAGGTGTTGGCTGATTAATTAGAGACAGAAATCCCATTTTTGCTGGAGATTTCCTCATAAAAGCCTGCTCTTATCCCTCCTGGTGTCCACCCTAGGCAATGTACCATCATAGAGGGTAAAGGTGGCAATTTTATTCAGAACAGTACGTGATGGGGCTGTGAGCTGTCCTTCTATTGCACAATATTATCACACAACTATTTTAGATCTGTTTTGCTCTCTTTGGCAAAAAGATCAATCTAAGCTGTGGTTTTTCACTGAGTTAGTCCCACTTGGCTTCATTGCTTGGCAAGTATTTTGAATCTAAACACCCTACTTTAAGCACAATCATGGATTTGTGGTGCTGCATAATCGTCAAAATAAATCTTTTTTGAAACATTTGTAAAAAGTATGATACTAGTATATTAGAAGCCTACATGTGCCACTTAAATTTACCTAACTGGAAAACTAAAGTTTAAAATTGATTTCCGATCTATGAAGAGATGACTATATAGTATCCTTTTACGATTTAACCAAAATTTCTCATTAAGCAAGCATAACTTTTACAATTCATGCATTGAATTCTCTTCATTAATTTCCTTCATTGTCCTCATCTCCATTACAAAGGTGGTTACTGTCCAATCCATCAGAGAAAGGAGGTATTTCTTTCTTTAACAAACTACTTTTAGAGCCTTACTCAAATGATATCATAGCCTACAAAGCTAAATGGGAGTGTGACTTCGACAACGGGAGGCTAGCTCATTCAACAGTTAACTCAATATCGAAATGTTCGAGTCCTTTAAAAATAGACAGGAAATTACCTTATCAATGGTACTTACCCCTTAAAACTGGCTCTTTTTTATGATATTTCAGAAAAGTGCTGGAGATGTCCAGAGACAGAGGCACTTTATATCATATTTGGTGGAAATATACACCAATCTTAGCTTTATTGAAAAGAATAGGGAGACCGCCTTCCTTTATATGTGGCTTTCCAATGATATTCAATGCTCCTTGGGTTCTATTAGCGTTACAAGCTGGAACATTTTCTACTCAGCACAGTAGCTAAAGCAAAAATAGCTAAGTATTGGAAGTCTGATGAAATTCCTTCCCTAACAGAAATTATAGCGGGAATAAATCATAATTGCTGGTATGAATCCATGATTGCTTCAACTCTAAATAATAGCTCAGTATTTCATAACAAATGGGATATTTTGTTGTCTTGCAAATATAATAGCCTCATTCTCTAATTTCCATTTGTCACCATATTGAATATCTTCAATTCATTATATTCTCCTTACATATACAGATTATAATTTCTTATTTTTTTTACCATATCATATCATACAGGTAGTTTTGCAATGATCTAGTTTATTGTTTTTTCTTGTTTTTGTTCTTTGCTGTAATCTGTTCACTTTAATAGACTTAAGCGCGTATTTTTAAAATAATTATATACACGGCAAATTTTGTTCATACTTTCTTGAAAACACTTAATAAAAAAATATAATTTATAAAAAAAAGTTGATTTTTCATATTAGATATCAATTTTATACTATCCAATGGATTCTTTGTATAATATAATTTCCTAATTTCCTTTACCCTTTTGCTGGTTGGTGCTTTCTTTGCCAACTGTCTCTTAGGGCCCACGTGGGGGTATTATTGTTGTTCAGTATTATTATAATTAAATACTAATAATGACAATAATATTTCTTACACTTAGACCGTGTTGATGTGTAATTACAGGCATCAGGCAGCTCAGACTACTGCTTCTCACAAATGGCCACTGGAGAGAAACTTATCTGAAAGTCACGGCAACATGCATACCCATGCCTGCCACTCATAAATTGGCTTTTACCCACTAGGACAGTCTTACAGGAGAAGAGTTAAACACAACTACATATCCAATGTGACTTTCCTATGGGACAAATGCTTTAAAAAGGTTCACCCTAAATAAACATAATACATACAAACCTAAGCTAGAAAATATCCTGTTTATCAAGGCAGCTTGGCTCTTCCCAACATCTATGGTACAGTGTGCACAGCTGTTCTCAACAATATATTTAGCCTATTGATTTCTTTTTATAATTGGTCTCAGCTTACTTGTAAATACTGTCTGCTTCCAAGCACTTGAAAATGACAGAGTAAAGATTGTTGTCTGAAGTCCCGCCATGGCTTCTCCCAGCTGCTATGCAAGCCGTACCCAAACCAGACAATAAATCATCGGTGAGGCTGAGGGACTCTCCTGGCAATAGACAAGAGAGACAAGAAAATAAATAATACATCTCATTGGGGATTCTAATAATGCATAATGGTCAAAATAATAAGTCATTAAAATCACAAGTGTAAGATTTGTGAGGACGAATGGTTCAATTTACCAAAATGGTCCATGACACAGCACAGCCATTAAAACCTAACAAAATAAATTGCATAATACAGGTTGTCCGAAAAAAATGTATACTCACTTTGAATGATTATAAATTCGGTGTTTATTAACATACAGTTCATTCATTCATACAGAAATGATTAATTCTTTTTGTCAACTGATGATCATTCTGGTTCAGGTTCTGAAGATAACATGAAGCAAAGGAATGGCAAACATCAGAAATAGAGATGAGCGAACACGTTCGGCTCCGCCCCTTTTTCGCCCGAACACCGAACTTTGCGAACACTTCAGTGTTCGGGCGAAAAAGTTCGGGGGCCGCCGTGGCAGCGCGGGGGGGTGCGGCGGGGAGTGGGGGGGAGAGGGAGAGAGAGAGGGCTCCCCCCTGTTCCCCGCTACTGCCGCCCGCGCCGCCGCGCATCTCCCCGCCCCCCGGCGGCACCCGGACACTTACGCGCGAACACTGCAGTGTTCGGCAAAGCCGGTGTCCGGGTGCGGATGTGTCCGTAACGGACACGTTCGCTCATCCCTAATCAGAAACCATTTCATTTGGTAGTTGCTCACTTTCCCGTTCAATGGCTGCCCTCAATCTGTTGACTACTGCTGCTTTTTTGCCGTAAACGTTATCTCTTAAGTATTCCCATTAAAAAAAAATCTAGTGGCATGAGGTCTTGTAAACACTGGGGGTTGGGGTATTCTAGTGAACTTCTTTGTCCCATCCATCTGTTTGGCAGATTGTCATCAAGGTAAGTCCTTACATTATGATGGTAGTGTGGGCGTGCTCCATCCTGATGGAAATAAAACTCTTCATCCTCGAAGTCCTATTGAATATACAGCATGATTGATGCAGAAAATTCAAGTAAATGGCAATAGTCACAATAGCATCCAAAAAGAAAGGTCCAATGAATCCCTTCATTGATAAGCCACACCACACTGTAACTCCTAGTAACTGAACATGATGTTCATCCATAATATGTAGACTTTCAGGTCCCTAGTAGGTGCAATTGGGGCAGTTAATTCTTTGCACATCTTGCTCAAGTGCCATTCGCAAAACTCCATTTTCCAGTCAGGTTCATCTTCATAGACTATTCTTAAAATGTACTCGTTCCAGTGACAGTGCTTCAAAATGCAATAGACACTTGATTTTGAAACCTGCTTGCCACACAGATTTTATTGGACTTTGGAGATACTTTTCCATCAACCTTTCTTGTTTTTTGGGGCTCATCGATGTCCATGGTCTTCTGTAATATTATTTCTAGGCATTCTGAAGAGTTCCATCTGCTTCAAATTATCTGTAATTCGAGTGATGGTATGTGGTATAGAGGGACTTGTTTAAACTCCATCCGAAACGGTCATTGCACTTAAACTAGTTTTCAAACTTTCAGTGCACTTTAAGATAAATTTCCATTGCTCAAAGCTTAGTCTAGCTTCATACATTATTTCTAATTGGTTAAGCCTGAAAAGGAGTGAAAATTAAGTGAGGGCGATAAATTGAAAGTGGTGCCAAAGACAACTAACTTAGTTGCCCATAGCAACTAATCAGGTCTCTGTTTTCATTTTCAAGAGGTAAAATCTGATTGGTTTCTACAGGCAACTAAGTCAGTTTTCCTTTTCACCAATTTTGAATTATCTCTGCAATGGGTTAGTGATTTATAAGCTGCTAACCGGTCTTTACACTTTTTTTAGACACCCTGTACACTTTACCACCCTATATGATCAATGGATTATCACAAGTGTAAAAGACCAATTTTTCATATATAAACACACATACGCACACACATAGAAAATTGATGGCAGAAGAGGACCACATAGTCCATCTAGTCTCCCTTATATTACTTCCTTTTCATTTTTCTCTCAGGATAGATCTATGTTTATCCTAGGCATGCTTGGATTTCTTGTTGATTTTCCAACCATATCTTCTTGAAAATTGTTCTAAGCATCTACTACAATTTCAATGAAAAAAAAATTATTTCCTTGCTTATTATTTTATCTGCAACTAATCTCAGTTCTAGTGTTTAGCTTACTAATAAAAACACTTCCTTCCTTACTCTTATTTATATCTTTAACATGTTTAAAAGTTTTCCATCATGTCCCTCCTCTTACATCTCTCCTCCTGTAACATATATAAAGGTTTCCATCATGTCTCCTCTCTCCCTTCTCTCCTCCTGTAACATATATAAAGGTTTCCATCATGTCCTCCTCTACATTCTGTAACATATATAAAGGTTTTCATCATGTCTCCCCTCTCCCTTCTCCCCTCATTTAACATATATAAAGGTTTTCATCATGTCTCTCCTCTCCCTTCTCTCCTCCTGTAACATATATAAAGGTTTCCATCATGTCTCCTCTCTCCCTTCTCTCCTCCTGCAACATATATAAAGGTTTCTATCATGTC
Source organism: Eleutherodactylus coqui (assembly GCF_035609145.1). Taxonomy (NCBI): domain Eukaryota; kingdom Metazoa; phylum Chordata; class Amphibia; order Anura; family Eleutherodactylidae; genus Eleutherodactylus; species Eleutherodactylus coqui. Next base: position 39,931,486 of record NC_089846.1, read on the forward strand.
AGCACTTTCCCTTCTCTCCTCCTGTAACATATATAAAGGTTTCCATCATGTCCTCCTCTCTCTTCTCTCCTCCTGTAACATATATAAAGGTTTCCATCATGTCCTCCTCTCCCTTCTCTCCTCCTGTAACATATATAAAGGTTTCCATCATGTCCCCCTTCTCTCCTCCTGTAACATATATAAAGGTTTCCATCATGTCTCCCCTCTTCCTTCTCTCTTGTAAAACATATATAGGTTTCCATCATGTCCCCTCTTCCATCTCTCCACCTGTAACATATATAAAGGTTTTTCATCATGTCCCCCCTCTTCATTCCCTCCTCTTGCAAAATATATAAAGGTTTCCATCATGTCCCTCCTCTTCCATCTCTCTTCCGGTAGCATATGTACAGGTTTCCATCATGTCTCTCCTCTCCCTTCTATCCTCCTGTAACATATATAAAGGTTTCCATCATGTCCCCTCTCCCTTCTCTCCTCCTGTAATATAAAGGTTTCCATCATGTCCTCCTCTCCCTTCTCTCCTCCTGTAACATATATAAAGGTTTCCATCATGTCCCCTCTCCCTTCTCTCCTCCTGTAATATAAAGGTTTCCATCATGTCCTCCTCTCCCTTCTATCCTCCTGTAACATATATAAAGGTTTCCATGATGTCCCCCCTCTTCCTTCCCTCCTCTTGCAAAATATATAAAGGTTTCCATCATGTCCCCTCTTCCATCTCTCTTCCTGTAACATATGTAAAGGTTTCCATCATGTCCCTCCTCTCCCTTCTATCCTCCTGTAACATATATAAAGGTTTTAGAGATGAGCGAGCATACTCGTCCGAGCTTGATACTCGTTCGAGTATTAGGGTGTTCGAGATGCTCGTTACTCGTAACGAGTACCACGTGATGTTCGAGTTACTTTCACTTTCTTCCCTGAGAAATTTGCGCGCTTTTCTGGCAAATAGAAAGACAGGGAAGGCATTACAACTCCCCCCTGCAACGTTCAAGCCCTATACCACCCCCCTGCAGTGAGTGGCTGGCGAGATTAGGTGTCACCCGAGTATTGAAATCTGCCCCTCCCGCGGCTCGCCTCAGATGCATTCTGACATTAGTTCAGGGAAAGTGCTATCGTGTTGGAGCTGCTATAGGGAGAGTGTTAGGAGTATTTTAGGTTTCAAGAACCCCAACGGTCCTTCTTAAGGCCATAAATCTTCTCTATATGCGCTCAATGGGGCCGGCGGCAGCAGCGCCGACCCCATTGAGAACATATAGAAGACAAATCCTTCTTCTCTGCCACAGCTGTAACAGCTGTGGCAGAGAAGAACGATGTTTGCCCATTGAATTCAATGGAGCCAGCAATACAGCAGGTTCCACTGAAAGCAATGGGCTGCCGGCGATTGCAGGATGAATTGTCGGGAAGGGGTTAAATATATAACCCCTTCCCTGCAATTCATCCAGAAATGTGTTACAATAAAAATATATATCGGCGTATAAGGTGACGGGGCGTATAAGACGACCCCCCAACTGTCACCTTATACGCCGGCAATACAGTGGAGCAAAGAATAAAAATCATTACTTACTTCTTCTGACGTTCTGCGGCGCTCCTGCAGGCTGTCACTCCCTCCTGGTGTTCTGCGGTGCTCCTGCAGGCTGTTGCTCCCTCCTGGTTCCCGGCAGAGCATTGATTTCTCTACGGAGGGCTTTAAATCCCCGCCTCCAGAAACACACGTGCCTTCAGCCAATCACAGCCAATGACAATGATGTCATTGAATGGCTGTGATTGGCTGTGTTTCTGGAGGCGGGGATTTCAAGCCCTGCGTCCAGAAATCAATACTCTGCGGTGGACCAGGAGGGAGCAACAGCCTGCAGGAGCGCCGCAGAACGTCAGAAGAAGTAAGTAATGATTTTTATTCTTTGCTCCACTGTATTGCCGGCGTATAAGGTGACAGTTGGGGGGTCGTCTTATATGCCCCGTCGCCTTATACGCCGGTATATATTTTTATTGTAACACATTTCTGGATGAATTGCAGGGAAGGGGTTATATATTTAACCCCTCCCCGACAATTCATCCTGCGATCGCCGGCAGCCCATTGCTTTCAGTGGAACCTGCTGTATTGCTGGCTCCATTGTATTCAATGGGCAAACATCGTTCTTCTCTACCACAGCTGTTACAGCTATGGCAGAGGAGAACAATCTTTACGCTGACAGTGCGGGGGGGCACTCTTGCCGCTATTGTGGCTTAATAGTGGGACCTGGGAACCTGAGATGCAGCCCATCATGTAGCCCCTCGCCTGCCCTATCCGTTGCTGTGTCGTTCCCATCACTTTGTAGAATTGCCCAGATTTTTTACAAACGAAAACCTTAGCGAGCATTGGCGATATACAAAAATGCTCTGGTCGCCCATTGACTTCAATGGGGTTCGTTACTCGAAACGAACCCTCGAGCATTGCGAAAATTTTGTCCCGAGTAACGAGCACCCGAGCATTTTGGTGCTCGCTCATCTCTAAAAGGTTTCCATCATGCCCCTCCTCTCCCTTCTCTCCTCCTGTAATATAAAGGTTTCCATCATGTCCCCCCTCTTCCTTCTCTCCTCCTGTAACATATATAAAGGTTTCCATCATGCCCCTCCTCTCCCTTCTCTCCTCCTGTAATATAAAGGTTTCCATCATGTCCTCCTCTCCCTTCTATCCTCCTGTAACATATATAAAGGTTTCCATGATGTCCCCCCTCTTCCTTCCCTCCTCTTGCAAAATATATAAAGGTTTCCATCTCTCCTCCTGTAACATATGTAAAGGTTTCCATCATGTCCCTCCTCTCCCTTCTATCCTCCTGTAACATATATAAAGGTTTCCATCATGTCCTCCTCCCCCTTCTCTCCTCCTGTAATATAAAGGTTTCCATCATGTCCTCCTCTCCCTTCTGTAACATATATAAAGGTTTCCATCATGTCCTTCTCCCCCTAACCTCTAAACTATACAAATAAAGTTCTTTAAGTCTTTCCTGATAGGTTTTGTCCTACAAGTATGAGTACACATTGCATGGAGAAAATTGTTTTTTGTTTTATTCTTAGTAACTACATTAATTTCATTGCCAAAATTAATCCACTGCTTCAACCTAACTGGCCGGGACGCAAATCATCCTCATAAATTAAATTTATACACCCTTCATTTAGTTTAAGGCCTAATGTCCACGGGCGTATTTGATTTTTCAGAAAATGCACGGGTCTACCGCGCGGAAGATCCACAATTCATAGTGCCCATAGGGAAGCATTGGCATCCGCAACTGAATTTAAGCATGCGGATTTGATTTGCGGACCGTTTGGTGCGGAAAACAAATAGCAACATGCTCCATTTCAGTGCAGATTCCATGAGGACGGGCTCAATAGAAGTCCATGGCTGCGGACGATCTGCAGTGCATCCGCAAATAAAAGTGCGGATGCACTGCGGATTTGAAGGTTAAAATCAATTAGGGAGGTGGAGAAAAGGCTGAGAGGTGGGAATGCAGATTTTTTTCCGCACAGATGATCTGCAGTGCATTCGTGTAAATCCGCATGGAAAAATCAATACATTCACAATCTCCTGCAAATGGTTCCCGCTGGTCTCAGGCTGCGGAAATCCACATGCAGAATCCGATCCGCCCGTGGACATGAAGCCTAAATGTCTATCAAAACTCTTTTTTAATTCCTCACCAAGCACTTCTCTATCTTTGCTTGAAAGATGCAAGCCATTCCTTTTGAACAACTGTATCTTCGACCACCTACCAACACTAAGACTAACAAATCCAATGTTGTAGCCACACATTAAACTCTGAGATATGATGTGCCTTGTTCATCGGATTACAGACTAGCAGAACCTCTAAAAATGTAACTAAACCTGCTATCCTACAAAGCTCTTGCCGAAAATTTGGGAATTCTTTTTGTATAGAAACTAAATTATTTTGAGACAAATTATTGGTTCCCAGATTCCAAAATGGGCCACAAGATCAACTTCACTATTGCTATTAGCAGCATTGACAGTATTCACAACATGTCTCTTATCCCTACTGATATGTGTGTGTATATCAATCCTTGATTATTGGAAGAGAGAAGAGTCTCCTGAAACGAGCCATCCATTGATTTCCCTTGCAATGTAACCACATAAAGAATGAAGCATTAAATGGTGCCAACTGAAATCAGTGGGCTGTCCAAATGATGTACTCTGATTATTAACCTATGCCCCAAATGAAGGACTCTCCTAAAAATGTTCTTTAAAAACATTTTCCAAAACCAAACAGCCAACTAAAATGGATATGCTAGTCTGACTGTAGTCTTTCAGTAGGGCACAGGAGATTTAAATTAAGCCTTTTGTGTTAACCACTTAGGGACCAGGCCTTAAGTCCTGGTTTGGTCCTGAAGGACCAGACACTTTTTTAGGGATTTTATCCACGTGGTGGTTTTACTGCCCTATGTTTTTCCTTCATATTGAGCCATGTCATCTGGATAGTCACCCACTGCTCCGTTATATTTGTAGGTTCAGGAATTTAAGTATTAATGGACCTCTCCACCACATCCCATATGGTTGATAGGGTTCATGTTAGCCAAAATGTGCAGGCTACACCATTCATTCATAGGAACCCTCAAATTCTAAACAACTTGGACCCGATTTCACAGTGCATTACCATGTTGAAATATCCCATTATTGTAGAGGTACATGAAGTTTTTCAAAATAGTCATCAAGCAGTGAAATGTAATAGGAACTGGTCAATGGATCCAATCCATGTCATAAGAACATACCAGACACCAGTATGAAACCACCTTAGTCTGCACAGTGCCTTGTTGACAACTGGGGTCAATGATTTAATGAGGTCTGTGCCATACATGAACCTTATCATAGCCCAAAACAATTAGTACCATGACTTATTGGACTACACCACATGTTGTCAGTTCTCTAGGGTCCAGTTAGCAACATCACGAGTCCAGATGAGACTCTGTACCACATGTTGTGGTTTTAACAGAGGCCCTCTGATGGGTCATCTGCTTCTATATCCCACGAAAGCTAAAGAACGCTACACTGACCTGCAAGATATGTGTGTGAATTGAATGTGGAAGTGATTTCTGCCAGAGTTGCTTGTCTGTTCAAACTGACAATTCTAGCCAGATGCTGGCCGAAATCATTAAGCACCCTCTGGCATCCATTGTGCTGTCCACTGTGGGTGGTAATGCCTTCAACTACGTATATCCAGTAGACACGTGAGACTGTGGATTGAAGAATATTAAATGCCCACACAGCTTTGTAAATGGAATATCTCATCCATCTGGCAACCATTATGATGCCATGTTCGAACTCTGATAATTCACATTGACTTGCTATGAGCATACTGGCCAGCGTTCAGAAAACACCTGAGGAAAAGCCACTTCATAATCAATTTACTACTGCTATTCATGATTTTTGGCACATCAGTATTTAACGACCTAACTATATAATTAGAGTTGTGTGGTATATTTCTATATTTCCTCTACAGGAACAATAATGTGTTTATTTCTTCACCCCAATATGTTTTGTAATCCTCTAAACTTCTTTTCCACAAATAGTACAATACCTCATTGCTGATAGATTTCTATTAGTTTCAATGTCTAATTCTCGGGATTACTGTTAGCAATTCTCCATTAGCTTATTAGTTTATTGATTTATGCATATAGTTTTTTCCAAGCACATTACAATGCGACAACATTATGTAGGTTGGATATACGGTATATACAACTGTCTAATTCTCGTTATAATACATCAATATGATCCATCACCCATTATATTACTTTTACTCCTTGCGAGTATAAATGGTGTTTTACTCTTCCTATTGTATTTTCCAGTTAAAATATTTAAAGGGGAATTCCAGCTTCAGTAAATGACTGAAAAATGAGAACTGATAGAATTTTTCAGTATAATTTCTGTACTCCTGGTTTTCAATATATCTGAAAATCAGCAATGATGCCGAACTATTATGGCGTCATTAATAGGCTGCTACTCTGCATGGTGCACTACATGTATCAGGATGGTCTGACACTTTGTATCTACTCTGTGTGGGAGTATACACCAAGCAGCTACCCCCCTTTATATTAGGAGGCTGTGTGAGTGGCTGTCTCATCGGTGTCCTCCACAGGTGTAACTGGCTCCCTCATTTGCCTGCATGTCAAGGTGGTGCCCATGTTTGCCCTCCTGTGTCACTAAGTATATGGCCGTTTTCAGTGATTGGATACATGACACACAGATGATGTGCGGTGCCACTTCTTATCTTGGTCACCAAGCTTTATTCCGAAATACTCGTGATGGGCACACTTTACCAAGGATGTTATTTTCCTCCGCTATGTCTTTGATGTGAACTGTCCGCAGATATAGCAGAAATTGACTTCTGCTCCGACCTCTGTGTTATTGCGGCGTTGACAGCATGCGAGTGACGCACCCCGGCCGATCAACTATTGATGAACCATCCTGATGATAGGTTATCAATAGTATTTGACTGGAAAATCCCTTTAATTGAATAAGCATATTTCTAAAAAATTTTGCGAATTCCGCAAATCAGATCTGTTCGTGGACATTGGGCCTAAGAGAGCTGTGCATAAACAGATGCCCACAAATCTCCATGAACTGAAGCAATATTGTAAAAACTTGTGGAGATTTATGAAAAACCGACAACAGGAAGTGCAGCCATATTGGTACTCAACTTTGAATTAGAAACTGATGTTAGCATATGCAATCATTTCTTCTCTTTCCTTATACCATCAATCACTGAAGAGGTTTTGCAGAACAGCAGTACTGATGACCTATCCTCAGGATAGGTAATCCATAGATGATCAGCAGGGCTCTGCTGGCTATATTCTCTGCCAATCACCTATTTGCTAGACCACGCAGAGTTGATGTGTTGAATAAAACACCCAGAACTGGCCAGGAAGTATTGTAGGTAGAGTTCCTATTCAAATATAGAGAAGGGTAAAGATAACCAGCTTACCACCCCTGTGCAAGTCCAACTGCTCTGGAGCATATATCCTGTATAGCCAGGCAGCAATCCTGTAGGAAAAAGAGCTGTCCAGCTCCACAGTTAGTGAATAAAAATATCTTTATTGGGGAAAATTAATATCCTTCGCTTTCCACATTCAAACACATGTCAGATGTTAGAGAGGTCCTTCTTCAATGCAGTTCTCCCATACACCTACCAGGATGATGCCCACCCCGTTACAGTGACAGGATTGGTCATCAGTAGTTAAAGCCCAGGATTACCCTTTCAGCACTTTAACAATGAATGGGAACTATGCCTGCAATACCATTCCAGCCCACAGCAATGTGCACGGAGCTGTGTGTTTCTGTCAACACATCGGTTGTGTACACTAGCGTAGCAGACCAGTGGTGAACTCATTGGTAAGATCCTGGAGAGCAGTCCACCGCCGATCAAGTATTGATTGGTCTTCAATAATTCAGTCCTGGAAAACCACTTTAAAAAGTCACAATTTACCAGTAATTTAATGGTGAACACCAATATGCACCCCCTGTTGTCACTTCTGTAAAAAAATGAATGTCACAAAACATAAGAAAAATGTCAATGCTTATAAAAAGTTAGGCAAAAAAACACGTTTTCATTTGGCTTATCCTTACTTTATACAAGTAGTAGTCTTATCTAGTCTCTAGATCAGACAACCCTCTTAAGCTGTCAGGCAAAAGGACACTCTATAGACATATAATTGGTGCATAAAACTTGAGTACATCACAGGATAGGACTAATAGCCGAGGTGTGAATAGAGCCTAGCATTGTACATTTGCTCACAGGATGGAGCGTTCTGGTTTCTATGTGTCCATTACATAGTAGAAAACCAGTTGTACCATCTTCTGCATGCACTCAACGATGGAAGAACGGGCAAAAGAACTCTAAGTAAGAGGTTATCTAAGAATGTATCTGGAGAGACAATCTGGCATGAGAATTAAAGATCCAGTAACGTCAAGAAGTTATTTAATGGGGTTGTCTGGACATTGATTTACATTTAACACAGGAGCTAAAAATAAGAAAAAATGACTCACCTTTTAAATATCCCACCTCTCCGCTTACCCCCCGCCCTCCCCCAATTGGCTCTGTCCTGAAAGCTCCTGCAGTGGCCATATGCAGTTTATTATTAACATGCTGCTGCAGCCAATCACTGGCCTCAGTGGTTTCCTTCTGTTCATGAAGACATGATTACTGAGGCTAGCGATTGGCTGCAGCAGCACATGACCACTGCAAGACCGAACCAAGGAGGATGGGGGGACCAAAGTGGTGATGCTGGACCAGAAGAACACTTAAAGGGAATGTATCACTATTCTTTCTCTTTTATACTAATTAAAGGGAAACATTTTTAAATTTTCTAATCTGTTTTTAATTTCTGATTGGAGATTTTTTTATTCTATTTTTGCATACCACTGTGGGAGTGTTCATGTTGCCCGAATTTAGTGATGCTCTACAGTAGAAACCATGACCTGTTCTCGTAGCGGCAGTAGAGGTCCCATTGACTTCTATGGCAGATTGTTCTATGCATGTTCTGTAACCTATGTAGAGGTGATTGTGCCGGAAGGAGGAGTAGATAAGCTGTGACCATCAGAACAGGAAGTGTCAGACCATTATTAGACTTAGGCCGCATTCACATGAACGTTTTTTACGCGGCTCCTTTAGCCGCAATAAAAACGGCGACCATCTGAAGCATTGGTTTCCAATGTATTCATTCAGTTGAGCGATTTTTAGTTTTGTAAAAACGTTGTGACGGGAATAATAGGGCATCGGCGACTGATTTTATATGCAGCCAGAAAAGATAGGTCATGCCCTATACACTGAAGGCTCCATTGGCTTCTATGGGAGCTGAAAAAAAAGGGAGGGGGTTTGGCTGTGTTCGATGTTGCGAACTGATTACAGCTAAGTCTATTTAACTATTATGTTATTCCGAGGATTTTTGCCAACTGAGGGATTTCCGAGCTGCAGCGTATATTTTCGTTAATACGTCACAGCTGCTGTGTGAATGGACGAGAAAACACATCTGAAGCTTGGTACTTGATCTTCATTGATTCTTCATTCACACAATTTTCGGGGGCAATTCGGCCAGCGTGAAAAAGCATCGCTCGTGTGAATGAGGCTTAGGGTGCTTTTGGACTGGACTGTGAAACATTGAATGATCAGTGTTTAAACTGAACGAGAAGTGAATGAGCCACTGATGATTTTTATGTCTGCAGAAAATGAATGACGAGCGAGAAGCGAATGATTCTCGTTCATCGGACAATCGTTGGCTCGCGTTTAGACTCAACAATTAGTCCACTTTTGCTCATTTGAACGATTATTTTGCACAATAATTGCTTAGTCTAAAAGTACCCCTAGTGGTCAGAGGGAAAAATGGAGAATTTCAGTTTTCTTTTATAAGATAGTGGCATTGAAAATTAACAAAAAGCCCCACCAAATAAGTAATTTTCTAATGACTCATTCCCTTTAACCCTTTGCAATCCTAATTTCGATTCAGGGTTTCCTAGGGGGCTTACTCTTTCTGCCACTATACAATGGCACCATCTGCTGGCTAGAGCCAGTACTGCAGTATGGGACATGCTGGAGAGGCCCACGACAACAGATCGGCCAGTAATCTACAGTAATACCATATGAGCAGAAAATAGAGATGGAGGGGAGCTACTACCGTTAAAAATTTTTCTTCTTTATTGAATATATTTCTATAATCTATTTTCTGCTCATATGGAATCTGGCCGTTTGCCGTCGGCTACTTGAGGATGGAGCTCCTGTTGGATTTCAGACCTTCCTGCAACACTGAAAGTTACTGCTGGTGAGGTGAGCCCATATCTCTCTTTTTTTGGCTTATACAGTAATACCACCCTGTCAGAGGTCTTCCGACATCGGAGCTGTACAGCCTTCAACAGAATGTCTTTAGACGTCAGACAGTGGATTGGAAAGGGTTAAAATGTGAGTTAAGTTTGTTTTATTCTTTGACACTGCTTTCTGTTAACTTTTGAAAAATGTCAGAAAACCCCATTAACCCTTTCCAATCCACTGTCTGGCGTCTGAAATCATTCTGATTGAAGGCTGTACAGCTCCTATGTTGGAAGATGTCCGGCAGGGTATTCTTACTGTATATTACTGGCCGCTCTGTTGTTGGGGGCCTCTCCAGCATGTCCCATACTGCAGTATTGGCTCTAGCCAGCAGATGGTGCCATTGTATAATGGCAGAATGAGAAAGCCCCCTAGGAAACCCTGAAACCAAAATTAGATAGCAACGGGTTAAAGAGACATCAGATGATTGAATTTCGATAAAACTTGTAGCTTGTGTAAGATTGCCCTAATTCCTTGCATTAAGGTTCCTTGTAATAAAGCCATTAAATGATGGTGGGTGGGGTGGATGACTTCATTCTTCTCTGAATATTTTTCTGCGTGGTAGTGGGCAGATGACAAATATGCATTGTTTTGGATTAAGAATTGAAATATCAGAAAGATGGATAATATTAAGGCTGCTGAGTCGTGATCTGAGGAGATTATGAGTCACATTATTTTTCTAATAAAATGGATACATTACATACATATTGTTAGTAAGGTTTGAAAAAGACATCTATCTAGCTCAACGTATTATAATGCATTGCTCATCCAGGCAAAGTCATTTGAGGGGGAAAAACTCTTCTATGCTAATGGTGAAACTTTTTCTCCTCTAGACATAATGGCCAATCACTGGGCATGTTATGAATACATCATTTCATAAGTTAATACATAAGTGTTTTCGGCAAAGTAGAGGCATATGGTCAAGACGTTCCACCACTTTATTAACGATGGGTATCCAACCTCTGAGGCCCCCAGTAATCCTGAGAATACAAAGGGTACAGGGCTTCTTAAGCGCTGCATAACTCTCGAACTTTCACTTTCCACCATCTAACGGTGCAGGGAACTGCAACTGCCCCCATTCATTTTAAGGGGCCACATGCAGTTCTTTTCACAGCTGGTGGCCAGGAAGTCATTGTGCTGGGGCAAAAATAAATGGCACCAGGGCTTAGTGAACATCATTGTCAGGATAGGTGGGGATTCCAGAGATTAGACCCACCAATATAAAGTGATGGTATATGCCATCATTTTATGAGATTAGAAAACCCCTTGAAGTTATTTCTATAATAACCCACATTTTTTTGCGACAAAGTAGAGTTTTGCTAATCCTCCTAAGTACTGCATTGAACCCATTCCTTTAATTTCTTTTAGTCACCTGCCTTTAAACCCAATCCAGCTCTGCTATGGTCCCCATTATCTGTATTCCATAACATAATGAATATATTAAATGGTCTCATCATGCGCATTTAAGGCCCTCTTGATGCATCCCATGTTTTTATATGCCTTGACCGTGACTGCCTGGCAAGTCAAAGCAGAATTCTCATTCTAGGCATTAAGGCTAGGGGTGAATTTTTTTGTGTGGACCCTCTGCATGGAAAATCTGTAGCAGAAAAGTGTATGAGAATTTTAATAATCTTGTGCACAAGCTGTGGAAAAATTCTGCACAAAACCCATGCGAAAATTGGCATGCGGTGTGGATTTTAAATCTGCAGTTAGTCAATTATAGCACTGGATTTGCGGTGAGGATTTCACCTCCACAAATGAGAGGGTTGAATTACTCACCAAAATCCATGTTAAAATCTCTAAGTCAAAATCTGCACCAAATGAAGCAGATAGCCATCTCAATTACCAAATATATGAGCAGCTTATTGGTATATTGGTATATTACTTTGGTTCACTCTGCAGAATCTGACTCAACAAGCTGCCTGAGTAAAATTTGTGCCTCTACACATAGAGACTCTGTTTACAACTACTCTCAATCGGGACCTCCATCAATTAATCAGGGCAAAATGACTCCTTTCTATTAAAGGGGTTGTCTCGAGGAAGCAGTGAATTTTTTTTTTTGCCCAGTCCCCCTAATTAAACATACATTACTAATTACCCCTGTAAATTACTTTCCTAGCTGGTTTCTACTTACCGTTCCAGCGTTTCAGCAACTTATAAAACTTTTTCCCAAGATGGCCGCCAGCTCTTTTCGCATCGCTTGCTGTAGCCCGACGTGCGCGCTCCCGAGACGCTACCAGCTGTGTCTCCATGGCAACCAGACGCCCCGCAGCCGCCGACCGGACCCCTGGAGTGAACACGGCCGACCTGTCACCCACCACCAGGCAGAAGGTAACCGGCGCAGCCCCCCCCCCCCCATCACAGCGGCAGCCCCCCCGGCCCAGCGACAGCCCCCCCCGGCCCAGCGCTAGTTCCCCCATCACAGCGGCAGCCCCCCCGGCCCAGCGCTAGTTCCCCCGGCGCAGCGACAGCCCCCCCCGGCCCAGCACTAGTTCCCCCGGCGCAGCGACAGCCCCCACCATCACAGCGGCAGCCCCCCCGGCCTAGCGACAGCCCCCCCCGGCCCAGCACTAGTACCCCCGGCGCAGCGGCAGCCCCCCCGGCCCAGCGACAGCCCCCCCCCCGGCCCAGCGCTAGTTCCCCCGGCCCAGCGACAGCCCCCCCCCGGCCCAGCGCTAGTTCCCCCGGCCCAGCGACAGCCCCCCCATCGCAGCGGCAGCCCCCCCCCCCCCCCCCGGCGCAGCCCGGCGCAGCGGCAGCCCCCCCCGGCCCATCACTTACCAGGACAGCTGGATGGCGGGACAGCTGGGCGGCTTCTCCGGACAGCTCGGCAGCTCTGCACCTTCCTCTAACAGAGGAAGGTACAGAATGGCCGCTCCAGCGCGCTCCCGAGCAGTGACAGCTCGTCTGCGCATGCGCAGAAGAGCTGTAGCGGGGAGCACACTGAAGCGGCTCGTGCTGAATGGAGAAGACCGGACTGCGCAAGCGCGTCTAAAAAAGCAAGCTGCTGGCGAATTTAGACGGAACCATGGAGACGAGGACGCTAGCAAGGGAGCAGGTAAGTGAATAACTTCTGTATGGCTCATATTTAATGCACGATGTATATTACAAAGTGCATTAATATGGCCATACGGAAGTGTATAACCCCACTTTGTTTCGCGAGACCACCCCTTTAAGTCAGATTGTCCATAATAGGGTATTAGAAAATAAGCCTACTAAATTGTACAGGCCTTTTAATCTTGCGCTTGGTTGTCTGGAACTTTTTGGAAAATTTAATTTAAAGACAAAATTGATCTGTGAATGATGAACGACTGCCTGTTTATACAGGCCGATCGTTATTTGAATTTTATGCATAAACTAAACGACGAACAGCGAACAAATTATCGTTCGGCGTTCAGTCGCTGGCAGTGTTTTAATTTAATTATTATTATTCAGTTTCACATGATCTAGTGATAAACTGAATGATAATCGTTGCATGTACAAGGGCCCTAAGTCTATATAACAGGAATGATAAATTTGTTTTTATTTAATTATTGGAGAGCAGTAAAGGGTTGTGACTACCTCCCTAATGGTGCTTTTACATGGAACAATCTGTTGGGCAACAGAAGTGCAACAGGCGACAAGTGGGAAGAGGCCTACACTCTTTGAGCAGTTTCTAAGATGTGGCTGAGGAGCCGTGTCATGGTGGAAATGAGTGCAGCACACTCTTTATAATCTCGTCCATGGTTGAAGGTATACAACAGGATCTGGATGATTAATGGATTGAAGTGATCGTGACGCCAGTGCCTGGATTAAAAGCACTTGGTAGCGAAATAAGACTAACACACGTATGTAGGTAAATAACAGGCACACTATTTACTTTCAGGCCCGTGGTTGTCTGCATTAATCTGAAACCACAAATTGCATATATAACTTGCATATACACTGTTTAACACTTTATACATAGATAAACAAACTTTGAGGAGGCAGCATCTGAGCTAAGGGCTATAGAGAGATTTAACGAAAAAATACCCCTTATCAACCTCATTAATGGGTTTGCCATTCCTGAAACCCTGTGCTCAAGTTTTCTTTAGTACTCACAAACTTCTATGAAGATTCCCTACTTCTTGTCTGAAGCTTTGCGGCTATATTGCTGTCTGGTAGAAAGGAGAGCTGGCTTGAACTGACTTCAGGTTTGGGTAAATAAACATATTTTCAGCATCCAGGTTATTTGTGGACTGTTGCACACAGGATGTCTTGAAGATTTACATAACATGTCTCTAATTACAGCAGGACAGAGGAGGGAAAAAAGCTGCATGCTAGGATTTCACATGGCTGTCAGCTTCCTTCGTGTCCATCTCTGTTCCTCTCTCTCTCCACCGACTGAACCTGAACGGCTCACTGCCTCCTCACTCCATACTGCCCCTTGACCTCTGTCTTTTAACCCTGTTTGTCATAAAAACAAATGCGCCATATGAAATGAGCCGGAACCCACAACTTTTTCCTCCCTTTGGGGGCCTGTCACAGCTTCGCAGCTAACTAACTGATTTACCACATTGTCTAAGCAACCTTATCTCTTTTGTTTTTTGACTCCCTCTTCTTATTAAATTAAGTTCAGCATAACTACCCTTTGTTAAATGAACTGGTAGTTAGAACAGTTGCTCTTAACTTGCAGGTGAAGTACTTTTATCCTGTAGTTCCACTACAGATGCCCTATAGCTCATCCCAGCAATAATCCTTCCTGTGCTTTTACACATCACTGATTGAATGGAGACGGAGTGGCTGGGAATCGTTCTGGCTCGCCCCCTCCATTCATAGTAAGTAAGCAACCAGTCATCAATACCACTCTGTCAAATGCGCTGTCGGCAAACACAAAGAGTAGTATTTCAAGGATTTACATGATGGGTCAAAATGTGTTTTTAAAGGGAGTCTGTCAACAGTTTTGACCCCCCAAAACTGCTCACAGTGCTAGGTAGGAGATGTAGAGGCGGGTTTAAACATACTGTAGGAATAAGGTACACAAAATGGCCTGCAGAAGGTGGTTGACAGGCATTTAGGATGCAGAAACAAGAGGTAACACCTGTGGGTGTGGCAGATAGCAACATAAACATGTCAGTTCCTGCCACACTCAAGGGGAAGTTGGCTGAGAGCCAGATTGAGAGGCAGTGTGAAGATGCCGCATCAGGAACTAGGAGCCTGAGACCGGGAATGGACCAGTCTAGGCCCGTCCCAAGTCTGATAGATGACTGTACCCTGAACCCTGAAGACTGTATATACTAAGTATTACATGTGCTTTAGATGGAATAAATACTGGCAGGCACCAGAACTTAAAAGAGACTTTAAGTTTCCTGAGCCTTTTCTGCACATGGCGATCCTATAGGCGAGTAATCCCAATTTGCCGCAGTACCTATGTCAGTTTTTATTTTATTTTGTGAAAATTTACTTTTATTGCAGTGCGTGTTAGGCCTCCCTCACACAGATGTTTCTTTCAGTGTTTTTTTCAGATGTTTCTCTAAATGCTGTCAGAAGCTCCCATTGTTTTCAATGAAGCCTTTCACACAGCCTCAAACAGCCTTCGATCGCGGTACTTTCCAGGGCCGCGATTTTCGAGCAGAGTCTGTTCTATTTTAGAACACTTAGTGCTCCTCATCAATGATGAGGAGTCCTAAAAGCCGGCTTCGGCACAGCGAAAAGTAAAACATGGCAAATTGCCATGCAATGACTGTGTGAGGGAGGCCTTAATCCTAGAAGTGCTATGAAGGTGTTCCTTCACCCTGTAGTGCACTTGGCTCGTTACATTGAGCTGCTTTACAACCACTACCCTCTGCTCTGATTGATAGCTATAGCGGTCTCTTGGTTGCTGCTGTGCCTGTTAAACAATTGGGTGCTGCACTAACTAGAGTGCTCTGGTTCCTTTAGTTAGCTGAGCAGTGGGGATGATGGAAGTCATACCCCCACCAACCTGTCAACAGACCATCAAAATTATAGTCCTAGAAAACCCCTTTAAATAGATGCAGCAATAATTAAAAATCTGTATGATGTGTTCAATCAGCTTCCATGTCTAACGTTACATTTTCTTGAACCCTCAGTCAAGCGATGTTATAAATATGCAAAAACTTTTCCAATGTAGATGAAAAAAATAAGGATATGCTTAACTTTTAATAAGCAATCTGTTAAGTGGTAGAAGCCCATTTTACTAGAGACAGAGAAAAATGTAACCAAGCATCATTGCATAGGCTTTTATCAATTAGAGTCACATAATCAAAATAAGGAAAGGAATAATACCAGTAATAGTATTCATGAAAAGCTCAAAGGCATTCAATTAGAAGTTGGAAAAGCCAAAGAATAATTTATACAAATAACAGCTCCAAGATATTTGCATAAATCTGATATCTGTATTCTCTCTGCTAAAGTATAGCATGGCTGCTACTAAATAACAGCATGCCCGTGAAATTTAGCCTTACATGTAAGAATTAAATTATGCATGTTTTAAACCTTTATGTAAATAATGTCATTAGAATACAATAGTCGAGTGTTTGCATTTTGACATAGAAGTGGCAACCTGCATTGCCTTAAAAAAGAACGAACCCTCAGAATCATGAATAACAAAAATAGAATAAAAAATGAGAAAGTTAATAAAAAGAAATATTAAACTTCTTGAGGACCAGGACAGTTTTAGCTTTACAAGGATTCTACTGCACCATTTTATTCTTCCTGTATATATTATAGTGCTACCACAGGGGAAATAAAGCATTAAACCGTGCCCAATAAAATCAATGAACTGTTTGTGTAATGCATATACTATACACATGCTAGTAAGCTTTGGTTAAGTAGTCCATGCTAAATGTAAGATGTGACCTTTAAAACCTTTCCATTGCATGATATCAGAGTATAGCAAAGTATTTCAAAATATTAGTAATGCAAAAAAATATACAATAGTAGCATAACAATATCGGTAATAGAGATGAGCGAGCATACTCGGTAAGGCGATATACTCGAGAGAGCATCGCATTTTTCAAGTACCTGCTGGCTCGTCCTTGAAGATTCGGGGGGGGGGGTGAGCAGGGCATTGGGGAGCGGATCGGTAGGGAGAGAGAGAGGTATCTCTCTCACTCTCCTCCCCGCTCCCCATCGCTGCCCCGCGCCGCCCCCGACCCCCCCGAATCTTCAGGGACGAGCCAGCAGGTACTCAAAAAAGGCGATGCTCTCTTGAGTATATCGCCTTACCGAGTATGCTTGCTCATCTCTAATCGGTAAGTTTATCGTGTTAAAAACTAGCTGAAAAGGCAAAAAGAACAAGGCATTAAGAATGGCTAAAGTCTAAATAATCAAAAAAGATTAGAAGAGCGAATGCAGTTGCTTCACGTAAACAGGCAAAAAAGAGGTCAGCACGCAAAAGCCTCAATAAAAAGAACTTTTACATTTTATTAAATAGACCGCTTGAGGAAGGTTATAAGGTTGGCACCATTGTTATGAGCATGTTCTTATTATTGTCCTGTACATGTGAATATGTAGTACTCAATGTGCTTGTTGTATTATAGTCATCATTGTTGACATGACTGTGATAGCATTGGATATCTGTTACATACACATGCCTCTATTAACATGATATGCTAAATGCCTTCCTTTGATTTACTGCATATCATTTGTCTAAACAGGGCCACTGACAGGGTGACAAGCTATAAGTCGGTTGCTAGTCATTTCAGCTGACCTAAAAACAGTTGCTGGTTGATCAAAGGTTGTCTGGTGTGAGAGCCCCTCTATGAATGAGAAATAAAAATAATAAATTGTAAAAACAATAGATACCAGTAGCCGTGTAGATGTAACATACGAATAACTTACTTCGGAGGAGACCACATTGCCCAATGGGTCTCCTCATATCCAGACCCGCCCTGCAGAAAGTCCTCAGGGAAATGCTTGGGAGGCACAATGAACACAACAAAAGAAGCCAAGGTTGTACAACATGTTTCAGAGGTCAACGCTTCCTTTATGAAGTACTGCTACAACGAGGAACGAACAATATTTTGTGATACGACTAATGAACAATAAGTCCTTCGTGTAAAAGCTTACAAGCAATTGTCGTTGGTGTGCTTCGGCAACTTTTCTGAGCGCCTATCTGAACAATAGTGGCTCAATGTAAAGGTGCAGGGGGGAGAGAGATCTCCCAGCCCACCTGACTCCATTCACAGTAAGCAGGCAGTCGATCATAAGGGTTCAGGCAGGCCGATCCATTGTTCGCTTTTCTGCATGTAGAAATTGAATGATGAACGAGAAGTGAACAAATTTTCATTGGATGCGGGAATTTGAATGATTTATCAACCCGTGTAAAAGGGCCCTCAGTCATATCAGCCTGCCACAGTACCAAGAATGCCATAATCAAAGGACTTAATTAACTAGCAGGTTCCCTCTAGAATCATAGGGGGAGCTTTCAATTCCCTGTTTAGTTAAGATATTCAAGTTCTTTTAGTTAACTCTCTTTGTATCTATCTAATCTTAACAATAGCAGGGAGGAAGTAAAGGGCTGCAGTAATTCAAGTCTTCTACAGCTTTGTCCTATATTGAAATAAATGGAATGTGCACCCCACATGTCAATGAAGCTAAAAAAAAGAATGGTGCACCCATTTTTAATACTAGAGTAGAAACCTGAATTTACACACTGCGTGTATCAATGGAGGCATGTTTTAATTCCTAATATAACAAGTAAAACACATAAGTCTAATATAAAAATATGATTCTCTTCTTTAACATGTCTTGGTAATGTGTTGTTTACTTTACAAATATTAAACTGACTGCTCTTCTTGATCAGTATCAGAACCACTAATTTAAATAAACGTATTCACTGAGGCAGGAGAATCTACTAGATAGTTTAGGTATAGTACTTTCACGGTTTAGGATTCTATGCAGTTTAAAACGTAACTTTTATTAAGTATCCGCTTAAAACTTCAAGACTTATAGAAGTCTTAAAATAGGACACACAAACACAGAAAAGTCACAAAACTTCCTCAAAGTCCTCCTGTATTGGTAGAAACTGGAGCTAGGGGGAAAGGAAGACAGAGGGTAGGAGGGAGAGGCCAAGGGCGATGCCTCTACGCCAAAAACCCTCTTTACCAGGACAGGTATCCTTCGTCAAGAAAATTAGACCAGACCAAGAGGAGCCTGGTCTACGACCATAGGAAGAAGGTCCCGTAGGACAATTCTATGTCCCTATAACTTTAAATCCTGGAAAATTTTCTATTCTCTGCCATAGACTGGATAAACCAGTATTATAGGCCAATCTTAAAGGAGATCGTTATCACGACCAGGTTCTATAGAGACGGTTCAACGCGTTTCCACCAGTAGACCTGGTTTCGTCAGGAACCAAAGAAAAACTGCCAGCAGCCAAATTCAAAAGCCGCTGCAAAAAGGAACTAGGATTTCTGATCCTCGTATACCTACAACTGGGTGAGTGACAGCCGATCCTATCTAACTGAAGCTACTGTAGTATAGCAGTCACACCCCACCCCGGCCCAAAATAAGAGCAGAAAATAACAAAAAAGTAGCAGCACCAGCCCTTATGGTAGGCTGGCGGCTCATGAGCATAAGGGCTAGTGCTGCTACTTTTTTGTTATTTTCTGCTCTTATTTTGGGACGGGGTGGGGTGTGAATGCTATACTACAGTAGCTTCAGTTAGATAGGATCGGCTATCACTCACTCAGTTACGTTTTAAGCTGCATAGAATCCTAAACCGTGAAAGCACTAATTTAAATAAGATGTTTCAGCAGGTTGCGTCTTTTTAATGGGAGTGCCCGTTTTGTGTTTTCCCCCTTCTAATTAAGCTATAATGCTGTTTGTATGGTCTAATAATGAGCTGGCATTGTAAGCAGCATATTAAAAGCATGCATTCAGTTTAGGCGATCAAGGAAACAAAGGGCAGTGATATTCTTGTCCCTGTACTTTTTTGTGCCTATCACATCATATTTTACGCAATGACCTGGAGTCCTAATCGGAGTCCTTTTGTTTCACCTCCCTACTACACTACTCCTCAGAAACTGATCCCTTTATTCAATAGTAAAATAGCCCAGAAACACCACTATCTACTAAAATGTATCCCTTACTAACTCATAATAAAATAACTATAGGGCATGAGATTAAATGAGATATAGAGCATGAGATTAATGCCCACGGACGGATTTCTGCTGTGTTTCCCACGTCGGAAATCCGCTGTGTTATTCCACAGCTATTAGGTTCTATTGAACCTAATAGCTTTCTACCGTCCAATGCTTACGCTACTGTGGATTTCCGGAGCTTGAAAGCAATTGTGGCATGTGCTATACGCCCAGCCGGCTTCCATTGTAGTCAATGGAAGCTGCCTGTCTCGCGATACATCCATTGTGAACACAGCGGAAGTATCATGGGAATACGCGTCACCACCCACCGCCAGTGTGTCATACGCTGCACTGCACATGCGTGCTGGCTCACCAAACGAGACTCTCATGGCGGATACAGAGGTTTTTGGGGGGCGCCGTGTTAGACTCTGCTGTGATATTCTGCTGGCAGAGGCCGACACTGCCGTGGGCATGAGGCCTTACTCAGGCAGTTGACAGTAAGTCTACCATTCCCATAGCAGAGGAAGTAGTACTCTTCTCAAAATTGTTTTCCCAACATTGTCTAATCCAGCCTGAACATTGGCAGAAGCATGAGGGTAAAGAGCAACACTAAAATCTCCACTGCAGATGTAGAAATGCCTAGATAATGTATTATAATAACTATCTGTATAAGTTAATGAAGGATGCATTATAATCTTTTCCAATCCTGTGTCAGACCTCGTCCGACATTCAGACTTCCCTGCATAGCTCCGACGTTGGTCGAGATCTGACACATGTTAACACTATGCAGGACAGCTCTCCGATGTCTAATGCTGTTCTGCATATGTATGCTACGCTATACAGGACAGCGCTCCATTCAACAGTATGCCTCACACTCCCTGTAACCAAATAGACTTTATGTGTGTGCATTAGAGATGAGCGAGCGTACTCGCTAAGGTAAACTACTCGAGCGAGTAGTGCCATATGAGAGTACCTGCCCGCTTGCCTCTAAAGATTCGGGTGCCGGAGAGGGAGAGCGGTGAGTTGCGGGTGTTAGCAGGGAGGAGCGGGGGGGGGGAGAGAGTGGGAGAGAGATCTCCCCCACCACTCCCCGCCGGCATCCAAATCTTTAGAGACGAGCGGGAAGGTACTCGCATAAGGCACTACTTGCTCGAGTAGTTTGCCTTAGCGAATACGCTCGCTCATCTCTACTGTGCATATATAGATACTGGCGGGTGAGAAGCTCATGCAGCTTTATGTGTATTGTCCTATTTTTATAAAAGATGGCTGGATGATTGTACAAAACAAGCACTATTTACCTTTTGTGTCATCTCCTTATTTCCTCATAGATTGTTAGCCCTTTAGAGCAGGGCCCTCACTCCTCTAGTTTGAATTAATTAGTTTGTTACTATTTAAAGTCTGATTTTGCCTGCCCACGTATCCTCTCAAAATGGCAAATAAAGAATATGTTTGCGCTATATAAAAATTATTATTATACTATTATCAGCAGAGGGAAAATGTAGCTAAAATACAACGCAGATAAAACTGAATGCGACCTGAAAGCAGAGAAACAGAGATGGACTCTTTCATCTATAGACTGAGGTCATAGTTATACACTGAGGTTGGAAGACCATTCAACCCCGTCCCATTAGTGACGCAGCTGTCAATTTAACATCCCAGAGGGAGGAATGGCCTTCTAAGTCTTCTAATAGTAATCAGGTTAATGTAGGGATCAATCGACCAAATATACTGCGGACATATTATAGGTTTAAAACCATTTCTTGAAAAAAGTGGCAACAAAATAATTTTAAAGTACTCTAGGAATCTAAAACATTAATTCTTCTCTAAAACATGATAATCAGTACAGTAAGGTCCAAAAGGTCTCGGTGATACCGGGGAAACATTTTTTCAATACAGTAGTAGACAGTAGTCAGCTTCTCTGCAGTCCAAAGTGGCTGCTCTTAAGACCCAATAGATAACATTGTACTACATAGTTAAAAATGTTAAGCTATTGTCAGGTTGTGCTGCTGGGATCTGTTGTTTTATATGGGTTTCCAGACTCACAGCTTCACGGGTTGGATAACTGAGCTGGCTGGGTATAGAGTTTCTCCAGGCAGCCAATCCCCACTGGTCTGCTGCTCATAAATACCAGCTCCTCTGGCAAAAGGATGCTGGTTATTTATTCATTCCATCTTATTCCCACATTTAGAGCTTGGTGTTACGCATGTTTAGTCTGAAGTGTCTCTCTCACCTTCTCTGAGGATGGTCTGGACACCTGTATTCCCTATCTGCATCTTAATCAGACCCTCTCCCCTTCCCTTTGACAGGCTCGGCCTTCAGACATCTGATGTCATGTTTGTTGTCAGGTTATGAGAGTAAGACACATTATGTCAGTTTGGAGTCTGACTCTCTTCCTCCCCACTTGGTGTGATGAGACTTGCGCTAGCTATTGTTTGATATTTGTATGCATGAGATTTCTGAGTGGGCTTCCTGTTCTGCGTTACTGGTGTGAACTGTGACGTGTTCTGTGTGTCTGTGCAGGTGGCCAGACATGGGGTGTGAACAGTCCTGTTCTGTGTGTACGTGTGAACATTGTCATGCCCTGTGTTTTGTGCATCTCTCCAGGTACCTAATCAGGGATAGTCATGTCCTAGGTGAAGACCTTGGGTCCGTCCTTATTAGGATGCCTACCCTGCGTTAAGGCAGAGGTTCCCTACTTCCCCTGATTAGTGAGGGACAGGTTTCTACTTCTTTCTTTGCCTGGAGTAGTGTAATCTGTCCTAGCATATACTATGAGTGTTTTGCAGTTTTGTTAGGATGCCTCCCTGCGTCCGTGCTGGGCATGGTGCACTACCTGACATTTTAGCGTCCCTTTAAAAGACTTGATAGTTGAGCAGCAATACTCCAATGACAAGGAAACAAAAGATTCCATAATGTTAGTGGGGGACAAACCTAGTGATATTGACTAATGGAAATCTACCCTGCACACTGACAAATGGAGATCACTAAGATTCTCTGCTTCATGGATGGCAATTACTTCACAGCTGAACAGCTCACAGAAAGCAATGTTAATGTAACAGGGCAGTTACATAACTATCCCAAACTCCTGCATGGTTTTGATAAGTTTGACATCTTCATGAAGTTTATAAAATATTTTTGGCACCTTTACCACTAGAGTAATTTATAATCATGTACTTTTTGTTGATGTATATTTAATGGACTGGAAATTAAGTTGGATTTAAAGATTTGAAACATTTCTATTTCTTTCTAAGGGCGCAGTCACACGGGCATTTTAACGTCAGATTATTCGCACAGTAAAAAACATTGCACTACATAGAACCAATGCTTCCCAATGACATCGGTCACATATGCGAATTTTACATGCACAAAAACATCTGCGGCAAAAATGATAGCACACCATTTTTTAAAACGCGGCTAGCTGCGGCATCGGTATTTTTTGAATGTGAAACCCCTGGATTCTGTTGAATCCAGGGGTTTCACCTTGTGCTCAATGGGGTCTGCGGAAGCTGTGACAGCTGTGGAAGAGGAGCGCAACGTTCTCCCATTGAATTCAATGGAGCCGGCGCTACAGCCCGCTCCATTGAAAGCCATGGGCTGCCGGAAAGCCCTGCAATGATTTTTCGGGGAAGGGCTTTAAATATAAGCCCTTCCCAGAAAAATCATCCCTAAAATGTGTAAAAAATAAAAAAAATATATATACTCACCTCTCCACAGCTGCCGGGGCTCAGGCGCGTCCAGCCAGGTCTTCTCCTGCACTGCTCTGAAGTGCTTTCAGCAGGTGGGGTTTTTAAATCCCTACCTGCTGAAAGGGCTGCCTCTGATTGGCTGAGCACTGTGACCAATCACAGGCAGCTCTCAAGTTATTGAATGATAGTTGAGAGCTGCCCGTGATTGGTCATAGTGCTCAGCCAATCAGAGGCAGCCCTTTCAGCTTTGAAAGCACTTCAGAGCAGTGCAGGAGAAGACCTGGCTGCTGCAGAGAGGTGAGTATATGTATATATATCTATATATTTTTTTTTTTTTTACACATTTTAGGGATGATTTTCAGGGAATGGCTTATCTTTAGAGCCCTTCCCCGAAAATCACTGCAGGGCTTGCAGGCAGCTCATTGCTTTCAATGGAGCCGGCTGTAGTTCCAGCTCCATTGAATTCAATGGAAGAACATTGCGGTCCTCTGCCACAGCTGTAACTGCTGTGGCAGAGGATTTCTTCATCTCTGCAGAGAGTCCTATTGTTACTGGACACTGTGACAATGATGTCACAGTGTTCAATTAAAGGGGACTCCCCGTGGAGATGAATGCGCTCCTCTGCCACAGCTGTAGCAGAGGATCGTGATGTTCTCTGTATGTCCATGGGGCTGCTGCTGCTGTTGCCACCCCTATTGGCCAAAGGTGAAACCCCTGGATGTGACAGCATCCAGGGGTTTCACATTCAAGGAATCCCCTGCTGCAGCTGTCACCGCCGTAGTGACCAAGTGCGTTTTTTTTCTGCGTGCCGCCCACTTAGGTCATGCGAATCTTTGAACGCATGCGTTTTGCGCACAGAAATTTGTGTGACTTAGCCCTAATAGAGATCCGTTCTCTAAATATTTGTAGGTATTTCACGGACTGCCATAGTGTGTGTAGTTATATAGCTTATTGAAATGTATATATCTTTTTTATTTATTTTGTGCAATTTATTGACTTTATTTACTGGATTAATTTTTTACTCATGTTTGGGGGTTTCTGTGGTAATAACGATCATCATTATGTCTTATTAATCCTTTGAGTCGATCCTGTATATAAACAAAGAACAATACAATTATAAAACTTGTCATTATTTTAGTATGAATATGAAATTAAAAATGATGAACGCACATGTACTATATATGTGTGGAATCAAGTCCTACTTGGATAATTACGATCATTGCATAAAACTCTGGACGTCCCAAAAGTTACTCTGCCTAAAGGAAATTTTAAATGATCTTACTATGGGCAGATTTATGTGCCTGTAATACGGACAGTCAGCCCCGATTCCTTGTTACATCATCATATTGTTTGGTGGTCCTCCCCCTGCTCTGTCTCACACAGTCTATACTCGGACAGAGAAGGAGGAGAACCAGAGCAAGTTCAGAGAAGAGTTACCAAGATGGTGAGCAGTCTGCAAATCATGTCCTATGAGGAACGGTTAAAGGATCTGGGAATGTTTAGCTTGCAAAAAAGAAGGCTGAGAGAAGGGCTGTCACAGTGCAGAGGCATCAGTCCTATTCACATTTGCACAAGGAACGACTAGAAGCAATGGGATGAAATGGAAAGGGAGGAGACACAAATTAGATATTAGAAATGAGTGGAACAGGTTGCCACAGGAGAGATCTCTCTCTCTACCCCCCACCGCACCCCCGAGCACGCTCGGACAAGAATGCAGTTACTCGAGAAGAGCAGGGCTCACTCGAGTAACTGACTTAGCGAGCGTGCTCGCTCATCTCTAAAGAGCATCTCTTCGTGTAGTACGCTTCTGTATTTTACCATTCTGTGGACCGTTGCTTTTCTAAATGATAAATTGCATGTGCACAATGCAATGATATGTTTTCATTATTAGATTTTAATTATAGCTTCATAATGAACGCTATTTTCCAAAATGTCTCTACATGTTTGTCTATAACTGGCTATATTCATGTCTGTATCAAGAATATTACATTTTTTTTGTATGTGGAACCTTTCTATACTAAAGAAATAAAACAAGAATTGTATGTGCATCTTATTTCAACAGTCTATGGTGCGAATGTTCCTTCTTTTTGGATACTTAAAATAACTTATTGACCTTTGGGACCTTCACCAATCCTTCAAAAAAGAATGAATTGTTCAAGGTGATGTTACAATTCAGTAAAATTCTTGCATAGTGCCAAGTAAGGAGCTTTGCTGTGAAGAAAAATTTGCTATGCAAATGGAAAATGGTGCAAAAACTCTGCAGTTCAACCTATTAGATGGTAGCATACCGATAAGTCAATCCAAGACCTTCTAACAGGCCTTGGTGATCATCACCTTTCTTTATATAGTGCATGCATATTAAGGGCTTAGTCACACGGGCGTTTATTGCCGCGATTTGCGCATGCGCATGCGTCCGGCGACTTTTTAAAACCATTGCTTTGCAATGGTATCGGACACATGAGCGCTTTTTATGCGCTCGTCCGATAAATTAGAGAACAGAAATCGCAGATCGCACTTATCTGCGATCTGCGATTCCTGTTCTCTTCTCTATATGCGCTCAACGGGGCCGGCGGCAGCAGCGCCGACCCCATTGAGAACATATAGAAGACAAATCATTCTTCTCTGCCACAGCTGGAACAGCTGTGGCAGAGAAGAACGATGTTTGCCCATTGAATTCAATGGAGCGGCAATACAGCCGCTCCATTGAAAGCAATGGGCTGCCGGCGTGCGCGGGGTTAATTGTCGGGAAGGGGTTAAATATATAACCCCTTACCTGCAATGCATCCTTAAATGTGAAAAAATAAAAAAAAAGGATGTTCTCACCTGCTCCCGGCAGCTGGAGATCCCGGCGGTCGGCCTGCAGTGGGTGTGAAGGAGGTGTGACTCAGGCTTGCCCCTGATTGGCTCAGCCTGAGCCAATCAGAGGCTGAGCTCAGTCACACCCATTCATGAATTCATGAATGGGTGTGACTGAGACTTGCTTCTGATTGGCTCAGCGCTGAGCCAATCAGGGGCAAGCCTGAGTCACACCTCCTTCACACCCACTGCAGGCCGACCGCCGGGATCTCCAGCTGCCGGGAGCAGGTGAGTACATCCTTTTTTTTAATTTTTTCACATTTAAGGATGCATTGCAGGTAAGGGGTTATATATTTAACCCCTTCCCGACAATTAACCCCGCGCACGCCCGCAGCGCTTGCATTCAATGGAGCCGCTGTATTGCCGGCTCCATTGAATGCAATGCGCTGGACAGCTCCGGCCCGTTTCTAATGAAACGCGGCTAGGAGCAGATTTTCGGGCGATTTTTGGGCCGATTTTTCGGCGCCGGTCACGCGATTTGCGCATGCGCATCCGTCATGCGATGCGCAAATCGCGTGAAAAAACGCCCGTGTGACTAAGGCCTAAGCAACACTTTACATCACTTGATATTAAGATCTGTCACCATTGG
This sequence comes from Eleutherodactylus coqui, assembly GCF_035609145.1. Lineage (NCBI taxonomy): Eukaryota > Metazoa > Chordata > Amphibia > Anura > Eleutherodactylidae > Eleutherodactylus > Eleutherodactylus coqui. Next base: position 39,958,514 of record NC_089846.1, read on the forward strand.
GGCTCACAATCTATATTCATCTGTATGTTTTTGGAGTGTGGGAGAGAACTAGAGTAACCAGAGGAAATCCATGCAAACACAGGGAGAACATACAAACACCATGCAGATGTTGTCCTTAGCAGGAATATAAACCAAAGGCAGGGTCTTCTCCAGAAGGAAATTATTCCTTCACAGCACCCTCAAGTCAAGCTTTGTGTTTGTAACTCTAATATTGATATCTCATACTACAGGACAGAAAATCTCAAAAAAATCCTTTACTTTGTATTCACTGATCACTGATTGGACAGTCGGATCTGTATATGACTAACTAGTACCAATGCGTCACTTACTAATATAGTATAGCATGGCTATGCATGCTTTAGGACCTGTGATGACGTCACCGCCATGTAATCAGGGGTGGAGCCCAGAGCCCCGATGACTAATCACATGGCCGTGACATCATGACATGTAACTGACACAGTCACTCTTCACTCACAGACAGGTGGTTGTTAGTATTTTGAAAAAAGCTCTGTTTGAGAAATCCTTACAGGTCTCTACTGCAGGTTGTTGGAATTCTTCTAATCATTTATTAGGGAAAAAAGAGGGCCTCCAAACTGTCTCCTGATTAAGTATTCAAAATTATTCAAACTGCTACCCTGTTTCCCCCAAAATAAGACCTACCCTGAAAATAAGCCCTAACCTGATTTGTCAGGATTTTTGGGGAGGTTTAAAATATAAGCTCTACCTCGAAAATAGACCCTAGCTGCATTACATTTAAAAAAAAGTAATACATTACCTTTCAGACTCGGTTCACGTCCCTCCCATTGCTCTCCAGAGCTCCAGCATGCTTCCTGCAGTCCTCAGCCACCCACAGAAGATGGCTTCGTGATTACGGCATTCCTAAATCCCGCCTCCACGAAGCGATGGCTCCAATTGGCTCTTGAGTGCTGCTCAGCCAATCAATGCGGCGTCCGATGAACCAATGTGATTGCTGTGATTGATTTATCCAGAGCTGCATTGATTGGCTGAACAGCGCTCGAGAACCAATCACGGCCATCGTGTTGTAGAGGCGGAATATATGAATTGGCCAATCAATGCTCAGGGACACGGACTGAGCCTGCTAGGTAAATATAAGAAGACACCCCTTAAAAATAAGAACTAGTGCCTATTTTGGGGCAAAAATTAATATAAGACAGGGTCTTATTTTTGGGGAAACACGGTAATAATAATATAAAGCAGATGAATAAACTGCACTTTATTAAGAAGCAATTACAACACTCCTACAAATATACTAACATCTATTCTTCGGGGGTTCTAGAACTATTCAGCTTCTCCTTATAATTATACCACTAGAGATTCTAAAGGAGATCCGATATCTAATATTTATGCTTGGATATGTATTTTTACTGACAATTGTCGCTGTATACCGCACTTTTTCCTTTAATCGTATAATACGGAACATTTGCACTTTGATCAAATTGTCCAATTTATTTGTAGAGCGCTGCGAAAGCACGCTGGAAGCTGTCAAAGTGATGCGCGCTTCCGTTGTATTTAGTGCAAAGCTCAAAATAGTTGGATGTCAAAATTTACGGGGAGGAAAAGTGCCTTCTCCCGTTTGTTTGTCTTCATTAAGACGTGAGCACATGTGTGGAGATAAATAGATTTGTGCCTTCTGCATACTGAGAAGTGCTAATAACAGTTCGCGGAGGGCTGTACGTATGCTCTGCATCAGACGTGTTTGGTCATTATTGAAGGACCCCTTCCCCCCTTCTGCTACTAATTCTCTCTGGCTCTGGTTTCACATGGTGTCCTTAAGTGACTTTCTCCTTTAGTAAAAACCCCCAGTGCTATGTTTGCTTTTTAAAACAGGGATGGAATGAGTCCCGTAGACTGTGCCTGGCCTGAGAAGCTATGAAGGAAAGCTAGTCAGCAATTCTGCGTGTAACATGACCCCTCCCTACTGCTCTATCTCACATGGGAGGTCCGGGTCTCTGTGTTTAAGGTAATATAAAAAAAAAAAAGGGAAAGGGGGCATGAGTTGTGGAATCGCTGTGCCGTATTACTGGAGGCATTAATCATTTATTACGCTATAAAATATGCAGCATGTAACAATACCAAGCATTCAAAACCTTCAAACCTATAGATGAAATGTCTGAAGACCGTTGGCCATTATGTCTTTCTTCCTTGTGGATCGAACCGTCTTTTTTTTTTATGTATGGTATTTTTTTTTTTTTTGCCTCACATTCTTTACACCTTGCAGCTATGTATGCAGCTTTTCTACCCTTTCCAGGTGCCTCCTCTTCTCTCCATGGCTAATATCTCAGCTGCTCTGGAAACACATAAACTGTGGAATAGAGATCAGATGGCAAGGAACAAAGTATTCGTTTGGTGTGACGGAATATCTGATGCAGGAGCCCCCTCTCTTGGCCACTGATTTAACTGTCAGACAAAAACATGAGTGACTGAAATTCACAACTGAAGGAACGAGCTACAGGGAATGTAAGCATTGTTGTATTGCGTAGATTTTGACGTAGAATGTAGAGTTTAGTTAAAACGCAAAATCGCACCACAAAATAAAATCTCAATATCACCCAAGTGTTTAAAGACCCCCCAAAACAATAGAGTTTAGTCATCCGAAACCGGGCAATGCTTGCCCCAGGTGTTTGCTTGCTACAGCAACCGTTTGCCCCGATTTCCGCTCTTGATATCCCCAGCAAAAAGTTGATTTTGTCGGGGGAAGACCCAACCAGTCACACAGTTTCCCTGCACTTAAACCTGCAGGAGAAATGTAGTATTACAGGATGACCAAAAGAAAAAAAGTTTGGTACTGTGTTAGTCAGTAGAGCAAAATGTGATTGATCTCTGCAAGAGAAACCAAGTAATCTTGTAGATATGATGCCTTTTAATGGCTAACAAAAATATATGATGTTATAGCGAGCTGTCACCCCTACTTAGGGTTCTTCTTCAGGCCCAAAGGGGTTTTGGCATTTAAAAAAAATCAATACTTACCTATTCCTCCCCCATCAGTCTGCTTACCACATCTTCTCCTCGCTGATCTTCTCCAGTCCCAGGGTCACCTCACCTCCAGCCGACTGGATCGTCTTCTTATTGTTATGATGCATCCATTTCGGACATTCTGCTTCCTGCCGGGCAATGTACATTACGTCACTAGTGACATAACGTTCACAGCCTAGCAAGGAATGCCGATCTATTACTGAGACCACGTGCCGCTAGAGTCCATACACTATTGCACAGAGACAGCGAGCATGTGCAGTCTCTGCAATAGATCAGCATTCTCGCTAGGCTATGAACACTACATCACTAGTGATGTAGCATATATTGCCTGGCAGGAAGAAGACTGCAGCTAATGGACGCTTCATCACAGGAAGCAGGAGAATCGGCCAACTGGAGTTGAGGTGACCGGGGGGGGGGGGGGGGGGGGGGGATGCAACAGCCAGGAGAAGATGCGGTAGGAAGGCTGTCTGGGGAGGAATAGGTGAGTATTGATTTTTTTTTCTAGTGAAAGAACCCCTTTTAGCCTGAGGAAGAACCCTAATTAGGTTGGAGATATATATCACTATAACATGTCTTTTTGTTAGCCATTAAAAGGTATCATATCTACAAGATTACTTGGTTTCTCTTGCAGAGAACAATCACAGGATGACCATTCGCATATTTGGTTGCACTGTAATACAAGGACCACACATGGTCTGATAGAATGGGCGCTACACTTACAAAATAATTGTCTGTTCTGGCACATAAATAGGAGTCCCAAACAGGGGACACAGACTATGATGTCCATATGCCAAAATACGGCATTTAATCAGGATTGCTTTCTTTGCACAACCCATTTAAAAGCTCGTTTCAGCAAAAACACATTATTCCATTCCTGTACCCATCATCTGATTGCCTGACACTCTGGACATCTCATGTGCATATTGCAGTAACCTCCATGCAGTGCAGCCTCCTGTCTGATGCTTATCAGGCACCATTTTGATGTTGATATTTATCCTTGCTTTCTCTTTCACTAAATTCCATGATGCATCAGTACAACATCACACAAACAGCTAGAGCCAGCAAGGAGCACATTATGATTATCACTACTGTGTATATTCACTAGAGATGAGCAAGCACGCTCGGATAAGGCAGCTACTCGAGCAAGCATCGCTCTTTTCGAGTAACTGCATTCTCGTCCGAGCAGGCTCGGGGGGCGGCGGGGGAAGGAGAGTGAGAGAGATCCTTCTCTCTCTCTCTCCCCCCCCCCCCCCCCGCTACCCCCCGCCGCCCACCACGCTCACCCCCGCCTCTCCCTGAGCCTGCTCGGACGAGAATGCATTTACTCGAGAAGAGTGATGCTCACTCAAGTAACTGCCTCATCAGAGCGTGCTCACTCATCTCTAATATTCACCTAAATAAGCTAAAAGACCATAAATATACAGTCTAGAGGCTGAGCTATAATCTCCTTAATTCTAACTGTGTGAAAGGATCCTCTAGTTATCAGCAGTAACTGTGATAGGAGTTTATGTGCCCCCCTCTAAGAGCTTGTGTGGTAGAGTTCATCACACAGGAGTAACCAATTGAAAAATGGACTAGTTTGAGAACAAATAAACCCAAATAAACCTCAAGTGGTCAGAACTGAAATCACATGACCCATATGAGAGGAAGGATTTGGGGAGTTTCAGATGGGAAGCAATAACTAAACAAGGTAATACAAGTTGACATATAAACTGGGGGTTAATTACATAATGAGTGGAAAACAAATCACTGGAGTGACTCTAAGTATTATTTATTTCCCATTTATTTTCTAGAACATATTTAGATGTTCAAAGGGGACTCAGTCCATATTCTCTATATAAGACACACACTAAAGGGCCAATTTAATGAGAAGCGAGGTGGTCGAACTATCAGTGCAGGAAGATGGAGAACATACAAACTTCATGGAGATATTGCCTACGCTCTGGTTCAAAGCCATAACTCCAATGCTGTGATGCAATGGTGTCAACAAATGAGCAATTATGCTGTGAAAGACTTGACCTTCCCATGGATTGTAATGATGACTGAAAAACCACTATAATCAGAATTGATAGATTTAAGCAGAACTTGGAAAGCTGGAATAGATGCCCTGGTTAAAATAATTCTTTGAAGGGGCCTTCTGCACTCCTATTCATTGAGCCACAAAATACCCTACTGTGTTCCAACTAATGTGGGCCTCTTTAAATGATTGGATAAGAGATCATACGGCCAAATGATCGAGGAAAGGGGTTCAGTTCTTTTCATCTAATAAATGCCTTGATTTAACCCCTCGTACATCATCAGTTGGAATTAGTCTCCGTAATGTTACATGCGTCACAAGAATCAACAGTGGATGCGATTGACACCAGCCCTCCACCGCTAGCAGATACAAATGACAACGCACTAGAGATGAGCGAGTATACTCGCTAAGGCACATTACTCGACGAGGAGTAGTGCCTTAGCCGAGTATTCCCCCGCTCGTCTCTAAAGATTCGAGGGTCGGCGTGGGTGACAGGTGAGTTGCGGGGGGGGAGAGAGGGAGAGAGAGATCTCCCCTCCGTTCATCCCCGCTCTCCCCCGCCGCTTCCCGCCCCCCGCCAGCCCCTGAATCTTTAGAAACGAGCGGGGAGATACTCGACTAAGGCACTACTCGCTCAAATAATGTGCCTTAGCGAGTATACTCGCTCATGTCTACAAGGCACTGCTTAGCACCCGGAAAAAAGAGACCTAAGCATTTTTCACCCATTCAAGTAGTTTATCCAAGTTCTCCATATGGATATGGTAACTTACACAATATCTATAATATTGCAGAAACAGAAAAAATGCAGCAAAGTCCAACTTCTGCATCATTTCGAAAAAACATTCCAGAACAGTTCTCTTATGCCACTCCACCGATTGCTCTTAAAATATAAAATAACCCTGTGTGATGAACACTAGCAAATGCTTTAGAAGTATATCACGTTAAAATGATGTTTCCACTCATTATCTGGTTCAGAGAATATCCATACACACTTTAAAAAATCTGCATTCTTGTTTTTTGTGTGGGGCGACAAATAACCACAAATGGCAATCCAGACCTAAACGCAGTATCACTACATTTTTACTTATCACGCCAGTCTCCTTGCAAACTCTTACAGATGCTCTAACTAACGTTACACAGTAAATATCTGCGGAGAGTAAATCAGCCCGATGCTCAACTATTTCACACCACGGCTTTATTAAAAGTTTTTGTGGACTATTTCAATTACACATAAACTGTCCAAGCAATAGACTGACCTAGAAGAAAATACAAGCCTGTGAGTCCCTTGGCAGAAACCTAGGTTGACCTCAAAATTATTCATAAACCAGACACAGTGATCTCTCAAGTTACAATGGCATCAGGATACAATATCTGCAGTATACAGTGCTCTTTCCCGGGCCATTGTAACTTAACATAGTAACATAGTATGGAAGGCTGAATAAGGACACATGTTTATCCGATTCAGCCTATTATCCTACATTGTTGATCCAGAGGAAGGGAAAAGAAGAACCTAGTTAGGTAGAAGCCCATATTCCTCATTTGAGGGAAACAATTGCTTTCCAACTCCAAATATGGCATTTAGAATAACTCCCTGAATCAACAATCCTTCCAAAGTAATTAGTGACTATAATATGTCATATTACTACACTCAAAAAGGCATCCAGGCCCCTCTTACATTTTTTTTAGTGAGTTTGCCATCACTACATCCTATGGCAGAGAGTTCCACAGTCTCACTGCTCTTACAGTAAAGAACCCCCATTCGATGTTGGTGTATAAACCTTCTTTCCTCTAGATGTAGAGGGTGCCCCCTTGTTACAGTCCTGGGTATAAACAGATGATGGGAAAGGTCTCTGTATTGTCCCAGACGGATTTTTTCTAAACTAAATAATCCCAATTTTGATAACCTCTCTGGGTATTGTAGTCCGCCCATTCCATTTATTACTTTAGATGGTTCTACCAGATGCGCTTATTTTGTGCACATAGGCACGACCAAAAAAAACGCTTGTCTGACTTCGACCTTAATGTGTAAAAGTAGTAAAACATAAACTATACATATTGAGTTTCATCTGAACTATAGAACAGAGGTAACACATAATTTATGCTACATGGTGAAAGGCATAAATTAAAAACAACAACAAAAAAACAATGGTGGAATCGCTCTTTGCTTCCGCTCCCCCAAAAAACATAGTCAATGCAAGTGAATTAAGGGGAACCTGTTCCATTGGCGTAGCTATATGAAGACTGTTTTTGTAGGAGTGCACACGCACTGACTGAAGAAAAGAGTCACGCTCACAGACCAAGCACTGACTCCCATGGGTGACAGCGCAGGAATGGGAAGCCGGATAATTATGTATGCATATCACCGGACTCCGTGGGATCTGTATCCTATAAGCACAATAACTTAGTTTATCGTGCTCCTAGGTGAGGACGGGTTCCCTTTAACCCCATAACTAGAGATGAGCGAGTATACTCTCTCTCTCCCGCTCCCCCCTGCTCCCCGCCGCAACTCACCTGTCACCGGCGCCGGCCCCCGAATCTTTAGAGACGAGCGGGGAGATACTCGGCTAAGGTACTACTCGCTCGAGTAATGTGTCTTAGCGAGTATACTCGCTCATCTCTACCCATAACACCACAGGATGTAATTTTACGTCCTGGCAGGGTGATAGTTAACACAACAGGACATAAACTTATGTCCTGTGGATGGCATGGGCTCAGAAGTGAGCTCATGCCACCCCGTAGCGGGAGCCGACTGTGACTGATAGCTGGCCTCCCGCTGCAACAGCTTGGATTAATGAGAACACCAATCCCCACTCTTAACCCCTTAAATGCTGCAATCGATGTACACAGTGAAATGTAAAGGGTTCTCAGAGGGAGCGTGCCCCCGTTTTTTACAAGCGAATAAAATTTGCACCTGCAAAAAATAGGACAGCATTTTGCGATTCGCACAAAAAATAGGTTTTTGTGTGAATCGATGCAACTTTGACAGTAGGAAATCCTACTGTTATAGCCCTTAAATAAGCCCTAGAGGCTGGGAGAAAAAAAAATCACGGTAATACATTGCCCAGAAGTGGTGTCCGGCTTCAGCGCATCTTCTCCCCAGGTCCGTGGCACTATTCTGCACTATTTTCTTCTGGCGGGGGACCTTAAAAAATCCTCGCCTCCTGGTAGCGCTGCCTCTGATCAGCTGAGCTGATTGATCAGAGGCAGCGCGGGGATGAAGAAATCCCCTGCTGCTTCTGTTACAACCGCAGTATGGGATAGCGATGGGACCACACTTTTATGTGCAAATTTGACATTGTGTGACCCCACAAGAAGTGCGAATTTAAAAATGCATCTGCCGCTTTGGTCATGCGAATTTTATACATGTGTTTTGTAAATGCGTTTCCCGCGCCTAAATACTTGAAAAAAAAAATGCTTGTCTGACTGAGCCCCAACACTGTAGAATAAAAACAATGGCAGAACTGAGGTGTTTTCTATCTCTGCCCTCCAAAAAAAAGGATAAAATATTAATACATTATATGTAACCAAAAATAGTATCAATAAAACTACAGTTTGCCACACAAAAAAAACAAGCCCTCATACAGTCGACGAAAAAATAAAACGTTATGGCTTCTGAAAAATGAAGATGAGAATTTTCCCAAAAATTGTCGCATCCTTACGGCCAAAATAGGCCGTGTCCTTAGGGGGTTAATTAGTTATCTGTATGAATATTGTATGTAAAACAACTCATCCCACAAATCAAGCTTTCATATAGCTGCACCACTAGAAAAAAAGAATTAGGGCTTTCTGAATGTGAAACAAGTTTCACCAAAATATGCTTGGTAATGAGGAGGGATTATTCGTTACGCCTGGTACTGAAGTGGGCATTGATAGAATGGATCAACTAGCAAGTGGGTATGTTCAGTGTATATTTTTTCTTATTAATTTACATTTTTTTGCAGGTTGGGGCTTTCTTAAAGGAAATGTGTTACTTTAATTTTTCACTAATTTGAACATTTTGGAGACAGTCAACCTACCTACTTTTTGGTAATAGTGGCTTCAGAGATTTGCCTTGTCGTAGGAACCTAGCTATACTGTAGGAACAAAAAGATCTGAAAACGACCTACTGATTTATATACTAGAATGTTGTGGGCATGGTCTGTATCATGTGGCATCTGCCTCCAGCTACATAATAGAGGTGCCCCATAATAGAGGTTCATTGTAATGCTACCTGTGATGATAATGAAATGACTGCTGACCCTTGTCCTAGCGTAGACAGCACAAGCACAAAAACTTAGTTTTGGTACTGGTGCAATATGTCTCCACTGGAACAAAAGGTGGAGATATGGGTTGGCCTGGGTGAATAACAGGGGACCGCCCATAGCTGTGAATTGGCCTGCGTTAGTGACAGGGGTCCACCCCAGCTGTGGGTAGGCTGCAGCGCTACAGGACACCAGCAGCTTATGTTCCTGTAACACCTGCTGGAGTGCCCAGCAAACAAGGGGCAACACCGGCAGACAGACAGAGGGTGACTTCCAGCCCGGTACATACCCACGGCCCACAACTGCTGCCCAGCTGCTATGGACATTGCCTTTGGGGTGGGGAAGCAGAGAAGATCTCTGCCACTATAAGAGTTTTTTTTGGCCGGAGGACGTACCACTGCGGAGGAACTGGAGCTCCGTAGACAGCCTACTGAGAAGAGGTGCATACAGCAGAAGTAGCACAGACCAAACATCCTGCCTCCTCGCATGTGCAGGCTGCAGAGAGGAAGGGAGAGACGGACAGACTTACGGCCAGTATGGCCGGGAAATCGCATGTGCAGGCTGCGGACAGGATGGAATTAGTGTCAGGCTACTAGTGTACTATCGGCAGGCAATCCACAGCTGGGGGCATCACCAGGGCGTTCCCTATCACTGCGGCCGGCCAACCCATGTCTCCACCCATTGTACCGGTGGAGACATATTGCACTAGTACTGTTTTAGTTAACTGCTAAGAGGGAATTCCCACAGCCTGAACCCAAATATTCATTGGAACATTCTGTTTACTAAAATTAAATGTAGAGAAGTTGATTATTTAAATATGGTTCAAAACAGTTTTATGAGAATCCAATCTACAGTACATGTCATTTTTTTCACCTAAGTATTACCGCAGTAGTTTCTAATTTACTAAAGGTTGCCAAATATAATTGATTATATTTAGTCAACTGCATGTCCCTATTTTTCTACACATGATGATTTATAGGTATACAAATATTACCCTGATGCGATGCAGTTTGTTATCAAACCAACTCTGCTCTCATGTGTATGCAGTATGCATCACTACACGCTATACCTCACATTCACTCATCGTCACCATAGCATCTACAACAAACGTCATGCCTTCAGTGACTTGGGCAATCAGCAGTCATCTTACCTGTGTATAGCTCTGTATCTGTATATTCATCTACTTTCTTATGATGGAGAATGTAATCTGAGACTTTGGTTCCTATAGCAGCTTGGACATCTAGCCATTCAAGAGCCACCACAGTGCTAGAAGGCTCCATACTGGGAGAAAGACGAAATCTGAAAAAAAGAAAACCTCATAAAATACATAGTATGTAAGGCTGAAAAAAAGACATATGTCCATCCAGTTCAGTCTATAACCCCCAATGTTGATCCAGAAGAAGGCAAAATAACCCCAATATGGTAGAAGCCAATTTTCCCCATTTAAGGGGAAAAAAATTCCTTCCTGACTCTAACCTTGCAATCGGAATAATCCCCGGATCACCGAACCTTCTGAAGTCATAAGTGATTATAACATATAATATTGTATTGCTCAAGGAAGGTGTCCAGGCCCCTCTTGAACTCTTTTAGTGAGTTTGCCATCACCACGTCCTAAGGCAGAAAGTTCCATAGTCTCACTGCTCTTACAGTAAAGAACCCCCTTCTATGTCAGTGTAAAAGCCTTCATGCCCACCTTTGTACCTACTCAAAGTCTGATATATCCTAAAACATTATAGTGCCCAAAAAAGTGTCACGTTAGAATTTTCTAGGTATGATACATGGCCTAAAGTAAGCCTAGCCTCTGCAGTGGGAATGGAGCTGTCAACTTCATGCACAAATCGGATCAGTGCACAAATGCATTGGCCCCATAAACAGAAGATTGGTGGGGGTCCTTTGCATCAGACCCTTGCTAGTTTACTACTGGTGACCTATCCTAAGGATAGACCATCAATAGTTTATGATTGGATAATCCCTTTAACGTTACATTTAGAACTACCTTTTGAGCATCCTATTACAATCCCACTAAATAACTACTGTCCAAAGGATGTTCACAAAAATTGTACAGTCATATTTATGATTTCATGGACTCTATAACACAATGGCCATGCACCGAGAGGTAACCGTATTGCTGCTAGCATTATGACAAGGGTTTATTATGTTAAAGTCTGTTAAGTGATATGGACTTGGTTGCTCTTCTGCTTCTTCAGATAGGGCTTTTGTTATGATCCTTCTGCAGGGACTTGAAACTTGTTTGTGAATGTTGTAATAGAGGGCAAAATATTGCAGATGCTATCTATCACTATATGCTTCAGCACTTAAAGGGGTTGTCTCGCGAAAACAAGTGGGGTTCAGCACTTCTGTATGGCCATATTAATGCACTTTGTAATATATATCGTGCATTAAATATGAGCCATACAGAAGTTATTCACTTACCTTTCCTGCGCTGGCGTCCCCGTCTCCATGGCTCCGCCTAACTTTAGCGTCTAATCGCCCGATTAGACGCGCTTGCGCAGTAGGGTCTTCTGCCTTCGGTTCGGCAGCAGCGGCGTTCTGGCTCCGCCCCCCTTCTACGCGTCATCGCGTAGCTCCGCCCCGTGAAGTGTGCAGATTGCAGCCAATCAGGAGTCTGGAATCGGCACACATGATGGGGCGGAGCTACGCGATGATGCGTAGAAGGGGCGGAGCCAGAACGCCGCTGCTGCCGGGCAGACCCAAAGGCAGAAGACCCTTCTGCGCAAGCGCGTCTAATCGGGCGATTAGACGCTGAAGTTAGACGGAGCCATGGAGACGGGGACGCCAGCGCAGGAAAGGTAAGTGAATAACTTCTGTATGGCTCATATTTAATGCACGATGTATATTACAAAGTGCATTAATATGGCCATACAGAAGTGCTTAACCCCACTTGCTTTCGCGAGACAACCCCTTTAAGTTTATGTGGTCTAATGCTTCATAGCTGGACTGATGCTCCGAAACATATCCACTTCGTGATGCCACCGAAATCCATGTATTTCGACTGTGAGAACAAACTGGTTTGCCTAGAGGAAAAGCTAGATACAATACCATGCAAATGTGTCATCACTGCAGTGAATGGACCATCCTGAATGCCTGAATATGGTCATTGAATTTGTTAAGTCAGCTACTCTGCCTGCCCTGACGAAGATAAAAGTACCCTCCTACAAACTAGCCCCTTGATTTTTGGGTCCTTTTCGAGGTATCCAAAAAGGTGAACCCTGTATGCTACAAGTTACGGTTTCCTGCCTCCTGGCGAATACCCAATTCCTTCCATATCTCACTTCTCAAACCACTGGTTCTTAAAAAAATATTCCAAACAGTCCCATTCTGCTATGCCCAAGTTAATTCCAAGAACGTTTATGAGATCAAAAACATTCTTGATATGAATAAGATAAGGAATAAAACATATTTTTTAGTGGACCAGAAGGGGTATGAGGAGAGGTCTTGGGAGCCTTCAGAAAATATTAATGCTCCTCTCTTACTACAAAGGTTCTTGCGCAGAACTGGCAGGAGGAGAAGGGGGTGTAAGGGGGGAGGTACTGTTAGGTCGACTACCTGGGGCAGCCATGCTCTTGCTGTTCCGGGCAGACGTGGGCACCGCCCTCTCCTCCAGTGTGAATTGTCCTCTACATTTCCATCAGCACTGCAGTAGTTAATCCTCCCCAGTGCTGCATGCTTTCCATCAGCACCGCAGGAGTTAACCCTCCCCAGTGCTCTCACCCAGCTGCAGGGTAGTTGCCTATTACCTTCCTATTTAGCTGCCTTGGGGATGCTCCTCCTTACCTCAGTATTGGTGTTAGTTTGTTCCTGCTCACAGTAAGCTACTCTGTTTCTGATTCCCATGCACTGAACCTTGGACCTGTTATTTGGATTTTGCTTGAACTCTGCCTGCCCTGACCTTTGGAATCGCTACCTGGACTTGCTTGACCTCTGCCTGCCATGACTCTCGGACTTGTGACCCAGATCTCGTTTAAAAGCCACCAGCCCCGACATTGTTCCATATCCGGACTGCGTTCTCCAGCCTATGTCATGGTGTGTTGCAACCAGTGTCGCTGACCCCCGTGGGTCAGCCGCTAACTACACCAAAACTACTTCAGGATGTAGCGGCCTGACCGCTTCCCCGCAGCAAAGGCCGGATCCCTGTACAGGGGTTAAAAGGTGAATACTGGGGAATCGCCAGCATAACGCCCTCAGGTTTAACCCAAAGCCAAACTGGTTAATTGACACAGTGGGTCCACACCCGTTGGCTGTAACAGAATGGCAGTTCAGCTTACCAAAAACAAACACCATTCGTTATTGTTGCAGAATTATAGAATGTACTTTTGAAAGACCTAATTTTTATATTCTAGTGATGGTATTCCTAAAGCTCTATGTCACATCGACAGAAATTGTGTGACATCATATTTATGATGTCATGTACTCTATAACCCAGTGGTCATGTATCGAGTGGTAACCGTTTTGCTGCTGACATTATGATAGGTGCTTATTATGTTAGAACCTGTTACTCATAACTTACACAGGTGAGGGAAGGGGGCTGCAGTTGGGTAATCCATTGTCATCAAAAGCAGTAAGATCGCATCGACACCAATCTTCAATGACTTCACCTTTTCCAGAACACCAATATAAGCTCATGAAGGCATTTTTAAGCACCTGTAAATAAGAAAGACACTGGTTAAAATGCTTTTCTGCTTTAGAAAGCCCATTATTCAGCTGGTAGTGTGAGGGAAACTATAGCGTCTGTTGAACACTATCTTGCTTCCCTTCCATTGCCTCAATCTTATGTGACAAACGTATTTTGTTCAGCAGATTACAAGGCCTGAAGAATGAGCAAAAGCTGCAACTGACCTTCACAGACAAATGTGTAGCCAGACAGCTGACTAAATATGGACTTTGTCTTAGAAATGTGCTAACAAATAAAACCCTTTATTATGTTTTACTCTATTTGATCTTTTAGACTTATATTTAACTATGTAAATCTTAACTAAGCTCATGTGTCAGAAACACTATCTTTTCTCCTTAGGGAGAGCACCTAGATAGTGAGTGAGGAGACTTATAAGACCATGCATGCTCCTCTGGGTAATATGCAAATAAGGGAGATGGAGCAATACCTCCACAGAGCCACCTATGGGAAGGAAGCATTCGTTCAAGTCAATGTTTGACTCTTTATACAAGCCTTGTAACAATGACTGGGAATTGAAAGCAAAGCCAGACTCCATGCACAGACAGCTGTTTCAGTGTGTTTGCCCCTCATCAGTGTGCAAAAGGATTCTGTCTTGAGATAGCAAAGGCAGAATCGCAGCATGCTTAATTTCAGTGCAGTTCCGCACGGACGGCCTGTCCGCATTTGACAGGAAAGTAGGAGTTTGAGAAAAAGAAAACTCTACTGCGCATGTGCGCCAGCCGGAGTTTCTGCACACATCCTCAGTACAGAAAAAAGAAGACCCAGACGGGTTTGTAGGGTCCCTACGGGCAGGGTCGGATTCTGCTGTGGGCTCATACATGCGGAATCCGACCCACCTGTGGACATGAGCCCTAACTTAGACTAGTTTTACCTCTTCTGCAGTTTTCAATATGACTCTGGGTCCTTACATGATGCAGTCTGTAATATTACCTCTTTTTTTTTTCCTTCACTATTATGGCTTCCTTATCCCCTAGAATTCCTCTTTGTTGTTTTTTTTTTTTTCTCTTCCCTTTGCTGCTTATGATTTGGGGTCTTTTCGTATAGTTTTAGTGTCTCATTCTTGTATGTTATCATAAATAAAGATATGCCAAAAGAGGACAAACCCCTTAAAAAGAATTTGTCACTAAGACAGACATATTAAAGGGATGGCGTCATGAAATTTGTACTCTTTTTTTTTCTTTTTTTTTAATCAAATTGAAGCAATCTCAGTGATGAATTGGTCCCTATGGTTCTGGCTTAAGAAACCTCTAGTGATCATCTTTTACCATCATGAAGTGCACACGCTGCAGGGGTCATGTTCTCTAGACCAATGCTCCCCAACTCCAGTCCTCACGACCCCCAACAGGTCATGTTTTCAGGATATCCTCAGTAAGGCACAGGTGATGTAATTATTATCAGTGCCTCAGACATTGCCACAGGTGTTCTCTCTATAGGATATCCTGAAATCATGACCTGTTGGTTGTCCCTGAGGACTGGAGTTGGGGACCCCTGCTCTAGAGAGGCTGATGCAGAAGAAATGTACTACAAGGGTTCACATGTAACTGCTTTACTGAAGATGTTTCACAGCTGAAAAAATCCACAGCAAGTCCACATCAAAATCCACACCGTTTGGATTTTGGTGCAGATCCGCTACTGATTTCACCCCTGCAATTGAACTCACCCCTTTCATGACCAGGGTGGTTTTGGTCTTGATGACCGGAACAAAAATTTCACATACCGGAATGCTGAAATCAAAAAGGTAATTCTAATTTTTGTTTCTTGCTGTACCCAAATGTTTTTTTTTCTGCAGGACACATAGAGCTTTCTAATCCTTACAAATTGGACAGCTTCTTGTTTGGTAGGCCTTGTGTAGTGATAAATGGGTAGAAACAGAGAAAAATACAACTTTTCTCACTATTTTCAGTTTCTTTTTTAAAGTAGATGGTTGAGCTGTAGTATTTAATCCAAAAATGAATCCCCCAAATTCACTTGTGCAAAGCGATGCCGAATATTCAGGAGTTTTGCAGGCAAGGAAAGTATATTTTCCTTTGCTATCACAGTACAGGGTTGATCTTTCATTATTTCCTGAACCAGCCGATGGTACGGTGCACATGGGTGAGCAGCGCCATCCAACAGAGCACATCAATAGTGGTCACCATGTGGTAAAAAATATTATGTTAACTCTGTTTTATGAGTCATTCAGATCATGACAACACTCTGTTTATATAGTCTTTACGTTTTTCTACTTTTGCATAATATGGACACTTTTTTTTTTCAACAAAAAATACTTTCTTGTCACTACTTTCCAAGACCAGAGCAGTTTTTTTTTTCCCATCGACAGAAGTATATGAGGGCTTGTTTTCTGCAGGATGACTTGTGGTTTTTATTGCTATCATTTTCCAGTATACACGACTTTTTAATTACTCTTTATTCCTGTTTTGGGGAGGTGAAATAAATGGAAAACAGCTATTTTGGCTTTTTTTTAAAAATACATTTACCGAGCTGGATAAATAATGTAATATTTTGCAGTATGGGTTTGTCGCGGCTTGTCAGTGGTGGTGGCCTCAATGCAGGCCAAGATCTGTCGCCTTGTTATGCAGGACAAGGGTTAATGCACCATGTGCAGAGACTGATGCATGCTGGATTAATCATGCCTGGGAGAAGGTTGGAAACATGCTTCTCTAACTGCAGTGCCAGTCCTCAGGTGTGGAGTAGCTTTATATTCTCACCCCTCCCTTTGCTCAATGCTGCTTAATCAGCTCCATAGAGGAGTAGTGGAGAGTGGAGCTCCTCTGTGCTGGGTGTATTGCTACTTTCAGATAAGTTGCTGCGGTTTCCTTTTCAGTTGTATTTCTGTTTTCATTTCTGTATTGCTCTGCTGTTTCGGTTCATCTCTCCAGGAGTCTCTTTAGGGACAAACAGGGCCCAGGAAGAAAACCGTGGGGCCACCTCTATCGAGGCGATTACTCCGTTTCTGGGCAGGGACCTTTCACCCCACTGCTAGGTTAGGGCCAGGTTTCCTGTTCCTTGGAGTAGTGCTACTGTTGAGCATAGCATGGTGTGCGTTTATTTCCAGCAGTCTGTACGTTCTCTGAAGCCTTGCTGAGTGTAGTATTCTTGTGTCCCACAGGCTTTACATCTGGTTTGCGTAATCCTGTCGTTGTGCACACTGTTCTACAGTGCATAGTAGTATCAACTGCAGTAGTTGTAAACGTCACCCTGCATCTATGCAGAGCATGGTGCTTGTGTGCCGCATGGACATAACAGATTTGTTATGGATTGTGGTACTATCAATTTATGTGTAGATTTTTTTTGTTCTTTTTACTTTTTTCGATAGCAACCAGTACCATAAAGCGATTGTTACCTCCAGGACGTTTTGGTAATTTTGTAATTTTTAACTTTTAAAGCCCAACTCTAAAACATATTTTGGGGTCAAAGTGCTCAAAATACCCCAAAACCCCATTTATGATTTCCTTGAGGGGTGTAGTTTCTAAAATGTGGACTTTTGAGGGGTGCATTCCATCTCCTAGCACCTCAACACCTCTGCAAGCCTGAAATTGTGCCTGGAGAATTGCCGAATAAAAGGGAGACCTCACAATCCATAAGGTGCTCCTTTATTTCTGAGGCCTGTGTTTAAGCCAATTTGCCTTACTTTCTGTGAAACACCTAAAGAGTAAACAGACCTTGTAAATCCCATTTTGAAAACTTTCAGGGGGTACTGTTTTTTTAGTGGGGTTATTTGTGGGGTTTTCTACTATATAGGCCTCTCAAAGTCACTTAAAAAACAGGTTTTGGGTATTTCTTTCAAAATTAGGAAAATTGAATCAATAGCTAAGGGCAATGTCTCATTGGCTGAGCGCTCAGCCAATAGCTAAGCAGTAGCTGCTATTGGCTGAGCCCTCAGCCAATCTGCATAGTCCTTTCAGGAGGCGGGGATTTTTAAATCCCCGACTGCTGAAAGAGCTTAATAGCAGTGTCGGGGAGCCACCAGGAGGACGTGGCTGAGCGCCGGAGAGGTGAGTAAATAAAAAAAAAAATTTTTTACACACTCTTTGCAGATTATCGGGGAAGGGCTTATATTTCAAGCCCTTCCCCGATAATCTTACTGTGAGACTTGGCAGAAACCATTGCTTTCAATGGGATCGGCAGCAGTGCTGATCCTATTGAAAGTAATGGATAGAATGCCGGGGACTTCTGCCACAGCTGTGACAGCTGTGGCAGTGGATTCCTTCATCCCTGCTTCTCTTTTCAATGGGGCTAGCGCTGCTGCCGCTGGCCCCATTGAAAAGACTGGCGATATGCCGGCGTCATGCCGATATCCCGGCGTCATGCTGGCTTTTTTCTCGCACTGTGATGCGAGACTTTAACTTTAGTCTCGCAGTGAAGTGGAGAAAAAATTGCCAGTGGTTGTCCACCCTCACAAGTAAAAAAAAAAAGGCAAAATTAAAAAATTGCAAATTGTTCAAAATGTAAAAAATCTTCTCTACATTTAGGATTATTTTAAAATAAATAAAGACAGAAGGTATTAACTAAAATTGTCCCCTAACATAAAGTACAATGTCTCAAGAAAAAAAAACAGTCTTACAATTACTTGGATAAGTAAAAGTATTCCAAAGTTATGACCGCATAAAATGATATGTGTCAAATTTTTTAAAAAATGGGGCTTGGTCAGGAAGGTCAAAACTGCTGCAGGGGGAAGGGGTTAAATTAAAAAAAGGGGAAGGGGTTAAATTAAAAAGGAAGATACCAGATTTTTTATTGATTCATCTACTCATTTCTTTCCTTTGACTCTTTCTAAATCTACCTTAAAAAAATCCTACAAGACAGAGAATAAGAGTAGCGCACGTGCAACAGGACAAACGTAAAGAGCACATCAACATTGAATTAATATGCATGTCATTAACATTTAATTGGTGGTAGATTAAATATTTAACCGGCATGCTTTTATATGTCATTTGTAATATTTATGTACAACATGGCAATCATTTACTATCACATAAATCACTAAAAGGCAGCTGGGGTCTTCATTTGGTTTCACAACAGATATCAGTCAAGGTACCGCCAACTTCATGCTGCTTCATCACAAAGAGAACGTCATTCTTTTGATAGAGAAACTGGAAGGTCAGTCACAGACAGACCGCTTTTTAGAGCGTTTAGCACGACGTTTCAAACATGGCGCTAAATATTGTAAGCCGCTGATTTAATTGGGGCGTTTCTAAAAGCGCAGTAACAATGCTGGCAGACGCTCACAGTGAAGGCTCTTCCATAGTACAAACGCAGCGTTTTTCGTATCGCCTGTGTGAAAGTGGCTGAGGACGGGCTCAGGAGACGAGCGTAATTGAATTGCTTGCGATGTACGTGTGTATAATACGCGGTACATCACGGCAATTTAAACGCAGCATGTACGATTTTACTACGTGGTACACATGATAGAGCCTTATTGTTCGCTATGGGTGCGTACTAAACGCTGTACATACGCAATTACATTGTGTATGTGCAGATTTATATGCAATGTCGCTAAGCGTTGCAATAGAAATTAAAAAAAAAAATGAAACCAGGAAGACGGCGCATGACATTGTGCGTGAGATACACTATCATGTGCAGGCAAATATTGTTGCTGTACGTGGCGATATTCCAGCCCACGTAGCCGTAAAACACTTCATTATATATGCAGCGTCTTATCACACGGTATTGTTAGCCTGGCCTAAGTGTTTAACCCCTTAATGACGCGGCCCCTTTTTCTTTTTCCATTTTCGTTTTTTCCTCCCCCCTTTAACAAAATCGTAACTCCTTTATTTATCCATTGACGTCGCTGTATGAGGGCTTGTTTTTTGCGGGACAAGTTGTATTTTTCAATAGTGCTATTTAAAGTACCATATAATGTACTGAAAAACTTTAAAAAAATTCTAAGTGGAGTAAAATGAAAAAAAAAAACGACATTTCGCCATTTTTAGTGCATCTTGTTTCTACGGCAACAAAAACGACATAATAACTTTGTTCTATGGGTCGGTACGATTACTACGATACCAAACTTGTATAGTTTTTTTTTACTATACTCCTCTTTTTTACAAAGACATTTAATTTTTTTCAGTTACTTTCTGCCGTCATTTTGTGTGCGCTATAACTTTTTTATTTTTCCGTCGACAGAGTTAAGCAAGGGCTCATTTTTTGCGAGATGTTCTGTAGTTTCCGACAGTACCAATATGGAATGCATACGACTTTTTGATCGCTTTTTATTGCATTTTTTCTGGGAGACAAGGTAACTAAAAAAGTGAATTTCTGGCGTTCTTTATTTTTTTTTCCGGAGGTTGTTCACTGTGTGGGAAAAATAATGTGCTACTTTGATAGTTTGGACTTTTACGGACGCGGCGATACCAAATACATATTTTGAATTTATTATTTAGACTTTTTAATAATAGATATGGCAAAAGGGGGGTGATTTAAACTTTTACAACTTTTTTTTTCAATTAAAAAAACTTTATTGATTCTTTTTAACATTACTTTGAAGTCCCCCTGGGGGACTTTAACATGAGATGCTTTGATCGCTCTTGCAGTATGACGTAATGCTATAGCATTACGTCATACTGCTTTTTGACAGGCAGTCTATCAAGCCACCCCACGGGGATGGCTTGATAGGCAGTCTGTTAAGGCAGCCCTGGGGCCTTTCATTAAGCCCCTGGCTGCCATGACACCTGCACAGCTCCCCCGATCTCACCCGATGTTCGGGGGATTTAAATGCCGCTGTCAGAATTGACAGCAGAATTTAAATGGTTAATAGCCGCAATCGGCCGCGCGGTCGCACGCGGCTATTGCCCGCGGGTGTCAGCTGTTATAAACAGCTGACGCCCGCACTGTATGAAGAGAGGTTGCCACGCAACCTCTCTTCATACATACCCTGACGCTCCATGATGTACCGGTACGTCATTGGTCGTGAAGGGGTTAAAGAAGTCTTTCCATCTCGGTCAGTCATGGCTGAGATAGGAATACTCGTTCCTATGCTGCGGCCTGAAATGGTCAAGATTGTGGAAACAGCCGAGCTTCTGTAGCGCTCGTTCAATTGAATGGGAGTTACGGAAATAAATTAAGCCCGTGTGGCGCAGAGGGTTAAGGCCTCGGTCAGACGGGCGTTTTTTCACGCGATTTGCGGATCGCATGACGGATGTGCATCCGCAAATCACGTGACCGGGGCCGAAAAGTTGCCCAAAAATACTGCTCCTAGCCGCGTTTCATTAGAAATGGGCCGGAGCTGTCCAGCGCATTGAATTCAATGGAGCCGGCAATACAGCCATTCATACTGTCATTCAGCTGAGAGCTGCCCCTGATTGGTCCCTGCGCTGAGCCAATCAGAGGCAGCACTCACTCACCCATTCATGAATTCATGAATGGGTAAGTGAGAGCTGCCTCTGATTGGTGAGGCTGTGACCAATCAGAGGCAGCTCATTCAGCAGGCGGGGATTTTAAATCCTCGGCTGCTGAATACTACTCACAGCAGTTCAGGAGAACTGCCGGCCGGCCGCGGCTGAACTCCGTCTGCCGGGACCAGGTGAGTATATATATATTTTTTGTTTTTACACATTTCTGGATGAATTTCAGGGAAGGGCTTATATTTTTAAGCCCTTCCCGAAAATTCATCGTGCGATCGCCGGCAGCCCATTGCTTTCAATGGAGCCGGCTGTACAGCTGTGGCAGAGGAGAATGATTTGTCTACTATATGTTCTCAATGGGGTCGGCGCTGCTGCCGCCGGCCCCATTGAGCGCATATAGAGAAGAGAACAGGAATCGCAGATCGCAGATAGGTGCGATCTGCGATTTCTGTTCTATAATTTATCGGACGAGCGCATAAAAAGCGCTCATGTGTCCGATACCATTGCAAAGCAATGGTTCTATAAAATTGCCGGACGCATGCGCAAATCGTGCGAAAATACGCCCGTCTGACCAAGACCTCAGGCAGCAAAATTGCAGTCCTAAGCCCTCACTCATGACCTGAAGGTTGTGGGTTTAATCTCCTTCAAGGTTGCGAGTTCAGGTGGCCATCTCAAAGTTGACTCAGCCTTCCATCCTTCCAAGGTTGGTGCAATGAGTACTCAGCTTGCTGTGGGGTAATAGATGACTGGGGAAGGCAATGGCAAAACACCCCGCAAAAACAGTCTGCCAAGAAGACGTCTCAATGTGACGTCACCCTAGGAGTCAGTCACGACTCGGTGCCTGCACCATGGGACTTTACCTTACTTACGGAAATAGCGTTGCACACTGAGTAACGCTGTTTATGTGCTCTTTGAGGTGTGTAGTACGCTTTACGAGGAAATTTACGCAATTCTCATTTACTTGTATGGGGGCTCTAAAAACAGAGCAGTCCATAAAACTTGTCTGTGTCCATGAAATGTGGGCAGCTAAGGCAGCGTGGGGTAGGAGGAGGTGGGCTTGGGACTATGTCAAGGAAGTAGTTTTCAACATAGGTGCATCTAACAGTTCTGATAAGGGTGTGCGGTACATAGTGGCCTCTGCCAGTCATGGCATATACGGCTAGTTGTCATTCCAGAAAAAGAGACAAAGACTGTCAGAGACCGCTGGAGCAACAGGGATTTAATAGTTGAGTAATGTTTTATAACAGTTCCCGCAGTTATTGTAATTTTGTCAACTCACGAACAACCCCTTCAATGCCAAAGACTGAAGGAGGCAGAACATATTGTCATGAGAACCTAGTAGCAGTGTAGCCTCAGGCTTTGGGTGTCTGACTTCAAGAAGAAAACTGAGCTACTCAAAATGTTTTTCAAATGTTTAATGTACGCTAAGGGATCTGTTATATATTACCTCTAGTAAATGTGCCTTAACAAAGCTCCCCTGCTGTATTGTATGGCTGTGCAGAAACATAAAAAAGGAAATTCAGCTTGTGACGGATGCTTGGAGATTTATCCCTGTTCATCAGGTTGCATACCTGATGTATTTCAGGTCTAATGGTTCCTTAAAGGGGTTCCACACAATTAACAACTATCACTTATCCACAGAATAGGTGATAACTATATGATCATTCCACTGCTGGTACCCCTGCCAGTTACTAGTGGTCATACAATGAGGAGTACTTTAAATAGAGTGGCGGTCAAGCATGCACGCTGACACTCCATTTAAAGTCTATGAGACCAATAGAAACAATAGAGAACAGCGCCTGGTTGTTTCCATCAGCCTTATCAACTTTGAATGGTGCATCAGTGCTCATGTTCAGCTGCCTTTCTATTCAAGTTCTTCTTCACAGGAGGTCATGCAGCAAGGACTAAAATAAGACTAGTACTTGTAAGCCCTCATTCCCATTGGTGCTTTTTCCATTGTTTAGCTAAGTCCTAAGCCAAACAACGTGGAAAGTGGAAGTTCCACATGCCAGAGGGAAACCATTAACTTCATTAATTACAAGCTTCCTTATTTCCTCTGCCCTCCAGCTAATAAGGTCTCCTATTGATCCATCTCTACACAACAACCCCACAGTGTATGGCTCAGTGCTGTGACACTGCCCCTATTATGGTATTGAACCCTGGGCCAATGCTGATAATGGTTTCTTCTCCCTGCAAACTGGCAGCTAGAAAACGTTACTCAGCAGCAACCAGTGACACTAACAGGGTTAGGTGGCACCACTGCACACACCTGCCCACAATGGGGATAAAAACCAACACAAAGGGGAGAACACAAAATACCATAAGGGGAAATAAGGGCTACCCACTTTACAAACTGGCACCAAGCAGTCAGTTGAAACACGCATACTATAAATGCCATCAGAATAAGGGTATAATATTAATGACATAGCATGTAGGGGATGTAGGAGGGTGGCAGGCTGCTCCTGCTACAATTAGTATAAAGCCAACCCCATTAAAGTCAATGGACAGTGATGCAGACTGTATTTAAGTTGGCCACTAAAGGAAGCTCCAATAAAGGCGGCATAAACTATTGCTGATAGGATTAAATAGTAGCCATTATATTTTATGGACTTTACTGAGCATGCTAAGGCCTTAGTCAGACGGGCGATTTTTCGCGCCATTTGCGGATCGCATGACGGATGCGCATCCGCAAATCGCGTTACCGGTGCGCGCAAGTCGCCCGCAAATCGCCCGAAAATCTGCTCCTAGCCACGTTTCATTAGAAACGGGCCGGAGCTGTCCAGCGCATTGCATTCAATGGAGACGGCAATACAGCCGTCTCAATTGAAAGCAATGCGCTGCGGGCGAGCCCGGGATGAATTGTCGGTAAGGGCTTAAATATATAAGCCCTTCCCTGCAATCCATCCTAAAATGTGTTAAAATAAAAAAATATTGTATACTCACCTTCTCCCGGCAGCCGGAGCTCCGCGTGTCCGTCCTGCAGTGGGTGTGAAGGGGGTGTGAGTCAGACCTGCCCCCTGATTGGCTCAGCGCTGAGCCAATCAGAAGCATGCCTCACTCACACCCATTCATGAATTCATGAATGGATGTGAGTCAGACCTGCCCCTGATTGGCTCAGCGCTGAGAGGCAGCAGTCACTCACCCATTCATGAATTCATGAATGGGTGTGTGAGTGTTTTCAGCCTCTGATTGGTCAGGGCTGTGACCAATCAGAGGCAGATCATTCAGCAGGCGGGGATTTTAAAGCCCCGCCGGCTGAATAGTGCCAAGAAGCAGTTCAGGAGAACTGACAGCGGCCGCGGCTGGACTCCGGCTGCAGCGGAAAGGTGAGTATACAATTTTTTTTATTTTAACACATTTTAGAATGAATTGCAGGGAAGGGTTTATATATTTAACCCCTTCCCGACAATTCACCTCGCGCACGCCGGCAGCCCATTGCTTTCAATGGAGCGGCTGTATTGCCGCTCCATTGAATTCAATGGGCAAACATCGTTCTTCTCTGTCACAGCTGTTACAGCTGTGGCAGAGAAGAATGATTTGTCTTCTATATGTTCTCAATGGGGTCGGCGCTGCTGCCGCCGGCCCCATTGAGCGCATATAGAGAAGAGAACAGGAATCGCAGATCGCAGATAGGTGCGATCTGCGATTTTTTGTTCTATAATTTATCGGGCGAGCGCATAAAAAGCGCTCATGTGTCCGATACCATTGCAAAGCAATGGTTTTATAAAATCGCCGGACGCATGCGCATGCGCAAATCGCGCGAAAAATCGCCCGTCTGACTAAGGCCTAAAAAGGAACATGCTGTATTATAATGTCTAGAATGGAGGCTCTGAGAAACTATATAACAAGGTTGAACAGAGCAGTAGTGGTTGTTGCTGGTGAAGAGTTCAGGGAAGCTGAGAATTGCTACTACCAAGAGCCTGGTGTTGAGGATTGCTGGAGCTAGGAATTACTGCTACAGTCAAGAACCTTTAGTGCTGAGAACTACTGGAGCTGAGAATTGCTGCTGCAGTCAAGACCCTCTGGTGCTGAGGACTGCGGGAGCTAAGAACTTTTGCTGCCGAGAACCTCTGATGCTGAGGACTGCTGAAGCTAGGAATTGCTGCTGCAGTCAAGAGCCTCTGGTGCTGAGGACTGCTGGAGCTGAGAACTTTTGCTGCCAAGAACCTCTGATGCTGAGGACTGCTGGAGCTAGGAATTGCTGCTGCAGTCAAGAGCCTCTGGTGCTGAGGACTGCTGGAGATGAGAACTTCTGCTGCCAAGAACCTCTGGTGTTGAGGACTGCTGGAGCTGAGAACTTTCGCTGCTGAGAACTGCTGGAGCTGAGAATTTCTGCTGTCAAGAACTTCTGGTACTAAGGACTGCTGGAGTTGAGAATTGCTGCTGCAGTCAAGAACCTCTGGTGCTGAGAACTGCTGGAGCTGAGAACTTCTGCTGCCAAAAACTTCTGGTACTGAGGACTTCTGGAGCTGAGAATTGACCTCTGGTGCTAAGAACTGCTGGAGCTGAGAACTTCTGCAGTCAAGAACCTCTGGTGCTGAGGACTGCTGAAGCTGAGAATTGTTGCAGTCAAGAACCTCTGGTTCAACAAGCAGCTGGATCGCTCAACCTCAGAAACTGCTTGCCTGCCACAGATGGTGACTATCTCGGAAGCTAGTAACCAGGACAAGACCCAACAACTACAAAAGCTTATGAGGAAGACTTGTTTGAGCTATACATCAACTTGGACACAGCTGCCAGTCACAGTCTCTTACTCTAGCCAGTGTGCAAGCATTCATAGAGACAATTGCTTGAAAGACTGTAGAGCTCACAAGGGCCTGATTACTCTAGACTGTGACGTGTTAGAAGAGTATCTCCTCAAAAGGTCTGCGGCTAACATATGTGTTGTTCGTGGCCACTAAGTTGTGGATTTCTTGGAAGTTTAAAAGTAATTATGCTGATATCTTTGATTTCTATAATAAACGTTTGATGCATGACGTTTGCTTGAGAGTACAAAAGTATCCAGTATTAAGTTGGGAAGTTTACTGAGTTTGGAGTTAAAGAGGTACCAGTAGCTGGAAGTGGAGATAGACAGAAGTACCCGTAGTTATAAATAATCCTACTATTCATTTGTTTGGCTGGTATGACCTGTTCTATTCTATCTATCCTTGAGCACTGTGAAAGTAACTCAAGAATAATGGTTTAAAAGCACATCATTCCTTTAGCCAGTTTATACGCTCACAAAGTAACGGGTCAGCAGTGGAAAAATACAATAATAATGAATTCTTTAAAAAATGTCCTTGTATTCATAATCATGCTTTTAGATATTTTTGGCATTTACGTGCTGGATGTCCTAATTTCAAGGCCCTGAGACCTTGGAAGTGGAACATCATGCAGAAATTCTCAACTACTAGACACATGAATATGCAGTTATGGATACACGCATATGTACAAAGCCATAACCTTCGCTATGAAATGCTTCTTGTATTTTGATTGGATGTTGACGGGGCGAGGTAGTTCGAGATAAACTCCTGACAAGGTCTAGAAATCTTGCTATATAAACTATGCAGAAGAGCCTGGAAACATCACTTGAGTGTTTCTCATCGTTTTCTTCTCCGATGCATCGAATATTAATTAGGCATTCCTGACTGATAAGGCTACGATACCAATTGAGTATCACCTAAATTAAGTGATTACTCCAACACCACGTTGTATTCAAAAAGAACTCAGACGCCTAACCCGCAACCTGTTGGCAGAAGCATCACAGCGCCAAGAGTAAACACGGGTATTCTTATGCATGCAAATGGTAAGTGGGCACACACATACAGGGGGTGGACAAAAATATGGAAACACCATATGAAATGCATGCCTTAAGTTACATGTATTTGTAAAACATATTTCAATAAGACATGTAGAGACCGATTTTAAGTGGAGGTAATATGACACAGATGCTGCCAGGAAGAAGTGAACATCTGCCCGAGAAAGGTTCAATTGGTCAGGAGTTTGAGCCACTCAACTGCTTTCTCCCAAAACCAACTAGAGCAGGGCAAGAGGTGCAGTCAACACAAATTTGTTGGAAAGGCTCTCAGCCAAGCAGGGGTCATGAAGGCAGCTCAGTGCTAATCATTAAAATCCTATGCATTTTGTAGGGTGTTTTCATGTTTTTATCCACCCCTGAATGTATGATACGGTATACATGATAATATATTGGACTGATTTCATAAGATAGAAAGCTTAAATCTTGCAGGTGGAGATATTCACCTCTCGTGTAGCATTATCCTGAATAAGGTTGTACAGGGGGGTTATCCGGTTAATTTCCAGTAGAACTGGGATGGGGCTGACTTGTTCTTTGCCTGCTCTCCGGCACAAATGGCAGCTGGATGGACAACGTCCCTTCTCTTCACAGTGGATTTCCACTCCCATAATAAGCTGGTCATCAGACAACATCTGTGCTGTCAGCAAACCTGAGAGGTAAGTGATAAATGGCATGGACTTCAGCTCTTTCTTGCTGCCCAGCTCGGTGGTTTCTATGAAGGGTAAATGCAAAAACGAAAAACAATTAAGCACATAGGGCATATATAGCGAGTACATAATACACATGCTGATACAGTGTGGTAAGGCAAAAGTCAATGATAACTCTTATAACTAGGGCCTGATGGGCAGCACAACTGCTGGGCAAAGTCCCAGCAAGGCAACTCCTGGGTGAAAGTGATATATTCTCCACTTGTTTGTTTCCTCCTACACCTTAATCATCTGTTAGGATTAATATGCTTACCATGGCATAAGGAATAAGACTGAAGGCTGATGGGAGTGCATTCTTTGGTGTAAACCTGCACTCTGTGTTAATACTTTAAAGATCAGATAACGAAAAGGTTGAAACAACACGCAAGTTATGTGAGAAAAGTGGTGAAAAATGAACATAAGGTCATTTCTAAAGTACAAGTAATGTTGCAAATAACACTAAGGTCACAGGGTGAAAGCCAGTGTTCTATCCGTGTGGTATTCTGCTGCCATCTACTGGTGGGACACGATAAACAATCAGACTGGAACAGCGTAATTTACAGTGCACTTTATATTGTCAAGTATACACCCGAACTATAAACAGGACTTACTGCAAGTGAAATAAAGTCCATTTAATAAAGGGAGATCATGTAAATAAGACTTCTCTTGTGCTGCCCCTCTCTCCTGGACTCCTGCATTTCATTCAACATTCTCCAACACTCCTAACACTGAAATCTCCTATTCCAATGAGCATATAGCATAGAGAGAACCATAAACAATATTCCGCCTTCACCTGCCATGTACCACATTTTAATATCTTTATTAGTGACCTGGTAGAAGGATTGTACAGTAAAATATCAATAGTTGCAGAGGATACAAAACTATGTAAAGTAATTAACACAAGTGAGGACAATATATAGTTGCAAATGGATCCGGGTACGTTGGGGCAGAAAAGTGCAAAATGAGGTTTAACACCGATAAATGTAAGGTTCTGTACATGGACAGGGAAATACATGTCCCCATTACACACTAAATGGGAAACACTGGGGAACTCTGACATGGAAAAGGACTTGGGGATTTTAGTTAACTGTAAGCTTAACTGGAGCAACCAGTGTCAGGCAGCTGCTGCCAAGGCAAATAAGATCATGGGGTGCATCAGAAGAGGTCTAGGAGGACATAATGAGAACATTGTTCTTCCTCTTTACAAGTCACTGGTCAGACCGCACATGGAATATTGTGGACAGTTTTGGTCACCGGTACTCAAGAAGGACATAGCAGACTTTGAGCGGGTATAAAGTTGGGCAACTACAGTAATAAACGGAATGGGCGGACTACAATACCCAGAGAGGTTATCAAAATTGGGGTAAGTTAGTTTAGAAAAAAAAGCCCTAAAATGAGGAAAATTAGCTTCTACCCCATAGGGGTTTTTTTGGCCTTCCTCTGGATCAACACTACAGGATAATAGACAGAACTGGATGTGCATATGCCTTTTTTTGTTGCTCCTATATACTATGTGACTGTGTTCTTCCTCTTGTCCGTGGCTTTTTTATCTCTTTCCTATTCCTTACTGATTGTAAGTTTGTGTGGCTCGGTCTCCTACCAAATGTATATTGAAAGCACTGTTCTATTTGTGTTTTGTAATTGTTACACTGTATTCCATCAATATGTAGAGCGCTCCGAATGCTAATGTTGCCATAAAAATTAATAAATAATAACAGCTGACAGTGGAGAAAAAACATTTCTATTCCATTATTATATGGTGGCGCAGTCCTCTCTATGATGAGCAGGAGAGAAGGGAGTCTGAGACAGGCCGCTAGATCAAGAAAGACTGCATTCAGCTTCCTAGGGCAGGATGACTTAAGTCTAAAGAAGTGAGTAACCCACTTGAGACCAGATGTGTAAAGGGGTTCCCCAGGACTAGGATATCGATGATCTATTCTTAGCATAGGTCATCAATATCTGATCGTTGGGGACCGCCACCGGTCAGCTGTTAGAAGAGGCTGTTTAACAGTGGGCCCAGCCAACAGCAGAATAGATTCCAAGTGGCAGACTCCTGCCGATCAACTGAGGATAGGTTATCAATAGAAAAGTCCAGGATAACCTCTTCAAATACTTTGGGCCACCACTTTAACCACTAAAATTACGCATTTTTTCATCATCTTTCAGCCAGTGGGGATTTTGCCGGCTGAAAGCGCTGTCTCTGATTGGCTGAGTGCTCAACCAATCACAGGCAGCCCTCAGCCATTCCTTGAGTGACAGCTGAGCGCTGCCTGTGATTGGTCACAGCGCTCAGCCAACCACAGGCAGCGCTCGGTCCATTCATTGAATTCTATGCATCTGTGGCAGATGCAGCAGAGGAATTCTTCAAATTCTCTACCGCAGCTGTCACACATGTCAGCTGCGGTACAAGATTCTGCTGGCAATTGATTTCAGGGAAGAGCTTTAAATACAAGCCCTTCCCTGAAAATCAAGTAAAAGTGCTGAAAAAAAACACATACTTACCTACCTTTGGCTGCTGGGTTCAGCCATGTCTTCTCCTGGCTGTCCCCGACTCTCTAGTGCTGAAAGAGCTGTTTGTGATTGGCTGAAGTGTTCAGCCAATCACAGGCAGCTCTCGACGAATGAATGACGGCATTCATTCGGCGAGAGCTGCCTGTGATTGGCTGAGCACGTAACTGAAAACCATGCATGCATTACGAATTGTGCACACATGTCCTATCTTTGCAGGCACACGCCTGTAAAGCACGGACATGTGCATGCACCATAGGCAATGTAATGTTTCAAATACAGGCGTGTTTTTGGGCGTGCGTATGCACGCCCAAAAACAACGCTCGTGTGAAGCCACCCTAATGCAATGTAATTGGCTTTTAGAAAATAACAATACAGAAGTAAAATTCTTAACAGACTTGCCCTATCTGTTAACCCCTTAATGACGAAGCCTATTTGCGCCTTAATGCCCAACCAATGTTTCAGTTTTTTTCATCGGCACATTGCAGGAGCCACAACTTTTTAATTTTTCCCTTGACATTGCCACATGAGGGCTTGTTTTTTGCACGACAAGTTGTATTTTCTAATGACATCATTTTTGGGTACATATAAGGTATTTATCATTTTTACTAATTGTTTTTTAAGGGGATTGGGGGAAAAAAAGACATTCTGCCATTTGTTTTTTTTTTATTTAATTTTTTACGGTATTCAGTGTGCAAATAAATAATGTGATCAGATTGTTCTCTCGGTCAGCAGGATTCAGTCAATACCAAGTTTATACAGTTTTGTTTTGTTTTACTATTTTTGTACACAAAAATAATAAGTTAGTTAAATAATGTACTAACCTTTTTCTCTGGTTCATTACGAACGCGGTGATACCACATATGTGATTAAAAAAAATTACATAGTAAAGGGAAAATGGTGGGGTTTTGACATATTTATTTTTCTTATAATTTTTTACTTTTTTTTAACTTTTTATGGTTGACCCACTAAGGGACTTGATGATCAGCATCTTTTATCATTGTTCTAATAAACTATTATACTTCAGTATAGCAATGTATTAGAATGGATATGAAACCTCATGGGCCACTATAGGTGGTAGACCTGGGGTCTATATTCAAGCCTCCAGGTGCCATGGCAGCCATTGGGACCCGCAGATCACATTGCCCCCATTCTGTCAGCCTTTTACATGGTACGGTCGCACTGACCGCGGCCTGTAAAGAGGTAAATATCGTTCGAAAATCGTGATCATTTGTAGCATTGGATTCCAATGCATTTGTTCAGATGGGCGATTTACAGGTGCGTAAAATCAGCTGGCTGGGAAAGATAGTGCATATGTTGCGCATTCCGGCCAGCCGCTTTTATGCGACACCGACAAAGGTAGGAATTGTCCGATCTTTTGCAGGAATACACCGGCTGTTCCCATAGACTCCTATAGGAGCTTATGAGAACTGTCAGAAAAAAAGAAGGGGGAAGAAGTTCAGCAGCGCCTCGCGTTCCTAAATTCCCTCCCCTTGTTGGCAGCTCCAATAGGCTTGGGAGGGAATTAAGCATGGCAAGTGCTGCTAAAGTCCCTCCCCCTCCCCTTGCCGGCAGCTCCCATAGGCTTCAATAGGAGTTTCTATTGCTGCTATCAGCCAGCAAGAGGAGGGCAGCGCTAAGGTCTCTCCCCCCAGCCCAAGGAATTCCGGGCTGCAGCATGTATATTCCGCAGCCTGACCATGTGAACGGGTGAGAAAACGGGAGATTTAAGCTTGACTTTCTCCTGTCCATGCGATTTTTGGCTGTAATGGAGGTGGCCGAATATTGGCAACGCCGTGTGAAAGAGGCCTAAGGGTATTAAAGCCTCATCAAAAATGTCACCTGTAAAACCACATGAGGTTCTGCCACAATTTCTTGCAGTTTTTGATTCAGTTGCTATTTTACTGTTTCAAAAACCACGCTAAATTGCAGAGAAACTTTGTCCGCTATTTTGAAAAGTCCATCTGTAAAGTAAAGTAGACTGACTTTTGAGAAAGGAACCTGTGAACCCACCAGAGTTACATCTGCACACGGACATCTTCATCTGCGGTGGAATCTTAGTTGTCATGGTGCTAAATATTCAAAAATATCGGGCACTTCTGCCCACACCGTCACACGTTAAGAAGGCTCAGCAAGCAGCTGCACTCTGTCAGTACAAGTAATGTTTCTCACCACGCGGCCGGAATAAAAATGCCGACAGTGACAAAAGGAGAAGAAATGTGATGCATGTACAGTATTGCTCCTTACAAGTGTATAATCATGCTTTATTGTCTCCACTGCCTTTGTTCGGGTCTTATTACTCTGGCGGTATAACTGCTTATCCCATGTGGCCACCTTGATCATTGTACTTCCCAATGTCAAAATGTCAGCACATTGAAACCACAGTCAATCCAGAGGTCGGTCTGTGATCTCGTGACCTGCCAGGATGGCTCCCTGCAAAGTAAATTAATTTTTCTTTTGTCTGATTGAAGGTCATTTGTTACACCTTAAACCCATCTATCATATTGCCATCACTGGACTAAATAGATTTTTTCTTGTAATAGCTTGTGTTTGTCACCATGACCTGTGTGACATCTAGAAGGAATTGATTATCCCAGCTGCCCTTGAATACGACGCAGGTCAACTATACTTTGTAAATTCCACAAAAGGATACATTTTATACTATTTTTTTTGGCCACTCACTACAAATACATGAGGCGTTGTGAGTGAAATGGTTTTACCCCTGAAGACATCTATTCCCGACCCATAGGAGATAGGGGATAAATCTCTAATCGCTGGTGATCCCCAGACCGGCATATCTGAATGCCCCATGTGGTCATATGAAGCAGTGACCACTGCCTGTCCAATAGAAGTGAGTGGAGCATCAATTGAGCGCGTGCACCACTACTCTATTCACATAGGGGATTTGGGTGTGCTGGTCTCGAGATTGATGGGGGTTCCAGTCGTTGGAACCCCAGCGAGCAGACAGTTATGTCTTTAACCCCTTTAGGGCTCAGTCACACGGGCGCATCGACACCCGTACACAGGCACCGATGCGCCCATGTGACTGAGCCCTTCCTGCAGGGAAGATATCTGTCTTGAGGTATGGCCGTCTTCCTCCTGCAGTAACACGGGCGCCAATGCGCCCGTGTGACTGAGCCCTAAGGACATGGCCTATTTTGGCGTTGAGGACCAAACGATTTTTGGTATTTCTTTCATCTCCATTTTTCAAAAGCCATAACTTTTTTATTTTTTCGTCGGCGCGGCCGTATAAGGGCTTGTTTTCTGCGTGGCGAACTGTAGTTTTTATTGGTACCATTTTTGGGTACATAGACTACATTGTAAAACTTTTTTAATTTTTTTTTATGATCGTAGGGAGAGAAAACGCATCAATTCTGCCATAGATTTTTGGGGTTTTTTTTTTAAAGCGTTAATTATGCAGCATAAATGACACACTACATTTTTTTCTGTGGGCTGGTACGGTTACAATGATACCAAAGTTCTTATTTTTGGGGGGGGGGGTTTACACTTTTCCACATAAAAACCCTTTTTTGGAAATTATTATTTTTTTCTAAATCACTGCATTCAAAGTGCTATAACTTTTTTATTTTTCCATTCACGGCGCTCTGTGAGGGCTTTTTTTTGTGAGATGAGCGGTAGTTTTTATTAGTACCATTTTGGGGTACACACTTTTTAAAATCACTTTTATTGTGTTTTTTGGAAGGCAAAATGCTAAAACTAGCATTTTGCCTCAGTTTTTTAGCATTTTTTTAAACGCTTTTTATCATGCAGGATAATAAGCACTTTCAATGTATTTTACGCGTCGTTACGGACGTGTCAATACCAAATATGTGTGATTTTTAATTTTTTTTATGCTAATATGAGAAAAAGCATAAAAAGGAGTTTTTTTAACTTTTTTTTTTTACATTTTTATTCTTTGTACTTTTTTTTCTCTTTTTTTTACACAGTCTGTGTCCGTCTGAGGGACTTCTTTCCTGCCATGCCTTATCGCTTACTATAGCGATCACAGGCTATGGCAATACAAGACGCCAGTATCCGGCGTCCTGTTGCCATAGCAACCAGCCGGGCTCCCGCAATGTTATTGCGAGAGCCGGCTGGAGTCACAGAGGGAGCGCGCTTTCTCTGTAAACCCTTTCCCTGCCGCAATCTACTTAGATCGTGGCAGGGAACGGGTTAATAACGGGGGGGCGCATCTCCGATGCCTCCCGCTGTTGCGGCAGGTCGCCGGCTACTAGTGACAGCCGGCTCCCGCTGCGGGATAGCGCGAGATCTGCTATGATCTCGCGCTATCTCCATGACGTAAGGGTACGTCATTTTGCGGGAAGTACCCCGCTCCCATGACGCACCCTTACGTCATGGGGTGGGAAGGGGTTAATGAAAAAATGCCTTTAATGGGCCAGTAAGGCAAGAATAGCATGGTTGTTTAGTTACTAGTGTGGCTAGAGTGTTAAGGCAGCTCTCACTTATGACGTGAAGGCTGTGAGTTCAATCCCTGCATGATTCAGGTAGTTGACTCATCCTTCCAAGGTTGGTAAAATGAGAACCCAGCTTGGTGGGCAGTAATAAATTCCCTGAAAGTGCTGTGGAATACGTTGGTGCTATACAAATAACGAGATTTATTTACTTAAAGTGAACCTGCCACTCGGTTTATACTGTCTGTTGTTCCGGAACCAATTGCCCATTTGGCCCATATACGTTTTATTCTGAAACATTGCTGCATTAAAAAAAAAAAACCTACATAAATTTTGACTCAGAGCTGAGGTGGAACGGAGTACCGAGTCAAAGAGGCGGCCACGCCAGACTCTTACAGCCACGTCATCAAGACTGACACTCTCGATAACACGGGCAGGAGAAGACTGGCACGGCCCGCCTCTTTGACTCAAGAGCTCCGAGAGCTGAGCTCCAAGTCAAACTTTAAAGTATGTTTTCTCTGAAGTGCAGTAGCATTTCAGAAAAAAACATGTGCCAAATGGGTTTATCTAGATACATGAGTAGTCTAAGACAGCTCCCCAAGAAGGTGACTAAAAATAATATTACTTGAGAAAGGAGGCAGATTTGTAAGTAAGACCCCTGAAATGCGTTGCATTTCCTGTACTGCGTCTTCTGTCTTAATGTTAATTAAATAAGCATTGAAGGAATACCTAGTCTCCTACAAAGAAACCTGGATGAATTATGTGATAATTAAGAGGCTAACCTGGATTCTTGAGGAGGTTCGCGAGGACTGCGAACCCCTTGCTCAAGTAAGTTAAACTTTATACGCACTTTCTATTGATCTATACTTTGGAGCGCGGGATTATTGTAACCTGTGTTTCCTGAATGGGTATATCTGTCCCAGGTTCATACCGCCCTAAGTTTCGGCAGCAAGAACCTGGTGACAGATTCACTTTAAAGGACATCCTGCAAGTAAAACTATGCTGGACAACATGCAGACACAAATATGTAATTACAGTATATACAGTGTTTCCCCAAAAATAAAACAGTGTCTTATATTAATTTTTGTTCAGAAAGGTTTAACTTTTTTACACGTATAGCTGCCTGGACACTATTTAAATTGACTTTTTTTAATTAACTGTTAGCAGGGCTTAATTTTGGAGTAGGGCTTATATTTTAAGCATCCTCAAAAAGCCTGAAAAATCATTTTGCATCCTCAAAAATTCTGGAAAATCATGCTATGTCTTACTTTCAGGGTATGTCTTATTTTCAGGGAAACAGGGTAGATATACTGCATATAGCTTTATTGATATACAAAAATGGGTTAAATTACACGAACAGTAAAAAGAATGATCATTATGTGGAGACACAACAAAATGGGCAACCACCCAAATGCCAATTATTCATTACAAAGTGCAAGTGCTCAGTATAAAGTGTCATATAATTCATGTAGAGTAATAACTGTAACTCCACCAAATATAAATGCAGCGCCTAAATAAATCACTGCAATTGCAAAATGACTATACTGATTGCAAAAAATTTAGCATAACGCCAAGACAACAAAGAACACAGCCAATTAATAAACAGCAAAGTGCATATGAGTGTAGGGAAGGCAAGGCGGAGGGGGTTTACACACCACACCCGACAGGCGTTACGCAAATGATTTGTCTGGGGTGGTGGATGGAAAAATAGCACATCCTTTTAAATATATATGCACCAATAAACAGAGAAAGGCAACTTTCACATCCGCACTCCGTCACAGATCCGGCTGCATGCAGCGCTTTTTCGTCCAGTAAAATGTCGGACAGCTGAGCAGAAACCAAATGGACCTGGTCACAGTCAATGGACTGTTGGGCGCTGTTCGGTTCCATCATAAGACAGATTCGCTTGGCCAGGAGAGCAGGAAAACAGAACCCCCGATACAGATGTGAAAGCACCCTAATGTACTTGTATCAAATCCCTGAATGGAATGTGCAGCATCCGAGGAGCAGGCCCTCAGCCAAGGAGACAAGCGGAGTAACATAGTATGTAAGGCCGAATGAAGACAATGTCCATCTAGTTCTGCTTGTTTATCCTCCTATGTTGTTGATCCAGAGGAAGCCAAAAACCCCAAGAGGCAGGCAGGAGCAAATTAGCCCTTTCGGGGGAAAATTCCTTCCCGACTCCCTAATGGCAATCAGACTAATCCCTGGATCAACCTCTAATAGTTCCTACCTGCCTGTATACCCGGATTAACAATCTGCTGGTCACCTAAGATTTATATCCTGTAATATCCTTCCGCTCTAGAAAGGCATCCAGTCCCTCTTAAACTCCTCTATGGATTTTGCCATCACCATGTCCTCAGGCAGGGAGTTCCACAGTCTCACTGCTCTTACAGTAAAGAACCCTTTTCTGTGTTGGCGATGAAACACGCTTTCTTCTAGACGTAGCGGATGCCCTTTTGTTACCCTTGGAGTCCTGGGTATAAACAGATCATGGGAGAGATCCTTGTATTGTCCCCTCATGTATTTATACATAGTTATTTGATCGCCTCTTAGCCGTCTTTTTTCCAGGGTAAATAATCCCAATTTGGATAGCCTTGTCACAGGTGGCTCTACCGTCTTCTTCCATAGGGGTAGCTCTGGACTCGACTCTGTTACCACAGGGGGAGATCATGAAACAGGTAACTGGTTGTTACCTGTAGTCCTGTTTGTCACTCGTGACGCCACCGTTCCGTCTTTTGCAGCTGATCTCTCAGATGTAATAACGTAGTCCACACACAGGGTATTTTCTGAATGAGAACCGGGAACGGTCGATTCTGTTTGTTTACTTAAACTCTTGAAATTATATCCAAATAAAACAGTCTTGGTACAGAAGCAAATTGTAGTGGTGCAGCAGGAAGGATTCTCGGGGCATTTGTATAATCCACAGTCTAAGTTATCTGTAAGATTTTTCTCCCGGCAAACTCTCTCTTTTCTGTCATACACTCACGTTCCTCTCGCTTAGTAGAGGTTTTCCCTTCCTCTGGATGCATGCGGTACCGGTGCTGTACCCCCACGTGCTTCCACCATGTCCAGGCTTTTACTCTCTCTATGAATGGAGACCATACATAGTCTCTTTGCAGGGCTATTCCCTAGCGAGAACAGCAGACCGCCTCTCTGACTCTTCCATGTCTCTTGCATTCTCCATCACATCCCCATCACATACACATGTGACCCTTCTTTTATACTGCACACAGGACAAAACGATACATTTCCAGACATCCCCAGACGTTAACCCATTCATGCCTGCAAACACCCAATACACATAAATCTAGCTCACTCTACATTCAAGACAAAGAAATGCCAGAGCTGAAGCCCAAGGGCTGTAAGT
The DNA here is from genome assembly GCF_035609145.1 of Eleutherodactylus coqui. Taxonomy (NCBI): domain Eukaryota; kingdom Metazoa; phylum Chordata; class Amphibia; order Anura; family Eleutherodactylidae; genus Eleutherodactylus; species Eleutherodactylus coqui. Next base: position 39,996,572 of record NC_089846.1, read on the forward strand.
GGTGGCAGGCATGACAGGGCTAACAGGGAGGGAAAGGGTTACTAAAAAGAGGAGGTGCTGGAAAGAGGAAAAAGTGCGGGAAGAAGTGGGAGGGGCCAGTCCTGGAGCAGAACAACGATGAAGAAGTAGGAAGGACTTGCAGCGGGGACAGTGAGGAGTCTGACTGAAAACTGGAGTAGCCGTGAACTTACCTGGGATGGAGACGATCCCGGAGAATAGCAGAATGGCAGCGGAGGAGAGAGGACATCCATAACTGGAAGACACAGCGGGAGCAGTGCTGGGGGACAGGAGAGACGAAGCCAGCAGTTGGAGCAGTGAGGGAGAGAAGGCCGCGGAGGGCGCATGCGCCGGTGCGGTGCAGCCGGGAGCCCGCTCCTGTGCGCCACCACATAAGGAGCCCCCCAGCAGTCCCTCAGGGCCTGCCCTCTCCGGAGACACAGCAGAGGGTAGGCCTGGGGGAATCCTGTCAGGTGGCGCAGCGCAGTGTCTGGCGCGAGGCCCTGTGCTGAGAGGGGGGCAGGGCCTAGCGTGCGACAGCCGGCAGTGAACAGAGGCAGAGCTGAGGGCTGCTCACCTGGTGTGTTGTCGGTTGGGGAGCAGCCTGGCAGCAGTCACGGACGTCTGAGGTCCAGGGGAGGAAACGGGGGAGGGGGGGGTGACCTGCAGCGAATAGCAGCTATATAATCCAGGTGATAGAGAGCAGAGGAAGGCAGGCGGCTGGTCCAGCAATGTGCAGAAGAGAGAGGGCCACAGGAAGATCTGAGGTGGCTGCAGGCACATAGAGGCGGCTGCAGTCAGGATGGGATCGGTCGGACAGGAGAAAAAGCACCGTAGAGGAGAAGGAACAGCTGGAAGAAGTATCAGCGGCTGGTGGGTTCACAGCCCCTATGCAGCCGGGTAAGACTACATATATGGCTTGCTTGTCTACTTTCATTAGTCAGGTTGCACCTGAAAAGGTAAGCGCGAGGGGGCAGATGCTGGGGTGAGGGATCAGCTGAAGGCGTGCGTGGTGGGGGAGGGGGATGAATGTGCGGGGTTGAATGTGTGAGTTATGGCAAGGCAGGAAAGAAAAGGGACAGGTCCGTCACTGATGGCGGCGTGGGCCACGCCATTTAGTGCATAATCTAGCAGTGGGAGTGTTATGGGGGAAGCTTGGCTGGGGTGAATGGGGGTCAATCAGTCGACTGGGGTAGCAGACAGAGAAGGAGGGGGGGTGGGGTACCACTTTGGCTGACTGGGCCAAGTGAAGTCTATGGGGGTTTTAAGGGCTTTTGGGGGCACGATTTAAAGTAGTTTAAAAAGAAGAAATATTATATATATATTAGAGATGAGCGAACGTACTCGTCCGAGCTTGATACTCGTTCGAGTATTAGCGTGTTCGAGATGCTCGTTACTCGAGACGAGTACCACGCGATGTTCGAGTTACTTTCACTTTCATCTCTGAGACGTTAGCGCGCTTTTCTGGCCAATAGAAAGACAGGGAAGGCATTACAACTTCCCCCTGCGACGATCAAGCCCTATACCACCCCCCTGCAGTGAGTGGCTGGCGAGATCAGGTGTCACCAGAGTATATAAATCGGCCCCTCCCGCGGCTCGCCACAGATGCGTTCTGACAGAGATCAGGGAAAGTGCTGTCTTGCTGGAGTTGCTATAGGGAGAGTGTTAGGAGTATTTTAGGCTTCAAGAACCCCAACGGTCCTTCTTAGGGCCACATCTAACTGTGTGCAGTAGTCTGGGGGCTGCTTTTTGCAGTGTTGCACTTTTTTTTTTTTTTTGTATATCGGCCATGCAGAGCATTGCGCCCTGCAGTAATTATACATACTCCAGGGCCAGTAGTGGTGGTGAGGCAGGGACAGAAGACATATTCATTGAATAGAGGCGGTGGGTCTTTCCAAAAACATTTGGGAAAAAAAATCTATTTGGGCTGCCTGTGACTGTCCTCAGTGTAGTGGGTCTGTGCTGGGGGTAGTTGTCCTAATTCATACGCAGCCAGCTAAGTGTTACAGCAGGCTTGCGCAAAATTATTTCCTGGCTCTGTGTTGGCTGTTACATCACCGCTGTATTCCAGTCCACAGTGCAACAGTCTGCAGTTATTTTACATACTCCAGGGCCAGTAGTGGTGAGGCAGGGACAGAAGACATATTTATTGAATATAGGCAGTGGGCCTTTCCAAAAACATTTGGGAAAAAAAATCTATTTGGGCTGCCTGTGACCGTCCTCAGTGTACTGGGTCTGTGCTGGGGGTAGTTGTCCTAATTCATACGCAGCCAGCTAAGTGTTACAGCAGGCTTGCACAAAATTATTTCCTGGCTCTGCTGTGCGTTCCGTAAGCAAAGTCAGCCTCCAACCACAGGCCAATAAGCGGCACATTTAATTACAGCGTTCTGTTTCTGCACTACTAGTAATACACCATGCTGAGGGGTAGGGGTAGGCCTAGAGGACGTGGACGCGGGCGAGGACGCGGAGGCCCAAATCAGGGTGTGGGCACAGGCCGAGCTCCTGATCCAGGTGTATCGCAGCTGACTGCTGTGGGATTAGGAGAGAGGCACGTTTCTGGCGTCCCCACATTCATCTCACAATTAATGGGTCCGCGCGGTAGACCTTTATTAGAAAATGAGCAGTGTGAGCAGGTCCTGTCGTGGATGGCAGAAAGTCCATCCAGCAATCTATCGAACACCCAGAGTTCTGCGCCGTCCACTGCTGCAACTCTGAATCCTCTGGCTGCTGCTCCTCCTTCCTCCCAGCCTCCTCACTCCATTACAATGACACATTCTGAGGAGCAGGCAGACTCCCAGGAACTGTTCCCAGGCTCCTGCCCAGAATGGGCAGCAAGGGTTCCGAATCCTCTCCCACTGGAGAAGTTTGTCGTGACCGATGCCCAACCTTTTGAAAGTTCCCGGGGTCCGGGGGATGAGGCTGGGGACTTCCGGCAACTGTCTCAAGACCTTTCAGTGGGTGAGGAGGACGATGACGATGAGACACAGTTGTCTATCAGTGAGGTAGTAGTAAGGGCAGTAAGTCCGAGGGAGGAGCGCACAGAGGATTCGGAGGAAGAGCAGCAGGACGATGAGGTGACTGACCCCACCTGGTTTGCTACGCCTACTGAGGACAGGTCTTCAGAGGGGGAGGCAAGGGCAGCAGCAGGGCAGGTTGCAAGAGGCAGTGCAGTGTCCAGGGGTAGAGGCAGGGCCAGACCGAATAATCCACCAACTGTTTCCCAAAGCGCCCCCTCGCGCCATGCCACCCTGCAGAGGCCGAGGTGCTCAAAGGTCTGGCAGTTTTTCACTGAGAGTGCAGACGACCGACGAACAGTGGTGTGCAACCTGTGTCGCGCCAAGATCAGCCGGGGAGCCACCACCACCAGCCTTACCACCACCAGCATGCGCAGACATATGATGGCCAAGCACCCCACAAGGTGGGACGAAGGCCATTCACCGCCTCCGGTTTGCACCACTGCCTCTCCCCCTGTGCCCCAACCTGCCACTGAGATCCAACCCCCCTCTCAGGGCACAGGCACTACCGTCTCCAGGCCTGCACCCACACCCTCACCTCCGCTGTCCTCGGCCCCATCCACCAATGTCTGTCAGCGCACCGTCCAGCCGTCGCTAGCGCAAGTGTTGGAGAGCAAACGCAAGTACGCCGCCACGCACCCGCACGCTCAAGCGTTAAACGTGCACATAGCCAAATTTATCAGCCTGGAGATGCTGCCGTATAGGGTTGTGGAAACGGAGGCTTTCAAAAGTATGATGGCGACGGCGGCCCGCGCTACTCAGTTCCCAGTCGCCACTACTTTTCCCGATGTGCCGTCCCAGCCCTGCACGACCACGTCTCCCGCAACATTGTACGCGCCCTCACCAACGCGGTTACTGCCAAGGTCCACTTAACAACAGACACGTGGACAAGCACAGGTGGGCAGGGCCAGGATATCTCCCTGACGGCACATTGGGTGAATTTAGTGGAGGCTGGGACAGAGTCAGAGCCTGGGACCGCTCACGTCCTACCCACCCCCAGAATTGCGGGCCCCAGCTCGGTGGTGGTATCTGCGGTGGTGTATGCTTCCTCCACTAAACCACCCTCCTCCTCCTCCTCCGCAACCTCTGTCTCGCAATCAAGATGTGTCAGCAGCAGCATGTCGGCAGCAGTCGGTGTCGCGCGGCGTGGCAGCACAGCGGTGGGCAAGCGTCAGCAGGCCGTGCTGAAACTACTCAGCTTAGGAAATAAGAGGCACACGGCGCACCCTGCAACATCGGTTTCATCTGCCAGTGCACCGACTGCTGTGCGACGTGCCCACACGGTGGAACTCTACGCTCCACATGTTGGCCAGGCTCTATGAGCAGCGTAGAGCTATAGTGGAATACCAACTCCAACATGGGCGGCGCAGTGGGAGTCAGCCTCCTCAATTCTTTACAGAAGAATGGGCCTGGTTGGCAGACATCTGCCAGGTCCTTGGAAACTTTGAGGAGTCTACCCAGATGGTGAGCGGCGATGCTGCAATCATTAGCGTCACCATTCCTCTGCTATGCCTCTTGAGAAGTTCCCTGCAAAGCATAAAGGCAGACGCTTTGCGCTCGGAAACAGAGGCGGGGGAAGACAGTATGTCACTGGATAGTCAGAGCACCCTCCTGTCTATATCTCAGCGCGTTGAGGAGGAGGAGAAGGAGCATGAGGAGGAGGGGGAAGAGAGCTTGGCCCACTGCTGAGGGTACACATGCTGCTTGCCTGTCATCCTTTCAGCGTGTATGGCCTGAGGAGGAGGAGGAGGATCCTGAAAGTGATCTTCCGAGTGAGGACAGCCATGTGTTGCGTACAGGTACCCTGGCACACATGGCTGACTTCATGTTAGGATGCCTTTCTCGTGACCCTCGCGTTACACGCATTCTGGCCACTACGGATTACTGGGTGTACACACTGCTCGATCCACGGTATAAGGAGAACCTTTCCACTCTCATACCCGAAGAGGAAAGGTGTTCGAGAGTGATGCTATACCACAGGACCCTGGCGGACAAACTGATGGTAAAATTCCCATCCGACAGCGCTAGTGGCCGAAGGCGCAGTTCCGAGGGCCAGGTAGCAGGGGAGGCGCAGAGATCAGGCAGCATGTACAGCACAGGCAGGGGAACACTCTCTAAGGCCTTTGGCAGCTTTCTGGCTCCCCAGCAAGACTGTGTCACCGCTCCCCAGTCAAGGCTGAGTCGGCGGGAGCACTGTAAAAGGATGGTGAGGGAGTACGTAGCCGATCGCACGACCGTCCTCCGTGACGCCTCTCCTCCGTACAACTACTGGGTGTCGAAGCTGGACACGTGGCCTGAACTCGCGCTGTATGCCCTGGAGGTGCTTGCTTGTCCTGCGGCTAGCGTCTTGTCAGAGAGGGTGTTTAGTGCGGCTGCGGGAATCATCACAGATAAGCGTACCCGCCTGTCAACCGACAGTGCCGACAGGCTTACACTCATCAAGATGAACAAAGCCTGGATTTCCCCAGACTTCTCTTCTCCACCAGCTTCATCAATCTGTGTATAATATTCATCCTCCTGCTCCTGCTCCTCCTCCTGAAACCTGACGTAATCACGCCGAACGGGCAATTTTTCTTAGGCCCACAAGGCTCAGTCATATAATTTTTGTAAACAATTTTTATACGTTTCAATGCTCATTAAAGCGTTGAAACTTTCACCTGAACCAATTTTTATTTTAACTGGGCTGCCTCCAGGCCTAGTTACAAATTAAGCCACATTAACCAAAGCGATTAATGGGTTTCACCTGCCCTCTTGGTTGGGCATGGGCAATTTTTCTGACGTACATTAGTACTGTTGGTACACCAATTTTTTGGGGCCCTCGCCTACAGTGTAATCCAATTAATTTTTTGCCCACCTGCATTAAAGCTGACGTTACATCAGCTGTGTTGGGCACTGCAATGGGATATATTTATGTACCGCCGGTGGGTTCCAGGGAGCCACCTATGCTGTGGGTCCACAGGGAGTTGTAACTGCATGTGTCTACTTCTAAAGAACCCCAGTCTGACTGGGGCATGCAGTGTGGGCCGAAGCCCACCTGCATTTAATCGGACGTTACCTTAGCTGTGATGGGCACTGCAATGGGATACATTTATGTACAGCCGGTGGGTTCCAGGGAGCCACCCATGCTGTGGGTGCACACGGAATTCCCATTGCGGAGTTGTACCTGCCTGTGACTATTTATAAAAAACCGCGGTCTGACTGGGGCATGCAGACACCTTGACAGAATGAATAGTGTGTGGCACATAGGTTCCCCATTGCTATGCCCACGTGTGCAGCTCCTGATGGCGGTGGCACAGGATTATATTCCTCATTGCTTCTGTACAGCATTGTGGGCTATCGCCCCGCCCCTTTTAAAGAGGGTCGCTGCCTAGCCGTGCCAACCCTCTGTAGTGTGTGCCTGCGGTTCCTCCTCATGGCAGACGCACTTATAAATAGACATGAGGGTGGTGTGGCATGAGTGCAGCTGAAGGCTGCGCAGGGACACTTTGGTGTGCACTGTGGACACTGGGTCGTGCGGGGGGGTTGGGCAGCATGTAACCCAGGAGAAGTGGCAGCGGAGTGTCATGCAGGCAGTGATTGTGCTTTGTTGGAGGTAGTGTGGTGCTTAGCTAAGGTATGCATTGCTAATGAGGGCTTTTCAGAAGTAAAAGTTGTTGGGAGGGGGGGGCCCACTCTTGCCTCTATTGTGGCTTAATAGTGGGACCTGGGAACTTGAGATGCAGCCCAACATGTAGCCCCTCGCCTGCCCTATCCGTTGCTGTGTCGTTCCCATCACTTTCTTGAATTGCCCAGATTTTCACAAATGAAAACCCTAGCGAGCATCGGCGATATACAAGAATGCTCGGGTTACTCGAAACGAACCCTCGAGCATCACGATAATTTCGTCCTGAGTAACGAGCACCTGATCATTTTGGTGCTCGCTCATCTCTAATATATATATATATATATATATATATATATATATATATATATATAAAGCTGGATGAGTATGTGGGGATATTTTCCCTTCTCCCACTCGTGTAGTTTAATTTAGACGAGGGTAAACAGGTGGAATATAAAGGGAAAAATGAGAAGGGTAGTAGTTTACCAATTGGCGGTATGTGTTTGCCATCTTAGGAAGGGTTTTTGAGAGAAGACTTCGGAGAATTGCTCTGGGCTTTTCGCTATTCAGTTTGGATAGTTGAGGCATATAGGGGTTACGGGGGAATGTCTTGACTGCTCTATGATGAGCAGTTCAGGCAGAGGAAAGTGGTTCATTTATCCAGGAGATGGCATCAAAAGGACATTGGGCGGTGGCTTTGGGTGATGGCCCCGGTGAGATATGGACAGCTCTTTCAGGGAGTGTCAGGTCTGGAGGCTCAGAAAGTAGTACCCAGGGGAGTAGGTTAGTATGGTCTAGAAGGAGGAAACAGGCTTGGTTTGGTTGGTAATTTAAGGAAGGCCGATGCAAATTCAGGGGAGGATGCAGGTTTAAACAAGCCGGCTCCCATTGTAATGCAGCTCACACGGAGCTGCAAAGTGTTTTAGGAAGGAAAAAGGAGTTTCTGAAAACGAGGACATTGGTGAGGCTGGGTAATGGGTGCATTACTAAAAAAGTACCAGCATATGAGCCACGCAGAACTGTTATTGGAGGGTTTCTGGGATGCTTTAAAAAAAACATGCATGATGTAGTTACGTTTTCAAAAGAACTTACAGTCGGCACTAAGTTACCTGACTGTCGTAACCTAAAAGACTTAGCAAGGAGGTTCACTTAGGTCACATGGCAGGACCATTTAGGGAACCTTTGCGGAAATTCATAGTGTTGCCACTGGGGGCCTGGGGGGTAGCCAATACGTAAGATATCATTGGGAACGTCACAGTGGGTCGATTTGGGGTGCTCCTTGGCCCCCAGACAAGATGGAAGGGTCCAAGAAGTGCTTGAATTTTTTGGAATTACTTATTGACATGAAGGCAATGGAAGGTAGATTGCAGAAGAAGAATTTGCAGGATTCAAAGGCAGAGGTGGAGAAGGCTCGGGGTATGAATAAGATCCCGCTGAGGGATCTACAGCCATTATCGGAAAAGCTCACTTTTCAGTACAGAAGAATGCAGATGGTGAGGGTGTTTTGCAAGAGGCTGGCATCAGCTACGTCGGGGGTGCGGGCCCCGCATCACTCCATTCGGTTAGAAAGAGCCACAGAAGAGATTTGGCAGTCAGGTCCACTTTCTTGGAAAAGTATAATGGGAGGTCAGTAGTGATGGAGGAGGTTGTGAGAATGGGATTTGGGAATTGTTCACGGATGTGGAAGGGAGCACAGATTTTGGGGGCTTACTTACAAGGTCAGTGGTAAATGACACGAGAAGTGGAAGGAGTCGGATCTTGTTCGGGTCTTGGGGTTATTGGAGCTGTTTTCAATAGTTGTAGCGGTTGTGCTTTGGGGTGCTTTCTTTAGAAGCAAGAAGGTTTGTTTCCATTGACACAACTTGGGGGTGGTTCAAGTCATCAACACACTGACAGCCTCATCACCGCCAGTGATGAATTTGCTTTGGCATTTGGTGACTGAAGTGTTCTCACTGAACAGGAGTTTAGTGGCCGTACAGGTTCAAGGGGTTGATTGCAGATGCTCTCTCGTTTTCAGTCGGAGCGGTTCAGGATGGTTGGACCCGGGAACAGAAGAGGACGGGATGGACCGCCCAGTTCAGCTTTGGAACATGGGAAGCGAGCAGTTGGGCACCTCAGTGAAGGGTCACTGGCTCACGGTATCAGAGCAGCTTTCATAGCTGTTTTGGTGGGAATGGGAGGTATGGATAGTGCAGCGTCAGATGATAGTTCAGAGGAGGATCGGGTGGGGGTGTTATTGAGTGGGTTGGGTAAAGTTTTTATTTATTTAAAAAAAAAAATTCTATGTGGGACAGATGAACCGATTTATGGCGGGTGTAACTTTTGCATGCAAGTTAAGAGGGGGGGGGCGGTCATTACGAGGACCTTCGTAGTGAGGCAAGCTTTGGAGGGTTTTTTTTAAGGAGAAAGGAAGGGGGGAGATGTGTAGGCCAATTTCGTTCAGCTTGTTGCAGATCTTAGGGGTTGGTGATAGAAATTGCTGGTGAGGATTAGTTTGAGAGGTTATTGTTTAGGAAAGAGTTCTCATTGGCCTTTTTGGGGCTCTAAGGGTAAGGGAATTGGTATCACCTAGCAGAGGAAAAGGGGGGGATTGTCGGCTCAGGATATTGGATATTTTTTTCTTTAGCGCTCCAAGACGGATAAAAGGGGTAAAGGACAGAGGATAGCGTTGTGAGGAGTTCGGCGAGCGGAGATGTTCCCCTTTGCAGTCTTGGCGTGAGTATGTAAGGGTTTCAAGGATGGAAACTGTGCCTTTGTTGAGGCATGAGGACGGGCGGTTTTATCAAGGTCCAGTTTAACATGGGTTTTAAGGAAGTGTTAAAAAAGGTAGGCTTGGACAGTTCGTAGTGTGGGATACATTCATTCAGAATGGGGGCAGGCACGGAGGTGATTACATGAGGCATTGGATGGGGAGGCAGTAAAGAAGATAGGTAGGTGGGAATTGGACCAATGCAAATTTTATGTAGGCCTCAGTTACGGGAGGAGGGAATATGGTTGGCAGTTGAATTTTAATAGGAGTATGGTGGTGATCTAGAGCAGGGGTCCCCAACTCCAGTCCTCAGGGACCACCAACAGGTCATGTTTTCAGGATATCCTATGGTAAGAACACCTGTGGCAATGTTTGAGGCACCAACAATAATTACATCACCTGTGCAACACTGAGGAAATCCTGAAAACATGACCTGTTGGTGGTCCCTGAGGACTGGAATTGGAGAACCCTGATCTAGAGGATTGGGGTAAGGGAAGGTTGTGGTGTAAGGTATTGCAGGAGGGTAACTATTGGAGAGATGATGGAGTTCATCTAAAGGCTATTGAACAGATTAGTGGTTATTGGCAGTCCAAGAGGGATTGAGTGTACCTTGTTGTGGGGTGCGGCGCAGGCTTGGGGGGGTCAAGCCGTGCTGGCTATTGGGGATATGGGGGTCCTTGGAGTCAGCACAAAAGTGGGGTGGGGGGTAAGGCAGGGGCTGGATAGCTACCTTTCCCCCTTTGATTTATCATTAGGTGGGTCTGTTTCCTCTTTTCTTTGACAGGCTGTAAAGTTGGTTGGTGTGGCTAGCCTGGGTATGGCTAGCAAGCCTCGATGTCAGGAGGTAGGCGATTAGAGGCTAGTTGGTGACTGTGGCTAGCCTTCTACTAACAAAGTTGCATTGCACCGCACAAAAATCACGTTTTCATGCAATGCGATGCAACAGGAAGGAAGGCTCCATAGGGAAACATGGGCTGCAAAACCTTGCGTGTCGTGGGCATATCGCTGGGCCCGTGAGGTTTTTGTGTCCAGTTGTTGCATGCTACAAAACATTGCATGTGTGAAGGAACCCATAGGAAAGCATGGGCTTCTCATACAAGAAAATTTTAAAAAAGCAGCCAATAATAGCTATTACCTTGTTTGTAATTATTCAGACAATGAAAACATTTTGTTAATTATCACACACGGTGAATGTGGTAAAAATAATTAAAAACTAACAATAGAATTGCTTTTGGTGAACATCGTGAAAACAAAACCCAAAAACAAAAGGTTGAATTTCTGAGGAGGATTTCTAGTTACTCACAAAAATGTAATAAAACTTATACAACATCTTCTACCCTCTTTGTAAAAAAATAAATAAATAAAAATAAAACCCCAAGAAGGAGTTGTTGTTTAGCTGCAAAACTCAACATGCAGTTAATAATCATATTAATCTTTATTTGTAAAGCGCCAACTTATTCCGCAGCGGTTTCAAAGCACGGGGGAACACAAGCAGTACGACAATTACATGCGGTATGCAATTAGTTGGAAACAAACAGGGTGGGATGATACAGAAGGTTCCGGCTGCAGGAGACGAGGGACGTGGAAGCACGCAGAGTACGACAAATTACATATGGTATTATTTTTTTTTTTTAATGAGCGAGGTGGGGGTAAGACAGGAGGTACAGGGGCAAGAAATGTACACGATAGGCAAAGTGGAAAATGTGGGGAGCCATAGGGAGGGGCAGAGGGCATGTTGTGGGGTGTGGGGGATTAGATCAGGAGATTTGGTATGCTTTTTTGAAGAGGTGCGTCTTTAAGACGCATCGAAAGTTCCGTAGGTCAGGGATTGTCTGGATGTTTTAGGGTAGAGCGTTCCAGACGACCAGTGCTGCTCTGGAGAAGTCCTGTAGGTGAGCATGTGAGGTTCATATTAGAAAGGCATTTAGTCTGAGTGTGTTGGCAGATCGGAGTGAGCGGGCTGGGTGGTGTACAGACTATAGTGAGGTGATGTACGGTGGCACTGTGCCATGGGGAGCTTTGTGGGTGAGGGTGATGAGATTGAATTGAGTTCTGTAATGGATGGACAGCCAATGCATCGACTGGCATAGTGCAAGGGCGTCTGAGAAGTGGCTGGACAGAAGAGGAATCAAGCTGCCGCATTTAGTATGGATTGGAAATGGGAGAATCTGATGCAGAAAGGCCAATGAGCAGAGAATTGCAGTAGCTGAGTAGGGAATGGATGAGAGTGACAAGTGTCTTTAGCGTGGCCATGGTGACGAATGGACGGATTTTAGCAATATTCATGAGGTGCGGGTGGCATGTTTAGGTTAGAGATTGGATGTGGGGGGCAAATGAGAGGTCAGAATCCAGTGTGAACCCCAAGACAGCGGGAGTGCTGTCTTGGAGTTATGATGGTGCCAGATAAGATATGGAGATGTTGAGGGGAGGTCAGCTGGCATTGAGCTCAGTTTTAGGAGGTTGAGTCTGAGAAAAAGTGAGGACATGGTATTAGAGACAGCAGACAGTCGGTGATATTTTGGAGGAAGGGTGCAGAGATGTCACAAAAAGACGTGTATAACTAGGTGTCGTCAGCATAGAGGTGGTATTGGAGGCAAAACCTGTGGATGGTTTGTCCAATAGGGGCTGTGTAGATGGAGAAAAGGAGGGGACCAAGGACCAAGCCCTTGGGGACCCCAACAGTGAGGGGAGGCGAAGAGGGGATAGAGTCAGTGAAGGAGTTCACTGAAAGAGCGGTCAGAGAGGTAGAAGGAGCACCAGGAGAGAGCAGTGTCTTTTAAGCCGATGGAGCGAAGCACAGCAAGGGGGAGGTCATGGTCAACAGTGTTAAACGATGCGAAGAGGTCAAGGAGGATTAGTAGGAGAAGTCGCCCCTCGACTTTGCTGTCATTAGGTCGTTTGATCCCCCTATAGTGACGTTAGTAACAGAGCTTATCTGGGTCTGCTAGGACCCTGTAGCTCTGCTGTGGAAGGGGACACCCGGAGGTCACGTAATCGCTGGATCAAATAGCGGAAGTAACTCTTCAGTTTGCTCTCTTCACTACATGTTGCTCATTGAGCGCTATATAGTTTGTAAAGAAGAAGGCAGAAGTGATTAACAACCGCTTCTGCCTTAACCTTCAGGTCCTTTGATGTGTCTGACAGCCGAGGACCCAACCTGCTCCTGCCACACTGCAGGAGCAGGAACCCTAATCCTGCGCCATATTTTTTATTATCAGTCGGGATTAAAGCCCAGGACCAGCGCTGTAAATTTACTGTGCTTACGGCGTCCCTCCCTGCGGGGAGAGGAGGCTGGAAGAGCCAGCAGCAGTGCTCTGAGCTCCCGCCCCCTCTCTGCCCCTCTGCACTATTTGCAATGAGGGAAGTTGGGATGGGGGCGGAGCAAATTCCCAGAACTTAGCCCCGCCTGTCCCGCCTCCTCTCATTGCAAATAGTGCAGAGGGGGTGGAGAGGAGGCAGAGAGGGGGCGGGAGCTCAGTGCACTTCTCCTGGCTCTTCCAGCCTCCTCTCCCTGCAGAGAGAGAGGCCGTATATCAGCTGGGCGTGAATACCCGGCCGATATACGGTCGTCTGAATAAGCTCTAACGGAACCCCTGCGGGAGATCCACAAATCAAACCGCCTATAGGGAAATATGGGCGTCCACAAATGGATTTAAGCATGCAGATTTGTTTTGCGGACAACAAATCTCAGCACTCTCCATTTTTGTTGCGGTTCCCTCACGGACGGCTTCCATTGAAGTCAAAGGGAGCCGTCCAATCCATGACCTGTCCGCCGCGGATCCCGCGGGAGAGCAGAAGGCTAAAAATAAAATCCCTACTCCATATGTCTGACAGTGTGCTGTGTGGACCATCCACAGTACAGAAAACCTGGAAGCGGAGAGGTCCGAGTGGACGCTGCCGGCTTGCTGCACAGGTATGCAGGGTGGAATTCTGCTGTGGGCTCCCTCCTGCGGGATCCGACCACCCGTGGGCATTGGGCCTTAGACTGGCGTATTTCAGGCCTTGCACTATCCCTGTAAATTTATGGACAGCACAGCCCTATTATAGCCTATGGAGGTATGCAGACGGATGTTCTTCCAACTCATCGAATGTCCCATTCATTACAGGAGAAATAGGTCATGCTAAAACACGTCTATGCGCTTCGTCCGTGTAAACCGGACAGCACACGGAGCCCAGGAGTTAGTATTTCAGTTGTCAGGACCTCCTGTATGATGAAACTACATGTACTGCACCACACAGGTCTTTATAGGGCATAAACTCCTATCACAGTTACTGCTGCCACACAGTTATTATGGAGGAGATCACAGCTCATTCTCCTATCTGTATACGTTTTGGCATTTGGCTTATTTAGGTGAATATATAAGGATTAATGATAATCAGAGTGTCCTCCCAGCAGGCAGAGACGGTACTGGCTCTAGTTAGTCATGTGATTCTGTACTGATGCATCTCAGGGCACACTTGCATAGTGGAAGAGAAAGTAGGGCAACATGTAAACATCAAGATGGTGTCTGATAAGCATCAGACAGGAGGCTGCACTGCAGGGAAGTGACTGTGAAATGTCCGGAGTGTAACAGCAATGAGGCGAGGGATGCAACTATGAAACAATGTTTTTTTTTTACTGGAGCGGCCCTTTAAATGATGCCAATCAAAATATAACTTGCAGAAAACAAAAAGCCATAGTGTGCTAGGTTGATGGGAAAATAAAAAACTTAAAGGCTGTTGGAAGACAAGGATGAAAAAAACTAAAAGTGGCTGATCTTGAAAGGGTTAAAGGGGTTTTTCTGGGTTATTACTTTTATAAAGTTTTGGGCAGCCTGAAAACCAGCCAACTGTGACATGGTCTGTTCGGATGAAGCATTTCTCTATCTACAAGCAGCCTGAGCATCAGTCGTGCAACCTCAGTGCTGCTGGGGGGGAGGGCTCAAAGCGCAACTAATTCCCACCGCTTCTCCCGTGCTACCGCTCAGAACTACATCTCCCATGCTGCTTTGCGGCTGAAGCGGAAGTGTCGTCACGGTTATACTTTTACCCTGGGAGTGGCGCAGCAGCTGCAGGTAGGCTGCATGTCCGGCTATGTGCTGTAGGTGGTGGGGTGTCACGTGACCGGGACGTGCAGCAGCCGCGGGCCAGCGGGCTTACCGGCAGGTAATGGAATGTCGTCGTGTCTGATGGGCAGCACGACGACCGGCACTTGTGTTTACCCTCTGCTGGCACTGTGGGCAGACCACAGCTATGTGTACATCTATAATATGGGCAGTGCCAGCGCTCATCCCATATATATATTAGTGTAAGGGGTTAATGGCCGCGCCGGAGAAGAGCTTCCGCTCGTAACGTGCGCCATAGTCAAGAAAAATCACGCGGTGGTTTAACGAAAAGACCTATAATGAAGTGATGCGCCGGTAAATCCGTACGCGGCGTTATCGGTCAGACGCTGCCCGAGGGCGAACGCCATAAACCCGTCGTAGTCGTTGCCGGATGTACCGTAAGGCTCACTGACATGAGCGGAAACACGGAGCGAATAGCCTATTGATTGCGATGGGTGCGTTCACAGCTGCGGATTTTCCATGCGAGTTAAAAAACCCCGCAGTGCGACCGATCGTAGTGCGTATGACACACCGTAATGGCGCAATGAAACCAACGGGCGTGAGTAAATCCGCAGGAAAGCTGCGTACTCGCTGGGTATTCATAGAAGCGCAATCCATGGGATTTCGCACGTTTTTTTTTTTCTCACTCGCACGAATCCACTGCGCAGGCTGCGAATCGCCAGGAACACGCGAGGCCTCCGTTTATACGAGTTTGGCCGGGTGAACGCACATGTGGGCCGGGCTCACACCAAGGGGCCCGCAGGGATATTCGTCAGTGAGCCCACCTAGTCACCCAGCGTCCGGCACATAATGTATTGTGCGTGACCGCGGCGGCTCGTTGGCGCTCATGCGCAGGTCCGTTGTTTTTCCTCTCTGTACTTCCCGCGCCGCAGGTCCGCGCAGCCTGTACACAGCGTGGGCTGCGTGTCCGACTCCTCCATTGCCAAGAATAGAGGCAGAATAGAGCGCGCTGCGATTTTTCTTCTGTTTGTAGAATACGCAATTCACCTCAGCAGAAGAGGGATTGGCGCCCGAGGCCGGCCTCACGCAGGCGCTTGTAAAATGACGCATTTTTGTACGGTCTGGTATTTTTAGCGCACCCCATCGTTGCAGTGGGTGTGGTGTCTGAAAACGCGCTGAACAAACAAAAATAGAACATCCGGCGTTTGTTTTAGCGCGCGTTATCAACGCTTCTTACGTCTGAGGAGTCTCCAGTAGAGCGTTTTTCTAGCGGGGACGTATCAGAAGAGCCGCCTGTGTGGCGCGGCCTTGCCTTCATCCGCGTTGCGCCATATGTTTCCCCAGCTGCCAGCCTTGCAGCGCAGAGTCTGAGATGTCTAGTGGCTTGAGGTCCTACCCTTACCGTCCACATTACGCTTTTCTGTCCAGCGCCGGTTTCGCCCCGGGTTTCCATCTTCTACGCAGAACACTACATAGCGGGAGAACTCCAGGGTGACCAGGCGGGAGACCTCTTTGGTCTCCGTTTCACACGGTTTCCTTTTCTCAGTCTTTTAAAGGTGTGCTCACGCATTTCAGCCGGGCTCACACAAGTAGGTTGGATTCCGCAAGCGGATATCCACAACGGAAGCGAATTGCATATGTGTGCGGTTTTCCGCCCGGATGTACCTTTAAGGACAGCATATCGTCCGCGTAGAAATCTGCCGTTGTTTTAATTTTTCTGTTCAGTATAAAGGATGGGGCAGAGTTACTAAATCTGCCCAATAGCTGGACAGGGCAAACAGAAGCTAGACAGTCTTAAACTGTGCCAGATGTGTTACAGTGACCCACGCTGGCCAATATGAGTACTGCATCTTTAGACACCTCTATACTATCAGTTGGCTTAGTTTAAGCTGAAATTTGGGCTCCTGTTGTCGCCTTCAGGCAGCGCCGTTTATCACAAGCCGCACCGCTTTCCCAGACGAGCCGCAACAAATGTCTGGCTGTCTAAAACAAAATTAATGTGGCACGAGGCATGTGAGACTGTTATTTTGCGCAGTTTGTGCCTGAGCGGTAAATCTGCTCCACTATATGATCTATATCCGATGGGGCGATATGATTTTGGTTATATCACATTTATATATATTTTTTCTTTTTATTCCCTAGTACTTTTTGAATAAAAAGGTTTTTCTGTGACCCATGACTTATTTTTGCATGCTTTTTTTCATGCCACATGAAATGTGGTTTAAAATCATTTTTTTTTTTTTTTTTAATATTTAAAGGGCCACTCCAGTGAAGACACATTTTTCCATAGCTGCACCCCTCACACACTGGAAGCCACCTATGTGTGTTGCAGTCACTTTTATGCAGCGCAGCCTCATGTCTGATGCTTATCAGGAACGATCTTGATGGGATTCTCCCCGCTTTCTCTTTCACTGTTCTCTGCTATCAATTCCATGATGCATCAGCGCAACATTACATGAGCAGCTAGAGCCTGTACCATCTCTGTCTGCAAAGAGGACACTGTAATTGCAATTATTTCTATAGTCACCTAAGGAGCATAAGTATACAGTCAGGAGGCTGAACGATCATCTCCTTATAACTGTGTGACAGGAGCCTCTATTCATTAGCAGTAAAGCCCCCTGTCCACGGGCGAGGTGGAATAGCACTAGCCGGGGAGTAGGGGAGAGAACTGGCAGTTCTCTGCGGTGAGCCTATCTGACAGATAGGCTCACCGCGGAGATTCGTGGCATGCTGCGATTTGAGTCCCGCGATTCTCCGCTCGTGGACAGGGGGCTGCACTTTCCATAGCAATGCGCACTGCGTTACTCGCGGCGATAATCTGGCCATCGCACTGTCACCCGTGGACAGGAGCCCTAACTGATCAGAATGTGTGTCCCCCTCTCAAGAGCTTGTGTGGTAGGGTCCATCACACAGGACTGACTAAAAAACTGACTTTTTGAGAGGAAAAGAAACCCAAATGAGATCCCCCGCGGAGAAACACTGCAGGAATAAATAAACACGGCCAGTTACATAATGGATGAGAGAAAAAAACACCAGATGGCGGTTTTACTGCCCTTTTTTTTTCTTTAGCTACAAAAATTATTTTTGCAGATTTTTTTTCCGTGACATATAGGGCGATTTAAAAAAAAAAAATATATATATATATATCTTTTTCACTGACTTTTTTGTTTTGTTTTGTTTTTTAGTTTTATTGGGGGTTAAAAGCTAAAAAAAAAATTTAAAATTTGTAGTTATTTTTTTTAATTAGTATATTTACACTAAAGTAAAGTACGGGATTGGGTTCCTCTATTTGTTTTAGATGTTTTGATATATAGTATGTATGGTTTCGGTTTACAGCAAAAGATTTGGTTGGCATCTGCTTTGGGTTATTTGCTTTCTTATTTATATATTGTTTTATTCTGTAATTTTTATTTACTGATGCATGGAATTATGTTTTTCACTATCTATGTTCCCCAAGACGTCATATAAAACCTCTGGGGGACATTCACATGTTTTTTTTTTTTGTTTTTTTATTTGACATTTTTCCACTGTAGTTGGAGCATCCATAGGAGCCCCAGTTACAGGGAAAAACCTTCCCACTGTAGTGACATTAGTCACTGGCAGAGCTAATCAGGGTCTTTTGGGATCCTGCAGCTCTGCTGTAGCAGGAAATCCCGGCAGGCACGGGACACCCTCTCCCCCGGGGCTCCCATAGTGAAAGTTACACTTTCACTTTTCAGTACACAGTGTGTACTCGGGGAAGGAGAAGGCAGAAAGGGTTAAAAACCCCTCCTGCCTTCTCCTCCGGGATATCCGCTATCAATAACAGCTGACAGCCCGTCCTGCCTGATTGATTGGAGAGCAGGAGGCTTAAAGCCCCGCCGTAATTTTACATACGGCGGGGCTTTAAGCCCAGACCAGGTGCTGTAAATTTACAGTGCCTGGTCCTAAATGGGTTAAATAAAAAATGGCGTTTTTAATTTTATTGTAGGGTCATTTTATTAAAATGGTGTATCCCTGACCCCTCTCTATGGCTGCAATGGAGAGCCACTGTATAAGTACTGTCCTGGTCCTTACATTCATGCGAATAGCTGTCCTGTAATACTACATCTTACCTGTAGTGGCTGCTGCAGGAAAATCTAGCTGGTCGTGGCATTGCCCAGTAATCAGCTGATCATTCTGAAAAGAGCTGTACTTGCTGGCACAGGCCCTTTAAACGGGTTTGTCATTGAAACCAACCCCGTCCTCCAACTGAGCCGTGCCTAAAATAACAAAGCATGGTATACTTACCTCTCCTGGAGCCACAGTACGCAGCTGACAGCCGGTGCTGGCATCAGCGGTGACTTTCGGGTAGACTAGCACGCGACCACTGTGGCCAATCACAGGCTGCAGAATCACCATGTCATGGGAAAGAAATACAGCAAAATTAATTTTGGTAGCGGGAGGAAAAACAAGAGGGCAGTAAAACACCACATGGGTAAAATCCCTAAAAAGTCCCTGGTCCTTTTGGTAAAAACAGCCTGGTCTTAAAGGGTTAAGGTCCCACCGAAAATAATGCACCATGCTGCGTTTTTTTTTTTTTTTAATTGCTTATGTGAATAAATCCATTCAAAAGATTATAATTCCTATTCATGTGTGTTGTGTGACTATCGCTCACGTGAATAATCCGGGGACATAGATGGTGGTAATGACGTCGCCACTCTGCTTTTTAACCCCTTAGTGACAGCCCCATAGTGGTTTTCCGTCCTGCTATTGCAGAACGTGTGTGGAGGGAGATAGCGCTGCTGTCTCCCTCCATACAGCGCCGGGCGTCAGCTGTTTATTACAGCTGACACCCGCGGGCAATAGCTGCAATCGTCCGCTCGGCCGATTACAGCTATTAACCCTTTAAATGTAGCTGTCAATTCTGTCAACGGCATTGAAATCCCCGACCGATGTTCAAGGGTCCCGTACGGCGCCCCCTCTGGAGACAGAAAATAATTTTAAAAAATTATATATCTTTAAAAAAAAAAAAGTAGTACAGCAAAACAAAACTTTGGTATCGTAGTAATCGTACTGACTCATAGAATAAAGTTATCGGGTCATTATTGTTGCAGTTTGTGCGCCATAAAAAAAAGACGCACCGAAAGATGGCGGAATGTCGTGTTTTTTTTAAAAGTTTTTCAGTACATTACATGGTACATTAAATAGCACCATTTAAAAATACAACTCGTCCCGCAAAAAACAACAAGCCCTCATACAGCGACGTCAATGGATAAATAGAGGAGTTACAATTTTTTAAAAGGGGGGAGGAAAAAACGAAAATGCAAAAAAGCTCCATCACTAAGGGGTTAAATTGCTAAATGTCTGCACAGTTTGGTAAATAACTGTTTCATCCGGGGGAAAAAAAAGGCAACCGTTAGCAGCCTGTTAACGAGGTGTATTTCAGGCAGGTAGACATGCACGCTGCCTACTACACCGGAGCCTTCCTGGGAGGGGGGGGATGCTTTCTGCTTAGGTAAGACTGACAAACTCCGTGAGAAGCTTCTTTTCAGCCACGCCAGCAGTTTACCGAATACAAAAACGTGTCATTAATTTCTGCGAAGTGCCAGAATTGTTGGCGTCGGCACACATTGCTAATTCCAGGCTCCAGGTGCGTCGCAGTAACAAGCAGACATAACAGGTCACGTATTAGTGATGCACGGCTAGCATGTAATGCCACAGCTGGAGAGCGCCTACAATATTAACACGTTTCCTCGCGTCATTTCCAAAGCATGACCCGAGGTGAACAATTTATCTGTTAGCGGAGAAGGAATATTGTGGCTGCCAATAGATCTCTCTTGTTTTGAGCTTTAAATTATGTCGCTAAATTGCTGTTATCGCAGGGAGCTGCTGGCGGGGCCGAGCTGTAAGTGTTCAACTGTGAGATTAGCTAAGACGCAGCTAGGCATTGCTTCTCTCTATTAGTTTTGCCTCCATGTTTTTAAAATTGTCAGCGCACACACCGCTTTCCATGATTTGAATTCTCAAATAGGTTTGCTAGATTAGCCATTTAAAGTAGGTACTCGAGCTGAATCGTCAATGTGACCCGTTCCACCCATTTTACAATGCCGCATTCCCCGGCAGAAGGACTGCAACTTCATGTAACTCGGATCTCATCCCTTTTTTTTTTTTTCTTTTTTTTTTTGGACACCCGTTGACTTGAATAGGTGACTGATGTCCTACAAATTGGACCAGAATAGGACATGCTGCATTTTATTCTCCATGTGCAGTGCGTTGCAAACACAGGTGTGAAAATACCCTGTATGAAGAAGCCCTAAGGCAGCCTGCAGACGGCCAGGTCGGATCCGGCAGCAAGAATTCTCGCCGCGGGACCTGACCCGAGCGCCTGCAGAGAGCAGCGAGTACTCATCCGCGGGCAAGAAAATCGTGTGAAACTTTTGCGCAAATCTCACATGAATATGAACCCCAAACTGGGGTCATACACATGAGCAATTTTTTTTTTCCCCTCCCCACATTACAGCATGTCCTATCTTTGCGCATGCCCTCACATCACCCATTGTTTTCAAGGGGGCTGGCGGCAGCATTGCACCACGTGCTGGGTGCACACAAGTTCAATGCGGGCTCTCCGATTGAAGATGAGAGATACTCTACGATCCTGTGCCACGGCTGACCGCCGCAGTAGAGGATCGCTACTTCACCAAAGTCATGCAAGGTGGTTTTCATATAAAAACGCCTCTCATCCGTAAGGAAGTAACCTGGTATCGCACTCGCCCGTGTGAAGTTGGCCTAAGAGTAACAAGCGTGCAGACTCTGGTACCACCAGCAAAATATGCATAATTTGTGTGGATTTTAACTCCAAATCAGCTGATTTCAGAAGACCCGATGCTTCTTACCTCTGGTACCGGCACCCAGCGGCCTCTAGACAGTGCAGCACTGCTGGTCAGGTGACACAAAAGTGGCCAGCACTCGCCAGAGGCCACCAGGTGCCCAGAATATCACAGGTAAAAATCATAGCTTGTGATAAGCCACGCCCATAACCACACCCCTGAACACACCTCCTTTTTGCTTTGCGGTAAAAAAAAATTCCCAAGGGTGCTCCAGGGCTGAAAAGGTTGAGAGACTATAAAAAAATACATAGACCTAAATACTTTTGTAGCATTAGAAGGCCTAAAAGCTTTTCAAACTTACTTGTCTAGAAAGTGCTGAAGGAAATTGGGAGTTCAAAGCCCCAGATAGTGAGGGACCATGAGCTATTTCCCCTTTTGCCTTTTATTTTACATAATATTGTACGTTTCAATGACATTTATCTTCCATAACTCTAGAACAGTTGTGCCTTCTACATAATCCCTTAGCAAAATGCACAGCCATAACATTAAAAGTGACCATTTTAGTAAAAATCAGAAGGTGGGATATATTAGACAGCAAGTGAACAGTCAGACCTTGAAGTTGAGGAGTTGAAGTAGGAGAAATGAGCAGTGGTAAGGATCTGAGCGACTTTCACAGGCATTAAATTATGATGCCTAGATGACTGCGTTAGAGCATCTCCAAAAACACTTGTCTACCAAAAGTAGTCCATAGAAGGATAACCTGTAAACTGGCAACAGCATCACAGGCATTAAAGGGGTTGTCTCGCGGCAGCAAGTGGGGTTAAGCACTTCTGTATGGCCATATTAATGCACTTTGTAATATACATTGTGCATTAAATATTGGCCATACAGAAGTTATACACTTACCCCCTCCGGTGCTGGCGTCCCCGTCTCCATGGCGCCGACCAAAGCTGCCTTCTCCCTGGATTAGATGCGCTTGCGCTGAAGGGGCCACTCCGGCGTGCTCGCGCTGCACAGGGCTTCTGCGCATGCGCAGAAGCCCTGTGCGGCGCGAGCACGCCGGAGCCGGACAGAAAGCGCAAGCACGTCTAATCCAGGGAGAAGGCAGCTTTGGTCGGCGCCATGGAGACGGGGACGCCAGCACCGGAGGGGGTAAGTGTATAACTTCTGTATGGCCAATATTTAATGCACAATGTATATTACAAAGTGCATTAATATGGCCATACAGAAGTGCTTAACCCCACTTGCTATCGCGGGACAACCCCTTTAAAGGCTGCTAGATGCATGTGAGCAGAGAAGGCTATCCTGTCTGATCCAATCATACAGAAGCACTTCTGTAGGACACATTGCTGAAAATGTTACTGTTGGCCATGATATAAAGGTATCAGAACACACAGTACATCTCAGTTTGTTGGGTTTTGAGTTGCGTGGCTGCAGACTAGTTGGAGTACCCATGCTGACCCCTGTCTACACTTGGCATGTGAGCATCAGAACTGGACCATGGAGTAATGGAAGAAGGTCGCCTGCTCTGATGAATCACACTTTCTTTTATATCAACTGAGCAATTGGGTGTGTTTGTCACTTACCTGGGGAAGAGATGACAGCAGGATGCACTATGGGAAGAAGGCAGTGTGATGCTCTATGCAATGTTCTGCTGGGAAATCGGGGGTCCTGGCATTGATGTGGGTGTTAGTTTACCACCTAACTAAACATTGTACAGACCGAGTGTCTTCCTGTATTAGCAGGGTAATCCACCCTGCCACAATGTAAAAATAGTTCAGGAATGGTTTGAGGAACATGAGAAAGAGTTCAAGGCGTTGACTTGGCCTTCAAATTCCCCAGATCTCAATCCAACGGAGAATCTGTGGGACGTGTTGGAAAAACAAATCCTACCTACGGAGGATGCTCCTTACAACTTGCAGGACTTAAAGCATCTGTTGCTAATATCTTGGTGCCAGGCACCCTCAGTGGTCTTATGAAGGCTATGCTTCAATGGGTCAGCACTAAAAACGTAGGTGTATTGCATGATCGGCCAAATATGACTGATCACCTGCTATTTTGCATATGTCCACCTGTAATATTTTTTTAGCAGGCTAGTTTGACATGTTGATGGCTGCAGTGCCGCTGATTCTCCTGTGCATGGCCGGCTTTGCATTGTACTGTATTTGTTGCAGAAGTTCGAAATATTGAACTCCCCCTAATAGACTACGATTAAGGGGGTTTTCCAAGATCATTTTTATTAAAGAGGGTGCCATGGAAAAAAGTAAGAGCCTTATTCGCCTCTCTGGGACCATACATCTCCTGTTCTACCCGCTGGGTCGGTTTACAGGCTGTAGTCCGTCTAGATGCAGAACATCAAAGAAAGCTGTAGTCGATCCCAGGCCTCAGCAGTGATGGAATAAAAAATCTTGGAAAACCCTTTTTAAGTCATTGATGAGCAGTAGAGATGAGCGAGCACCAAAATGCTTTCAGTGATGCTCGAGAGTTCGTTTCGAGTAACGAACCCCATTGAAGTCAATGGGCGACTCGAGCATTTTTGTATATCGCCGATGCTCGCTAAGGTTTTCATTTGTGAAAACCTGGGAAATTCAAGAAAGTGATGGGAACGACACAGAAACGGATAGGGCAGGCGAGGGGCTACATGTTGGGCTGCATCTCAAGTTCCCAGGACCCACTATTAAGCCACAATAGTGGCAAGAGTGAGACCCGCCCCCCCCCCGCACTGTCAGCATAAAGATCGTTCTCCTCTGCCACAGCTATAACAGCTGTGGCAGAGAGGAACGATGTTAGCCCATTGAATTCAATGGAGCCGGCAATACAGCCGGCTCCATTGAAAGCAATGGGCTGCCGGCGATCGCGGGATGAATTGTCGGGAAGGGGTTAAATATATAAGCCCTTCCCTGCAATTCATCGAGAAATGTGTAAAAATAAAAAATATATATATACTCACCTGGTCCCGGCAGACGGAGTTCAGTGCGGCCAGCAGCAGTCCTCCTGAACTGCTCTGAACAGCTGTGAGTAGTATTCAGCAGCCGGGGCTTTAAAATCCCCACCTGCTGAATGAGCTGCCTCTAATTGGTCACAGCGTGACCAATCAGAGGCAGATTCCACTCACACACCCATTCATGAATTTATGAATGGGTGAGTGACTGCTGCCTCTGATTGGCTCAGCAGGACCAATCAGATGAGAGGCAGCAGTCACTCACCCATTCATAAATTCATGAATGGGTGTGTGAGTGGAATCTGCCTCTGATTGGTCACGCTGTGACCAATTAGAGGCAGCTCATTCAGCAGGCGGGGATTTTAAATCCCCGGCTGCTGAATACTACTCACAGCTGTTCAGAGCAGTTCAGGAGGACTGCCGCTGGCCGCGCTGAACTCCGTCTGCCGGGACCAGGTGAGTATATATATATTTTTTATTTTTACACATTTCTGGATGAATTGCAGGGAAGGGCTTATATATTTAACCCCTTCCCGACAATTCATCCCGCGATCGCCGGCAGCCCATTGCTTTTAATGGAGCCGGCTGTATTGCTGGCTCCATTGAATTCAATGGGCTAACATCGTTCTGCCGGGACAAGGTGAGTGTATATGTGTATATGTATATATATAATATATATATATATATATAATATATATATATTTATATTTATATATTTTTTTTACACATTTCTGGATGAATTGCAGGGAAGGGCTTATATATTTAAGCCCTTCCCGACAATTCATCCCGTGCTCGCCGGCAGCCCATTGCTTTCAATGGTCAGTGCTCGTTTAATCGAGACGAGTACCGCGTGGTGCTCGTCTCGAGTAACGAGCATCTCGAGCACCCTAATACTCGAACGAGCATCAAGCTCGGACGAGTATGCTCGCTCATCTCTAATGAGCAGTTCTCTTACAATTGCCTTAATGGCTCTCACATGAGTGTTGTTTACCGCATATTACGCTCGCGGGTTTTGCTGACATTACGCAGTAGTAAACTCTACATTCATTTCAACAATGCACAATCAAAAAAGAAAGCAATGTGCTCTATCTTGGCGCGTATTACACATACATACACGCCTAGATAGTGTATAGCGATTTGTTGGCACGCAGCAGTACATGGGAGATGCGCCCACAGAATAAGCTCATATGAGATAGTCCTAACTGTTAAAATCTATTGACTGAAAGCAATTACTAAAGCTATTTTAGAAACTGATATATAAAAACAGTATTTTTGTTTTCTACCCTCAGAAAAACATGGCTTCCGCCACAACTGTGAATGTGGATGGTCTTCGAGAAGTGCTTGAGTGCCCCATATGTATGGAGACATACACCGAGGAACAGATGAGGCCGAAACTCTTGCAATGTGGTCACACTTCATGTAAACAGTGCCTTGAAAAGCTTTTAGCCACTACTATTAATGGAGTGCGCTGTCCTTTCTGTAGTCGGATAACTCATATTACAAATTCATCCCAGTTGACTGATAACTTGACTGTTTTGAAAATCATGAATACTACAGAATTGGGCCAAACTGTCACAGCGTTAATGTGCAAGATGTGCAACCAAAGGCTGCCACGCAGGTACTGCAAAAATTGTGCTTTACTGATTTGTGAAATGTGCGGCCAGGAGGCACATCCTCCTCCAGATCACATTGTACTTTCGATGATCGATGCAGCGCATGAGTGCCGGCAAAGCTTTCAAGAAAAGCTTACTAGTCTTAGACAATCCATTCAGGACTTACAGAAGAGAAAATCCTCTCTAGATAGTCTTTCCTCACATGTAAAGTGCAAGTATAAATTGGTTATGCAAGACTACAGTAAAGAGGAAATCAATGTGCATGAGGAGTTGGCTCGATCGCGTAAGCACTTTACATCTTCTTTGTACGAGGTAGAAAAATTAAACAATCAGGTGTTGGATGAACAAGCTTACCTTCTCAACATAGCCGAAGTACAGATTGTGTCAAGGTGTGACTACCTATTGCTAAAGATGAAACAGTCAGATTTAGCTCTTTTGGAAGAATCTCTTGACGAAGAAGAACCCAACCTATTGGCTAATTTACCACAAAACCTTACACTTCAAGATGTAGAGTTTCTTAAGGTCGGGCATGTTGGTCCTGTACAGGTTGGTCAAGTCGTCAAGAAGCCTTACAATGTGAATTTAGATGATCCTGACCCAGATGGGTTTCCCACAGCTATGAGCAATGATGTAGACACATTGCCCGAAGATGTGAGCCATGTTCAACCTTGTACATCAACTCCCATAGTCCAACTTGTAGATGCTGCGTGTAGCCTACAACAGTGTCAGTTTCTAAGGAAGATGGGATCTAAGGGTAATATGCCGGGAATGTTTAATCTCCCCGTCAGTATCCATGTTACAGCACTGGGGGAAGTTCTTGTCGCCGATAGAGGTAACTGCAGAATTCAGGTTTTCAACAGAAAAGGCTTCTTGAGAGAAATAAGACGAAGTCCTACTGGAATTGATACTTTCGTGCTAAGCTTTCTTGGTGCAGATCTTCCTAACTTGATTCCGTTATCGGTAACTATGAACTGCCACGGACTAATAGGTGTGACTGATAATTATGATAACTCTGTAAAAGTATATACAATGGAAGGACACTGTATTGCCTGCCACAGAAGTCAACTGAGCAAACCATGGGGAATTGCTGCTATGCCTTCGGGTCAGTTCGTTGTAACCGATGTGGAAGGAGGAAAGCTTTGGTGTCTGACCGTAGACCGAAGCCTCGGTGTCGTCAAATACAGTCGGCTTTGTAGTGCTGTGCGGCCAAAGTTTGTAACTTGTGACCAGCAAGGCATTGTATACTTCACCCAAGGACTGGGACTGAACTTGGAAAACCGTCAGTATGAGCATAATCTCGAAGGAGGTTTTTCTATTGGCTCAGTGGGAGCTGATGGCCAACTGGGTCGTCAAATCAGTCACTTTTTCTCGGAGAACGAGGACTTTCGTTGTATTGCTGGAATGTGCGTCGGGGCCCGGGGAGACTTGGTTGTAGCTGACAGTGGGCGGAAAGAAATTCTTCATTTTCCTAAAAGCGGAGGGTACAGTGTCCTAATTAAAGAGGGCTTGACCTGTCCTGTTGGCGTATCCATAACTCCGAAGGGACAGCTGTTGGTGCTGGATTGTTGGGATCATTGTATTAAAATTTACAGTTACCATGCACGCCGGTATTCTTCACCTTGAAATAAACGGAAATAGATCCCTTGCGCTGTTAACAGACCTTTTACTACGCTTTCAGGCACTTTAAAAAGAAACCGCAATCTATGCACCACCCGTCATTTTCCAGTTCACCGCAAATCAAAAAGAACAGAAATTGAACCATGTAACCGCCAATGAACGCAGAATGCATTCAGCTCACACCACTAAAAATAAGGCTTTTAACATATAGTAGAGGCTTTCAGGTGTCAACGCTGTAAGAAATCAATATTCTTGTCCTTTATTGTAGGGGGTATTGCTCCAACATTATATGCTAGTTTACAATATCAGCTCTTATCATGTTATTCTTTCTATATCGACTGGTAAAACATCTCTTGCAAACGCAGAGGAAAAGAGCAGCTCTTAAAACGTCGATCGGTGGCCTTGCCTTTTGTTCCAGGCATAAAGGAGGAATACTTGGTGTCAGGATTTTCCACTCAGTGGTTCGATTCTAAAAGTATTTTTGACTCCTAATTTGGCAATTATTTAGCATCCAATGTAAGGTATGCAGAGAACGCCTTCGGTGCACTTTCCTGTATATAGAAAGTAATGTGTATAACATGGTTTTTTCCAGTTACGAACCTGCGTTGGGCTGGGTCCACATTGCGTTTGCCTTTTTTTTTTTTTTTTTCCGAAGCCAAAAAAACCAGAAGAATCATATCCTAAAGAAATGAGGAATATCATTTTTTAAAAGTAAAAACACATGTGGCATCCGATGTTCACTCGGACCCTCTAGGAAGACTTAGTTTGTAAGTTATGTTCTGTATGATAGTACATGTGAAGATGTAACCAGGAAACTGCTGTCTGGGTTGTGCAACCCTCTTGTGTGTGTCATTATTTTTTATGCTGATCCAATAAGTTGTTTAGTAAATTATTTTCTGCGTTTCCAATGAGTTGTTTCATGTGTGAACGTGACAACGAACGGCCAGAGAGGCACCTGTGACACTACACTAAACAGAAAATTCACTAAACCAAAAAAGTCCTAGCACTTCCTTCCTTTTACCCTTTCCAATCCACTGTCTGACCTCTGAAGACATTATGATTTAAGCCTGTACAGCTCCGATGTTGGAAGACATCCGTCGGGGTTCTCTTACTGTATATTGCCAGCCTCTCTGCTGTCGGAGCCTATCCAACGTGTCACCTCATGCAGTACTGGCTCTAGCCAGCATAGAGCGCCGTTGTATAACGGCAGAAAAAGAGTAAGCCCCCTAGAAAAACCAGGATACAAATTGGATTGGAAAGGGTTAATATCTATCTTCCTGTTTGGTTTCGTTTTGTCTCCTTTTAAAATAAAGGTGGAAATATATATTTATGTGCTTTCACATGCATGGAATTGGCCTGCAATCCACACCAAAGCTGGTGAAGAAATTCACAGATTTCTGTAGCAGTCTTTAGGGGTATGTTTAGAAGTAGCGGGAAAACTGCGGCATTTCCACAGCATTTCTGCAACCAAAATCCGCACTGCTGGTAGAATCATGCAAAAAAACCTGCATCAGATTCCACCATATGAGCTTATAGCATGGTAATATATAAACATAGGATGTTGGGCTGAATGAAGACAATGTCCACCTAGTTCAGGGTAAATGTCTGTCTTTTTTCCAGGGTAAATAATCTCAATTTTGATAGCCTCTCTGGGTATTCCAGTCCTCCCATTCCATTTATTAATTTAGTTGCCCATCTTTGAACCCCCTCAATCACTGCAACATCTTCCCTGAGCACCGGTGTCCAGAACTGTACACAGTATTCCATGTGGGGCCTGACAAGTGCCTTTTATAGTGGAAGAATAATGTTCTTGTCTTCACCCTTATACCTCTTTTAACCCTTTCCAATCCACTGTCTGACGTCCAAAGACATTATGATTTAAGGCTATACAGCTCCGATGTTGGAAGACGTCCGTCCGGGTTCTCTTACTGTATATTGCCAGCCTCTCTGCTGTCGGAGCCTATCAAACATGTCACCTCATGCAGTACTGGTTTTAGCCAGCGTATAGCGCTGTTGTATAACAGCAGAAAAAGAGTAAGCCCCCTAGGAAAACCAGAATACAAATTGGATTGGAAAGGGTTAATGCCCCCCAAGAACTAATAAGTACTTTGTTATGGAACGGAGCTGGAGCAGCAGTCACCGCTACATACTCTGAGCATGTACTCTCACTTAGTACCAACTTTTTAATGAAAAATACTATTCTGCAACAGTGAAACCTGATATTCAGATATTTTGGTTACACTAATCTGCAAGCAATACCGCTCAAACCCAAGACTTCGGCTTGTGTCACAGAAAAGTGTTTTGCGCGCGCAATACGCAGTGAATTGAACCCATTGTAGGTTCGTTCACATGCATGTATTTAGCAAGCACATTTCATTTAGGTAAAGTGCGCAGCATGCTTGATTTTTCTGCTCATTAGCACATTAAACTAATTAACTTAATGAATGAGAGCATGCTTGCGTGCTTTTCTCTGTGCGAAAATGTGCACAAGTTGTGCGCGCAAAATGTACAGGAAGACGCACAGGCATGAGCAAATTTGCAACGCCCATTGCACAAATACGCATGTAAATGCGCTTACACCCCTGTGACACCGGCTTCGGGGGTTGAACCTACAGCAAAGTGCTCGTCAATACAGACACTGTGCGGATGACTCTTTTGTGTTGATGATGCCTGGCATTCAGTTGATGGACCCCAATGTTGACCTTTCCCGAGCTGGCAATTAGCTGCTATCAGGCCGATGTACTGGGAATATAGCAAGGATATAATAGAAGGGTTTATTCCCATCACAGAAAGTAACAGCATATTGTTGGGATCTGCAATTACTTTCTGATGAGAGTTTGAAGCTCGCTGTCACCGGCTGTGGAGGCGACTGCTGTGGCGTACTTCCCTACATCGCAGGTGGTTGGGAGCGCAACTGTGGAAGAGATGTAAGGCTGCGGCCTCCTAAGTCCCCAGTCAGAAAGTGATTGCATATCCTAGCAACATGCCATCCATCGGTGATGTGAGTAACCCTTTAAGGCTTAGTAGTCTTGTAAGGAGGGGAATGACTTCAGATTCTTTCCTGAGACAATAACTGTGAAATATGTCTTCTTATACCTAGAATCAAATATATTGTAGGTGTATGTTCACAGATCATGAATCAAATAGAACTCCAACCCCTTTAACGTGTGGAACGTAGTTCTACATATACAAAGTGTCTACAGATTTAGTAAACTTTGACTTAACACGTTAAAGGGGGTTTTTAGGGCAAATTCTATTAAATCTATCCTGTGGAGAGGTCTTTATTAGTTAATTGCTGTGGACCCACCACATGGGATCCCTATTGGTCAGCTGATCGTTTGGCCCTCTGTTAAGGCCCATTTACATTGGACGAGTAAATGTCGTTTGCCCGACACTCGTCCCTGTATCCCCGCGCTCCCATGCTCCTTGCACATGCTCCTTGCACAGCTGGCTCGCACACGGGGCGGCCACCAGGGGGGCGGGGCAGTGCAGGAGATTTCTCTCCTCTCGCTCCCCCGCCGTTCGCTATGGAACGGCTGCTGTTTAAACTGCACGATGAGCTATGATCGTCATCGCTCATCTTTTAGCAGCCCAAAAGATGAGCGATGACAGCGTTTTTCTGTTCCGTCCTAAGCAGTAAAGCTTGTATCCCATGAAATCCCAAATTATTTCAATGGGTCGCAATTCAGCTTGGTTTCAATTTTTATTTTTACGGAACAAGACTGACCTGCAGGACTTTTTTTTAAATTATGTTTCCCATCCAAAGTACCTTTTGATGGCCAATGAGTGACGGGTTGTAACAGAATCTGTTGTTTCTATCTGTTTATGACTCAGTTTAGAGCAGCTGCGCATCTACAGTGTAAAACAGAGACATTTCAAACAAAAAGTATCCATTAAAAATTGATCAGAACAGATGTCTACCATCTGTTTCTTTTTTGGGGGGGGGGGGGGCGCGGCTCAGTTTGCAGCAGTTATACATTTATTTTGAAAAGAAAAGATGGATCTGCTAACGGATAAAAGAGCGAATGTTAACAAAGCCTTAGATGTTTCGGATCATCCAACTAATCTATATGTATAAAGGCGAAAGCCATGACTGACTCACTCACTAATTCTCTAATTTCCCGGTGTCATACAAACATGACATTTTTCACAACCAATCTATAGGTCTTAAATAGCAAAATTAAACTGGTCGCAACTTTATTATTCAATTCTAAGTGCAAAAGTAAGTGTCCCCCTATGTTATGTAACTTCCCAGCGGCGAACAAACGTGAAATTTGGAGTGACCAATATTTAGGTTCTACATAGCTAAAGTAAAGGGGTTGCAACTTCGATATTCAATTGTAAGCATGAAAAACTGTGAAAATCCGCAATACATGACAGTTCTTTTCTCAGAAACCATAAAGCTTAGGGAAGTGATTTGTATACTGAGGAGACTCTAACTGACCCCTGTGTGTGTATGTACTGAGGAGAATCTACCTCACCTGTGTGTGTGTGTGTGTGTGTGTGTGTGTGTGTGTGTGTGTATAGGAATCCACCTCACCTCTGTGTGTAGTGAAAGGCTGTAAAGTACATAAGGAAGCAGCCATGGACTGCAGTGATGGAGCATGCCTTTAAGGCTAAGAAGGGTCTGTAACCTCCAGTCTGGGGTTAAATTTGAATATGAAGGGGCATTACCTTTTAAAGGTAAAAAGTGAGGAGAATGGGAGGGGTGGCACATTCTGCAGAGGGACATCAGTACATGCAGTCTGAGGAGAATCTAACGCTCCCCTACGTGTATAATATTTTATTCCTCGGTTACTCTGAAATAACCATGACTTCATAAAATTTTTTGCGCGAATAACATGTCAACACCTGTACCAAGTTAATTCGGGTGAAGCTGGGTATAGCTGCTAGTTTTAATATTAAATGCAGGTTTTAAATGATCCTTCCTTTCATTGAAGATAGTTATTTAAAACCTGTATCACTCATGTGAAAAAGTAATTGCCCCCTAAATCTAACAACTGATTGTGCCAGCTTTGCAGTAATAACTGCAATCAAACACTTGTGATTGTGGTTTTCTTAAATTTCTTTATTTTATGATGTTGAGCAATTTTGGCCCGCTGCTCTTTGTAGAATTGTTTTAATTTGGCTATAATAAGGGTTTTTCACCATGACCTTCCCATGTTAATCTCTTGCCACAGCAATCTTGATGAGATTCAAGTCAGGAATTTTGAGTTGATCGCTCCAGAACATTAATTTTGTTTCTTTCGAGCCACTCGGGGTTGGACTTATGTGCTTCAGAACCTTGTCCTACTGCATAACCCAACTGCACTTGTGCTTTAGGTGATGATGGACGGAGATCCTCCTTCAGGATTTTCTGATTATAAAGCAAAATACATAGTTCTGTGAGTTATGACAATTTGTCCAGGTGATGCAGAAGCAAAGCCGCTCCAGACCATCACATTGCCATCACAACGATTGACTATTGGTATGATCGTATTGTGGAACGCAGTGTTACCCTTACACCAGATGTAACAGGACCCACCTTCCAAAAAGTTCCACCCTTATCTCATCGGTCCACAGAATATCCCGTATGTATCCTCCAAATATTTTTGGGCAAATATAAGATCCTGGGAAGGTTCACCACTGTTCCAAGTTTTCTCCAGTTATGAATAATGGTTCTCACTGTAATTTGCTGGAGTCTTAGCAAATGGCTTTGTAACCCTTCCCAGGCTGGTGGATTTCAATGACTTTATTTCAAACCTGTATTTGAACCTCTTTAGAACGTGGCAACATGTACTGAGTTTTGTGACCTTCTAGCCATCTTCATATTGCCAAACAGGTTTTATTTGATGTATAGATGCAGCTGGTTTGGCAGTATACAAGCCTAGATGTGGCTGGTGAAATTGAACCCAGCCATCAATTTAATTTGGCTAATTGGTGTATTAAGTACAAATGTAGCAAAATTGGACCCAGCTGTGATAACTTGCTGCAATAAGATATCTTAGCAGAACGAAAACCATAGTTATTAAAAGGGTAAATAAACTGCGCCCGAGAACTTTTTCTAGGGCCAAGTAGACTGACAGCATTTTTGCTTCCCAGTAAATAAAATTTTTGTAAAAACAGTATTTTGTGATTACGGTGGTTATTTACAGTAGTAGCCTGATGATCTGAAACGTTTGAGTGTGACAAATATGGAAAAATTGGGGAGGCACTTTTTTGCAGCACAGTACTTAAAGTGACCCGCTGATTAGAAGGTCTGAGTGGTCCTTGACTTCAAAACGGAGCTGTTTATTGTGATACATCAATGCTAGCCTTGTATCCAAAAGTGTTACTTGATTGCTAATGGCAATGCTGACTTTGTGACAAATATTGCGCACAACAGCTAATTTTATTTTAAAGCTGTTCTTCAAGATGAAGTAAAAATCGAAACAATATCAGGATCTTTCATTTTATTTGGACACTAATAACACTAGCAGCTAATGGCCACTAGATTGATTACATTTGTTGCCATAGTAACAGATGAAACTACTTCAAATTACTAATCCCCCCCCCCCCCCTCATTGCACAATAGGAGGGGGGGGGGCAGCATTTTCAGATGTTTTGACAATACTAAATGTCCCCGCGGAGGTTAATGCACCGTAAATGGAGTTGATGGATAGATGCTTACAACCTGAGTTTGCCACTTTGTTGCTTACTGTTGCCTGCAGGAGGATAACGGGCAGATTCTGCACATTTATGTTGTAAGGCTGCTTACACATCTGTGTTGGAAGTTCCTTTTTCCTGATCTATTCGGGGACCCAGAAAGGGGAATCCCAAGGCCGAATCGATCCATCTTATGATAGAATTGAAAAGCGCCGAATGGACCCCATTCATTATAATGGGGTCTGTTCAATTTCCGCTCAACCGCCCGACATTTTACTGGAAAAAAAGCATTATTTCTACTTGTATTTTGAGGCCAATCTCCAAGGAAACCTCCAAACGGAGGTTCCAGCTCAGATGTGAACCCGGCCTAAGACAAGTTTTTCTTGCTGCATCGTATCCTCCATTAAAAACATAACAGATGCTAACTGCAGTCCTGAAATCCATTTATTACAAGTAATAGACTTTTGCTGTAGTTAAAATGAGCATGGTTTCTTTTTGGCATGAACGCTGCAATAGGTGGCGCTGTAGAGTCATTGTTCCATCTTCTCATCTGCACTGCAATAGTGAACTGATAATGTAAATTTGGTTTTCTGTGAATACACGTAAGTGGCATTTCACTAGCCGGAACATGTGGCTGCCCAGGAACAGGCAAGCTAAACTGCCAGAAATTAAAGTGGCATAACACTTTTCTATCACCACTACATGGTTCTAGCAGCCAGTGGGGTTGACATTGGGTGCAGTCACAGACCTGTTTAACGTAGGTATTCATATACCCAGCTATCTGGTACTTTTTTCCCGCCAGCAAAAGAGCCAGAACTGATTCCATATTTTTCTATAGGACAATTCAAGGCATCCAGCATATCATTCTTGATGCTGAGTCCCTCCCTTTGCCAGATAGAAAAACATTGCTTGCAGCTTTTTTCTTTTTGGTTATAGATGCTGGACCTCGCACAAAATGAACCAAAAAAGCATAAGTTTTTGTGTCTGGCTCTGGCCGACATAACTGATGAATGGGAACCCAACTTCAGAGATTATCTCATGCCCCAATACTATTTACAGTAGTACCCTTTACCCCCTAACCGCTTTTATAAAAGGATTCTTCTCATCCTAGCCCTTTTTGTATTTTTATTTCCCCGAACTATGCCCTTCTATGGAACTGCTGAGAGATGTCAAGCAGGAAGCTTACTGCACATTGGGTTTCGGAGGCATTGCTTCCTATCGGTAACCATTAAAAATGTAAACATAGTGGCATGGGGTGGAGTGGGTGGAAGTTCTAAAAAATTGCACATGCTCCAAAACTTGCGCCTCAGAATTTTACAGCAAAAAATGCAATTAGAGTTGAATTCTATGCTGTTTTTGCCATGTGGTTAAAAAAACACCAAAAAAACAGAACTCCATCTTGTGAATAGACCCGGCAGGTTACGTATTAGTCAGGCTAAAACCCCTAAAATAACTTTTATTTGAAAATGTATATGAGCTCTTGGGCTGATAAATGTATACATACCTACATGACAAATATCCCCCAAACTGCTGAGGATGGCTAGCAATGCCTTATCCTGAGCATTTTGGTTGATATAGTGTGGAGGGAGATTCACGATGGTCTGGATGTCCAGATATAACCCACACCTAAAAAAACACCCTACATCTAATCTTCCCAGAGAGAAAGCAAGATATGTTCCTCACAACTGGTGTTCTAAAGAAAATAGCTGTAAACCATAAAGATGTACACACACACACTCAATGGTAGACTGTTGCTATATGCAAGGAAACCTACTTGATTAACCTGAGGTTGATTATATTAGGAACAGATAAATGTTAATCTCTGCCTTCATCGAGCTGTCTAGTATTTAGGAAGAAGACTGTACTCAAAGGAAGCTACATAAACCCTAAGCTAAGAAGCTTCAGAGAACTGAAGTCAACCTAACTAACAATAGATGACCTGCTCAATGCATTTCACTAGTTAGAACAAACTAGATCATCAAGAGTAAAAATGCCTAAAACCATTTCTGAAAAGCCCTCTACACTATATATAACTCAGGCATAAGTAAACCCACAAGTCCTAATTGTGGACTTGCGGTAGGAGTGAGACATAAAGTGAAATAATAATGAACAGAACTGCATAGTCTTGATGGTGGACTGGCGGTAAGGGAACAACCGGTACATCCAGCCAAATATCTGGTTTTATAGCCCTCCTTGTGCCCCTTTCCTGGGGGGTGGGGGCTTTGTTCACCTAGGCAATGCTGGAAAGCTAGTACAGCCTAGTCACGCCCCATAACACAATGGGAATCGCAGAGCGCATGTGCCAATAAGTGTCGCTAAGCCCTACATGCCAGGCACATGCCAGTGCATGCGCTAGAAGCGCAGCTGAATTCAGCGTACTGCTGGTTTGCAGAGAGCTGTAAAAAACAAACATTCTGCCACCTAGAGTGCAGGTAGCAAACAGGAAACATCAAAAAGGAACTCAATTATTACAACACCTAAATAAGATGGCAATGTTATCCTCTTAGTAAACCGTGAACACAAAAAAGTAATTAACTGATGAGGGAATAGTGTGTAAAAAATTTAATAGATCTTGAAAATAAAAGGTAAATATATACCCAAAATCTTAGTATAGACTTCAGCAACTCAGAAAGAACACGCTACCAGTATAATCACACCGCTCACATTCACAGACAACTGACCATAGACCTTTGGATCACTATAATTCACACTGTAGCAAAGGTCAGGTAGAAACCTGGCACAAATTGGTACCTGTTGAAGTTCTAAAAATGTCAAAAGCTAAAAGGGCCTAGCTAAATCCTCCCATAGTATCCCATGACCTATCCAACAATAGTGTCTACAGTACATCTAGATAAATGAGGCAAATGGCAATAAATCATTAATGCCCCTGGGATGACAGTAATCCAACCTAAAAATCCAAGCCGTCTCCTTCAGACGGTGTTGATCAATGTCCGCCCGTCAACCATATAAACATATCTGTTCTATTCCCTGGTTATGTATTGAATTCACATCATTATGATGATGTGTCCTCATATACAAGGCATAGAGTGTTTCTTTGCCCTGCAGTATGTTTGCAATGTGTCCCAAAATAAGTCTTCTAAACTGTTTGGACTGTCTTGCCGACATAATATAGCGGACAAGGACATGTTGCCATATATATAATGTTCCAAGACCTACAGTTAATGAATTCTCTACTGGTACACTTTATTCCTATAGAGACCATTTCAAAAATAGTCTTTTTCGAATATATTTACAAGCTTTACAGTCAACACATCTATAAGTACCTTTGAGACTATTACGGTGAAGCCACTTCTCTTGAGTTACTGCTAGAGCCAAGGTGACTATGTACCAACCTATCCCCCAAATTCCTTCCCCTCCTGAATGTAATAGAGGGGGACCCTGTGTAAGAACATCTGATAAATTCACATCACCCGCGAAAAATCCCAAGAGCGCCCAAAGGTTTTATAGACCTAGCTTGACCTTCCATCATATGTCTCAATCATAATAATAATCAACCCTTCTTGTTGTGGGTGGACCCAGGTGCCTAAAAGAATCTCTTTTCTGCATAAAGCATGATGATATATCTTATCACCTCCCTGGGGTACCCTCTCTGTAAGAATCTCTTTTTCATAAAACAAGGCCTTCATCTCAATTCAGGGTTTTCAGTGCAGTTTCTTCTAAGATGTAAGAACTGCCATTCAGGATACTCCTAAGTTGGGCAGGATGAAAACTTCGCTAATTCAAGAAGCTGTCAATTGCCATTGGTTAAACACCATTGTTTCTATTCTGCTATCCGTATTTCTCCTAATTTTGATAAATCAAGGAATGTGATGGCTGATTCTGCATCTCTGATGTGAAGCGTAACCCCAGGGTATTCAAATTGAGAAAATTGACAAATTTTGAAAAACCATATAAGATAAGATCATTGTTTATGTAGCATAGCCAAAGAGTGTTCTTCAAAGTCCAGCAATCCTTAAATTCCGAGAACACAAACCTCTCCTTCCAAGAGCCCAGGTAAAGGTTAGCATAAGTGGGGGCAAAGGGGCTTCCCATTGGTGTACCCATAAGCTGGTAGAAGAGCTTCCTATCAAAAGGAAGACGTGCTCTAGGATAAACGAAACAAGTTCAATAACCAACTCACGCTGTTTAAACTGGCCACCTTTTTGCTTTTAATAAACGGGCCACTGTCTCACAAATATCGGACGACCCTTTAAAGGAGACAGTTCCTTATGTACCTTGGAAAGTCTATGGAATGTGAACTAGTGGGGGTCATAAACTGTTCATTTAGGCTAATGAGATTATTTTCCCTTGCTCTGCACAAAGTGTCACCTTGTTGCCTGTTTAAAAATGAATTGTTTGAACACATCTCCACTTATGGATCATAGACCAAGATGACAATATTTCCCCTCCTAACTGATGGTTTGATGACTATATTCTGATCCTTTTCTAATGCTCGCAAAGATTGTAATTCGCTAAATGACAAGTTAATGAATGGCAAATGATTTTCTGGTAATTTCATAAGCTCAGTGGGTGCCATATGTTTAAAAATCATGAAAGGGAGCTTGGTACTTTTTTTAAGTCTTAAGTTAGTAAATGGGCCTTCCCCCACTACTCACTCTTTGGCCCTCCTCTCATAGTTACTCTAGAACTCTTAAGTCTGATATATCAGCGGTGTCAATCCCCATATCAAGACATTGATTTCAGCCATGTTTACAAGAAAACTGAGATGGCATAATTTTTTTTTAGACCTTAAGGACCAGCCTGTTTTGGTTCTAAAGGACATGACACTTTTAAAGGATTTTACTCATGAGGTGGTTTCACTTTCCTATTTTTTTTCTTTTTCTTTAGCTAAATAATTTTTCACTGACTTTTTTCCCCAATTTTTAGTCTTATTGGGGGTGAAAAGCTAAACAAATGTATGGGAATGGGCTCCATTTTGTTTCGGACGTTTTGATATGCATAGTTTTGGATTACAGAGCCCATATGGTGACTGTTTTGTTTGGTGCCGGCAGTGGGTCATTTTGTTTCTTCTGTGTGTGCGTGTGTGTAATATATATTTATATTTTCAGGGGTTTTTTTGTACCTTTTTTTTTACAATCTATGTCCCCCATGATGTCATATAAGACTTCTGGGGTATATTCACATTGTCTTTTTTTCCCCTCACTTTTCCACTGTAGCTAGGGTATCCGTAGGGGCCCGAGTTACAGGGGAAAACATCCCCTGTAGTGATATCAGTCACTAACATAGTTTATCAGGGTCTGCTAGGACTCTGCAGCTCTGTTCTATCAGGGGGTACCTGGCGGTCACGTAATTGGCGGATTGCATAATTGAAGTAATACTTGCGCTTTCATTTTTTAGTACATAGCGATCATTGAGTGCTATCGGCCGGGATTAAAGCCCAGGACCAAGCACCGCATGTTTACCATGCTTGATATTTAAGAGGTTAAACAGGGATATATCCTTCAGCCTGGAGAATAGGTTGGAACAAAGGACAGACCACTATCTACCACTATCTAGGAGATTCATATAATTTTCATTCCTTTCCCTTGCAGACAAATTGATTATTTGAAGTTCCTCTGTGACAAAGCAATGTTTTGCGAAAAATCATCAACTGAAGACTCACTGTCAACTGTTGGTCGATTTTTACTTGCATGAACAGGCGCCTCTTATTCCTTTCTTTTCTTTTTCCTTATTTAAATTATTTTTTTTTACTTGTCCTTAGGAGGTATTTGGATATTGGGAGGTCCTAAAAACTATTTTCTGATGTGACAGTTCTATCTTGCCACCTACAGCAATTTGCCCCCAACCTCTTATGGTACTGGAAAACACCCCTCTGATTCCCTTCAGGATCTGACTGCTCAGTCAGATGAACTTGTTTCTGATCTATAATTTACTCTCAGATCCCGATTTGCCTTATTATTCCTAAAATCCTACAAATCACAGTTGAACTGGAAATGTTTACACTTTTTAATATAGGCAGAAACTTTTCAGCATTTAACTGTAGGGCTCTCTTTTCTCATATTCGGGATCCGAGATAAACCGGTGGGTCTTTTCAATGGTATCTGAGAGTAAGCATGCTTTTTTAGCCAGAGCAATCTTCTCTTCTTTTTAATAGAATTGAGGTAACTGTAAGGGAACTCTGTTGCCTACTCTCCCCACCTAACCATCAAGTCTTGGGTACAAATTCTAACAGCTGGTAAAAACAGGATGCGTAGGCCTTGTGCGATTTTATGTTCATTGGTACCTCTGCAACCCCTGCACTTCCCACCAGACTGTCACATAATTTCTAGCAGGTTACCTAGGAATATTCAAATAGAAATACCCCTTTTAGGCTATGTTTCCGCATACAAGTTTTTTTGATGCAGATTTTCAAGCCAAAATCAGGATCATAAAAGAAGAGAAAGTGTAGAGCCAAGATTCTAATTTTTTTTTTTTTTCTTTTAATCCACGCTTGGTTTTGGTTATAAAAGCTGCATGAAAAAAACCCTGAATATATGAAAATACCCTTAAAGGGTATTCTGGGCATTTTCAACTGATGACTTTTCCTCTGAATAAGTCAATAGTAGATCAACGGGGATCCATTGCTCTGGATCCCCAGCCATTAGCTGATTGTCCGGCCCACTGTTAGTGCAGCGGGCCGCAAGTCGTCATCCTTGGATAGGGATGGAAGTGGGAGTGCTGTCTTCACTCCCATTGAAATCAATGGAAGCACTGTGCTGCTATTAGGAACCTTTCACACAGGATGGAATATTCTGCAAAAAAATTTATTTTTTCGAATCCTGGAAAACCTCTTCATTACTATGGTTTCCAACGGTGTCTCCCCAGCTGCTTCAACTTTTAGTTCCCAGTGCCTTTACAGTCTTTGACCTACTGGGAGTTGCAGCTTCCAATTACCTGCAGAGCTATAGGCTAGAGACCACCGCTCTAATTTAGTGGTTACCAACCTGATAGAAGATTATGCTACATCTGTATGACTGTTAACTTAAATGTGGATTTCCATTACTCGAGAAAACATGCAGCATAGTGTTGGAATGAACCTCTTAGCCTAAGTAATCTAGCTATGCTGTGTTTAATAAGGGAAAAGTAACACTTCTCTTTGTCTCATTACTTTTCCCATTCACGGTCCCTTGTGGTCTTCCTCATTAGCCAGTTTATGTGAGTGCTCGTCCCTGATATTAAGATTTTAATATACAATGTGCAAGTGAATTATTTCTAGTAGATAGAACCATTTAACCTTTTACTCATTTTTTGTAAAAGAAAAACCTCTTCTAATTATTGAATTTGGCTAATTATTGTTTACAAATATGTGCTTTATGAGACTGGTAAACCGTAAACTATCCAACAATATGCACAGCATATTGTAGGTGAAAACTGCGACCTTTTAGAATATCTACGACAGCGGTTAATATGTATAACGTTGTGCCTGATGCACACAAGCAGAGTGATTGAATGTAGGTAGAACCGCGGTGTTTTTGAGAGTCTGCTCTACAGCCTTCTGCAATAACTGTAATATAAAACATAATTTACAATGGAATGCCCCCAGGATTTAGGAAATCATTAAGATAAAGACTGTTTCTACTCCTTTTGAATACTAAAAAAAAAGAAAATAAACTACATGGTCTGGAACTAAAGGGGGCATATACAGAATGGCAACTTTATTGAACATACCCATCTACTAGTGCTTTGGACCTTTAGGCCTCATGTCCACGGGTAAAATAAGAATAAAAATCCGGAGCGTTTTTCCTGCACGCGGATCCGCGCCCCATAGGGATGCATTAGACACCCGCAGGTAGTTAAATACCTGCGGATGTCATTTTTCCCTGCAGGCGCGGGTCCCGCGTGCAGGAAAAAATCCGGACATGCTCCATTTTCGTGCGGGTCTCCCGCGGGGACGGCTACTGCAGGCTTCTATGGAAGCCGTCCGGATCTGTGGGAGACCCGCGCCTGAATTAAACTCACCTGCTCCGGACGGTATGGGTCTTACCTTCTTCGCGGCCGGATCTTCTTTCTTCAGCCCGGCGCATGCGCGCGGCATGCAGCTGACGTGCCGAGCACATCCGCCGGGCCGAAGAAAGAAGAGCCGGCTGCGACGGAGAGAAGATCTGGCCGTGAAGAAGAGAAGATCCGGAGAGGTGAGTAATTCTTATTTTCAGCCCTCATGTCCGTGGGGAAGGAGGGACCCGCTACGGATTCTCCATGGAGAATCCGTAGCGCGCCTGATTTTCCCCGTGGATATGAGGCCTTAGCCTTAAGAAATGGAACCCTTCTTTGATTATTGATTCCACCAAGTCTTCAAGTTGGAATATTGGCCGATGCAGAGAGGATCTCTCCTTGCAGTTGCCGTAAAATAGATGGAGGCACTGACATTCTCTGAAAAGCTGACAGGGAGGGTTCATCCATTCATGCTGCTTGCAACAAATTCTGCCCCTTCCACTAGCAACCGCAATCTACATTCATCTAACGGCAGATATTTTTCCACTACTCTGTTTCCATTAGCAATGGCACTCTGACGGTCTGCTGCTATAGCTCATCTGTGCTAAGGAGCCAGTTGTCCCTTCAGATATGTTAGTATGTAACTGCAGTTTGCTCAGCTGTGCACCATCTGTTTGTCAGAGCAGTTCTTGACATCCTTCTCTGAACTCCTTTCATCGACATGTTATATTGACAGGATACCTTTTTTTTTCCTGTGTGCTTTTCCTCAATCACACCGTTCTCTGTTTATTCTCAAGACCAAAAACCCAACAAGGTTGGCAGTTTTTAAAAGATTGTCCCAGGCTAGTCTAGCCCCAATGACCATACCTTGTGCGAAGTTGCTTAGATCATTTGATTTTTCAGATTCTAATATGGATGCTTACT
This sequence comes from Eleutherodactylus coqui, assembly GCF_035609145.1. Lineage (NCBI taxonomy): Eukaryota > Metazoa > Chordata > Amphibia > Anura > Eleutherodactylidae > Eleutherodactylus > Eleutherodactylus coqui. The sequence continues at coordinate 40,039,417 of NC_089846.1, forward strand.
AAAAGTGATCCACAGAAATTGCTCACTTGATTGTTATGCTGCACTCTGGCCTTTGAGTCTAAGTGGTAAAATTGTGGGGTGGCACAAGGAGAATGTTAAAAGAAAAAACAGGCTCCTCGACAACTGGAATAACTTGCTTAATGTAGAGAAAAAAGTAGTATGGAATTGTCTTTATATAAATCACCAATTTTTTTTAAGCCTAGCGATTCCCAAATTCTAAAGTCAAAATCTTAGAGAATGGAGGGTAAAAAAAAATGTAAAGGAAAATCGAAACCAAATAAGTTAATGAGGAGGTAAAATGTTGCCGGATAGCTTCCGAAATGTGTAAACCCGGTAGGGTGTGCATCGGCAAAGAGAGGGGTTTGACCCCCTAGGAGAGAAATCAGGAGAGTCCCCAAGACAGTTGTCATAATTGAAACCCACCTTTTTTGTGAAGGAGTTCTCTACCAGTGTTTAAGTATGTCTGGGATTACTGCATGGAAATAATGTTTGATGTCAGGAACTTTCATACCTCCTAGTTCATAAGGTTTAGCCAAAGTACAAATTTTATGCTACCATGGAAGCCTCAAAAAATAAGATTGTTGAAAATGGTCTTATGTTTGGTAAAATAAAAGGCGTATGGGACAGGGATCGTTGGGGTTCGAAAAATGTAAAGAATATATTGTAGGACCATGATTTGGACTGCTGCTCTTCTCCCGGCCCCAAAAATAAATTGTTTACGAAAGTTTTTCAAGAGTTGCGGGATATAATTTAATAAAGACAAGTAGTTTTTGGAAAATGTGGGTGAACTAGGGTTTGTAAATGTATAACTAAGTATGGTATGGAATGGTCATTCCAAACATATGGAAAGTGACTAATTATTTCCATCAATACCAACACGCAGCAGTTAAGATTTTGTATTATTTACCTTTTTATAATATGTGATTTTTTTTTTTTTTTTTTTTTTTTTTTCTTTTCCCAAAATCCAAAAGTGAAGATTGGACATAATCCGACGACATAGGATCAGTAAGTGCCAAGATGATGTCATCGGCATAAAGCCCTATTTTATGTTCTCGATGGTCCAATTTAACGCCCCTTGATATATTTATGAATTGTGATCTGTTTGGTTAGATGTTCCATAAAAAGCGCTAAATTAGGAAATGAAAGGGAGCAACCTTGCCTAGTACCATTAGAAATTGTAAACAGGTGGGGATGAGAAATACACCCAGAAGAAAATCCTGTGCAGTTGGAGCTGAATACAGAGACAAAAATGGCGGATTTAGTAGGGCCTGTAATAATAAATGCATCCAGAGTAGCCTCTAGATATCCCTAGTGAATCCAGTCAAATGCTTTTTCTGAGTCTAAAGTAGTGTTTCCCAAACTCCAGTCCTCAAGGACCCCCACAGGTTATGTTTTTAGGATATTCCGTAGTAAAAATCTGTGGCAGTGTCTGAGACCCTGACAATAATTAATTACCTGTGAAATACTGAGAAAATACAGAAAAAGTGACCTGTGGGGGCCCACGAGGATTAGAGTTTGGGAAACACTGGTCTAAAGCTAAAAACAAAGTACCGTATATACCGGCGTATAAGACGACTTTTGAACCCCGAAAAATCTGCTCTGAAGTCGGGGGTCGTCTTATACACCGGTAATACAAAAAAAAGAAAGTGGGAAAAAAAAAAATTATTACTCGCCTCCCCCGGTGTTCTGCGGCGCTGCTGCAGGCTGTCGCTCCCTCCTGGTCCCCGGCAGAGCATTGCTTTCTGGACGCAGGGCTTGAAATCCCCGCCTCCAGAAAGCTAATACTTTGATTGGCTAACACACGCTGTCAGCCAATCACAGCCATTCAATGACATCATTGAATGACTGTGATTGGCTGAAGGCACGTGTGTTTTAGCCAATCACAGCCATTCAATGATGTCATTGAATGGCTGTGATTGGCTGACGGCCCTGCGTCCAGAAAGCAATGCTCTGCCGGGGACCAGGAGGGAGTGAAAGCCTGCAGCAGCGCCGCAGAACACCGGGTAAGGTAATTTTTTTTTTTTTGCTCCGCTGTATTCCCGGCGTATAAGGTGACAGTTGGGGGGTCGTCTTATACGCCCCGTCGCCTTATACGCCGGAATATACGGTAGGCACTTGACCAAGCTCAACAGTCTTTATGAAATTTAGGAATAGACTGGTTCCATCAGGGGCTTGTCTCTGTGGAATAAATCCCACTTGGTCTGGAGCAACCAACATGGGAGAATAGAAAAGCTGGTTGCTAAGAATTCTAGCACAGATTTTGACATCTATGTTCAATAGGGAAATGGGTCGAATATTTTCTGGGGAAGAAGCTTCTTTACCAGGTTTAGGCAAAGTGACAATCAAAGCTTCCAGCATTTCTGAAGGAAAAGTACCGTTAGTACCGTAGTCAGAAGAGATGAGTTTTTTTTAAATAACCATTAGGAAAGCCACCTGGGCCTGTGAATTTAAGAACATTTAACATTTTAATGGCTAAGACTTCAGATATAGAAATCGGTGCAGAAAAACAGGCTAGCTGTTTAGGAGAATAGATGTGGGAGTTTAATGCCTTGAAGAAAATTCAAGATTTCCTCAGGTGGTTGGGGTTGATACGAGTTTGTCTTCTTTTTGGGTTATAGAGAGAAGAGTAATATGAGGCAAACACATTAACAATTTCTTGGGAGTAATTTTGTGTCCTTTGGGATCTAGATGAAACCTAGTTTTCTTTAGATTTAAGGTTTTTAAGTTGTTTAGCTAGCAATACCCCCGTGTGTTTTATCATGAATATTGAATTGCATGTTCATTTTTTGAAAAGTGATGTCGTGTTTTACAGCCAGAAGGCTTTGAAGTTTAACTCGTAACTTAAGTTTCTTTTCAGTTCTATGTGGTGTAGGGTTGGCCTTTATTTAAGAAGTCAATGCTCTTAATTTGAAAGATCAAAAAGGTAACTACTAGAGATGAGCGAACGTGTTCGGCTCCGCCCCTTTTCGCCCGAACACCGAACTTTGCGAGCAATTCCGTGCTCGGGCGAAAAAAGTTCGGGGGTCGCCGTGGCAGCGCGGGGGGGGGGGTGCGGCGGGGAGTGGGGGGGAGAGGGAGAGAGAGAGGGCTCCCCCCTGTTCCCCGCTGCTGCCGCCCGCGCCGCCGCGCCTCTCCCCGCCCCCCGGCGCCCGCCGAAGCTTTACGCGCGGACACTGAAGTCCTCGGCAAAGCCGGTGTCCGGGTGCGTAAGTGTTCGTTAAGAACACGTTCGCTCATCTCTAGTAACTACTTCTTCCCTCTTCTCTTAGCCCTAGAACAGTAATTTAAAAAAGATCTTTCATATAAGCTTTATGAGCATTTCACATTGATAAAACGCTGGGAAGAATTGTATTAAAAAAACATTTCTAGCTCGAATTAGATTCATATTCTGGGTGCGAAACAATGTATTCATTCACTCTTCAGGGAAAGGAGAGAGAAGGGTAAAACTTCTCTTGTATTGACAAAGATATTGGGGCATGGTCCGACCAAGTAATGGTTCTGATCCTGGTCTATATAACTTCTTCCAACCCTTTAAATCCAAGAATAACAAATAAAAACTTGGATATGAGAAGTGCAGCTAAGGTAAAAAGGTGTAATTTCTCTTAGAACCATGACGACGGCACCCAGCACTGTGTAGTTCCTCTCCTTGAAGAAGTAAAACAATAGGAAAGGGGTAGTCTAGATCCAGAAGAATAATCGAAGGCCAAATCTATAACTGAGTTAACCCTTTCCAATCAAATGTTGGGCCTGCCCCGACATCATCATTTCCCTCCACAGCTCCGATGTCGGGACAGGCCCGACACTGCAGTGCAGGAGTGCATCTGCACCTGATCATCAGACACATCGGGTGCAGATGCACTTGTGCCCTGATCCTCATCAAGGATCCCCGAGGAGAAGAGAGAAAGGGTTTTTAACCCTTTCTGCCTTCTCCTTTACACATTACATAGTGCTCAATTAGTGCTATGTAATGCAGAGAGATTCTGGCCGGTGATCATGTGACCGCCGGTGTTACCTGACCCCCAGCAGTCACATGAAGGAAGAGCTGGGAGCCTGAAGGGAGAATGCGGAAGTATTACTTCCACATTCCACCCACGGTGCAGTGAACACCTGCACCCTCCTGAACTCTGTCAGTTCAGGAGGGTGAAGGGAAAATGTATTTTTTCTCATCCATTCTCCCCAGCTCCAGTTTATTTGGAGCTGGGGAGAATGGATGAGAAAAAAAAATTGGATTGGAAAGGGTTAAAGTCCCCTTCAATTAAACTGCCTTTCCAAATCTTAACAATTTATTTTAAAATGTGTGAAGAATCTGGATTGCCATTTAAGGGAAAAATATACATTTACTAAGGTAAATGTAAATCGTAAAACGTCCTAGAGAGTCTACATACAAGTTTTACTGAGAGAATTATATCAAATCACTAATTGCAATTAGTGCTCCTGCTTTTTTTTTTTTCCCCTCTCAGAATTAGGAGCAATAAAAAGTTGTGTGAATTTAGGATGCAAGCTTATTCTTTATAAAATGTGTTTCTTAAAATAAAAAAATACAATTAATCCAGTCGGCTCGCCAATAACCTTGCTTAATAAAAAGAACAAAAGGGATTGCGCAACTATTTTGCAATTGCTCTTACTGAACACTGTAAGGGCTCTTTCACACAGGTGCTGTCCGCCTGCATGAGAGGTGCGCACAGAACACGCTTCTATAGGAACCAATGCCTTCCTAAAGAAGCGCTCACATGAACGATTGTTAGATACGCAGATTCCGCGCATCTAACAATCATCCATCTAACAAAGATAGGATATGTGAGTGCAAACCCCCATGTCGGCTCCGAGGTGTGCACAAAGATAGGACTTGTTCTATCTGTGCTGCGTGCCTTTCATACACTCTTATGGGAGCTGGAAAGCATGCAGCCCGCTCCTCGGATTGTGTGAACGGGGAACTTCAAGTAGCAGGAATTAACCTGTTCCCGCGATCTTTAGAGCAGTGTAGCCGCGAGCTATGCTGACAGCGCCCTTGTGAAAGGGCCCTAAGGGTCTATGTAACATATAGGGTATGTTTCCACGTGGCAGGAATGCTGCGGATCATCCACCATTAAGTCATAATTAATGAACTGTGTTTTTACAGGTCATTGGTTAGACTGGGGCTATTTTTCAAAATGTAATAACAATATGGCCGAGCGGCGCGGATGTCTGAACAAGCCAGACAATTTCTGCAGACAGTTCACGATAAAGACACAGTGGAGGAAAATAACATTCTTGGTAAAGTGGGGCTATCACAAGGATTTGGGAATATAGCTTGGTGACCAAGATAAGAAGTGGGCACCGCATATCATCTGCGTGTCATGTAACACTCATCTCACACAGCGGCTGGAAGGCAAGAGAAGAACGCCATTCGCCGTTCCGCTGGTATGGCGAGAGCAAAGATTCCACCATACGGACTGCTATTTCTGCATGACAAATATGAAAGGTTTCCCCAGTAAACCAAAAGATAAAATTCTGTATCCAGATTTACCTTCTGCAATAAAACCTGTGCCTCATGACACCAGATTACCTATTTCTGATCCAATGGGAGGGTCACTGTTACTACTGGGGCAACTATAGGGGACACTGTTACTACTGGGGCCACTATGGGGGTCACTATTACTAATGAGGCCACTGTGGGGGTCATTATTACAACTGTGGCCATTAAAGGGGTCCCTATTACCACTTTGGCCACTATAGGGGACACTGTTACTACTGTAGCCACTATGGGGGGTTACTATTACTACTGGGGCCACTGTGGGGGTCACTATTACTACTGGGGCTACTTTTGGGGCTCATTCCCATGGACATAAGCGATATGTGTTTGCACGACCAAAAATCTTTTACGCCTGCATTTTTTGCCTGCTCCAACGCATTTTTAAGTGCACAAATACACTGCATATTTGCGCATGCAAAAAGGAACCTAGACCGGCTCATGGAAATGGTGTGCAAATAAGTAGGTGTACTCCCTGCGTATTTTTGCCCACCCATTCACTTCAATGGCTTATTGCAGTGTGTAAAACGCCCCAACGAGGTCATGCTGCATATTTTTTCACGCAATTATACATCATGTGAAAAAATACGCTTATGTGAATTAATTCATTGAAATCAATGGGTTCTATTCACTGCGTATTATGCACAGAAGACGTCGCAGTCATTGAAGTCTGTTACAAAGGAAAGTACAATCTGAATATGATGAGTAACTTTTGCTGGTTCTTACAGAGGGAAAGTAATGTTTCTTACAGGAGGAAGTCAAGATCCAAGCCTCGTTTTCCACCAAAAACAGTCGAATAGTAATATTACGGCACATCCAAACTTATCATCTTAACCCTTTGCAATCCAATTTTGGATTCAGGGTTTTCCTAGGGGGCTTTCTCTTTCTGCCATTATACAATGGCGCCATCTGCTGGCTAGAGCCAGTACTGTGGTATGGGACATGTTGGAGAGGCCCCTGACAACAGAGTGGCTAGTAGTATACAGTAAGAATACCCTGCTGGATGTCTTCCGACATCGGAGCTGTACAACCTTCAATTAGAATGTCTTCAGACGTCAGACAGTGGATTGGAAATGGTTAAATAAAGGAAATGATTCACAACTTGAAAATAAGAAGAGCTTCTAGTATTCAATGTTACCAGTGGAATCAGCAGGTTTTAATTTTACAGAAACAAATCAATTACTTTCTAATATGAAATTCTTTTTTGAAATTTGTTGCATGAATCGGGGTAGTTAACATTCAAACACCTTTTAAATAGCTCCATCATGTAAATGGGTATCAAAGGGCAGATAAAGATAACATTATTAGAGTGCTAATCAATTAAGAATGACAGCTATTCTTAGCAACAGAAGACCAATTTTGTGTAACTCTTGCTTGTTGGAGGAGGTGTGGTTTGGTCAAAAGAAATGCCCTATGTTTTAAGAACGGATAATCTGCCACAGATCCTACAACACAGGATGCTCCGTCCCTTTAAAATGAAAAAAAACTTACTGGAGAAGCTCCATTTGTATTTAATGTTGGCTCCACATAGAACATCAGTAACTGAGTAGAATTAGCTCAGCAAAGTCGCTGGAGAAAGATCTGGAAACATCAGTTTAGAATTGTATGGAGCAGACATTTCTAATCCCTACGATTAGAAATGAATTCGAGGCAGGACGTCTCTTGGGTCATTTTCTCGGAACTCCATGGGCTCTATCAATAGCATACTCCAATACGTCCTCAAGGTCTTTAACTTTTTCATGCAAATGAAGGGAGGTGGACTTGTTATTTGTATAGCCCCAACTTATTCCGCAGCACTTTAAGGTAATTTACCCCCCCCCCCCCAGCAAGCTGGGTACTCATTTTACCGACCTCGGAAGGCTGAGTCAACCTTGAGCCGGCTACCTGAACCACGCGGGATTGAATCTGCAACCTTCAGGTTGTGAGCGAGAGCTTAGGACTGCATACTGATGCCTTAACACTCTGCACTCACCCCTGATGAGAAACTTCCTTTCCAGAGCATTATGGGTGTCCACTAATGCATTATGTGCCATCGAGCATTTGCCCTTTTTTTGTTGGACATGAAGCACCCGTGTACACCAGGAGCCATGCCACAGGATGTTCTCCAGCTTAGCCCCAGGAAAGCCAGGCAATGGGCACAGCTGGACACCACTTCAAAGTGTGCAGATAGGTAAAGGACAGCTGATATAGCTACTCACTGGGGAATCCGTATCTGATAATAGGCAGAAATCACTGGAGTTGGGTTAAAGCCAGAGGAGATGGGTCTACTTGCGTCCTCTGAAGTCTCAGCCTGGCCACACACCCCTCACTTCCCGTTTTATGAAAGTTTGTAATCGTTGCAGCCGCTGTAGTCCTACGAGTTACCATAAGTCACTGTATAACCTATGCGGAAATACACACATGAGCCACGCAACAGTTGTATATTTAGTGCCACAAATGGAATCCGAACTCTATCAAGAGAAAGCATGGAAACACACTGCCAAACGTAAGCATTGGCAAAGGCTTCCAACTTTGCACTGCAGTGCTCCACTCCTGTTCTTGACAATTCCAACATGACATCACTATGCAAACTGGCACAAACAGAAAGTAGATTACCAGCTCATCAGGTTTCTGCTAATTGCTTCCCATTGGCCAATACTCCACTTCTACTTTGCACCAATATTGATACATCTCCCCAACTACATTCCTGTTTTAGAGTCATCTAAAAAAAATTTCAAAACACATTTTACTTTCTCTTTAAGAAACACTGGCCTGAACATATGGGCCTAATGTTAATTGTCAAAACGGGAAACCTATGCTTAAAAATGTTATGTTTGTATCATGTTTGCCCTATACCCTTTTTTTTTTTTTTTTTTTTTTATGTATATATGAACAAAATTACTCAAATGTGCTGCCTTTAATTGGTCTAATGTCTGTGGTGTCCTCTGCAAGTGCCAGAATATGGGAAGTAGTGATAAGGAACAGCAGCTTCTCAGAGTGAGCAGTCATCGGGGACTGAAGACAAATTAAACCTATTAATAACCAGTTAGGAAACAGGTAGAATTAACAGTACCATGAGACCCCTAATGTTACCTTTATTTCTCATACCTCCGCTCATGTTCCTTCAATCCTAGCTATTATGCTTAACAGAATCTAAGACAAAGTGTGTTAAAATTTTAGAAACTCTATTACGGTTCATAATGTAGTATGCGAAAACCTTTACCCTTTTGGGAATCCAAAGAGATTCCTCTCTGTTGCCCAGCTGCCACTGTTCCGGTCTCCTGTCGCATCTCTGCAGCGGAGGAACAGTGATGAGTCTAAAGATGAATTATTAATTTTGCCATGCCCTTTGATACTTCATACTGTCATCTTCTCCTATGCTTCATACCTCTGTTTCCCGTTTTTGGCTTTCCCCATGCGAGTTAAACCACCTATGACTGCTGTCTGTACTAATCCATACTTGACTACCATAGTAAAGTAACTCTGTTTGTTTTGTCTACGCGCTTAGCTTAGTATCTACTCATCTGATGATTCTTTACTGTGCTGCTTGTCATCGGATGCAATGAAGACCAATCAGGGAACTTCAACGTGAGGATTCCCTCTTGCAAATCCAAAACAAGGGTTAAAAGCTATGGAAACCTTTTGTGCATTGAGTATCCTTATCATGCATTTAGAAAGTCTCATACTTGGTTTGCAGGCTCTACTACATTCAAGTTTATGATTTGGGGGTATTCCCACCACTGATCAGCTGGTTTCTCTCATGAATGCACAAAATCTTAGCTCTTCCCCCTCTTTCAGAGGCTGTGTAGCATAAGCATGCCCACACAATGCTACACAGCTATCTATCTCATCATCTCTCTAAGTAGCTGCTTCCCCATCACTGAGCAAAAGGCCTCTTTCATACGAGCGCTGTTTTAGCACTGATTAGGTGCGTCAAAAAATTGCATCTAAAAGAACCTATGGTTTACTATGGGTTCTTTCAGATGAGCAATTTTCTTGACACTCCGAGAAAATCGTGCAACAGAAAATAGCACAATAGGCACATTTTTTTGACGTGGAGGTTTCTCTTCTCAAAAGATGACATGTCCTATCTTTTGATAATGCAGTGCCGGCAGCTCCCATAGATTCCTATGGCAGCCGGGCGGCAAAGGGAGGGAGAGCTAATCTCACTAATAGCAGTCGTGACATGCTTGCGGCTGCTATATATTCACGAGCTTTAACGCTCAGATAGCCGTGCTATTTTAGTGTAGGGATTCTGGTGGATCCAGAATGTTTTCGGAAAAACAGAAACCCATTGGACAAGTCCAGGCAAGAGCAAAGAAAGTAAAATTTCTGTGAGTGAGACAAGCAAACAATGTGAGCACTGACTTAAGAATGAGCGGGAAAGAGCCAGGATATCATGGGCTGCAGAGATCTCAGAACAGCCAGGACTTCAAGGGCGTGAGAAACCACAACACCTGATATATATGTAAGTTAGTTGATTAACCCCTTAGTGACCAGCCCGTTGCCTTTGTACTTCCTTGCCTGCTGGGCTCAATTCCCAGAGGCCATAAAAACATGCATCCTCTGGGAATGAAAGCCCTGCAGGCTCTGGACGTGACAGCTCCATGCTGTCGGCTACCAGAGGTAGCCACGTGCTGTAGCTGGCATCCTGGGCCGCGGGACCCCACTCCCAGTTTACCCCAATCGCGTTAAAGTCAATGTAAAATAAATTTAAGTTAAAGTTTCAGCTCCGCTTAAAGATCGGATCTGTAAGGGAAGCCAAGAACCCCCCCCCCCCCCCCCCTTCTCGACAATGCCCGGTGTCTTTCTCATCTTCCCCGGACCTGGCGCCGGCATCTGCGCATGTGTGCCAGGCGGCATTACATCCCGCGCACGCGCAGAGGGCCGGAAGGCCCAGGAAATTTGAAAACTCCCTGCTCCTGGCTAGTATGACTAGCCGAGAGTAGGGAGCTGTCGCCAGCAGCGGCTGTATGCGGTTCCCGGTCACATGATTGCTGCTATCCAATGGATAACAGTGATCATGTAAAAGTTTAAAAAAGTTTAAAAAAAAGAAAAAAGGTTTGTTTCATCTCCTCATGGATCATATGCGTGAGGGGAGATGAAATTATGTACCTAAGGCCCCCGGGGCAGACCTTACCTCAGCTTCTGCGCACGCGTCCATCATCAAAATGCCGGACGCCGACGCAAAAGCTGCAGATTGCCAAGGTAATTTAAAATCTCGCCGCACCTGGTTATTAAATGTAGCCAAGAGTCTGGAGATTTCATGGGGGGCCACAGTACATGGTTCCCAGTCACGTGATTGCCGTTATCCAATGGATAACGGCGATCACGTAAAAGTAAAACAAAAAAAGCTAAAGTTTCACCTCCTGTCACAAATACGATCCTTGAGGGGAGGTGAAATTACTTAACTAAGGCCACCAGCGATGTTCCCCGATGGGATCCTTATCCGCGGACCTTTCCCCAGCTTTGGCGCATGCGCCTGTCGCCAAAATAGCAGACACAAGCGCAGAAGCTGGGGAGGGCAAGGGGGAATTTAAAATCTCCTTGGTCCTGGTTACTAAAGGTAGCTGAGAGCTTGGAAATGTCACGAGGGGCCGCGGTGAGTGGTCCTCGGTCACGTGATCGCTGTTATCCAATTGATAATAGCGATAACGTAAAAGTTAAAAGACAGTTAAAGTTTGATGCTCCGTTCAGTTTGGGCCCCATTGTACATACAGACAGAAGATTAGGGCAACAATAGATATGTTTCTGAACACGGGACAAACAGGGGTATCCATTTTGGGGTGACCGTCTTCATTCCTGCATGCTGTACAAAAAAAACCTTTTTAAAATGACGCAATTGGCAGAAAAATTAAAATCGTAATTTTTTCCTTCTGCTTTGCTTCGATTCATTCAAAAACGGTGGGGTCAAAATACGCAGTACACCTAGATGAATGCGATAAGGGGTCTAGTTTTCAAAATGGGATTATTTGTGGGGGTTCTCTATCGTTTTATCGGCTCAAGGGCTCTGCAAGTGGGCAATGGGGCCTGAATCACCTTCAAGCAAAATCTCTGTTCTGAAAAACACCTGCTGCTCCTTTCGGTTTGGGCCCCGTTGTGCATGCGGACATAATATTAGGGCCACAATGGGTATGTTCCTGAACACGGGAAAAACAGGAGTATCCGTTTTGGGGTGAAAGTCTTCATTCATACGTGTGCTGTACAAAAAAAATGTTTTTAAAATGACATAATTGCTAAAAAAAAAAAAAAATAATAAAATCGGAATTTTTTCCTTCTGCTTTGCTTAAAATTCATTCAAAAACTGTGGGGTCAAAATATGCAGTACACCCCTAGATACATTTGTTAAGGGGTCTAGTTTTCAAAATGAGGTCATTTGTGGGGGTTCTCTATCGTTTTGGCCGCTCAATGGCTCTACAAGTGGACAGTGGGGCCTAAAACACCTTCAAGCAAAATGTCTGTTCTGAAAACCACCAGGCGCTCCATTCGGTTGGGCCGCGTTGTGCATACAGACATAAGATTAGGGCCACAATAGGTATATTTCTGAACACAGGACAAATGGGGGTATCCATTTTGGGGTGCAAATCCTCATTTTCAGGTGCATTATAGAAAGAAAATCCTGTGTTTAAAATTACATATTTGCAAAAATATGAAATTTTATTTTTTCTTGTCTAAATTGCATTAATTCCTGAAAAGAATCTATGGGGTCAAAATATGCGTGACCCCCCTAGTGAATGCATCAAGGGGTGTAGTTTTTAAAATGGGGTCATTGGTGGGGTTATCTATCATTTTGACACCTGTAAGCCTTTGCAATCTTGGCTTGGTGCAGGAAAACAAAGTGTTCCTCAAAATGTTAATAATTAATGTTAAATTTGTACGTCTCCTAAATGGTTACAAAATAAAACGAACGTTTTTCCAATGTGCATCCAGAATAAAGTAAATAGAGATGAGTGAGCACCAAAATGCTCGGGTGCTCGTTACTCGAGTCAAAATTCCCACGATGCTCGAGGGTTCGTTTCGAGTAACGAACCCTATTGAAGTCAATGGGCGACTCGAGCATTTTTGTATATCGCCGATGCTCGCTAAGGTTTTCATTTGTGAAAATCTGGGAAATTCAAGAAAGTGATGGGAACGACACAGAAACGGATAGGGCAGGCAAGGGGCTACATGTTGGGCTGCATCTCAAGTTCCCAGGTCCCAATATTAAGCCACAATAGCGGCAAGAGTGCCCCCCCCCTACCAACAATTTTTACTTCTGAAAACCCCTCATTAGCAAGGCATACCTTAGCTAAGCACCACACTACCTCCAACAAAGCACAATCACTGCCTGCATGACACTCCGCTGCCACTTCTCCTGGGTTACATGCTGCCCAACCCCCCCCCCCGCACGACCCAGTGTCCACAGCGCACACCAAAGTGTCCCTGCGCAGCCTTCAGCTGCCCTCATGACACACGCTGGCCTCATAGCCACACCACCCTCATGTCTATTTATAAGTGCGTCTGCCATGAGGAGGAACTGGAGGCACACACTGCAGAGGGTTGGCAGGGCCAGGCAGCGACACTCTTTAAAAGGGGCGGGGCAATAGCCCACAATGCTGTACAGAAGCAAGGAGAAAGCCGTCAGCGCTCTGCCCCCTACCCAAGTCAGTCAGTGCTTTTGTGCCAGACAGGTCAAACACCGCAATGGGAACTAAGTTAGCACCAACAGCATAGGTGGGTCCTAGGAAACCCATGACATGAACAAAAAATTGATCTGAGTGGCTAAACATGGCAGACTTGCACCGCGCCCACGGCATAGTCCTCGGCCCACAGATTCAGCAATCCTAGGCTGGAAGCGGACTTTCACTGCACCCAGGACATAGGCCTCTGCACAAACCCTCCGCAATCGCGTGCCTACAGCGGACTCCAATGCTAGCGTAGCTGTGGTATTCCACTATAGCTGCTCATAGAGCCTGGCCAACATGTGGAGCGTAGAGTTCCACCGTGTGGGCACGTCGCACAGCAGTCGGTGCACTGGCAGATTAAACCGATGTTGCAGGGTCCGCAGGGTGGCAGTGTCCGTGTTGGACTTGCGGAAATGTGCGCTGAGTCGGCGCACCTTTCCGAGCAGGTCTGACAAGCATGGGTAGCTTTTCAGAAACCGCTGAACCACCAAATTAAAGACGTGGGCCAGGCATGGCACGTGCGTGAGGCTGCCGAGCTGCAGAGCCACCACCAGATTACGGCCGTTGTCACACACGACCATGCCCGGTTGGAGGCTCAGCGGCGAAAGCCAGCGGTCGGTCTGCCCTGTCAGACCCTGCAGTAGTTCATGGGCCGTGTGCCTCTTCTCTCCTAAGCTGAGTAGTTTCAGCACGACCTGCTGACGCTTGGCCACCGCTGTGCTGACACGCCGCACGACACCGACTACTGGCGACGTGCTGCTGCTGACACATCTTGATTGCGAGACAGAGGCTGCGTAGGAGGAGGAGGGTGGTTTAGTGGAGGAAGCATACACCGCCGCAGATACCACCACCGAGCTGGGGCCCGCAATTATGGGGGTGGGTAGGACGTGAGCGGTCCCAGGCTCTGACTCTGTCCCAGCCTCCACTAAATTCACCCAATGTGCCGTCAGGAAGATACAGTGGCCCTGCCCGCCTGTGCTTGTCCACGTGTCCGTTGTTAAGTGGACCTTGGCAGTAACCGCGTTGGGGAAGACGTGGTCGTGCAGGGCTGGGACGGCACATCGGGAAAAGTAGTGGCGACTGGGAACCGAGTAGCGCAGGGCCGCCATCATGTTTTTAAAAGCCTCCGTTTCCACAAGCCTATATGGCAGCATCTCCAGGCTGATCAATTTGGCTATGTGCACATTTAACGCTTGAGCATGCGGGTGCGTGGCGGCGTACTTGCGCTTGCGCTCAAACAGTTGCGCTAGCGACGGCTGGACACTGTGCTGAGAGACATTGCTGGATGGGGCCGAGGACAGCGGAGGTGAGCGTGTGGGTGCAGGCCGGGAGACGGTCGTGCCTGTGTCCTGAGAGAGGGGTTGGATCTGAGTGGCAGGCTGGGGCACAGGGGGAGAGGCAGTGGTGCAAACCGGAGGCGGTGAACGGCCTTCGTCCCACCTTGTGGGGTGCTTGGCCATCATATGCCTGCGCATGCTGGTGGTATTACGAGTAGAGCAGAAACAGAACGCTGTAATTAAATGTGCCGCTTATTGGCCTGTGGTTGGAGGCTGACTTTGCTTACGGAACGCACAGCAGAGCCAGGAAACAATTATGCGCAAGCCTGTAGTCAGACCTAGGTGCGTATGACTGAGCTACTGGAATTCACAGGGCAGAACCAGTCAAGTGGCCAAAGGCCAGTGGTAGGCCTTAAGTATTTTGCTTCAATTTTTTAAAATGGTGAGGTGAAAAACCAGACAGACACCGTATGCAACGTATATATGTATACTCTTTCCCTCTGGCGGGATGTTAATCAGCGACTACTACCCCCAGCACACACGCCGTAAACTGAAGACGGTCACTGCCAGGCCAAATATAGTATTTTTTTCACTTTTTGGGAAAAAGCCCATTGCCTCTGATATACGCTGTATTTGGATTTCCCTGTTGGAGGATGACTGTGGTTACTGAAAGGCCAGTGCAGCCAGGAAACAATTATGCGCAAGGCTGGGTATTAATCAGCGACTACTACCCCCAGCAGACACGCAGTTAACTGAAGACAGTCACAGGCAGGCCAAATATAGTATTTTTTTCCACTTTTTGGGAAAAAGCCCACTGCCTATATAGCCAGTATACCTCTTTCCCTGCCTCACCAGTACTGCCCGTATACTCTGTAAAATGACTGCAGACTGGGGACGCTATGGTCTGCACGCCCGATATACAAAAAAAAAATTGTGCAACACTGCTAAAAGCAGCCTCAACAATACTGCACATGGTCAGATGTGGCCCTAAGAAGGACCGTTGGGGTTCTTGAAGACTAAAATAACACCTAATGCTCTCCCTATAGCAGCTACAGCAAGACAGCACTTTTCCTGATCTCTGTCACTGTGCATCTGTGGCGAGCCGCGGGCGGCGCAGATTTTAATACTCAGGTGTCACCTGATCTCCCCAGCCACTCACTGCAGGGGGGTGGTATAGGGCTGGAATGTCACAGGAGGAAGTTGTAATGCCTTCCCTGTGTTTCTATTGGCCAGAAAAGCGCGCTAATTTCTCAGGGAAGGAAATGTAATTGACTCGAACAACGCGTGGTGCTCGTCTCGGGTAACGAGCATCTTGAACACACTAATACTCGAACGAGTATCAAGCTCGGACGAGTACGCTCGCTCATCTCTAAAAGTAAACAGATGGAAATATATATCTTAGCAAAACTTTCTATATTATGTTTACACATATTGGAGATATTGCAGTTGGAAATGTGAAGAAAATGACGATTTGTTTTTCAAAATGTTCCGAATTTTGGCGCTTTTAATAAATATACACACGTTCTATCGGTCTATTTTTTCCACCTAATATTTTTTGCATACAACATGTGGCGAAAAAACAATGTCAGGGTCACTGGGATATGCAAAACCTTTACGGTGTTATTTTATGTTAAAGTGACACATGTCAGATTTCCAAAATTTGGCCTGGTCATTAAGGCGCAAACAGGCTTGGTCATTAAGGGGTGAAAAAAAGAAAGCATGTAAAGGTGTAAATAAGGTTAAAGGAAAATCCTATATATATATATATATATATATATATTAGAATATCTACATATAGATTTTGTTTTGTATTTTTGGAATTGTACCTACCCGTAGAAAAAAATGTATCATGTCATTTATGCTGCATGATTAAAGCTGTAAAAAAAATTGCAGAATTGATCTTTTCTCCCCTAGCCCTCCAAAAAATGTAATAAAAATTATATAATACATTATATGTACCCAAAAAATGGTGCCAATAAAAACTACAGCCTGCAATGCAAAAAAACAAGCTACACCCTTCCTCCTGCCAGCAGTGCTCAACATCCTGGGAACTATACTGCCAGGAGCTGGGAATGGGACGCTGTGGCCTCTGATTGACTGCAGTGGTCACCTGACTTCTGGCTAGCACTGACAGTAGAAGAGTCACCAGGGTCACTCTGCTGCTTCCCGAGGGGGAGAAGAAGAGAGGCAATTATTGATTATTTTGTTATTTTATAGAATGGCGGCCATGTTAACCCTTTGCAATCCAATTTTGGATTCAGGGTTTCCTGAGCCAGTACTGCAGTATGGGACATGCTGGAGAGGCCTTCGACAACAGAGTGGCCAGTAATATACAGTAAGACTACCCTGCCGGACGTCTTCTGACATCAGAGCTGTACAGCCTTAAATCAGAATGTCTTTAGACGTCAGACAGTGGATTGGAAAGGGTTAAAAGAAAAGTTTTTTTTTTATACTTCGACAACTTCTTTAAGCCCTAATTGTGCGTATGGAGATGAAGCAAACCCATTAAATTCCTATTTAAACGATTTTTACAGTTTTTCTTTCTCATTGATCTATGGGTAAATTAAATGACTGCCTGCTTCTTCCTAGGCTGCTTTCTATACAGATGTTTTCTTGTATCGCGGTTCCACACAGAAGCGTAAGAGAATTAAAGAACGAGTCGTCATGCTGCGCTATTTAACAAAATGTATAGCATCTGTAAAATCAATTGTCAGAACTAATAGAGTTCTACCCAAAAGTGCGCCCCCGTAAGACCCAACGGCAACGTCCTGGGACTGACCAAAGACTCTATCTGTACAACACTGATAATTCTTGAAAGCAAATATGCTGCTCTACAGTCTTCTGAAACTGACGATGGCTTTAATTAATCAACGTTCTGCCATGGCTGACATGTCCTTATTGAGACATGCCACTGCGGGTACTGCGTCTTGATAAAGACATGCTAGCTTCCCGAGAACTGACTAATTAAAATGGTTCTCAGCACTGAAAAGACCAGAGAGCGGAGTAACTTCTGACAAGCCTAAAGGAACAGAATTGTACAGAACCATTTAGATGTAATGGAACGCTCCTTCACCTTAATCTTATATGCTTATTCTAATTATGACTGTAGGGTCTGGAGCCCAGATTCTGGATATGCTGTGATTGTTCCCAGACTTTGTCTGCTATTATACTTCTACAATGACAGTTCTGCAACTTTTGTAAGATGTAAAACACGTAAAATTACCAAAATATCTTTTAGAGCACTGCACTAATAATATAGCGTACATTATACAGACACAACTAAGAATATTCACAGAAGTATATATAACCAATGCCAATAGGATGCCATTCTTATCCTCCTAAGCCCCCTCTCACTTGGCCATAGGCGCTTTTACGTGCTGTAAAAACGCGTGAATGGGCGCACAAATCTAATGTTTGTGCAACTGTTCAGAAGGAACGGGCCCCGGTGCATACACGACGAGCCCGCAATGCAGTTGGGCCTCCCTCCCCCTTGCCAGCTCACCTACTTTCTCCTCCCGTCCGCCTGTGTGCAATGTGAGGGAGTGGGACGGGCCCCGCCCCTTGTCCGCAGCCAGCAATGTGGGAGGGGGAAAGCTGGAGGGGAGGAGAGAAGAGGGAGGGAGTTTAGCAGTCACGCTGCTAAACTCCCCACCCCCCTTCTTCGGCCATAGGAGCCCATGCAGCTGCTGACGTATTGCGGCCGGAAAGATAGTTCCAGGACTATTTTTGCGGGCTGGCGTGAAAGCGCTCAACGCTATATTGGCCCAGCCGGGCGCTTTCACGCTGCGGGAATATGGCCATGTGATCTCGTGTGAAAGAGCCCTGTATTCCAATGGGTCACTGTCCACCTGCGATGTTATTAGCTTTGCGTTGCGATTTTTTAAAATATCGCATTTGCCAATCCTATTTTTCTCTGTGGATCCCGCATCACAAATGCAGTAACATCGCACAAAACTGCAATGAGATATCACAGCGTTATTCACGCAACGAGTTCGCTAACGCTAGTAGGTAGCCACCCCAACTCTCTCTGTAAATATATCTACAGAGTTCAGGAGGGTGCAGGGAGGGACCTGCTTACCTGTCCAGCGTCTTCCGCATTCTCCTTCTGGCACCCAGCGGTCACATGATCGCCGGGCCGGGAGGCAGAAGGAGAATGCGCAAGACACAGGTCAGGTAAGCAGGTCCTCCCACGGTGCAAGCTCCCGGCTCGGCGTTCATATGACCGCTGGGATCAGGTAACACCGCCGGTCACATGATCGCCGGCCGGAATCTCTATGCATTACATAGCGCTAATTGAGCACTATGTAATGTGTAAAGGAGAAGGCAGAAAGGGTTAAAAACCCTTTCTGCCTTCTCCTCGGGGGTCCTCAATGAGGACAAGTGCAGCAGTGCATCTGCACCCGATGTGTCTGACGATTGGGTGCAGATGCACTCCTGCACTGCAGTGTCGGGCCTGTCCCGACATCGGAGCTGTGGAGGAAAATGATGATGTCGGGGCAGGCCCGACATTGGATTGGAAAGGGTTAAAACCGAACGACTAGTGAATGAGCCAACTATGATTTTTATGCTTGCATAAAATGAATGATGAATGAAAAGCGAACGATTTATCATTCATGGGCTGCGTTTATGCTGAACGATTATAATTATTATATAGAATTATTATTAAAGAAGGGGGCTCCTCAGGGCTTTCTTTCACCTCTCTCTCCTCCCGGAGCAGCAGTGCTCTTTTAAAGCACCACACAGCTCCCAATAGTGTGAATTGGCATTCCCACCTTTAATTAAAGGGGTTGTCCCGCTCCGAAACGGCTTTTTTTTTTTTTCAATAGGCCCCCCATTCGGCGTGAGACAAACACAAGGGATGGGTTAAAGAAAAAAAAGTTTAGTACTTACCCGAATCCCCGCTCTGCGGCGACTTCTTACTTACCTTACCAAGATGGCCGCCGGGATCTTCACCCACGATGCACCGCGGGTCTTCTCCCATGGTGCACCGTGGGCTCTGTGCGGTCCATTGCCGATTCCAGCCTCCTGATTGGCTGGAATCGGCACACATGACAGGGCGGAGCTACGCGATGACGCGTAGAAGGGGGCGGAGCCAGAACGCCGCTCGTGCCGAGACCCAAGAGAAGGGGGAAGACCCTTCTGCGCAAGCGCGTCTAATCGGGAGATTAGACGCTGAAATTAGACGGCACCATGGAGACGGGGACGCCAGCAACGGAGCAGGTAAGTGAATAACTTCTGTATGGCTCATATTTAATGCACGATGTATATTACAAAGTGCATTAATATGGCCATACAGAAGTGCTTACCCCCACTTGCTTTCTTGGGGCAACCCCTTTAAGCTCGTGGCTTGATAATGGGAAATCGTCCATTCACGCTATTTTTTACACAGTTAACCGCAATTTCTTTGACGCGGCTAACTTCGGCATGCATTTCACGTGCGTGTGAATGAGCTCTTGTAGTGTGATTTGATTGCTCTTCTTAGCCATAATTCCCAGAGTGCAGAAAGTCTAGATAACTAGAAGCCCTTCACAGACTAGACTTATTAAAATAATTGATGATCATCTTTATTAGAAAAAAGGCCTAAAAAACATGCACACAAGGGCTAGACCACTGGGCTGAAGATCCGTGGGATTTGCATGGACCTCCAGAGCCCAGTGACAAACAAACATGTACATAGAACTCAGACACACATGTAGGAGAGACCAGGCTCTCAAATATGGTCACACGATGAAGACCTTTATCATGGGTTACAGGATGAACCCAGTAAGCACCCTGTGTCCCTGATAGAGAGACCGAGTATACTTGAATTACCAACTCAATAATTGGGTTACACTGAGATTTAGTAACTATCGACTCGGTATAGCAGCCCTTAGAACTCAACGCGTTTCACCGCCAGTATGGCCGATCTTCAGGAGGTATGGAAGTGTAGGTCGAGACAGACTATAGCAAGTTCCCGTTAGAGATTCAGATCTGAGAAGACATAAATTATACAGTTGTAGGTACGGCAATAGGAGTACAATCACCCGCTTAAGGATCAGGTCTCTATCCCATACTCAGCAGTAATGAACTGTGAGTTCCCCAATAGTGAGAACTTACAGTAGGAAAATAGGGTACGAGGGTTTTAGGAGGACTTCATGGCTAAACTCGCATACCAGGACAATACCTGGAGAGAGACAACATTGTCATTGCTGCCAGAGAATATGAGAGTCCAACCCCTTAGACCTCTATCAATTATTTAATAAGTCTAGTCTGTGAAGGGCTCTTATAAGCCATAGGGCATATTTTGTGCCCTTTGGGCTGATAGGAGAAGGGTCAGTGCCTGTAATATGCTGGCCTACCATAAAGCATCCTATTGCTTTTTTTCTAACATCGCTACTTTTTTCAATTTGAGTGCATTATTATGCTATATGTATTGTATAGTCGACACATGTGTAACAAATTCAGCCAGCAGGCACCGCATCACCCGATGACACAGCTTCACGCTGTGGGACAAGACAGAAATGCAAAGGGTGAGTTATGATGGTGGGAAGCAATATGGCCATCATTGTACAGCATCTGGGGCTATGTGGCTCTCTCAGTATTCCGAGGACTTTGGCTGACACTGTATTTGACTGAACCTTGCTGTCACTGCCCCAAGAACTCTTGGCACCAATAATGGGAGGGGGACATTGGTTGAATGACTCCACAAGCACAGCCTTTTACAAATAATATTTTTGCACCACTCAAATTGCGCTCATTTGAGCTATTTGTCAGAATTATGGTAGGTATACAACTATACTAAAGAGCAGTTGGCACTAGGTCAGCTTAGAAAAAATATATCCCTGTTCATAGCTACTACAAACAAATATACATATGGAAAGGTATATGAATTGCTCTAAAACCATAAAAAGGTTATAATTATAATTCACTGAGTAGATTATATTTGGGCCTTTTTCCTTTCAATTGGACTACAGTATATTTGTGTAAGAAACTTAAAAGTGTTGTCCCACTTTTAGCGGTTTTGTTGCATGAACCAGGCAGCTCCATACATTGTGCAGTGGCTTGGATTGGTACTGCAGTCTGAGTCCCATTTACTTCAATAGGACTCAGCCTGCAGTACCAACCCAAGCCACTGCACAATGTACGGAGCTGTCTGATTCAAGCAGCAAAGCAACTAGAAGTAGGACAACCCCTTTAACCCCCCTTCCCCAGTGCTCCAGCATAAGGCTGTCTATTGCTACTAACCAAACATTCTCTAGAAACATGTCCTGGGGACAATAGACTGCTAAAATTAAGTTGTGAGAAAATGGTAACATACAACCAGGTCTGTTACAATTTGCATTTCCTCAGAATAGGCTGTGTTATACATTTTTTCCATTGTTAAATAATATGTTGCAGCCAGTAGATTTTACCTTCAGTAGTTTGGCCAATTTATATCTAATAGACCAAAAATGGCACACCGCAAACATGGAATGGCCACTTAGTTAGAGACTTCGTCCCTTTCACAACTGGAGTTTTCCTGTATAGAGATTAGACCAGTGACCCTGGAGTCCAGTATACAATCAGGTGAGCAAGTTTTTTCATGGATCGGTTTCAGTGCGAATCCACATTAGAATGAGAAAATGAAGCAATCTGAGCAACTTCCACCAAGGTCTGGTCATCGGTGCTAGACTAGCCAGAGCTACAGTTCAAAAACTGCCAACATTGTGGGGTTTTCTCATACAACAGTGTTGAGTATATAACTAGAAAGGTGGGATTGAGGAAAGACATCCAACGAAGGAGGATCCTATGGATGTACATAACTAGCCAATGAAAGGGGTCAAAGGAGGATGTCAAGAATCATTCTGATGAACAAGACAGTCAAGCAAATTGCAAATATAACATGTTCGGACCCACAGCTCATCGTTCCTTAGCACAGATGGGCTATAACAGCAGACCCCCAGTTCCAGCGCCATTGCTGTCTAGCAAACAAAAAGGCAAGACTCCACTGGGCAATAGAGGACAAAAATCACTGAGCAGTAGAAAATCATCGCCTGCTCATAAGAATCCAGTTTTCGATTGCACTATGCCAATAGGAGGGTAAAACTTTGGCGCAGACATCATGAATCGATGAACCCTTTGTGTCGGCTGTATAGAGCACGTCACTACCGCCATCTAATTTGTGGAAACAACAAGCTATCCTGTCCGCAGGGGCCAGTATTCCTGCAGAACAATTTTAGCACCTAGTGGAATCTATACCACAGTTAATTGCTGCGGTTCTGAAAGCCAAAGGAGGACCAACGAAGTACTAGATGGGTGTTTCCAATAAAGTAGCCAATTAGTATTCATTTCCATAAATAAGGTGGACTAATAAAGCTTCTGCTCCGGATGTGAGCATAGCAGACCGTCAATCTCTATATCCGTGAAGATGTGTCTGTGCGTCATGAAGGCCATATGGATATCACCAGACAAAATTTATTCTCCTGCCTGGCTGTGCAGGTGATAGATGCTGTGGACTCTACCTAGATTTACCTATTTCATCCTGCCTTTGCTCGATTAACTGCAAAGTAGCTAATTTCTCTAATATTCTACACGTCTACCGCGTCATAACGATCAATAAAGCCTTCGCCTGCGAATGTATAATTGGAATTTCTCGCCTGACAAGAAAAAAGAGAAATCTTCACAAAGACAGATCCGTCCTATTGCATAAACACTCCCGGTATTCTAGAATGCATCAGACTAAAGTGTAACATAATACAAGTAATTAACGTATTCAAGGGAGCTATCACCACTCAATTATGAGGACACTTGAAGTCAAATAATGGGCTGCACTGCTGAAAACATTACAATGCCAAACTTTATTGAACATTTCAACTCGTAAAGGGAAGTGTAGAGGGATGAAATTACCCACTCACGTTCTTAAAAGCAAAACATCAAAGAAGCTGAGCAAGTCTAGGATCGTATATTAAGGGTAATTAACTTTGGAGTGATCGTGCAGAAGATGAGATTTGTATATAAGTATCAATATTTTCTTACCGGGTTAAAGAAGTAGCGAATGGAAAATCAGTAGATACGGTTTATCTTAAATCAACGGCATTGAAGCAAGTTCGAAAGCTCTACCTACTCATCTTTATTAGGCACAACAGGGTTGAAGGATATGAAAGTAGACAGAAGAAATAAGAAGAAAGCAATGTTTAATTCCTTAAGTGTCTTCGAACTGGTTTCCGAAAGAAGACGCGGAAAAGTAGGGTGGATAGATAAAAAAACATTTCATGGGCGGTTGGAGTCGAGCCTCATAATAATACAGCAATCATCTCATTCGTAATATATACTTCCATTAGGAGCTT
The DNA here is from genome assembly GCF_035609145.1 of Eleutherodactylus coqui. NCBI lineage: Eukaryota > Metazoa > Chordata > Amphibia > Anura > Eleutherodactylidae > Eleutherodactylus > Eleutherodactylus coqui. The sequence continues at coordinate 40,063,151 of NC_089846.1, forward strand.
GAAGGTCTTGGAATGTCGATACTGGATGACCCTGGTCTGCATCTTAAATGAGAACGCCAAAGTATAATGCTAATGATTTGGTTTTTGGATGACTGACTCTCGCAGCTGTATAGTACAACTTGGATTTATGGCTTTTTATCTCTAGCTGTATCCATGCTGATAAACTGGCACTTCCATATACATGGCTGGCCAAGTGGCAGCTAAGGGGATATTTACATGTCTTTACCCATAGATAAATCCGATTATAGCGGATGCGCAGTCATTACCCATAGGGTAAGGCTTACTCGCTATTTATTTTCTTCAGCGGGAGCTACTTGGCAGCCTTTTATCCATACTCCAATAAGGCAGAATTATAATTGGAGCTTTATTATCTAAGCAGAGTCTAAGGTGGTCTGAAATCTACCTCTTGTTTCACCGCAGGCGCTTGATGCTATTATAGCATTTCCCCCATGCAGTACAGTTCAAGTTTGCCAAGACTGCTCCTTAAGCAGGCAGTGCATGGAAAGCCCATTGGCATTAAATAAGAGACTGAAAAATTATTTATATATATATATATATATATATATATATATATATACACACACACACACACTGCTCAAAAATTACACATTGTATCTTGATCAATATGGCATCTCCAGACTCTTTCATGCCTGTCGTATGTGTTCGGTGTGAACCTGCTCTCATCTGTGAAGAGAACAGGGTTCCGATGGCAGGCCTGACAGGTCTAGTGTTCTCTGGCAAATGTTGGTCCAGGGCATGGTGTTTGGGTTGTGAACACAGGTCCCACCCTCATGTTACCCTCATAGAGTCTGTTTCTGACAGTATGGTCAGAAGCATGAAGACCAGTATCCCTCTGGAGGTCATTTTGTTTGGCTCCTCCTGTTCCTCCTCACATAAAGGAGCAGATACTGGTCCCGATGATGGGTTGCTGCCCTTCTATGGCCCTCTTCAGCTCTTTCGTGTAACAACCTATGTCCTGGTATCTGCTCCATGCTCTTGAGACTGTGTTGAGGGACACAACAAGCCTTCTTGCAACAACATGTATAGATGTGCAATCCTGGAGTAGGACTACCTGAACAACCCGGCAGGGCTGCAGGTATCACCTCATGCCACCAATAGTGGCAAGAACTCTAGCAAAACGCAAAACTAAAGAAGAATCAGTTAGGAAGGACAATGGACGAGTAATTGTGACCACTACCTGCAAAAGCATTCCCTATTTGGGGGTTGTTTTGCTGTTGACTCTTCAGTGCTCCTGTTGTCACTTTCATTTGCACCAAAAAAGGTGATATTAATTCATAATTCCTTCTGCTTCTTAATTGGATAGTTTGATATCCCTTAAGTAACATAAAGAGAGTGAGTGAATGAGAGAACTCTTGAGTTTAAGGTGTTTTTCAGATTTAAACTATTAATGACTTAACCTCAGGCTAGGTTGTCACTTGTTGATCAGTTGGAGTCCAGCCCTGGAATCTCTGCTGATCAGCTGTTCACCGGTCTGGTGTTTCAGTGCATGCAGCTGCTTTGTGCCAGAAACACATAGCTCCATAAATCTTTCAGTGGACAACGTTTGTATTGCAGGCCACTGCAGGATAAACAGAGCTATGTGCATCCAGCCAAAATCAACTCTCTGCACTGAAACACTAGCCCCAAAGAACAGCTGATCGGCAGCCATCCCTTACATCAGACCCCCACCGATCAACTATAGATGACCTTTTCGTAGAATAGGTTATCAATAATTTAAAGCCTGAAATCCCTTTTAATAGAGTTCCAGATTCCTTTTTCTAAAGTGACCAGAGTAAAAAGTGCAGCGACCGTGAACCAGGCCTTCAGCCAAGGGGACGTTGGGGTATATTTTGGCAGACAGTTCATGGTGACTCTACCGTCTCCCCCTTTCCAAGATGGCCGCAGGATAGCCTAGCAACACGCCAGAGGAGACTAAAGGGATTTAACTTAATTATCCCAACGGTGTCCTTACTTGTCATCGTGACGCCAGTGCCCTTGAATAAGTGACGAATCACCCACCCAGAATAAAGATCAGTCCACAACAAAATGCTTTTCAAAACCGGGTGCGCACAGTTTCCTTTTACTCGTGCTTAACTTGGTTATTTGCAATTACAAACAGTTCACTTGAGTTCTGCAAAGTACGACATTCAGTACGTCAGAACAAACCTCCTTGCATTGACACTCTATATCTCATTTAGATTTAAAGGGGTTGTCCCGCGCCGAAACGGGTTTGTTTTTTTTTTCAACCCCCCCCCCCCCCCGTTCGGCGCGAGACAACCCCGATGCAGGGGTTAAAAAAGAACACCGGAGAGTGCTTACCTGAATCCCCGTGCTCCGGTGACTTCTTACTTACCTGCTGAAGATGGCCGCCGGGATCTTCTCCCTCGGTGGACCGCAGGGCTTCTGTGCGGTCCATTGCCGATTCCAGCCTCCTGATTGGCTGGAATCGGCACGTGACGGGGCGGAGCTACACGGAGTCGGCATCCTGCACGAGCGGCCCCATTGAGAAAACAAGAAGACCCGGACTGCGCAAGCGCGGCTAATTTGGCCATTAGACGGCGAAAATTAGTCGGCTCCATGGAAACGAGGACGCTAGCAACGGAGCAGGTAAGTGAAAAACTTCTTATAACTTCTGTATGGCTCATAATTAATGCACAATGTACATTACAAAGTGCATTAATATGGCCATACAGAAGTGTATAGACCCACTTGCTGCCGCGGGACAACCTCTTTAAGTGCAGTTCTTTTCCAAAGGCATACACATCCTCAGTCACTGTTATGTGATGGACGATTCTCTTGTGGAAAACTTTCTTAAACATCACATTCCTTTCTGTTGCTAATGACAAACTGCATTCTTACTGGTTTCTTTAAGCTGCAGTTCAGCGGGGGAGCGGGCGGCATTGCATTCTCACACCAACTCCTTCTCTTGCATTCCTACACCCCGAGGGGATAAACTTTTCACGAGGAGAGACTTCGTCCAGGCTTAGCCCGGGAAGAGCAGTCCTTCTCTCCTCCATCTTCATTCTCTCCACTTCACTTCTCTCTCTTCATCTCCTTTCTCTTCTCCTCTCACACTCTCTAACTCCTCCCCCTAAACACCTGACACATTAAATAGCAGGTGTCCACAGAAGTTAGGACAGACAATACACATAACTAGACTAGACTGATACAATTTCCAGACACCAGACATTAACTCTTTCATGCCATGTTTTGTGTTAATACAGATTACACTGCACCATACACCACTCTCAACAGTAACATAAGACAAACACAAAGACAAACCGGTTCAGTACTGGACTGGCCCCTATCTCTGGCCCACTACAAAAGCAGCGGCAAAGACGGTCTCCAACCATGGAAAATAAACATATTCATGTATTACAAGTAACTTGATTTCAATAGGAACTGTGCAATACCAATATCTCCTGCGGGGGTGCTGCAGGGATACCTTAAACTTGTTGTCTGTTCCTGCCACAGTTTACAACTCATTGCTTGGTGTTCCAGCAGTGAATATCATGTAATCTGCTTATCATTAGGGAAACCCTTCTAGCAAAAATGAATTGTACAACAATGCAGACAATGACTTTAAAGAAAGACGTGAGATCAGACTCGACGATGAGCTTGTCCCTATTTTTAGATCAAAGTAATCACTTTTTTTATAAAGTAAAAACTTTTTCCAGTTACATTATTGATGTTTAAACCCCGAAGTGTATATATTGTACCAGAAAAAAATAAAATTCTAAGCATTTATCCAAGACATATTCATAAATAAAAGATCATAGTGCCCTGAAGAACAGGCATACCGTGCTAAAAAAGACACTGCTGCTGCATGCGATGCTGGGAGTTGTAGGAAGTCTTGGGATTATATAGCACATATTTTGGTGCACATTCCACTATTCTTTACATATATAAATAACAATATTCACCTGTTTCCAAATGTATAACTACAGCTGAAGAAAGAAATACATAAAATTCCTGTATACCGGTAGACAGTATACCGGTACATAAAAACGCACGTGAAGGAAAAGTTGAAGTGTTCCCCATAGAAATTAGGTTGCTGCTTTCATTTTACATCCCGCATTTAATGTGCGGCTCCGGTTGGAAGTCACCTTAAATATCATCATCAGCAATTCCCTAATATGTTATTATGGGAATAACTCTCTTTTACAAGCTGGAGCAATTGCAATACCTATAAAAAAAGTATTTAACCCCCTGGCGCTTTTCATATTTTATTGTATAACATTGAATCACAGAGGATTTCATTAGACCTTTTTTTGCACTGATCAACAGACTTTAATGACGGTGGAAACAAAGCTCTAGGGTTAATTATAGGGGTATTCTTGCTGCTACCATTTATGACTTATCCATAGGAGAGGTCATAGATGTAAAAGTGGTATGGCTCCAATTTTGTTGGCACTCCCACTAGTCCCTGGAATAGAGGGGATCCCTATTAGTAAGTCCATGGTGGGAAGGGGTTGGATGGAGGAGGTGGTCAAGCGTCCACACTGCAACTCTGTAAAACTCTATGGAAAATACAAATGGAGACGTGTAGGAGTGTGGCATGATGATGTCACTGCCATGCTTTATGGTTGAATGGTCTGGTTTTAGTGACATATAGTTTGTTTTTGGGACTCAAAAAGCTTAATTTTGGCCTAGTTATAGGAGTTGCCTACTGGCGGCTTTCCCTCTACTTCTTTTCCCATCTCCTACCTTGTTATGACTGGTAAAGTAGCAACAATTGTAGTTGTATGAACAATCTTTCCCATCTTAGTCCTAGAAGCTTGTAACTCCTAAAGGTAACCTGCCATCAACTATAAGCACTATACACTAAGTTATGGTGTTTATAGTTTAGGTGATGTGGTGTCAGGGCTAGAACCCACAACCTCTTGTGTCCCAGTTGGCAGCTCTCTGTTCCTGATTGCACTTCCAATAAAAGCCCAGCCTTGCCACTCCTTCACTGCGTAATTATTGTTTTCCACCACTGTGATCAAGCTCCTCTTCCTCTGTCTCCTCCATTGTACTACATATCGATACCTCCTGAGCCTGAGCTTTGGCTTCCATTGACTATGCTTCCGTCTCATCCATTTGTACTACATTCTGTAACTTTCTGATAATGACTCCTGGCTATTCTGACTACTCTCCAGCGTCCAGCTTGGGTACTACACAGTGACTCCAATCCAGCGCCGGTAAGATGCTTACATGTGGAGTCTGGGGAGCTGTGTCACACATTCACCTAGTCCCCTGCTAAAGTTACCGCATACACACCAGCTTAACTCTTTTCACTCCCAAATAGATGAATTGGAGTGCACGAGCACAAGCCTTCTGGAAAGAGTCAAGCTGGCTGTTCACACGCTGACTTTGCCGGAAACACCACATGAATGGGGGACTGGATCAGTATGAGACACAGCTCCCCAGACCCTCTGTCACCTATAAGCACTGACTTAGGGTGGATCCATTCATTAATGCATCTTGTCAACATGAACCCGGTGCAGAGATGGGAGCCACGATGATAGAGATGTGAGGGCCAGAAAAGGCAAGTACAGGATGATTTTATTTTTTTTTTACACATAGGCAAATGGGATTTAAGCAATTTAAAGAGGTTTCCCATGCAAATACAGGAAAGGTCACCAATAGAGATGAACGAGCGTACTCGCTAAGGCAAATTACTCTAGCGAGTATTGCCATTTTCGAGTACATGCCCGCTCGTCTCAAAAGATTCAGGGGCCGGCGGGGGTGAGCGGTGAGTTGTCGGAGTGAGTATGGGGGAGCGGGAGGGAGAGAGATCTCCCCCCCCGTTTCTCCCCGCCGGCCCCCGAATCTTTTGAGACGAGAGGGCATGTACTCAAAAATGGCAATACTCGCTTGAGTAATTTGCCTTAGCGAGTACGCTCACTCATCTCTAGTCACCAATAGTTGATCCGCTTGGGTTCACTGCTCAAGACCCTGGCTAATCAGCTGATCGGGTGCCTACTGTCAGCGCCGCAATACAGAGAAGTCATGGGGAACCAATTAGCTCCGACCCCTGTGTAGTAGCCGGCATGAGTCATTGCAGGCACAGCCATGATTGATTTTAATGAGAACTATGCCTGCAATTATGAGCACCAACCACTACACAGGGTTTTGACCCAACTGTTTTCACTCCAACCCCTGTGTATTGCAGTGCTGACAGTGATCGCCTAATCAAGTGATTGGGTGGGTCCTGAGCAGCAGACCCCAGCCGATCAACTATTGCTGAACTATCCAGAGGACAGGTCATTAATAGTATTTGGGTGGAGAACCCCTTTAACTCTCATGGAGCTAACATATCTATCAGGAGGTCAAACAAGGAGCTCCTCCTGGCAACCAATCTTTGAAAAACAACTTTCTTCCTTCTATTCTTTATGCCGAGCAGACAAATTCCTTTTTGAAGGCAGCATAGGATATATCAGGTTCTATTATTTGATGGTGTATTTTTGTTTGCATTGATGGAGCCAGTCCGCCATTTAAATCCAAATATATTTTAAAACATAGTTATCCTACCTTTTTGATACTGCAGCCACAGTTGCTGTTGAACTTTCTTGCTGGGAAACCGGATGGTACAGGTAAGTTCTGAACCATAAAGTGCCTCTGAAATATAATGAGAGCCATGTATCTGTAGTATAGTTTGTAACTCTTCCCGACTACTGTGGGGACTGATCATCTTCAGCACGTTGGCAAACCCTAAAACAGAATTTGTGAAATTATTTTTCCACAACATAATAGATGAAATACTTTGTAATGAATCTTCTTAAAGGGATTTTCCAAGCAAAATCTATTGATGACCTATCCTCAGGGGCTCCAGCAATGAGCTGATCGCCTAGCCTGCTGTCAGTGTAGCAGGGCTAGACATCGTCATAGGGGATGGCAGCAGAAGTGCCATAGCTGGCTTCACTCACATTGAAATCAACAGGCGATGATGCAACTATTACACTTATGGCCCTTCCACTTCCGATACTGAGGTCGGACATGGAAGTGTACTAGCCCCTTCAGCTTCCATTGATTTCAATAGGAGTGAAGCCAGCTATGGCACTTCTGCTGCTATCTCCTATAACGATGTCTAGCCCCACTGCACTGACAGCAGGCCAGCCGATCAGCGCATCGAATGGTGGGTCCCCTGAGGATAGGTCATCAATAGGTTTTGCCTGGAAAAACCCTTTAAATCAGTCAAGCATAGAATATATCAAGTGAGACTATTTGAAGGAAAAGGAGGTAGGCTTAACAGACATACAGTAGCTTCTCCCATAGTGATATTAAAGGAACACTCCAGGTAAAACTAAGGCCTGTTCTCATCATGTTTATAGCCTTTTTACACCTCTGACAGATGCTATACAGTTGCATTCATCACCCATAATGTAAAAAAAACACATATTTACTGTATACAATTTTGACTTTATATCATTGTAGTCTAGTATGCTATTCTGTTCTCGTTTTTTTGCAATGTATTGCAAGATTTGTCAATGAGAGGGAGGCCAAAAAGATATTTTTTGTTCTCTGTTTGGCTAATAACCCTATAGACACAATTAGTTTTCTTGGTGTACATGATGTGAACCCACACAAAAGAATGGAGTGGGAACTACATACTATAGATTTTTTATTATACAAAACACACAATACATTATAGGTAGAGATGAGCGAGTATACTCACTAAGGCACATTACTCGAGCGAGTAGTGCCTTAGCCGAGTATCTCCCCGCTCGTCTCTAAAGATTCGGGGGCCGGCGCCGGTGACAGGTGAGTTGCGGCAGGGAGCAGGGGGGGAGAGAGGGAGAGAGAGATCTTCCCTCCATTCCTCCCCGCTCTCCCCCGCCGCTCCCTGCCCCCCAAATCTTTAGAGACGAGCGGGGAGATACTCGGCTAAGGCACTACTCGCTCAAGTAATGTGCCTTAGCGAGTATACTCGCTCATCTCTAATTATAAGCATATATTAAGAACAACACACTTGTTGTTCCAGAACCGGACGGACTGCAGTATAGTCAGTGGGGTCCGTCCGCTGCTGTTTGGTTCCGTCCAGAGACGGAGCCTTTCGGTGGCGGGGATTCCCTTTTCCTCCTCCACGAACGGAGCAGGAAAGTGAAATCCCTAGCACAGGTGAGAAAGCATCCTTAGCCTTTTGTAGTTTGGCCAAAAAAATATTAACACTTCTATTTTTAAAAGCATTCTTACATTGCTACATTTTTTTCCACACCTGCCTAAAACTTTTACACAGTAGTGTATATCTATATATATATCCATATCTATTGTAGCAACCCAGGGATCATTTGCTCACGTCACAGGTAGACCACCAAGGGGTTAAACTCCAAATTTCTATTTATTTTCAACTTCACAGCAATAGCAGCTTGCTTCAGCACAGCACTTTATGCAAGTAAACTTAAACGTCCCTTTACTTCAGGGTTTTAATAAACAGTGCAACTGTGGTTCTCACCCACACTCCAGGGCAGCTTCATACAGTTGTCTTCAGGACTCCCTCTGCTTTCCTCAGGGAGGTTTCACCCAGCTTCCTGAGGCACACGAATAGTCTCCTTTAGTGTAAAGTTCTCTCTCCAGACCTCCTGCTTCAAGTCCAGGTCTCCCCCTGGATCTGTCTTGGGCTCACACAGCCCAGGTCCCTCTCACTGGACCTGTCTCTGGCTCACAACCCAGGTCCCTCTCACTGGACCTGTCTCTGGCTTGCAGCCTACTTCACCCCAGACTGTAGCAGGAACAAACACATTTATCCTACTTCCTGACCACACCGTGGGTGTTTTCCCCTTGTCTCAGGCACCAGACTGCCTGTCTGTTGCCCCTACAGGCCATTCTCTGTAGTGCACCTCTACACTATATATACATATAGATATAGATATATAAAATGTAAGAAGAACATATACGACGCATGCATTTACTAGAAAAAGTACCCTGAAACACATCTAAGATACAATGTCTCCTGCATAATACAAGTCCTAAAGTTAATGAAAAAATTAAGACTCTGCAAGGGCAAAAATGAAAAAAAACTTTAATGCATCGTTAATAGAGATGAGCGAACGTACTCAGTAAGGGCGATTTCGCAATCGAGCATGCGATTTTCGAGTACTTCACTACTCGGGTGAAAAGTACTCGGGTGCGCTGTGGGTGAGCAGGGGGTTGCAGCGGGGAGTGGGGGGGAGAGGGAGAGAGAAAGGGCTCCCCCCTGTTTCCCGCTGCTACCCCCCACTCCCCTCTGCAACCCCCCGCCCACAGCGCACCCGAGTACTTTTCACCCGAGTAGTGAAGTACTCGAAAATCGCGGTGCTCGATTGCGAAATCGCCCTTACCGAGTACGTTCGCTCATCTTTAATCGTTAAACATTTCCATAATATCCTATAATGCACATTTGTTGTTTTCAATTTTCTTTTCAGTAAAACTTGGAGAAAAAAACTAAAATAAAAATAGAAATCAAAAGAGCTGACCTGTGGACAATGAAATTGAGTTGAGCTTCACTTTATAAAGGTTGCTGCGAACTCTCCATTGCTGCACAACAGGATAACCCATTGCTTCATTATATCTCACTTCACCTAATAAAGTAAGCAGAAGGAGTGGTAGAACATTAGAAATCAGAACTCTATTTTTTAGTTATTTCTAGGCTATAGATACATAGTGGATGGCATTTTCTGCACCATTGCTTTTGATTTATTCTGCACAATTGTTGGAAGAAAATGTAAACTGCTACTTTTCTACCTTACAGTTCAGCATGTAACTTCGTAGATCCAGTGCTCCTTGCAAGGACGCTACACAAGATGACTTTAAAGTAATACAATTTTATCTTTACCCACTAGAAAAAGACATTATAATTGTAACATGCATCTTGTATTAGCACACCATACACTTTTATATTTTCTCAGGTTATATAAGGACTAAAGATGAGCGAACACCAAAATGTTCGGGTTCGCGTTATTCGAAACGAACTTCCCGCGATGTTCGGGTGTTCGTTTCGAATAACGAACCCCATTGAAGTCAATGGGCGACCGGAACATTTTTGTATTTCGCCGATGCTCGCTAAGGTTTTCATGTGTGAAAATCTTGGCAATTCAAGAAAATGATGGGAACGACACAGCAACGGATAGGGACGATGTTAGCCCATTGAATTCAGTGGAGCCGTCAATACAGCCGACTCCACTGAATGCAATGGGCTGCCGGCTATCGCGGGATGAATTGTCGGAAAGGGGTTAAATATATAAGCCCTTCCCTGCAATTCATCCAGAAATGTGTAAAAATAAAAAATATATATATACTCACCTGGTGCCCGCAGACGGAGTTCAGCGCGGCAGGCTGCAGTTCTCCTGAACTGCTCTGAACAGCTGTGAGTAGTATTCAGCAGCCGGGGATTTAAAATCCCCGCCTGCTGAATAAGATGCCTCTGATTGGTCACAGCTCTCCTGCCCCTGAGCCAATCAGAGGCAGCCCTCACTCACCCATTCATGAATTCATGAATGGGTGTGAGTGAGGGCTGGCCTCTGATTGGTCAGGCTGTGACCAATCAGAGGCATCTTATTCAGCAGGCGGGGATTTTAAATCCCCGGCTGCTGAATACTACTCACAGCTGTTCAGAGCAGTTCAGGAGAACTGCAGCCTGCCGCGCTGAACTCCGTCTGCGGGCACCAGGTGAGTATATATATATTTTTTATTTTTACACATTTCTGGATGAATTGCAGGGAAGGGCTTATATATTTAACCCCTTTCCGACAATTCATCCCGCGATCGCCGGCAGCCCATTGCATTCAGTGGAGTCGGCTGTATTGCCGGTTCCATTGAATTCAATGGGCAAACATCGTTCTTCTCTGTCACAGCTGTTACAGCTGTGGCAGAGAAGAACGATTTGTCTTCTATATGTTCTCAATGGGGTTGGCGCTGCTGCCGCCGGCCCCATTGAGCGCATATAGAAAAGATTTCTCAGGGAAGAAAGTTAAAGTAACCCGAACATCCGAACATCGTGTGGTGTTCGTTACGAATAACGAACATCCCGAACACCCTAATATTCGCCCGAGCATCAAGCTCGGACGAGTACGTTCGCTCATCTCTAATAAGGACCTGTATTTGCAGGTCAACTAAGTTAAAAGAGTAAGGGCTGGCCAACCAGGTGCAAAAAGTAGCTCTCCTCAAAGTTGTTAAAATTGTCTAATATTGTTAAACTGTAGAAATTTTACGCTAAAGTTATTTATGGAAATGTCTTGGTGCATAAACAGTGTTTTGGGCAGTCGCTGCTCTGTGTGTGAGAGGCAAAGTTTGCATGGGCAGTATGTGCCTTTCACAGAGAAGCCGGATCTATGTGCTCCCGCAAAGTGTGCTGGTTAGTAGATGAGCAAGGAGACACAGGGAGTATTGTGGAGAACTGTCCTTAAGAGTGCTGAGCCATTCCTGAGTGCATCTGCTTCTGCCAGAAGTGTTGGTTGCCCAAGGAGTAGAGGCTGCTGAAGAGTGATCTGACTGGAGTAAGGTAGAGCCACTGCCAAGCCAATAAGCCAGTCCCCTGTTTCTGTCAGATAGCGTCTTGTATACTGAAGTTTCCAAGTTTATAATAACATTAATTTTTATTTATAGAGTGCAAACATTTCTGCAACGCTTTACATAAATTTGGGAAAACATGCACTAAATAGGTCATAGCATACAGTAGTAAACCAATGCAGATCTTGAACAATAGGGGAGAAGATCCTGCTCACAAGGGCTTACAGACTATAAGGAAGAATATATGTATGTATATATATTGTGGTATTGCAGTAGCAAGAGTGGCCTGTAGGGTGCCTCAAAGCACAGTTACTAAATTTGATTAGTTAACCTACACCTGAAAGGGTGCGGCTGCACATCTTAAAGTTTCCTTCCCTCAAAAGCTCAGTGTCCTTGAAGCCTGTGGAGCTTAGGTCTGTTGAGGCTGGTGGATCACTTGGGTCGAGGAGTTCTGGTCTGCCCTGCACTATGTCGATCGGGTGTCCACATTAAGTTCGGTATCAATATGGCGGAGGATCTGCGCATGGAATGGCATGCAAAGCTACAAGTAGCTGGAGACAGCAGTTAAAAGGGCCAGGAGGTCAAAGTTTGCAGTTGACATGGGCAGAGGACGTCGACAGCGGGAGGCTGTCGCCAGTAGACATGTGGACTATGTCTGAAGGTACGACAACATGGATGGTTGTGCATCAGAGAGTCCAGTGGCCAGGAGGCCAGTCCCAGTAAAATTGGAGGTGAAAACCTGCAAGTTAATAGTGGGTGGGATCCCACTGTTTGTAGACTTGGATCCACAGCAGGACAGTTAGACCACTATGCTGGACATCTTGCCATTTCTTCATTGTGGTCAGGAGACTGACAAGGTGGTGAATCTAACCTTTGAGACTCCATATGGTACAGTGACAAGTGTCCTGACTAAATATGAGAGACTGTCTGTAGAGTTCGTGTTGGACACAGACTTTGCCCATTTTTTTCAACTGTGGGAGGGAAAGGGTCCGGTGCAGTCTCATACAAAAACTGCGGGTATGAACTGTGTGTGGGTCCAGAGGAGTGGCTGCAGTGCCACACATCAAATTGGGGGAGTGGGGAAGCACTCTGAGGACTGATGAAATGATGCCATATGTACTTGAACATTCTGATAACGTGTTTTCTTTGCAAGAGGGTGAAAAATGTGATAATGTAAAGTCAGATGAAATGCATATTGTGCCTTTGTTGCAGGTCGGTGCAGGAAAACGTTCCTGTACCATGTGAATTGATAGCTAAAAATGCATGTGTAGGGAATTGCTCAAATGTGGGCAGACTAGCTAATAACCATGAAAAGGTGCTGTGTAGCACACATACAGTTAATGAGATTAACGCATTTAGGTTTTGACACTTTAGTTCAGCTGCAGGAAAAAGAAATATGAGGGACATCTTTCAAAAGCCCATGGAAAGATACAAGACCTCAGAAATGTAGCCAGAGATGAGGCTGATCGCAGAGTATGTCTGAAGGCAAAATCTGCGCAGTATGAACAGGACTGTAAGAAACTGCAAATGAAAACCCAACCCTTAGTGTTGCCAGGTAGAAAGAGCTTCTACAGATGCATGTAATCAAGCTACAGATTTGCAGGATCAGGTTGCAGAGTTGAAGATGAAGTTAGTAAAGAAAAATGAAGTATATGAAGCCCAGATCATGCTCTAGTTGTGGGAAAACTGTCCAAAGAGTAAGAGGAACCTGAACAAGTGAAAGGAACCATGGAAGAAGATAAACAGACTTTGGAAATTGAGTGTACTGAGCTGTCCCATGAGGTAAAGGTGTTATTGGAAGACAAGCATGAATCTGAATTCAAGAGAAATGCAGTTGAGATGCAGCTTCAAGAGCTACAAGTAAAGATCGTTGAAGGTGACAGAGTTCAGTCAGAGCTGTCTGAGAAGGTGAACAGACTGCAGGTTGAATTGGAAGTTCAGATTGAAGAGTCTCAGAAGCTGGCGCAAGAAGAAACGCATCAGAGGCTTGGCCTTAGTGCACACCCGAAGAGAGTGGAAGCTGAGAGAAATGTGATCTTCAAGCAGTTAGAGGAAGATGCAGAAGCAAAGAGAAACCTGGTAAAGCAGATTTCAATACTTTAGGCTCAGGTGTCAGATATGGAAAAGACAATGGAGAAGAATACTGCCTGCTTGGATTCTGCTGAAGAGCAGAAAAAAGAAATACAAAAAGGGTTGGGCAGCGGGATGTAAGTGAGAGGTCCCAGGCAAGTAACCCCCACTTGCCACAATATATTTATATACATAAAGCTGTCAGATCACCAGCAGTGTTTCTGTATAAACAGATAAGAGGTGCGATATGGTGTGTGTGGGGTGAAATAGGAAGAAGGGGCTCAGCTTTCCAAGGGAGAATGTAGAGGCAGGGTAGATGAAAGAGTTAGATTAAGGAATACGGTAGGCCTCCCTAAAAATATATGTTTTTAGGGCACACATAAAACTGAGGGCATTTGGAATTAACCTGATTGTCTGGGGCAGCATATTACAGAGAACTACTGCAGTTTAGGAAAAGTCCTGGAGCTGGGAGTGGGTGGTTCAAATTAAAGAGGAATTAATTCTACGGTCATTAGCAGAGTGTAGAGCATGGGTAGGGTGGTAGACAGATGAGGGAGGAGATATAGAGCAGTGCAGCACTGTGGAGAGCCTTATGGATGGGAGTGATGAGTTTAAATTACATTCTATATTTGACAGGCAGCCAGTGTAGTGGCTGGCACAGGGTGGAGGCATCAGTGTAGTGGCTGGCACAGGGTGGGGCCATCAGTGTAGTGACTGGCACAGGATGGAGTCATCAGTGTAGTGGCTTGACAAAAAGATAAACCTGGCTGCTGCATTCAGGATAGTTAGGAGAGAGGAGAGTTTAGTGAGGGGAAGACCGATCAGTAGCAAGTTACAGTAACTTATTGTCAAGCTGAGTGTGACAATAAGAGTTTTTGAGGTCTCCACAGTGAAATAAAAAGGGTGGATTCCGGAGATATTTTAAAGTTGAAGGTGACTTGAACGAACAAGTGACTGAGTATTAGGGGTGAAGGAAAGGTCGAAATAAAAAATGACTCTTAGATAGTGGGCGTGCTACCAAGGAGTTATGGGGGTACTACAGATTAAGATGGGAATATAAGGTTTAGGTTGGTTGGTAGATAGTGGAAAAGCAAGAAGTTCAGTTATTGAGAGTATCATTTTTTAGATAGAGAGATGACATAGTGTTACAGACAGCTGACAATCACTGGCATGTTGTAGTAGTGAAGGTGTGATGTCACAGGTGAAGTATATAGTTGGGTTCGTCAACTTAAAGTTCATCTCCAGTAAAAGCATTGTTTGGGCAGCGTGTGACATTGACTTGTTTTCTGCTGTGATATCTTGTTTGACCCCACAAAACCCCAGTCAAATACTGATATGACTTTCTTAAAGCTGTACTACCTCCAAGTGATTTGCTCTAGACTGATGTTATGGAAGGGCAGGTAAAGAACTCCTTGTCCTATCTGCTGAGCCTTTCCCCAGCTTACAGTTACACTGTGATGTTCTTGTATCTTCTGGTGGCCACTAACGTTTGGCTATATTGGGTCAACAGCCTATCGTGCATGACACTACACCGTTTCAGCTATCAAGAAACATTGTGCAGACAAAGTTAACCTATAGGGCACGATGAAAAGTTACCTAAGTTAACAGGTAAATGATACTTCTGCACCAACCAGTTATAATAGTTTTTCCTTTTGGAATAAGAACACGATTTTGTAATATGTATGCTCTTGTTCAGGTTGGTTGCAAAAACTCCTGTTCATGTAGACAAGTATTAGTCTTTTCTTTTGATGGTTATTCCAAAAATGTTCCAACAGGCAGATCATCTGGTAATGAGTAATGTTTTGTGTGGGAGGCTTCATTGCCCTAAAAATGCATAAATCTTTATTATGATGAATGCCGTCTTTTAGGCCCAAGGCCATATTGATAGTTTCCATGGTCAGTTTCTGGTAACCAGAGAATGTAGAGGCGTTGTGATTGTCACTAGACTACAGCAAAACGTTAAAATGTGTGGTACTCGGTATTGAATAGTCATACTTTTTAATCTGAATTCGCATTTTGTGGAGTGGCACCGATGCTAATGACATATTAGCGGAGATTTCTGATAATCCATCCACATATTCCTCATCCCTACAAATAGCAATATTTCAACTGGATCAGAAGTGCGAGAGAGTGTCAGGCCTCAAATGAAAAAGCTAAGGACCGGTCAGGACCTAAGTATTCAAATGAGGAAAATACAAATACGTCCGCAATAGATTTCACCCTTGCAATTGAAAAGTGAATTCTGATACGGATATGCATCAAAATCCACATAAGTGGTGCAGATTTTGATGCAGATTTTTGCACAGATTTTCTGCTGGGGAAAAACTGCAACATTTCCGTTACCTATGAACACACCCTTAAAGGTGTTGTGCCAAGTAGAGATGAGCGAGCATACTCGGTAAGGTTATATAGTTGAGAGAGCATCGCCTTTTTCGAGTACCTGCTGGCTCGTCCCTGAAGATTCGGGGGGTCCGTGGGGGTGAACGGGGGGTTGCAGAGGGGATTGGGAGAGAGAGAGAGAGAGAGAGAGAGAGAGAGATCTCTCTCACTCTCCTCCCCGCTCCCCCTCGCTGCCCCGTGCCGCCCCCACCCCCGCGGCCCTCCCTGAATCTTCAGGGATGAGCCAGCAGAGGATGTTGCAGCCACTCCCTTGTGCAGCCGCTCCCTTCCTTTCAACGGGATCACCGGAGATTGCCAAGAGCTTGTACTCAGCGAATTCAGCTACTGTCATTGAAATAAGTGTGCATGCACGACCTCCGCCCCAGTCATAAGGGGACCTTCGGAAACCTGGTTCTTGAGATTGGTGGATGCCCAAGCAGTCAGACGCACACCAATTAATTTAATACTCCCCACTAATTTAGTTATCTATGTATTCCAGTACATTAGTGATAGTCAGTAAACAAATGTCTTGCTGCAGTGATGAGTCTCAACCCGAAGCAAGCTGGTGAATGGCTGCAGCAGTTGTTGGTGACGTCATCATAAGCAGGAAGTAGAGCACTGGACAATGTCAAAATGGAAGTAGCGAGGGTGAGAATGTCTTCTATGCTTGTACAGTAGGTTAAGCAGCTTTCTAATTTTTTGACTGGATGATCCCTTTACCCCATACAATGCTGACAATAGTTAACCGTCCCATAGCGATCTGTTTTTGCTTTCCTCCCCCAGATAAAATCTAGGCATGTCATGTGTTCTCAACTTTACCATGTTACTTCATGTGTGTGCAGTATATTAGGTGTCATACACAGCAAAGCTGTTTGCACAGACTCTATATGACCAGAGTACCTCCATATTGTTGCTCCGTAAGGCAATGTAGTCCCTGATGAAATGGTAAATGAATGAGTAATGGCTATAGGGGAGAATACCTTCATATTATAACATTCCATTAATACATGAGGAAGACACATTGAGTGTCGGTAAAGTAAGCATTAGGGATCTGCACAGTGTGGGAGACTATATATTGTGTATGTGATGTAGGGGCTGTGCAGTATGAATGTGATGAGTGTGGCACTCATATTCACATTATAGGGGAAATTTACTAAGTCTGGCATTTCCAACACTGGGATTAGTATAATTTCCTCCAGCACACGGTGCTCGACTCTTCATGGACTAAGTGCAGCCCCATGCACCTTCACTGAAGTGGTCCCAACCAGGTGTACTTTTCTGGCATAATTTACGCCAGTTTCTGGTGCTGCTTAGCCATAGCGAGCAGTCATGGCTATGACCAAGGGCGCCGATCGCACCGCAAAGGTGTCAGAAAAACTAGCATACTTTTTGATGTATTGGGCTTAATGCCCTAATGTTCCATATTTTTACTTTTTTTTGGAATAAAAGGTACTTTTTAGATATGTTGTTGTACCATTGGCTGTGCTGAATTTTCCACTTGGCGCTCCACCCATTTTAAATGTGTAAAAGTGGCTTATTAAAGAGTGTAGCGGGTTTCGGCACTGACCTGTAAGTAGTAATATATCCGGTCGTGGCTCAGACAGAACACCTCTACACTGTTCTTCCACTGGAAGTGGGATTACAAGAAGTCCATCTGCCAATTGTGGGAAATCTTTGATGAAATTATTCTCTCTATAAAAGCCATAAGACATTAAACATTACTATTGAAATATAGGTGTCACTATATAAGGAATACAAACATGTATGTAACATATGAATCACTTTGTTACTAGCACACTTTTTTTCACTATCAATCCTTGTGAATCCTCTAATGATGGGCGCCGGTAGCATCTCTAGACCTGAGCACCACAGGCACATGCCCGGGGCTAGTTCTCACCAGTTTCGATTGTATTCCCCTTCTCCAGTAAACCAATGCCCTAAGGTGTCCAAGGGTCTAGTAACAAGCTAAAGGAGCACCTTCCATTCCCCAAAGACAGTCTAAAAAGAAATAAGCATTGGACTTCAAAATACAATATAGAGCTTTTGGCTGGATTCACAAGGTGGTATTGTGAAACTTAGGCACAATTTGCATCAGACATGTGGACACCCATCCATGTGCTGGAAGATCTGCAAAGACAGTGCATGTCCTATTCTCGCATGCAAAAGCATGAAAATAGGACATACAGCACATCGGTCTGTGTGAAAAATTGTGCATGTGAATAGCCTCACAGGCTATAATAAGCCCATGTGACTTGTCCCTTATTCTATAGCGGTACAGAAGCATAATACGTGCAATGTGTGCCATTATAGAATAAATCTGTAAGTCGCATCTTCAAGTCAAGTCCTGTTCCTTAGCTTTTTTTTTTTTAAGGATGCAAGAGCAAATCGAAATATTCTTCTTTGCCTGCATAAACTGAAGAACTCGTCAGAGCAAACTGAAGTATGCTTTTCAGCAAAGCTCATGGATAAAAATACATAGTGCAAGAAAAATATTTTGGACACTGCGTCTCCAAATAAGGCCGCCTGCAGACGAGTGGGTCGGATCCGGCAGCGAGAATTCTCGCCGCGGGACCCGACCCGAGAGCCTGCAGAGACGAGCGCGTACTCACCCGCGCCTGGCGGCCCCGGCTCTTCCATGTGCCGGCTGCGGCGCAGCCGGCGCATGCGCAGACCGGAGCCGGCGGCCGGGTGAGTGCGAGCCCCGCACAAAAATAGGACATGCCGCGGTTTGTTTGCCGCGCGAGATTTCGCGCGGCCAAACCGCGGCAGTCTGCATAGGAGTGCGTATTGTAATGCACTCCTATGCAAACTTTCAGTGGCGGAAATCCCGCGGGAAATACCGCCGCGGGATTTCCGCCCGTGTGCAGGCGGCCTAAGAGTTGAATAAAAAAGTTGGTCAAAAAGTTATGTGTACCAAATAACGGTACAATAAAAACCACAGTTTTCTCCGCAAAAATCAAGCCCTCACACAGCGCCATTGATGGAAAAATAAAACAGGGATGGGGCTCAGAATATGATGACAAAAGACTCTTTTATTCAATAAAAGGGTTTAAAATTTTTTTTTTAAAGTAGTGAAACATAAAAAAAACCTCTAAACATAGTATCATCATAATGATACTGACACAAAGAATGAAGATAACATGCCTTTTTTACGGCACAATGGGTACCACAAAAGCAAACCCGTAAACAGTGTCGTGGCTCGTTTGCATTTGTTTTCCATTTCACCACACTCAATTTTTTTAAAACATTTTCCAATACATGTACTATGTGAGATCATTTAAAAAATACAAGCTGTTCCCCAAAAAACGAGCCCTAATATGGATCTGTTGACAGAAAATTAAAAACGTTACCACTCTTAGAACGTGGAGATAAAAAAAAAACTACAATGAAAGCCCAAACAATTGCTAAGAGTTAAAGGGTTAATGGAGTATTTGGCTATTTTGAAAGGATTTTATATACTTGTTAATTCAAGCTCAACGTAATCTTGGTCCAGCTGATGGCAGGAAAGGATTAACAGGTGCACACTGTGATTTCGCAATGCTCAGGATAACCTTTTAGTTCAGAGTCAGACCTCTGTGTGTGAGATCTGACCCTGCTCGGATGCTGTCACTGAGACCTACATCAATGCTATTAAAATCACATTTTCTAACTTCTGATCCCTACTATCAGCCCAAACAGCACTGGTGCCGAAAGTTTATCTAGAAAGAAAAGTTTGGTACTGTGTTAGCCAGTAGAGCAAAATCGGATTGTTCTTAGTAAGAGAAACCAAGTAATCTTGTAGATACGATACCTTTTAATGGCTGACAAAAATACATGATGTTATAGCAAGCTTTGCTACCTACTCAGGTGTCTTCCTCAGGGATAATGGAATAGATCCGAAGATGCATACATACACATACATATAAAATGGCACAGACATGGTGTGATTAATTTGCATCTAAAACAATACCAGAACAGGATGAGTAGAATAGTAAATACTTAATTAGTCCACTGATAAGGGATGTGAAAGTTTTATGGTCTCTGAATTGGTGTTAGAGGGTCACCGGGCCTGTGTGTTATCTCTGCTATAGATTTCTCATAATCTCCAGTGGTGCATGAAGCCACCTCCGATGTTCATTCCGGTCTTGAGAGTATCAAAGATGGTTATAAACTTGTACTCTCAAATTCTTCTAGAAGATGTGTGTGTGTATATTTATGTATGCATCTTCGTCTCTATTCCATTCAGCCTGAAGAAGAACCCTAAGTAGGTTTGAAAGCTCTCTATAACATCATGTATTTTTGTTAGCCATTAAAAGGTATCATATCTACAAGATTATTTGGTTTCTCTTGCTGGGAACAATCTAAGGTTTATCTAAAGAGTGATGATTGCCCAAATTCTCACTGGAAGCTTTATTGTCCTGTGTACATGCAACCGCTAATAGGGCACTGAGTGAGATGTCACTTACCTGTCGGAGTCGCTTGGTTTTAAGCAAAACTAAAAACAAAGCGACTGTCAGGCCGTGTAAACAGAAGCCAATGTGTGAGTGACTCTTGTTCACTGTGAATGGAAGCGGGCAGCTGGAACCACCCCTACGCATTCCACCTGCATTCTCTTGAATGACGCTCTCCTGTTTAAGCACAGGAACGATAGTTGGGCAGCAGTCCATGGGATGGCTGTTGGACACTTATGCCTCCGACAGTCGTTACGTGTAAAGGGACCTTTACTCTCCTGCAGACCTACTGTTCAGTCATCCACCTGTTTCCTCCTCTGGGTTTTTGCTGGGTGGCTCCTTTTCCACATCTCCACCGCTGCACAGCTCAGGAACCAGCTTTAGTAGGCTTAGCCAATAAGCAGACTGCTCGGAAGCTTCCTTATACTTCATTAGCTGACTCAGTTAGGGAAAAAGCTGCTGAGAGGCAGCGGCTTCTGTGCGGTGTACAGAACAGCACAGCCATACTCAGCTATATGGCAGATCTGACGGTACTCCTTCCCTTACTGCGCCTGGGGCACCTGCCCCGCTACCCCCTCCCACCCCACACCCCCAGCTATGCCTTTGAAAGAATTAAAATTTGTCAGCAAGCAAAGCTCTTGACAATGGTGAGGAATTCTAACAGGGTTCACTAGAAAGATGCATGACTTTCCAGACAGCATATATTGTAACATTTGCTTTCACCACTTCTGTGTGTTTACAGACCACCTCCAACTGATTATCTGCTGTGCTACCAAGCTCTTTAATCAAGTAATTAATAAATTATGTATGATGGAGAATGTGATCTCTAAAGACAACATGAATATTACATTGTAACAAATTTGAGAAGTCTCTCTAGCCTAGAATCTGAATACCTAATGCTAAGAATGTTAAGGCTGCGCTGACTCCTAATTTATATCTTCCTCTGTAGTTATTTTTGTTGCTTTTGCCTTATGGGTGAACGGCAGCATCTGTGCTTTTGCAACAGGATAAAATTGATTAAGTTTTCCTGATGATCCTGGTAGCATTAATATACATAGACATACTTCAATGTCCACAACACCATACCTGGTAGAAAACAGGAATAGTGCAGAAAGGTATGGAGAAGCTGTAAATATGTAGATGTAAGGGATCTAAGCCGCCATGGTCATGTATTTCAGGAGCGGCATCACTTGTGCATTGGGATAATCCAGCATAGTGGTCTTCAACCTTTGATTCTCCAACTAACGGAGGCTCATTCTGAAAGCTGTAGCCACGATGTGGTGTGGAAGACTATTTTGTTTTCTGAACTATCTTATGTACCAACTTCCATGTGTGTGCCTTATGGTTCTTCAGTTTGGCCATTAGCATGAATGGCCGTCTTGTAATACCAGGACGGCAGATGATCTGCCATAACTAGAGCTGCTCTTCCTGAGCAGCTCTCTGTTCTAGGTCATAGAGGGGGTCTTGAATGGGCTAACCTTCTCTATGATGCTTATATACCCTATAAGGGCATCTGAACAGGGAATATTTTTTGCTGGCCTCTTTGGCTGCCATAACTTTTTTCTTTCCGTCGGTGGGGTTGTATGAGAGTTTGCTTTTGTCAGGATGGCCCGTAGTTTCTATTGGTTCCATTTTGGATTATATACAACTTTTTGATCACTTTTATGTTATTTTTTTTCTTGAAGAAGAGGTGATTATGGGGTTGTGCATTTTTTACTGACAGCATACACCGTGCGGCAGAGGCATAACTTGAAGCTCCTGGGCCCTAATGCAAAATCTGTAACAGGGCCCCCAACTATAATGCTTTATTCATAGTACTGGGTTCTCTATATGGAGAGGAGAGGCCTTATGGGCCCCTTAAGACTCCTGGGCCCAGGTGCAAACGCATCGCCTGCATTCCCTAAAGCTATACCAGTGGCGTGCGGGATAAATAATGTGTTTTTTTGATAGATCGCATTTCTATGAACACGGTGATGCCAATTATGTTTTATGGGTTTTTTATTTAGATTTTTTTATTGTATGTAGATCTCAGTATAACCCCATCGCCATGCAGTTAAATTACAAATAGTGATATACTTACCTCTCCCCACTTTGTCCCGTGCCAGTTCTTGGTCCGCTGCCTCGTTCTCTGTTTACAGCTACAGTCCTGTCCAGTTTACGGAACATCACAGGGGCTGCAGCCATTAACAGAGCTCAGTGATCAATTTCTGGGCTCTGTGGTTATTCGCAGCCCCTGTTACATCCTGTCAACCAGGCAAGACTGCAACTGTAAACAAACACAGATACAGAGGATCGAGCACCGGAACAGGACAAGCAGGAGCGGGGAGAGATCAGTATATTGCTATTTTTTATTTTACTTCATAGGAAAGGGGTTTTACTGGGATCTTACAATTCGGGGAACCATTTTAATATTAACTAAAGCATACAAATATGTTTTAGACAATTGTATACTTCCAACTTGGAAAGGCCCTTACCTGTTCCACCTTAACTGTCCTCTAGCAAATGCAAGAATATCCAGCACCAAGGGTCCAGTGGTCCCTCACAGCTATGCCCCTGCACAAATTAAAGGGGTTGTCCCGCGCCGAAACGGGTTTTTTTTTTTTTCAACCCCCCCCCCCCGTTCGGCGCGAGACAACCCCGATGCAGGGAAGTAAAGGAAGCTTACCGGAGCGCTTACCTTAATCCCCGCGCTCCGGTGACTTCAATACTTACCGCTGAAGATGGCCGCCGGGATCCTCTGTCTTCGTGGACCGCAGCTCTTCTGTGCGGTCCACTGCCGATTCCAGCCTCCTGATTGGCTGGAATCGGCACGTGACGGGGCGGAGCTACACGGAGCCGCTCTCTGGCACGAGCGGCTCCATAGAAGACTACAGAAGACCCGGACTGCGCAAGCGCGGCTAATTTGGCCATCGGAGGGCGAAAATTAGTCGGCACCATGGGAACGAGGACGCCAGCAACGGAGCAGGTAAGTAAAAAACTTTTTATAACTTCTGTATGGCTCATAATTAATGCACAATGTATATTACAAAGTGCATTATTATGGCCATACAGAAGTGTATAGACCCACTTGCTGCCTCGGGACAACCCCTTTAAGATTCACAGAGACATGGTTTGATGAGTTTGTTGTGGAGGAACTCGACTGGCTGTCACTAAGCTCTGATCTCAAGCCCATCACACAACTTTGAGGTGAATTAGAATGCCAATTGTGAGGCGGACCTTCTCGTGTAACATCACTGCTTGACCTCACAGCCCCTGTGACATCCTGCTCATTGTACACAAATTCTCAAAAGACACACTCCAAAATCTTGTATGGAGGCTGTCGTGGTGACAAAAGGGGACTTAACTTCATATTGGTTTTAAAATGGGATGCCCAACAAGCTCATCAAACTACTAATGATGACCTGTCCGTCTGTGCATGAGTGACTTATATGCTCAACCTCTAAACACATGATGGTGACGTCATCAGAGGTCCTTCATCCCCAGTGAGGGAGTTACATGCTCCGCCGCTGATCACATGACAGTGACATGATCACAGGTCCGGTACGCAAACGACTGCTGTCCTGCAAGGTGTTCATTAGTATTCCATAGCAACTGAGGCCGCATGGGGTTTGTAGTCGGCCTGTAATATGCAAAAGGATGCGGGACCTTTGACGTCACCGTCATGTGATCAGGGGCGGAGCATGTAAGTCATTCACTCGGGATGAGTACCACCGTCATGCGATCAGGGGCACAGCCTGACTGTGACGTCATCACCGGTCCTTCATCTCCAGTGCTGTGCTGCTTTGGATCTCTGTTGTATGGGATGAACAGTGTATGTAGCAGTGCTGTGTGTGTGACGTGCATGTAGCAGAGCTGTGTGGTGCATTGCGCCACCAGAAACACTGCTACTATAATTTCCTAATAATTACTAGTCTAGTATATGGTCAGGTGTCCATAAAAAAAACAATGTTACTATATTTCATAGGCTGTGTATTTTATTTCCGCTGGATGCAAACAGAACTTAATTCCCACATAAACTTCAGCTCCCTATTTGATAATTTACACGTAGCATATTATTTATTCAGAAGACCTTCTTCCCAACTGTGCAGCTTAATAGAAATTGCTAAGGATATCTCAACATTTTCGCTTTCATCAAGGTGTGGGGAAATAGTGTGATCCGTAGATCTTTAATTCCCTGTAATGTTCTACCCGCAGTGGTGTTACCCTTGAAAGTCATGCCCTTCAGTATGAAAAGATAATTCATCACCCTGCAGAACAACAAAAACAATGCATTTAGCACTTGCAGGCAATAATTCATATGACCAATTAAGTTTAAACACCTGCAAGAAACCTGACCTGTACTCAACGGATTCTCTACATGCTGATGATAGCACACCCCGCTTTTAGACCGCGCCGAGGACAAACAGTTGGGATACTATTTGAATTGGAGGTGTACAAAAGTTTTGTGTTCCGCACTCCGGAGTCCCAAGTTGACCTTATGTTACACAATGCATTACTTAGCTTGTAAATGACAGTTTGAAAATACTATTAAAACTCCATCAATATCTAAAACATTACACTAATCAAAACCCATCTTCCAGAAAACATTCACAGTGCGACCTTACAGTAGATCAATGTTATCAACTGCGTAAAATGGTTTAACTTAACCACTTTGTGACCAGGCTATTTTCAGCCTTAGGGTGCGTTCACACGAACATGTTTTTGTGCTACGTTGGTGTGTACATACGTGCACACCTAGGTACGAGCAAAAACACGCATGCATGCAGCTGCGTGCAGTGTTTGCAATGGAGCCGCGGCTGCTGGCAGCCCCATTGAAAACAATGGTCTGCCGACACCCCTGCATTCTTTTTCAGGGAAGGGCTTTACTTTTTAACTAACGGGGAAGAAGGAAAGATCTGCCACATGCGGCAGATGTGTTCTTCATGCCCGCGGGGGTCACGGCAGCGGCGGACAGTTAAGTATATATATATATATATATATATATATAATTTTTTTTTTTTTTTTTTAACACTAAAATGTTTCTTTTTCAGGGAAGGGCTTATATGCAAAGCCCTTCCCTGAAAAACAATCCAGGGGTGCCGGCAAAGCATTGTTTTCAATGGAGCCGCCGGCAGCAGCCGCGGCTTTATTGAAGTAAATGCCTGCATTTTTTCTCTTTTTTTACACTAAAATCTTTCTTTTTTATGGAAGGCTTATATGTAAAGCCCTTCCCTGAAAAAGAATGCAGGGAGGCGGCAGACTATAGTTTTCAATAGAGCTGCCGGCAGCAGCCACAGCTCCATTGAAAGCAATGCGTGCATTCCCAATGGTGCGTGCATGTCCTATCTTTGCAGGCACGCATCTGCAAAGTACAGTCATGTGCACACACCATAGGGAATGCAATGTTGCAAATACAAGCGTGTTTTTGTGCGTGTGTATGTACGCACAAAAACACACTCATGTGAACCCACACTAAGGGTGCATTCCCACGAACGTATATCGGCTCGGTTTTCACGCCAAGCCGATATACGTTGTCCTGGTGTGAGGGGGGGGGGGAGGATGGAAGAGCCAGGAGCAGGAACTGAGCTCCCGCCCCCTCTCTGTCTCCTCTTCGCCCCATTTCACTTCTTTTGCACAATAAAAACAAGCTTTTAAAGAAAAACAATTGCATCTGCATCACTGCATTCTAAGGCCCGTAACATTTTTTTTTTTTTTTCTGGCAACGGAGCTCTTGTTTTTGTGAGAAGAGTTTGATAGTTTTTATTGCTACCATTTTGATGCGCATATGACTTTTGAATAGCTTTTTATTATGTTTTTTGGGAGGCAAACAGTAGAAAAATAGCGATTCTATCATTACCTTTCAAAATTATTTTTACGGCATTCACCATGCCACATAGAATCCAAAATATTTTCAGTGTTTGGGTCATTATAATTGCTTTAATACCTATTATGTGTTGCTTTCTTAACTTTTTTAGATTTTATCCATTTAAAACGTTTTTTTTTGAGGGGGGAATTTGCGTATCTGTTTAAACTGGATTTTTTTTCTTTAAAATAAACTTAATTGAACTTTTTTACAATATTATGTAGTCCCTGCATGAGACTTGATGATGCAATTGTTTGATTTGTAGGATATTACACTGCATTACTTGTACTGCATTCTACTAAGCCTATGACGACAGCCCATTAGACTCTTCGGGAGCCAGGACTCCGAAGCTAAGTTACATGGAAGAAATGGAGGTCTTTGTCAGGCTTCCAGCTGCAATAGGAATCTATTGGTACCTTGCAATCGCACTGTGGGGTGCCGATGGGTGACCAAAAGAACCCCCTGTCACCTGCTTACATGCTGCAGTTGCTATTGATTGCGATACATAAAGGGTTCAACTACCAGGATCTGCAGTTTCTCCGCTCCTGGAAGTTAGATAATGAGCCTGGCTGTTATAGATACTTAAATTGTGAGCAATCAATAGTGAAGGCTGACTTTGGTGATTTGTTAGAACAGAACACATGAGTTTTTCATTCATTAAGGGTGGACACCCACTGGCGTTTTTTTCTCCACTGCGATGCGAGACTAAAGTTAAAGTCTCGCATCGCAATGCGAGAAAAAAAATCGTCATGAAGCCGGGATATCGGCATCACGCCGACATATCGCCAGTCTTTGTAATGGGGCCAGCGGCAGCAGCGCTAGCCCCATGGAAAACAGATGGAGAATGCCGGGGACTTCTGCCTCGGGGACCGCGGGGATGAAGGAATCCTCTGCTACAGCTGTCACAGCTGTGGCAGAAGTCCCCGGCATTCTATTCCATTGCTTTCAATGGGATCGGCAGCAGCAATGGTTTCAGCCAAGCCCCACAGTAAGATTATTGGGGATGGGCTTGAAATTTAAGCCCTTCCCCGATAATTAGCAAAAAGTGTTTAAAAAAAATGTAAAAAATTATTACCTCTCCGGCGCTCAGCCGCGTCCTCCTGCTGGCTCCCCGGCACTGCTATTAAGCTCTTTCAGCAGTCGGGGATTTAAAAATCCCCTCCTGAAAGGGCTGTGCAGATTGGCTGAGGGCTCAGCCAATAGCAACTACTGCTTAGCTATTGGCTGAGCGCTCAGGCAATGACACACTGCCCTTAGCTATCCATTCATGGTCCCTGCGGGGATGAAGGAAACTCCTGCCACAGCTGTCACAGCTGTGGCAGAAGTCCGCGGCATTCTCCCTATGTTTTCAATGCGGCTATCGCTGCTGTCGCTGGCCCCATTGAAAACACTAGCGATATGACGGTCCTATACCGGCGTCTTTCTTGCGCTGCGAGGTGAGAGTTTTCTCATGCTCTCGCAGCGCAAGAGAGAATATATAGCCAGTGGGTGTCCACCCTAAGGCACCCTTCACGTTAGTGTTTGTGTATTTGCGGAAGGAGTGATTGTTTTTGCGCAGGCATCAGCGTATTTTACAGTATTTTTTCAGTGTGCAAGGAATGTGCATTTGCGTGTGGCAAAAAAATAGGTACTGATTGAAATGGCTAATTAGTCTAATGAGTTCCAGATGTGTTCTTTTTCCTGCACAATTACAGTGTTTCACGCATCTCCTAGCATCTTTTGCGCAGATCTGCAAATTCCCGTTGACTTCTATGGGAACTTTTGGTGCACAAATGTGCAGGAAAATGGGGCAAGCTGTTTGGCAGAAACATACCGCTTGAGATTCGGGTTCTCACCAAACCAAACCAGATTTTTTTGCAAAGTTTAACCCAAATGTGTGTTCTATAGGTTTGGTTAACAATCCCAAGTGTTGGATGTTTTACCAACATTCCAAAAGCAGTGTTGACCCAGGTACATGTTCCTGCCTGGAAAAGCTGTCCTACACATTTACTTTTGTAACAGTTCCAAACAGGGTAGAATTAGACTCTGCCCTCGCCTCATGCCTGTGCACCCCAACAACGATAACCTAATATATGTTCAGAGATTGGGGCACATTTCATATGGGTTCCATATGTCGGTCTGAGTGCAATGCCCATTGGAGAAAGATGCGACTCACTTATTTAGAGGCCCATGCCTATTAATAAATCCGATACATTTCTGGTTGTCCATATGCCAGAAAGTCAATCTTTGTGTTCCAAATTGCAGGAGTTTCTGGAGTAAATTACAGTAAATTTGCCCCACCCCCTTCTACTAAGCCCAGCCCACTTTTTAGAAAACTAGAAAGGAAAAGGGACAAAAAGTCATAACGTACATTTTGGCACAAAAATATGTGACTTTTTTAAACCGCCCAGCACCTGGCTGGTTTTTTAAATCTCCCCTTTGTGTTAAGATGAGCTAAAAATGACAGAAATAGAAAGAAAAATCAAATTCTACATCTTTATATTTGGTCTCACCTGAAACTCATCTGGAAAACTTGACCTTGATTGACCCTCTGAGTCTTGTTTTCAAAGCCATGAAGCATTTCTCCAAATAATGTATCATTCAGGTGACCTTCTGGACGCAGACACTTCGAACTTTCACAAAGCTCTGACACCATTATACAAGATCTGCCATCTGGAGCTAATCGGTATTCATCCACACAGCTACATATAAACATAAAAAATAAATCTACTAATTGCCAATCAAATAGATAAGGAAAAAAGAGAATTATCGCAAACAACATTTGCATACTTAAAAAAGATCTCTAGTGAAAACTTTCCATCATAGCACTCCTCACCTGATTGTCTATCAAGCCCTAGATGACTTCTGTGTGTAGTGTACTTACTTCCCTGCAGTTCAGCCTCCTGTCTGCTTCTCATCAGACACCATCATGAATTTTAGATTTCTCAAACTTTCTCTTTCTTTGTGCAATGCTATCAATCGTATGAGATAGAAAGGCAGCAGAGAAAAAGACGGAATTCCTCAATGGACCACATTGAAGAAGAATGTCATCTCTCAATAGTGGCTGGACAATTAGGTTTAGAGGCTGGGTTGTATCTTTAATAAAGAGACTTTTTGGACACAAATTTCCAATTTTAACTATAGATTTATAGCTGCAGTCCAGAGGAATGTTTAGCGTTGAAATCCCGTGGACTGAAGTCGTCACTCAATAGTTAAAGTTAGAAAATAGTACTACAAAAAGTCTCTATGGAGCCTTATAAAAAGTGCAAAGTTAGCCTGGCTAACTTATATAACCCTTTCCGATCTAAATTGTATCCCGGTTTTCCTAGGGGGCTTACTCTTTTTCTGACGTTATACAATGGCGCTATAAGCTGGCTAAAGCCAGTACTGCATGAGGTGACACGTTGGATAGGCTCCGACAGCAGGGAAGCTGGCAATGTACAGTAAGAGAACCCCGACGGATGTCTCCCAACATCGGAGCTGTACAGCCTTAAATCATAATGTCTTCAGAGGTCAGACAGTGGATTGGAAAGGGTTAATAATTTGCCTAATCTGATGTTCTCTCTGTTCTTTTAATCCACTCACCCACAGAACATGTATATAGCATTCTCGCTTGGGTCATTTGGGAGAGATATCAATTGTTGTAAACAAAGTTGTTCGCAGCCTCCATTTAATCCATCTGAACAGTCGATTCCTTTGGTGTAATCATAGCAGCCGCTTCCGTCCTTCATTGGCTTTAATCCCTCGGGACACTAGTAGAAAGGGGAGAGAAGGCTGTAAATGATGAACTATCATTGTGCCGTCAACACAATTGTCTGTAGGGTTATTGTTACGGCATGATTATTGCTACCAGTCCAAACAATCTGTTGTGTCTGACAGCCATATGCAAAGTCCAGCAACTTGTGGTTAAACATTTTTTAACTTTTCATTTCAGATAATATTTAGACCATGTTCATATCTGCGTTGGACAGTATGTTTTTTTGCTCCCTTCCGAGAGCAGGAAAACAATATCTCCAGTTCCATTTTATGCTGGAAGCTGGACAGACTCCAATATATCTGTCTGGTGCCACTTGGGTTCAGCATGTACCAAACCTGGCTGTTCCAGTATTTTTGTTGCTCGGTTCTGAGGATAAAGCCAAGCAATGCAAATGCAAGTGTGAAAGGGGCCTCATAGAGACTCACTAAAATACAAAATTAGCACTCATATACTAATATGATCAAAAAGGTAGACATCTTATATGTTCATGTCACTGGACCTGGCAGGATTGATGTTATGCAATCACGTGGTCTTTCAACCATATTAGAGATGAGCGAGCGTACTCGGATAAGCACTACTCGCTCGAGTAATTGGCTTTATCCGAGTATCGCTGTGCTCGGGTCTAAAGATTCGGGAGCCGCTGCGGCTGACAGGTGAGTCGCAGCGGGGAGCAGGGGAGAGCGGGCGGGAGAGAAGGAGAGAAAGATCTTACCTCCGTTCCTCCCCGCTCTCCCCTGCAGCTCCCCGCTCCGTGCCGGCACCCGAATCTTTAGCTCCGAGCACAGCGATACTCGGATAAAGCCAATTACTCGAGCGAGTAGTGCTTATCCGAGTACGCTCGCTCATCTCTAAACCATATATTATACAAGTGTTTCTCAAATGGTCATCATATAATTAGAGTTGAGCGAACATACTCTGGCGAGCTTGATGCTCGTTTGAGTATTAGCGTATTCGATGGTGCTCGTTACTCGAACGAGCATCAAATCACGTTCGACCCTGCCCCAGCTTTTGGCTCCTCCCCGCTGTGACGTGCCTGTTTTGGCCCCTCCCTGCCGCGACGCAGCGTGCGCCATTTATTTTTGTTCTGACGGGAAGGGGAAGGGGGAGAGGGAGAGAGAGAGGGAGGGAGAGAGGGAGGGAGAGGGAGAGAGAGAGAGAGAGAGAAAAAAACAAAAAATTCCAAAAGCTCAGGACCCTGCGTTCCACATACATGCTCGAGTCTCCCATTGTAGTCAATGGGGTTCATTACTTAGAGCTCTCGAATTTTACGAAAAGCTCGACTCGAATAACGTGGACCCGAGAATTTGGGTGCTCGCTCATCTCTACCTATAATGCTTTCATTGCTTCTCCTATAATGTTTAGTCAAACAAGATATAGTCATAAACACAGATCCATCGCTATATCTCACTACTGGTGTCCTATATTGAAATAACAATAGCGTACTTGAATAGGAAGGCATGGATGCGCTACATGATGGTATGGTGCACGAGTCCCTGGGGGCCCGGAACATGAAGTTCAGTTTTGTGTTGTATCCTCTGTAAGTGATAAAGAGTAAAAAAAAACAATTGCAGAATTGAAGAGCAGCATGTGAGAAGCAGAAATCCCTTTCCGCATCTCTCTAAGTCCCATGGGACCGCTGCTATGACTAAGGTAAGGAAAGTATAGTTGGAGTGGCTTCCTTCTGCTACAATCCATCCATGGAGCTATTGTTGACCTGCGTTCATTTCATGGAATCTCAATGTGGATCGTTACCTGAATCTTCAGCAGACAATGGTGGATGACTTCCTGAATGATCTGCCCCTATTGTAGTAGAAGAAGGCACTTAGAGTACACTTTCCTTACTTCAGTCCTAGCAGTGGTCCCACAGGACTTAAAGGGTTGCGGAAAGTGGACTTCAACTTCTCACATGCTACTCTTCAACTTTACAATTGGGTTTTACTCTATCTCTTAGAGGGGCCACAACACAAAGTTGAAATCCATGTTTTGGGGCCTCCATATGCCTTACCATTGTGTAGAGCATCCATGCCTTCCTATTCAAGTACGTCATTGTTATTTCAATATAAGACAGCAGTATTGAGATATAGCGCCGGATCTTTTTGACTGTACCCTGTAATTGTAAAATGTTCTATAATTCTTATTATTTTACAGGAGAACAATGTATATCAATCTGGGCTTGTCCTGAATAACTTTAAAAAAAAACAAACACAATCATATAAGGAGCAATACCAGCTATAAGAGCCAGCAAGAAATGGCAGATCTATAATGTATTGCGTAATCAGTTATAGCACAGTTGATTTGTTGTTGATTTTGGTTCATTTCCACCACCTTTATCTTTATCCACTATTTGAATGAAGAGCAAACATTGATCTGATCACATATGTTAAAAACTTTGCATGAGGTGTAAATACTAGAGTTGGGCGAACATACTCTGGTGAGCTTGATGCTCGTTCGAGTATTAGCGTACTCGATGGTGCTCATTACTCGAACGAGCATCAAATCGCGTTCGACCCCGCCCCAGCTTTTGGCTCCTCCCCGCTGTGACGTGCCTGTTTTGGCTCCTCCCCGCTGTGACGTGCCTGTTTTGGCTCCTCCCCGCTGTGACGTGCCTGTTTTGGCTCCTCCCCGCTGTGACGTGCCTGTTTTGGCCCCTCCCTGCCACGACAAAGCGCGCGTCATTTGAAAATTTTTCGTCTGGCAGGGAGGGGAAGGGGAAGGGAGAGAGAGAGAGAAAGGGGGGGGGGGGAGAGGGAGAGACAGAGAGAGAGAAAGAGAGAGACACAAACCAAGAAAAAAAAAAGCTCGGGACCCGGCGTTCCACATACAAAAATGCTCGAGTCTCCCATTGTAGTCAATGGGGTTCGTTACTCGAGTAGAGCTCTCGAATTTTACAAAAAGCTCGACTCGAATAATGCTGACCCGAGCGTTTGGGTGCTCGCTCATCTCTAGTAATTACTTTTTCACGTAACTGCATGGAAATCTGTTTTTCTCTGCTCTTTATATTTTATTCTTCATGTTCTCATCCTGATTACGGCAACACAATAATGGTTTCAACAAGTTAAAAGGAAAAGTTACTGCAGGTGTGTAAATCTCCTAAACATCTGAACATACTTGAGTACAGGAAATTAGGATTTGTGTACAACGGTGACAACAAAAACATCCTTTGTGTTTAAATTTTTATCGTATTAATGGAATTTGTAACAACATTGTGTTACTATTTATTAGATGCTTTATTATTAATGCGGCCGCTTAACATCCACGACGGCATCTCAGTCTATTGAGTTATGTTGGACAGGAGAAGAGCTGCCTCGGGCGGTAATAGTAATGCCTGCTTCATACTTTAATACTACCCTTGGGGAAATATCTGGAGCGTCTACATCTACTTAATTTGTGATTTCTAGTTGTTTTTTAATAACATTCATGAGTCATTTGGTTTATTTTTAATTAGGGTCTAACACATAGACTTTCCCAAGAGATCTAGCACATCATATCAAATCACAGAAATCATAGACCTCATCTTATCATAATTTGTCAGCCGAAGAGAGGTGCAGAAAAGAAAGGTAAAAAACTTGGAAAAGTCAATGGTAACGAAGCATTAGCGTAACATAATGTTGAACAGTCATTGCAACTGTGACTCCGCTGACTCCATTACTGTTTTCATATTCCTTCTAGATCCCCCAATTCGCCCCAAATGTCTCCTTGTACAAACAGAGCCTGGCATGAGTCTACTGTCAAGTGGGGCATTCTTCACTTCCTTAGGTCAATTAAATGTGATATCAGCCAATCAGCCATTGTGATTGGGCGATGGAGACCATCCGCTTGACAGTAGACGACTAGCGTTGGGCTCCATATGTAACATGAGCCACTGCAGGTAAACAAGGCATCTAGAAGAAAAATAAAAGCGAGTAAGGCATTAGAAGGGATGTGAAGGGAGGTTGCCCAGCTTGTGAGAGTTCCTGATAGGTTCTCTTTAAGATATTTATGTGTTGCTGTTGTTGTTTCTTAATTCCTTGAAGACTGGAACAATTTGGGCCTTGAGGAAATGATCAGTTTGCATTCTTTGCATTCTGGCATTCATAACTTTGTTTTTGGCTTAATGTGCCCAGGAGTGTTTTAATATATACCGTAAGGCATAAGTCTGGACACACCCCGTTTAACTGGTGAAATAATGAGAAAATTGATTTCCAATATGTGAAAGTATTAATTGCGAGGGCGGCTGCATTTTTGGGTGGAGAAGATGCTATTTTGAACTTCATCTTTTCTTGTTTAGAAGTTAACCAAGAGCAAAGCTTATTGTGTCCGACATTCAAGGCCTTCTCAAGTGACAAGTACCTCCAGATGTTACAGGATACCAAATTCCCATCTGTGCTCAATGAGAGCAGTGAGTTCCATGTTATTTTCAACAGGATGGCGTACCTCTGCACTTTGCTGTGGCTGTACACAAATCGCTAGATGTAGAATTCCCTAGGCACTGGATTGGACATAGGGGGCTGCTAGAATGGCCACCAAGGTTGCTGGACTTTTGGACTTTTATTGCTAGAGCCATTTAAAGACTGTTGTGTATGCATAAAAAATACGCAATATAGTTCACCTGAAACAGCGAATCCTACAGTGCTGTGAAGAAATATCACCTGCAGTTCTGCAGTGTGTTCATGAAGACTGGATTAAACATTTAACCATGTGCATCTGGCAGAATGGTGGACACATCAAACACGTCATGTAAATCACTTTGTGAAATTTTGCCCTCCTAAACAAGTAAAGATAGGCCAAAACTGATATTTACAGTGTGTTTCTGGGTAAATTTTAGCCAGTATTGATATATCACATGACTCCTCTTCCCATTTGAAAAACCTGAGCTGAATTCAATATGTCGGTGTTCGAAATAGCTGCTGAAAATGTCTCCTCCTCCAAAAAATGCAGCTTCCCTCCCAATTAATGCTTTAATTGGGAGTAAATTTTATCATTACTACACCAGTAGAGATGAGCGAACGTGCTCGTTTAGGACAATTACTCGATCGAGCATCGCTTTTTTTCGAGTAACTGCCTACTCGAGAGAAAGGATTCGGGGGGTGGCGGTGTAGAACGGAAGTTGGAGGAAGGGAGGAACAGCGGGGAGCTCTCTCTCTTTCTTTCCTCCCCACTCCCCACTGCAACCCCCCACTCACCCCGGCGCCCCCCGAATCATTTCACCCGATTAGGCAGTTACTCGAAAAAAGCAATGCTCGATCGCGTAATTGTCCTAAACAAGCATGTTCGCTCATCTCTATACACCAGTTAAATGGGAGTGCAGGCTTAGCCCCACCTTGTACCTGGTGCAACATACTCTGCATGCTATGAACCTATTAATGTCTGAGCATCTAGTGCCACATGCTAAATGCTTTTGTGTCATGCAGGATGGACATTTTTTTCATTGTTTAATTTATCTAATATAGTAAATGAAAATAGAATAAGAAAAAAATAATACATTCATTTTTTTCTATTAGGTTTAGTTAAAGAGTATCTGCACTTTTTTAATGTAAAACATTGGCGATTCTAAGCATTTTGGCAATAGGTTTTATTAGCCTATGCTGCACATTTTTCTTACCAAACTGCTCTTCTGCTATGCAGCTAGGAGAAGCTTATAAATAAATGTTCGTGATATATCTAATTTATTTTCAACACCCCTGTGCCCCACCACGCCTTGTATGTTTAACTGCTTCCCATTCCACTAATATGCTGCCATCCTTGGGTGCTGTGGAGGGAAGCTGCTCTATTCTACAGATGGCTTCTCCCCTCACAGCGCTCGCTCCTCGCCAGACCTGATGCATTGACAAGGGATCAGTGCATTGTGCTGCGATATATAGTAGTATACACACGATAGACTGAGCCCATGTCAATGTATCGGGTCCAGCGAAGAAAGAGTGCTGTGAGGGGAGAAGCTGTCTGCAGAATGGAGCAGCTTCCCTTCACAGTTCCCAGGGACGGTGGCATATTAGAGGAACAGGAGAGGGATAAAAGTAAAACACAGATTGGGGGGGGGGGGGGGGGCAGATTAAGGGCACAGGACTATTAAAAATGAATTCTACATAATGATGATGATTTATTCGTTTGGTAGTAGCCAACTTTCGGTTGCCTTGTAGATCAGCATATGCCATGCTTCCCTGTCTTGGCTGCTTCCGTCAGATTTCTCACAGTCATGTTTGTGTCAACTTTGATTATATCCAGCCAGCATGTTCCTTGGTGTCTTCTTCTTCTGGATCCACTGACTGTGCATTAATGTTGTTTCCAGAGAATTATATATAATACATACACATTAATAAACTGTAATATGGGTACAGTTGTGTCTGCAGCTGTTCTGTAGCCCTCTCCTGCTATACACTTAGGCGAAGGTGGATTTCTCAGCCCCATCTTTGCCTAGCTACATAGCAGAAAAGGGGTTGTGTATGAAAAATGTACAAAATGGGCTGATAAAACCTATTGCAAAATGCTTAGAATCACCTATTCTGTTCATTAAAAAAAGTGTAGTTACTCTTTAACAGAAAACATCTGATTTTTGTGTTCCCTGATATTCCAATATGGCAGTTTACTGATAACAATGATCAAAAGGTAGTGACTCTTTAGGTCATTGTTACTAGTTTTCTGTATACAGAGACATAGGCGGAGCCGGATCCTAATGCAACACTGTTCCGAATAATGCTGTTTTAAGCCCTACCCCCCCCCCCCCATGCATTCTTCCATCCTAGGACAGGTTTCCACAAGCTGCATATACAGCAGCCATTTTGTGACATTCCTGGACAACCCCTTTAATCGCAAGAGGAATGTTCCATTAGCCTATCATTTCTAGGGTATTAGTGTATCTTGATGCCACCAGGAAGTCCTGGTGGAGTCAAGATTAACAGGGGGCGACGCCCCCAGCACGTGATTGGCTGCAGAGCTATGGGCTGCAGGTCCTTGCAGCCCACTAAGCTTATGCAGCAGCTTACATGTATGGAGACCTTCACCTCCGTTCTACCCAGCACAGTGTCATGATTTATGTGCCGGATGAAGGGTTTAGGGTGAGGGGTAAGCTTCACATTTAGCCCTACATTTTTATTATAAGGCTAACTGTGACACTTACCCCTCACCCTAACCCTCCATCCGTGACATAAATAGCTGGACGGCTACTTTCCCGTGCTTGACCGTTGACAATTCTTCTCCCACCCCCTCTCCCCCATCCCCGCTACGGCATCGGGTGCACCTGCTGCCACTCCCCTGCCGGCCAAAGCAGGCAGGAGCGCATTGAGTGCTGTCCCCAATGCTGTTGCTCACCCGGCATCTGGCACTGTGGAATCGCGCTGCTGCTGCCCCCGCGGCAAAACAAGCCGGGACCCTGGTAAGTCGCGTCGGCTGTGTTGTTGGCGGGTGGCACTCCTGCACCACCGGCAAATTTGCATTCCCCTTACGCTCCCCCTAAGGGGCAAGCAGGCCGCAGTGCTTCCACTGCTGTCCCCGGTCAAGTTACGTACTGCAGTCTCCCGTCTCGGCTCACCCTGCCTAGCTGCCGGGAGCGCTGCCAGTGATGTCCCCCAGTGTCAGTCCTCCAGCAGCATCTCTCCCGCTTCGGCTTCCCCACGCTGTAAGTGGCCTCCCCAGCTCCTAGGTCCTTCCACCACCTTTGCTTCTTGACCCTATGGGGAGCTAAGGGTGTGACAGGGGCGTTCACCCTGTCAAACCCCTAGCTTCAGGTGGCGTCAAGATACACTAATACCCATTTTTAGTGAAAAAGGCAGAAAGGAGTTGACACAGTAATTTTTCTAGGTAAAACATTCCAGCCTAAAAAAAACCAAAACTATTGTTAAGTTTTTAACAATATAATAAAAATAAGTAAAAATAGGTTATATCACGATGACAAAAATTCTAATGTATACATGGACTCACCACACATCCTGTAGAATCGACTTTGCGCTCTGAGACACACTTGAAATTACGGGAGCAACCACCATTACTGAATGAGCAATCTCGAACTGGACCAAAGGATGAAAGGAGGTCATCAACTGAATCAAAGTGTGTGGACAAAAGGGCTTCCTCCCTGTATATGACAAAGGAGTGTAATTACTGCTGGGCTGTAACAATGGCAAATTAGTATGCTTATCCAAGAAAATCATGCATACACCCTATACATTCTACTCATGCCTTGAACACCAGAAGCAGGGTCTTCACTGCACTAGAAACGAATTGTAACGATTACAATAATACACATTGATCCTCAGGATGTGAGGCTTCAGATTATATTATTTTCAGTGTACTGGTCTTCCTTAAACCATGTAACTTAAAGGGGTTGTCCAGTTGTAAATTACTGATAACCTATCCTCAGGATTGGCAGGGGTTCGTTGCCCAGGCCTACTGCTATTCAGCTGTTTGCTGGGTCTGTACACTTATGTACACTCCAGCTGTAGTGGCCAGACTTGGTATTGCAGCCCAAGTTCCCATTGACATGAGTAGGAACTCTACCTGCAACACCAAGCCAGGCCACCTCAGTGGGAATGGAGCTGTCTGCTTCCTGCAGAAATCAGCTCAATACACAAGCATGCATGCCTAGCAAACGGTTGACCAGAGGAGGTCCCAGGCAGCAAACTCCCGCCAATCTACTATTGATGACATATACTCAGGATAGGCCATCAACAGTTTACAACTGGACAATTCCTTTAAAATAATATTTTACTTGCTGTACCAATGTCTGGCCTATGTAACAGGCTGGAAGGCTAAGTTATATATGCTCTGTACTGCTCTCTGCCTGTATTACATGTATTATTCTCTACTTGTATAATATGTACTGTGCTACTCTTTACCTGTACTACATATACTGCCTTTAT
Organism: Eleutherodactylus coqui; assembly: GCF_035609145.1. Lineage (NCBI taxonomy): Eukaryota > Metazoa > Chordata > Amphibia > Anura > Eleutherodactylidae > Eleutherodactylus > Eleutherodactylus coqui. Next base: position 40,101,905 of record NC_089846.1, read on the forward strand.
CTCTTCATGTATATGTACGGTACTGTTTCCTATCTGTACTGTTTTACATCTACTGTACTAGTCTCCACTTGAACTACATGCGCTATACTGTTGCTCTCTACTGGTACTACATGATCTATACTGCTCTCTAACTGAACATATACTATGAGTACTGCACTAGTCTCTACCAGAACAACATGCACTGTCCTTTCTACTTGCATATGTACTGTACTGTGATACAGGCACTGTACTGCTCTCTACTTGTACAACATGTGCTGTACTAATTACTACCTCTACTACATGCACTGTACCATTCTACCTGCCCTACAATGCTCTACACCTGTACTGCATTTACTAGAATTAGTGTACAGCAAACTGAAACAGTTGAACCCTGTTTTGGGTCGAACTTGCTAAAAATTCAGTTTGGAACTCGGGCGACTTGTCTCAACCGAACCTACTAAAATTATTGCATTTCTTCCTCTCTTTCTTCATAAACCAATGTGCTATATAAATAAAGGTGATTATTATTATGGAAAAAAAACCACAAAACTGCAGGGAGAGCATTCAAACTCTACGCAGATGTTGTCCTTGTCAAATTTGAACCTAGGACGCTAGCACTGCAAGGCAACAGTGCTAAGCACTGAGCCACTGTTCTTCTTCTTCACTCTGCCTCCCCCAGAGGAGGAGGAGTAAAAAAAAACACAGTGAGTCAGCGGTTAGCATTGTTGGGCTCAATGGTTAGCATTGTTAAGAAGGAGAAAGGAAGAAGCATGATGGTCCAGTGGTTAATAATGTTGCATTGCAGTGCTGGAGTCTTTAATATGACGGAGGACAACATCCGCATTGGAGTTTGTATGTTCTCTCTGTGTTTGTGTGGGTTTCTTCATAAAAACAATCACCTTTATTTATATAATGCGTACCATATATTCCGGCGCATAAGATGAGCTTTTAACCCCGAAAATCTGCTATGCAGTCGGGGGTCGTCTTATACACCAGGTATACAAAAAAAAAGGTGTCAAAAAAAAAAACAGTACTCACCTCCCACGGCGTTCTGCAGCGCTGCTGCAGGCTGTTGCTCCCTCCTCGTCCCCGACAGAGCATTGAATGGCTGTGATTGGCTGACAGCACGTGAGTTAGCCAATCACAGCATTAGCTTTCTATAGGCGGGGATTTCAAGCCCCGCATCCAGAAAACAGTGCTCTATTAGGGACTAGGAGGGAGCGACTGCCTGCAGCAGCTCCGCAGAACGCCGGGGGAGGTGAGTACTGCTTTTTTTCTTTTTTGACACAGTATTTCCAGCGTATAAGGTGACAGTTGTGGGGTCGTCTTATACGCCCAGTTGCCTTATACGCCGGAATATGCGGTACATTTATAGAGAAGAGGAAGGAGAAGAAGACTGCAAGCGCAGTGATCGTCTCAATAGGGATGGCCCCACACTGGAACCTAAGGACCTAATTTGCCCTAGGTGGAAAATGATCCAAGCAGAACAGGACACAGTTCACACCAACACACAAGGGAATGCATACCACACGGAACAGGACTGCTCACACCACATGCCCGGCCACCTGCACAGACACACAGAACATGCTGCTGTTCACACCTACCAAACAACATGCATGAATGCAAACACAAGGGTATTGTGAGGGAACTGAGGGAACCAGCACCCTCTTGCCAGTGGAGCTGGTATTTATGTGCAGCAGACCGGTGGTGATTGGTTGACTGGAGAACTCCACACCCAGCCAGCCATATAAGCCACACCTGTGGCAGTATGCTCCCATAGAACTAGAGGTTCCAGGAGCATAACCTAACATCAGGACTGTTGAGCAGCTAAAAATCTTATATCAGACAAAAATGGGACAACATTCCATTCCTAAAACTCCAGTATTTGGTCTCACTTTCCAGACCTTTACAGACTGTTGTGAAAAGAAGAGTGGATGCTACACAATTGTAGACATAACCCTGGCCTAACTTTTGTGAGATGTGTCGCTGCCATCAATTTCTAAATGAGAAAAATATTTCACTTTTTGATATATGTTCTATTGGGACTAAAATATGGTTATATGAGGTTTTAAAATCCTTGTATTCTTTTTTTTCTCTACACTGTGCAGAGTCCCACCTTTTTTGGAATGGTGATTGTACCAGTACTAAATGTAATGTAGCACTGTCTACCTGTACTACATGTACTGTCCTTCTCTCTACCAGTATTGTACTGTTATCTGTGCTACATGTAGTGTACTCCCATCAATCAGTGCTAGTTTAAGATGCTCCTTTGCATTCTAGATGAAGGTGGCTCCTTCCTCATTGTATACTGTGTGTATTCTGCAGAACTCTGAATAAGCCGCTGTCCTCAGTACAAATTGTTTTCACCAGCTGCTAGCAACTCTTTCTGACTTCTATATAGGAAATTGCTTTATCGGTTTTATTTGCTACTTAACTTTTACTATTTGTAACCAAATAAAAAAAAAAATCAATTTTTTTAGTCTGTTATTATTTTCTGATGGTAGGTGTTTTATTCTATTGCCTGTACATGACTAGGGGGGCAGCCATATTGCCTGAGCTACAGATTTTTGCCTTACAGCTCATTTTAAAGATTACGATAGATGCAACTCATAAATTCAAAATTTGCGTAAAACAGTAGCATATTTTGGCATAAGACCCACCACTTAAAAAAAAAAATTGAGCACAATGGCCACTTCAGTCCATACCAGGCACAGTGCCATACAATGTATAGTGGCTGTGCCTGGTACAGCATTTAAATCCCATTCACATGAATGAGATTGAGGTCCTATCAGACTGTGTTACTGACAAATGAGATGCCGCATGCCTGAGGTGAGGCTGTAGTGATCACCTGTGGGCTGTGTCCTCTTCAATCAGCTAATTGGTGTGGATCCCGAGTAACGGACTCCGCCAATCAACTTTTAATGACCTATCCCAAGGATAGGTGATCAATAGTTTAGTATAATGCATTCCTCATATTATACAAAGTATACCCAACAACCTCTTGCATTATTCTACATTTCTCCATATGGGCAACCTAAAGATGCTGCTTAAGGCCTCGGTCAGACGGGCGTTTTTTCGCGCGATCTCAGCTGTCCTTCAGCTGAGAGCTGCCCCTGATTGGTCCCTGCGCTGAGCCAATCAGAGGCAGCACTCACTCACCCATTCATGAATTCATGAATGGGTGAGTGAGAGCTGCCTCTGATTGGTGAGGCTGTGACCAATCAGAGGCAGCTCATGCAGCAGGCGGGGATTTTAAATCCCCGGCTGCTGAATACTACTCACAGTAGTTCAGGAGAACTGCCGGCCGGCCGCGGCTGAACTCCGTCTGCCGGGACAAGGTGAGTATATATATTTTTTTTACTTTTTACACAGTTTTGGATGATTTTCATGGAAGGGCTTATATTTTTAAGCCCTTCCCGAAAATTCATCCTGAGATCGCCCACAGCCCATTGCTTTTAATGGAGCCGACTGTATTGTCGGCTCCATTGAATTCAATGCGCTGGACAGCACTGCACTGCTCCGGCCCGTTTATAATGAAACGTGGCTAGGAGCAGATTTTTCGGGCGATTTTTCGGCCCCGGTCACGCGATTTGCGGATGCGCATCCGTCATGCGATCCGCAAATCGCGGCAAAAAATGCCCGTGTGACTGAGGCTTTAAAGTGCAGTTTACATTAGACCATTTCTCTTGTAGTACATTGTGATAGATTCTGTTTTTCAGAACTACCCGCAAGCTTTTGAAAAGAATTCAGCATTTATAAAATGAAAGTGTGTGCCAAGTTCTAAAGACGGAGACACTATTGTCTAGGGATCTCTTGAATAACACACAGGTTGTACTGGGCCCCCAGTTCAGCTGTAATAAGCCTGGCCAGTGACCAAATTCATTATATGCTTGCACCTGAATACAATGAGAAAACTGGATTACATTGATTGACTGTTGTGCAATTGACCTGTATTAATTCAAGAGTGTCCTTCTCCGGACAGTGAAATTAGCCTCCAGAGAATTAACCATTTTATTTCTCCTAACCGGTGGTCAAACGTGTGGATAGAGATATACAGTGAACATAAAAAGGTTTTCATGTTAAAAAAAAAATCAAACAAAGATGAATTATTTCTGATTTATTTTCACCTTCAATGTGACCCGTTATCAGTACAATTCCATGGAAAAGCAAAATTGAAATCTTTTAGGTAAGAGAAAAAAAACCCCTCAAATAATGTATTTGCATAAGGGCTTATTCAAACGATCGTATATCGGCCGGGTATTCACGACGGCCGATATACGGCGTCCCTCTCTGCAGGGGGAGGAGGCTGGAAGAGCCGGGAGCAGTGCTCTGAGCTCCTGCCCTCTCTCTGCTTCCTCTCCACCCCCTCTCCGCCCCTCTGAACTATTTGCAAAAAAAAAAGCGGGGTGGGGGCGGGGATAAGTTATGGGAATTAGCTCCGCCTCCGTCCCACCTCCCCTCATTGCAAATAGTGCAGAAGGGCGGAGAGGGGGCAAAAGCTCAGTGCACTGCTCCTGGATCTTCCAGCCTCCTCCACCTCCTCCTCCTCGGCCGATATACGGTCGTCTAAATAAGCCCTAAGTGTGAACACTCTCTTATACTTTATACTTGGGCATATGATTGTGTTCAGACCTAGCCAATCAATGATAATAATAATCTGTATTTGTAGAGCGCCAACTTTTACTCCGCAGCGCTTTACATTTAAACTCATGTTACATAGTAGTCAGTACTCTGCTGCCATTATTTTCAGGGATTCTGATTTACCCCATATCAAGTTCAGCTCTTCTAGGAGGATTTCCTTGACATTTTTTTAGTTGGTCCATAAAGAGTTTAGAGCAAAGGGATCTGATTGTTGAAAGATGTCAGTCAGGAGAAGGGGACCAAAACATTTTCATTTACCATAGGACACAGCGAAGACGGTCATAGAGAAGTGGATTAAATTTGGCACAACAGTGACATTACCAAGAACTGGACATCCTTAAAAAATTGATGAAAGGACCAGAAGAAAACTGGTTTGGAAGGCTGCCAAGAGGCCTACAACAACAGCAAAGGAGCTGCAGGAATTTCTGGCAAGTACTGGTTTTATAGTGCATGTGACAACCATCTCCCATAATCTTGTGGGGTATGGTGCAAGATGGAAGCCTTTTCTAACAAATAAAAAGATCCAAGCCCGGCTATATTTTGCCAAAGCCTAGGTAAAGTCTGCTTAAAGTATGTTGGAGAACGTGCTATGATCTGATGAGCTCAAGGTTAAACTTTTTTGCCCATAATTCCAAAGGGTATATTTGATGCAAAGCCAACACTGCGCATCACCAAAGTGAAGCATGGTGGAGACAGCGTTCTGCTTTGGGACTGTTTTTTTGCTGCTTTAGTCATGGTGCAGGGATGAACAGTTCCAAATATCAGGCCACTTTTGCACAAAATCTTCAGGCCTCTGCTAAAAAGCTAAAGATGAAGAGAAGCTGCACCTTTTAGCACGACAACGACCCAAAGCAAACCTCCAAATCACCAAAAGAATGGCTTCACCAAGGGAAGATGAAATGGCCAGACCTGAATCCCCTTGAAAATCTGTGGGTTGACCTAAGGTGGGCGCTACAACGAGATGCCCTCAGAATCTACCAGATTTGGAACACTTTTAAACAGAGGAGTGGGCAGAGATTGCCAAGTCCAGATTTTCTTTATTGTTAGACACCGACCAAAAAAGACTCAATGCTGTCATCAAGTCAAAGGGTACATCAAGAAAAGTATTAGTTTTTGGGTGTGCATATTTATGTACCCTCATTATTTTAGGTCTGTTTGTTTTTTTTATTTCTACCCTAAACGATTTCCGATTGTTTTCCAATGAGATTGTACAGATAACGGGTCACATAGAAGGTGGAAATAAATCTGACATGATTCATCTTTGTGGAATTTTCTTAACATGGCAAACACCTGGCATTTTAAGAGGGGTGTGTAGGCTTTTTATACCCACTGCAGTTGTACTTTTGTTTCTATGGATGTAATGATTCATTTGTAGCATACAATACAAACTCTCCGGGAAAATGCATTTATGTATTCAGTACTGCAGCTGAGCTTACTTCTTGATCATAGGAAGGAGGATATGTGAAAAGTGACAGGCTTTTTTTTGCAGCTGCATGTAGTCTCCCATAGTTCACTCCTTTGGGAGCTGCAATCAGCATATTTCTGTCATTACATATTTCCTGCTTCCTATACTATGCAAATGATAGAAAACCTTAGGAGAAGGTGAGAATCGACAATTAAATACAAGGTGTTATATAACGTTCTGCATAACCAACCATTAAGTCATTCACTATGTTAAAGTTAAATATAATGAGGTTTTTAAATGGAATTGTAGATTTCACTACAGTGAGCTCCACACTAAAAATTATCTTCCAAACCACAAAAGGCTTAAAGGGAACCTGTCCTATGAACTAAGTTTATAGGGCAGGGTTGTGGAGCTTTTGTACTTACCTGGATCCCTGTTCCTTAGCTGTCAGCCCAGGAAGCCACCGCTTGAGTCATTGAGCAGACTCATCTCTGCCTTCAGTATGCATGCACAGAAATTGTGCTAGGGCAGAAACTTTGAAGAATGTTTTCTCATTATGCACATCTTGCAAGGTTTGGCATGAAAGTCAGACTGTCCAACCCTAACCAAAACAATCTAACATAACTACGAGGGTTGATTATATTAACTTAATTAGTCACAGTAGCATGGAAGGGAGTTCTTCTTGGCAGTTGACCAGAATTTTGCCTTATAACCCCTCCTTTGTCGCGGGAAATCTCCAGGTTCATATTCTTATTCTTACTACTCTTTAATATATATATATATATATATATATATTTTTTTTTTTTCTTTAACTCCTATTCTGAAACCTCAGGCCGGTTCTGTTGCAGATTCACCTGAAAAAAATGAAAGAGCGCTGCATGCAGTGCTTTATCTTCCATGCAAAAGCCGAGCAGGTGGGTAGAAAGCGTATGGACCCCATTATAGTCAATGGGGTCTGTCTGGCACTGTTCAGTTTTGTCCAGAGACGGAACCGTTCGGCCGTGGGGATTCCAATTTCCTGCTCCCCGAAAGGAGCAAAAAGTGGAATCCCTACCACAGATATGATACCTTCCTTACTGTTTTAATTCTTCACCGTGAGACAAGAGACTGTTAAAAGAATTTCCTTATCACAGTGAAGGAATGAAGAGCCAAGTAAGCATAAAAAGTGCACTCTATGGACTCTGCGGACCCTGTTCTGTGAGTCCATGAACTTAGTTTATGGTGCTCATAGAACTTGATGAGTTCTCTATAAAGTGACCCTCCGATCCTGGAACAAAAGTTGTCCCAGGATCAGGAAAGGGAGGTTATTTCCTGATGCCATCCTTTCTTTCTATCCTGCCATAGATCCAGTTGTTCCTGGGTTCTTTTGCAGTGTTCCAAGATGGCTGTGGTGATTCTTAAACTACCCAATGTTCACTGAGCACTGGTAGTGCAAGTGTGCATTGGGTAGTCTAAGACCTAAGACAGTACATGCTGCTCTGATTGGCCAGCAGTGTTCACATGAGCAGCACTGGCAAATTAGAAAGCAGCATGCAATGTCAAACTACTGACACACAGTGTGTATCGAATGGTGAATAGGCAAAAAAAAACTGCTGGTGGGATGGCGCAACCTTACAAGAAGCAAAGTAGAACGACAAGCCTGAAGATATTTGACCAACTTTTCATTTATTGTATTAGAACTAGAGATGAGCGAGTATACTCGCAAAGGCTAACTACTCAAACGAGTAGTGCCTTTGCCGAGTATCCTCCCGCTCGTCTCTAAAGATTCGGGGGCCGGCGGCGGGGAGCGGCAGGGGAGAGCGGGGAGGAACGGAGGGGAGATCTCTCTCTCTCCGTCTCTCCCCCCCGCCTGCTCACCGCCGCAACTCACCTGTCACCCGCGCCGGTCCCCGAATCTTTACAGACGAGCGGGAAGATACTCGGCTAAGGCACTACTCGCTCGAGTAATGTGCCTTAGCGAGTATACTCGCTCATCTCTAATTAGAACCAGTAAATAAAATGCCTTTTGAGGTGCAATGCCACTTCATAGTAATGCTAGGGTACAGAACAGCTGGAGTGCAGTGCTCGGCTATTCAAGCATGATTGGAAAGTTGCATTAAAAATGAGGCAGTGAAGTGCAGCCAGACAGAAAAATGGGTGACATGCAGAACAGTTGCACTCCGCTCCAGCTGTTCTGTACCCCAGCAGTAGTGATTAGGAGGTCTTGCACTTCGAAATACATTTTATTTGCTGGTTCTAATACAATAAATGAGAACTTGGTCAAATATCTTCAGGTTTACCGCTTCCACTTTGCTTGCTGCATTTGCCTACTTTGGGGGACGACCCAAGCTGAAATTCGGCACCCAGGCCCATGACCCTATAGCAACGACCCTGTATGGGCCCATTGGATTATATGGGTGATAAATAGAGATGAGCGAACGTACTCGTCCGAGCTTGATATTCGTGCGAATATTAGGGTGTTCGGGATGCTCGTTACTCGTAACGAGTACCACGCGGTGTTCCGGTTACTTTCAGTTTCCTCTCTGAGACGTTAGCGCGCTTTTCTGGCCAATTGAAAGACAGGGAAGGCATTACAACATCCCCCTGTGACGTTCAAGCCCTATACCACCCCCCTGCTGTGAGTGGCTGGGGCGATCAGATGTCACCCGAGTATAAAAGTCGGCCCCTCCCGCGGCTCGCCACACATGCCTTGTGAGTTAGCTGAGGGAAAGTACTATCGTGCTGGTGCTGCTGTAGGGAGAGCATTAGGAGTCAGTGTAGGCTTCAAGAACCCCAAAGGTCCTTCTTAGGGCCACATCTACCTGTGTGCAGGCTGCTGCTAGCAGTGTTTTTTTTTTTTTTTTTCTCAAAATCGGCAGTGCAGAGCATTGCACCCGGTATTAGGGACAGAAGTGGTGCATAGGCAGGGAGAGTGTTAGGAGTGAGTGTAGCCTTCAAGAACCTCAACGGTCCTTTCTAGGGCCAAATTTAACCGTGTGCAGTACTGTGCTGGCTGCTGTTAGCAGTGTTGCATATTTTTTTTTTTCTAAAAATCGTCTGTGCAGAGCATTGCGCCCTCCATTGATACTACAGGGACAGAATTGTGTAGGCAGGGCCACAACACAGTTATTGTTCATTGAATATACGCAGTGGGTCCTTCCCTTTGCAAAAAAGGAAAAGAAATTGTATTTGGCCTGCCTGTGTCAGTCCTAAGGTCTCCGTGTACGTGTGTGCTGCGTGGAGAACGTACAAAAATCAAACGCAACCAGCTACGGTTTACTGCAGGCTTGCGCCATTGTCTTTCCTGACTGGCAAATACCTGCTCTGCCAGAGTTAATAACTCTGCTACACTAAAGTTGTGTGACACTTTTTCAGGGCCACACCACAGTTATTAAACGTATAGTTCATTGAATATCCGCAGTGGGGCCCTCCCTTTGCAAAAAAGCGAATTCAATTAATTATATTTGGCCTGCCTGTGTCAGTCCTAAGGGCTCCGTGTACGTGTGTGCTGCGTGGAGAACGTACAAAAATCAGACACAACCAGCTACGGTTTACTGCAGGCTTGCGCCATTGTCTTTCCTGACTGGCAAATACCTGCTCTGCTAGAGTTAATAACTCTGCTACACTAAAGTTGTGTGTGACTTTTTCAGGGCCACACTACAGTTCTAAAAGTTATTGTTCATTGAATATACGCAGTGGGTCCTTCCCTTTGCAAAAAAGGAAAAGAAATTATATTTGGCCTGCCTGTGTCAGTCCTAAGGTCTCCGTGTACGTGTGTGCTGCGTGGACAACGTACAAAAATCAGACGCAACCAGCTACGGTTTACTGCAGGCTTGCGCCATTGTCTTTCCTGACTGGCAAATACCTGCTCTGCTAGAGTTAATAACTCTGCTACACTAAAGTTGTGTGTGACTTTTTCAGGGCCACACTACAGTTCTAAAAGTTATTGTTCATTGAATATACGCAGTGGGTCCTTCCCTTTGCAAAAAAGGAAAATAAATTATATTTGGCCTGCCTGTGTCAGTCCTAAGGTCTCCGTGTACGTGTGTGCTGCGTGGACAACGTACAAAAATCAGACGCAACCAGCTACGGTTTACTGCAGGCTTGCGCCATTGTCTTTCCTGACTGGCAAATACCTGCTCTGCTAGAGTTAATAACTCTGCTACACTAAAGTTGTGTGTGACTTTTTCAGGGCCACACTACAGTTCTAAAAGTTATTGTTCATTGAATATACGCAGTGGGTCCTTCCCTTTGCAAAAAAGGAAAAGAAATTATATTTGGCCTGCCTGTGTCAGTCCTAAGGTCTCCGTGTACGTGTGTGCTGCGTGGACAACGTACAAAAATCAGACGCAACCAGCTACGGTTTACTGCAGGCTTGCGCCATTGTCTTTCCTGACTGGCAAATACCTGCTCTGCTAGAGTTAATAACTCTGCTACACTAAAGTTGTGTGACACTTTTTCAGGGCCACACTACAGTTCTAAAAGTTATTGTTCATTGAATATACGCAGTGGGTCCTTCCCTTTGCAAAAAAGCGAAAACATTACATTTGGCCTGCAGGCTTGCGCCAATTTATTTCCTGCCTGGGAAATCAAATCACTGGTAATACAGCATGCTGAGGGGTAGGGGTAAGCCTAGAGGACGTGGACGTGGACGTGGCCGAGGACGCGTAGGCCCAAGTGAGGGTGTGGGCACAGGCCGAGCTCCTGATCCAGGTGTGTCGCAGCCGACTGCTGCGCGATTAGGAGAGAGGCACGTTTCTGGCGTCCCCACATTCATCGCCCAATTAATGGGTCCACGCGGGAGACCTTTATTAGAAAATGAGCAGTGTGAGCAGGTCCTGTCCTGGATGGCAGAAAGTGCTTCGAGCAACCTATCGTCCAGCCACAGTTCTGCGCCGTCCACTGCTGCAAATCCGAATCCTCTGTCTGCTGCTCCTCCTTCCTCCCAGCCTCCTCACTCCACTACAATGACACATGCTCAGGAGTGGGAACACTCCCAGGAACTGTTCTCGGGCCCCTGCTCAGATTGGGCAGCAGTGGTTCCTCTCCCACCAGAGGAGTTTATCGTCACTGATGCCCAACCATTCGAAAGTTCCCGGGGTCCGGGGGAAGAGGCTGGGGACTTCCGCCAACTGTCTCAAGAACTTTCTGTGTGTGAGGAGGACGATGACGATGAGACACAGTTGTCTTGCAGTGAGGTAGTAGTAAGGGCAGTAAGTCCGAGGGAGCAGCGCACAGAGGATTCGGAGGAAGAGCAGCAGGACGATGAGGTGACTGACCCCACCTGGTGTGCAACGCCTACACAGGACAGGTCTTCAGAGGGGGAGGCACGGGCAGCAGCAGGGCAGGTTGCAAGAGGCAGTGCGGTGGCCAGGGGTAGAGGCAGGGCCAGACCGAATAATCCACCAAGTGTTTCCCAAAGCGCCCCCTCGCGCCATGACACCCTGCAGAGGCCGAGGTGCTCTAAGGTCTGGCAGTTTTTCACCGAGACGCCTGACGACCGACGAACAGTGGTGTGCAACCTTTGTCGCGCCAAGATCAGCCGGGGAGCCACCACCAACAGCCTCACCACCACCAGCATGCGCAGACATATGATGGCCAAGCACCCCACAAGGTGGGATGAAGGCCGTTCACCGCCTCCGGTTTGCACCGCTGCCTCTCCCCCTGTGCCCCAACCTGCCACTGAGATACAACCCCCCTCTCAGGACACAGGCACGACCGTCTCATGGCCTGCACCCACACCCTCACCTCCGCTGTCCTCGGCCCCATCCACCAATGTCTCGCACCGCACAGTCCAGCCGTCGCTAGCGCAACTGTTGGAGTGCAAGCATAAGTACGCCGCCACGCACCCGCACGCTCAATCGTTAACCGTCCACATAGCCAAATTTATCAGCCTTGAGATGCTGCCGTATAGGGTTGTGGAAACGGAGTCCTTCAAAGCTATGATGGCGGCGGCGGCCCCACGCTACTCAGTTCCCAGTCGCCACTACTTTTCCCGATGTGCCGTCCCAGCCCTGCACGACCACGTCTCCCGCAACATTGTACGCGCCCTCACCAATGCGGTTAGTGGCAAGGTCCACTTAACTACGGACACGTGGACAAGCACAGGCGGGCAGGGCCACTACATCTCCCTGACGGCACATTGGGTGAATTTAGTGGAGGCTGGGACAGAGTCAGAGCCTGGGACCGCTCACGTCCTACCCACCCCCAGAATTGCAGGCCCCAGCTCGGTGGTGGTATGTTCGGCGGTGTATGCTTCCTCCACTAAAGCACCCCCCTCCTCCTCCTCCTCCTCCTCAACCTCTGCCTCGCAATCTAGATGTGTCAGCAGCAGCAGGACGTCGCCAGCAGTCGGTGTCGCGCGGCGTGGCAGCACAGCGGTGGGCAAGCGTCAGCAGGCCGTGCTGAAACTACTCAGCTTAGGAGATAGGAGGCACACGGCCCACGAACTGCTGCAGGGTCTGACAGAGCAGACCGACCGTTGGCTTGCGCCGCTGAGCCTCCAACCGGGCATGGTCGTGTGTGACAACGGCCGTAACCTGGTGGCGGCTCTGCAGCTCGGCAGCCTCACGCACGTGCCATGCCTGGCCCACATCTTTAATTTGGTGGTTCAGCGCTTTCTGAAAAGCTACCCACGCTTGTCAGACCTGCTCGTAAAGGTGCGCCGGCTCTGCGCACATTTCCGCAAGTCCCACACGGACGCTGCCACCCTGCGCACCCTGCAACATCGGTTTAATCTGCCAGTGCAACGACTGCTGTGCGACGTGCCCACACGGTGGAACTCTACGCTCCACATGTTGGCTAGGCTCTATGAGCAGCGTAGAGCTATAGTGGAATACCAACTCCAACATGGGCGGCGCAGTGGGAGTCAGCCTCCTCAATTCTTTTCAGAAGAGTGGGCCTGGTTGGCAGACATCTGCCAGGTCCTTCGAAACTTTGATCAGTCTACCCAGGTGGTGAGCGGCGATGCTGCAATCATTAGCGTCACCATTCCTCTGCTATGCATCTTGAGAAGTTCCCTGCAAACCATAAAGGCAGCCGCTTTGCGCTCGGAAACAGAGCCGGGGGAAGACAGTATGTCGCTGGATAGTCAGAGCACCCTCCTGTCTATATCTCAGCGCGTTCAGGAGGAGGAGGAGGAGGAGGATGAGGAGGATGAGGAGGAGGGGGAAGAGACAGCTTGGCCCACTGCTGACGGTACCCATGCTGCTTGCCTGTCATCATTTCAGCGTGTATGGCCTGAGGAGGAGGAGGAGGAGGAGGATCCTGAAAGTGATCTTCCTAGTGCGGACAGCCATGTGTTGCGTACAGGTACCCTGGCACACATGGCTGCCTTCATGTTAGGATGCCTTTCTCGTGACCCTCGCATTCAACGCATTCTGGCCACTACGGATTACTGGGTGTACACACTGCTCGACCCACGCTATAAGGAGAACCTTCCCAGTCTCATTCCCGAAGAGGAAAGGGGTTCGAGAGTGTTGCTATACCACAGGACCCTGGCGGACAAGCTGATGGTAAAATTCCCATCCGACAGCGCTAGTGGCAGAAGGCGCAGTTCCGAGGGCCAGGTAGCAGGGGAGGTGCGGAGATCGAGCAGCATGTACAGCCCAGACAGTGCAACAGTCTTTAAGGGCCTGGCCAGCTTTATGGCTCCCCAGCAAGACTGTGTCACCGCTCCCCAGTCAAGGCTGAGTCGGCGGGAGCACTGTAAAAGGATGGTGAGGGAGTACGTAGCGGATCGCACGACCATCCTCGGTGACGCCTCTGCCCCCTACAACTACTGGGTGTCGAAGCTGGACACGTGGCCTGAACTAGCGCTGTATGCCCTGGAGGTGCTTGCTTGTCCTGCGGCTAGCGTCTTGTCGGAGAGGGTGTTTAGTGCGGCTGGGGGAATCATCACAGATAAGCGTACCCGCCTGTCAACCGACAGTGCCGACAGGCTAACACTCATCAAGATGAACAAAGCCTGGATTTCCCCAGACTTCTCTTCTCCACCAGCGGACAGCAGCGATACGTAAGCAATACGTAGGCTGCACCCGCGGATGGAAGCTACGTTCTCTCTCACCATCCAAAACGGGGACATTTCTGCTTCATCAATCTGTGTCTAATATTCCTCCTCCTCCTCCTGCTCCTCCTCCTGAAACCTCACGTAATCACGCTGAACGGGCAATTTTTCTTAGGGCCACAAGGCTCACTCATCTAATTTTTCTAAACAATTTTTATATGTTTCAATGCTCTTAAAAGCGTTGAAACTTTAACTTGAACCAATTTTTCGTTAAACTGGGCTGCCTCCAGGCCTAGTTACCACTTAAGCCACATTAACCAAAGCGATTAATGGGTTTCACCTGCCATCTTGGTTGGGCATGGCCAATTTTTACTGAGGTACATTAGTACTGTTGGTACACCAATTTTTTGGGGCCCTCACCTACAGTGTAATCATAGCAATTTGTATGTTCTTCGCCTGCACTCATGGTACAGAAGTGTGTGTGGGGTTGGCCTACACTTTAGCTACATAAATGTAACTTGGGCCTTGGCTATACTGCAGCTACTGAAATGGAACTAAGACTGCGCTCCCGCTATACTGCTGCTTCGGAATTGTTACTGGGGCTTGTCTTGAGTGCTACTATTGCTGACATGGAACGAAGACTGCGCTCCCGCTATACTGCTGCTTCGGAATTGTTACTGGGGCTTGTCTTGAGTGCTACTATTGCTGACATGGAACGAAGACTGCGCTCCCGCTATACTGCTGCTTCGGAATTGTTACTGGGGCTTGTCTTGAGTGCTACTATTGCTGACATGGAACGAAGACTGCGCTCCCGCTATACTGCTGCTTCGGAATTGTTACTGGGGCTTGTCTTGAGTGCTACTATTGCTGACATGGAACGAAGACTGCGCTCCCGCTATACTGCTGCTTCGGAATTGTTACTGGGGCCTGTCTTGAGTGCTACTATTGCTGACATGGAACGAAGACTGCGCTCCCGCTATACTGCTGCTTCGGAATTGTTACTGGGGCCTGTCTTGAGTGCTACTATTGCTGACATGGAACGAAGACTGCGCTCCCGCTATACTGCTGCTTCGGAATTGTTACTGGGGCCTGTCTTGAGTGCTACTATTGCTGACATGGAACGAAGACTGCGCTCCCCCTATACTGCTGCTTCGGAATTGTTACTGGGGCCTGTCTTGAGTGCTACTATTGCTGACATGGAACGAAGACTGCGCTCCCGCTATACTGCTGCTTCGGAATTGTTACTGGGGCCTGTCTTGAGTGCTACTATTGCTGACATGGAACGAAGACTGCGCTCCCGCTATAATGCTGCTAGTGATATGTTAGTGGGGCCTGTCCTAATGCTACGGCTGAAATGTTACGAATTGTGGGCTCTGCCTATACCGCTGCTAATGGTATGTCTCTGGGGTGTGGAAACAGAGGCTTCCCAAAGACATAATGGCGGCGAGGCCATTTCCCACCAACGCGGTTACTGTTAAGGTGCATACAACCACGGACACGTGGAGAGGACACGTAGTGCCTCAAAAACATCCCCCTCCTCCTCCAACAGGGAAAACATTCTTGGCAAATGCCTTTGCATTGGTTCGTCTGGTGCCAGTCCAAGAATTTCACCTTTACCGACACTACAAGAGAGCCCCCCCACCATCCCCCCGCCACGGCCCACTTAATCCTGGCCACATTCCGAAAACCAACAAAATAAAACCGCGCTACTAGGTCCGCAGTCACCACCACATTACCACCAACGCGGTTACTGTTAAGGTGCATATAACCACGGACACGTGGAGAGGACACATAGTGCCTCAAAAACATCCCCCTCCTCCTCCAACAGGGAAAACATTCTTGGCAAATGCCTTTGCATTGGTTCGTCTGGTGCCAGTCCAAGAATTTCACCTTTACCGACACTACAAGAGAGCCCCCCCACCATCCCCCCGCCACGGCCCACTTAATCCTGGCCACATTCCGAAAACCAACAAAATAAAACCGCGCTACTAGGTCCGCAGTCACCACCACATTACCACCAACGCGGTTACTGTTAAGGTGCATATAACCACGGACACGTGGAGAGGACACGTAGTGCCTCAAAAACATCCCCCTCCTCCTCCAACAGGGAAAACATTCTTGGCAAATGCCTTTGCATTGGTTCGTCTGGTGCCAGTCCAAGAATTTCACCTTTACCGACACTACAAGAGAGCCCCCCCACCATCCCCCCGCCACGGCCCACTTAATCCTGGCCACATTCCGAAAACCAACAAAATAAAACCGCGCTACTAGGTCCGCAGTCACCACCACATTACCACCAACGCGGTTACTGTTAAGGTGCATATAACCACGGACACGTGGAGAGGACACGTAGTGCCTCAAAAACATCCCCCTCCTCCTCCAACAGGGAAAACATTCTTGGCAAATGCCTTTGCATTGGTTCGTCTGGTGCCAGTCCAAGAATTTCACCTTTACCGACACTACAAGAGAGCCCCCCCACCATCCCCCCGCCACGGCCCACTTAATCCTGGCCACATTCCGAAAACCAACAAAATACAACCGTGCTACTAGGTCCGCAGTCACCACCACATTACCACCAACGCGGTTACTGTTAAGGTACATATTACCAGTCTGACTGGGGCATGCAGACACCTTGACAGAATGAATAGTGTGTGGCACATAGGTTCCCCATTGCTATGCCCACGTGTGCAGCTCCTGATGGCGGTGGCACAGGATTCTATTTCTCATTGCTTCTGTACAGCATTGTGGGCTATCGCCCCACCACTTTTAAAGAGGGTCGCTGCCTAGCCGTGCCAACCCTCTGCAGTGTGTGCCTGCGGTTCCTCGTCATGGCAGACGCACTTCTAAATAGACATGAGGGTGGTGTGGCATGAGGGCAGCTGAAGACTGCGCAGGGACACTTTGGTGTGCGCTGTGGGGGGGGGGGGGGGGGGTTGGGCAGCATGTAACCCAGGAGAAGTGGCAGCGGAGTGTCATGCAGGCAGTGATTGTGCTTTGTTGGAGGTAGTGTGGTGCTTAGCTAAGGTATGCCTTGCTAATGAGGGCTTTTCAGAAGTAAGTTGTTGGGAGGGGGGGGGCCCACTCTTGCCGCTATTGTGGCTTAATAGTGGGACCTGTGAACTTGAGATGCAGCCCAACATGTAGCCCCTCGCCTGCCCTATCCGTTGCTGTGTCGTTCCCATCACTTTCTTGAATTGCCCAGATTTTCACACAAGGAAACCTTAGCGAGCATCGGCGAAATACAAAAATGCTCGGGTTGCCCATTGACTTCAATGGGGTTCGTTATTCGAAACGAACCCTCGAGCATCGCGAAAAGTTCGTTCCGAGTAACGAGCACCCGAGCATTTTGGTGCTCGCTCATCTCTAGTGATAAACTGAAAACTGATCTGCATTTGAGGGAAAAGCTGGGAATAATATTGAGGATTGAGCATAATGTAGAAACTATAATTTTATATTCGGTTCCTGTAATAGATTGATATATGATGGGTGCTAGATTCCTAAAATAGTGTTCTCCACTACCCCAAATATCATCTAGCAGGTTCATTTGTCTAATTGATGCCTAATTTGTGCTCGTTAGGCTGAGGACATACCCAGATAGGCTGACCAATATAAGTCCATCTGCTGAAATCTATGGCTGTAATAGCTGGGCATGTCCCCTACTGGAAAGATGTAGTATTCTATGGATCCCATTCAAATAAATGTAGTGTCTACATATTACCAACAAGTACTATACGCCTATAGTTAAAAGTGGTTGTCCAATTGGAAAAAATACAATAAATGAGTGGACTATGTTAAAATAAAGTAACGTTTACTCACCTTCTTGATACCCTGGGTGCTCCAGTACCCTGCTGCTTCAGTCCCCTTCGGCATCTGTCTGAACGGAGCAGCACTGCACCTGTTCAACCTCCACTCCATTCATTCGGGGATCGGACCTCCATTCTTGAGATAGTGGGGGTCTCGGCGGTTGGACCCCCATCCATCAAACAGTTATCCCCTATCCTGTGGATAACTTTACAGCTTGGCGCAACCTCTTTAAGGAGTAACTGTACTTTTTACAAACTTTTGACATGTCAGAGCTATGTGCCAAAAGTTTTAAACACTAGGGGTCCTGCTGTTGAGACCCTCGCTGATTGCTGAAATGAGGGGGCTGCAGATTTTATCTGAGTGCTGTGTCTCTTCAGCTGTCTTAGCTGCCTGTTGGCTCCTTTCGGGAGCAAAAGATGGACACATAGAGATCTATAGAAGATATCTACAGACCTCTATGCATCCGTCTCTAGCTGCTGAGAGGAGCTGGCAAATAATGAAGATAGCCAAAGGGGTACAGCACTTGAGTGAGGACTGCAGCCCCCTTGTTTCAGTGATCAGCAGGGGTCTTAGCAGTGGAATTCCCACTAATGAAAACATATCAAAAGTTTGTAAAAAGTGCAGTTAAACCCCTTAAAGCTCCATAAAGTACAGTTACGTTATGGACATCCAGGGTTTATATGGAGGGGAATGAGAAGCTGATCCCGCTCCATGCAAAGTAAAAGATAATAAAAGTAAAAAAAAACAAAAAACCTTTTGCCTTATTTATAATAAAACAAAATCCAAATAAAAAAACCCAACACACATTTGGTATCGCTGCATCCATAAAAGTTCGATTTATTTACTGTGCATGGTGAACATCCTCAGAAAATTAATAAGCAATGTCAGAATTGCACTTTTTTGGTCACTCCATCTCCAAGAAAAAAATGTAATAAAAAGTGATTAGAGATGAGCGAGTATACTCGCTAAAGGCAATTGCTCGAGCGAGCATTGCCTTTAGCGAGTATCTCCCCCGCTCGAGACTGCAGGTTCGGGTGCCGGCGGCGGGCACGGAGCTGCGGGGGAGAGCAGGGAGGAACGGAGGGGAGATCTCTCTTCCCCCCCCCCCCGCTCCCTCCTGCTGACTGCCGCTACTCACCGCTCCCCCACGCCGGCACCTGAACCTTCCGTCTCAAGCGGGGAGATACTCGCTAAAGGCAATGCTCGCTCAAGCAATTGCCTTTAGCGAGTATACTCGCTCATCTCTAAAAGTGATCAAAGGTCAATATGTATTTCAAAATAGAAATGACATGAAATACCACAAAAAACGAGCCCTCGCACAACTATGCAGATGAAAAAAATAATAAGTTATGGCTGTCAGAAGATGGCGGCAGAAAATAATTTTATTTTTCTCCTAAGATATTTTATTTATTTTAAGTAGTATAGCACAAAAAATCTACATAAATGTGGTATTGTAGTAATCGTACTGATCCACAGAATAAAGTCATCATGCCATTTTGCTGCAGTGTTTACACTATAAAAAACAAGACTCTCCTCAAAGATGGCGGAATTGTGCTTTTTTTTCCCATTTCTCTCCACTTAGAATTTTTACAAAACGTTTTTCAGGACGTTATATAACACATTAAATAGTACTACTAAAAATACAACTAGTCCTACAAAAAAACAAGCCCTCAGGCAGCTAGGTTCATGGATAAATAGTAGGGTTAGAATTTTAGTGGGGAGGAAAAACTGAAAATGATTAAAAAAAGGGCCGCCTCCTGAGGCTTCTTTCACACGTGCATTTTATTGAGGCAAAAAAGCCGCGATAAAACGCCAGCCGAAAATCGCGACAATCTGAAACTTTGGATTCCAATGCATTTGTTCAGATGGGCGATTTTCTGGTGCGTAAAATCGTCCAGTCCGTATTCCATCCAGTCCGCTTTTACGAACGCCCAGAAAAGGTAGGACTTGTCCTATCTTTTGCGGAAATACGCCAGCCGTTCCCATAGACTCCTATGGGAGCCATCAGAAAAGGAAAGGGGGAGGGAGTTTAACAGTGGCTCATGTTGCTAAAGTCCCTCCCCCTCCCATTGCTGGCAGCTCCCATGGGCTGGGGAGGGAATTTAGCATGTCAAGCGCTGCTAAAGTCCCTCCCACTCTCTTGGCCGGCAGCTCCCATAGGCTTCAATGGGAACTTCTATTACTGCTATCAGCCGGCAAGGGGAGGGGGAGAGACCTTAGTAGCGCTAAGGTCTCTCCCCCCGGCCCACAGAATTCCGGGCCACAGCCCAGCCGTGTGAACAGGCGAGAAAATGGTAGATTTAGCCACAACTTGGTTGCAGTTTCTCCCGTTCATGCGATTTTCATCCATGATGCGGGCGGCCAAAAATCGCAAGCAAGGCATCCAAGAAAATTTGACGCACTTAAGAACATCCGTAGGGAGGATTAATCATCCACAACGTGGTGCAAATTTTATTTGCAGCTGCAGGATACGTGTAGTAGACGGAGATCCATACAGGTCATTAAATTGAAAGGTTCACTTACTTTTTCTCCTTGCACTATGGATATCTAATCAATGTGCTCAATGTGTGTTATTAGCTTCGTTACATCGTGTTTGTCTGCTGTGCTGCAATTTTTTAGGTAGGAAATTAAAAAAAAAACAATGTATTTGATTTTTCAGTAGCCAATAATTGGAAAAAGCAAGATTTGTGCTCGGTTGGCCTGTGTGGTATGAAGCCGAAACTAGAAATAGACGGAGACATCGCTTATAAATCGTATAATAAATTCTAGATGACACTCAGGTCTATCAACCATTTATTATAGTTTCATATATTGCATCTAATGACATAAAATGTAACAATATCTAATAGTATAACATAATCTATTACCTGTGACATCTGTTTCAGCATCAATAACGCATTATCATATAGGTTAACTATATTATAGCTGCCATTTTTAATCTGTTATCTATTTGAGTGCCAAGGAAGGATGGCATGCGGCCCACGAAACTTAGAAAAATTATGAAAAATTAAATACAACCATTCATGCATTTTGCTGCATTCGAAACTTTTCATTCCATTCTCTGCCAAAGAACACTTAGTGATGGCAGTGGTCCAAGGCCATTCTGTATCACATTATTGAGTGGTACTTTATATGGCCACAATCTACTCTGCTTTGTTACTCTTTACCATTTACATTTTCATCAAATGTATCTGTATGAATAGATTTTATACCCCTAATAAAAATTCTTTATATACAATTCAATTCAGGATTTAGGCATCCGAGTTATAGATCGCATAGCGGATCTGCTGCTTTAAATATATTCATCAAAGAGACATCTTTATGGGCTTGCAAAGCTACCTGCTTCTAGCCATGAACTCTGCCCTTTTTCGGTTCATTGGCCCCTTTATGTGTCCCTGTTTTATTATTATCCGCTATCTCCGTAGTTGTTGGATCCCTTTTTCTTTTCCCATGTGTCTTATTTATCTTTTTTCGACCTTGATCCAAATTAATAACGTCTCCTTTGTGACTGTTTTTCCGCCATATGCGTCACCACTGCTGTCCCTGAACTGTAAACTCTTACTGATCTTGTTTAATGAATGCTACATACGGTATGTGCAAAAACAAACAAAAAAATCTATGTGCTTCCGTATGAGAAAACTAATCTGTTTTCATGATTTAAAAAAAAAAAAAAAACTTTCTAAAATAAATACTTCCTACTAGAGATGAGTGAGCATACTCGCTAAGGGCAATTACTCGAGCAAGCATTGTACCTGCCCGCTCAGAAGAAAAGTTTCAGGAGTAAAAAACAAACATTGCCTTTAGGTTTGTGATTTAAAAAGAATTTCCAATAAATGTGGAAAAAATGCCAAAAAAAACTCTAAGCTGGAGCTCTGTTCAAAAACTAAACGAAAAAAAAAAATCTTAAAGGGAACCTGTCAGGTACTTTAAATCTTGTTATTTGTATAGCGCCAACGTATTCCGCAGCGCTTTCAGGTAATTTATTTATTACCCCCATCAAGCTGTATACTAATTTTACCGACTTCGGAAAGAGGAGTCAACTTTGAGCCAGATACCTAAACCACGTGCCGATTGAACTCCCAACCTTCAGGTCGTGAGCATGACCTTAGGACTGCATTTCTGCCGGCTTAACACTCTGCGCCACACGAAGCTCCTAAGCTGTCCTTAGTGAATGCAACATTAATTACTTCTCAGAGTCCCTTATGAAGGGTAATTCTAGTAATTTGGAAAAAGGTCATGTTTATTACACTAGGATAGTTTAACCTACCCTTGTATTAGCCTGTGGTCGCTGGTGTACTCCAGGTCTTCTATGCAGCGGATGCTTCACTATGCTTCTTGCTGCTTCCTCTTTGTGCAGGGTATATATGGTGGATCTTTAGAAGGCAATCAAGCACACACATGTGGGCTATGGGAGTAGGATTCCTGTCCCCAGGCCAACTAGTCTCTTCCCAGGTTACTTAAAGCAACTGTCCCCATTAGAGGGTGCCAGATCAAAAGGTGCCTTCCTCTGGATAAACATTGGCGGGTAATAGGTTGAACTGGATATGTATGTATGTATATATATATATATATATATATATATATATATATATATATATAATATGTATGTATGTATGTATGTATGTGTGTGTGTGTATATATATATATATATATATATATATATATATATCTTTTTTCAGCCTTACTATGTAAGTGAAATTGCTCTAGTAATCTACTTGCTATCAAGTTTTGATCCTTGTCTGTATGCCCAGCTTTTCCAACTTCTGTCCTGATCTCCAGCCTCCTTTACCATATTGCATGAACTCCGCCTATCCTGGCCTCCACCTGTTCCTTTGGCACCACGCTCTGATGCCTTCTGGCCTGCCTGGGTCTGCTGTCACTGCACTGAAACTACCCTTGTAGAAGCAAGTTGCAGCAAAGGCAGATCCCTCAGATAGGGGTTAAAAGGTAAAAACCAGGAACCTCGTAGAGCATCCTCAGGAATAACCCAGAACTATATCAGTCAGTGACACAGTGGGTCCACACCCAGACTGCAATAGACTAGGTAAAGCTTATATCCTGGTGCCCCAAACTCATGACTGTTGATGTGCACATGTGATAATCCAGGTAAGGAATGTATCAATGTGCATCACAATTTATACATTGTGACTTTAGTATGTGTTAAATATATTTAAAAACCAACTAATATTTAATATCATTATATTTTATTAATTCTCCTATCTTCTAGAAAAAAAAATACTTGCAGTAGAAAAATTACCAAAAATATTGCCTTGTACAGAGCCTCATATTAATCTAATACATTATTATTTCAGCAGATGAAACTATTTTAATTAAACCACATTTCTCTATGAAGTAATGAATTCAGTTTAATACCTATCTATAAACATGGTGAACTACCATGTGGATTAGGGTTGTAGTATTGTAGTAGTCTACGCCAAATCTTACTTTTAGTAGCAGCAAGAGTTTAGCCAACGGGACAGAATGGATTCCTAAACTTAGCCATTTAGTCCCTTTTGGTTTGAACCAATTTAATTGAAGTTTAGGTTGAGTTTACCGGTTTTCAGAATAGGGTTGCCTGAGCTATAATGAGGGAGATGTGGAAGATATGGAAAAAAGAAGGTGGAGCAACCCAAATAAGATAAAAGTATGTAGGACTATATCCTATATGAAGGTGTGTAGATTGGGTTCTTCACAAGGTTAGATAGAGTCTCTGAGATGTGCGAGGAGACCCTGTGTACATTACCACTGCGCCCCTTCCCGGCCTGTATGGGCACCGCAGCGGAAGGACAGAGGAGTGCTGAAGTTCCCTGCTACCAATCCTTGTCACTGACGCCACACTTTGTACCGGGGCTGACAGCTAATAAGGCAAACAGGCCTTTACAGCGAGGAGTATGTACTGAAAAAGAGGCCTTCATGACCTCGAAACATATATATGTGCTGGTTTTGAAATCAACACAGAAGTTAAGCAATAATAAAATTGTGTACTCATATAAGTCCACAGGTTTCCCCTTATACCCGGTTTTTAAACATTTTTTTGGTATATAATGAGGGAGATGTCAGATCTTGTGCAGATAGAACTGTGATAGGCTCAATTCTTTTATTCTCAAACCTTCTCTGTAAAGTTGGGCGTTAAATCTGGTTAGTTTCTGTTTACAAGCTAACATTTGCACTTTGGGTTCATGTCATTCACAAGACCATCTTTCAAGCTGCCAAGAATCTACCGCAGCCAGAAGGTGGGCTACCATACAGTCCTGCATAGGCATTCATGTAATAACTTCCCTGGTAATGCCATCACTATGTATATATTAACCTGCCACCAATCATATCAAGTATCCACATAGGACTGAGGATTAGGGAGCCTTTTTTAAAGACGCAAGTGAGCACAGTAGATGCCATGGTCAGGTGAGAAGCCGCCTTTGGCTACTCTTCTTACCTAGCATGGAATCCTAGAATGGTAGAGTTGGAAGGGACCTCCAGGGTCATCGAGTCATAGCCCCTATTCAATGCAGGATCAGTAAATCATCCCAGCCTCTGTTTGAAAACCTCCATTGAAGAATAACTCCCATGGCAACCTGTTCCACTCATTGATCACCCTCACTGTCAGAAAGTTTTCTCAAATATCTAATCTGTGTCCCCTCCCTTTCAGTTTCATCCCATTGCTTCTAGTCTTTCCTTTTGTAATACCTACACATATATGTATGAAGGTAGCAGTATTGTGTAAAAGTACCTTTACCCGGGACATCTAAAATGACTGAATAAACTCCCAGAAGTAGAAATTCAAATGACAGTTGTTCAGTGTTAATATGGCAAGGGAGCACAGTAGATGCCATGGTCGGGTAAGAAGCCACCTTTGGCTACTCTTCTCACCTAGCATGGAATCCTAAAATAGTAGAGTTGGAAGGGACCTCTAGGTTAATCGAGTCGTATCCCTACTCAATGCAGGATCACAAAATCATCCCAGCCTCTGTTTGAAGACTTCCATTGAAGGACAACTCCCATGGCAACCTGTTCCACTCATTGATCACCCTCACTGTCAGAAAGTTTTCTCTAATATCTAATCTGTGTCTCCTCCCTTTCAGTTTCATCCCATTACTTCTAGTCTTTCCTTGTGCAATACCTACACATATATGAATGAAGGTAGCAGTATTGTGTAAAGGTACCTTTACCCGGGACAACTAAAACGACTGAATAAACTCCCAGAAGAACAAATTCAAATGACAGTTGTTCAGTGTTAATATGGCCACCCACAGACTGACTAATGATAAGTCACTGGTTGTTTTGTTTCAGCTTAGTAAAACAATAGTCGCTAGTTGAGCAACAGTGGTCTAGTATAAAGTCACAGTCATTTGTATTTGAATGACTTGCGAACGAACTTGCATGGAGAGCCCCTCGATGAACAATATCTCAGCAAACAAATAATGAACAATCATCGCTCTGCTTAAAAGCAAATGAATGACTGTCATTCCTACATTTCAATGACTTTCCTGGGTGACTATCGGAATGATAGTTGCTTCGTATAAAGGTATGTTTCCTCTTTTTCAAGTGGACATTTTTTAGATGTATTGTTAATGAGTATTCCAGTATATTGATGCTTTCCTTTATAATAATGGTTACCTAGGTGACTTTGTTTACTGACCTATTTTTTTTCTTATCGTACCATTTATTGTATATCGAATGCATTTGCGCAAATTCCGATACATATTGCAAACCAGTTGAGTACATTGAGTTTTAAGCTCAGAACTGCTTTTACCTGTACTATATATGACATAGTACATTCTTACCGAACATCGGAAGGATCTTCAGTCACCAGAACATCTGTTTTGCAGCTGGCCAATGGACTGATTGACAACTCCATAGGGGGAACAACAAAACTTTTGCTAACTGGAAGCCATACTCCTTGCCCCAAACTGTAGGTCGACCTGCAAAAAACAGGAACAGTGTTAAAGATTTTTCTTGGCATACTTCTTGTTATACAGAGACGTTACAAGTTAACAACAGTTGAGGTTCCTTAAGCTCTGACCACCACTGACTTCATAAATATATGAAGCCTGTGCACGATAGGGCCCTATAGGCAAGGTGGCTGACCACCAGCAAGAGAAAATCAGTCTACTAGACTGTTGTTGAAGACTTGTATTAAAGCGACTCTCTGGTTTCAGGACAAAGTTTAGTGCTTGGACCGGAGAAGGCAGCTATATTACCTGCTGGTCTTCTGTGCCGATGCCTCTCTGATCCATTAGTTCTGGCCAAGATGGCTGACACGTTCTTCAGACTAGCTAATTCCCACAATGCAGTGGTAGTATTAGACTATCAATGCACTATACCTGCTCTCTGATTGCCCAGCACTGCTTATGAGATCAGTGTTCACCAAACAGAGTGCAGTGCACAATGTGTAGTAGGTAGCTAGAAAATTGAAGCAGCCAACTTGGATGGCTGGCTGAAAATTGGATTCTGAACCAGCAGATTGGAGGAACATTGGGAGATAAGAACAACAACAGGTAATATAGAGACAGAATTTTGTCCAAAAACTGAAGGGTGGCTTTAATGATTCTTTTATGATCTACTAAAGAAATAGGCAAAACAGTATAAGCTTTGTTAGACGATGACCACCTAGCAGAACAGCTGTGGGACTGCAAAGGAGCCACACACAATCCCTGGAAAGGGACTCTTCATCCCTCACTGATACCTCCATTTAGGGGTATATTTATATGAGTGATATTCGCTTACGAGCTCCATCCGATTGCGATATGCCCATTGATTTCCATGAGTTTGCGTACACTTTTCTGTTGCACCATGTCCTATTTTTGAGCAATTTCGCTACGTGAGTCTCCCATTATTTCCTATGGAAGCTTGAAAAAAATTGCATTGCACTCGCATGCCATATGATTTGCATGTGAGTGCAATGCGTTTGTTACTATTTTAACTATTGGGAGAATATGCAAATTTTTTCACGTGCGTGAAAAACAAATGTACAGCTGCGTGATTCATGTATTTTTAAGGCATCAAAGATGCATGAATGTCGCATGCAAAAGGAATGCGATATAGGTCCAGTTTTCTCTGACCTATATTGCACTTGCCCGTGTAAATACAGCCTTCATATACATGCATAGTAACATAGTGTTGTAGTGGTTCTGGGAACTGTTCCTTTCTAGTAATCTGGTTCAGGTCTTGTATTGGTTTCTTCATCTTCTGATCTGGTTGGAGTGGTATTAGATGAGATGCATGGTCTCACTTGTGAGTAATTTGGGAGGAGTCTTTAACCTGGCCTTGTGCTTAGCTCAGTGCTGATTATTTTCAGTCTTCCTCTGACTGTGGTGGAAGTCAGAGTTTGGTGCTGGATCTCCTGTTTTCCTGATCCTTAACTAAGCTAATTACTAAAGTTACCATTGTTGATATCTTGTTCTCTGTGGTTTACTCCTCTCCCACATTAGGTCTGTTAGTGGCCTAGGTTGATGGTCAGGTTCGCCCTTGTTAGGGTGGGTTATCTGCGTATAGGCAGTTCCCTTTCCAGAGTAAAGAGCTTACAGGGACAGTGTTTCACTGGTGTCTGTTTTCTTTATTGCTTACCACTTTTTTGCATGCACTTGTGGTCTGTTTGTTCACGGCCCATGAGTCTTTCAGGTTTTCAGATCCAACGCCTCCTGATTTGATGTGACACATAGTATGTAGAGATGAGCGAGTATACTCGCTAAGGCACATTACTTGAGCGAGTAGTGCCTTAGCCGAGTATCTCCCCGCTCATCTCTCTCCCTCTCTCCCCCCCCCGCTCCCCGCCACAACTCACCTGTCACCGGCCCGCAAATCTTTAGAGACGAGCGGGGAGATACTCGGCTAAGGCACTACTCGCTTGAGTAATGTGCCTTAGCGAGTATACTGGCTCATCTCTAATAGTATGTTAAATAGAGATGAGCGAGCATGCTCGTTTAGAGCAATTACTTGATCGAGCATCGCTTTTTTCGAGTAACTGCCTAATCGGGCAAAAAGATTCGGGGGGCGCCGAGGGTGAGCGAGGGGTTGCAGGGGTCGTGGGGGGGGGGGAGACAGAGAGCTCCCCCCTGTTCCGCCCTGCTACCCCCCACTCCGCCCCACCACCCCACTAATCTTTTCGCCCGAGTAGGCAGTTACTCGAAAAAAGCGATGCTTGATCGAGTAATTGTCCTAAACGAGCATGTTCGCTCATCTCTAATGGTAAACCGAAAAAACACATATGTCCATCTAGTTCAGCTGATCCCCAATGCTGATACACAGGAAGGCAAATTGCTCCAGAAGGAAGCCAAAATGGTCTACCATCCAGTGAAAAGAATACCATTGGGTGGTATGGCCAGCCCTCTAGTCTGCAATGCATCCAACACAAGTCCAAAAAAAATGTTATTCTTGAATCATCTGAATATGAAGTTGCTTTGTTTTTTTCTGCTCATGCATATTCTGTAGTTAATATGTGTTTTCTCCCTGCTGGAGGTTAGGGGCTTGTTTAATGCTGCAATTAATTTATTGTCATTTATATAAAGCACTGGCTAGTTGCATAAATTAACATGAAATTTGTGGTGAAGCCTTGTAATATGTTCTAATGAAAATGTACGCCGAAATAGGAGTCTACTGAGGATTTTAAAGAATTAACCTGTTGACTAATCAAGTGTGAAAACATATGTAAAGCCTGACCTCTTCTAATAAATATTCCTAGGATTGTAATACCTATTGTGGAAAGGAATATGAGAAGTCCTCTTATAATTTACTACCCTGTATAAAAGCAATCAGAGATAGTGCTGACATCTATTTTTCAAGTAATTTCAATTACTGTCTTTGCTGCATATAGAAGCCAAAAATCTCACAATTAGACGGTATGAGAGTTCAGCTTGTGATACTCGGTATATTAGTTAAATTAGGGTCCACGGGCAGACAAATGGATTTAAAAGTGATTTGGGTGACTCTCCAACGTGAGGTGCTAGATTTCGTGGCAGAGGTTATATAACATTGCAGGGTTGTTTGACTCGGGCTTCGTTTTATAGATGTTTTATGAAGTCGAGAATAGTATCTTCTCTTTGACGAGGACGTAGTTAGAGGTTCTCTTTTGCCTTCATCTGGATAATTGCAGCAAGGAATTATAATGAGTTAAACCTAATTGGCTTAGTCATTTAACCTGACTGCGTATCTATGTAATTATATAAGGGTCAAATAACAACTCATTGATATAATATGGCCTACTCTAACAAATGAAGGGCAGTTACACCGCAGCAGTAGACATTGGGTAATGAGAACTTGGTAATGACTGTAAAGCATACAATGGCTGTTTGTGATACCGTTTTCCTTAACAATTCTGAAAAATGTATCAATACAAAAGGAATGATATAGGTATCTCAGCTGGAATGCATGACAATTAATTAGCAAATGTTTATTTTTGAGGGTTGTTGTTAGTATCCTATTTAGGGTGCCCATATGAGTAGTAGCTGTGCCATGGTAAGTTCTGCACAGCTAATGTCGGACTGCGGTGCCTAGAGACCAAAAGTAAAATTTCTTCTGGTGGATCACTGCATGTACAGGGGGTGGATAAAAATATGGAAACACTGTACGAAATGCATGGGATTTTAATCATTAGCACTGAGCTGCCCTTTTGACCCCTGCTTGGCTGAGAGTTTTCCCACCAAATTTGTGTTTACCTCACCTCTTGCCCTGCTCTGGGTGATTTTGGGAGCCAGCTGGTAACAGCAGCTGATTGGCTCAAACCCCTGACCAATGGAATCTTGTTGCTTGGGCAGATGTTCACTTCTGCCCAGCAGTTTCTGTGTCATATTACCTCCACTTAAGTTACATGGGATTTTAAATCATATTTTTCAATAGGACATGTAGAGACCGATTTTAAGGCATGCATTTAACACAGTGTTTGCATATTTTTGTCCACCCACTGTAAAAATTATAGTTTTTGCAGTTCGCAAATTTCCGGGTGCCACATTCTCCATGCATGTTAATTTGTATGTGGTCCTGTGTCCACTGAAGTATATAGGTATGCGGTAAGTAGAAATTTGTGGACTCCCATTCACTCGATCATTAAAGGGGTTTTGTCATTCATATAAAAAACATTCTATACTCACCTATTCCTCCTCGGGCAAACTCCTTATTGCATCTAATCCCTGGTGATTTTCTCCGATCCCCCGGGTCACCTCATCTTTAACTGGCCGGATCCTCTTGTTATAAAGCATCCATTCCTTGCAGTCTTCTTCCTGCCTGGCAATGTACACTACGTCACTTTGATGTAGCGTTCACTGCCTAGGAAAGACTGCCGATCTATTGCAGAGACAGCATGCATGTGCAGTCTCAGTGATAGCTCGGCACTCGCTGTTAGGCTCTGAATGCTACATCACTAGTGACGTAGCGTACATTGCCTGGCAGGAAGAAGACTGCAAAGAATAAACGCTTCATTACAGGAAGCAGAAGAATTAGCCAGCTTGCGGTGAGGTGACTCAGGGGGACTGCAGAACACAGTAAAAGATCATTGGCGAGAAAATGCAGTAAGCAGACTGCCTGGGGAGGAATAGGTGAGAATTTTTTTTTCAATGACAGAACGCCTTTAAGGTTTAGAGAGTTGGCATTTATGGCATATCCTGTAAAGGGCAAGGCCACACTATGGCAGAAAACTGCACTGACATTTAAGTTTTATCATAAAATGGTACAATTTTCAAATGTTTAATGGCTGCATGGTTTTGCAAGAGAAGAGCAGTTTTACCTGTAAACACTAGCAATTAATTTGAAAATAATGCCAATGTGTGGAACAACCAAACATCAACGTGGTATTCCTGTGACTTCCCCCTTAAAAAGGTAGTTTGTGGATATTGGCTGACCTCCCATTGTGCCTAGATGTCACCTCAGCCAGCCTTTGTGTCTATATAAACAGAAAAACCATCCAGATTACATGGATGTATAGTATATAGATGCTGTATGCTGCCTATCTGTAGTGAGTGTACTGTGCCATGTACCATTCATTCAAGATTGGGGGTCTTGGGACCCACTTTAGCACAGGAAAAAAGCAAAAAGGGGTCTCTCCACTGGACTCCTTTTGCTGTACTAATTCTGAGTGCCCCACAGGTGATACAGCTGGTCTTGTAAGAAGCATATGAAGTTGACAATATTCTCGACTTCAAGATTTCAAAGGTAAAGGCCTGATAAAGGCGCGGTCCGACGCTGAAAAATGTCACTGCTGACTCTCCCTTAATTGTGTTTGAATGCACCCAACACCCGTCACCTTTTCTTCTCTTCTGCCACAATGGCTCAGGGCCCATCAGGGGATTCAATGGTTCACCTGTGGGCCAGTTGGAGTCTGCACACAGCTGAGAACTGAGGAGCAGAAGCCATAGAGGTTTACTGTAGGTTGATGCCGTTTCACAGTGAGTTCAGGTGTAACACATAACTTTTATGTGCTTCACGTGTATTTGCAGCAAAACAGCGGCAAGCTAACAAAAACCATACGCGGATTTTGGCCATGCGACAATTACTGCGGCACAACTCCTATGTGATCAGGCACTCCTAAATTGGTTGTCTGGCACTAGAAGATGATTCTTTCTTTCCAGAAACAGAGCAGC
Source organism: Eleutherodactylus coqui (assembly GCF_035609145.1). Classification (NCBI taxonomy): domain Eukaryota; kingdom Metazoa; phylum Chordata; class Amphibia; order Anura; family Eleutherodactylidae; genus Eleutherodactylus; species Eleutherodactylus coqui. The sequence continues at coordinate 40,133,286 of NC_089846.1, forward strand.
ATGGAGCTTGTCCATTATGACAGCTCATCTCCATTCGAGTGAGTAGTTCTGAGCTGCAATACCAACCAGTCCATTGTCAAGAGCAGCTTTGTCTCTATGAAGAAGGCAGAGCCTTTTTTCTGCTCTAGAAACAAGTATTGTACTGATGCTTTTCTTAAAATTAGGAACGTTGAATTCAAACTTATTGCCACTACTGTGTTCTTTTCAAGGATCCTTTATTATTTAGAATGAAAAATCACCAATTGATAAGTGCAACAAAGTAACATTAATAATAAGGATGGTACAAAGAACTGTCACACGTTAATATCTGAAGGCTAAAGGACTGGGGGTCTTGGCGCTGCTCCCCAATGATGTTCACAAGACTGTTGGATAAAATATCTAACTTCTCTTTTATTAAATAAATTGAAAACCAGAAGGTGTGCATTTCAGGGTGAACCCCCTCATCAGTCAAGCTCTGTGATACATCACTCTTGAGGCTGGGGGATGTGGACCAAAAAGTGCTGGTGGTATCAAGAGTGTAAGTAGCCAGGACTGGGAGCACCAGGAGAAGTTGTGATGTGCTCAGCAATAATAACTGTACAGTGGGTTGCACTACAAAAATCCTATAAACAACCCGCCAGTTTTGGTTCAAAATTCTGTTGAGGGAGAAGTGAGGAAGAAGGGTATCTCTCCTGCAGATGTTCTTCTCTGCTACCATTTTGAACCTCCAGTTCCTGGCTCTATTTTCGGTCGTCCAATATGGCTGCAGAAATTTTCTAACTATCTAATGACCCTTTTACACCAAATGAGAACCCTTATGATTTTCGTTTGCCCAAGCGAATGAACTGGTGACGTAATCACCAGCTCACTTGCGCTCAAGCAGCCTGTTTGGACAGTCAAGTCATAGTCGCAAATCATGAACAGGTACAGGTCACCTAGCAACTGTCAGGGGAGTGATTAGCCACGCTTACCAAGAATAGACTGCCTGTGATTAGTATTTTGGATCCCCATCACAAGTTGAGCTAGCTTGGCAGTATAAAAGGTAAAAAGTGGGTGGAGTTAGTCAGTCCATGATAGTAGTCTTTTCAGTCCAGCTGAGCATAGACTGAAGGAGAAAACCAGTGTGGTGGAAAGTTGAACATCTAAAGTGTGAGTACTCAACAGCTACGTTTTAGTAACAGAGGAGAGAGAGAAGATGAGAGTAAAAGGAGATCTGTCATTCCTAGGGGCTAATCAAAAAGGAAAGCAAGTCGGTCAGAATCAGGTCCAGCCAGGGAACAGAGCAACACACAGAGGATAAATGTATTTCCCTGTATCAAGTCCCTGAGGATCTGGAGAAGTAATTAATGCCTGTAGCTGTAACCGTTTCTACTAAAATCTGTCAATGTGAACTATATGCAACAAGTCAAGTTTATCCCTCATCTGCTCTTGAAGAACAAAACAGTTTTGGTTCACTGTACAGCCAGACTCTTGGAGTCACTTCCCACCACCTATTACATCATCAACATCTGCACTGAAGTACCACACTAAGCACTCCAGGCAGGACAGAGGTTGTTCCCCTGTGTTTGTTTAGTTCTCCACTTGTTTATGTTTATTATTTTGTTCTTATTATGTTTATTATTTTGCTCAGAACAGGTCCCAACCTGTACACAGACTGGCATCATGACAAAATAATATCTTCCTCTACCCGTCTCCACGGGTAGCGCCCAACTGGGGTATCACCACTTTTCCCTGCCCGGGCAGCACGTAGTGAGAACTGTCAAATTTTGCCACTGTGTAGCATCACGTTTACTACCTTGCCGGGGGAGCCATCGTGATTATCATCTTGAATTTCCCTCGCTGCTTAACCCTTACTAGGTCTGGCATGTTGCACAAGTAATTTACAGCCTCCTCCCATTAGTCTAAGTACAGAATTTTATCCTGACATCACAGAGTTACTGTGTCTGGCACACAGAACTGAATACAGACAAGATAGCTGCACCAGCAGCTTGCATGTAGTCATACAGAAAATGAACAACAACACCAAGCATTTTGGGAAAGGTCTGGGAGTTAAAATAGGAAGCTGATTGCAAATCCACTCAAGCTGCGTGGATTTGCAAGCTTGAGGGGATTTGCAATCAACTTCCTATTTTAACTCCCAGACCTTTCTCAGAATGCTTGGTTTTGTTGTTCATTTCCTGTATGACTGCATGCAAGCTGCTGGTGCAGCTATCTTGTCTGTATTCAGTTCTTTGTGTATTCTTAGCTGGATTATTCTGTGTCTTTGGGAGTTCCCAGCTCTCTGTGTGTTTTACTGCTGGGTTCTTGTTTGTCTATCTATTCCCTGTATTTGGTCTCTGCATAGGACTGCCTCCGGTTCCCACCTTACGTCCACTCCTCCGTATTTGTGCAGCTCAATGCTACTGACTCAGACTTCCCTACCTACCTGGTGAGGATAGGAATTCAAAGAGTCAGGGAAAGGAAGGGCGGCCTGGATCTCTCCACCTTCAGGAGTATCTCCAGGTAAGGGTTATCTTAGCCCATCTAAGTTCAGGATAAGACCCATTCTTGTCCTTTGTACCAAGTCCCCACATTTGCACAGTCTTTGCCTCGGTGTCAGATGTCTATCCTGCCAGTTGGTTCCACTCGGTAAGACGACACGGTGGATCCACAACTGAACCCTAAGAAACATGATGACTGCAGGCTGGACAGCATGTACAAGCTAAGGCCATTCTCACACATGCACCTTTTACCGTGATTACCACAGCGTTTTGAACGCCACGATGATCATGGTATAATGCTCCCATTGATTTCAATGGGGCCTCGCAGACATGCATTTTCTAACGCTGCGATTTTTGAGTGATGTCTACTCTATTTTACTGTGTTTAGTGCATCTCATCACCCATCATAATGTTAGGGGGCGCTAAATTCTGCTGTCGGAGGCAAAAAACAGTGTCCAAAAAAGAAAGTAAAATAGTGGCAAAGCGCCGCAATCAAAATCACGGCATTTTGTCGGCCCCATGTGTGAGAGTGGCCTAACAGATTGACTTTAAATAATGTCTTGCAGATTTAAACACGAAGAGTCCCTGGAGGCACTAGCATCATCTCCAAATATCACTGCACCATAATTCTTAGTTCATTTGACACTTTACATTTTGCCACATCCACCGGACCAAAGGGCACCTATATTAAGCTAATACACTGTTGTATAACTCAGTGGGCCAAGATCCACTACCAGGAGGCCCAACTCCAACTGTCCCATAGCAGCTATTATTTCAATACTGCTCCTTCTGTAATTATCATCTCAAAATATCCTGCCTCCAAGGACCTTTTCCCTGCTACCAAAATGTGGACATCCAATGCATTCCACCAATACCTATAAATAAAAAATACTCTGATTTCCCTAGGATTAAGTAATAAAACTAAATAAGAGAGTTAATAAGGAAGGGTGGATGGGATTAATCTCTGGGGTCTGCTGCACACTGCCCGTCGCCTCCTGCCCTTCTCCATAAGTAATCCCCTGAAACTCCTACCAACACACACCATTGAGCTTGACCCGTTCTTCTCTTATGCTCCTATAAAGCTGACCACACTCAATTCCCAATATTAAACCCTTCCTTTCTATTAACATCTGGCTCCCTAAGCTATTTTTTCTCTTTAATGTGGTTGTCTAGTTGTAAACTATTCAACAATATCCTGCCTATCTGGAGAATGCCTGCTAATCAGTTGTTGGCCAGGCCAGTGTACTCCTGCATTGAGCTGATTTCTGCAGGAAGTAGACAGCTCCATTCCCACTGCAGTGGCCAGGCTTGGTATTGCAGGCAAGGTTCTCAGTGGGTGCTTTGCCTGTAATACCAAGCCTGGCCACTGCAGTGGGAATGGAGCTGTGTTTTTCCTTGGAAATCAACTCCATTCATGTGCACATCAGCCTGGCAAAAAGCTGATCAGTATCATATGGATAGACCATCATTAGTTTACAACTTGATAATCCCTTTAACCCTACTATCAAGCCGCCCCCGTGGCTCTCATTTACGTAGCATGCAATATTACAATAGGAAGGGTGAATAATCCATACCCTACATCTTTAACAGGGACCCTACCCCCCTTACTGTAATTGTAAGAAGCACAATTATTGCTATATCCTAAGATTCAATGGATCCTAGGGGGGATTGAAAACCTCTTCCTGTACTTTTTCACGGTCCTAATGGTGCTATGACTTTGAATTTACTGCAAAAAATAATTCAGACTTCTATTACAGAGAAATATGACTGCTTTTGTTCCTGATAACTGCTCCTGTTTTCAGACTGATAGGAGCTTTTATTATAAGAACAAGGCACTGCTCTCCAAATAGCACAGAGGAGCCGCACACCTCGTAACAGTATGCAGTGTGTATTTGGCTGATCTCCTCTAGGCTGTCTTTTTTTTACACCTGGGCTCCCTCTCGTCTAAAAAGAACGAGCATTTATAGAATTAATGAGTTCCCAGCTGTCTACTATTTTAGACACAAAAAGCAAAGTCGACAGAGAACTAGCAAAATATAATGAAATGTGCTAAGAGAAGCATAAGTATCTAATGAAGCAACATATAAAAACATCTATGGCCCTACTATAAGTTATCAAGTAAATTCATCCAAAGGAGGCACCAAAAAGCAGCACACTTGGCTTGTAAAACATCAAAAAACACCAAATAACAATGACTGTTGCAATAAAAACCAGATGGAATATAGAGAATAGGGGACTATTTCACAGTGCTATCAAGAATTTCGAAGGATACTGTGTCGTAAGAATACATAGACATTAACATAAAAAGCAAGTCACCTCTGCTCTTATACATGATTTGAAGTATCAAAGCTTTAGGGAATGTATCTGGGCGCATCCAAATACATGAGAAAGGAGGATTATAAGAAAGTGGTGGAATGGTGCAATGACTTGTAGTTACACACAGTAATTTGGAGCCATCTCACTATATAGATTAACATATGATGAGCAAACAGCTACTGTAGGTTTCGCTCAACATTCGCTCAACATCGGTGTCAAAGGAGCAGTTTTTACCATCACTTTCCAAGAAGCCATGGCTAAAGGTATTGGTCAATATTTAGTCAGATCTATAGATGAGCGAGCACGTTCGGATAAGGCAGGGGGTGAGCGGGGGGCGGGCGTGTAGTGGGGGGGGGAAGAAAAAAGAGAGAGATCTTTCTCACTCGCTCTTCCGAGCCTGCTCGGACGAGAATGCAGTTACTCGAAAAGAGTGATGCTCGCTCGAGTAACTGCCTTATCCGAGCGTGCTCGCTCATCTCTAGCTCAGATCCCTTTTCTACCTTTGCCCAACACATGTGTTCACTGTTCAGACAACTAAAGGAGACCCTACTTGTCCTCCACTATGATGGTGAGGAAAGTTAAAAATTCTTGGAAGATAAAGAGAAAGCAAAAGTTGATAGGAACATGGGGAAAACGGTTCTCTTGACCATACCAAAAGTCATCTTCAAGCTGAGTTACTTCATTCACTCAATGATCAGTACACGCGGGGGGCGTGGCTTGAACAGGCACCGGAACGGCAGCAACTTTCTAGGCTCCATTCGGCAGTGGCACTATTAGCTACTTAAAGCACTCACCGGAGAATCGCTGCACACCTAAAAGCTGCAGGAAGACTCCAAGACTCCAGTGATGTCCAGGAGAAGAGCTTCTAAGCAGGCTCCAGCGAGACTGGAGTCCTTCTTCACAGCGCGCGGACCCGCTCCAGCAATGGCCGCCGAGGTGATACTAACTCCCGCTCTTTCAGAGCCGGAGCTTAATATAAGCAGCTGGGCTGCCGAGGAAGAAGAAATACAGGAGAGAGCGCTGTATACAGCAGAAAAGATCGGCGACAGCACCCAGCAGGACCCCATATCATCTGACAGCACAAGGTCAGTACAGAGGGGAAAAAATAACCCCGAGCTCTCCCCACTCAAAATGGCGCCGGCCACGCTACAGTTTTAGGGCAGATCACCTACCAGTAGCCCTGCAAAGCAAAGACAAAAAATGTCTGCAGAAGAGGGAAAAGAGGGAGAGATGAACTATCCTAACGAGAGTGTGGGGGAGGGAGAGTTAATTAATAGAGATGAGCGAACACCAAAATGTTCGGGTGTTCGTTATTCGTAACGAACTTCCCGTGATGCTCGAGGGTTCGTTTCGAACAACGAACCCCATTGAAGTCAATGGGCGACCAGAACATTTTTGTATTTTGCCGATGCTCGCTAAGGTTTTCATGTGTGAAAATCTGGGCAATTCAGGAAAGTGATGGGAATGACACAGTGACGGATAGGGCAGGCGAGGGGCTACATGTTGGGCTGCATCCTAAGTTCACAGGTCCCACTATTAAGCCACAATAGCGGCAAGAGTGGGCCCCCCCCCCCCCTCCCAACAACTTTTACTTCTGAAAAGCGCTCATTAGCATGGCATACCTTTGCTAAGCACCACACTACCTCCAACAAAGCACAATCACTGCCTGCATGACACTCCACTGCCACTTCTCCTGAGTTACATGCTGCCCAACCGCACCCCCTCCCCCCCACAGCGCACACCAAAGTGTCCCTGCGCAGCCTTCAGCTGCCCTCATGCCACACCACGCTCATGTCTATTTAGAATTGCGTCTGCCATGACGAGGGACCGCAGGCATACACTGCAGAGGTTGGCACGGCTAGGCAGCGACCCTCTTTAAAAGTGGCGGAGCGATAGCCCACAATGCTGTACAGAAGCAATGAGAAATAGAATCCTGTGCCACCGCCATCTGGAGCTGCACACGTGGGCATAGCAATGGGGAACCTATGTGCCACACACTATTCATTCTGTCAAGGTGTCTGCATGCCCCAGTCAGACCGGGCTTTTTAATTCATAGACACAGGCAGGTACAACTCCCTATTGTGAAGTCCCTGTCGACCCACAGCATGGGTGGCTCCCTGGAACCCACCGGCGGTACACAGAAATATCCCATTGCATTGCCCAACACAGCTGAGGTAGTAATGTCGTGCGTAATACAGGTGGGCTTCGGCCCACACTGCATGCCCCAGTCAGACTGGGATTCTTTACAAGTGGACACATGTAGGTTTAACTCCCTGTGGACCCACTGCCTGGGTGGGTGCCAGGAAGCCACCGGCGGTACATAGAAATATCCCATTGCATTGCCCAACACAGCTGAGGTAGTAATGTCGTGCGTAATACAGGTGTGCTTCGGCCCACACTGCATGCCCCAGTCAGACTGGGATTCTTTACAAGTGGACACATGTAGGTTTAACTCCCTGTGGACCCACTGCCTGGGTGGGTGCCAGGAAGCCACCGGCGGTACATAGAAATATCCCATTGCATTGCCCAACACAGCTGAGGTAGTAATGTCGTGCGTAATACAGGTGGGCTTCGGCCCACACTGCATGCCCCAGTCAGACTGGGATTCTTTACAAGTGGACACATGTAGGTTTAACTCCCTGTGGACCCACTGCCTGGGTGGGTGCCAGGAAGCCACCGGCGGTACATAGAAATATCCCATTGCATTGCCCAACACAGCTGAGGTAGTAATGTCGTGCGTAATACAGGTGTGCTTCGGCCCACACTGCATGCCCCAGTCAGACTGGGATTCTTTACAAGTGGACACATGTAGGTTTAACTCCCTGTGGACCCACTGCCTGGGTGGGTGCCAGGAAGCCACCGGCGGTACATAGAAATATCCCATTGCATTGCCCAACACAGCTGAGGTAGTAATGTCGTGCGTAATACAGGTGGGCTTCGGCCCACACTGCATGCCCCGGTCAGACGGGTTCTTTAGAAGTGTACAGATGTATTAAAAACTCAGTGTGCACCTACAGCATGGGTGGCTCCCTGGAACCCACCGGCGGTACACAAAAATATCCCATTGCATTGCCCAACACAGCTGAGGTAACGTCAGCTGTAATGCAGGTGGGCTAAAAATTAATTTGATTACACTGTAGGCGAGGGCCCACACAAATTGCTGTATCAACAGTACTAATGTACATCCCAAAAATTGGCCATGGCCAGCCAAGAGGGCAGGTGAAACCCATTAATCGCTTTGGTTAATGTGGCTTAAGTGGTAACTAGGCCTGGAGGCAGCCCAGTGTAACGAAAAATTGGTTCAAGTTAAAGTTCCAATGCTTTTAAGCGCATTGAAACTTATAAAAATTGTTCTGAAAAATTATTTGAGTGAGCCTTGTGGCCCTAAGAAAAATTGCCCGTTCAGCGTGATTACGTGAGGTTTCAGGAGGTGGAGCAGGAGGAGGAGGAGGAGGAATATTAGACACAGATTGATGAAGCAGAAATGTCCCCGTTTTGGATGGTGAGAGAGAACGTAGCTTCCATCCGCGGGTGCAGCCTACGTATTGCTTACGTATCGCTGCTGTCCGCTGGTGGAGAACAGAAGTCTGGGGAAATCCAGCCTTTGTTCATCTTGATGAGTGTTAGCCTGTCGGCACTGTCGGTTGACAAGCGGCTACGCTTATCTGTGATGATTCCCCCAGCCGCACTAAACACCCTCTCCGACAACACGCTAGCCGCAGGACAAGCAAGCACCTCAAGGGCATACAGGGCTAGTTCAGGCCACGTGTCCAGCTTCGACACCCAGTAGTTGTAGGGGGCAGAGGCGTCACCAAGGATGGTCGTGCGATCCGCTACGTACTCCCTCACCATCCTTTTGCAGTGCTCCCGCCGACTCAGCCGTGACTGGGGAGCGGTGACACAGTCTTGGTGGGGAGCCATAAAGCTGGCCAGGCCCTTAAAGACTGTTGCACTGCCTGGGATGTACATGCTGCTCGATCTACGCACATCCCCTGCAACATGGCCCTCGGAACTGCGCCTTCTGCCACTAGCGCTGTCGGCTGGGAATTTTACCATCAGCTTGTCCGCAAGGGTCCTGTGGTATAGCAACACTCTCGAACCCCTTTCCTCTTCGGGAATCAGAGTGGGCAGGTTCTCCTTATACCGTGGATCGAGCAGTGTGTACACCCAGTAATCCGTCGTGGCCAGAATGCGTGCAACGCGAGGGTCACGAGAAAGGCATCCTAACATGAAGTCAGCCATGTGTGCCAGGGTACCTGTACGCAACACATGGCTGTCTTCACTAGGAAGATCACTTTCAGGATCCTCCTCCTCCTCCTCCTCCTCCTCAGGCCATACACGCTGAAAGGATGACAGGCAATCAGCCGGTGTACCGTCAGCAGCGGGCCAAGCTGTCTCTTCCCCCTCCTCCTCATCCTCCTCATGCTCCTCCTCCTCCTCCTGTACGCGCTGAGAAATAGACAGGAGGGTGCCCTGACTATCCAGCGGCATACTGTCTTCCCCCGCCCCCGTTTCCGAGCGCAAAGCAGCTGCCTTTATGGTTTGCAGGGAATTTCTCAAGATGCATAGCAGAGGAATGGTGACGCTAATGATTGTAGCATCGCCGCTCACCACCTGGGTAGACTCCTCAAAATTACCAAGGACATGGCAGATGTCTGCCAACCAGGCCCACTCTTCTGAAAGGAATTGAGGAGGCTGACTCCCACTGCGCCGCCCATGTTGGAGTTGGTATTCGACTATAGCTCTCCGTTGTTCATAGAGCCTGGCCAACATGTGGAGCGTAGAGTTCCACCGTGTGGGCACGTCGCACAGCAGTCGGTGCACTGGCAGCTTAAAGTGATGTTGCAGGGTGCGCAGGGTGGCAGCGTCCGTGTGGGACTTGCGGAAATGTGCGCAGAGCCGGCGCGCCTTTACGAGCAGGTCTGACAAGCGTGGGTAGCTTTTCAGAAACCGCTGAACCACCAAATTAAAGACGTGGGCCAGGCATGGCACGTGCGTGAGGCTGCCAAGCTGCAGAGCCGCCACCAGGTTACGGCCGTTGTCACACACGACCATGCCCGGTTGGAGGCTCAGCGGCGCAAGCCAGCGGTCGGTCTGCTGTGTCAGACCCTGCAGCAGTTCGTGGGCCGTGTGCCTCTTATCGCCTAAGCTGAGTAGTTTCAGCACGGCCTGCTGACGCTTGCCCACCGCTGTGCTGCCACACCGCGCGACACCGACTGCTGGCGACATGCTGCTGCTAACACATCTTGATTGTGAGACAGAGGAGGAGGAGGAGGAGGAGGGTGCTTTAGTGGAGGAAGCATACACCTCCGCAGATACCAGCACCGAGCTGGGGCCCGCAATTCTGGGGGTGGGTAGGACGTGAGCGGTCCCAGGCTCTGACTCTGTCCCAGCCTCCACTAAATTCACCCAATGTGCCGTCAGGGAGATGTAGTGGCCCTGCCCGCCTGTGCTTGTCCACGTGTCCGTAGTTAAGTGGACCGTGGCAGTAACCGCGTTGGTGAGGGCGCGCACAATGTTGCGGGAGACGTGGTCGTGCAGGGCTGGGACGGCACATCGGGAAAAGTAGTGGCGACTGGGAACTGAGTAGCGCGGGGCCGCCGCCTCCATGATACTTTTGAAGGACTCCGTTTCCACAACCCTATACGGCAGCATCTCAAGGCTGATGAATTTTGCGATGCGGACGGTTAACGTTTGAGCGTGCGGGTGCGTGGCGGCGTACTTGCGCTTGCGCTCGAACACTTGCGCAAGCGACGGCTGAACGGTGCGCTGAACTACACTGCTGGATGGGGCCGAGGACAGCGGAGATGAGGGTGTGGGTGCAGGCCATGAGGCGGTAGTGCCTGTGTCCTGAGAGGGGGGTTGCATCTCAGTGGCAGGTTGGGGCACAGGGGGAGAGGCAGGGGTGCAAACCGGAGACGGTGAACGGCCTTTGTCCCACCTTGCGGGGTGCTTGGCCATCATATGTCTGCGCATGGTGGTGGTGGTGAGGCTGTTGGTGTTGGCTCCCCGGCTGAGCTTTGCGCGACAAAGGTTGCACACCACTGTTCGTCGGTCGTCAGGCGTCTCTGTGAAAAACTGCCAGACCTTAGAGCACCTCGGCCTACGCAGGGTGGCATGGCGCGAGGGGGCGCTTTGGGAAACACTTGGTGGATTATTCGGTCTGGCCCTGCCTCTACCCCTGGCCACCGCACTGCCTCTTGCAACCTGCCCTGCTGATGCCCTTGACTCCCCCTCTGAAGACCTGTCCTCCTGAGTAAGCGTTGCACACCAGGTGGGGTCAGTCACCTCATCGTCCTGCTGCTCTTCCTCCGAATCCTCTGTGCGCTGCTCCCTGGGACTTACTGCCCTTACTACTACCTCACTGCAAGACAACTGTGTCTGATCGTCATCGTCCTCCTCACCCACAGAAAGTTGTTGAGACAGTTGGCGGAAGTCCCCAGCCTCTTCCCCCGGACCCCGGGAACTTTCGAATGGTTGGGCATCAGTGACGATAAACTCCTCTGGTGGGAGAGGAACCGCTGCTGCCCAATCTAAGCAGGGGCCCGAGAACAGTTCCTGGGAGTGTTCCCGCTCCTGAGCAGGTGTCATTGTAGTGGACTGAGGAGGCTGGGAGGAAGGAGGAGCAGCAGACAGAGGATTCGGATTGGCAGCAGTGGACGGCGCAGAACTGCGGGTAGACGATAGGTTGCTCGAAGCACTTTCTGCCATCCAGGACAGGACCTGCTCACACTGCTCATTTTCTAATAACCGTCTCCCGCGTGGACCCATTAATTGGGCGATGAATGTGGGGACGCCAGAAACGTGCCTCTCTCCTAATCGCGCAGCAGACAGCTGCGACACACCTGGATCAGGAGCTTGGCCTGTGCCCACACCCTCACTTGGCCCTCCGCGTCCTCGGCCACGTCCACGTCCACGTCCTCTAGGCTTACCCCTACCCCTCAGCATGCTGTATTACCAGTGATTAGATTTCCCAGGCAGGAAATAAATTGGCGCAAGACTGCAGGCCAAATATAATTTTTGCCCTTTTTGGAAAACGAAAGGCCCCACTGCCTCTAGTGAATGAATTATCTAAGTTTAATAACTGTGCTGTGTCCCTGCTTATGTGTCACAGAACGTGAGGGTAGCAGAGTTATTATAACTCTTGGAGAGCAGGTATTTTTTTTCCCAATTAAGGAAAGCAAATGGCGAACCCAGCAGTAAAGCGTAGCTGGGTGCGTATGATTTAGCAATGTTTTTCACGCAGCTCACACGTCTACACAGGCGTAAGGACGGACACAGGCTGGACAAATAGATTTGTTTTCAGTTTTTTCCCACCAACAGGCAGCACTGCGTATATTCAATGAACCTGCGAAGTTTAATAACTGCGCTGTGTCCCTGCTTATGTGTCACAGAACGTGAGGGTAGCAGAGTTATTATAACTCTTGGAGAGCAGGTATTTTTTTTTCCCAATTAAGGAAAGCAAATGGCGAACCCAGCAGTAAAGCGTAGCTGGCTGCGTATGATTTAGCAATGTTTTTCACGCAGCTCACACGTCTACACAGGCGTAAGGACGGACAGAGGCTGGACAAATAGATTTGTTTTCAGTTTTTTCCCACCAACAGGCAGCACTGCGTATATTCAATGAACCTGCGAAGTTTAATAACTGCGCTGTGTCCCTGCTTATGTGTCACAGAACGTGAGGGTAGCAGAGTTATTATAACTCTTGGAGAGCAGGTATTTTTTTTCCCAATTAAGGAAAGCAAATGGCGAACCCAGCAGTAAAGCGTAGCTGGGTGCGTATGATTTAGCAATGTTTTTCACGCAGCTCACACGTCTACACAGGCGTAAGGACGGACACAGGCTGGACAAATAGATTTGTTTTCAGTTTTTTCCCACCAACAGGCAGCACTGCGTATATTCAATGAACCTGCGAAGTTTAATAACTGCGCTGTGTCCCTGCTTATGTGTCACAGAACGTGAGGGTAGCAGAGTTATTATAACTCTTGGAGAGCAGGTATTTTTTTTTCCCAATTAAGGAAAGCAAATGGCGAACCCAGCAGTAAAGCGTAGCTGGCTGCGTATGATTTAGCAATGTTTTTCACGCAGCTCACACGTCTACACAGGCGTAAGGACGGACACAGGCTGGACAAATAGATTTGTTTTCAGTTTTTTCCCACCAACAGGCAGCACTGCGTATATTCAATGAACCTGCGAAGTTTAATAACTGCGCTGTGTCCCTGCTTATGTGTCACAGAACGTGAGGGTAGCAGAGTTATTATAACTCTTGGAGAGCAGGTATTTTTTTTCCCAATTAAGGAAAGCAAATGGCGAACCCAGCAGTAAAGCGTAGCTGGGTGCGTATGATTTAGCAATGTTTTTCACGCAGCTCACACGTCTACACAGGCGTAAGGACGGACACAGGCTGGACAAATAGATTTGTTTTCAGTTTTTTCCCACCAACAGGCAGCACTGCGTATATTCAATGAACCTGCGAAGTTTAATAACTGCGCTGTGTCCCTGCTTATGTGTCACAGAACGTGAGGGTAGCAGAGTTATTATAACTCTTGGAGAGCAGGTATTTTTTTTCCCAATTAAGGAAAGCAAATGGCGAACCCAGCAGTAAAGCGTAGCTGGGTGCGTATGATTTAGCAATGTTTTTCACGCAGCTCACACGTCTACACAGGCGTAAGGACGGACACAGGCTGGACAAATAGATTTGTTTTCAGTTTTTTCCCACCAACAGGCAGCACTGCGTATATTCTATGAATAATAACTGTGTTGTGGCCCTGCCTATACAATTCTTTCCCTGCAGTATCAATGGAGGGTGCAATGCTCTGCAGAGGCGATTTTGAGAAGCCCAAAAAAAATGCAGCACAGCCAACAGCAGCCTGGACAGTACTGCACACGGATAAATATGGCCCTAGAAAGGACCGTTGAGGTTCTTGAAGGCTACACTCACTCCTAACACTCTCCCTGCCTATGCAGCACTTCTGTCCCTAATGCCAGGTGCAACGGTCTGCAGAGGCGATTTTGAGAAAAAAAAAAAAATCCCACTGCTAACAGCAGCCAACACACAGCTATCAGTGGCCCTAATAAGGACCTTTGGGGGGTCTTGAAGCCTACACTAACTACCAATTCTTTCCCTACAGCAGCTCCGGTATAAACAGCACTGTCCCTCATCTAACTCACACCGCATCTGAGGCGAGCCGCGGGAGGGGCCGACTTTTATATTAGGCGAACACCTGATCTCGCCAGCCACTCACAGCAGGGGGGTGGTATAGGGCTTAAACGTTGCAGGGGGAAGTTGTAATGCCTTCCCTGTCTTTCAATTGGCCAGAAAAGCGCGCTAACGTCTCAGGGAAGGAAGTGAAAGTAACCAGAACACCGCATGGTGTTCGTCACGAATAACGAACATCCCGAACACCCTAATATTCGCACGAATATCAAGCTCGGACGAACGCGTTCGCTCATCTCTATTAATTAACCTTTCAGCTACCAACAGACCAGTGACTGAAATCTACATTAAAGAAGCAGTCATGGCTCTCAGAGATACAATACAAGCGGACATTCTTATTCTAACATCAAAAGTTAATTCCTCAGTGCTGGATATCAATAACAAAATTGAAAAAAGTGAAAAGAAAATGGAGGAAATAGTCATTTCACATAACTCTTTAATCGATGCGCATTATGAGCTAGAAGAAAAAGTTACCAAATTACAGCTCAAGCTAACAGACTTAGAAGATAGAAATAGGCGTAATAATATCAAGATAAGAGGAATTCCAGAAAAAGTACCAAATGCAGAAATATCGAATTACATCGTACGTTTCATGCAGACCCTTCTTCCCAACATACCAGACCAAGAGCTAAAAATTGACAGAGCCCACAGATTACCGCGTCCGAAATTCCTTAAAGAGGAAACTCCCAGGGATGTTATAGCCCGTATTCATTACTTCAAAACAAAGGAAGCACTCATGAATGCGGCGAGAAGGGCTCAACCATTCCCAAATCCATATTCTGACCTGCGCCTTTTTATCGACTTATCGCAAGCGACATTAGAGGCGAGAAGAAATTACGCAGGTATAACCACTGCCTTGAGAAAAGCAAATATTCCTTACAAGTGGGGTTTCCCAACCAAGATTATAGCTACCAAAGATGGCAAACATTTCATTTTCCTAAACCCTGAATCTGCCACTGAAACCCTGAAAACCTGGGGAATAACTCTTCAAGCAACACCTCATTTGCACCCTAAACGCGGCCCTGGGGTCCGCTAACAAATTGGAAAGCAAGATTCCTGCCCCCCGAAATGAAGCACAAGCGTTTCTCCGATGACAACAAATCACTACCCACTGTAGTGCCTGCCCTTTGAAGCTGGACTTTCACCCCCATTGAATATGCAAGTCCAATCTTGCCTCAGTTTGTTCAAACTGTTTTGTTTTTTTGTCCTCCACATTTTGCTTCGTGAACACAACCTGTGGTAGCTCAATAAAGCAACACGAAAAGAGGACTTTGTTTGTTTTCTGTTTTGTTTTTACAGGCATCATCCTATACTACGATCTCCTACGTCTGCAACCTTATTCTCAGAATCTAACACCATGGCTGTGAAGCTCCTATCATTAAATGTCAACGGCCTGAACTCGCCTTTCAAAAGACGGTGTGCATGGAAAGAGGCGTCCACCCATAACGCAGAAATTGTATGTATGCAAGAGACTCATTTGTTAGAAAGCGATTGTGAAAAAATGTCTCATAAGTCATATCCACAAACTGTATTTGCATGTGCAAAAAAAAAAACACGCTGGTGTAATGATTGCATTTAGGGAAAACACACCATTTACCATAGAAAAACAAATTTGTGACCCAAAGGGACGATTTATAATTCTGATTGGTTCCCTAAAAAACCAAAAAATAACCTTGGTTAACACATATGTACCAAACACAAGGCAAATAAATTTCTTAAACAAACTAATGAAAAAAATAAACAGAAATGCGCAAGGGCCAATACTAATGTGTGGCGACTTCAATCTAATCCCAGATAAAAACATAGATACTATCAACCCCACACTTAAAAGAAATGCCACCTTAGGTGAATGGCTACACAGAAACGCTCTCTATGATTCCTTCAGGTGTATCAATGCCTCTGCAAGGGAATACTCGTTCTACTCCCCGAGGCATAGGACTTTCTCAAGAATTGACCTGTGTCTAGTAGAGAAGCCACTATTGACTTCGATCTCAGAGGTGGAGATCGGTACCGCCACCTGGTCGGACCATGCCCCAATAACCGCACTATTGAATGTGGAAAGCCCCAACAGACTCAATAAAACATGGAGAAACAACACATACCTAATGAACATTCCAAAATATAAAAAAGAGATACAAGAGGCCTTGTTGGAGTTCTTCAAATTTAATGACACTCCACAGATAGATCCAGTAATTCTATGGAACGCCCATAAAGCGTATATGAGAGGTATTCTGATAAAATTAGGATCAAGATACAAAAAAGAAAAAACAAAAAGAATAGACGATCTACTTACAAACTTACGCCTTAAAGAAAAAGAACTTCCACACAACCCATCAAAAAACGCACATGACGACATGCATAAAATAAGGCTGGAACTTCGTAAAAGTTTATTGGGCGATTTCGATAAAGAGATAAACGCCCAAAGGGCAAATATATATTCATCAATAAACAAACCCTCAAGGTGGATGGCCAACCTACTGAAAAAGAAAACCATAAAAGCCAACATCCCCTACATTTGGAGTCATCATAGCAGGAAACATAAAATAACACACCCTAAGCAAATAGCAAACGCATTCTCCTCTTACTACAGTAGCCTGTATAATCTAAAGAACGATACGCAAGTGGACCAGCCAAACAGCGTATCAATCCAAAATTTTCTTAAACTAATTGACTTACCAACCATCTTTGAGACCATCTCAGGCAAATTTGTTAGATGAACCAATTTCAACTTCTGAAATATCCAACACCATAGGCTCACAAAAAAACTACAAAGCCCCTGGTCCGGATGGATATTCCGCAGAATATTATAAGAATTTTTCAAAACCACTACTAACACATGTGACTAACATGTTTAACTCCGCAATGCAAAAAGGCAGTTTTCCCCAAGAGATGTTACAGGCAACAATCGTAGTACTACCTAAGCCTGGGAAAGAGCCAAACTCTCCAGCGAACTTTAGACCTATATCGCTACTCAACACCGATATTAAGATATATGCTAAAACACTAGCCCAACGAATCCTTAAGATTCTTCCAGATATAATACACTCGGACCAAATGGGGTTCGTGAGGGGGAGGCAGGCCTCGGACAGCACTCGGAAAATCTTAAATCTACTACATTCCATAGAAAAAACTCGGACTCCAACTCTTATGTTAACCTTAGATGCCGAAAAGGCTTTTGATAGAGTCCACTGGGAATATGTCTTCAAGACCTTAGAGAAATTTGGATTTGGGGAAGCAACAATACGTGCTGTGCGGGCTCTGTATTCCTCTCCAACTGCAAGAGTGTTGGTGGATGGTACGTTGTCGGACCCACTGTCGATATCCAATGGCACAAGACAGGGGTGCCCACTTTCCCCGATACTGTATGTGTTGGCTATAGAACCGTTGGCGGAGCTGATTCGTGCTGTTCCTGATGTGAGGGGTGTTCCGGTGAACCACAGGCAGTACAAATTAGGACTTTTCGCAGATGACGTGATTCTTACGTTAACCCATCCTCTGGAGTCCCTGAGGTCTGCCTGTGCGATACTGGAGCACTTCAGCAAAGTTTCCATGTACAAACTGAATGTAGATAAGTCGCTCATTCTCGGATTGAATATCTCAAAGAACCTGAGAGTGGCGATTCAAACAGAATTTCCATTCGAATGGAGAGAAAAAAGTGTTCCATATTTGGGAATAGTCTTGACCCCACTAATTAAAAACATAGAGAATGAAAACTACACCAAATTATTAAGCTCAACACAAAAAGAGATAGACCACCTAGCTAAACTAAACCTAACGTGGTTTGGAAAAATTATGGCTTACAAAATAAAAGTATTACCACTAATTTTATACTATTTTAGAGTCTTACCGATTTCCATATCTAGCCTCACCTTAAATAAGTTGCAGAGACAGATGAATGCCTTTATATGGAACGGAAAGAGAACACGTCTGGCTTTGTCCGTTCTGGCTTTGCACCGCAGAAATGGAGGTGCAGATGTACCCAATTTAAATGCATACCATAAAGCCATCATATTAAACCAAACTAAACAACTGTTGCCTAATGACAACGTATTGGGATGGCCTACCATGGAGAAAAACTACTTGAGAAACATCTCAGGTCAAGCAATAATGTATGCAATCTCTGTTGAAAGCTTATTATACCCAAAAATGCTAAAACTACAAATACCAGAAGTATCTGCAACTCTGCGTGCCTCAATCAACGCATGGGGAGATTTCTCAAAAAAGTCAGGAATACCAGAGAATGAAAAACCCCCCATTACCTATTGAAATATTATATTTATATCTACCAGACCTAGATATGAGACCCTGGACGGATGGAGGAGTGAAGTGGGTGGATGACCTTGTAACCTCAAAAAAAATTAAAAAATTTAGCGAGTTACAACTTGAATATAACCTCCCACCAAGTGAAAACTTTAACTATTTAAGGATCAGCTCCTTCCTAAAAGACACATCCATACACAAGATAATGCTTCCGACAACACTTATAAACAAAATTATCCCTCCAACCACCAAAAACAAATCCGAAACAAGATCCTTCTACGACACTATGACCAATAACACAGTCTTAACAAAAAAATCGTATATGTTAAGTTGGGAAAAAGAATTGAAAGAAGAGGTATCTGAAATCTCATGGTCCAGAGCATTCATTCTAACATCTAAATCCACTAAAGGCCTGGGCATATTAGAGACCCAAACAAAGTTGTTTTTAAGATGATACTACACCCCCTCCTTGATATATAACAGATCAAAAATGGGAGATGGTCTTTGTTGGAGGGAATGTGGCCAAAGAGGAACACTGTCCCATATTTTCTGGTCGTGTCCCAAATTAAAAACATATTGGGACAAAATATTCAATTTCCTGCACGATTCATTAAAAATCAGAATACCTAGGGAAGCAAAAATAGCTCTGCTCCTAGTGGGCACTGAGGCACTGCCAAAACAGATAAGGCCCCTGCTGACACACTCCCTAATGACAGCTAAGACTATAATAGCGAAATATTGGAGAACGCCAGACCCCCCAGAAATGGAGGAGTTCAAAAACCGTATGGAAGAACAATACATCAATGAAAAATGGTTAGCGCTTCGCAGCAACTCTGCCAAGCAATTTGATGCGAACTGGGAGATGTGGAGATCATTGAATGAAAAATGACAACTGTTATATATCCATAGATGCCATGTTAGGTTGTTACAAGTTTTGTACTGTTTTTTCAATATAACGATTACTAATTCGCAGTGAATCACCATGGAAACTATCACTTTACTAGATGCTCGGAAATCGACTGGTACTCCCATGGAAAAAACTGTGAATATAAATTAATGCATTGTATAAGGCATTCTAATGCAAAAATTATTCGTGAAAAGTGATGTACGATATACCTATGGTGCATTGCAATGCTATAACTCTCTGTAAAAATTTTTAAAACCTAATAAAAATTTAATAAAGGAAAAAAATGATCAGTACACGCATAGGAGTCAATTAATATAATAAACACACAAGGTAAGACTATAGCAACTGATAGTGTGACAATCTTTATGGTCAATTTAAGGCAGAATAGGGTCAGAAGTCTGATACCATCTAGCAAACTTGCCTTACTAGTTGTCAAGCATAAAAATTAATTTCTTGTACTTATTCCATAAGGAAACCATTGCAATCTTCCCATGCACTATATCGGTAATGACCTTTCCTGTCCATGTCCCAGCTCAAGCTTGTCCAGAGGTACAATATACCCAATTCTGCCTGATCTCCACTATCAACCACTTGCATTTAAGGCTACTCCCTAGATTCGAATGTTATTCTTAGCTAGACATTCTTTAGTGAATCAGTAATTGCACCAGCAGGCAGACTGTACTATAACATAGTGTAATAACACAGTAACAGTGTCTAAGGCTGAAAAATTCCATCCAGTTCAGCCTATTATACTTCAATGTTGATCCAGAGGAAGGCAAAAAAAAAAAAAACATGAGGCAGAAGCTAATTTTCCTTATTTTCGGGGAAAAATTCCTTCTCAACACCAAATCTGGCAATCGGAATAATCCCTGGATCACCGGCTCTTCTGAAGTAATTACAGTAACATGTAATATTGTAATGCTCAAGAAAGGCGTACAGGTCCCTCTTAAACTCTTTTATTGAGTTCGCCATCACCATGTCCTCAGGCAGAGGGTCCCATAATCTAACTGCTCTTACAGTATGTTGGTGTAGAAACCTTCTTTCCTCTAGACGTAGAGGAAGCTCCCTTGCTATAGTCACAGTCCTGGGTATAAGTAGATGATGATAAAGATCTCTGTATTGTCCCCTGATATATTCATTCATAGTTATTAGGTCGCCCCTCAGCCGTATTTTTTCTAAACTAAATAACCCTAATTTTAATAAGCATTTTGGGTATTGTAGTCCATCTGTCCAATCTGCTCTGACTAAGGTAGGTGGAAAAAGGATGGCCTACAGGAAAAATGTGCCATTCTGTTGCTTTTTTTCCTGGGTATCACAGGGCCCTGATGTCTATAATACCTTAGGAACACAAATCAAATAAAAGATCCAGAAAATGTTAATCTTATATTCTGCTAAAAAAACAAAGCCAACATTTTGTGATGTTTTTTTTCCATCTCCTCCAAAAAAAATTTTTTTTCAAAGTTATACAACATATTATATATATCTCTGACCAGTGGCATTAAAAATACAACTCGTCCCACAAAAAAATATGGCTATGTAAATAAGTTACAACTCTTGCAATGTAGCTATAAAAACTGCTTGACTCTTAAAGCATAAAATAGGCTGGCCACTTGATATGTGTTACGTCCAAACAGGATGCATTGGATCTGTCACCCACAGATCTCCCACAAATGCAAATGAACAAATAACAAAACAGAGATAGAACCAAAATATGGGAAATGCAGTCACTATGTAACCTAACACAGTGAAGGGCCTGCCTGAATGCAGGGCGATCGCGCCAACAAGGACAGCCCTGACCGCATGCCTCGCCCCCTAGTTGACCCCACATGGGAAAGGGAAATAATACAAGAAAACCAAAACTAGAAATTAAAACAAGTGCAGAACTTAGTTTGAGATGCAGCAGAGACTGACAATCAACCACAGTTCAGCTCAGTATCAGGCCAGGTAAAATAGCCCTTGTAATTACCTGCAGGTGTGACTAAGCATGTTACACCTAATACCACACCCACTGAGCCAGAAGATGTAGAAGCCTCTCCAAAACCAGCACCAGACTTCTCAGCAAGGCAGCAATTCCAGAACGTCCGCAACAAAATGTAGATTGAAATATGCAATATAACTTGGGTTCAACTGTCTCTGTTAGTATGATGAAATGCCAGGCTCATCTGAATATGAGCAGAGCAGAGTTGTCTTAGCCAAAGGTAGAAATAAGGGAAAGGGTGTAAGTAAGGGCTCATAACAGGTAATGAGATCAGGGGCGTAACTATAGAGGATGCAAGGGATGCGGTTGCACCTGGGCCCAGAAGCCTTAGGGGCCAATAAGGCCTCTCTTCTCCATATAGGGAGCCCAGTACTGTGAATAAAGCGTTATAGTTGGGGGCCCCATTACAGGTTTTGCATTGGGGCCCAGGAGCTTCAAGTTACGCCTCTGAATGAGATATTGCAAACATATAATTCTCCATCTAAAATCCTGCTTATGCTCCCTACTAACACCCTGCCTTGTAGCTCTTCATAAATGGGGACCATTACAATGAAAGGGCTATTCTACTGTAACTGCTTTATTGGTGGTGGTCGGTACAAAGGCAAATAGCACTATTTGATGAAAAAGTTGCAAAATCAAAAGCAGAATTACTGCAATTATACTTGAATCAGCTGCGGTAAAGGCAAATAAAGTTTTGGGGTGCATTAATAGAGGTATAGGAGCAAGGGACGAGAACATTATTCTTCCACTATATAAAGAACTTGTCAGGCCCCACATGGAATACTGCGCACAGTTCTGGTCACCGGTGCTCAGGAAAGATGTTGCAGTGCTTGAGGGGGTTCAAAGAAGGGCAACTTAATTAATAAATGGAATGGGAGGACTGGAATACCCAGGGAGGCTATCAAAATTGGGATTATTCACCCTAGAAAAAAAGACAGTTAAAGGGCGATCAAATAACTCTGCATAAATTCATTAGGGGACAATACAAGGATCTCTCCCATGATCTGTTTATACCCAGGACTGTAACGGTAACAAGGGGGCATCCACTATGGTTAGAGAAAGGAAGGTTTCATCACCAACACAGAAGGGGTTCTTTACTGTACGAGCAGTGAGACTATGGAACTCTCTGCCTGAGGGCGTGGTGATAGCAAAATCGATAGGAGTTAAACAGGGGACTAGATGTCTTTTTAGAGCACTAAGACATTACAGGATATATACATTAAATAACCAAAAATGTTGTTGATCCGGGTATCTTCCGACTGCTGGTGTCAGGTAGGAGGTTTTTCAAATGTTGATCCAGGGATTATTCTCACTGCCATTATGGAGTTGGGAAGGAATTTATTCCCCCAGAATGGAGTAGATTGGCTTTGGTTCTGTTTTTTTTGCGTTCATCTGGATCAATA
Organism: Eleutherodactylus coqui; assembly: GCF_035609145.1. Lineage (NCBI taxonomy): Eukaryota > Metazoa > Chordata > Amphibia > Anura > Eleutherodactylidae > Eleutherodactylus > Eleutherodactylus coqui. Next base: position 40,155,826 of record NC_089846.1, read on the forward strand.
AGGGGGGAGTGGAAACAGGCAGAACTGGGTGGACATTTGTCTTTTTTCAGCCTGGCATACTATGTTACTTTGTAGGATTTATATTTTCTTTTTGTCTAACCGGTGCTTTGATTTTTTCCATCATATGTAGTTTTAATTAAAGATCAGCAAATCGGCATACAAGACACATAGGGCAAGTGAAGCACATAGTAGCACTAGTCATAAACAGATACTGAACAAAGAAACAAAAGAACAGAAAATAATACAACAAATGTGAACACAGGATATAATAGTGCTGCTATGTCAGTACAAGTCACATTAGATTATTCTCCAGCATAAGGTAAAGAGCATATGCGAACAGTTACAAAGAAAGGTAAAAGGTAGTAAAAAGCGTTATACAGATTCCAAATAAACCCAAGGTTTCCAGAATCAAAGAAACTTTTCATGAAAACATCACTGCTAATGCAAGGGCTCGTCTACACAAAACACAGTATTAGAATAGGGGATTCTTTTTGTAGCAGGCATGTTGAATCAAAAAGCCAAATTCCGTAACAAGCAAGGAGGAAGGATTAGTTTGGGTTGATAGTAGTGGCAGATTTGTAGAGTAAAATGGCTATGTCCACTTTCGAAACCAAGGGATAAGCTCTGTTCTTCTGCAGAAAAAGGACATTACAGTTTTCGAAGAAAGGAACTCATTTTACTTCAAAAGGCTTGAGCTTTCCTTCTATTAGCACTATGGACATGCTTTTTAGGGTAAGATTCTCGGATAAAACCAAAGCTACAGCTGTTTGAAGTGGGGTCAGAAACATTGAATTTACAGCTGTCACTTTTCAGTCAGCGTGCAAAGCAGAAAGAGAAGGGTAAGGGGAAAGAGCAGGCAGCATAGAAGATTTGAAAATTTCCCGCCTCTCCCTATGTCCCAGGCTGTGATTGGTTCATTGAGCACTGGCTCTGATTGGCTAAGCTGTGGCACTCAGGAACCAATCACAGCCAGCGCTTCCTGGAGACGGGGTTTTTCAAACTCTTGACCTGGAAGCTAAGAGGGAAAACTACAAGCAAGTCTGTTGGGGACCTGAGAAGATGCGCGTCGGACAGCGCCTGTTAGGTAATGTTTTTTTATGTGTTTTTTATGCAGCTAGGGCTTATTTTAGAGCTTTCACAGTAGGATTTTCTACTGTAAAAGTTGCATCGCACCGCACGAAAACACGATGCAACATGTAAGCAGGCTTTATAGAGAAATTTGGGCTACAAACCTCACAAATTGTGGCAATATTTAGTAACCCGCAATTTTTTTTCTCGCAATGTAGCGGGCTACAACATATTGCGAATGTGAAGAAACCTATTGGAAAGCATAGGCTTCACATACATGCGATTTGTAGCGCTGTCGTGTCACGAGAAAATCGCGTGATTTTGTAGCCCGTGTGAAACCGGCCTTAAGAAGTTTTGTAACCCTTTAATTAAAAACTTCTTAGCCTTTTCGGTTTACATTCTAAATTTTCATGGCAACAAGACAATAACCAAGCCAACCCCGTGTAGATAAGTGATAAATGTCTAATAACAGCTTCCTGCAGAATTCAGCTCATCAAACTGAAAAACAGCTAATCAAGAGGAATCCTGGGTTCTACCGCCCAAAGGCCCACAATACCACAGAAAGCTAAGAGAAAACCAACATCTTAGGGGTCAGAGGGCATTTAATAGAAAAACATTGTAGGAGCATTACATATTTCAGATTTCTTTTTGCATTGAAACATATTGACAAACCGCATAGGGGAGGAAATTGGAGGAAATGCCTCCTCACTAAAGAAGCCTAGGCATGAATTTTCGAAGTGATCTCTCTTATATATATATTTGTTTAAAAAGCAATGATTGTTCTCACATACAATATTAGTGTTTTGATATATGTTGTTGGCAGTTTAGTCGTTCACGACCCTTGGCAACACTAAAGGCGAGCTCCCACCATGTTTTCGGTTTTGCACTGCTTCTTCCAGTTGTGTGATATCCATGCTGACGGGCGTGCACGGAGGCATACAAGTTCCATATGGTATTCTGCAGCATATTGGTCCACATTTGCTGTAACTGAGCCTTTAGATCATACAAACTCGTAGGCTGTTGATGTTGGCATCCTAGGTGGTCCCATACATGTTCGATTGGTGATACATATGGTGAATGGGCAGCCCACGGAAGTATGGCAATACTGTGACACTCTTGCTGTGTGTTGCCAAGCATTATCCTGCTGAAAAATGCCTCTTGGAAGCTGCCATGACAGGAACACATGTGGCTGCAGGATGTCCTGAACATATCGTTGAGCTGTCATTGTCCCTTGTACCACTACTAGGGTGGACCGACTGTCGTATGCGATGGCCCTCCAGACCATCACACCAACATTGGGGGCAATGTGCCACTGCATAGCAAAAGCAGGATTGAGGTGCTCACCCCTAAATATCCAAACATGAGCATGGCCTTTGTTGTTGCCCAAACTAAGCCTTGATTCATTACTGAAGACAACCAGGTTCCACTCTATACCAGTCCAGTTTTGTCATTCATGGCACCACTGCAAATGAAGGCAACGGTGGGTGGGTGTCAAAAGCAGTACATGTAATGGGCACCATGAGACTGAATATCCTTCAGCCAGTTGCCTAGAAATGGTTTAGACAGACACAGGGGCCTGTAATGATAGTGGCAACCTGTCTCAGAATAGCGGACAACAAAATAGTTGGAGATGCTCGTGCTTGATAAACGATCCTCTGTGGTCTATCGAAGGTGCCCTGAGCCTGGTTGCCTTGTGTGTGTGCCCTCACACAGCCACTTGTCCAACACCTCCTAACAGTCCAGTCAGAATGGCCGGTGGCGGACAATTCGTCAATACAAACATCCAGCTTCTCACATCCCAATATTTTATCCCCTCTCAAACTGTGTTAACTGGGTGAAATAGTGGCGTCTAGTGGTCAACAAGCTCCACACAAGTGGAAGAAGAGGTCACTACACACAAGGAGCCTCCGAGAGCCTTTTTATAGGCCAAGGGGGAACCACTTTTAGGGTCTCAGGTGGCAGGACCATTCATCCAATCATGCCAGAACTGTAATTATGTGCACATCTGCTGAGATGTGACAGCATGCCGAGTTTTGCCGAGATAGATAGATAGATGTGAGATAGATAGATAGGAGATAGATATATAGATAGATAGATAGATATTGCAAATGTAGATGGATAGATATGTAGATATGAAATAAATAGATAGATATGAGATAGATAGATATGAGATAGATAGATAGATAGATAGATATGAGATAGATAGATAGATGTGAGATAGATAGGAGATAGATAGATAGATAGATATTGCAAATGTAGATAGATATGTAGATATGAAATACATAGATAGATATGAGATAGATAGATATGAGATAGATAGATAGATAGATAGATAGATAGATAGGAGATAGATAGATAGATATTGCAAATGTAGATAGATTAGATAGATATGTAGATATGAAATAGATAGATAGAGATGCGATAGATGATAGATAGATAGATAGATAGATAGATAGATAGATAGATAGATATGAGATAGATAGATAGATAGATAGATAGATAGATAGGAGATAGATAGATAGATAGATAGATAGATAGATAGATAGATAGATAGATGGGAGATAGATAGATATTGCAAAAGAAGATAGATTAGATAGATATGTAGATATGAAATAGATAGATAGATATGCGATAGATGATAGATAGATAGATAGATAGATATGAGTTAGATAGATAGATAGATAGATAGATAGATATGAGATAGATAGATAGATAGATAGATATGGGTTAGATAGATAGATAGATAGATAGATAGATAGATAGATAGATAGATAGATAGATATGAGATAGATAGACAGATAGATAGATAGGAGATAGATAGATAGATAGATAGATAGATATGAGATAGATAGATATGAGATAGATATGAGATAGATAGATAGATATGAGAGAGATAGATAGATATGAGAGAGATAGATAGATAGTATCCCATTAATGTATACACACTTCAGTAGTGTTTATCTATGCCCCCTTTCTTTAAATCTGAGCTGAATCAATGTGGTAATATGTAGTATTATGTTGTCTCTAAAGATGTCAGTAGTCGTAGCTGTCAGACATCCTTTGATGTGTATACAAATCCAGTAAAAAAGCTTTTATGCAGATATTTTTTATTTTGAAGTGTGTATACATTTTGGGACACCCAGTACATATATTAGCTTTTTCACTTTTGTTTAATAAAACCTCTTGTTTTTCCCTTTTATTTTGGCATGTTTTCTACATTCAAAGACCCAGAACCTTTTTTGTTTTTCCATGGATTAAGCTGTGTGAGGGCTTATTTTTTTATGAAAGCTGTACTATTTACAGGAGTTTTTTTGGGTGACGGGTTACATATGACTTTTTAAAATTACTTTTATTGCTTTTTTTGGTATGCAAAATGAACAAAAGAAGAGCATTTTTTTGTCTTTTTTTTTTTTAAATAACGTTTGCCATGAGGCTTAAAAAGTGCACTCAATTCATTACGTAAGCTGTTTCAGATGCAGCAATATCAAAAGTTTTTCCTTTTTTAAAGGAAAAGTGTGCAAAAAAGGTGTTCGTATAATTTTTTTTAACATTGATATTTTTTAGGCTTTTTTACTTCTTTTTAAGTTTCTATAGGTTACACAAGCCTACCGTGCTATGATCAGTACTGAAATGTATTATCGGTTTTCTTGCCTATGAAGTGCCATGGCATGGAGGCTATTGTCTGGTGTTTGGTTGCCATGGCAACTCATCAAGCCTCTGAGATTGGATGGTAGAGGCCCGATAACATTACAGAGGAAGCTCCTTCTGTTAACCCTGTGCATGTTATGATGAACATTGATCGTGGCATATAAGGGGTTGCCGGAGGGGATCAGAGTTTTCTGTAATCTCCGCTATTGCAGTGGGAACCCAGTGGGTCAGTCATATCTGGCTTCTCAGCTCTAATGCCCGTTCCATCTACATGCCGAGCTTGTACAGCATTTCATGGGAACCCCTTCCCTCCCATGATATACATGTAAGTCATGGGTCTGGAAAGGGTTAAGTAAAGAATATGTTTCCAATTTTTAAGAGGTCCTGGCTATCCTGTTGTATGTTGCTATACTTACTTGCCAACTCCTGTTGCAATCTACAGAGGGCTGGAGGACTACGTACATTTGTATGGGTGAGCATACCTGAACCATTGCATGAGGTGGAGCCTGTGGACTTGGACCCTCTATTATGGAGTCAGAAGTGCTTATGGCAATGAAACAACTAGCCAAAAAAAAAGCACCAGGCATAGATATCATACTAGCAGAGCTATTGCTGCTAGTACCAGTGAAAACCATCACAGCGCTGGGCCAGGCAGTATGGGCATCTACACAATGGCCGCAGGACTGGAAAAGATCTGTCTTCATCCCTCTACCAACGAAAGGTGACTCCCAGAAGTGCTCCAACTACCGAACAATAGCCTTCAGTCTGCATGCAAGCAAGATCCTTCTCAAAATTATGCAGAAAAAGACTGAGATCAGTGGTTGAAGCGGGATCCCCTGATGCACAGGCACGATTCCAGTGAGGATGTGGCACCCGCGTCCAAATTGCAAACTTGCAATGGATCATGGGAAAAGCTTGAGAATATAAAAAGAATATCTACATGTGCTTCATCGACTACATCAAGGCCTTTGACTGCGTTGACCATGACAAGCTATGGCATGCCCTACAAGAGCTGGGTGTATTGGTGCATCTAGTCAAGTTGATAAAATCACTTTATACTAATCAGGAAGCCACTGTGAGAACACAGTATGGGGACATAGATTGGTTTGGGATTGGCAAAGGCATCCGACAGGGCTGCATCCTCTCACGCTTCCTGTTTAACCTATATGCGGAAGTAATCATGTGGAAAATGGGCCTAGACAAATTGGAAATTGGGGTGAAAATAGGTGGAAGAAACATCAACAATCTCCGTTATGTGGCTGACACAACTCTGCTTGCAGAAACAGAAGTAGGTCTGAAGCAGCTGATATGTGAGATTAAAACTGAAAGTGAAAAAATAGACCTCTACTTGATTTTAAAAAAGACTAAAATTATCATAATTGCTAAAAAAATGGCCAAATTCAAATCAAAATTGATGGCTAGCAATAACAATAATTTATAAGTGGATAAGCCCCTAACAGTTTTGAAGGAGCTCAGTTGGTTCTGCAAAAAAGAACATTACAGTATTGGATGAATTGAGCTATAACTCCGATTCTAACAGTGCTACTGACTTACAGAACCAGAGCTGCAGCCATTTGAAGTGGGGTTAGGAATACTAAGTTTACAGCTGTCACTTTTCAGTCCGTGTACAGAGTAGAGAGGGAGGAAGAGGGGAGACCACCCCAGCAGAGATCTGTGATTCTCGTGTGTCTCCACCTGTCCTAGGAGTGGAGTGTCATGACTTTTTGCTCATTTTATCACTCACCTTCCCCATCAATCAGAGAATATATTTGCTTTCTGATTGTCACATATGGTTTTCTCCAAGAAAAGGAGTGAAAAAATGAGGACTTGCTCATCTAATTACTATTCTACACCATTTAACCCTTTCCGATCCAATGTCAGGCCTGCCCCGACATCATCATTTCCCTCCACAGCTCCGATGTCGGGACAGGCCCGACACTGCAGTGCAGGAGTGCATCTGCACCCGATCATCAGACACATTGGGTGCAGATGCACTCCTGCACTGATCCTCATCAAGGACCCCTGAGGAGAAGGTAGAAAGGGTTTTTAACCCTTTCTGCCTTCTCCTTTACACATTACACAGCGCTCAATTAGCGCTATATAATGCAGAGAGATTCCGGCCGGCGATCATGTGACCGCCGGTGTTACCTGACCCCCAGCAGTCACATGAACGCCGAGGCGGGAGCCTGCACCGTGGGGGGAATGCGGAAGTAATACTTCCACATTCTCCCTTTTGCCTCCTGACCCGGCAATCATGTGACCGCTGGGTACCACCTGACCCTAACGGTCACATGATTCCCGAGCCAGGAGGCAGAAGGGAGAATGCGGAAGTATTACTTCTGCATTCCCCCCATGGTGCTGTGAGCACCTGCACCCTCCTAAACTGTGTCAGTTCAGGAGGGTGAAGGGAAAATGTATTTTTTCTCATCCATTCTCCCTAGCTCCAATTTATTTGGAGCTGGGGAGAATGGATGAGAAAAACTAAATGGACTGGAAAGGGTTAAATGTTGCAGTTGCATCTAAATGTTTTTTGAGAAAAAGATAAAATAAAAAGTTTTTCCCCATTATCCCCCTATTTTAAAATATTGAAAAAAATAAAAATAAATAAACCCTATACATAATTGACATTGCCACATCCATAACAATATGCACTATAAACTATTGCATTATTATTTATCGAGAAAGGTAAATTCCATTAAAAACAAAAAAGACAATGCCAAAATAGGTATTTTCTGTTCATCTTGTTTTAGCTCTTCAAGAATTTTTTTTTTAGAAAATTATTTTTTAGTCACGCAACATTCCAAGACCGGAGCCTTTGTAATTTTCTGTTGACAGAGCTTTATGAGGGCTTTTTTTGGGGGAGAACTTTAGTTTCTATTGGTACCATTTTGAGATAAATATAATTTTTTTGCCATTTTGAGATATGTACAACTTTTTGATTAATGATTTTTTGCCATCAAAAAGTTGTACATATCTCAAAATGGCAAAAAATCATGTTTATCTCAAAATGGTACCAATTAAAACTAAAGTTGTCCCCCCAAAAAAGCCCGCATAAAGCTCTGTCAACAGAAAATTACAAAGGCTCCGGTCTTGGAATGTTGCGCCACTCAAAAAATAATTTTCTAAAAAAAAAAAAAAAATTTTGCAACAAAATATACAAAAACAATGGTGAGATTTCTTTTTTCCCACCAAAAATTGATGCAAAAATATTCAACATTATTATATTTACCTGAAATGTGTTCCTATAAAAATTAGAACTTGTACTGCAAAATACAAAGTGTCAAACAGCTACATTGATGGAAAGAGTTATGACTAGAGATGAGCGAGTATACTCGCTAAAGGCAATTGCTCGAGCGAGCATTGCCTTTAGCGAGTACCTGCCCGCTCGAGACAAAAGGTTTGCGTGCCAGCGGCGGGCAGGGAGCTGTGGGGGAGAGCAGGGCAGAACGGAGGGGAGATCTCTCTCTCCCCCCCATCCCCCCTGCTGACTGCCGCTACTCACCGCTCCGCCGCGCCAGCACCCGAACCTTTCGTCTTGAGCGGGCAGGTACTCGCTAAAGGCAATGCTCGCTCGAGCAATTGCCTTTAGCGTTTAGCGAGTATACTCGCTTATCTCTAGTTATGACCACTGGAACACAAAAGGGGAAATGACTTACTGGTTCTGAAGGCTACAATTTGTTATGTCATGAAAGTGTTAACCCTCTCCAATCCACTGTCTGACGTCTTCCTACTTTCTGATTGAAGCTTGTACAGCTCCAATGTCAGAAGACGTCCAACAGGGTATTCTTACCGTCTGTTGCCAGCCACTCTGCTGTCAGAGCCTCTCTGGCGCACACACACTGGCTTTAGCCAGCAGATGGCACCGTTGTATAACAGCAAAAAGAGAAAGCCTTTTAGGAAACCCTGAATCCAAAATTGGATTGGAAAAGGGTTAAAAATGCACTTAAGACAACTAAATTTGGTGCCAAATATATTTATAGAAGACACAAATTCAAAATAAAAAAAAAAAACATTTTCAGGAGGGTTTTTGCAAATTTAATGTGACTGCCGGGGAATAGAGGCAGCCGCCCCTTTACTACTGTTTGCTTCTTGAATACTGCTGTAGATTAGTATTAGTTGCATACTTTATGAAATGCATAAAAATATATTTGGAAACCAGGACAGATTCTGGCAGCGGCTTTGTTTCTATCCATTATAAGGCTTTTATATCACAGGACACCTGGCACTAATAAACCGACGGATATGTGCGAGCACATCCTCTTCATTAAAAGGTTTTATTTTCAACTTAAAAGTAAGTGTATTATTTATAAAATACAGCAATATGACCGATATAGTAGGGGAAATAATCACATTGCCCAAATGTGCGAAGTGGTCGGAGAATTTCCGATACCTCAGCTAGCCTACTTTATAACGGTAGCATCTGGCTGGCTGTATCAGTTATTTCTACTTCTGGTAGTGTCTAAATATGCTGAAAATTAGGTTTTTTTTTTTCAGTGCTACATAAAAATGTGCTAGCACTGCCTGATGGCCCATGCTGGGGGATTTTATAAAATCTTTTTATTATTATAATGTACGGTATTTACCAAGGAAAAACAGGTTTTATACTACTGCAACAAGGTCAGCTTTACCTTCATTAACTTTTTTTATAGAGCCGGGATATTCAACAATGTTGTACAGTCATTGTCATCAGTCCTTATGCAAAACTAAAAAACTGGTATCTTTACGCCCCTTTCCCATTGTTGTTAAACAATGGGATGAAATAGCCAACTTCCCTTTCATTAAATGAATTAAAAACCATAAGAAGATACGTGTTTCGGGGGGAACCCCTTCATCAATCAAGCTGGGTAGTACATCACTCTTGGGACTGTAGGGATATGGACCCAAAAGTGCTGGTGGCACCAGGTGTCACAGCCTCGATCGCCTCCACTCCTTGTGTCACCAGCACTTTTAGGTCCATATCCTTGCAGTCCCAAAAGTGATGACTACCCAGCTTGACTAATAAAGGGGTTAACACTAGAGATGAGCGAACGTACTCGTCCGAGCTTGATACTCGTTCGAGTATTAGCGTGTTCGAGATGCTCGTTACTCGAGACGAGTACCACGCGATGTTCGGGTTACTTTCACTTTCATCTCTGAGACGTTAGCGCGCTTTTCTGGCCAATTGAAAGACAGGGAAGGCATTACAACTTCCCCCTGCGACGTTCAAGCCCTATACCACCCCCCTGCAGTGAGTGGCTGGCGAGATTAGGTGTCACCCGAGTATTAAAATCTGCCCCTCCCGCGGCTCGCCACAGATGCATTCTGACATAGTTCAGGGAAAGTGCTGCTGATGCCGGAGCTGCTATAGGGAGAGTGTTAGGAGTGATTTTAGGCTTCAAGAACCCTAACGGTCCTTCTTAGGCCATAGAAATCGCAGATCGCACCTATGTGCGATCTGCAATTTCTGTTCTCTTCTCTATATGCGCTCAATGGGGCCGGCGGCAGCAGCGCCGACCCCATTGAGAACATATAGAAGACAAATCATTCTTCTCTGCCACAGCTGTAACAGTGGTTCCCGGCAGAGCATTGCTTTCTCTACGAAGGGCTTTAAATCCCCGCCTCCAGAAACACACGTGCCTTCAGCCGATCACAGCCAATGACAATGATGTCATTGAATGGCTGTGATTGGCTGAAGGCACGTGTGGTTCTGGAGGCGGGGATTTCAACCACTGCGTCCAGAAAGCAATGCTCTGCCGGGGACCAGGAGGGAGCGACAGCCTGCAGCAGCGCCGCAGAACACCAGGAGAAGTGAGTAATGATTTTTATTCTTTGCTCCGCTGTATTCCCGGCGTATAAGGTGACAGTTGGGGGGTCGTCTTATACGCCCCGTCGCCTTATACGCCGGTTTATATTTTTATTGTAACACATTTCTGGATGAATTGCAGGGAAGGGCTTATATATTTAAGCCCTTCCCGACAATTCATCCCGCGATCGCCGGCAGCCCATTGCTTTCAGTGGAACCTGCTGTATTGCTGGCTCCATTGAATTCAATGGGCAAACATCGTTCTTCTCTGCCACAGCTGTTACAGCTATGGCAGAGGAGAACAATCTTTATGCTGACAGTGGGGGGGGGGGGGGCACTCTTGCCGCTATTGTGGCTTAATAGTGGGACCTGGGAACTTGAGATGCAGCCCAACATGTAGCCCCTCGCCTGCCCTATCCGTTGCTGTGTCGTTCCCATCACTTTCTTGAATTGCCCAGATTTTCACAAATGAAAACCTTAGCGAGCATCGGCGATATACAAAAATGCTCGGGTCGCCCATTGACTTCAATGGGGTTCGTTACTCGAAACAAACCCTCGAGCATCGCGAAAATTTCGTCCCGAGTAACGAGCACCCGAGCATTTTGGTGCTCGCTCATCTCTAGTTAACACCAAAATGCATATCTTCGCAATTAGAATCTGTTCGTGTAAGACCCCCCTAAGACGCTACATCCTGCTCTGGCCAGCAATGCTCATGTGGGACGCAATGGTTAAACAAAGCAGGCATAGTGTCTTAGACTAATAATGCATACTAATGTACAGTGTGCATCAGGTAGTCAGGGAAGCTGGTGTGGCCATCTTTGTTTCTCCAGGCTGGTAGGGTTGCTTTAAGTGCTAAAGTCCTTTCTGTTGCCGTTGGGGATAGCTTAGTGTATATGACCTTATTATTTAGGTTCATGTGAGTGAAATTTTGTTTGTTCTTCATCAGCTCCTACATGCCTTGATGGGCTTAACTGAACTTGGTACACATGTTCTTCCTGAGTAAACTGAAAATACTGGGGAGGGGGTAAAGTTTCAACTGTTTGTTCTTCATAGCAACCAATCACAGTACAGCTTTTATTTTACGAGTACAGCTTAAGGAATGATGATTGGTTGCTATGTGCAACAAACAGTTTTTTTTACAGTTTCAATAAATGAGGCCTATTGTATAATCTATGGTAAAATAAGATATTTTTGATTCAGCGTGGTGAGTAATTTACATGTGTGGTGGATGTGGAATGCCTCCGAAAAAATGAAAAACCTGTCAGACAAGTCCAGTCAAAAGCAAAGAAATTAAAATGACTAGGAGTGGGTGAGACAAGCGAACAATGTGAGCAATGACTTTAGAATGAGTGGGAAAGAGCCAGGACATCTTGGGTTACAGAAACCCTGGAAGACCATTAGGCCCAAATTCAAAAAGGAAAGGAAATAGCTAAGACATCATAGGCTACAGAAACTATGGAAGAACATTAAACCCAAATTCAAAAAGAGAAGGAAAGAGCTAAGACATCATGGGCTATGGAAACCATGCAAGAACATTAGACCCAAATTCAAAAAGAGAATGAAAGAGCTAAGACATCATGGGCTACGGAAACCATGGAAGATCATTAGACCCACATTCAAAAAGGGAAGGAAAGAGCCAAGACATCATGGGCTACAGAAACCATGTAAGAACATTAGACCAAAATTCAAAAAGAGAAGGAAAGAGCTAAGACATCATGGGCTATGGAAACCATGCAAGAACATTAGACCCAAATTCAAAAAGAGAATGAAAGAGCTAAGACATCATGGGCTACGGAAACCATGGAAGATCATTAGACCCACATTCAAAAAGGGAAGGAAAGAGCCAAGACATCATGGGCTACAGAAACCATGTAAGAACATTAGACCAAAATTCAAAAAGAGAAGGAAGGAGCTAAGACATTATGGGCTACGGAAACCATGGAAGAACATTAGACCCAAATTCAAAAAGAGAAGGAAAGAGCCAGTCCCTCAAGGCCAGCAAGGCATTTCAATTTGTTGATTGAAGGTTTTCAATATGATCTTTAGAAGGGCTATGATTAGAGATGAGCGAACGTATTCGTCCGAGCTTGATATTCGTGCGAATATTAGGGTGTTCGGGATGTTCGTTATTCGTAACGAACACCATGCGGTGTTCCGGTTACTTTCACTTCCTTCCCTGAGACGTTAGCGCGCTTTTCTGGCCAATTGAAAGACAGGGAAGGCATTACAACTTCCCCCTGTGACGTTCAAGCCCTATACCACCCCCCTGCTGTGAGTGGCTGGGAAGATCAGATGTCACTCGAATATAAAAGTCGGCCCCTCCCGCGGCTCGCCTCAGATGCCTTGTGAGTTAGATGAGGGACAGTGCTGCTGGTACCGGAGCTGCTGTAGGGAGAGAAATAGCAGTTAGTGTAGGCTTCAAGAACCCCAAAGGTCCTTATTAGGGCCAGTAATACCTGTGTGTTGGCTGCTGTTAGCAGTGCCTTTTTTTTCTTTTTCTCAAAATCGCCTCTGCAGAGTGTTGCACCCGGCATTAGGGACAGAAGTGCTGCATAGGCAGGGAGAGTGTTAGGAGTGAGTGTAGCCTTCAAGAACCTCAACGGTCCTTTCTAGGGCCATATTTAAACGCGTGCAGTACTGTGCTGGCTGCTGTTAGCTGTGCTGCATTTTTTTTTCTTTCTCAAAATCGCCTCTGCAGAGCATTCCACCCTCCATTGATACTACAGGGAAAGAATTGTGTAGGCAAGGCCACAACACAGTTATTATTCATTGAATATACGCAGTGGGTCCTTTTGGTGTAAAAAAAGGGAAACGAAATCTATTTGTCCTGCCTCTGTCCGTCCTAAGGGCTGTGGACACGTGTGAGCTGCGTGTACAACGTTAAAAAATCAGACGCACCCAGCTACGGTTTACTGCTGGCTTCGCCATTTGCTTTCCTTAATTGGGAAAAAAATACCTGCTCTGCCAGAGTTAATAACTCTGCTACCCTCAAGTTCTGTGACACATTAGCAGGGCCACAGCACAGTTATTAAACTTCTCATGTTCATTGAATATACGCAGTGGGTCCTTTTGGTGTAAAAAAAGGGAAACGAAATCTATTTGTCCTGCCTCTGTCCGTCCTAAGGGCTGTGGACACGTGTGAGCTGCGTGTACAACATTAAAAAATCAGACGCACCCAGCTACGGTTTACTGCTGGCTTCGCCATTTGCTTTCCTTAATTGGGAAAAAAATACCTGCTCTGCCAGAGTTAATAACTCTGCTACCCTCAAGTTCTGTGACACATTAGCAGGGACACAGCACAGTTATTAAACTTCTCATGTTCATTGAATATACGCAGTGGGTCCTTTTGGTGTAAAAAAAGGGAAACGAAATCTATCTGTCCTGCCTCTGTCCGTCCTAAGGGCTGTGGACACGTGTGAGCTGCGTGTACAACGTTAAAAAATCAGACGCACCCAGCTACGGTTTACTGCTGGCTTCGCCATTTGCTTTCCTTAATTGGGAAAAAAATACCTGCTCTGCCAGAGTTAATAACTCTGCTACCCTCAAGTTCTGTGACACATTAGCAGGGACACAGCACAGTTATTAAACTTAGATTATTCATTCAATAGAGGCAGTGGGGCCTTTCGTTTTCAAAAAAGGGAAAAAATTATATTTGGCCTGCAGTCTTGTGCCAATTTATTTCCTGCCTGTGAAATCAAATCACTGGTAATACAGCATGCTGAGGGGTAGGGGTAGGCCTAGAGGACGTGGACGCGGCCGAGGACGCGGAGGGCCAAGTCAGGGTGTGGGCACAGGCCGAGCTCCTGATCCAGGTGCGTCGCAGCCGACTGCTGCGCGATTAGGAGAGAGGCACGTTTCTGGCGTCCCCACATTCATCGCCCAATTAATGGGTCCACGCGGGAGACGGTTATTAGAAAATGAGCAGTGTGAGCAGGTCCTGTCCTGGATGGCAGAAAGTGCTTCGAGCAACCTATCGTCCACCCGCAGTTCTGCGCCGTCCACTGCTGCAAATCAGAATCCTCTGTCTGCTGCTCCTCCTTCCTTCCAGCCTCCTCACTCCACTACAATGACACCTGCTCAGGAGTGGGAACACTCCCAGGAACTGTTCTCGGGCCCCTGCTTAGATTGGGCAGGAGTGGTTCCTCTCCCACCAGAGGAGTTTATCGTCACTGATGCCCAACCATTCGAAAGTTCCCGGGGTCCGGGGGAAGAGGCTGGGGACTTCCGCCAACTGTCTCAAGAACTTTCTGTGTGTGAGGAGGACGATGACGATGAGACACAGTTGTCTTGCAGTGAGGTAGTAGTAAGGGCAGTAAGTCAGAGGGAGCAGCGCACAGAGGATTCGGAGGAAGAGCAGCAGGACGATGAGGTGACTGACCCCACCTGGTGTGCAACGCCTACACAGGACAGGTCTTCAGAGGGGGAGGCACGGGCAGCAGCAGGGCAGGTTGCAAGAGGCAGTGCGGTGGCCAGGGGTAGAGGCAGGGCCAGACCGAATAATCCACCAACTGTTTCCCAAAGCGCACCCTCGCGCCATGCCACCCTGCAGAGGCCGAGGTGCTCTAAGGTCTGGCAGTTTTTCACAGAGACGCCTGACGACCGACGAACAGTGGTGTGCAACCTTTGTCGCGCAAAGCTCAGCTGGGGAGCCAACACCAACAGCCTCACCACCACCAGCATGCGCAGACATATGATGGCCAAGCACCCCACAAGGTGGGACGAAGGCCGTTTACCGCCTCCGGTTTGCACCCCTGCCTCTCCCCCTGTGCCCCAACCTGCCACTGAGATGCAACCCCCCTCTCAGGACACGGGCACTACCGCCTCATGGCCTGCACCCACACCTTCACCTCCGCTGTCCTCGGCCCCATCCACCAGTGTAGTTCAGCGCACCGTCCAGCCGTCGCTTGCGCAACTGTTGGAGCGCAAGCGCAAGTACGCCGCCACGCACCCGCACGCTCAAACGTTAACCGTCCACATAGCAAAATTCATCAGCCTTGAGATGCTGCCGTATAGGGTTGTGGAAACGGAGTCCTTCAAAAGTATCATGGAGGCGGCGGCCCCGCGCTACTCAGTTCCCAGTCGCCACTACTTTTCCCGATGTGCCGTCCCAGCCCTGCACGACCACGTCTCCCGCAACATTGTACGCGCCCTCACCAACGCGGTTACTGCCACGGTCCACTTAACAACGGACACGTGGACAAGCACAGGCGGGCAGGGCCACTACATCTCCCTGACGGCACATTGGGTGAATTTAGTGGAGGCTGGGACAGAGTCAGAGCCTGGGACCGCTCACGTCCTACCCACCCCCAGAATTGCGGGCCCCAGCTCGGTGGTGGTATCTGCGGAGGTGTATGCTTCCTCCACTAAAGCACCCTCCTCCTCCTCCGCAACCTCTGTCTCGCAATCAAGATGTGTTAGCAGCAGCATGTCGCCAGCAGTCGGTGTCGCGAGGTGTGGCAGCACAGCGGTGGGCAAGCGTCAGCAGGCCGTGCTGAAACTACTCAGCTTAGGAGATAAGAGGCACACGGCCCACGAACTGCTGCAGGGTCTGACACAGCAGACCGACCGCTGGCTTGCGCTGCTGAGCCTCCAACCGGGCATGGTCGTGTGTGACAACGGCCGTAACCTGGTGGCGGCTCTGCAGCTCGGCAGCCTCACGCACGTGCCATGCCTGGCCCACGTCTTTAATTTGGTGGTTCAGCGCTTTCTGAAAAGCTACCCACGCTTGTCAGACCTGCTCGTAAAGGCGCGCCGGCTCAGCGCACATTTCCGCAAGTCCCACACGGACGCTGCCACCCTGCGCACCCTGCAACATCGCTTTAAGCTGCCAGTGCACCGACTGCTGTGCGACGTGCCCACACGGTGGAACTCTACGCTCCACATGTTGGCCAGGCTCTATGAACAGCGTAGAGCTATAGTCGAATTCCAACTCCAACATGGGCGGCGCAGTGGGAGTCAGCCTCCTCAATTCTTTTCAGAAGAGTGGGCCTGGTTGGCAGACATCTGCCATGTCCTTGGTAATTTTGAGGAGTCTACCCAGGTGGTGAGCGGCGATGCTGCAATCATTAGCGTCACCATTCCTCTGCTATGCATCTTGAGAAATTCCCTGCAAAGCATAAAGGCAGCTGCTTTGCGCTCGGAAACGGGGGCGGTGGAAGACAGTATGTCGCTGGATAGTCAGAGCACCCTCCTGTCTATTTCTCAGCGCGTACAGGAGGAGGAGCATGAGGAGGATGAGGAGGAGGGGGAAGAGACAGCTTGACCCGCTGCTGACGGTACACCGGCTGATTGCCTGTCATCCTTTCAGCGTGTATGGCCTGAGGAGGAGGAGGAGGAGGAGGAGGATGCTGAAAGTGATCTTCCTAGTGACGACAGCCATGTGTTGCGTACAGGTACCCTGGCACACATGGCTGACTTCATGTTAGGATGCCTTTCTCGTGACCCTCGCGTTGCACGCATTCTGGCCACAACGGATTACTGGGTGTACACACTGCTCGACCCACGCTATAAGGAGAACCTGCCCACTCTCATTCCCGAAGAGGAAAGGGGTTCGAGAGTGTTGCTATACCACAGGACCCTTGCGGACAAGCTGATGGTAAAATTCCCAGCCGACAGCGCTAGTGGCAGAAGGCGCAGTACCGAGGGCAAGGTAGCAGGGGAGGTGCGGAGATCGAGCAGCATGTACATCCCAGGCAGTGCAACAGTCTTTAAGGGCCTGGACAGCTTTATGGCTCCCCACCAAGACTGTGTCACCGCTCCCCAGTCAAGGCTGAGTCAGCGGGAGCACTGTAAAAGGATGGTGAGGGAGTACGTAGCCGATCGCACGACCGTCCTCCGTGACGCCTCTGCCACCTACAACTACTGGGTGTCGAAGCTGGACACGTGGCCTGAACTAGCGCTGTATGCCCTGAAGGTGCTTGCTTGTCCTGCGGCTAGCGTCTTGTCGGAGAGGGTGTTTAGTGCGGCTGGGGGAATCATCACAGATAAGCGTAGCCGCTTGTCAACCGACAGTGCCGACAGGCTAACACTCATCAAGATGAACAAAGGCTGGATTTCGCCAGACTTCTCTTCTCCACCAGCGGACAGCAGCGATACGTAAGCAATACGTAGGCTGCACCCGCGGATGGAAGCTACGTTCTCTCTCACCATCCAAAACGGGGACATTTCTGCTTCATCAATCTGTGTCTAATATTCCTCCTCCTCCTCCTGCTCCTCCTCCTGAAACCTCACGTAATCACGCTGAACGGGCAATTTTTCTTAGGGCCACAAGGCTCACTCAAATAATTTTTCTGAACAATTTTTAAAAGTTTCAATGCGCTGAAAAGCGTTGGAACTTTAACTTGAACCAATTTTTCGTTACACTGGGCTGCCTCCAGGCCTAGTTACCACTTAAAGGGGTTGTCCCGCGCCGAAACGTTTTTTTTTTTTTTTTTTAACCCCCCCCCCCCCCGTTCGACGCGAGACAACACCGATGCAGGGGTTAAAAAAACAACCCGCACAGCGCTTACCTGAATCCCGGCGGTCCGGCGTCTTCATACTTACCTGCTGAAGATGGCCGCCGGGATCCTCTGTCTCCGTGGACCGCAGGGCTTCTGTGCGGTCCATTGCCGATTCCAGCCTCCTGATTGGCTGGAATCGGCACGTGACGGGGCGGAGCTACACGGAGCCGGCATTCTACACGAGCGGCCCCATAGAAGACTGCAGAAGACCCGGACTGCGCAAGCGCGGCTAATTTGGCCATCGGAGGGCGAAAATTAGTCGGCTCCATGGGAACGAGGACGCCAGCAACGGAGCAGGTAAGTATAAAACTTTTTATAACTTCTGTATGGCTCATAATTAATGCACAATGTACATTACAAAGTGCATTATTATGGCCATACAGAAGTGTATAGACCCACTTGCTGCCGCGGGACAACCCCTTTAAGCCACATTAACCAAAGCGATTAATTGGTTTCACCTGCCCTCTTGGCTGGCCATGGCCAATTTTTTGGATGTACATTAGTACTGTTGATACAGCAATTTTTGTGGGCCCTCGCCTACAGTGTAATCAAATGAATTTTTAGCCCACCTGCATTACAGCTGACGTTACCTCAGCTGTGTTGGGCAATGCAATGGGATATTTCTATGTACCGCTGGTGGCTTCCTGGCACCCACCCATGCTGTAGGTGCACACGGAGTTTTTACTACATCTGTACACTTGAAAAGAACCCCAGTCAGACTGGGGCATGCAGTGTGGGCCGAAGCCCACCTGCATTAAGCACGACATTACTACCTCAGCTGTGTTGGGCAATGCAATGGGATATTTCTATGTACCGCCGGTGGCTTCCTGGCACCCACCCATGCTGTAGGTGCACACAGAGTTTTTACTACATCTGTACACTTGAAAAGAACCCCAGTCAGACTGGGGCATGCAGTGTGGGCCGAAGCCCACCTGCATTAAGCATGACATTACTACCTCAGCTGTGTTGGGCAATGCAATGGGATATTTTTGTGTACTGCCGGTGGGTTCCAGGGAGCCACCCATGCTGTGGGTCCACAGGGACTTCACAATAGGGAGTTGTACCTGCCTGTGTCTATGAATTAAAAAACGCGGTCTGACTGGGGCATGCAGACACCTTGACAGAATGAATAGTGTGTGGCACATAGGTTCCCCATTGCTATGCCCACGTGTGCAGCTCCTGATGGCGGTGGCACAGGATTCTATTTCTCATTGCTTCTGTACAGCATTGTGGGCTATCGCCCCGCCACTTTTAAAGAGGGTCGCTGCCTAGCCGTGCCAACCTCTGCAGTGTGTGCCTGCGGTCCCTCGTCATGGCAGACGCAATTCTAAATAGACATGAGCGTGGTGTGGCATGAGGGCAGCTGAAGGCTGCGCAGGGACACTTTGGTGTGCGCTGTGGGGGGGAGGGGGGGCGGTTGGGCAGCATGTAACCCAGGAGAAGTGTCAGTGGAGTGTCATGCAGGCAGTGATTGTGCTTTGTTGGAGGTAGTGTGGTGCTTAGCAAAGGTATGCCATGCTAATGAGGGCTTTTCAGAAGTAAAAGTTGTTGGGAGGGGGGGGGGGGCCCACTCTTGCCGGTATTGTGGCTTAATAGTGGGACCTGTGAACTTGAGATGCAGCCCAACATGTAGCCCCTCGCCTGCCCTATCCGTTGCTGTGTCGTTCCCATCACTTTCTTGAATTGCCCAGATTTTCACACATGAAAACCTTAGCGAGCTTCGGCGAAATACAAAAATGCTCCGGTCGCCCATTGACTTCAATGGGGTTCGTTATTCGAAACGAACCCTCGAACATCGCGGTAAGTTCGTTTCGAATAACGAACACCCGAGCATTTTGGTGTTCGCTCATCTCTAGCTATGATCAACATCCTAATGTAATTATTGTACGAATGGACCACAAATGTAGCTAAGCCCCCTGACCTGTGCTGTAGGAGTGAAAACCCATATAACGTTGGGTATATATACTAGTTACTAATAAAATGCGGTCTAATTGTTATCCGAGTCCCAATTACAGACAAACACAATCTAACAGAAGTAACAGTTGTATCAGTCATGTCTTATTTTGAGCACATTGAGTAATCATTCACCGTACAGGGAGTTAAAGCCGTCTTAAAAAGCCCTGCATTTGCTTGTAAACTGTGCGGCATGTTACATTTTAGAATTGTATGTTCTAGTTTTTTTTAAGTATATAATATGCATATTGGCACAAAGTTTTATAAATTGCTAATTTTTGCAACCAACAGATTTGTCTGCTGTTCAGCTTTTGGAACTCCTTATTAAGCAGAAAAATGCTGAAGCAGGTGGCTTTGAGTCTGTTGTTTCATCTCAGAGATATTCTGTTAACAGCAGCTCTTCTTAGAGAGTCGCCTGAAATGCTGCACAGCTACTTTGCTAGTAGTATAGAGAAATGTCATTGGTGGCTGATCATTATTTAGCTTCTTACTGGAAAGCCCTGTAGGATCCGCTCTTCATTCTGTTATACAGGAAGAGGTTTCAGGAGAGCAAGAATGCCTTCAAAAATAGAAGTGATAATAGTTTATTTTTGTCAATTACCAAAATGCAAAGTGAATAAAAAAAGGGGAAATCTAAATCACAACATTTGGTGTGATCACCCTTTGTCCTCAAAACAGCATCATTTTTTTCTAGGTGCACTTCCACACAGCTTTTGAAGGAATTTGGCAGGGAAGGAGGAGAACTAACCATAGATCTCCTGTGGATGTAGAGTAGCTCAAACCTTCTGTCTCTTCATGTAATCCCAGACAGACTGGATGATAATGATATCGGGGCTCTGTTGGACAGTATCATCACTTCCAGAACTCCTTGTTCTACATTACACTGAAGATAGTTCTTAATGACATTGGCTATATATTCTGGGTCACTATCCTGTGGCAGAATAAGTTTGGAGCCAATCAGACGCCTCTCTGCTGGTATTACCTGATGGGTAAGTATTTGCCTGTATTTCTGAGCATTGAGGACACCATTAATCCTGACCAAATCCCCAACTCCATTTACTGAAATGCAGCCTTAAACTTGTAAGTAACCTCCACAATGCTTCACTGTTGCCTGAAAACACATTATTGTACCACTCTCCACCATGCTTCACTGTTGCCTGAAAACACATTATTGTACCACTCTCCACCATGCTTCATTGCTGTCTGCAAACACTCATTATTGTACCGCTCTCCATCATGCTTCACTCTTGGCTGCAGACACTCATAATACCATTCTCCACCACGCTTCTTTGTTGCCTGCACTCATTATTGTACTGCTCTCCATCATGCTTCACTGCTGCCTGCAGACACTCATTATGGTACCGCTCTTCACCATGCTTCACTGTTGCCTACAGACACTCAATATTGTACCACTCTCCACCATGCTTCATTGCTGCCTGCAGACACTCATTATTGTACTGCTCTCCATCATGCTTCACTGTTGCCTACAGACACTCATTATAGTACCACTCTCCACCATGCTTCACTGCTGTCTGAAGACACTCATTATAGTACTGCTCTCCACTGTGCTTCACTGTTGGCTGCAGACACTCATAGTGTCACTCTCCAGCATGCTTCACTGCTGTCTGCAGACACTCATTCTTGTACCGCTCTCCACCATGTTTCACTGCTGCCTACAGACACTCATTATTGTACAGCTCTCCACCATGCTTGACTGTTGGCTGCAGACACTCATTATTGTACCGCTCTCCATCATGCTTCACTGCTGTCTGCAGAAACTCATTATAGTACCGCTCTCCACCGCGATTCACTGTCACCTGCAGACACACATTATTGTACCACGCTCCACCATGCTTCACTGCTGCTTGTAGAAACTCATTCTTGTACCGCTCTCCACCATGCTTCACTGCTGCCTACTGACACTCATTATTGTACAGCTCTCAACCATGCTTCACTGCTGCCTGCAGACCCTCATTATTGTTCAACTCTCCACCATGCTTCATTGCTGCCTGAAGACACTCATTATTGTACTACTCTCGACCATGCTTCACTGTTGGCTGCAGACACTCATTATAGTACTGCTCTCCACCACGCTTCACTGCTGCCTGCAGACATTCATTATTGTACCACTCTCTATCATGCTTCACTGCTGTCTGCAGACACTCATTATTGTACCACTCTCCATCATGCTTCAGTGTTGCCTACAGACAATCAATATTGTACCACTCTCCACCATGCTTCACTGTTGGCTGCAGACACTCATAATACCATTCTCCACCACACTTCTTTATTGCCTGCACTCATTATTGTACTGCTCTCCATCATGCTTCACTGCTGCCTGCAGACACTCATTATGGTACCGCTCTTCACCATGCTTCACTGTTGCCTACAGACACTCAATATTGTACCACTCTCCACCATGCTTCACTGCTGCCTGCAGACACTCATTATTGTACTGCTCTCCATCATGCTTCACTGTTGCCTACAGACACTCATTATAGTACCATTCTCCACCATGCTTCACTGCTGTCTGAAGACACTCATTATAGTACTGCTCTCCACTGTGCTTCACTGTTGGCTGCAGACACTCATAGTATCACTCTCCAGCATGCTTCACTGCTGTCTGCAGACACTCATTCTTGTACCGCTCTCCACCATGCTTCACTGCTGCCTACAGACACTCATTATTGTACCGCTCTCCATCATGCTTCACTGCTGTCTGCAGAAACTCATTATAGTACCGCTCTCCACCGCGATTCACTGTCACCTGCAGACACACATTATTGTACCACTCTCCACTATGCTTCACTGCTGCCTGTAGAAACTCATTCTTGTACCGCTCTCCACCATGCTTCACTGCTGCCTACTGACACTCATTATTGTACAGCTCTCAACCATGCTTCACTGCTGCCTGCAGACTCTCATTATTGTTCCACTCTCCACCATGCTTCATTGCTGCCTGAAGACACTCATTATTGTACTACTCTCGACCATGCTTCACTGTTGGCTGCAGACACTCATTATAGTACCGCTCTCCACCACGCTTCACTGCTGCCTGCAGACATTCATTATTGTACCACTCTCTACCATGCTTCACTATTACCTGCAGACACTCATTATTGTACTGATCTCCACCATGCTTCACTGTTACCTGCAAATACTCATTATTGTACCACTCTCCACCATGCTTCACTGTTGGCTGCAGACACTGATTATAGTACCGCTCTCCACCACGCTTCACTGCTGCCTGCAGACATTCATTATTGTACCACTATTTTGGCCTTCAGCAAACAAACTGCTTCTATTACAACCAAATTGTTAAAATTCAGACTCATTAGTCCAGAGCTGCCATTTTTCTGCACCACAATTCCTATGTTTTTGTGCGTGGTTGAGTTGCTTGTCTTTGTTTCTACAGTATCTTAAAGGTTTAGCTTTTTGGCTGCAATTCTTTCATGAAGACAGCTTCTGGCCAGACTTCTCTGAACCATAGATGGGTGTACCTAGGTCCCACTGGTTTCTGCCAGTTCTGAGCTGATGGTACCGCTGGACACCTTCCAATTTCAAAAGGGAAGTAAGCATAATCTGACTTAGCAACAACAATTTCTTGTGCCTCTTCGGAAAGCTTGAAAAGCGCATCTTGAAGCCCCTGTCTGCTTTGAAATCGTTGCCTGAGAGAGACCTTGCTGATGCAGCATAATGACCTTGTGTCTTGTTGCTGTGTTCAGTCTTGTCATGGTGTATGACCTGTGACATGAAACTGTCTTCCACAACCTCATCTTTATAGAAGACTTTGGCAGTTCCTCACCCGGTTTTACGCCCCACGTCTACGGGGAAAATAGAATTAGTAAATCTGTGCGGGTCTACCGCACACGTGATCCGCACGCATAAGGAATCATTGGACACCTGCAGTTAATTAAATACCTGCGGATATAATTTTTCCCTGGCATGCAGATCACACACGCGGGAAAACACCCTCACAGTCGGCTCTTGCGGCTTACATTGAAGCTAATGGAAGCCATCCAGTCCCACAACACACCCGCAGCTGTTATTGTGCTATGCCGTGGGACTGCGGGAAAGCAGGAGTTTAAATAAATAAAGTGTGCAGGCCACGCTGCCGAGGTGCCGAGCACATCCGCCGGGCAAAAGAAACAATATCCGTCCGCGACGGAGGGGAGACCTGTATTGCTGGATAGGTAAGTACAATCTATTTCTTGGCCTCGTGCCTGCGGGCCAGGAAAGACCTGCTGCGTGATTCTGCATGGGGAATCCATGCAGGCCCGAATTTCCCCGTGGACAAGAGGCCTTAAGCTTCCTACACAGCTGTTTCAGTTTATGACTATATTTCAAACTAGATATGAAAATGAGGCACATAATTACCTGTTTGGTATCATTGGTTAATCAAACACCTGACTATAAGGGCTGACACCCACTGGCGATAGTTTCTTTCTGGCACTGCGAGAGCACGTGAAAACTCTCGCCTCGCAGCGCAAGAAAGACGCCGAAATAAGACCGGGATATCGCCAGTCTTTTTAATGGGGCCAGTGGCAGCAGCGCTAGCCCCATTGAAAAGATATGGAGAATACCGCAGACTTCTGTGACAGCTGTGGCAGGAGTTTTCTTCATCCCCGCGGGGACCACGGGGATAAAGGAATCCTTTGTCACAGCTGTGACAGCTGTGACAGAAGTGCAGCATGCTATCCCATTGCTTTCAGTGGGATCAGCACTGCTGCCAGTCCCATTGAAAGCAGTGGTTTGTGGCAAACCCTGCAGTATGATTTTCGGGGAAGGACTTGAAATATAAGCCCTTCCCTGAAAATCATCAATAAGTGGTAAAAAAAAAAAAGACTCACCTCTCCGCCGCTCAGATGCGTCCTCCGGCTGGCTCCCCGACACTGCTGTCCAGCACTTTCAGCAGGCGGGGATTTAAAAATTCCCACCTCCTGAAAGGGCTTTGCTGATTGGCTGAGCGCTCAGCGAATAGCAGCTAGTGCTTAGCTATTGGCTGAGCACTCAGCCAATGACAGATAGTGCTTAGCTATTCATTCATGAATAGCACTATCTTAGCACTGTATTTATTATAGGATCTGAGGAAGGTTCATTATTTGTGGACTGAAGCGTTAGTCTACCTTTAGTTTGGCTTACTTTTCACAAACTAGTGCTGTGAACTTCTTGAAGTGCAGGTTCCTTCTACTTCTATGTATAGCTTTGGAATAACCCTACTCTTGCGTTCTTTAGTATTTAGCATGGTGGATCTACCTCATACAAAAGTTTTTTAAGGGGTTGAACATTGATTTTCAGGTTGATAGTAATAGGTAGCTCCGAAGAGCCAGAATTCTTCATTCTGCAGAAGAGCTATGCTGTATACTTTTCCCAAAGAACATAGTTTTAAAATGGTTATCTCACAATAACAAACCCTTCTATAATTAAAGCTAGTTTGACAATCTGCTGTGGATCGCCCCATAGCCAACAATCCCAGGGATGAGCTCCGTCTCACCATCCATTGCCCCTGCAGTGCCCTCTTCAGGATAAATGGTTATTACAAGCTGCTGGATGATTGCAAGATTTAGTAGGGCTCTAGACTTCCTCCTCATACTTTGCTTGTTAAAACATTTCCATTTTTCCTTAATTATTCTTGATAATGTCATGATTGCGAAGAATTGCTTTGTTACTCAGAAGAAACTGACACTGACATTTGAGTCTACATTTGCAAAACCTTTGCTCTCGGCATTTAATAAAGACGGTTACCATAATATCCAATTGCTAAACAGATGTAGCAGATCGGAATCTGTTATTGAATTCTTTCTTTTGTGCATTGTGATAACCACAGGCTCAGCTTTGCTACATCTGTATTCTGAGATAACATTTAACTAAGTAATTACTACTAGCCCAAGGGATCTTTAATCCAAAAGTCGTGTTGCTTGATTAATAAAAGTTGCCTAATATGAAAATTATGCATATCATGGGTATACCATGTAGGCAGGGCCATATTTATAGCTTGTACTGCCCTAGGCACTCTGACTTAATACGCCCCATTGGAGACTTTTTACATGGGCAAACTTTTTCTGTGTTCCACATTGCATACCGCAATAAATTCCGTACCAAAATCCGCTCAGTCCCTGAAGCCCACATTTTCACTGGTCAATTGTTGTGACCATGTGTTCACTTTTTGGTCCCATGTTCCCTGTCCTCCTAACTGCAGGGTTACTGCACCTCCTGCAGTGAGGTGGAGACTAAATGGAGCGTTGGCGCCAGTGGCGGAGCTAAAGGCTCATTGGCCCGGGTGCAACCGCATCCCCTATAGTTACACCAGTGGCTGGCGCTCCATTCACTCTCAGTGGGACTGCTATGATAGTCGAGCGGCAAGTGCTCGGGTATTTCCATCAACCCTGCTGAAATGAATTGAGCGCAAACTGTATTTTACTGTGATTTTATTAGCCAACGCTCCATTCATTCTGATGAGAGAGGGGGACTTGGGATCTTGGGATCAGTGGTGGTCTCAGTGATGAGACCCCCACTAATCAACAAGTTATCCCCTATTCTGTGACTAATTTGCTATCTTGGTACAACCTCTTTAAATCCCATAGAGATCCAAGAGAAATGTATTGTGCCCCTCCATGTCAGCTGCACTCCAACTTACGCTATTCACTTACATTGTTGTTCAGCCGCCCACTGCCCGGTAACATCAGCCCATGCTGCTTCTTCCCACATAGTGCGCTCCATGCTCCTCCATATGCACCCCATCCACTGTAGTTGTCTTTACCCAGTCGCTGCCATCTTCTTGGCAGGTGGACTAGGTGTATTGCATGCAGAAAAGACTGCAGCGAACATAGAACATGCTATATGCAGCCGAAGCAGTAACAGCATGGGATGATATTACAGGGGTCGCTGAACAACAATGTAAGTGATTTACATTCCTCTGCACTAACAAGATTAGCCTGGAACACAGCTGATATGGGGGCAAAATACATTTTGCTTTACTGCCGCCTCCTAAACATTGCTGCCCTAGGCACATGCCCTCAGTTTCCTAGTGGCAAATAAGGCCATGCCAGACATATCTGTACATTGAGATTTTCTTGTATGCTGGCATGATACAGATGTGCTATACTGTCCGTTTGCTGCAGGTGCTACTACTTTACACCATAAGTCTTCTGTAATATGATTTTTATTATTTACTCTATCATTATGTCAATTTTCAATTTTGTAGCTTAAATCATATTAATTACCCGTTATCACAAATTTCCAGCATTGCAAAGACGTATTTCGCTGTGCTAAGGCCCGGTCTTAATATTATTTCTGTTCTTTCTCATGATGATGATGCATTGGATGCTTGTGCTGAATTCCATATACGACGTGTTTCCTACTTTGAAGATGGTGATTGACTGTTTGCAAAGCTTCCAGAGGATCCGAATAAGCAATGAATTTGTGTAATGGAAAATAACTTTCTAGGATTAAGACGTTTTTGAAAGTCATGCTAAAGTGGCTACATGCATCTCTTAAAGTGTACCTGCAGCCATTTATACAAAAAGCTCATATAGGGTTTTACAAAAAAAAAACATTATAGAAAAAAATAGCAAACTTTTAGTTATATTTATTGTGGATGTGCAAAACATCACATTCAGAAACACCTCTACTGGGAGGTGCTTAGAAGTTGTTAAAGACTTCTGTATCTCTGGCAAGTCAAAACATATACAGGGTGTCCTAAAAGTGTGGAAACACCCATATAGAATGAAAAGAATTTGGCAGAAGGTAATCCAATTTTGCATACAAGTTGTGGAGGAAAGGGGAAACCTGTTAGGCCAAGTCACCAACATGGAGGCCATTTTGAATGCAGCCATCTTGAATTCAACTAATTTTTCCAATGGGAAGGTAAGTGTGTGATATATCAAGCTGGCAGAGAATTTCACCAGAAAGACAAGGGTGTGCTTCATAGTAACATAACTGTATTTGCTGGCATGTTATTTTTCTTCATTACAGGCAACGTGAATGATGGCGTTATCTCAAGCAGATCGTCCTTATGTCATGTGAATGAAGCACACGTGTCATCACAGCGGATTTTAATCAGTGCCATTCAACCAGACCTCCCATTACTCAAAGTGCAGTTGCCAAACTTCTTTCTAAATTCAGGAAACCAGTTACGGTCTCTGATAAACTAAAATCTGGAAAACCAAAAACCGTTAATGATGAAGCATCAGCAATCGTGGTTCTGGCCTCATTCTGCAAGAGCCCACAACGTAGCATTTGTCTTTTGTGTCAAGAATGTGAGGTTTGCCGTACCTCTATATAGCAAATCTTGTCTGGGCATAAATGGCAGCCTTACAAATTGCAGACAGAAGTTGCTGTGTCACCCAGTCTGCTAATTCTTTCTGGTAAACACTAATTTTCCCTATCAGGTGCGGTTCATAGAATCATAGAATGATAGAGTTGGAAGGGACCTCCAGGGTCATCTGGTCCAACCCCCTGCTCAGTGCAGGATTTACTAAATCATCCCAGACAGATATTTGCCCAGCCTTTGTTTGAACACTGCCATTGAAGGAGAACTCACCACCTCCCATGGTAACCTGTTCCACTCATTCATCATCCTCACCGTCAGAAAGTTTTTTCCAATATCTAATTTGTGTCTCCTCCCCTTCAGTTTCAACCCATTGCTTCTAGTCTTTCCTTGTACAAATGAGAATAGGGCTGATCCCTCTGCACTGTGACAGCCCTTCAGATATTTGTAGCTAATAAGTCTCCTCTCAGCCTTCTTTTTTGCAAGCTAAACATTCCCAGATCCTTTAACAGTTCCTCATAGAACATGATTTGCAGACCGCTTGAGTGATGAAGCAAATTTCTTTGTGAATGGTGAGGTCAACAAACAGAATCACCAATACTGATCAGACACAAACCTCTCACTGGACTGATCCATCTAACAAGGTTACCTCGCCTAGAGTGATTGTATGGGGTACGTGGATTATGAGCCCTTTATTCATTGAGGGAATATTAAGAGCAGAAAGTTCCACAAGGTTGTTAGATGAAAATGTGATTCCTTCACTGCTGTCAGAGGGCAGAACATTTTCAAAATTCTTCCAACAAGAAGACGTCCCACCTCATTACAGATTGTCAAAGACTATCCTCATATGCAGTTTCCCAAAAACTAGATTCGTCATATGGGTACAATAGAGTGGCCTCTACGTTCTTCTGATTTGACCCCTTTGCATATCTCTCACTGGGCTCATGTCAAGAAACTTGTTTACTCCTAGAAGAAGCGGAATGTTACTCATCTGAAACACAGAATTGTTGATTTTTGTGTTGGCATTGAGGGCTTCTTCAGACGGGTGCATGCACTCACACGTTTGCCACTACCAACTGTATTAGCACATGAACCAGAGGTTTTTTTTCTGGACTATTCAAACTCTGCAAGAAAGGCAGGGCAAGCCTTTTCTTTTCTTGCGCATAGTATGAGAATCCCACTGGTGAAAACGAAACCATTTAAATCAATGGTCTCCTTTCGTGCCGTTTTGCGGCTGTGATTTTCACGGCCGCAAAATGGGACAAAATTATGGCCACCTGAAGAAGTCCTCAACTTGATGTTTTGGTGAGAGTTCATCAGGAAAGGGTGAGAAGGATAGGGTTAACACTTGAACATAATGAGCAGCATTCTGAACTCATTCTGTAGAGATTATGGTCAATTTTCTGATATCACATAAAATCACTGTGTTACCATGAAAATGATTAAAGTTATATTACAATGAAGCATATCATTGTGTTTCTGGTGAAATTCTCTGCCAGTTTGATATCTCACACACCTACCTTCCCATGAAAAAAGTTCAATCCAAGATGGCAGCATTCAAAAAGGTTGTCATTTTGGTGACTTGGCACAACAGGTTTTGCCCTTCCCCCACAGCTTGAATGCAAAATAGGATCACTATCTGCCAAACTGTTTTAATTTTATATGGGTGTTTCCACACTTTTGAGACACCCTGTATTTTCCTGACAATAAGTGGCCTTATGGACATTCCTATGGGTGTCTGTAATGCAGCAGTATTGGACCCACTGTGCCTGACTGGTTTGACTTTGGACTGCTACTTAGGGCTGTTTTAAGAGGTCCCTGGAATTCACCTGTTACCCCTTTTGTAGAGAGATCTGGCCTTCGCTACAGGTAACGTCCCGGTCTTTCCCAAGGTGTAATTTCAGTTTAGTGACACCTAACCCAGATGAGCCAAGAGCCACTAGAGCCTGGTATCAAAGGACCAGGGAAAGATGTAGTCAGTATATCAGGCCAAAGTCAGGACAAGTGGGGTTTATGCAACATGGAGAACCAAGCTGGAGGTCAGGTGACAATCAGGCAAGATGTAGGCAGAAAACAAGCTAAGGTCAGGACAGGTAGGAAATGTGAAAGCTGGGTATTTAGGGAGAGTTGACATAACAGTTAACATAAAATTGACCCATTATCTGCAGGGTGAAAAGACCAGAAGAAAGGTGCAAAATACACCGGGGACGAGCTACAGAACTGAATTCTTCATGGCAGAAGCCACTGATATTGTGATGAATTTCCCCAAGATGAAAAAAACAAAGTACTTCTGTAAGGGCTCCCACCCACTGGCGTTTTTTTCTCCACTGCGCTGTGAGAGTAAGTGAAAACTCTCGCAGAGCAGTGCGAGAAAATCGCTGCGATATCGCAGCGACAGTCTTTTCAATGGGGCCAGCGGCAGCAGCGCTAGCCCCATTGAAAAGATATGGAGAAGGCCGCGGACTTCTGCCACAGCTGTGACAGCTGTCACAGCTGTGGCAGGAGTTTCCTTCA
The DNA here is from genome assembly GCF_035609145.1 of Eleutherodactylus coqui. Taxonomy (NCBI): domain Eukaryota; kingdom Metazoa; phylum Chordata; class Amphibia; order Anura; family Eleutherodactylidae; genus Eleutherodactylus; species Eleutherodactylus coqui. The sequence goes on from NC_089846.1 coordinate 40,186,559, forward strand.
TCCCCGCGGGGACTGCAGGGGTGCCTGCCACCACCTGTGAGTTGCTAAATAGAGCGATGTGGAGGTGCACGCTGGAGCTCAGAATCCAAGATGGCACCTGCTTCTTATGCTGGTGCCGCACCCTCTGCCAAGTTTTGGCTGCATCCTCTGGTGAAAGCGGAAAGCCGGTCCTTCTGCGTCCGGACCTCGCAGGCCACATTAAATAACATGACGAGCCAGATTCAGACTACGGATCTTGAGCTTGACACGTAGTTTAGAGAGTATTGATAAATCTCAATGGGTATATGTATATTCAGGATGAGAGACCCACCAGAGATGTCTCATCCAATAATGCCACACTACTATTCAACAAAAATAGGAAAATCCCAATAGCATGCAAGCACCTTGCTCTCTGGGTAGACCAACCAGGAACATCTTACGACAAGCAGCCTCTTCAGAGAACATACCCCTTAGGGCAGTAGACCAACAGCCAAAAATGCAAAAAATGCTGAATGTTGGCACTCAGGTTGGTAAACCACAGGATTTAAATAATGGTAGAACTAGCTGAATATGTGTGTATACACACTTATCCAAGAGGGAGAGACATAACCATTAAGTAAAACTCACCCCTCAAATCCAAGTAATCATTAATGGAAGTTCATATATCCAGTACCCAACAGTCCAATATGCTCAGATATAAAAAGTTTCCTGGAAACTCAAATGCTCAGTTACAAAGATGTTCAGCGCATTTCGGGGATAAGTAATGATGTCCCCTTCAACAGGAGCCAAACAATTATAACATCTGTACAACAGTATCATCACAAGCAACATCTCAACCCTCATTACCTTCCCTGATGCTCTTGGGATCTCTGCCTGTTTGGAAGAGCTCTTGGAGGAGAATTTGGGGTGCAGTGGCTGCCTTATCTCCCAACATCCTGCCACAGCCCTGTGTAATAAAGTGTAAGGGTGGTATTAGATGGGACGACTGGCAGGTACTTAAGCCACCGACAGCTGTCCCAACTATTCATCTTTCAACACAGCAGCTGTAGTGGTGAATGGTGGTGGAGTGCACTGGAGATCTCTTTTGGCCAACTGTCTCCATTCACTACAACAAAGCAGTCATTCAAAGATTGAACAACTCCTGTTTACACTGAGCGAAAAGTCACTCACTAGTTGTTCCGTTTCAGTAAGTTGAAACAGAATGACTAGTGACTACTGAGTGGCTTATCGTTCAGTACCCTCTAGGGTACCGTTTTAAGAAGGTCGAAAGTTACCTGTAATTGCTTGTTTGAGCGATAATTCAGGTGACTATTGGCCCATGTTAAAGTACCTTAAATGTCTGTGAATGCGTGACTGAGTGTGACTGTAAGTAGGAGAGTGAGCATGTGTGATCACATACACATTAGAGTGAGCATGAATGTGAGTGGATGTGAGTCAGAGTGAGTAGGGGAAAGCACTTGTGGTTGGGAACTTTGACAAACATAATGGGAATTTGGTCTTCGGCTGGATCAACGTGTCAAATTGGCGCAATCATACTGCTGTGGTAAGAGGTTGAAGATGGGGCTCCTTGTGAAGGAAAATCATCTGCTCTTTTCTGTACGGCCCAGTTTAGATGTCCTTATGAGTAGTTTTTTTTTTTAGTTTTGAAGTATGTTTTTGAAATATGTAATAATTTTTTTTCTCCATTTAGGGAGGTTTGGATCAACCATGCTGTTGATCCCTGTTTAGTTAAACTGCAATCAGCTGTTGAACTTTGTTTTACGGAAGACATTTTGCACCAATACTTTTTGATCTGAGATATGCAAAACCAAGTTCACTTGATCTGCAAACAAAGGTTGAAGCCAGAAGAAATGCATCGCGCACGGTGATTGGTGACTTACTAAGAATGCTGGGAAGATCACCTGAACATGGCCGCTACCATCAGCAAACGTGGATTTTGTCTGCTAAACTAAGTTCAGCTACCGGTAGTTTGATCTGCCAAAATTGGGGGTTCAAATTGAACTTAGATTTGAACTAAGATCATGGACTAAACCATGTTGGTGCACCATTTTTGGACTTGACCAACTCTTGATCAAAACTTTCACAGGAAGTGGCCGTATACTTACAAATATACTGATACAAGAGGGCAGGTAGAAACACCACATCCTTTAACATGCAGTCAGCCAGACTGCTAAATGGAGCAGCATTGTACAGGCGCAAGGTACTAATGAACCACCATATTTCAGTCCAGTGGGCGGCCCTACATGGTTCAACTATGAGGTGCAGGGCGGCCAGCTAGAGTGAAAAATGGCATTACTAATAGGTTGTAAGCCTGCACTACAGATACTATATAGCCTGGCACTCTTGGTATGCTTCATTAAGTATAGTGTTAAGCACCCACCCCATCAGTATAAGGTAGGTGTGTGGGTGGTTGTCCATCAGTACCTTGCACCTCTGCAATGTATTTAGCTGTCTGTATGTTGAGGGATGTGGTGCTTCTACCTGTCCTCTTGTATCAGTACATTGGTAGGTATATGAACACTTTCTGTGATTTTTTTTCTGTATATTTCCCTTTTCAGCGATCAAAACTTTCGTGCAACCAGTCCTCAGACTACCAGAAAATAAAGAAAATAGTTTTTAGAAATGCAGTGATAAATCAAGGAGTCTTGGGGGAGGGGCATTTTAATAAATTATTTTAAAGAATTAAAAAGTCATATAAATGAGCTTTGTAAATTGATGTGCAGCTGTTAAAAAAGTTTTAAAAAAATCTATGGTTAACCATTGTGTAATTAAATATGATTTTATGAGGTTTATCGAATAAGATTTACTACCTTAAGCAAAATAAACAACTTCCTGTTTTCTCTCCTCCAAATACAGTATGTAGTTCCACACCACAAAAGCCGAATATCTCTTGGGACCAGTGATTAATTTTCACTCTCATTAAACTGTGTCAAGGAGATTAATGTACCAAACCTCAAGCAACAGGATTAAATTGTAACATTGGGCTAGTGAAGGAGATCATTGCACTAAGCACCACACTTCTAGCAATGGCAAAACAAATACACAGAGTTGGGGAAGCTCTTTTTTACAAATATTTTAGGGTGGTTTCACGTATTATTTTTAGAAAAAAACACCATGTTTTTTATTGGCATTTTTGCCTTTTTTTTTCTTCAAAAAACACCAAAGCCAGATGCTATCTGAAAGTCAATAGAAAAATACAAACAGCGGATTTTTTTTTTCACTTGTGTGTTTTTTTGGATGATGGTGTTTTTTGCAATCATATTAACAAGGTTTCAGTTTGGTGTTTTTTGCTTGGCGCTCTTGTGTAGGTTTTTCTACATGACATGAAAAGCAACAGAAACATCGAATTGCGGTGTGGGAAAAAAATTGCGGCATGCTCTCTCATTGGGCGTTCCCTCGGAAGGCCTTGCCCATTGTTTTCAATGGGACCGGAAAACACATTGCACGGTGTGTGAGGTACATATTGGTGCGATGCGAGGTTTCCCATTGAAAACAATGGGAACCACTTGCTAATCCTCCAACGCAGCTGAAAATCTTGCCGGAGGATCACAACTGTACTGCCATGATGGGACGTGTCTTTGACACAAAAATGCCTTAAATGTGCGGATACATCACACATTCCCAAACGCAACATCGGGACAAGTTTCACTGCCCGATATCATTCTCAGATGTGTGAAACTAGCCTTAAAGGGGTTTTCTTCGACTTCAATATTGATGACCTATCCTTCGAATAGGTCATTAGTATCTCATCGGGGGAGTCCAACACCCATGACCCCACTAATCAAATGCTTTTAGAGTTCGAGGTGCTCAGGTGAGTGTTGTGGACTCTTCACTGCATACCAGGCACAACACCATACACTGGGTTGCCTACTGTCTGTAGATTTCGGGACAGTCGGTAAGAGTAGAAGACTCTTTTTTGAGAAATTGTCCAATAAAAATAAAAATTCAGGTCGGCAACCCTGACAGCACATTGCATAGTGGCAGTGCCAGGTATAGCAGCCCAATCTCATTAATTTGTCTGAGAAGAGGCTGCAGTGTTCATCCAAGTGTCCTAGCCTCTTCAACAGCTGATTGTTGTGGGTCCCCGAGCGGCAGACCCCATCGATTGGCTATTGATGACCTTTTACGAGGATAGCTCATCAATATTTTAGTCCTGGTAAAACCTCTTTTTAGAGGTATTTTCCTGATTCTGAAAGCGGTTACTAATGGAACATACTCAGACTGGCTCATAGTTACTAGTGAAGTGCCAAGCATTGAGTATTAGCTCCCGTTCTTTCAAGGTCAATTAGTTTATAGCTAGTCTACAGAAAAAAGAGCCAATATTCGTAGATAATGCTACGTTGTGTGGATTTACTGCATTCACACCGAGCGGACACACCAAACAGAATATAAAGAAAGATATAATGATAAAGAGTCAAATAAAGGGATATTCCCATCTCAACTTTTCATAGCCGAGATGGGAAACCGATGCCATGGCCACCGGTCACCAGGCTGGAGCCTACGGAAAGAGCTGAGCAGTTAGCCTTGCACTGTTTCCATAGCTCTCATTGAAGTGAATGGGAGTTACAGCATCACTGCCATTCACTTCATTGATGGTTACGGAGCACTTGTCTGAGTGCTCAGCTCTTTTCGACAGGTGGTAAAAAAACACAAAGCTGTAGGCTTTTTTCTTCCAGCCATGAAAAGTCGAGATGGGTATAACCCTGTAAGTTTAATGTTAATCACAGTAAAAGGAAATTAAAGTATTGGGAATATCAGTAGACAGAACTTTAACAACCAGTGCCAGGCTGCTGCTGCAAAGGCAAATAACCCTTATATACTCATGATTAGAACATATGTTGTACAAATTACTAATCAAGTCATACATGGAATACCACATCTAGCTTTGGGTGTCTATGTATAAAGGTGCTTTCACTCAGGGCAGCATTAATCTACAAGGACATTTAGGCATCACAATGTTATCTCTATGGGGCTTGAATTCCACATCAGTCAAAATTCCCACATCTTTACTTCAAAACTGCAAAGGGGTTTTCCAGGCACAAAATGGAAATTCCAAAAATGCTGAAATCCAGCTAAGTAGCGGCAACCTGTACCTATTATCCCTGGACCCTCTTCTTCGTTCCGTGCCATCACCGATCTACCGCTGTTTACATGCATCACTTGCGCAGAAAATACAGCAACAGACTGTCACCTACAACTCCCAGCATGCACGGAGCTTGTTTTCCGACCAGCACTGTAGCTCCGCCCACAACTCACAGGTCCTACAACTTACCAGCACCAACCTCCCTCCCTCAGTGTCAAAGCAAGCTGCGGAAGCAGATAGACAGGAGCAATACAGCGCAGTGCTTCCGCTCCTGTCCTCCCATCATGCACTGCTCCCAAGATGTTGAAGGCTATGGACAGGAGAGGAAGTAGCAAATGCGGACAAGATGTCAAAGGAAGTGGAGGTATTTTTTAGGAGGAAGGTCATGTGATCTAGATAGAAAATGAAGAAAGTAGCTAGACCAGATACAGTAAACCTACTACAAAATAACTTATTCTGATGATGTACATTAGATTTTAAAATATTAGTCTGTGCCTGGAATACCCCTTTGAAGTCCACTGCAGAAAAGCTTTCGGCTAGGTTCACACAGGCCGGATTTGCCACGGAAATTCCGTCCGGGATTTTACTGCGGCAAGTCTGCCTGTGGCCGCTAATCCCAGGATTAGCCAGCCATGTGGACGAGATTTCTCAGAAATCTCGTCCACATGGGACAGCGAATCCGTCGTGGCAAAATCTCGTCCAACGGAGAAGCGTGCGGCCAAGCCGCTCCAAAACCCGCAGCTAAACCGCGAGATTTCCGCCAGGAATACGCCGCGTGGGAACCCAGCCTTCTGCGGAATTGTTATTGCGGATTTCTAACATACAGGAGATGTAATTCCACAGTTAATGTCTGCAGCTAAAAAGTGCAAGAAATTACACAAAACATTCTTCCAAACACACTTTGCAGATAAAAAACGCTACAAAATTTGACAAAATCCGCAATTGTGCTGTGTCCTGCAGAATAATTCCACCCATATAAAAGCACCTTTAGGGTGCGTTCACACGAGCGCATAAACGGCGCGTTTTTGCGCCCAATCGTATATACGTGACCATCTGAGGCATTGGTTTCGAATGTATTCGTTCGCACGGGCGATTTTACGGCACGTAAAAACGGCAACCTGAAAAAAAAACGGAACATATGCGACCGAAATACGTGCCAACGCATATTCGATGGCCGAAAAGATAGTTTGCAAAGTAGGAACAAACGATAATACGCTTTCTAGCTCTGGCCATGATCGCCGAAAAACGTTCTTTCCGGCGATTATACGCTGCGCACGTGCGAACGTAAATACGCCTACGCTCGTGTTAACGCACCCTAAAGAAGAAACATTGATAAACTAGAGTTGATTGAGAGATGGGCAACTAAAGTAATTAAAGGGAGTAGCTGATTTGCCATTGTACATACTTTTGTCAAAGGGTGGACACCCACTGGCGTTATATTCTCTCTTGTGCTGCGAGAGCAAATGAAAACACTCGCCTCACAGCGCAAGAAAAACGCAGGAACATCACCAGCATTTTCAATGGGGCCAGCGGCAGCAGCGCTAACCCCAATGAAAACATAGGGAGAATACCGCGGACTTCTGCCACAGCTGTGGAAGAAGTGCAGCATGCTATCCCATTGCTTTCAATGGGATTGGCGCTGCTGCCGGTCCCATTGAAAGAAGTGGTTTGTGGCAACCCCCGCAGTATGATTTTCGGGGAAGGGCTTGAAATATAAGTCCTTCCCTGAAAATCATCAATAACTGTTTAAAAAAGAAAAAAAAATACTCACCTCTTCCCCGCTCAGACTCATCCTCCGTCTGGCTCCCCGGCACTGCTGTCCAGCACTTTCAGCAGGCGGGGATTTAAAAATCAATAGTCATCAATAGTAGGTATGTCACTCAGGACTCCCACCAATCAGCTATTTCCCAGGGTGGTGCATTCATAGACTGAGCTGATTTCTGCAGGAAGCAGGCAGCTCCATTCTTACTGCAGTGGCCAGACTTGGCATTACAGGCAAAATTCCCATTGATGTGAATGGGAAATTTGCCTGTAATACCAAGTCTGGCCACTGCAGTAACAACAGAGCTGTCTGCTTTCAGTAGAAATCGGCTCAGTGCATGGGCATACTGGCCTCAGTAAACAGCTGTTTAGTAGGGGTCCTGGGTGACAGATTCCAGCCAATCTACTATTGCTAACCTCTCCAGAGGATAGGCCATCAATAGTTTACAAGTGGACAACCCCTTTAAGCCTCTAATCATCTAATCAGGATAATATGGCATTAACTATGTGGAGTCATTGCAAAGTATTGAAATAAGTGAGTTGGCAGTTATGTGTCAAACGGAGCAGAACTGCATGTCTAGATGTCTTTTTAACACATCCTACAATATACCTTACATGCCATAAACATGATATTTACTATAATATACCTTATATTCCATATATACAGTACATCCTATAATATACCTTACACTCCATATATACTCTCATTTATAGAAGGACTTCTTACCTGAGGGTCTTCTCGGGCGCTTGCTGTCCTGTCACCAGATCGTAGCCTCTTTCCAGGGTGTTGTATGGCCATGGCCTAAAATTAGCGGGCAATTATTTATTGAGAATCTCCTGTAAATCCAGCACGTTTTCATGCAACACATTTAAATAATTTCTTTCAGCACACAGATTTGCTACATAACACAACTTTACTATTTCTCATTCACCTTTATGATGGTTTGACCTTGCATAGTGGCATAGCTATAGGGGTTGCAGGGGTCACAACTGCGACCTGGCCCCTAAGCCAAGGGGGCCCAGAGGTCCGCCTCGTCACATTGCTTTCACCATAGCATCGTGAGCGCACCTATGTGTGGATGTGCTTGTGTGTTTATGTATGTTCCTGTGTGTATGTATACACCTCTGTGTGTACAATATGTGTCTACAAGTTTATATATACTGTATAAACAATAATATAACACGTAGTACGTATATGCCTGCAATTTTTTTTTTAGGAAAATGTTAGTTTTTAGATGTTGCTATTGCATGCGGTTTTACGTGTGCATTTAGAAAAAAAATGCATGTAGTGTTGCAGCGCAGCTTTGGATGATGCAACACATTGGGTACGTTCACACATAATGGAAAATGGTGTCGATTTTGATGTGGTTTTTGATACGTCAATTATGCATATTTTTCACTGTGGAAAATCTGCATTGTTTTCTGTTTTCTGCTATGTGTGAGCATACACTAAAACACACTACGTAAAAATACTGCAAAAAAAATCATCCATCAAATTTAATTAAAATATCCACAAATGTAGCTAAAAAAGTGGTTTGTGGAGAACACTGCACTGGACAATATCTATCCTGAGGCCAGCCCTAGTTTGGGAGCTGTAGACTTAAAGGAGCACAGAGGGGGCCCTGTGTTACTTTGTGGGGGTACTATTACTGTGTTTCCCCAAAAATAAGACAATGTCTTATATTACTTTTTGCCCCCAAAGAGGCGCTAGGGCTAATTTTCGGGGGATGCCTCCGACAGTGGCTTAAGCCCACACCATCATTGATGAGGTGCGCGAAATGCAAAAAAATAGAACTGACAGCGCTCAAAAAGGACGTTTGAGCGCATGTCTGTGATGCTCCCATTGAAATCAATGGGAGCGTTATACGATGATTACGGTGGCGTTCAAAACGTTGCAGTAATCGCAGAAAAAAAAAGACTGCATGCTACTTACCTAGCACGGTCTGGGTTCCTCCCGCTGGTCTGCAGAGTTCCGGCAGAGTGCTTGCAGTCGTCGACAGAATATCGCTTTCTGGTAACAGGGTTCAAAAACCACGCCTCCAGGAGGCGATGGCTCTGATAAGCTCAGCCATGGTGCTTGAGAACTAATTAATGCAGTGCTCAATCAATCAATCACAGCTATCGCATTGAATGGCTGTGACTAATTCATCGTGTGCTGCATTGATTGGCTCAGCCTCGAGAACCAATCAGAGCCACCACTTCCTGGAAGCGCGGTTTACGAACTCAGTTACCAGGAAGCGATCTTCTGTCTGCTGCTGAAGACTGCAAGCAAGCTGCTGGAACTCTGCAGAGCAGCGTGAGGGACTCGGAGGCGCCCGTTAGATAAGTTTTCTTTTTTCATGTAGTGTAGCTAGGGCTTATTTTTGGGGTAGTGCTTATATTTCCCCCCCCCCCCCCCCCGCATTCCCCACTCCCACTCTAAAAATCGGGTTAGGTCTTATTTTTCACGGTACTTCTTCAGCACTACTACTATATATATTGTAAAACATGCTTGATTTTGACACCCCACAATTCTTGCATAATTCAACTCAAAAATTGCTTAACACTCAGTGGTGTGTGAGCAAACAGGTGACTGGTTCTTCCAACGCATCGGCCCACACAGCACTGAGAGCAATTTGTAGCATAAAACAGTATGACACCCCTGCCTCACCCACCATATTCACACCATCTCCCTCATGCGATTTCTTAACGACTTTTTTGAGCAGTGGAAAAGGAAACAACATCTCCCAGCTACACGTTGTACGCATGAATCCGCCATCCCAAAGTAGGCAAAAAACTAAGAAACTTGTTGGAAGAAAAAATTCACCGCAGCCGAACGAACCTTCCCCAACAACATCGGCTGGTATACCGCCTCAGAAGGGTTCCACAGACATTCACGTAACAGATGCCAATATTAGTAATGCCCCCCTCCCCAACACCAGAAGAAGATTCCTGTTTCTTTTGGGTCCCCCCCTCATATATGCAGATCTCAATATCATTCAGCATGCAGTGTAATGTGCTGTGAAGGAACGTACCCCTGGCTCTGTCCCCAGTCACTGCGAACACACAGATGCGGGTGGTTGGGATCAGGAGAGTAGCCATCATGACAACTGCATTCACCTGGGGACACACAAGCAAGTACAATTACTTTTCAAATGCTTGGAATAATAAACAGCAAATAAACAAAAAGATTAATAAAAATATTAAAGGAACCTCTTAGTGGCGGATTCATATTGGCAGATTTGTTGCAGAAATGCATGAAGTGCAATTCAGTTCTATATATGTGAATTAACGCCTAAACAGATGAAGGTTTTTGCGTACGAGAAACTCACGCCCGCAAAGCGTGAGAAAGCGAACCCATTGATTTCAATGGGTTCACTCTCATGGCCATCTCTCTGTGCGAAGCCGGCCTTGGGTTGGAAAACACAGTCATCTGAGGCCAGCCCAAGGCCGGCATCTCCCGGGCATAATTGTTCATATGTGCTTACTTTTCCTGCACATTGGCACACCAAAAGTTCCCATAGGAGTCAATTGGGTTGCGCAAATTCATGGAAAATACACTAGAAGATGCATGAAGCACTGCGTAACTGCGCAGGAAAAAGAACACATCAGAAACTCACTAGGCTAATTAGCCATTGGTGTGTATTTTTTTGCCTACCCCATTGAAAAAAATGGGCGCACCCAAAGATAGAACATGTCACACTTCTTCCCCGCATTGCTTCGTGGTGCGAAGCGGCAAAAATTTGTTCATGTGTACGACCCCATTCAAAAGAACATTCACAACACACAAATCTCGCACAAGAGTCTCGGCCGTGTGAAACGGCCGAAGGAGCAATGAGTTGTGTGTTTGGACACGTTAGTCAGAGCACCAGCATTGCTACCAGCTGAATTTTGCTTGACTGTGCAACACCTCTACATCCAAACGATTCTTGACATCCTCCTCCGACTCCTTTCGACAAATTGTTTACAGTCACAGGATCTCCTTTCGTTGGATGCTTTTTCACAATCACACCATTCTCTGTATAATCTTGATATCACTGGATGAGAAAATCAATATGGTAATGGGTTTTTGAAATCCTGACCTGGGTAGTTTAGCACTGATGACCAGGACTTGTTCAAAGTTGCTCAGATAATTGATTTTCCTTTTTTGATGTGGTTTTATATGGAAAACTTGTTCACTTGATTTTAAGCTGAACTCTGGGGGTCACCTGTCTAATCTCCATACAGGATAGGGAATAACCTGCTGATCGGTGGGGGTCTCCCCGCTAATCTCGAAAATGGGATTCCCATGTCCCGCTCTTCTATCATTTTGGGGGTCACCCTTCCCTCTGCAGTGACATCACTCTGATTACAGCGTTGGCCGCACATGCACAGTCAGCGCCCCATTCATTTCAATGGGATGCATGGAAAAATCCAAGCGGGTGCTGCTCAAGTATTTCGGCAGTCCTATTGAAAGTAATTGGAGCATGTTGCGCTTGTGCGGCCAGTGGCCCATTCAGTCTCCTCTTCCAAGTTATCCCCTATCCTGTGGTTATCCTGTGGATAGGGGATAACGTGGAATTCCGGTCCAACCCCTTTAAAGTGGCTCCAAGGTAGCGCTTCATTCCGAGCAGAGTAATTCTGCGATGCCCTACGGGCACATTCGTCTGTGACGTGTATCGAAAAATATGATTGTGGAGCTAATTTATGTACTGTATGTTCAGTGCTTCCACTTGGCACACATCCCTGCTGAGAGCAAACGCTTAAACACCTACTGTCACATATAGATTGCTGCCTGCTTCTGCTCAAAAAAACAAAAAACGTTTCGTCTCCTCACCGCAGGAATCACGAAAAGTCAATTTCTGTGCAGTTAGTAGAGAAATATCTTACCAGTCTGACAAGCTGTTCGTCTTTCTGCAATATTACCTCCTCATGTTACTGCTGATTGCAAACATATTTCTCTTCCAAGGGGTCATTCACACAAACGTAATTTCACATGCGTAATACATGGTGAATGGAGTCAATGAAAGTACATTGATTTTCACTGACCCAATCACACTAGTGGGGTTTTTTTTGCGTATAATACGTACGTAAAAAAGATCATAGCATGTTCTATTTTACCACGCTTTCTCCAAAAGTTGCGTATTAAACGCAATATATTTCGCATGTGTGGCATTTAATACGCAACGCCGTTAAAAGACAGAGCAGGGCTTTAAACGATGGCCGGCTCACCACCGGATGAAACAATGGTAATACGTTGAATAATCAGTTCAGTCATCGAGCTTGGACGATGATAGTCTGTAGTGCCGATCTAGAATGACCACGAGTGAGAGCATTGTTCCATTCAGTGTAGATGTTGGAGGAGGTACCGTTGCCTATCTGTTGCACCCATGAGCGCCGCAGACGACCAGGGGGCCTCCACCATCCGGCAGGGGGTCGTCTCTCGATTTTACCTAGCAATTGCTGTGGTTAGAGCCCTGTGGGCCGGGACAGCTTCTGACAAGCGTGCAACATGACCAAAAAGTGCAAGTTGTCTCTTTGTTATTGCTTTTGTGATTGACTCAAGCCCTGTGCAAGCCTGTATCTCACTGTTTCTGATGAAGTCGAACCAACTGACACAGTGAATCTGGGGTTGACATTTCATGTGAAAGGCCTCCAGACACTCAGTGGTTTGCAACAGCAAGGTCCAAGTCTCCGAGCCGTACAATAATATTGACATTAGACAGGTCTGGTAAAATCGAATCTTAGTCCTGAGCGTTATGTTCTGCCTCTGCCAAGGTTTATCCAGGGACCTTATCACTGAGGCTGCCATAGCTATTCTCTGCAGGATGTCCGAAAGCGCCCTCGCATCTGTGTGCTGAACACTTCCGAGGTACACGAACTCACTGACAGCGTCGACTCTCTGGCCATTTTTGTCTAGGTCCGGAGGGATTGCGCCGGCTCCTAGATTCTGCAGCTTGGTTTTTTGCCAAGAGATGTGAAGCCCAAGACAGGACATTTCAAAATTGAACTGTTCCAATGGATTATTAGATGCGACATACAACAGTGCAACATCATCGGCGTAGTCCAGTTCAGTGAAGTGGTACTCCAGAAGAGTGACCCCATTACATTGGACAATATGCTGAAAAATCCAGTCCATTACCCTGCAGAAGAGTGCGGCCAAGACCCAACCTTGTCAAACACCAGATGAGGTCTCAAAGCTAGCAGAAGTTGAACTGTTGATACAGACTTTGGTGGCTGTCCCCTGATGCATGTCTTTTAGTAGGTTTAAAAGGGATGTGGGGACGCCAATTCCACGCAGGGTCTTCCAGAGGGCTTCTCAGTCGACCGAGTCGAACACCGCCTTGAGATCGACATACACGACGAGGAGCGGTCTGTTAAATACTCTGTGTATTTCTGAGAGGAGCCTAAGAGCCAGTATGGCATCCATAGTGGAATGGCCTGCAGTGAAGCCTGACTGCTGGGGTCTCTGCTTGCAGGTCAGGAGTGGTTGTATCTTTTAGAGTACAACGTGCGCGAAGACCTTGCCGGGAACTGAAAGGAGCGTTATCAGCCTGTAGCTAGTGCATGCTGTTTTTGGGCCCTTCTTCCATTTGACAGGGACTTTCCCACAGGACCAGATGCGCAGAAATAGTTTATGTAAAGCAGTGTTTATCGGCTCAATTGGACATTTCAGCAGTTCAGGTGGAATGCCATCTGAGCCGACGGCGCATCTGTGTTTAATTTTCTGACTAGCAGAACGGACATCTTCCCGTGACGGAGCCTCCATAGGCACAGAATGGTCATCCACAGCAACGGATGCGAGGTCATCGAGGTCATGGCATGGCTTAGCCGGTGGATGGTTTAGGGCCGAAGAGAAATGTTCCTGCCAGCGTTGAAGTGTCTTGTCATGGTTGGTACAAGGGTTGCCAACAGATTTGTGGATTGGCGTATGTTGGCTGCTCCCTGAAGACCCTCGGATTCTGGCGACTGCTTTGTATGCCTCGTGTGGCGCAGAGTGTTAAGGCAGCAGTAAGCAGTCCTAAGCTCTCACATGGTTCAGGTAGCTGGCTGAAACTTAACTCAGGTTTCCATCCTTCTGAGGTCGGTAAAATGAGTACCCAGCTTGCTGGGGGGGGGGGGGGGGGGGGTAATAAAATAAATTACCTGACAGCGCTGCGGAATAAGTTGGCGCTTTACAAATAACAAGTCCCTGTATGCTGCTCTTAGATTGTTTGACTTCAGACCTTCATCAGCCAGAGCATTATAGTACCGCTCCCTGTCTTTCTTGGCCTTTGTCTGGAACAAGCCCTTCAGCCTCTTACATTCCGCTTGGTTGTTTTTAAGGCAGGCTTTCGCCTTCGCTTCTAGGGCCTGCATAGTGTCGTCCGTTAGCCAGGGCTGCCTACAGAGACGCTGGTTTTCGAGAACGGTCTTGGCAGCTTCACGGATAGCATCTCTTGTGACATTCCAAGCTGCCTCTGGTTCATCTGGGAGATTGCCGAGAACGTGGAACTGGTTTTCAATTGCGATGTTGTATTAACGTTCGAGTGCTGGATTTTCCCTCAGGGTGTCAACGTTTAGTGAAGGTTGTGATCTGGTCTTATGGGTTGGACGGAATGAAACTGCTATTTCGGCAACAAGCAAACGGTGGTCTGTGTTTGCTGGAGCTTCTGCCGCGCGGTATACTCGACATGTTTTTTACAGAATTGCGATGACGAATGAGTATATGGTCCAGTTCCTTTTTGTATGTCCATTGTTGAATATCCAGGTAAACCTATGAATGCTGCATCTCTGGAAACAGGACCCCGCCACTGCCAGGCACAGAATGACAGCATCCGGTGTGAATTGTTGTTGGTTGGGCTTTCGCCAAAGGGTCCAACGACGTCTTCATTGCCAGCAGTCCGGGGACTTGGGTTTGTGTTCAGGTCACTGAGCACTATGAGTACATCATGCTGAATAATACACACAGCGTTTTATCAATACGGCTGTGTGAATGAGCTCTAAGGCTGTATGTGGGCATAAGCGCATTTATGAGCCCAAATACCGTTTTAGTGGCCACTAGGGATGAGCGAGCGTACTCGGAAAAGCACTACTCGCTCGAGTAATTTGCTTTATCCGAGTATCGCTGTGCTCGTCCCTGAAGATTCGGGTGCCGGCACGGAGCGGGGAGCTGCAGGGGAGAGCGGGGAGGAACGGAGGGGAGATCTTTCTCTCCCTCTCTCCCGCCCCGCTCTCCCCTGCTCCCCGCTGCGACTCACCTGTCAGCCGCAGCGGCACCCGAATCTTCAGGGACGAGCACAGCGATACTCGGATAAAGCAAATTACTCGAGCGAGTAGTGCTTTTCCGAGTACGCTCGCTCATCTCTAGTGGCCACACATACATACTGGGACTGCAGCCCATCACCGTTTTAGCATTTTGCAAATGGAAATTGGAACTTATTCTCTATTTTTGAGGTTACGTCTATGACTCTTGTATTCTTAATCTTTTTAAGATACTTAATTGGCTCAGTGTTAAATAAATGGCAAAGAGTGTTAAAATTGTGCTAAATCTACAGCACAAAAGACAGTAAGTGAGAAATCACATAGATTCCACACTGAACATCTGCAGAAAGAATGTGGATGGGGTTTTAAAAATTCTATTCACGTGTACCGGAAAAAAGCAACACAAAATTGAGGTCATGCTGTGGACTTTTTAATCTAGATATGGTTCTGATGCGGATTTGCATACTGAGCTTGGCTCTACTGCTGTATATATGTTATAAGCTGGGTACTGGTACCATATTTATGTACACAGTTTGTTTCCGGGGTTGTAATTATGCTATACACCTGGTTCTGGTAGTATTTATGTTATGAGTTTGATGCTGTTTCTGTATTTATGTTATGAGTTTGGTGCTGTTGCTATATATGTTATGAGCTCGGTTTTGGTACTGTAGTTATGTTAAGAGCTTAATTCTGGTGCTGCATGTATGCTATGTGCTTTGTTCTAGTGGTATTTATGTTATGGGTTTGGTGCTGATGTTCTATTGATGTTGTGAGCTTGGTTCTGGTGCTGCATTATGTTATGAGTTTTGTTCTGATGCTGTATTTATGTTTTGAGTTTGCTTCTGGTGCTGCATTTATTTTATGAGTTTGATTTTTGTGTTGTATTTATGTTAGGAGTTTGGTGCTGTTGCTGTATATATGTTATGAGCTCAGTTTTGGTACAGTATTTATGTTAAGAGCTTTGTTCTGGTGCTGTATCTATGCTATGCTATGCTTGGCTCTGGTGGTATTTATGTTATGGGTTTGGTGCTGGTGCTCTATTGATGTTGTGTGCTTGGTTCTGGTGCTGCATTATGTTATGAGTTTCGTTCCGATGCTATATTTATGTTATGTGAGTTTGCTTCTGGTGCTGTATTTATGTTTTGAGTTTGCTTCTGCTGCTGCATTTATTTTATGAGTTTGGTTCTGGTGCTGTATATATGTTATGAGCTTGGTTTTGGTACTGTATTTATGCTATGAGTTTGGTGCTGATGCTCTATTGATGTTGTGAGCTTGGTTCTTGTGCTGTATTATGTTATGAGTTTCGTTCTGATGCTGTATTTATGTTATGTGAGTTTGCTTCTGGTGCTGTATTTATTTTATGATTTGATTCTTGTGTTGTATTTATGTTATGAGTTTGGTTTTGTTTTGCTATGAGTTTGGTTTTGGTGCTCTATTGATGTTGTGAGCTTGGTTCTGGTGCTGTATTATGTTATGAGTTTTGTTCTGATGCTGTATTTATGTTATATGAGTTTGTTTCTGGTGCTGTATTTATGATATATGAGTTTGTTTCTGGTGCTGTATTTATGTTACATGAGTTTGCTTCTGGTGCTGTATTTATCTTATGATTTGATTCTTGTGTTGTATTTATGTTATGAGTTTGGTTTTGTTTTGCTATGAGTTTGGCTTTGGTGCTCTATTGATGTTGTGAGCTTGGTTCTGGTGCTGTATTATGTTATGAGTTTTGTTCTGATGCTGTATTTATGTTATATGAGTTTGTTTCTGGTGCTGTATTTATGATATATAAGTTTGTTTCTGGTGCTGTATTTATGTTACATGAGTTTGCTTCTGGTGCTGCATTTATGTTATGAGTTTGATTATTGTGTTGTATTTACATTATGACCTCAGTACTTTATTTATGTTATAAGCTTGATACTGGTGCTGTATTTATTTACTGAGCTGTTCTGTATGGGTATACCGCTATCATGCTACTTTCTGCACAAGCAGAATACAGGCAGACTGACTATCAGTGCAATATATCATTTTTGTCTAATGATGGGAGGGCACCCAAAAAACTCAGCACAGAATGCTTTCCAACATAGGGCCGACACGAACTAGAAGTAGGCAAAAGAAAAGCTGTGTACCGTATGGTAATAATATATAGGCAAGGCTAACAGCACTGATCAAGCTGCCAATTGGTTAACCACCTGGTTGAGTTGTGCCAGTATAGGCAGAACTCTAATGCATGCAAAACCTAACCTAACCTCCTTCAGCCCCAGCAATACATTGCAATATATTGAATCTACTGAATCTGATAACAAGAGAAAGACTTAATAAACTGCATTTTCCTGAAGGTTTAATTTTACTATATAGAACTCTGAAATATTGTTTAATGAATCGTAGTCATTATCCAGCACATTGTTGTGCCGGCCTCGCAGACATGAGAAATGTCTCCCATTCACCCAGGTCTGCCCATTATCCGCCACAGAGCTTTGCTCCTTCAGCATTCCGCTATGCATATCCATGTGCCGTCCTATAAAAAATAGTCTGTAAATACAGCCGGTGACTTGCAGAATCTGGTTTGTCAGTAGGAAGACAAGGAGAGAAAGCCAATTTCTATGTCCCAGTATTAGTTCATACACTTCTTACACCTATTTAGTTTCCAGGCAGCAGTAAATGTCAAGGCAGTTTTCGCCTTAGCACTTTGCTTTTACACTACTTTATTTTTGTAGTGTTGTAAGCAGGAATTGATAGATATTTCCTGTGGTTATTGCTAGTAAAAATTCCCTGCGCTATTACCTACCAGACTACTTAGTATTTTTCAGGTCAATGTGGAGGAAATACAGAAGCAATGAAGCATTCGAAGAAAAATCATATTTACTCTGATATTAAAAAAACAACAAAAGGAAACGTTACATTGTAAATAAAGTCAACACTAAGGAAAGCTCGGCAGAGTCGGAGGAAGTTCCTCGAAGTATCCTTCTGCAAATTTATTCTGCACTTTGGCTAAATTTACATCTAATCAACCTTTAGTACATAGACCGTTACCGCCAATTGCACTTCTATTATAGTGTTGCGAGGGGAATATTTTTGTACATATTTGAAGGTAGCAGAACTGTGGCATGTTTTCAGTAATGTTAGAACTCTCGTCATGGTCAAATATATTTTTTATGTGCTATAGATTGGCTTCAACAGAACCAATAACAAACCACTTATGTTTATAGTTGGTCTGTAAAAAAAAACAATATAAATATGTGAGGTTTGGCAGAAAAGTAGGTTATTCTTGGCAATCTTGTGTCTTGGTTTATGGGAACCTGGCCTGGAAGATGAGGTTTGAGACATTTATAGGAAATATCTGATTTCAAGGTCGGATTCCTGGTCAATGTTAGAGAGGTGAGGTGTGGGGGGTGGGAGGGGGCACTGTCTGACCCTCACCACGGTTGCCAATCCATCTGGTATAAATAGTAACTCTTGTCTAGGAATAGTTGTCAAACTTTCCACTAGTTCCGTTATACAGGGTGTAGTCAAAAAGC
This sequence comes from Eleutherodactylus coqui, assembly GCF_035609145.1. Lineage (NCBI taxonomy): Eukaryota > Metazoa > Chordata > Amphibia > Anura > Eleutherodactylidae > Eleutherodactylus > Eleutherodactylus coqui. Next base: position 40,205,096 of record NC_089846.1, read on the forward strand.
CTGATCCAGCACTATTTTTCAATACTGGTGTCCTATAATGAAATAATATAGTTGAATAGGAAGGTATGAATATGCTACATGATGGTATGGTGGGTATTATTGTATTTTGACGCCACCGGAAGCTAGGGGCTGACCTGGCTATGCAAGGGTGGATGCCCCCTGCCAAGCCCCTAGCTTCCAATTGGCTAGTACAGCGGTAGGGAAGACAATTAGAGACGAGGTGCCGAGAGCAGGGAATACTGACAGCAGAGCTAGGTCACAGGGGTGGCATTGCACTCCCCCATTTCTGCACTGCCTTTATTGCATTGGCTTATCTCCTCTGTTCCCCGGTCCACCACTGTAGTTTGCGCTGCTCACCTCCCCTTGCCTGCGCTCCACGCTCCGGTGCTGCCATTACAGCCATGGCTCAGCTATCCCCCTGCCTCCGCTCCCAGGTGTGGCGCTGTGTTGCGGTGCATCACCGCCTCTGGTCTTCGCTCCCCGCTCCAGCGCTGTGTTCCGGTGCCTCATGTGCCCCCGCCTGCGCTCTCCAGTCCGGCACTGCAAAGTTCGCGGCCCAGCTCCCCACCACCCCAGCTCCCCGCTCCTCCGGCGTTGTACTGGGAGGCCTCAAAGATGTCCGCCGCCGCAGCAGCGCCCAACGGAGCCACGGTACCAGACATTGACGGAGCCGTGGCCTGGTGAGTAACACAGCTGCAGGGGGACAGCAAAGCACACTGACTGACAGCCTCTAACTAAGCCCTGTCACACCCCTTGCTTCCAGTGGTGTCAAGATACAATAATACTAGTATGGCGTACCCGCTTCTGGGAGCGTCGGAAAATAGATTTAACTTTTTTGGATGTGACCCCTGTAAGAGGTAGAGAGTAAAACCAATTGCAAAGTTAAAGAGTAGCATGTGAGAAGCAGAAATCCACTTTCCGCATCTCTCTATGTCCCTGCTATGATTGAAATAAGGAAAGTGTACTCAAAGTAGCCTTCTTCTGCTATGATGCATGCATGGAGCCATTCAGCAGTGCAGGCCAGGGCTGACATTATCATTGCAGCATTGGGTTAGTGAATGGTGAAGCACCGATTCAGTGCAGATGCAATGCAAATTACTAGTAAGAGAATGACCCAATCACAAGAAAATGTAAATTTCAGCATAAATGTGTAGGTTAGAATTTGGCTCGATTGCCTCTAGAACCTCAAAAGGACTCTCAACTTGCGTCGGTACCAGAATTTCCAGTAGAAGACAATGGATGAGTTCCTGGATGATCTGCCCCTATTGTAGCAGGAGTCTTTCCTTACCTCAGTCATAGCAGCGATCCCACAAAACTTAGAGTGACACAGAAAGTGGATATCTGCTTCTCACATGCTACTCTTCAACTTTGCAATTGGGTTTAAATCTCGTTCACTTACAACACAAAACTAAAATACATGTTCCGGGCCCCCAGGGGCCCATGTGCCATACTGTAACGTAGCACATCCATGCCTTCCTATTCAAGTACGCTATTGTTATTTCAATACAGGACAGCAGTACTGAGCTATAGCGCTGACTATACCCTGTATAATCACTTTCAGCTAGTTAACACTTTGCGAACTTTATAGAAATATTTATGTCAAGATTTATTATTATTTGTTAGTGGGATAACCAGATCAGACCCCTGAATTTATTAAAAACCAGGCCTCTAAAATAATTCAGACCCCCAGACCAGACCTTCAAACTCATTTACAATCCAGACCAGACCCTAAAATTAATTCAGACCACAGATCAGACCTCATCTGGAATACTGTGTCCAGTTCTGGGCACCCCACTTTAACCCCTTAATGACATGGCCTATTTTGAGCTTAAGGACCAAGCCTTATTTTTCAAATCTGACATCTGTCACTTTCTGTGCTAATAACTTTTGAATGCTTTTACTTATCAAGGTGATTCTGAGATTGTTTTTTCGTGACATATTGTACTTTATGTTAGTGTAAAAATTTCATCAATAAATTTTGTCCTTATTTGGAAAAAAAATCCAAATTTACTGAAAATTTGGAAAAATTCACAATTTTCAAACTTTGAATTGTTTTCTTTGTAAGATAGAAAGTCAAACACCACAACATAGTTATTAATTAACATTTCCCATAGGCCTACTTTACACAGCAATCATTTTTTAAGTGTTATTTTACTTTTTGCAGACTCCACAAAGTATATAAATTTAGCAGTAATTTTTCACATTTACTAGCAAATTTCAAAATCTAAATTTTTTAAGGACCAATGCAGTTCAGACATAGTTTTGCCGAGCCTGTATATCAGAATCCCCCATGAATTGCCCCATTTTAAAATCAGCACCCTTCAAAGTATTCAAAATGGCATTTAGAAAGTTTATTAACCCTTTAGATGTTTTACAGGAATTAAAGGAAAGTGCATCAAAAATTAGAACAGTTCCTTTTTTCTACTGATTTTCAATATAAAACCTTTTTTTTAATATAAAACAGTAGGAGTTAGCAAAGAAACAAAACTTGGAATGTATGACCCAGATTCCGCAGTTTTTAGAAATGCCCCATATGTGGACGTAGCCTGTTGTATGGGCACATGGTAGGTCTCAGAAGGAAAGGAGCGCTTCTTGTCTTTTTGAATGCAGATTTGGCAGGAATAATTTTCAGACCCCATGTAGTGTTTGCAGTGCCCCTGAGGTAGCAGTACATTTGAAACCCCCAATAACTGACCCCATTTTGGAAACTACACCCCTCAGGGAATTTATTAAGGGGTGTAGTGAGCGGTTTGAACCCACAGATGTTTGAGGAATTTTTTTTAACAGTTTGAGTTCAATACGAAAAAATCCAATTTTTCACATAATGTTTAGCTTTAGGCCCAGATTTTCATTTTTCACCAGTGGCAGAAGGAAAAACGTACCCCATGATGCGTTACCCAGTTGCTCTCGAACACGGAAATGCCCCATATGTGGACGTAGCCTGTTGTATGGGCACATGGCAGGACTCAGAAGGATAGGAGCGCTTCTTGGCTTTTTGAATGCAGGTTTTGCTAGAATAATTTTCAAACCCCATGTAGTGTTTACAGTGCCCCTGAGGTACCAGTGCATTTGAAACCCCCAACAACTGACCCCATTTTGAAAACTACACCCCTCAGGGAATTTTTTAAGGGGTGTAGTGAGCGGTTTGAACCCACAGGTATTTGAGGAATTTTTTTAACAGTTTGAGTTCAATACAAAAAAATCACATTTTTCACATAATGTTCAGCTTTAGGCCCAGATTTATATTTTTTACCAGTGGCAGAAGGAAAAAACGTACCCCATGATGCGTTACCCAGTTGCTCTCGAACACGGAAATGCCCCATATGTGGACGTAGCCTGTTGTATGGGCACATGGTAGGTCTCAGAAGGAAAGGAGCGCTTCTTGTCTTTTTGAATGCAGATTTGGCAGGAATAATTTTTAGACCCCATGTAGTGTTTGCAGTGCCCCTGAGGTAGCAGTACATTTGAAACCCCCAATAACTGACCCCATTTTGGAAACTACACCCCTCAGGGAATTTATTAAGGGGTGTAGTGAGCGGTTTGAACCCACAGATGTTTGAGGAATTTTTTTTAACAGTTTGAGTTCAATACGAAAAAATCCAATTTTTCACATAATGTTTAGCTTTAGGCCCAGATTTTCATTTTTCACCAGTGGCAGAAGGAAAAACGTACCCCATGATGCGTTACCCAGTTGCTCTCGAACACGGAAATGCCCCATATGTGGACGTAGCCTGTTGTATGGGCACATGGCAGGACTCAGAAGGATAAGAGCGCTTCTTGGCTTTTTGAATGCAGGTTTTGCTAGAATAATTTTCAGACCCCATGTAGTGTTTACAGTGCCCCTGAGGTACCAGTGCATTTGAAACCCCCAATAACTGACCCCATTTTGGAAACTACACCCCTCAGGGAATTTTTTAAGGGGTGTAGTGAGCGGTTTGAACCCACAGGTATTTGAGGAATTTTTTTAACAGTTTGAGTTCAATACAAAAAAATCACATTTTTCACATAATGTTCAGCTTTAGGCCCAGATTTATATTTTTTACCAGTGGCAGAAGGAAAAAACGTACCCCATGATGCGTTACCCAGTTGCTCTCGAACACGGAAATGCCCCATATGTGGACGTAGCCTGTTGTATGGGCACATGGCAGGGCTCAGAAGGATAGGAGCGCTTCTTGGCTTTTTGAATGCAGATTTTGCTGGAATAATTTTTAGACCCCATGTAGTGTTTACAGTGCCCCTGAGGTACCAGTGCATTTGAAACCCCCAACAACTGACCCCATTTTGGAAACTAGACCCCTCAGAGAATTTTTTAAGGGGTGTAGTGAGCGGTTTGAACCCACAGGTATTTGAGGAATTTTTTTAACAGTTTGAGTTCAATACAAAAAAATCACATTTTTCACATAATGTTCAGCTTTAGGCCCAGATTTATATTTTTTACCAGTAGCAGAAGGAAAAAACGTACCCCATGATGCGTTACCCAGTTGCTCTCGAACACGCAAATGCCCCATATGTGGACGTAGCCTGTTGTATGGGCACATGGCAGGACTCAGAAGGATAGGAGCGCTTCTTGGCTTTTTGAATGCAGATTTTGCTGGAATAATTTTTAGACCCCATGTAGTGTTTACAGTGCCCCTGAGGTACCAGTGCATTTGAAACCCCCAACAACCGACCCCATTTTGGAAACTACACCCCTCAGGGAATTTTTTAAGGGGTGTAGTGAGCGATTTGAACCCACAGGTATTTGAGGAATTTTTTTTAACAATTTGAGTTGAGAACGAAAAATTCAGATTTTTCACATAATGTTCAGCTTTAGGCCCAGATTTTCATTTTTCACCAGGGGCAGAAGGAGAAAACATAGTCCATAATGCATTACCCAATTACTCTCGAGCACGGAAATGCCCCATATGTGGATGTAAACTGTTGTTTGGGCACATAGCAGGGCTCAGAAAGAAAGGAGCGCTTTTTTTGAATGCAGATTTTGCTGGAATAATTTTTAGACCCCATGTAGTGTTTACAGTGCCCCTGAGGTACCAGTGCATTTGAAACCCCCAACAACCGACCCCATTTTGGAAACTACACCCCTCAGGGAATTTTTTAAGGGGTGTAGTGAGCGGTTTGAACCCACAGGTATTTGAGGAATTTTTTTTAACAACTTGAGTTGAGAACGAAAAATTCACATTTTTCCAATAATGCTCAGTTTAGGCCCAGATTTTTATTTTTTACCAGGGGCAGAAGGAGAAAACGTAACCCATGATGTTACCCAACAGGGAAATGCCCCATATGTGAATCTAAACTGTTTTTAGGGCGCAGGGCTCAGAAGGGAAGGACTTAGCATGTGGCTTTATGTACAAGCTGTGCGAAGTACATCAGGGTAAAACGTCAGGGCAATAAAAAAATTAAAATTTCAGGGACGTGTGGTAGATCTTAAAACACTCATTTATACAGAGGCCGGGTTGTGTGGGGCACGTTTCACACTGGTATCTGGTGTCTTTTCTTATCCCCTGTTTGTAGCACACTCTGCACCTCTTTTGGGGCCTTCCCTTCGTCGCAGTGGAGGGAATTTCACTGAGAAAATGCTGCCCTGGTACAATTCTTGTGGCCTCGCTTCCAGAAGTACTGGGCCTCTCCCCCACCTCCTGGTCCCCAAATATTAGGTCCTTGATAACTTCCTCTTGAAATTCAAGGAATGTCCCCCTGTGGCCTGCACCTTGGAACAGCACGTAGGCATTATACAGTGCCATCTGTACGAGGTGCACGGCCAGTTTTTTGTACCACACCCGTGTTTTCCGCATGGCTCTATAGGGCTCCAGTACCTGGTCTGATAGATCGACCCCTCCCATGTACTTATTATAGTCGAGGACGCAGTCTGGTTTGGGGGTCTCTGCACTGGTACCTCGTACTGGGCAGGGGGTACTGCTGTGGCCGTGTATTGTCGTCAACATAAGGACATCCCTCTTGTCCTTATATTTAACGCACAATACATTGTCGCTGCATTGGGCCCGGCTCTCACCCCTTCTGAGCAGTTGCCCAAGCAGCGTCTTAGGGAGGCTTTTTTGATTTTTCCGAACAGTGCCACATGCCACTGTTCCTCTGGAAGCGAGGCACTGAAACAGGGGGACACTGGTATAAAAGTTATCCAGGTACAGATGGTAACCCTGGTCTAATAGTGGGTGCACCAGTTCCCACACTATTTTCCCTGTTACTCCCAGCACGGGGGGGCATTCTGGGGGCTCAATTTTAGTGTCCTTCCCCTCGTAAATACGGAACTTGTGGGTGTACCCTGATGTACTTTCGCACAGCTTGTACAACTTCACACCATACCGTGCCCGCTTACTGGGCAGGTACTGGCGGAATTTTAGCCTCCCCTTGAAGTGTACCAGGGACTCGTCTACTGCAATGTTTATCTGTGGGGCATACGCCTGGGCAAACTTGGCGTTAAAATGGTCTATTACGGGCCTGATCTTATACAACCGATCGTAATTGGGGTGATCGCTGGGGGGGCACAGCTGGTTGTCATTGTAGTGCAGAAATTTTAAAATACACTCAAAGCGCGTCCTCGACATCGCCATGCGGAACATTGGGGTGTGGTACAAAATATCGGTAGACCAGTACGCCCTGATTGTTGGCTTCTTTATTAGCCCCATGGTTAGTATAAGCCCCCAAAATTTTTGTATCTCTGGTGCATCCACAGGGGTCCACTTATCGGGTCTGGCATAGCTGGAGGTGGGATTTTGTTGAATAAAATTCTGGGAGTACAAATTAGTCTGGGTAACAATGTGGGCAATGAACTCTTCTGAAAAAAAAACTTGAAGAAGTCCTTCCCTCTGAGCCCTTCTGGATCAAATTGAATCCCTGGGTTCCCAATAAAATCAGGGATCTGGGGTCTGTAATCTTCCGGGGTACTCCAGTGAGCATCTGATGCATTGGGGTCAGTGGCGGTCCTTGGACGCCTTCTCGGGGGTGCAGGGAGCTCAGACTCGCTGGATGAGGATGAGGATGAGGAGTCGGAGAATGCCAAAAAAGTGGGGTCGTCATCACCACTACCTGGGTCCGAGTCTGATGCAATGATTGCATACAGTTCCTCTGAAGTGTACCTCCTGCGGGCCATATTTATATAAAATGGGGCACACGGGGAAAAAGTTTTATTAGATGGGACACTGCGGGATGGGGTGACCACGGGACGGGGGTCGGAAAGAACGCGGAAACTTATGTGGTGTATTCACGTAAGTGTTTTTTTTTTTTCTTTTTTTTTTTTTTTTTTACACAGACGAATACACTGACACAACACGGACTAACGACACACTACACACTAGACGGACTAACGACACGCTACACTAACTAATGACGGGTGACGGGACAGGTAACGAAATGGGAACAACAGGAACTTTTTTTGTTTTTTTGGGTTTTTTTTTACACAGACGAATACACTGACACAACACGGACTAACGACACACTACACACTAGACGGACTAACTAAACGCTACACTAACTAATAACGGGTGACGGGACAGGTAACGAAATGGGAACAACAGGAACTTTTTTTTTTTTTTTTTTTTTTTTTTTTTTACACAGACGAATACACTGACAGTACACGGACTAACGACACGCTACACACTAGACGGACTAACTAAACGCTACACTAACTAATAACGGGTGACGGGACAGGTAACAAAATGGGAACAACAGGAACTTTTTTTTTTTTTTTTACACCAAGGGATACACTGACTACACGCTGCGCTACACTACACTGCTGATCGCACGCTACAGCTCACTCACTACACTTCTGATCACACACTACAGATCCCTCACTCACTACACTACACTGCACTTCTGATCACTCACTCCACTCTGCTACACTACACTGCCTGATCAATCACTCACTACACTCACTACACTACACTGCCTGATCAATCACTCACTACACTCACTACACTACACCACACTGATCACTAACACTCACTCCACTACACCACACTGATGACTAACTCCTCTCCACTACACTGATCACTAACTCCACTCTGCTACACTACACTCCACTACACTACACTACACTACACTACACTACACTCCACTACACTACACTACACTACACTCACTCCCTGCCTAATCTACACTCTAATCGCACTTATATTCAGAAAAAAACACAGTAGGTGCTCTCTGTACAAGCACCGGAAACACACTGCGGTGCTTGCACATGGAGCCCCTACTGTAAACAGCGCGAAGTCCGCTGCTGCGCTGTGATTGGTCAGGGAGTTTTTCCCTGACCAATCACAGCGATCGTGGGGGAGGGACCGCTCTGATTGGTCCCCAGCCCGGATGCCTCACTTGTCTGCCGACGATATCAGCCAGGATCGCTGCTGTGTCGCCGCGATTGTCACCGCGGCGACACTTTAATGGCATGACGTACCAGGTACGTCATGTTGCGGGAAGTATCCCGCTACCATGACGTACCAGGTACGTCCAGGAGCGGGAAGGGGTTAAAAAAGACCGACAAACTGGAGCAAGTTCAAGGAAGAGTTACCAAGATGGTGAGCGGTCTGCAAATCATGTCCTATGAGGAACGGTTAAAGGATCTGGGAATGTTTAGCTTGAAAAAAAGGAGACTGAGTGGAGACTTAAAGGGGTTGTCCCGCGCCGAAACGGGTTTTTTTTTTTTTCAACCCCCCCCCCGTTCGGCGCGAGACAACCCCGATGCAGGGAGGTAAAGAAAGCTCACCGGAGCGCTTACCTGAATCCCCGCGCTCCGGTGACTTCTCTACTCACCGCTGAAGATGGCCTCTTCCTCCGTGGACCGCAGCTCTTCTGTGCGGTCCACTGCCGATTCCAGCCTCCTGATTGGCTGGAATCGGCACGTGACGGGGCGGAGCTACACGGAGCTACACGGAGCCCCATAGAAGACTGCAGAAGACCCGGACTGCGCAAGCGCGGCTAATTTGGCCATCGGAGGGCGAAAATTAGTCGGCACCATGGAGACGAGGACGCCAGCAACGGAACAGGTAAGTATAAAACTTTTTATAACTTCTGCATGGCTCATAATTAATGCACAATGTACATTACAAAGTGCATTATTATGGCCATGCAGAAGTGTACAGACCCACTTGCTGCCGCGGGACAACCCCTTTAATAGCTGTCTACAAATCTGAAGCAGGGGCATAATTAAAGGCTCAGGGGCCCGGGTGCAGAAGTTCAGCTCTGCCCCCCCCCCCCCCTCCATCTGTACCTGTACCCATACCTAAACCACGCTGCAAAACTAATTTACATACATACTCTAGACCCTTGGAATAAGCTTTCTAAACATGAGTTATTACCTGCACTACATGAAAATTTGTTTGTAGCCCCTTAGGCCACTTTCACACAGCTGAAAAGATCACACAAAAAGATGCACAAATCTCGCACGACTGTGAACCCCATTCTTTTGAATGAGGTCATACACATGAGCTATTTTTTTTCCCGTATCGTGGTGTGGAAAAATATCATGGCATGTCCTATCCTTGAGTGCCACCCACAGCTTGCCTGTGGACCATGGCAGTAATACTGCATCTAGTAGGGGGCCCACGGGCCCCCATTTGCTAAGGGGACGGGTCACGATTGCGACTCCTAGCAATACACCAATGATCTGAAGGTCTAAAACAGTGGAGCGGAATGATCCCTACTCTCATTTGTACAAGTAAAGACTAGAAACAATGGAATGAAACTGAAGAGGAAGAGACACAGATTAGATATTAGAAAAAACTTTCTGACAGTGAGGGTGATCAATGAGTGGAACAGGTTACCACGGGAGGTGAGTTCTCCTTCAATGCAAGTCTTCAAACAAAGGCTGGACAGACATCTGTCTGGGAGGATTTAGTGATCCTGTATTGAGCACGGGGTTAGACCTGATCATCTTAGAGGTTCCTTCCAACTCTACCATTTTATGATTTCTATGATCAGACTCATAAAAACAGATCTGACCCCAGAACAGACTAGACAAAAAAAAAATTGTTATGTTCAAGTACGATGCCCCATCAAACTAGGACGTAATTAATGCCCACAGTGGATTAATATTGACATATACTATATAATCAAAATATGGGGAACACAAAATATGGCAACAGAAATACACGGATTGAAACGCTGTGCCTAACCAACTCTGATGTGGCAAACAAATGCAGGAAGATTGCCCCAATAGGGGCAACCCCACGTCAGGAACTGAGGGAGCCTAGTCTGTCCCTAGATGGAGGATAGGGAAGATGTTAAATACATATCAGGCAGAGCAATGCATACAACACAGTATTTGGTAGAAGTGAATAAGCCCAACATAGAAAAAATAGCTACAGGTATTAAGCCACAGGAGTCCGCTGCGTCACCAAACACCTCAGTTAGGACAATAACCAGCGGCCATGTAGAGGCGGGCCCAGAATAAATACACTTCCGATATAGCTGATAGGTTGGCTAGAAGAAGCACCTGCATATCAGCCAATCAGTCCATATACCACAGGAGATGTTGTAGCAGGGATGTGCAGAAGGGCAGATTAAACACTGAGCTCACTGAGGGATTTCCGACAGAGGACAAATCTGCCATAACAGAAAGAAGGCAGCACAAATGTCTGTCACTTGTAAGTTCATGTGAGTCTTCATCCTGGTACCACTGCTGACCCCATAGATGTCAAAGGTTCAGGTGAAGAGATCCAATCAAATTTTCCCACAATCATGGATCAGAGGTCGTGCATCAAAGTATATATTTAAACAAGCGTTTCAGGAAAATTAATAAAATATGTAAATGATTCATAAAACTACTGCATGCTAGAATCTAAAAGCATCCAAAAATTAATTCATAATACTTTTTACTTTCTGGCATGGCACAAACAACGTCCTAATGCTGGCCAGAATCAGGACCTTGCATGCATCATCGCACACAATGTGCTGGCACTGACTAACATCAGGAACTTGTGTGCCAGGCTCTGGCGTTGATTACAATCCTGAATACAGATCTGCTGCCATATATTCAATGGAGGGAGCATTTCCTTCCTACAATACATCTATGACTTCAAGTCTGTGGGGTCCATGGTCTGCCAGTTGAGGTATGGAGTGTAATGATAACCACACTGTACTCCCAGCAGGGAGAGATGGTACTGGCTCTAGCTGTTCATGTAATGCTGTACTGATACATCATGGGACTGCTAGCATAGCATAGATTAACTCATGAAGGACCAAGCACTTTACGACGCTTGTTCCTGGGTTTTAATCCCGGCCAACAGTAAAAGTACAATGTGGGATTAAAGATCCTGCAATCAAGCAGGACGAGGTTGGGTCTTCAGCTGATAGCGGCAGTTTTTAACTGCTTCTGCCTTCTCTCTTGAACACTACTTAGCGCTCAATGAATGCTATGTAGTGAAGAGAGAAAGCACAAGTATTACTTTCACTCGTCAACCCACCAATCATGAGACCGGCGGGTGTCCCCTTCCACAGCTGAGCTGCAGGGTCCCAGCTGACCCAGATCAGATTGCCTTTTAGATAGTGGTATAATGTAATACTATAGTATTGCATCATACTGCAGGAGCGATCAAACCATCGCAAGTTCTTGTGCCCTATGGGGACTAAATAAATGTAAAAATCAGTTTAAAAAAGTAAGACAAAAACACTTTTGCCATACCTATAATAAAAAAATCTAAATGAAAAGCCCCGAAACATTTGATATCTGCATGTCCATCAAAGTAACGTATTATTTACCCGCATGGTCAATGTTGTCAGAAAAAAAACACCAGAATTGCACTTTTTTTGGTCACCCCGTCTCTAAGAAAAAAATGTAGTAAAAAGCTATCAAAAAGTCATATGTACTCCAAAATGGTACCGATAGAGACTGCAGGACGTCCTGCAAAAACAAGCCCTCACTCAACTTTGTTGACAGAAAAATAAAACAGCTATGGCTGTCAGAACATGGCGGCAAAAAATAATTTTATTTTTTCTAAAGATATTTTAGATTTTAAAAGTAGTACAGTAAAAAGAAAAAAAATGATATTGAAGTAATTGTACTGACCTATAAAATAAAGTAAGCAGGTCATTTTTGCTGCAGTGTGTACTCCGTGGAAACAAGACCTCCCCAATGATGGCGGAATTTAGTTTTTTTTTCCATTTCACGCCACTTAGAATTTTTTAAACGTTTTTTAGTATCTAATATGGTATAGGGCCGTGCCCTTTACCCATTAAGGACCAGGGTGGTAAATATACGGTGCCTGGTCCTGGGCTTAAAGCACCGCCAATAGTAAAATTACGCCGGCGCTTTAAGCCTCCTGTCTCTGCAATTAATGAGAGGCAGGAGCGGGTTATCAGCTGCCAGTAACAGCTGATAACCCGGAGGAGGAGGCAGGAGGGGTTTTTAACCCTTCCTGCCTTTCCTTCCCCGAGTACACAGTGCTCAATAAGCGCTGTGTACTAGAAAGTGAAAGCAGAACTATAGCTTTCATTACGGGAGTCGGGGGGTCATGTAACCGCAGGGGTTCTCTGCTACAGTAGAGCTGAAGGGTCGTACTAGACCCTGGACAGCTCTGCCAGTAACTAATGTCACTACAGGGGTTGCTTTCCCCTGTAACTGGGGCTTCTATTGATGCCCCAGCTACAGTGGGAAAGTGTCAAATGAAAAAAAAAAAGAATGCCCCCAGAGGTCTTATATGTCGTCATGGGGGACATAGATAGTAAAAAAAACATGATTACATACATAAGTAAAACAACATTACAGAATAAAACAACAATATATACATAAGAAAGAAAATAACACAAAGCAGACGCCAACCAAAACCATCACCGTATGCGCCCTGTAAACCAAAACCATACATACTATATATCAAAACGCCCGAAACAAATAGAGGAACCCATTCCCATATTTTATTTTAGCATAAATATACTAAATAAAAAAAAAATTACTATAAATGTTAAATGTTAGCATTTTACCAAAAATAAAACTAAAAAACTGAAAAAAAAAGTCAGTGAAAAGATATTTAAAAAATCGCCCTATATGTCACGGGAAAAAAATGCAGTAAAAATATTTTTGGTAGCTAAAGGAAACAAAATAGGGCAGTAAAACCACCAAATGGGAAAAATCCCTAAAAAGTGTCTGGTCCTTAAGGTACAAAACAGCCTGGTCCTTAAGGGGTTAAGTTTGTCTTTGAACAAAATCATTGTTCCAGCCCGGTCCCTTGGACCTGAGTTATCTTAGACTGAATACTTTATTTCCTGCACAAGTATAAAAGTTCTTAACAGCCAGATATGATCTGTCACAAAGGTCTTTATAGCAAAGTAACTGCAAAAAAAAGTACAAAGCATGAAATTCCCAAATCTTCTCAGTACATTCAGATTCTAGAAGGCGATATAATATATTTATTTCATGCAAACCTCAAAATTTAACAAGTTTTTGTTCCCCTTTCTAAACTAGTCACCTTTTAGCAATTATGAGTTCACAATAAACAAAACTTGATTTTCAATTATGGGCATCCAGAATAAAAAGCTGTGAGAAAGCGCCAGAATAAAAAGCTCGGAGACAGCGTTCGGTTCTACCATCTAATTTTGACATGCTTTTCTGGTTGTGTGCTTTTAAAGCCTATTATCTACCTTTGAGTCTAAGAGTAGTTTCAACTATTTGTATAAGGTTGTCTCATGTCAGACATTGCCTGTACTGCTTTCTTGGGGAAGTGATTGCCGGCTGCTCATTGTCCCTGCAGCGGCCACGATAATGGAAACATAGTATTACATGCGGGTATTCAAATAAATCTATACCAGAGATGTTGCTTCTTAGCGGCTACAGTTCATAGAGAAGACCCTCAGATGGGATACAGCAGCTAGTAGAAAAACAGCATATCGAATGGAGTTGTCAATATCAAAGAACTCCTTTAGACCTTAGTCACACGGGCGTTTTTTCGCGCGATTTGCGGATCGCATGACGGATGCGCATCCGCAAATCGCGTGACCGGGGCCAAAAAAATCGCTCGAAAAATCTATATACTCACCGTGTCCCAGCAGACGGAGTTCAGAACGGCCGGCCTGCAGTGGGTGTGAAGGGGGTGTGAGTCAGACTTGCCTCTGATTGGCTGTGAAGGGGGTGTGAGTCAGACTTGCCTCTGATTGGCTGTGAAGGGGGTGTGAGTCAGACTTGCCTCTGATTGGCTCAGCGCTGAGCTAATCAGGGGCAAGTCTGACTCACACCCCCTTCACACCCACTGCAGGCCGGCCGCTTTGAACTCCGGCTGCCGGGACACGGTGAGTATATATATTTTTTTTATTTTTACACTTTTCTGGATGAATTGCAGGGAAGGGCTTATATATTTAAGCCCTTCCCGACAATTCATCCTGCGCTCGCCGGCAGCCCATTGCTTTCAATGGAGTCGGCTGTATTGCCGGCTCCATTGAATTCAATGGGCAAACATCGTTCTTCTCTGCGACAGCTGTTACAGCTGTGGCAGAGAAGAATGATTTGTCTTCTATATGTTCTCAATGGGGTCGGCGCTGCTGCCGCCGGCCCCATTGAGCGCATATAGAGAAGAGACCAGGAATCGCAGATCGCAGATAGGTGCGATCTGCGATTTCTGTTCTATAATTTATCGGACGAGCGCATAAAAAGCGCTCATGTGTCCGATACCATTGCAAAGCAATGGTTTTAAAAAATTGCCGGACGCATGCGCATGCGCAAATCGTGCGTAAAAACGCCCGTCTGACTAAGGCCTAAAAGGGGTTTCCAGGAAAATACTATTGAGCTATCCTCAGGGTAGGTCATCAATAATTGATCAGCTGGGGTCTGCCGCACGGGACCCTGACTGACTAACTGATCTGGCGCCCGCTGACAGTGCTGTAAATACAATGCAAATGCAAATTCCGCTCTGTGTAGTAGTTGGAACTCATAACAACAAGCACAGGTCCCATTGAGTTCCAGTGCTGGCCACTACACAGGGTCGAAGCAGTGACAGCAAGCGACCCATCAGCTGACTGGCCAAGGTCCCCAGCAGCAAGTCCCAGCCGATCAACTATTGATGACCTATAATTCGGATAGGTCATGAATAGTATTTTTCCCTTTACATTTCACTGGAACCCTTATTTGCCGCACTTAAACAGGAAGAACCAATTTCTCAACTATGTGCCCCTGCATAGGGGCGTATGTAGCATAGAGGCAGCCCATGCAACTGCTATAGAATCAATGCAGAGAGAAGACCCCAGCTTTGATTGCACCATCCCTTTTGTTACTGGGTAGCAAGGATATATGTAGGGCCAGGACTTTACTCAAAAGTAGAGCTGCATCATTATCAAACATTAGGAGGTAGAGAATTGGCCCAGTGGTCATTTTAAAGGGCATGGAATGGGAAACAAACACCAGACCCTACTGTTCTGGGTGGGGTGGCAAAAATGGGCACCATAATGGGGGGTCCAATTAAGTTTTTGCTATGGGGCCTCCATCTCTTCTATGTATGCCCTTGCCATCTGAACCTATACAGGGTACCTCATTGTTATTACTCTGTCACTCTCCTATAGGTATATTTACACATTGTGGATTCTTGGTGGATTTTCCCACAGCAGAAAATCCACAGCAGCTAATCCACATCAGATGGTGTGAACTTTGGTGAGAAATCACAACAGATGTCTTCTCCTCTTTTGAAGGAGTGAAATCTACAGTGAAAGTCCAAAGCATAATTGAACTCCCTTTGAACAAACTTGCAATACTGTAGGCCCCAAATGACGCTCGCTCTCCAGTTTTTACTCTGCTGATTTCTCCAGACCCAAACCATTTTTCCTGACCAACTTGGAACTAGATTTTGGTTCCCCATTTTCAGGCTTGCAGGTAATGTAGATAGAATTTTTGAGTTTTCATATAAGTCTTCCCTTGTCAGCAAATTTCAAGAAGCAGGCTACCAACTACTCAGCGGGTGGTATTATGTTCCTTCCAAATTACACAAGATATTTCCTTCTGTCTCTCCTAATTATTGGCGGTGTGGGTTAACTATCTTACACATTTTCTGGGACTGCATGAAATTGAGTGCTTTCTGGAGGCAGGTCCATAAAATTACTTGTGCAGTTCTGCATAGCACTTTAGTGTTGTTCCCGGCATTATATATTTTACATCTGTCGGATCTACCCGTAAGAACTTATCGTAAGTCTATTTTAAAACACATAATTACTGCTACTAGATCAAGTATCTCAGCCCCTTGGAAATCCCACTCCCCTCCCTCACTCTCTCAGCTGAGCTTATGAGGATGGAGGAGTTCATCGGGTCATTGTGAGATACCCATGACTCCATAATTTCCTCCAGTACTCCTTGGATTATGTTTCAGGGCTCAGCAAGTACAGATCTATACTGAATGGAGCTAATTAATTGATTACTTCGTGATCCCTCCATTTTCCCTCTTTTTTTTACTTCCCTTTGTCTTTTCCTTTTAATAGAATTTCTCATACTTTTCTTCACTTTTAATCTTATTTGTATAGCACCAACTTATTCCACAGCGCTTTCAAGTAATTTATTCATTACCCCCCAACAAACTGGGTACTGATTTTACCAACCTCAGAAGGATGGAAGGCTGAATCAACCTCGAACCGACTACCTGAACCATTGATTGAACTTGCAACCCTCAGGTCATGAGCGAGAGCTTAGGACTGCATTTCTGCTGCCTTAACACTCTGCACCACACAAGGCTCTTGGTTATCTTTGTTTTCTTCTATTACATAAGCTTTCTGTTACTATGTTAAAGGGGTTGTCTCGCGGCAAACCTCAAAATTTTACCTTACCCCATTACCCCTGTCACCCCCCCCCCCTGGCATAAATTAGCAAATTAAAGCGGTTTTTAAACTGCTTGCTACTCACTGATCCGACGAAACAAGGACTTTAAAAAACCTTCTCCCAAAGATGGCCGCCGGTCCTTTCCCAGGAATGCACTGCGGTTTTCTCCCATGGTGCACCATGGGCTCTGTGCGTTCCATTGCCGATTCCAGCCTCCTGATTGGCTGGAATCGGCACACGTGATGGGGCAGAGCTACGATGACGACGCGGTGACCAGCTCTCCGGCACGAGCGGCCCCATTCACCTGGCAGAAGACCGCACAGCGCAAGCGCGTCTAAAAACGCCAGAAGACAGCGAAATTAGACGGATCCATGGCGACAGGGACGCTAGCAACGGAGCAGGTAAGTGAATAACTTCTGTATGGCTCATATTTAATGCATGATGTATATTACAAAGTGCATTAATATGGCCATACAGAAGTGTATAACCCCACTTGCTTTCGCGAGACAACCCCTTTAAGTCAAAGCACTGAGTTTTTGAGATGGACTCCCCATAAGGGAGGGGGGGGCTCCTTCTCAACACCTTCTTGTAGCTTATCTTTGCAGCAAAAGATTTTGGGCCTTCTTGTCCTGATTGTTCTGTAGGTTATTACTAATGTTTTATTAGGTTGCCTCTATTCTTGTCTTTGTAGCACCCAACTTTGGTCTCCACCTACTTTGTTTGACTCTTGTAAATGTCGAAAATTATAAATAAAGAATTTTTTTTAAATTTCGAAGCATAAATTGACATGCTGCAAATTTAATATCCAGTGTTTAGATGGGATTTTTAAAAAAATCCCATCCACAATATTTGTACTGCAAACACTGCAGCTTAGTTCCGTGTGAACATACCATTATTGCTTACCATCAATGTCATATAGATGAACACAAAGTGAAATACTTGGATTAGTGACCATTTATAAGCAATCCTAGGGCCTGCACAGTAATATCTGAGTATACCTGCCTACTGTATCGCTGTTAAGAGGTCAAACCTGGACTCACCTGTTTCCGGGTCGCAGATCTGCTCACAAGCATCTATTGTTCTTTGGCCACAGAGATCACGCGTCCATGGAGAACTGGAATTTGCTTGATAGTAGAGGAACAGCTGGGCAGGGTTTACCCAGTTTGATATGTCAAGAAAGCTTCCTTCACTAATCACAAAGCTGCTCCCTGCAGGTAAAATAATAACAACAAAAATGACCAAAGCCTTCATATAAAGTCACTTCATATCCAAAGACAATAATACAGGAAGGTAAGATATGGACTTAAAGGGACTGCCCATTTTTCAACTATTGATGACCTATCCTTAGGGCACGTGATCAGAAATTGACCACTTGGTCTCAGTGATCAGCTGCTCACTGGGTCGCTGCCAGTGTGTACAGAGCAGGAAGCGGAAAGCACAGTACACATTGAGTTGGGCAGTTTAGGTTGATATTGTAGGCATAGCTCCCATGAAAATCAATGGGAACAGTGCCTGCAATAGCAATCCTTCTGCAGCCATGTATACAGCGCATCTGCCTCCATACACACTGACAGCAGTCTAGAGAACAGCTGATCAAGGGGATCCCAAGCAGCGTAACCCCGCCGATCAACTATTGATGATTTACCTTGAGGATAGGTCATCAATCGTTCAAAAGTGGACAACCCCTATAATTTTATTAAGACAAAACTGAATTTATAATACATAGTTGCCATAGTACAATAGATGTCACTGCAGTCCTAGTTATCTGGTATTTATAAACAAAGTAAACTTTGCTGTGATGTGATCGAAAGTTTTTCCAACTCATAGAGGGATCGTATGCCTTCTGTTTGCCACCTATTCCCACAGCTTTATCCAATATTTAGCAAGGCAAAGCTTAGCAAAACTCTTCATTAACGATACAAAGTGTAGTTTCACCTTTGATAAGCCGAAGGTGAATCTACACTTGATATTGCATGTACAGCAGTCCCTTGATATACTTCTGTTACTGGAATCACTTACTTCATGAGTTGGAGTGCTCTAATAATATCCCAGGGAAGGCACAGGAAATCTGAAGAGCTTACAAAAGCTCCATATTAAAATGTAGTGCTGCTCACGTTCTATGGTCAGCAGATTTGGGCTTTATACTGATGTAGCACCCTTTATCTTCAAATTACAATGTACCACGTAGTTATAACCCAGCAGTTAATAAACAACAATAGACTACGCAAATAACGGAAGTTGTCAAAGATTTGTGGCATTAAGCAAACGGATGTAACACGTCAAACATTTGTTTGCACCTGCCACATCTCTATGTATTACGAAATAGAAGTCCTTCCTTTGTGTTTCCCATTACCTTTTGAATCCACTTATAGTTTTGTATCAAATAACTGTATGAAAAACTATCACAAAAACTAGCCATTTTTGCAAAAACTAATTTTTTTTGTGTGCTTTGATTTAAGGGGCTACCACTAAAAGGTCAATGGGTTGCTATGGTGATGGGCATAAATATTACAAAATGTGTGGCAATTTGGTCGTGTGCGACAATTGTGCAACAATTTGAACTGAGCATGCCCAGAACAGTCATTCTGTGATTGGCGACTTCTCGACCAATATAAGAGAATTGTTTCTTGCAACACAGGAAAAAGGAGCCGAGGCTGCAGGATATGCTGAGGTGTTGTGTGGCTCAGAGAGAGGTCAAGCGTGGTAATCTGCAGAAGTCACAGAGGCCTGTGTGAAGAGAAACAGGAGCTGCTCAGCATTGAGTGAGGGTTGGCAGTCTTCTTGAAGCTACAGTAATGCCCCTCATTTAGCAAACTGCATGAGTGAGAGGAAACATCCTGCAGGAGGAAACTGAAATCATCATCTGGAGCTCCAGGATGCTTGATTACAGAATGCTCCGTAAGTGAGGCTGGTCTTGGTAAACATATGTGTGAACACCAATGAGGACGAGTAGCTAACTAGCAAGCCTGTTACACACTGAAGGCATGAATACTAGATTTACATATCAGAGTAATTACTCGGAGTTCTACTGGATAGGAGTGAACTGTTATTGGGATTGAGAACAGGTTCGAGCCTGGGTACATAAATACAAATAACATTTAAGTAAATTACTTTTGGATCCTGTGAAATCCAGAAGAGTGTTTTACTGATTAACACTGTGCAGGGAAATCTACAGTTTGATTTTCCATGGACTTGTATTCGTATTCCAGTTGCCTCGTTCATATCATGAGCTAACAGTTGACATATAAATATTGTGCATTTGCTACATTGTGATTTATACGGAGTGCAGAGTATTGTTATTCTGCAGGTGTACAGTATATAATAACAGTTATCACTCTTAGTTAGTGGTAGTCAGGATTGCATATGGTACCGTGAAAGTCATTTGGCTCTTAAACTATCTGCTATACTGGATAACGTTGTTCTTTTTCCAGATATTTGTGTGTAAATAAAAAAATTCAATTTTGTAAATCTGTCATCCGTGTTGTATCCTGTAACCTGTGCTGCGTACCGCCACCCGTGACATTGATGCAGTGGTGTTTTGTTTGTTTTTTCTGGCAAAGAACACTGCATCCAGATGTTTACGAAAGGTCAATAGTAAGACATGAAATGCCCTTGTGTTTTTTTGTAAAGGTGTTTTTTTCCCTTTGCTTTAGTGCAATATTTTTTAGTCCATGGTGTTATTTCAAATTGCTATCTTTTCTCCTTAGGGAGAGAACCTAGAATTTGAGTGAGAGAGGAGACGTATAGGGCCATTCATGCTCCTCTGGGTAATATGCAAATAAGGGAGATGGAACAATACCTCTGTAGCACCAGCTATTGGAAGGCAGCATACCTGCAAGTCAATATTAGACTATATATACAAGCCTTGTAACAGTGACTGGGAATTGAGAATTCATACACAGACAGCTGTTTCGGGGGGAGGGTTGCCCCTCATCAGTGTGCAGTAGGTTTTTGGCTTGGCTGCATAAATTCCCTCGTGTGAATGAACCTTAAGGGCTCACACCCACTGGCGTTTTTTTTCCACTGCGCTGCAAGAGTAAAGGAAAAGTCTTGCAGCGCAGCGCGAGAAAAAAAACGGCATCACGCCGGGATATCGCCAGTCTTTTCAATGGGGCCAGCGGCAGCAGTGCTAGCCCCATTGAAAAGAGATGGAGAATGCCGCGGACTTCTGCGGGGACCGCGTGGATGAAGGAATCCTCTGCCACAGCTGTCACAGCTGTGGCAGAGGTCCGCGGCATGCTATCCCATTGTTTTCAATGGGATCGGCACTGCTGCCGATCCCATTGAAAGCACTGCTTTTTGGCAAGCCCCGCAGTATGATTACTGGGGAAGGGCTTGAAATATAAGCCCTTCCCCAATAATCATCAATAAGTGTTAAAAAAATTTTTTTTAAATTACTCACCTCTCCGCCGCTCAGACGTGTCCTGTGGCTGGCTCCCCTGCACTGCTGTTAAGCTCTTTCAGCAGGAAGGGATTTAAAAATCCCCACCTCCTGAAAGGGCTGTGCTGATTGGCTGAGGGCTCAGCCAATAGCAGCTAGTGCTTAGCTATTGGCTTAGCGCTCAGCCAATGACAGATAGCCTTTAGCTATTCATTCATGGCGTCTTTCTTGCGCTGCGAGGCGAAAGTTTTCACGTGCTCTCGCAGCGCAAGAAAGAAAATATCGCCAGTGGGTGTCCACCCTTAGTCTGTAGGTACCATATAGGTGGTTTCACACATAGCATTTTGTTTCAAAACAATAGTATTTTTACCTGCCTCCTTAATGTTTTCCTAAAAACTCACGGCCAAATGTTGGCTGGAAGTCAATATGGAAATACTAAACACATTACAAGCAGCGGTTTTTTTTTTGATGATGTTTTTCGTTACTTGTCTTACATTTTTTAAATCTGGTATTTTCATTTTAAATGCAGCATGCTCCAGGTGTGGGGCCTTTTCAGCCAGTTTCTGGCATTTTCCCCACTAGACATCCATTATTAGGCTAACTGCACACGAGCAAGCATGATATTGGGCCGATAAACTCCCTATATCCCGCTGGTCAATGTGCATCTTACCCACGGATGTTTCTGTGAAATTCTGATCCTCACATGTGAGTTTTCCATTGATTTCTATGAGAAGCCTTGTATTGCACTCACATGCACATCACACAGGCAAGAGCCATGTGATGTATTTAGCGCTTGTTTGAAACCGGCCTTATTGTTTTGTCCTTGCATAAAAAAGACTTAAACCAGTTTCACGCGAGCAATAATCTCATGCACGTTTTCTGCGTTGTGAGACTCACAAAATTCGTGCAAATAAGAACGCCATTCTTTTGAATAGAGTCATACGCATAAGTAACATATTCCCTCATAGCGATGCTTCAAGGAAAAAATTGTGGCATGTCCAATTGGAAACGATCAATTCACGGCCAAAATTCATGTTTTCTCATCCATTTACATGAGCAACTGTGGCGTATGTACGTCGCAGTCCGGAAAACAAGGGGATCTGCTATCTTGGACCTAATTCTTACCAACATGGAAGGAATGGTCGAGGAAGTAAGAGTGGCTGGGACCTTAGGAGGCAGTAATCATGCTTTCCTTGAATTTTGGATAAAAAGGGGAGGAAGACCTGAGAAAACTCAGACCTCAAGGTTGGATTTCAGAAAGGCAGATTTTAATGAACTCAGAAAGAGGATAGGAAGGATCCAATGGCTGGATGTTCTTAAGGACAGAAATGTCCAAGAAGGTTGGCAAATATTGCGAAATGAGATTCTCAAAGCACAATCGTTAAGAATCCTTTAAAGAAGGAAAAATGGGAAGCATTTAAAGAGACCAGGATGGATGAACACAGAACTTGCACACATGTTAAAAAGGTAGAAAAACATGTTTTTCAAATGGAAAGAGGGGGGGAATATCTAAAGAAGAATACAATGCGGTCTGCAGAAACTGTAGGGCAAGTGTCAGAAGAGCTAAAGTTTATAATGAATTGAGGCTTGCAACAGAGGCCAAAAGCAATAAAGAAGGATTTTGGGGGTATGTCAAAAGCAAAAGAAAAGTCAAAGATGCTATTGGATGCTTACAAGATGAAAATGGTGAATTGGTTAAAAATGAGGTAGAGCAGGCCGAACTTTTAAATTCCTATTTTGTATCGGTTTTCTCTCAGAAAGTCGATGGAACATCAACTGATCTTACCTGTGCTATTGGGGGAATAAAAGAATGCAGGCTATCTATAAGCAGAGAGATGGTGAGGGAACACTTAGCTAACTCAAATGAATTCAAGTCTCAAGGTTCAGATAAATCCTAGGATACTAAAGGAAGCAGCGGAGGTAATTACTGAACCACTCGCCATAATCTTTGAAAATTCCTGGAGAACAGGAGAAATCCCAGAAGATTAGAATAGGGCAAATGTTCTCCGTATCTTCAAAAAAGGGAAGAAGGTGGATCCAGGAAACTACAGGCCTGTGAGCCTGACTTCTATACCAGGAAAGCTCTTTGACCAAATTATTAAACAGTACGTATGCAAGTACTTGGATAAAAATGGAGTCATTAACCAGAGCCAGCATGGGTTTGTCACAAAAAAGTCATGCCAGATTAATCTAATTTCCTTCTATGACAGAATTACCGATTGGGTTGATCATGGAAATCCGCTGCATATAGTATATCTTGACTTTAGTAAAGCATTTGACAAAGTATCTCATACCATACTTGTTGAAAAAATTAGCAAATATGGGATTGATGAGGCAAATGTTAGGTGGATTCACAACTGGTGAGTGATCGTACTCAAAGAGTGGTCATAAATGGCTGCGCATCCAATTGGAAAAAATGTATCAAGTGGGGTACCACAAGGCTCTGTCCTAGGCCCAGTGTTGTTCAACATTTTTATAAATGATCTGGGGGAGGGAATTGATGGGAAACTAATCAAATTTGCCGATGACACAAAGCTAGGAGGGATAGCTAACACTAGGGAAGTGAAAGTATTCAAAAAGATCTAGAAAAGTTTGAACAGTGGGTGGCTACTAACAGAATGGTATTTAACAGTGAGAAATGCAAAGTCCTACATCTCGGCAAGAAAAATGAAAAAAGCACATACAAAATGGGAGGAATTAGGCAAAGCAGCAGCACATGTGAAAAATACTTGGTTATACTAATAGATCATAGACTGAACATGAGTCAACAATGTGATGCAGCAGCCAAAAAGGCAAACACAATTCTGGGATCATGTGAGGTAATTATTCCCCTCTACTGGGGAGTTGGAAGGGACCCGATGACCTGGAGGTCCCTTCTAACTCTACCATTCTATGATTCTATGATAATCGATGGCAAACGGCAACAAATCCACGTGATTTGGTGAGAATTTGCTACTGTGGATTTTGGTGGAATTGTTGTAGAAAGAAAGAAGCTACCTGTATGTTAGTAAAAGTTTGTTAACCCTTTCCAATCCAATGTCGGGCCTGCCCCGACATCATCATTTTCCTCCACAGCTCCAATGTCGGGGCAGGCCCGACACTGCAGTGCAGGAGTGTATCTGCACCCGATCGTCAGACACATCGGGTGCAGATACACTCCTGCACTGGTTCTCATCGAGGACCCCCTAGGAGAAGGCAGAAAGGGTTTTTAACCCTTTCTGCCTTCTCCTTTACACATTACATAGCGCTCAATTAGCGCTATGTAATGCATAGAGATTCCGGCCGGCCGGCGATCATGTGACCGCCGGTGTTACCTGACCTCCGGCGGTCACATGAACTCCGAGCCGGGAGCCTGCACTGTGGGACCTGCTTACCTGACCGGCATCTTGCGCATTCTCCTTCTGCCTCCCGGCCCGGCGATCATGTGACCGCTATGTGCCACCTGACCCCAGCGGTCACATGATCGCCGAGCCGGGAGGCAGAAGGAGAATGCGGAAGACGCCAGACAGGTAAGCAGGTCCCTCCACGGTGCAGTGAGCACCTGCACCCTCCTGAACTCTGTCAGTTCAGGAGGGTGCAGGGAAAATGTATTTTTTCTCACCCATTTTCCCCAGCTCCAATTTATTTGGAGCTGGGGAGAATGGGTGAGAAAAAATAAATGGATTGGAAAGGGTTAAATACGGTACTCCTATCATTTAATTCCTTGTTCAGGGCTTAAACAGATGGGCGTGATTTTGTCCTGTTTTTGGTCACGATTTTCACGGACGCATAACTGGATGGAATAAAACTAGAGATAAGCGAACGTACTCGTCCGAGCTTGATACTCGTTCGAGTATTAGCGTGTTCGAGATGCTCGTTACTCGTAACGAGTACCACGCGATGTTCGGGTTACTTTCACTTTCATCTCTGAGACGTTAGCGCGCTTTTCTGGCCAATAGAAAGACAGGGAAGGCATTACAACTTCCCCCTGCGACGTTCAAGCCCTATACCACCCCGCTGCAGTGAGTGGCTGGCGAGATCAGGTGTCACCCGAGTATAAAAATCGGCCCCTCCCGCGGCTCGCCACAGATCCGTTCTGACATAGAGGAGGGAAAGTGCTATCTTGGTGGAGCTGCTATAGGGAGAGTGTTAGGAGTATTTTAGGCTTCAAGAACCCCAACGGTCCTTCTTAGGGCGACATCTAACCGTGTGCAGTACTGTGGAGGCTGCTTTTTGCAGTGTTGCACTTTTTTTGGGGGGGTATATCGGCCGTGCAGAGCATTGCGCCCTGCAGTAATACTCCAGGGCCAGAAGCGCTTAGGCAGGGACAGAAGACATATTGATTGAATATAGGCAGTGGGCCTTTGCAAAAAAATTTGGGGAAAAAAATCTATTTGGGCTGCCTGTGACTGTCCTCAGTGTTCTGGGTCTCTGCTGGGTGTAGTAGTTCTCCAAATTCATACGCAGCCAGCTAAGTGTTACAGCAGGCTTGCGCAAAATAATTTCCTGGCTCTGTCTGGGCTGTGAAATCACCGCTGTATTGCAGTTCACAGTGCAACACTCTGCAGTTCTTTGACATACTCCAGGGCCAGAAGCGCTTAGGCAGGGACAGAAGACATATTGATTGAATATAGGCAGTGGGCCTTTGCAAAAAAATTTGGGAAAAAAAATCTATTTGGGCTGCCTGTGACTGTCCTCAGTGTTCTGGGTCTCTGCTGGGTGTAGTAGTTCTCCAAATTCATACGCAGCCAGCTAAGTGTTACAGCAGGCTTGCGCAAAATTATTTCCTGGCTCTGTCTGGGCTGTGAAATCACCGCTGTATTGCAGTTCACAGTGCAACACTCTGCAGTTCTTTGACATACTCCAGGGCCAGAAGCGCTTAGGCAGGGACAGAAGACATATTGATTGAATATAGGCAGTGGGCCTTTGCAAAAAAATGTGGGGGAAAAAATCTATTTGGGCTGCCTGTGACTGTCCTCAGTGTTCTGGGTCTCTGCTGGGTGTAGTAGTTCTCCAAATTCATATGCAGCCAGCTAAGTGTTACAGCAGGCTTGCGCAAAATTATTTCCTGGCTCTGTCTGGGCTGTGAAATCACCGCTGTATTGCTGTTCACAGTGCAACACTCTGCAGTTCTTTGACATACTCCAGGGCCTTCTGCACTACTGGTAATACACCATGCTGAGGGGTAGGGGTAGGCCTAGAGGACGTGGATGCGGGCGAGGACGCGGAGGCCCAAGTCAGGGTGTGGGCACAGGCCGAGCCAGTGCGGTGGCCAGGGGTAGAGGCAGGGCCAGACCGAATAATCCACCAACTGTTTCCCAAAGCGCCCCCTCGCGCCATGCCACCCTGCAGAGGTCAAGGTGCTCTACGGTGTGTCAGTTTTTCACAGAGACGCCTGACAACCGACGAACAGTGGTGTGCAACCTTTGTCGCGCCAAGATCAGCTGGGGAGGCACCACCACCAGCATGCGCAGCCATATGATGGCCAAGCACCCCACAAGGTGGGACGAAGGCCGTTCACCGCCTCCGGTTTGCACCACTGCCTCTCCCCCTGTGCCCCAACCTGCCACTGAGATCCAACCCCCCTCTGAGGACACAGGCACTACCGTCTCCTGGCCTGCACCCACACCCTTACCTCCGCTGTCCTCGGCCCCATCCAGCAATGTCTCTCAGCGCAGCGTCCAGACATCGCTAGCGCCACTGTTTGAGCGCGAGCGCAAGTACGCCACCACGCACCCGCACGCTCAAGCGTTAAACGTGCACATTGCCAAATTGATCAGCCTGGAGATGCTGCCGTATAGGCTTGTGGAAACGGAGGCTTTCAAAAGCATGATGGCGGCGGCGGCCCCGCGCTACTCAGTTCCCAGTCGCCACTACTTTTCCCGATGTGCCGTCCCAGCCCTGCACGACCACGTCTCCCGCAACATTGTACGCGCCCTCACCAACGCGGTTACTGCCAAGGTCCACTTAACAACGGACACGTGGACAAGCACAGGCGGGCAGGGCCACTATATCTCCCTGACGGCACATTGGGTGAATTTAGTGGAGGCTGGGACAGAGTCAGAGCCTGGGACCGCTCACGTCCTACCCACCCCCCGAATTGCGTGCCCCAGCTCGGTGCTGGTATCTGCGGCGGTGTATGCTTCCTCCACTAAACCACCCTCCTCCTCCTCCTACGCAACCTCTGTCTCGCAATCAAGATGTGTCAGCAGCAGCACGTCACCAGCAGTCGGTGTCACGCGGCATGGCAGCACAGCGGTGGGCAAGCGTCAGCAGGCCGTGCTGAAACTACTCAGCTTAGGAGAGAAGAGTCAGACGGCCCACGAACTGCTGCAGGGTCTGACAGAGCAGACCGACCGCTGGCTTGCGCCGCTGAGCCTCCAACCGGGCATGGTCGTGTGTGACAACGGCCGTAACCTGGTGGCGGCTCTGCAGCTTGGCAGCCTCACGCACGTGCCATGCCTGGCCCATGTCTTTAATTTGGTGGTTCAGCGCTTTCTGAAAAGCTACCCACACTTGTCATACCTGCTCGGAAAGGTGCGCCGGGTCAGCGCACATTTCCGCAACTCTAAGACGGACGCTGCCACCCTGCGGACCCTGCAACATCGGTTTCATCTGCCAGTGCACCGATTGCTGTGCGGCGTGCCCACACAGTGGAACTCTACGCTCCACATGTTGGCCAGGCTCTATGAGCAGCGTAGAGCTATTGCGGAATACCAACTCCAACATGGGCGGCGTAGTGGGAGTCAGCCTCCTCAATTATTTACAGAAGAGTGGGTCTGGTTGGCAGCCATCTGCCAGGTCCTTGGAAACTTTGAGGAGTCTACCCAGATGCTGAGCGGGGATGCTGCAATCATTAGCGTCACCATTCCTCTGCTATGCCTCTTGAGAAGCTCCCTGCAAAGCATAAAGGCAGACGCTTTGCACTCGGAAACGGAGGCAGGGGAAGACAGTATGTCGCTGGATAGTCAGAGCACCCTCATGTCTATATCTCAGCGCATTGAGGAGGAGGAGGAGGGGGAGGAGCATGAGGAGGAGGGGGAAAGAGACAGCTTGGCCCACTGCTGAGGGTACACATGCTGCTTGCCTGTCATCCTTTCAGCGTGTATGGCCAGAGGAGGAGGAGGAGGAGGGGGAAGAGACAGCTTGGCCCACTGCTGAGGGTACACATGCTGCTTGCCTGTCATCCTTTCAGCGTGTATGGCAAGAGGAGGAGGAGGAGGAGAATCCTGAAAGTGATCTTCCTAGTGAGGACAGCCATGTGTTGCGTACAGGTACCCTGGCACACATGGCTGACTTCATGTTAGGATGCCTTTCTCGTGACCCTCGCGTTACATGCATTCTGGCCACTACGGATTACTGGGTGTACACACTGCTCGACCCACGGTATAAGGAGAACCTTTCCACTCTCATTCCCGAAGAGGAAAGGGGTTCGAGAATGATGCTATACCACAGGGCGCTGGTGGACAAACTGATGGTAAACTTCCCATCCGACAGAGCTAGTGGCCGAAGGCGCATTTCCGAGGGCCAGGTAGCAGGGGAGGCGCAGAGATCAGGCAGCATGTACAGCACAGGCAGGGGACCATTCTCCAAGGCCTTTGCCAGCTTTCTGGCTCCCCAGCAAGACTGTGTCACCGGTCCCCAGTCAAGGCTGAGTTGCCGGGAGCACTGTAAAAGGATGGTGAGGGAGTACGTAGCCGATCGCACGACCGTCCTCGGTGATGCCTCTGCCCCCTACAACTACTGGGTGTCGAAGCTGGACACGTGGCCTGAACTCGCGCTGTATGCCCTGGAGGTGCTTGCTTGTCCTGCGGCTAGCGTCTTGTCAGAGAGTGTGTTTAGTGTGGCTGGGGGAATCTTCACGGATAAGCATACCCACCTGTCAACCGACAGTGCCGACAGGCTTACACTCATCAAGATGAACAAAGCCTGGATTTACCCAGACTTCTCTTCTTCACCAGTGGACAGCAGCGATACCTAAGCAATACGTAGGCTGCACCCGCGGATGGAAGCATCGTTCTCTATCACCATCAAAAACGGGGACCTTTTTGCTTCATCAATCTGTGTATAATATTCCTCCTCCTCCTCCTGCTCCTCCTCCTGAAACCTCACATAATCACGCCGAACGGGCAATTTTTCTTAGGCCCACAAGGCTCAGTCATATAATTTTCTAAACAATTTTTATACGTTTCAATGCTCATTAAAGCGTTGAAACTTTCACCTCAACCAATTTTTATTTTAACTGGGCTGCCTCCAGGCCTAGTTACCAATTAAGCCACATTAACCAAAGCGATTAATGGGTTTCACCTGCCCTCTTGGTTGGGCATGGGCAATTTTTCTCAGGTACATTAGTACTGTTGGTACACCAATTTTTGGGGGCCCTCGCCTACAGTGTAATCAAATTAATTTTTAGCCCACCTGCATTACAGCTGACGTTACATCAGCTGTGTTGGGCACTGCAATGGGATATATTTATGTACTGCCGGTGGCTTCCTGGCACCCACCCATGCTGTGGGTCCACAGGGAGTTGTAACTGCATGTGTCCACTTCTAAAGAACCCCAGTCTGACTGGGGCATGCAGTGTGGGCCGAAGCCCACCTGCATTAAACATGACATTACCTCAGCTGTGATGGGCAATGCAATGGGATATATTTATGTACTGCCGGTGGCTTCCTGGCACCCACCCATGCTGTGGGTCCACAGGGAGTTGTAACTGCATGTGTCCACTTCTAAAGAACCCCAGTCTGACTGGGGCATGCAGTGTGGGCCGAAGCCCACCTGCATTAAACATGACATTACCTCAGCTGTGATGGGCAATGCAATGGGATATATTTATGTACCGCCGGTGGCTTCCTGGCACCCACCCATGCTGTCGGTCCACAGGGACTTCACAATAGGGAGTTGTACCTGCCTGTGCCTATGAATTAAAACCCCGGTCAGGTTGGGGCATGCAGTGTGGGCCGAAGCCCACCTGCATTTAATCTGACGTTAGCTCTGCTGTCCAGGGCACTGCAATGGTATACATTTATGTACCGCCGGTGGGTTCCAGGGAGCCACCCATGCTGTGGGTGCACACGGAATTCCCATTGCGGAGTTGTACCTGCCTGTGACTATTTATAAAAAATGCGGTCTGACTGGGGCATGCAGACACCTTGACAGAATGAATAGTGTGTGGCACATAGGTTCCCCATTGCTATGCCCACGTGTGCAGCTCCAGATGGAGGTGGCACAGGATTGGATTTCTCATTGCTTCTGTACAGCATTGTGGGCTATCGCCCAGCCCCTTTTAAAAAGGTTCGCTGCCTAGCCGTGCCAACCCTCTGCAGTGTGTGCCTGCTTTTCCTCTGGCAGACGCACTTATAAATAGACATGAGGGTGGCGTGGCATGAGGGCAGCTGAAGGCTGGGCAGGGACAGTTTGGTGTGCGCTGTGGACACTGGGTCGTAGGGGGGGGGGGGGTTGGGCAGCATGTAACCCAGGAGAAGTGGCAGCGGAGTGTCATGCAGGCAGTGATTGTGCTTTGTTGGAGGTAGTGTGGTGCTTAGCTAAGTTATGCATTGCTAATGAGGGCTTTTCAGAAGTAAAAGTTGTTGGGAGGGGGGGGGGGGCACTCTTGCCGCTATTGTGGCTTAATAGTGGGACCTGGGAACTTGAGATGCAGCCCAACATGTAGCCCCTCGCCTGCCCTATCCGTTTCTGTGTCGTTCCCATCACTTTCTTGAATTGCTTAGATTTTCACAAATGAAAAACTTAGCGAGCATCGGCGATATACAAAAATGCTCGGGTCGCCCATTGACTTCAATGGGGCTCGTTACTCGAAACGAACCCTCGAGCATCGCGAAAAGTTCGTCCCGAGTAACGAGCACCCGAGCATTTTGGTGCTCGCTCATCTCTAAACAAAACCATTCTTATAAATGGTTTTGTTTTGAATAGCGGTATTCTCGCTTGTTAATAGTACAGGTGAGAAAAGATAGGACCTTCCCTATCATTGTAGCACGTAGTTTTCCTATGTGCGAGAAAGATAGGGTAAAAACTATCTACCTGGTTTTTTTTTCTCAAGCCCGTGCGAACTAGCGCTGAATTTGATTGGTCGAAAAAAAGCCCCCAAAAACCTGGTTCAAGCACCCTGTATCAGTGAGCGTATTAGCGCATGCACTGGTGTGTTTTTACCCTAAAGGTGACACAATGCATCCTGAATCCTGCTGCTTGTGGGCCAAGAGCTCATGGCTGCTTTAATAAAAGTATACTGAAGAGGCTGACTGTCAAATAAAATTGGTTGGATATCAGGGTTACTAACTTGAACTTGTCATTTTCCTGTACAATTTAGCCGAAATAACGGACAGACAACATTTTTTTATGGAGACGCTGAAAAATTATAATGACTAATATTATAAGTGATACATGTTTATAGCTCATGTAGTGATAGGAATTCATTACCAGCATTTACGGTGAGCTGTAAAACGCCGATAACTGCAGTCATAGTAACCTGCTCAAGTACTAAAAGCCTCAAAAAATTCATGAACGCATCTAATATTCTTTACAGACACTGGAAAAAAGTGCCTTATTTATACGGACTGTCCAGGAATTTTTGGATGGTTGGCAATATGAAATGAGCGAGCACCAAAATGTTTGGGTGCTCGTTACTCAAGCCGAGCTTCTCTCCCCCTCTGAAATTTACCCGAGCACCTCCGGGTGCTCGGCTCGAATTACGAGTACTTTCGAGTATGCTAATGCTCAATCGAGCATCAAGCTCGGACGAGCATGCTCGCTCATTATCTCTAGTTGGCAACCCTGTTGGGTATATTCCAGCTCATTCAGTGAATTGTTTTCCTTTTTACTCACACATCGACTGGAGCTACAAAATTGATAAACTGTCATAAACAGTTTCCAATGGGAGTGTGGATGCTACTAGACTGGAACAAATTGCTTGGGGGGCACTCCTGTTATATTTGCACTGATGCCATCAATGCATTAAGGCTCCTTTTACACAATCAAGCAATTGCCAATCAGCAAGATGCTTAACATCCATAACATCAGGGATGAATGATTGCACATACTATTACTTGTGGCCCAGGCAGTTTGATCATAGTTGGCCGGGAGGGGAAACGTTTATCCTTAGGGAGAGCTCCGATTAGGCATGAGGAGATTTATATGGCCATCCATGCTCTTATGGGAAATTTATGCCAGTGGGAAGATAAAACAATGTCTCTACAGCGCCACCTATTAGAAGGCAGCATTCCTGCAATTCAATCTCTGACCTTTTACCAGGCCTTATAACAATCACTGGTAATATAAGTCAAAGTCAGGGCTCCTGCACACTTGCGTTTTTCTTGCGCGTTTTTTTCATGCAATATCGCTGCATTTTTTTCGCGCGATTGTCAATTGGACTTTTTAATGTTAAAAACGCGTCGCACAAAAATTGCAAAGCACCAACTTGCAATGTGTTTTTAACATTAGAAAGTCCCATTGACAATTGCGTGAAAAAAACGCAGCGTATGGGCTTATTCAGACGACTGTATCGGCCGGGTATTCACGCCCGGCCAATATATAGTGTCCCTCTCTGCAGGGGGAGCAGGCTGGAAGAGTCGGAAGCAGTGCTCTGAGCTCTCGCCTCCTCTCTGCCTCCTCTCCACCCCTCTCCACTATTTGCAATGAGAAAGGTGGGAGCAGAGCAAAGTTGCAGGACTTAGCTCCACCCCTCCTATTGCAAATAGTGCCTAGGGGTGGAGAGGGGACGGGAGTTCAGTGCACTGCTCCTGGCTCTTCTAGCCTCTTCCTCCTGCAGAGAGGGACACCGTAAATTGGCCAGTCGTGAATACCCGGCCAATATACGGGCATCTGAATAAGCCCTATCGCGTGAAAAAAACGCGCAAGAAAAACGCAAGTGTGCAGGAGCCCTCAGGGTTTCCAAGAAAAAAAAATTCACAGCGTAAAATGGCCTATTGGGCAGATTTTAAATCCGCAAATCAGTTTATGCTGTGTATTTTCAGTGTAAATTTTATCTCTTCAAATAAGGGGATGAAATCTGCATTAAAATCTGTGTATATCAGGACTCAAACCTGGGAACTCCTGTGCGCCAGCCAGTTTATTTCCCCAGTGAGCTATCCAGCTAGCTGGACCAGCTCCTCTGCTGATCTTAGTATTGTCCTTGTTCCTGTGAAGTCCACTTTATGTCTCTCAGTTCTGGCCTCGCCCTGCAACTACTTGGGACTTCCTATAAAAGCTGACCCTGCCTCAGATCTAGTGTGTGAATATTGTGCTCCACAGCCTTGATCTAGCTCCTCTCCTCCTTCTCCACTATAAGTGACTTGAAAACTTCCTGATAACGACTCCTGGCTTCCCTCCCGACAACACTACCTGCCTCATCCTTCTGTACTGCATACTGAGATCACCTGTTGCTGACTTCTGGCTTTCCATCGGACTATGTTATCTGCCTCATCCTTCTGTACTGCATACTGAGACTACCTGTTGATGACTTCTGGCTTTCCATTGGACTATGTTACCCACCTCATCCTTCTGTACTGCATACTGGGACCACCCATTGCTGACTCCTGGCTCATCACAGATTACCTCTCCAGATCTGCATGGCTACTACACCTGTGGCTCCTACCCAGCGCCAGTAAGACGCGACAGTGTATTACATGCAGATTTTGATACAAATCCACCACAAATCCATAGCAGATCTTCCACAGTGGATAATTAATCTGCTACATGTGAGTATAGCCTAGGCATGTTGACATGGACATTGCATGTATCAGATCCGAGTCAGATTTTTCTGACGTGGAAATGACACTTAATCCATGGCAAAAATCTGAGACTGAGTCTTGTACATTTAGCAGCGGTGACAGGGTAAATCCGTGTGCAGCTGCCCAATGCAGTTTCCACGTGAAACCTGTTCAGGACTTGACATGTCAATACATTTTTTTGTAAGATGTAGATCTCAATTGAATGCTAAAATGGCAAAGATTCTTCTGTCAAATTTGATGTGAAATCGCACCATATTAAAAGAGCCTAAGGGCATGTCCACAAAGAGATTTATTTGACAGATCCACCTCAGAGTTTTTGAACATAGATCTGCCTTGGTAATCCTTGGCAGACGTTCAAGGCCGGACCTTGGTGTTCTGTTGCCTATCTGCATGAAGTTCTGGCATATCAATTGAACTACAGAGCGGATCCCCATTAGATTCAATGAGATGAATAATTGCCTCAGTTTACGAAACGGCTTTTGTAGAGCAAACTCTATATGAACAGGGCCTCGGTGCTCATATATTGCTCTTTTCTGTGTCTTCCATTGCATTGCCATGCTTCACACAATACTTGCCTCTTGATCTCTACTATCGCTTTTACAATATTCTAAGAGTTCTTAATTCCTTTTGTCCACAGAATGGCAATATTTCAAAGACAATCGCATTATCCCTTTGTTAATTATGAGCTATATAGTTCTGACTAAGCCACCTATCTTGAGAGTAAGACTTATAAAATATACTGCACAGACAGCAGAGGCAATTAATGCTTTAAAGACTCATATAATATGACAGTTCTGCACACTAAGAAATAATATGTAATCATTAAAAAGTAATTGTAGAGAAAAGTCTTGAAATGAAAAGGCTTAATTATCTATAAAAGGAGACTCTATGGTTGTGTATGATGGTGTCTAGGTTAAATCTGATAATTATTAAGTAATATTTTGTTTTATACATAGATATTCTTGCGTATAAAAACAATGAAGCGATCAGTGTAATGGAGCGTTTACTGGCCAGAAGTAATGAATTGTTCTGTTCTGAAAACAATGCGAGCCATGATACTTACACGATATACAGTATGAACGAGCGTAGCCTATGTTCACATCAGCTTTCTTTTATCCATTATTAACACATCCATTTTTTTCTTCCAAACCCTAAAAATTACTGTCTAAACTGAAGCAAACGGGATCCGTAAAAAGAAATGGATAGTTTCCGTTTGCTTCAGTAAGAAATTCATTATCATCCGTTTTTAACCCTTTGCAATGCAATTTTGGATTCAGGGTTTCCTAGGAGGCTTTCCCTATCTGCCATTATACAATGGCGCCATCTGCTTGCTAGAGCCAGTACTGCGGTATGGGACATGCTGGAGAGGCCCCCGACAACAGAGCAGCCAGTAATATACAGTAAGAATACCCTGCCTGACGTCTTCCGATAACAGAGCTGTACAGCCTTCAAATCAGAATGTCTTCAGACGTCAGACAGTGGATTGGAAAGGGTTAATGCTTGTTTGAAATGTAGTTGCACACATAAGGGGGTTGTGCTGTTGGAGATCAGCAGGGGTGCACCACACAAAACCCCCGTGATAAGCTGTTTGTAACCTTGCATTGGACTGATTTGTGCAGGAAGCAAACCATTCAGTTGCCACTGCAGTGGCCAGGCCTATTGTTACAGTTGCCATAGAAATGATTAGTGTAATACCGAACATGGCCACTAAAGTGAGAACGGAGCTGTTTGCTTTTTGCAGAAATCAGTACAATACATGAGCACACTGATCCAGTGAACAGCTGATCCCTCACTGATCTAGTATTGATGGTCCATCCTGAATGTAGGGCCATCAGTGGTTTAAAACAAGATAATCGCTTTAGGACCAGATTTTTAATTTTTATTTTTTGTGCCTATTTTCCAAAACCTATAACTTTTTTATTTTTTCATTGATATAGTTGTATGAGGGCTTGCTTTTTTCAGAACAAGTGGTATTTTCTTAATGGTAACATTTAATGTACCATATAATGTACGGGAAGAAAATAAACATTTTTAAGTGGGATGAAATGAAAAAAAAAACGCAATTGCACCATTTTTGGGGGGATTAGTTTTTACAGCATTCCCAGTGCAGAAAAAAATGATATATGAATTTTTTTAATCTCCCATGGAAATATGGGAGATTTAAAAAAAAAATCACAAAAAGATAGGACATCCTGCAATTTTTTTCCACTCCACATCATGTGAGTGAAAACATCACAAATGGGAATAAAACCATTGAAAATAAATCATTAGTTTCATAATTCTGCATTTTCACTCACTCTCGCGTTGCGTGAAAATTTCACAATTTTATCGCAAGTGTGAAGGAGCCTTTAGGGCTCGGCAGAGGAGCATTTTTTTGCGCATCTCTGTGCGCAAAAAAGGCACGTCTATTAAAACCATTGGTCCATTTTTCTAGGCGCAAAATACCTTGCACCTGCAAAAGATAGGACATGCGTGCGCCGGTAAGGTCCATGCTGAGCGTAACATTATGTGACACTGTCACAGTGTTCAGTAATGATGGGACATCCTGCGGGGATGAAAAAATCCCCTGCCACAGTTGTCACAGTGTTCAGTGATTAGGGGACTGCACCGGGGCTGAAAGAATCCCCTGCAACAGAGGTCACAGTGTTCAGTGATAAGGGGGCTGCAGCGGGGACGAAAAATTCCCCTGTCACAGCTGTGGCAGAGGATCTTGATGTCCTCCCATTGCTTTCAATGGGGCCGGCGCCGCTCCCTCCTCATTGAAAGCAATGGAATGCGGGCAACCCCCGTAGTGATTTTTGGGGAAGGGCTTGAAATATAAGCCCTTTCCCTAGCTGAATGAAAAAAAAAACCCCATCACCTAGCAGCACTGTCGGGGCTCTGGCGTTTCTTCTCATTGAATGAGGCAGCGCTTTTAGAAGGCGGGATTTTTAAATCCTCGACCAGAAGAAGAGCACTGCGGGGACCTAGAAAAGAAGACACCGGAGATGACAGCTCTTTTAAGGTGATGTATAAATCTTTTTTTCTGCAGCTAGGGATGATTTTTGGGGTAGGGCTTATATTTCAAGCCCCACCTCCACCCCCACCCCCCTGAAAATCATCACTGTGTGGGTTCCCTTCATCCCATTGCATTCAAAGGGATAGCATCACGATCCGCTGTGACAGCTGTGGCAGGGGATTCTGTGGGAAGTCCCCTCCTCAGTGAACACTGTGACAGTGCTGTCACAGTGTCCACTGATGAGGGGACTCCCCGCGGGGATGAAGGAACAACCTGCGACAGCTGTCACTGCTGTGGCAGAGGATCGCAATCTTCTCTGTATGTTTTCAATGGGGTTGGCGCTGTTGCTGCCGGACCCATTGACCACAAGATGAAGCCCCTGGATGTGATAGCAGCTAGGGGTTTCACATGCAAAGAATCCCCTGCTGCACCTTTCACAGCCGTATCAGGGGATAGCAATGGGACTGCACTTTTCTGTGCAAATTTTGTCATCATGTGACTACACAGCAAGTGCGAATTTAAAAACGCGGCTGCCGCTTCGGTCACGCTAACTTTATACACGCATTTTGCAAATTCGTTTCCTGCACCTAAATGCGTGAAAAAACGCTCGTCTGACTGAGCCCTAAGGGCTCATGTCCACGGGCAAAATAAGAATTAAAATCCGCAGCGGATTTTAACTCTTCTCCTGCCCGCGGATCCACACCCCATAGGGATGCATTGACCACCCGCGGGGTGGATAAATACCCGCGGATGGTCAATAAAAAGGATTTTTAAAAAAATGGAGCATGAAAAAATCTGGACCATGCTCCATTTTCATGCGGGTCTCCCGCGGGGACGGCTCCCGCGGGCTTCTATTGAAGCCTATGGAAGCCGTCCGGATCCGCGGGAGACAAAAATCGGGATTTACTCACACGCTCCGTTTCTTCTCTTCGCGCGGCGCCATCTTCTCTCCGTCGCGGCCGGATCTTTTTTCTTCGGGACGGCGCATGCGCGGGGCACGTCACCGACGTCATCATGCGCATCCGCCGAGCTGAAGAAAGAAGATCCGGCCGCGACGCACAGAAGATGACGCCGCAGCGAAGAGAAGAAATGGAGCGGATGGGAGGTGAGTTTATTCTTATTTATTGTTATTTTCAGCGCTCATGTCCGCGGGGCAGGAGGGACCCGCTGCAGATTCTCCATGGAGAATCTGCAGCGGATCTGATTTTCCCCGTGGACATGAGGCCTAAGGGTGTTGTGAATCCATCCCAAGGAAGGAGAAGAAACAATGGAGATACATACTGTACAATGGGCTGGGCATTAGAGATGAGCGAGTATACTCGCTAAGGCACATTACTCGAGCGAGTAGTACCT
Source organism: Eleutherodactylus coqui (assembly GCF_035609145.1). Lineage (NCBI taxonomy): Eukaryota > Metazoa > Chordata > Amphibia > Anura > Eleutherodactylidae > Eleutherodactylus > Eleutherodactylus coqui. The sequence continues at coordinate 40,243,285 of NC_089846.1, forward strand.
TAGCCGAGTATCTCCCCGCTCGTCTCTAAAGATTCGGGGGCGGCGCGGATGACAGATGAGTTGCGTCGGGGAAGCGGGGGGGATAGAGGTAAGGAGAGATCTCCCCTCCGTTCCTCCCCGCCGCTCCCTGCCTGCCGCCGGTCCCCGAATCTTTAGAGACGAGCGGGGAGATACTCGGCTAAGGTACTACTCGCTCGAGTAATGTGCCTTAGCGAGTATACTCACTCATCTCTACTGGACATCCCTTTAGCAAAACTATTCCTGTTCTGACTATTCAAGGTTCAGCTCTCTTAGACTGGTTGGAATGAATGAAAGCTTTATGGTGATTGGTTGTTTTTGATAAATCAGAAACACTTTATTTTATTAGGGCTGTATACTCCAACTAGGAGAACAGAATACATTTTATCTTCTCTAAAACCTCATTCAAACCGTAAGGGACAAGTGTGTTAAGGTGAAAAATCCAAAACCTCTCTTTGCTCTTAAGATGGGGAAATTTGCCTGTGGTGATCCTTCTCTAGCGGCACCAACTTCAGTAAACTGGGATTGCTGCTATGAAAGAAAGAAAAGTGTCTAGACATGCTATGTTTAGGAAAATCACTAGTAATTATTAGGAAACTATAGTACCAGTGTTTTTAGCGGTGCAATGCTACATGCACGTCACACATAGCACTGCTACATACATTCTTAATTCCATACAACAAGGATCAGAAGCAGCACAGCACTGGTGATGAAGGACCTGTGATGATGTCACCATCATGCTCCGCCCCTGATCACATGATGGTGAAGCTCTTCACGAGTGAATGGGTTTCATGCTTCGCCCCTGATCACATGACAGTGAAGCTCATCCCAAGTGAATGAGTTACATGCTCTGCCCTTGATCACATGATGGTGAAGCTCATCCCAAGTGAATGGGTTACATGCTCCGCCCCTGATCACATGACTGTGACACTCATCCCGAGTGAATGACTTACATGCTCCGTCCCTGATCCCATGACGGTGACGCTCATCCCGACGGAATCAGTTACATGCTCCGCCCCTAATCCCATGACAGTGACGCTCATCTGAGTGAATGACTTAACATGCCCCACCCCTGATTCCGTGACAGTGACGTCATCACAGTTCCTGCATCGTTGTGCAGATTCTGGATGGACTACAAACTCCCTGCAGCCTCAGTTGCTATGGAATACTAACGAACACCAGCTGTTTGCATACAGGACCTGTGATGATGTCACCGTCATGTGATCAGGGACAGAGCACTCACTCACGCACGGAAGGACAGGTAGTCATTAGTAGTTTGATTATTGTACTTTGTGTTGTTAAACAAACCATTGTAAAAAAAAAAAGTACTTCACGTTTTCATGTATCTAATCTTTTTTTGTGTGTTTGAAGGAATGTTCCCATCTTGGTCAAAATGTCCGAGACGGAAACACCACTAATGCAGCCAGGATGCCGAAAACAGCTACAATATTTCCGTAACTCCTGTAGAAGTCAATGAGAATTACCAAACAACGCGGTACATTGAGCTACACTGATTCCACAGTTACAGAAACAACATGGTTTGCTGTGCTACATTGTTTGCTTAACTAGCATTGACTTCTACGGGCCATTGGATCCGTCTTTTTGACTACACTGTATACATTGTGGTAATCTAGGGACTAATGAAGATTTCCAGTTATTTGTTTAATTTGTGGTGATGGCAATGCAGGTAATACTGGATTTTACTCTTATACCTTGCCGTTCCTAATGGGTTTCAGCATTCCGCTGTGTCATTTATAATGTCGTTCATTACATTTTATATTATACATTGGGGCAGATTTATTAATGTATTTATGCCGGTTTATGCCATAAATAAAGTACAGTGAAATGTATTGAGCTTGTACAGAGTAACATATTTATGACCCTCCTGCGCCACTTTTTCCGACACAATATGTGCCTGACCTGGTGTTGCGTTACGACTCCGGCAGATGTTGATGGATCTGGGTCTGTACACTGCGCTAGTAAGAAGGAATCTGTCCCATTATTCTTGTTGAGCTCTTATTATACAAATTTTCTCAATACAGATCATTTCGAGATATAATTTAGTATGATAAATATCCCTCTACATAACCTAATGGTTATATGAATATCATTATATTTAACTGCCTATATGCCATGTGCGTGCCATGATTGTCTATTACGCTGTCCCAATATTATCCAGTTAGCATTAGCAATACCCGGGTATCGACTCCATAACAAAACTAGACATCACAAGTGGACACTAGAGGAAGGAGAGAAAGCAACTTCATCAAACTGTTACTACTTGCACTGTCAATGGGTGGCATCGGGCTGTCAAAAAAGTCACCGATTGACAATTAGTAGTGGGGACCGCCCACTTGACACATTAACAGTTTCGGGAACTGAACCTAAAAAGAGCATGTCAGGATGAACAGAGGCGAGTATGAAAAGTAGAAAAAAGGGAACAGAGACAGGGTCAGCTATGCAACCAGCCATGCTGACTTTACAGCATGACAGGTTCCAGGGGCGTAAATTGAAGCTCCTGGGCCCCAATGCAAAACCTGTAACAGGGCTTCAACTATAATGTTTTATTTATACTACTGGGTTTCCAATATGGGGAAGAGAGGCCTTATGGGCCCCCTAAGTCTCTTGGGCCCGGGTGCAACCGCATCCTCTGCATCCTCTATAGTTACGCCCCTGACAGGTTCTCTTTGAGCCCCTCAAGTCCCAGAGTGCACAGTGACATCCTAAGCGCATGGGTTTTGTACAGATTCAGTGGGTGACGGCTGTCTTTAAAACCTGATACCTGCTTGCAACAGCTGATCACAGCTGTTTTAAATGCCCCGATCAGTATTCAGGGATCCTGTGAGATACCATTCAGTTGCCATGGCAGATTGGGGCCCTTTTAAGATCCCCAGAGCTGCCATGATACATTGTATATCAAGACATGCCTATGAAAGGTCTTAATAGATTGCCTGTTCGAAAGCAATATAATGCAATACAGTATTGCATCATGTAGGAGCAATCAAAAAATTCCTAGTTCAAGTCCTCTATGGGAACTGAAAATGAGTAAAATAAACTTTTACTAATTATTTAAAAAATAAAAGTCAATAAAACATTAATCTCCCCTCTCATATTTATAATAAAAAAAAGTTAAACCAAAAAAAAAACACGTTTGGTATCATTGTATCTGAAAGTCTGATCTATCAAAATAATGCATTGCTTATCCTGAATGGTGAACACCATCAAAGAAAAAAATACACAAAGCCAGAATTGAACTTTTTTGGTTACCTTGTCTGCAAGAAAAACTTTATCACAACTATATCAATAGAAAAAATGTAAAAAGCTAGGTCTGCCGGAAGATAGCGGCAGAAAATAGTCTTATTTTTTACAAAGAAAATTTCTTTTTTAAAAGTAGTATGGCAGAAAAAAAAAACTATATGAATTTGGTATTGTAGTAATCGTACCCATAGAATAAAGTTATATCATTCTTAACACAGTGTCACTGTGTGCACGCTGTAGAAGCATGACTCACCCCCCAAATGGTGGAATTGTAGGGTTTTATTTCCCATTTTACTCCACTTTATTAAAGTTACATTATATGATATATTGCATTTTACCATTGAAAGGTACAACTCATCCAGCAAAAAACAAGCCCTCAGACACAGGAATGAAACTAAAGGCTCAGGGGCCTGGGTGCAAAAGTTCCGTTTGCCCCCCCCCCCCCCCCACTCCCCCGCCCATACCTAAGCCGTGCAGCATACAAACTTACATACATGATCTAGCCCTGCATAATGTGCAAGCGCAAAAAAAACAAACCCACAGAATGTTCTATTTTGAGGCGTTTTACGTGTAAAAGAGACCACTGTCCTCGATTGGCGCATAATGAACGCAGCCCATATATAAATACATTGCGTATGGCCGGCATGTATATGTACCATGGCTAAGCGACGGTGCAGGAAATATAACCAAAAAAAACCCTAGTGGACTGCGCAAGACAGACACGCTGTCATACGCAATACAATTGTGCTGTGATACACAGCGATAGGGCAGGTCGCCAGCGGCTCCACCCAACGTTTTATGCTTATGGCCGAGTGCACCAGGCATTGGGGCGTGTTCATGTGCCAGAAGAAAAAGAGCTGCATGCAGTGCTATAACTTCCATCCAAAACCTGGCAGCTGAGCAGAAAACGGACGGACCCCACTATAGTCAATAGGATCCGTCTGACGCTGTTCAATTTCTTCTAGCGACAAAACCATTTGGCCGTGGGAAATCCCCTCTACTGCTCCCTGAATGGAGCAGAAAAGTCGAATCCCCAGTTCCCTGTATATAGTGATATGGAGCATGCTGGTGTAACTTTAATATGTGTCCTGTATATAATTATGTATTGTGGGAGATTAGCTCGGTAGCGTGCGGGTTTAGCGATGTTCATAGACGGAACACCAGCGGATGCAGTCCAGAGCAGGCGTGCCTGCGTTTATTTTATAAAAGCAACATAAAAAAAAGTCCAGCCTTAGTTTCAGGCAAACAAATAATAGTCCACAATCCAGCGATCAGGCAACCAAATAATAGTCCATAAACCAGCGATCAGGCCGCCCCGGCCTAATCAGGTCGCACTAAACAGGTGCGGCGCACAGCGAGGCTTCTATGTCCAGCCGGCCACACAGGCTGCCAGGGTCCAGCAGCCATCTTAGCTCCCTTCTGTGTTCGTGCACCTTCTATTTATGTGCACACTAACACTGGCTCAGCCTCAGCACCTGTGCTGATTGAGCTCGCCCACACCCTGGAGTGGAGGAGGTGGAATGGACAGCCCCACTACCAACCTGCCATCCATTCCAAAAAAAACAGGCCCGATATTTTTAAAAGAGCAGATCTCCAGCAACTGCTTGCTGGAGACCACATTACGCTCCTGGTTTCTTATGTCTGAGAGCGAGACATGATCTTCCTCCAGTCCCTTTATGCATAGCACTGGTACCTAGGGGCGACGTAGCGACCATCCACCACTACGCCCCTCAGCACCTCACAGTATGTACAGCTGGTATAAGTAATTCATCTCCCTGTACAGTATATAGTGATATACCAGGTGATACCAGCATGATCCATAACACTATATACAGGGAGATGTATAACTTATACCAGCTGCACATATATAATTATATACAGGAGATACCCAGGTGATACCAGCATGTTTCATATCACTATATACAGAATATACCCAGGTTATAGCAGCATGGTCCATATCACTATATACAGGGAGATGTATAACTTATAACAACTGCATATATATAATTATATACAGGAGATACCCCGGTGATACCAGCATGCTCCATATCAGTATATACAGGAGATGTACATCCCTTGTATATAGTGATATATAATATATATAATCTGATATCTCCTGTATATAATTATATGTGTACAGCTGGTATAAGTTATACCAGCTATACATATAAGATTACATGCGGTACATACCTTGTTGTACTGCATGGTCTGTGAACTCTGCTCTCCTCTTTAAATGCACGTTCACAACTGCAGTCTTTCAGTGGAAGGGTGGACCATACGCCGGGGGAGTTTGCAGCCTGTAATTGGCTGCCGGCTCCCCGGGTAACAGTCCCTACCCTCCGTGGGTGCCACCCAAAGCCGTCCTGCGGTGTATGGTGGGGGCCTGCGTGCCCCCATTCACTATGGGGCTGGCTCACAATTGCGACCCCTAGCGGTACGCCAGTGCTCAGATAGCTATGTCGACAGATAAATAAAAAAGTTATGATTTTTTAAAAGTGGAAAAGAAAAACAAAAAATGAAAAAAAGGGTTGCATCATTAAGGCTGGGCTCACATAACCGTAAGCTTAAAACGCTGTGTGGGTCACGTAACTTTAGAGCCGGTGGTGACCTGGCATACTGCCGTGTATGGCAGCAAAATTGCACTGCGCATGAAAGCATTCATATTTAACGCATACTTTCATGCGCAGTCCACCAGGGGTTTGCATTGCTTATATTTCATTGCTTATGGGTGCATATATATATATATATATATATATATATATACACACACATAGAGAACAATTGGTATATATATATATATATATATATATATCAAAAAAGAACAGATATAAACAGCTACTTAAGCTTCTCGAGTTGCCATGCCGAGCATTGGAAGACAAATATCCAATGTGGGCAATTCCGACGAATCAGGAGAAACTGTTCCACAATGAAATCATATGAAGAATTTTAAAAGAGAGGTTTGGTGAGAAAGGATACCCACGAACCCTCATAGAATCCGCCTATCAAAAGGCACTAACTGAACAGAGATCGAAAACAAACTAGCAAAAGCAAAAGAGAGATCAGGGACGTAACATATGATTTATTAGTTGATATAGTTCACAATATCAGTCCGCTAAGAACATATTATCTTAACATTGGAGGTTTTTTAAAAAAATGACCCGTTTTTAAAGGACCAAATACACAGAGTCCCAAGAGTTATTTTTAGGAAAAATAAGTCCCTCAAAAACATCCTAGCACCATCATGTCCGAAAAACGGAACACAGAAAAGACAACCCAGGGATTTCTTCCTAAAAAAAGTAGTGGGAATCTACAAATGCGGCCTAAATCAGTGCAAATGTTGTCAAGTAATCCAACAAGGTAGAAAATCTATCAATATAGATTGTGAACAAGAACCTATAAGAATTGATGAATTTTTGAATTGCAGTTCAGAATTTGTGATTTATTTAATAGAGTGTATGTGCGGTCTCAGACACGTGGGGCGTACCACGAACACACACAGGTCTAGAGTGAATAACCACAGGTTTAACATTTTAAAGGTTTTACGAAGCATAGTGTGTCTAGACACTTTTTAGAAAAGCACAATTGAGATATGATATGAGCCATTTAAAAATAACGCCCCTTGAACGGGTCTATCCAAAATCCTTTTGTTATGTTGTGCTGATGGGACCTGTAGTGCTAGGGTTTCTAGAAGCACAGCTTACAGGTGTTGAATGATTGAGCTGGCAGGGTGTGGTGATCTCCTGCCAGCCAATCCCCTGGGTCTTTGGTCACATATAAACCCAGCTCCTGTCAGTGTTTGTCTGGTGTTCAGGGTGAGCAGTCATGTTACTTCAGCTTACTGTGTGATCTGTGCTCTGTTCTGTCCTGTTGCAGCTTGCTGTGTGACCTGTGTTCTGTTCTGTCCTGTTGCAGCTTGCTGTGTGATCTGCGCTCTGTTCTGTCCTGGTGCAGCTTGCTGTGTGATCTGTGTCCAGTGTCGCTGGACTCCTGGTTAGTGTAGGGACTAGCGGTATAACCAGGAGCCGTGAAGTTGGCCTGCTGGCTTCCACATTTTGATCAAAATGCCAACTAATACCTGGTATTTATATTCAGCTTTACTACCTGCTATTAGTGTTTGCATTTTGCCTGCTGTATGGTGTGAGTCTAGCTCTGTGTGTCAGCTTACTCTGTCCACTTGTCCTGTCATGTGGCATGTTTGTTTGTCCTGTTCTGGTGCGTGGTTCCTTGGATCAGCTAGAGCCCAGATCCGAAGACCGCTGAACCGCCCTTTATTGGGGCGATGTCCCTGCTCAGGTAGGGCTATGTCATCCTCCCTGTAGTTCAGGGCCAGTTGCCTGAAACCCGTGTGTGTATCCTCCTTTGGTCATGATCGTGTGGGCCCCATGTTTAGTTTGCCTACATGATCGTAACACCTTTTCTCGCTTAAGGGCCTGAGAAATGTTCTGGATTCTCAGGTTGGACACTTTGGCCCCATCAGGTCTTAATGAAGTATTGGAGAAAATTTGATGGATCAATTTTAGGATTTTGAAACCTAAAAGTTTATTTATTTTATTAAATGCAATATCTTATAGGTCCGGTTGAGACTATATAAATTTTAATATGATTTTATATATTTTTAACAGATATTAATTATTAATTTTTAACGGGTGGCCATCTAGAAGTAGAATACAGCCTGCTTTATGACTACTATATACAGTGGAACTTTGATCTACAAATGAAAAAGTATTTATTATTGTTCTTTAATGACTTGTTTTGAAATAGCAAGGTGTATAGATTATGTATTATTAAAATGGTCTAATATTGAGAATACTTCAGGTATAAAATAATGCACTATATATATATATATATATATATATATATATATATATATATATATATATATATATATATATATATATATATATATATATATATATATATATATATATATATATATATATATATATATATATATATAATACTCCCATTATACCATTAATCAACAAACTAGAGTAATCATGTTCCACTAGTGATTTAGTTATTTATATTAATTATTTAACTAATTCATTTAATTTATTTATGTTGAGTTGACGTTCTTAATTTAATATTATATACTAGTAATTATTAGGAAATTATAGTACCAGTGTTTCTGGTGGCGCAATAGCTGTGCTACATCGTACATCCATTATGATCCCCACACATCACACACAGCTCTACTACATCCATCCTGACCCCACACATTACACACACAGCTCTACTACATGGTAGATCCATTATGATCCCCACACATTACACAAACAGCTCTACTACATCCATCCTGACCCCACGTACATTACACACACAGAACATTACACACACAGCTCGACTACATGGTAGATCCATTATGATCCCCACACATCACACACAGCTCTACTACATCCTTCTTGATCCCCACACAAGACAAACACAGCTTGCCTCCTCCCACAGCAGTGATGTCACCGCATGTCCTTCAGCCCGCCAGATCTCTGTGGTGGTGGTAGGTCGGTGTCTTCTATCAGGACTGCTACGTTGTGTCTGAGATAATAACAGCTTAGTTGTATTCTCATTTTGCTACTTTTGCCCTCCGCTTTTCAAGAGCCCTAACTGTGTTGTTATTCTGTCAGTTGGGCTCTGTGTTTTATATATGTTGTAGGACCATCTATGACATCACCAGGGGGCGGAGCATGAGAAGAACTCACATACTAACTGACAAGTGGTCGTTAGTAGTTTGATTAGTGGTTCCATATAATGAATCACTGTGTATTAACCATATATGTGTGTAGTTTTTGTTTTGCACTAGTTTTAAAGTTTGTTGCATGTATTTCAAGGGGGCCAACGTGATGATGTCACCACGCTGCGCAGGGGAACACATGTTTGCATTCCACCAGTAGCGCTGTTAGTATACTTTACTGAATCCATATAAACTTATCATTTACCCTGAGTGAGCAAGTACTACTACTTATAGGTGACTCAGTAATTTCAGTTTTGGATAAATATTAAGCTTTTTTTCTATATGAATAGGTAAAAACGTGATGATGTAATCATGACGAACACACGTTTTGCGTTCCATCTGCAGCATCACGGTCATGTGACCTGTGATAACTGCAATTTCATCATCAAACAGCGCTGGCCCCCGCGGAAGTGACAGATCGATACATACAGCTAATGTAAGGTACAGCTATTTATACCCTCTCTTTTGAGGAATTATCATGCTTGAAAAGGGCTCTTGAAGAGCCGAAACACGTTGCATGTTCACCCCTATCTTGTGGATGTTGTTTACTATTTGTGTTGGAAAAAAATTGTAAAGAAACTATCCACTTTGAATGGACATGGAATTTACTTAGTAACCACCTTGGGACCCAAGGGAGGAGATCTACCCCACTTCTTGACATCAGGGGGGATCTCTCCCTTCCCGAGTAAGTACTTGTATTTTCTTCTCTCAACTTCACTATTTGAGCACCTATGTCACATTCTCTAAATATAACAAATGTAATTTATTGAGTTACTGCATATGACATGGGCGTACAGTGCACACGTAATACGCGGTAATCATACACCCGTGTGAGGCTGGCCTAAGGGTTTAAATGCTGCTACTTATTAATATCAATATATGGATATAAATGATCAATTTTAACACTGATGTAAATGAATCTGATGCTGGAATTTAATGTCTGGATTATTACTGCAATCTATTGGCATGACTTGGGAGGGTGTGAAGCTAGAGGGCGCGAGGGAGTGGCTCAGGAACAAGGTTGAATAGGACCTAAACTACACCTAACCTGGCTAGCTCCAAAGGGAAAGCTCATAGCAGGCAAGCGTTGCTTGTATTCTGCGGGAAGCAGGTGAACTCTGCAACAGTTCAACACAGACAGATGGTCTGTCCAAAGTAGGCTGGCATCTAGGAGGGGCTTGAATGATCTTGTAAGTACTAAAGTACTAAGGAGGGACCTTAGTAAAGGTGTTATTTGCCCCAAGAAGTTAGTTAGGGCTAAGAGATGAGGCAGGAGCTTATGTGCGGCTCAAGCTGTTGTGTGATCCAAGCTGCTAACAAGAGATCTATCACAATTGGTGAATTCTACGTATCCCATTTGTGCCGCTATACAGAAAAAACTGGCCCTATTGCGCCCCTATAGTAAGAGTGGCCCTCATAGCACCCCCATACAGTAATAATGTTCACCATAGTGCCCCTATACAGAACTAGTGCCATCTCTGTGCCCCCATATACTAACAGTGGTCCCATGCAGTAACAGTGGTCCAATAGTGCCCGCATACAGTAACAGTGGTCTTCATAGAGTAATAGTGGCCCAACAGTACTCCCGTATAGCAATAGTGGCTCTTATAGTGCCCCATTTAGTAATACAGTGGTGCCCCGCACAATACTAGTAGCCCTCATAGAGTAACAGTGGCACCATAGTGTCCCCATACAGTAACAGTGGCCCCCATAGAGTAATTTTTGGCCCTACAATGCACCCATAGATTCATAGTAGCTCTCATAGATTAATAATGGTCCCTTTGTGCTAATTAAAATACATATACACTCCCCTTAAACCCATGACAAGCCCCTCTTTCTCCCCTACCTGCAGTCCAGCACAGGTGGTGCGATGCATTGATGTCATTGTGCCAGGTAAGTTGGAAGAAGTACGTCTCCTGATTTCTGGATCACATAATGCTCTTAACAACTAGGCCTATGTCTTGAGGATGGGGATCCAGTTGAAAGGCAGCACTTTCTCACTTGTCCAGAATCGGCCACGGTTTCATCCCATGTGACAGCAATCATTATGCCCCTGATATATATTTATAGATCTATTTGCTAGATATAAACTATATAGTCTGCCTTGCATTTTACAGGGACTTGTCATACTAGTTATCCAGCTGCATACTATTCATTGGGACGCCATTTTTGGACACAACATTCCTCTTTCAGAACTCTTATGCTGGATTTTATATTCTTGTAGATATATTTTGGTCAACTAAAGAATGTATTTTTTTTTATATCAACTACCTAATATGGAATGTGAATTTGGCATTTACAGTTTGGTAGACAAACTTATTCAATAACCAATTGGTGTACTGAACATTTATGATATTGGGTAATTGTACGTGAATGATTTTATGCTCTCTACCAGCTGCAGGGTAGTCTCTTCTATTCTTTTGTCTTATTATTTTCTCAATATTGCTATATTATACTGTTTTGTTAAAAAAATAAATCTTCCCAAATTATTTATGGTGCTTACTAGAGATGAGCGAGCACGCTCGGTTAAGGCAGCTACTCGAGAAAGCATTGCTCTTATCGAGTAACTGCATACTTGTCTGAGAAAATTCGGGGGGCAGCGGGAGGGAGCGGGGGGGGGGGGGGGAGAGAGAGATCTCTCACTCCCCCACCCCCGCTCCCTCCCGCTGCCCCCCGAATTTTCTCGGACGAGTATGCAGTTACTCGAGAAGAGCGATGCTCGCTCGAGTAACTGCCTTAACCGAGCATGCTCGCTCATCTCTAGTGCTTACTGATTAACAGTCACATTTATCCTTTTCTACTAAGGCACAGAAAGCAAAGCGGCATTACATTGTGAGTAAAACAGACAAGATAAAAGAAGAGGCATCTATATCTGTTGTATGGTTCTTCTCTGACTTGGTGCCAAAAACATTATTTAGTTAAATTATTTTTGTCATTTTTATATATATTTTTTTTTAAACAAATCGATATTATCATTAATTTTAAAAGTCATTATGTAAATCATTAAAACAGTAGTATACATTAACAGAAAGTGGCATCTTCTTTACCCCCTATCCTGCCTATAAAGAGTGCGGCGATCAGCCAGCAAACGCTCGGTGGTCTGCTGATCATATCTTTTGTATTGACGCAAAAATCATCGTTGCTGGCAGTGTATTTATCCATGTAAATTAGAGATGTGCTGCTGATAGTAATGAAAGTATATGGGATAAGAACTATCATTTTAATGATCGTTCCCCATAAGTCTACATCGTCTCGTGGGAAGACATTTCAAATGAGCACCAATATGGACCAGCACTTGCTGTGTTGCTCATGTTGAGCAGTGTAAGAGGGACATCTAGGCATTGGAAATCTTATCTTCTGTAAACCAGTAAATGGAAACACCAAGTAGGAGAGGGGAGGTGATGGGGGTCATGTTACAGTCATTCTTACTTATGCTGTGGGAGGGCAGAGGGAGCAGCTCATAGGCCAGAGCACCCAACAGAGTGCCCGAATTGAGCACAGTTACAGAGAAAATGATACAGAGAGGAGGAAATAAGCAGGTTAGGCATATAATTTTGATTGCACAAGATCCAATATATGCTTATAGCTGCCTCTCTCTACTCGCTTCCGGTCAAATGGTCACATGCCTGTCTAAGCACATGACTGCTGCGGTTAATCACTGGCCCCAGTGTGGTACCTCTAAGGACAGTGATTGGCTGGAGCAGTCACATGTGGCCTAGTGATCACTCAACATGGAAGTGAGTGGAAGCCAGGAGGACCAGAGTGGTGGGGGCACACAACAGGTGAGTATACCAAAGTTTAGTATTTTCTAAGAGGTAACTGATTTTTTTTCTTAAACCAGGCAGATATCCCCTTTAATACAAATTTGACAGTAGCGCATTTTATGCAAATTAAATCTTAAAAAGGGGTTTTATTAGTGGACTTATCTTGAGCAGTGGACCCCCCCATTGACCAGCTGCTGATGACCTATCCCGAGGATAGTAAAAGTCCTGGCCAATCCCTTTGAGTCACCAATATTTGTCACAAGACTGAACATACAATATGATAGAATATCACATCAGCTACAATGAGAGATTGAGGTTAGCAAATTTCTCTAGACATTTCTGATTCTATTTAATTCTTGTAAAGTTTTTGCAGTCTTCTATTACAAATCTGAGTTACAGACTATTTTCTATTGTAGACAATAGTCCTCTTAGATAGGAGTGAACACTAACATGGTTGAGGGGAGTAGATGTAGTAGTGGTTAAGGGGACCAGTGATATAGCTGTAGGGGGTGCAAAATGAGTACTTGCACCTAGACCATGGCGTCTTGAAGGTACCAGTATTTTACATGGTAGGGGGGACTTTGTTATAGTGTTTACATTGAGGACTATAGGGTTCCAATTATGCTTTTGATGAAGTCTCAAAGCAACAAGATCAAAATGGGGTGTTCTTCTGGTGCTGCTTATTGGCCCATTTACACGTAACAACTATCGCCCAAAATTCGTTCAAGTGAACACATTTAAGCGATAGTTCAGTGTAAACGCAAAAACAACAAAAAAACCGCCCACTATTTATTTGTGGCTGTATATCATTGACTTTCAGTCAGCTAAAAAAACTATCACTGGCTTCTCATTGTGTGTAAACACTCCCCGTTCAGCGCTTCACATAGATAGAAAACCAGCGATGTCTTTCAGTCTAAACGCTCTTCATGAGTGCTGACAACCTTAGCAGTGACGTCAGCAGTCATTTAAATGACTTCCGGCCTGTATAAAAGGGCCATAAGACTATAATTTGGCTTATAACTAGAGATGAGCGAGCACGCTCAAATAAGGCAGTTACTCGAGCAAGCATCGCTCTTCTCGAGAAACTGCTTACTGGTCCGAGAAGGCTGGGGGCGGCAAGGTGAATGGGGGGCGGCGGAGGGGAGAGAGAGAGATCTCTCTCATTCTCCCCAACCCCCCCCCCTCCCCCCCGAGCCTGCTCGGACCAGTAAGCAGGAGAAGAGCGATGCTCGCTTAATTAACTGCCTTATCCGAGCGTGCTCGCTCATCTCCACTCATAACCCTTCTTCAAATTCCTCTTATCCCTCTTTGCCAACCTTTATTCCTTGGATTCATTTCTCAAAAATATAATTGATTTACTCGTATTACTTGTTTGCCTAATGTCAAATCAAGTATTGTAACCATGTACCCTTTGTAACTTCTTACCTGTCCTGTTGAATCTTCCTACCTAAAGTGCAACAGAAGATTTAGCAGTCAACTCAATTAAAAAGAGCATCTTTAATTAAGAACATAGTTACAGTATTTGGTCCATTCAATATAACTTTCAATTTAGTCATTGAAATGCTCACCGAAGGCATATAAATCCAATGGTTGAAGTGACTAAATGATTGGCAAGCTTCCCTGTATGACTATGTATACAAAGATAGATGTCAATCAATGAGTCGTACCGCCTACTAGACTTCTAAATCCAGAATGAGAAGGGATTTAAACACATAAAATACAAGTTACAGTATACTGATTTTTCCCCCAGAACTCTTTAGAGTAATCTGCTTAGCTCTCTCTGCTCTATAATATGCTGCCAGCAGATCAGACACCGTGTTCAAAGTAACAAATTCCCTTTAATATACAGACATCGACGGCAGGCATAGCTATATTTCCCATTTTAAAGGCACATTCGTTAAATCCTATGATACTGAGAGGGCTCTGTACATAAACATGATTTTTTTAAAATTGGAATAGAATATAGGATTACATATTTTTTTAACTACTATATGTATAACGGAGGGTTCTTTGATATTCGATAATTGCATCATGCACAATATGTTAACGAACAAGATGAAGGAAACGACTATTTCATCCTTGTTTCATAGAAAAGACATAATAATACGACTAAGGCATCAAACATGTCTTAAACTGTTTTGATTTCCTAAGTAATTGACTTTTTTGTTAGGTCTGTAAATAATTTCATGTTAATCATTACATAATTGCACCGTACTTAATCCTTGAGCTTTTTTTCTTCCTTTTTCTTAAGTGATAGCGAACAAGCAAAAATATCAGAATATTTTAGTCGATAAATGCACAAAGAAGCATTTAGGTGGATTGAGGTCACCTTTCCTCCGTGATATTTCGTAGCTGAATGATAAATTGCTCAGTCAGTTAAATAAAGGTTGATGCGGTTATAGGAGATTCTTGAGATCAACCATCAATACTTTGTTCTAAACTTTTTCCCACAGCCAACATCTCCTTCAATCAATGAAGCACCCATACATTGTGTCAATGTTTGTCACAGCTAGAGGCTCTACTGTTTTTTTCTTTCCTGTAATGTATTGCCTTTAAAGAACATAAATGCTAAAACATGGTCAAGGTAAAAACGGATAATCAAAAGTTACATTTCTTTATAGCCAAAACTACAGTTTCAAAACTTTACGGAAATGTTCAGAGAGATAAAACTTTTTCTTCTGGAAACAAACATAACAATATCTAATTACAATAAGTCTTTATGTGCAATAATAACCCTTTGCAATCCAATTTTGGCTTCAGGGTTTCCTAGGGGGCTTTCTCTTTCTGCCATTATACAGTGGCACCATCTGCTGGCTAGAGCCAGTACTGCAGTATGTTACATGCTGGAGAGGCCCCCCGACAACAGAGCGGCCAGTAATATACTGTAACAATACCCTGCCGGACGTCTTTCGAAATTGGAGCTGTATAGCCTTCAATCAGAATGTCTTTAGACGTCAGACAGTGGATTGGAAAGGGTTAATTTGTTATGGCTTTGTGAATCCTCCACGTTGTACAGAGCTGTTATAGTGCATCCATGGACTTCCATGGGGTCATTCTACAGTGCTGTAACTCTGCATGATTTGGATTTAATGGGAACCAAACCCATAAAATATTAGAAAATATAACGTAAAAGGGTTGCGCAAGGTATAAAGTTATGTCCTACTCACAAGGCAGAGGATAACATTATGATCTGTGGGACTTGACCACTGGGACTCTTAACTAATCCTGAGAACGAGGTTCCAAAAAGTTCCACGTATAAATGCATTGAAGATCATCATCATTCCAATTATGTCTGGAGATTGTTGAGTAGAAGTGCTTGTAAATCTCTAGTGCGCCTATTGAAATGAAGGAAGTGTCAGTGTACATACGTGAGCTCTAGAGATGAGCGAGCACGCTCGGTTAAGGCAATTATTCAAGTGAGCATCGGTCTTTTCGAGTAACTGCATACTCGTCTGAAAAAAATTGGGGGTCGGCGGGAGGGGGCGGGGGGGGGGGGGGAAGGGGGAGAGATATCTCTCTCTCTCACCCCCTCCCCCTCCCCACTCCACCCCGGAACCCGCTCACCCCCGCCGCCCCCTGAATTTTTTCAGGAAGAGTATGCAGTTACTCAAAAAGACCGATGCTCGCTCGAGTAATTAGTAATTGCCTTAACCGAGCGTGCTCGCTCATCTCTAATGAGCTCCACTCCATTTATTTGGGTATCTTGGGGGCTCTCATTTTTAGGACCCCGCTGATTATAAACTTGTCCCTGTGATCTTGTGGATAGCTGATAACTTTATATCTTGGCACAACCCGTTCAAGCCTAAAGTATGGTTTGGTACTCAATAAAACTCACGTTTACTATTTACAGTGCCATAATCTGCCATAATCTGAATGTCTTAGTTACAGATGTGCTTTGTTTATACCAAATAGACCATTTTATTTTTGATGGCATTGTCTAAGAGGAAAAAGAAAAGCTTATATATTGTCTTTGACCCACTTTAGGTTCAGCTCATCTATTTATTTACACTTTGCTTTTACTTTAAAAAAAGGTTAGGATTTCTTTGATTAAACTGGCTTCAGATTTTTACAGAACCCATAACAGATCCATTATATATATTTTAACCCCTTGAGTGGCACGCCCGGAAAATTTCCGTGACGAGCTCCACTGCTCATAGCAACATAGCCCGGAAGATTTCCGGGCTATGTATCACTATGGGAGCTGCAGAGCACAATGCCACAAGCTGTGACAGTGTGCTCTGCCTGCACAGACCCACAGAGAACAAAGCAAGGGCTTTGAAAAACCAGCAGAAGATATTGCGATATGTCGGCAATCTCCTGCTTTGTTTACAGGTTGCCATAGAGACCATCGGCTTGTCAGAAGCAAGCCGATGGTCTCTGTGGCAAGGAGAGCTGGTTGTTAGCTGTCAGAGGACAGCTGGGTACCAGCTCTTACAGCAGAGATCAGAGAAAACCTCCGATCTCTGCTGTGTTAACCCCTTACATGCTGCAGTCTATGTGACTGCAGCATGTAAAGGGCTGTCACTGCAGCATGAAAAGGGCTGTCACCATCGAACCCCCGGAATGTGATCAGGGGTCCTGATGGGTCCCTGTGGAAGTCCCCTAAAGGGACAAAAAAATAAAAATAAAAAAAATAAAAAGTTAAAAAATTATAAAAAAAATAATAAAAACACTTGTCTCCCTTTACTTTGTAAAAAAATCAAAAATACAATCACACATGTGGTATCCATGCGTCGTAAATGACCCAGAGAAGGAAGTTAATGCATTATTTAACCCCTTAATGGCATGGCCTCTTTTTTTCTTTTTTCCCCATTTCTGTTTTTCCTCCCTCCTGTTTAAAAAATCACAACTTGTCCAGTAAAAAACAAGCCCTCCTATGGCCATGTCAATGGAAAAATGAAAAAGTTATGGCTCTTGAGATGCAACTGCAAAATTAGTTGAAATTCAATGATTAGACCATTTTAAAAAACCTGCCCTGGTGGGTCTGACAGGGTGGTAGGAAACCCGCCACTCAAGGGGTTAACCCTCATTGATTTCTAAACTGTTTTTTAGAATAATGCAACATGCTACATAGACCATAATAAAGCAACAGAAACCAGCCAGAAAAGAACTAACTGTCTGTTTCCAAAAAAATGCTTCCTGTTTTGTTGGGTTTCTGTTGGGTAGTAGGAATATGTAAATCTGCAACCTTCTTCTTGCTGTCATCAATTCTGGAAACTGGAAGCAAGTGTGACGAATGTTAATATGTGTCAATAGTTAAGAATGGAAACCATGATGCTAGGTTGAAAAAGGCCTGCACTCCACAAATCCTATTTGCTTCAATGAGACCCAAACTGATGCCAAAATACATCACTTTGTATTAGCCAACAGTTCAGTCATAATCAGATTCGTTTTTATCAGGTCTATTATTAAAAACAACATACAGCAAAAATGCAACTGCTATTCTACTCAAGTCTAGAATCTGACCCAGGTAAAACCAGCGCAATATGAGATCTGAAGAGAGACATATACAGGTATCGGACAATTGGATACATAGCACCCTGCACAGTTTCTCTCCTCTAGGAAATGCCCCATTACTGATAAATTTACCCTTGTTCATTCCTCTGTACAACTTATCTGACCCTTGAAGTATGAGTGGAGAAGCATCTATAATCTTTAGGACGATGTGATCTTTTCAGTAGCCATAGAATAAGAACTCCCATTAACATCAACGGAAAATAAAACGTAGGCACCGGTAGCAAATATAGAGGAAAACTCATTACTTGGTCCCTAGGATTTGTGCAGACCTTACTTTTAAATCTCGTAGCACCATAAATATATAATATACAAACTAAAACTACAAATGATCTCCCAATGTAATATATTGAGAGATGAGCGAGCAGGCTCGGATAAAGCAGTTACTCGAGCGAGCATCACTCTTCTCGAGTAACCGCTTACTGGTCCGAGCAGGCTCAGGGGGGGAAAGGGGGTCAGGGGTGAGCAGGGGGCAGCGGGGGGAGAGTGAGAGAGATCTTTCTCTCTCTCTCCCTCCCCCCTGCTCCCCCCTGCCGTTGCCCGCTCACCCCCGCCGCCCCCTCGAGCCTGCTCGGACCAGTAAGCAGTTACTCGAGAAGAGCGATGCTCACTGGAGTAACTGCTTTATCCGAGCGTGCTCGCTCATCTCTAAATACATTACAATATTTTCTGAGCAATTACTCCAGCCCAATTGTTTTTGTTGAATATCAGAAAATCAACCCCTTACCAAAGTGGTTGCTAAGGTATTTGATATCTCTCTCATGTCCCTAAATGCCCTCTCACACTGCTAGGTAAGGTAATCAGATCAACAGTGCAGGATTTATATTCGAGACTTGTAATGTAGAAACCAAAGTAAGCTAGATAAAGATAGGAATGGATAACTAAACATCAATATCAGACCTCCGGCACACTAGCCGTGAGAGTTGTGCCCAAGAGACTTGGACGCAACTCACATCGGACAGCACACAGACACCAGTCCATGTGCTATTCAATTTTCACAAACACATTGACATCGGCTTGTCCTATTTTTCGTCCATGGACGTGAAATAGAACACGCCATGAGTTTTTTAATGTGAATCATCAGTTTGCATTAAAAAACGTTAATGTGCGTAGCCTCATAGGTCTACAGATGTAGCAAAGGTAATCATAATGCCTCAAATGTAAAGTTAACTACAATATACTACATTGATGTAAATTGAGTTATCATAATGTGCCAGTCATGTTAATGATTACTTCATCTGTACAACAGGGCTGTGTGCTGTCTATGGATTAATACAATCACAAATATGGAAGTGTGTGCCTAGCCTTACACGAACAACTACTAGAAGCCTTCCAATAAGATCTATGAATTACGTATGATAGTGTACTATGACATACACAGAGCAAAACATATGTAGATGTAAAAATGACTATAAATTAGCTGCGTGGTTAAGGATTGCTATGTTTAAATCAGAAAAAAAAGAGCTGCTACGAAGTTACATTTCCAAGTACAATAATAAGGGTATATTCTAGTTGTGAATATATCACCTATCCATAGTAGTGGTTATAAATAGGGATGAGCGGCAAATACTAAAGCGAGTATTGCCATTTGCGAGTACCTGCCCAGTCGTCTCAAAAGATTCGGGTGCTGGCGGGGGCGAGCAGTGAGTTGCGGGAGTGAGCAGGGGTGAGCGGGGGGGGGGGGGGGAGTGATCTCCCCCCTCCCTTCCCGTTCCTCCCCAGTCTCCCCCGCCACTCCCCGCCCCCTGCTGACAACCGAATCTTTTGAGACAAGCGGGCAGGTACTCGCAAATGGCAATACTCGCTTGAGTTTTTGCCCTTAGCGAGTACGCTCGCTCAACTCTAGTTATAAATATTACATTTATGGGGTAAGGCCTCATGTCCACTGGCAAAAGAAGAATTAAAATACGCAGCGGATTTTAACTCTTCTCCTGCACGCGGATCTGCATCCCATAGGGATGCACTTACCACCCGCGGGTAGATAAATACCCGCGGATCGTCAATAGAAGTGATTTAAAAAAAAATGGAGCATGAAAAAATCTGGACCATGCTCCATTTAGGTGCGGGTCTCCCGCGGGGACGGCTCCCGCAGGCTTCCATTGAAGCCTATGGAAGCTGTCCGGGAGACAAAATCCGGAATTTACTCACCCACTCCGGTTCTTCCCTTCGCCGCGGCTCCATCTTCTCTCTGTCACGGCCGGATCTTTTTTCTTCGGGACGGCGCATCCGCCGGGCCGAAGAAAGAAGATCCGGCCGCGACGCAGAGAACATGACGCTGCGGCGAAGTGAAGATCCGGAGCGGGCGAGAGGTAAGTTTATTCTTCTTTTTAGCGCTCATGTCCGCGGGGCAAGAGGGACCCGCTACGGATTCTTCATGGAGAATCCGGAGCGGACCTAATTTTCCCCGTGGACATGAGGCCATAGACCACTGGGACCCCCGCCAATTCCACAACCCTCCCTATCAACATATTTATGGTGGGAAGGAGTTGTATGGACCGCTGGTTGAACATGGGTACTACCACTCCACAGAACTCTTTGAGAACTACTACAAAAGGAAGTAAGTGTATTTTATGTGTAACAGGTTGGACTCCCATGAAAAGGTGATGAATATTCATGGCTGGAATACCAATTTTACAGCAAACCAAGTAGCTAAACATAAGACCAAGTGAAAAACAAAATCCAAGATATTTATGTATTCCAAATATCAATACTAAAAGCTGGGAGTCCAACAAAAATGTTAAGCATCTTGATTAAAAAAGAAAAAAATCTTAAAAATCAGAATGGTAAATTTAAAAAGATGAGAGCAATAAAAGAAAATGGATGATTCAAAATTCCACATAAGACTACAAACTTAAATATGAGAGAATGAAAAGCAAAAGTCTTAAATGTCTTACAATTTATCCAGGAGCCGCAGCTGAGCAGCTGAGCAAAAAGTGAACTTTTTGAGTGATTTTTGGAACAGTTTGTAGAAAAGAAAATGTCAGAATAAATGCTGCTCTGTGGAAAGTATACTTACTGTTAAATGTCAGTAACACAAGAGGTACAGAACCCTCCACTCCTTACAAAACAGACAAGCAAATGGGTCCAGAAAGGATATGCCTAGTTGGTCTGCACACATGAATTTCTGTAACAGGTAGACCTTTATTTCAAAGTACTTCTACACAATAAACACATGTTTTATGGAATTATTTTTAGAGAATTGCATATAATTAATTTTGCCCATGATGTACTGTAGCCTACATAGTACATATGAACCCTTGTTTTTTGTGAGAAGAAATATAGTTTATATTGGTATCAATTTTGGGGTACATGCAAACTACTGAATCATTTTTATAAGATTTTTCTTTTGATTTTGTGGGGGAGTCAAAAACCCTTTTTATGCCATTAGACCTGCAGTATAAATACTACAATACCTGCATTTTACAGGTTTTTAGAGTAGCAGCAGTCCCATGTATGTATTTTTTATTGTTTACTATTATAGATGAGCGAGTATACTCGCTAAAGGCAATTGCTCGAGCGAGCATTGCCTTTAGCGAGTATCTCCCCCGCTCGAGACTGCAGGTTCGGGTGTCGGCAGCGGGCAGGGAGCTGCAGGGGAGAGCGGGGCGAAACGGAGGGGAGATCTCTCTCTCCCTCTCTCCCCCCCACTCCCTCCTGCTGACAGCCGCTATTCACCGCTCCCCCGCGCCGGCACCCGAACCTTCAGTCTTCAGCGGGGGAGATACTCGCTAAAGGCAATACTCACTCGAGCAATTGCCTTTAGCGAGTATACTCGCTCATCTCTATTTACTATTTTTAATCCCTTCTTACTCTACAATTTATGTATTCTTCATGAGAGTGGGCTATCTTACAGAAGTATTGTACAGAAGTATTGCACTGCAGTGTACTAGGGATCAAGTGATCGCATAGTCAAGTAGGACAAAAAAAGGTGAAAAACATTTAGTAATATGTTTAAAAAATATTGACCCTTTCCAATCCAATTTGTATCCTGGTTTTCCTTGGGTGCTTACTTTTTTTGTGCCGTTACACAATGGCGCTATCTGCTGGCTAAAGCCAGTACTGCATGAGATGGTACATTGGATAGGCTCCGACAGCAGAGAGGCTTGCAATATACAGTAAGAGAACCCTTCTGGACGTCTTCCAACATCGGAGCTGTAAAGCCTTAAATCGTAATCTCTTCAGACGTCAGACAATGGATTGGAAAGGGTTAAAAAGGAAAGAAAACAAAAACAATCGCAATTTTTTCCTTAAAAATTGCTTTAGGCTAACTTCACTAAGGCAAGTGTGATATCGGGTTGTGAACGATGGCCTGATATTGCGCTTGCAAACAAGTGATTTTGCCGCAGATGCGAGACGTTTTTGTGCCACGGCTGGCAGTAACTCTAGTGCCTAACATACTCATGACTAGTTTACATAACTCACAGGCATTTCTTTTTGTCCTGTTTATCCCAACTAATTCATCCATTATTACTACAATGCTAGTTGTGTAATACCACATTTTTAATTTCTAAGTATTTATAAAAATCCCCCTCCTTGTGAAATTCATCACATATTCTTCCAAACAACTTCAACTTTCCAATGTGAAAAACGGTTTTACGTCTATGTGTCCAAAATTTACATTGATTACATTGAGGGACAAAAAAAAATTCCAGGACGCCTGGAAATTTAGACCTTATTCTAGGTATTTTTGTGCTGCTGATTCTGAAAATGCCATCAGTTTCATTCTAGGAGATCTTCCCAATGAGATTTTGAGATATTCCCAATGTCATTATCTCTTCTAGTTATGATTACTTTATTTTCCGACCAGCATTTGCTGACTATTAGTACATATGGTACATATTGCCACTGCTGCACATCAAATTTCGGTTGATGAAACAATGTGTAAAGACACTGAAGAGAAATGGAAGGTGTTTCGGCTACAAATGTAGAAGATTTCCTGCGATGAGCATGGAGAATCTAAAAGCAGGTATATTCGATGGACCACAAATCTGAGAACTCATGAAGGACCAGCGTTTCCAAGAATCAGTGGGCAACTCTGAGGCGCGTGTGCAGTTGTGGTTTTGTAGGGTTGTAAAGACTTTCCTTGGGAACTAGAAGTCTGCTAACTCCGGTGAACTTGTGGAGAATACGCTCACTTCTGGTTCTAAACACTTGGGTGTAACAGGAGCATCAAATCGCAGGACCTGCAGTCATTTTGGATGGAATTCCAGGTTGGCCTGGTGATACAAGTGATAAGCGATTTCACTAGGAAATAAGGACCATGGAAGATGGGCAATGGGATACATGTAACATGAATATCCAGGAACATCTCATTGCAAGAAATCACAAAAACATGGTTTCAGTGACATCTCAATGAAGAGACTTCTGTTTTGTTCGTGTTTTAGGCTTCTTTGGATTTATCTTTGTACCTTCAGCTTTTGATTGACAGTCATTACATTAATAATACAATATGTGTACAAGTATAAATTAATATGGACACATGGCATATCTTGATCAGCAGAGCTGATTGAGAAAAACTAGTGTCATTTTCAGAATCTACATCACCAAATACCCCTAAAAGGTTCTAATGTCTCAGTTATCAAAAATTATGTTCCAGTTTTGTTGCATTGTGTCCAGCCGGTGTTGTTACATATACAACAACTTAGCCCATTGGATGAACTTTAGATTAATTTCAAATCCATCTAAAACCTTCACTCCACACTGTGAAATGCCTTAACTACATCTACTGACAGCACTGAGGTCAGACCCCCCCGGTCATCCACTTCTACATTATCAAACAGTTTCAAAATGTTATGTTATATATTTCTCTATGGTATGAACACACCGATATATCCCAATCACTGAAGCAACAATCATATTCAACGTATTTGCCATGTTCTTAGCCAAGATATTTATGTCTGTATTCATTAGTGAAAATGGTTGATAAGACCTCGGAGCAAACATAGCTTTATCTGGCTACGGAATTAACATTATCTCAGCCTCATACATTGATTCTAGAAGAGAATCTCCCCTAGGGCTGCAGACCTCTAATATTTCTCTTAACATTCTCAATACATTTGCTAGTCTGTCAGGTCTTGAGGATTTTTCATTGGGCATATTACAACATACATTCTTCATTTGTTCAAAACGTATTGGCTCATCCATTTATAATACACTTTCACACAAAGGTTTGTTACATGAAATGAGAATGCTGGAACTTGTAGAGAATGTGTGTATAGAATGGAATAACTATTGGATCTAGAAAGCAGAAAGTTTTCATTAATAGAACATTTTTAAATTAAAGACTTAGATTAAGGTCTCCTTTGCTGTGATTTTCCGGGGGAGGGGGAGGGGGGGATATAAGCCCTACCCCAAAAATAAGGTCCATCTGCATTGAAAAAAAACAAAAAAAAATACATCACCTAATAGGCGCTGTCAGGTCCATTGCACGTCTTCTCCAGAAGCTCCAGCAGACTTGCTTGTAGTTTTCAGCAAACGCTTCCTGGCTTGCAGGTTCAAAATCCCCACCTCCAGGAAGCACTGGCTTTAATTGTTTCCTGAGCACTACGGCTCAGCCAATCACTGCAGCGCTCGATGAACCAATCACAGCCATTCATTGCGATGGCTGTGATTTGTTCATCGAGCGCTGTCTCTGATTTGCTGAGCCGTGGCACTGGAGGACCAATCACAACCAGCGCTTCCAGGAGGCAAGATTTTGAACCTCCAAACCAGGAAGCGCTTCCTGAAAACTACAAGCAAGTCTGCCAGAGCTTCAGGAGAAGAAATGCCGCAGACCTGACACCGGCTGTTAGGTGATGTTTTTGGTTTGTTTTTTTTTTAAATGCAGATAGGTCTTATTTTATGGCTTTTACAGTAGGACTTCCTACTCTAAAAGTTGCATCACACCATTATGGATTATGGGCAGACTACATCCTCCACAAACCCCTTTGACCTTAGTTGCTATGGATACACCAGTATTCAGTCTGCCAGTTTGTAGCTGGTTGTAAGAAAGCTGGACACCCGTGTGGGGACTCCAATAAATGACACCTCACAAATGTACACATAGCATAGTCCTTCCCATAAGCATAGTCCTTTACCACTATCTTCACTGTCTCCTGAACATGATATCAAGTCATCTCAAGTGCTAATGCCGCCAACACCAGCACAGCCTTCATCTAATCGTGAACTGTTGTTCAGTGTTGAACTAATCCCTTTCATTATATATTATTACATTAGTAAGTGACGCATTGCCCCACCAGAAACACTGGTACTATAAATAATACTAATAACTAGTTCACTGAAATCCTTTACCCGGTAAAGTTTACCGCTAGCAGCTAGCGTGGCACGACTGTGCCGCATACTGTGACATGACTATGATGAAGCCATGTCATAGTACATGGGCCTCCAGAAATCCGTGGGCTGATTGTTGTTCAGGTCTGCTTTAAATACATTAGAGCAATAAAAAATGGTTGTGAAGCTAGACATGGCCTTAAAGATGTATGAGTGAGCTACCACAGGGTTCTGTACTGGGCTGTATTTTTTCAATGTTGAGGTGCAGTGGGAATCACAATAATATCTTTCAATTTTGTACATCATGTTAATCTGCAATAGACTAAAAATGTATTATGTTATATTGCATTTGGAAATTGGGCCAAAAAATTACAAACCAAAAAATAAAAAAAAAATTCTTCATATTAAATAGGATAAAATTAGGTGAAACAGATGTGAAAAGTTATAAGACCCTTAGTAGGTAATAAGCTGAATTGTAGGATTTAATGCCAAGCAGCTATCGTCCAATCAGAGATCATATAATGCATTAAAAAAGGTATGAATGCACACAATTAACACAGCTTTATCTACATATAGAATCTAATGGAACTTATAAAGGTTCCATTAACTCTAAATCATTTCACTAACCTGTAACTTCAATTTTGATACACTTAGCACATTTTTTCCAGACTTGGTGAAAACTCTTAAGTATTGATAATTTAAAGCTAGATTCCATTTTCTCTGTATTTCGTTGTGTTACTGCTAGTCCACTAATGTCAGAAAAGGCGGCCATTATTTCTTTTGATGCAGAAAAGCCTTTGATGTGATATTTGTCCACAGCTGCTGGCCGCAATAGGTGGAAGCCGTTATCTGCAGACGAAAAAAACTACGGGTGCTACTGATTCAAGGTTTTGTTTTTACGGTGTACAAACTGCAGCAAATATGACATGATAACTCTATTCTATGGGTCAGTACGATTAGTATGACACTAAATTTATAAAGTTTTTTTTTTCCTGCTGTACAACTTTCATTTTTTTCCATATATTAAATTTTTTAAAATTATTTTCTGCCATCCATAATTTTTTTTTTATTTTTCCGTCGACATAGTTGTGCAAGGGCTCATTTTTTTGCGGGACCTCCTGTAGTTTCTATTGGTACCATTTTGGAGTACATAGATTTTTGTAATTGCTTTTTATTACATTTTTTTGAAAGACTGGATGACCAAAAAAGTGCAATTCTGCCGTTCTTTTTTTTTTTCTGACAATGTTCACTGTGTGGGGTAAATAATGCACTACATTCACAAAACAACTACATATGTTTTGAGGTTTTATTATTTAGATTTTTTTATTATAAATATGGCAAAAGTGGGATTTTTTAAACTTGTATTACCTTTAATTTTTTTTACTAATATAACTTTTTTACATTCATTTTTAGTCCCCAGATGGGACAAGAACTTGCGATGCTTTGATCACTTCTGCAGTATGTTGTAATACCATAGTATTACATTATATCGTAATCTGACAGGCAATCTATCAAGCCATGCCTGTGGCAACCTGCCATAGCAGCCCTGGGGCCTTTCAGAAGGCCTCCGGCTATCATGACAGCCACACGGCATCCCGTGAATTTATCGCGAGGGGCAGAATTGATGGCGGCATTTAAAGTGTTAACAGCTCCAATCAGCAGTGCTTTTATCGGAGCTGTTGTGGGTGGGTGTTGACTGTAAGAAACAGCCGTCACCCACATTGTATTTAGCAGGATTGACTAACGATCCCCCTCAATACAAGCAATGAATCGGCATCATACAAATATATGTTCTGTAGCCTTAAGGGGTCTAAGGATGTAGAACTTGGACTTAGTATTACAATCTCTGTATTTGCAGAAACCCCAAACCACTGCACAGCACAATGAGAAGCAACATAGTACATGATGTATGTTTTTGAGGGAAATCTGTGTGCCAGTCTACCATCTACAAAAACTGTCCTTACTAAAGTCTCAAATGATCCCCTGATGGCTAAATGTAATTGCAACTACTGTATTCTCTATTGATTCTTGTTGATTTATGTGCATCATTTCTATATCACCAACTCCTTCTCAGCATGCTTCACTGCATAAGCATACGGCTCTCTCTTTGTTTTCTGTCTACCTCTCTGACCACCCACTTACTCTTCACTTTTTCCCATTTCAGAAGCCAAATTTCTTGTGTTTCCGCTATCTACTAATCTACCTAAACCTTATATGTCCATTTCAGTATCTGGTACTAACATGACTCCTAGGCATCATGCCCCCTGTCTTGCGGTTATGTTTGACTCATGCCATTGGCACTTCCAAAATATCTCCAGACTCACCTCTGTCTACCACTCTGTCTAGTCAATGATTTAAGACTAACATTCTCCATATTCTGAAATTCCCACTCGCATCTCCAAGACTATTCTTGTGCTGCACCTGTTCTCTGGAGTGTTCTACCACAGATAAACAGGTTAATTCTCAAAATCTGCAGTTTGTGCCTTAAAAACACATTTTTTTGCAGGACTATCGCATTCCCTAATTTAACTCTTCTATGTTTACGCTCCCTCATCTAACTCTACTCGGTTTATCCCACTTCTACACTATTCCTCGCAACCTGATATCTTCATCAAACTGTAACCCCCAGACGCTATGCACTCAAATGTTCTTCACATCTGTGCATGCATCTGCAGCTTTACGTATATTACCTTGTTGGTATAAAAGATGGCTGGATCGTTGTACAAAGTAAACACATTTATCTGTTGTGTCAGTCCTATATCTTCATAGATCGTTAGCACTTCTGATTAGGGCCATCACTACTATGGTTGGAATTGTTGATTAGTTTGTTACTTTGTAATGCATGATTTTGTATTTACATGTACGCTCTGACTTGTAAAGTGCTGCGGATTAAGTTGGAGCCATATAAACAAAGATTATTATTAGTATTAGCAATGGTAATATTAGTGATATAGTGAGATAAGGGTTGATTCATAGGGCTTTCAGCCTAATATTAAATAAGGCAAATGACTGTCTATCTATTCATGTCAATATTGGGACTTTCCTCTAGATGTAGACGGTGCCCCTTTGTTACAGTCACAGTCCTGGGTATAAATAGATGATGGGGGGAGATATCTGTATTGTTCCCTGATATATTTATTCATAGTTATTAGGTCGCCCTTTAGCCGTCTTTTTTTTAAGCTAAATAACCTCACTTTTGATAACCTCTCTGGGTATTTTAGTCCGCCCATTCCGTTTATTACTTAAAGGGGTTGTCTCGCGAAAGCAAGTGGGGTTATACACTTCTGTATGGCCATATTAATGCACTTTGTAATATACATCGTGCATTAAATATGAGCCATACAGAAGTTATTCACTTACCCACTCCGTTGCTGGCGTCCCCGTCTCCATGGCTCCGTCTAATTTCAGCGTCTAATCGCCTGATTAGACGCGCTTGCGCAGAAGGGTCTTCTCCCTTCTGGTCGGTCCGGGCACGAGCGGCGTTCTAGCCCCGCCCCTTCTACGCGGCATCGCGTAGCTCCGCCCCATCACGTGTGCCGATTCCAGCCAATCAGGAGGCTGGAATCGGCAATGGAACGCAAGACATCCACGGTGCACCATGGGAGAAGACCCGCGGTGCACCATGGGAGAAAACCGCGGTGCATCCCTGGGAAAGGACCGGCGGCCATCTTTGGAAGAAGTTTTATAAGTTGCTGAAACGCTAGAACGGTGAGTAGAAACCATCGTTAAAAGCCATTTACACTTGTGCATAGTAATGTTTGCTTTAGAAGGGGGACTGGGCAAAAAAAAAATTTTCACTTTTGCCTCGAGACAACCCCTTTAAGTTGCCCATCTTTGTATCTGCTCAAGCTTCAATACTGTATATTCTTCTTGAGTACCGGTGTCCAAAGCTGTCCACAATATTCCATGTGTGGTCTGACCAGTGACTTGTAAAGAGGAAGAACAATGTTTTCGTCTTGTGCCCCTAGACCTCTTTTAATGCACCCCATGATCCTATTTGCCTTGGCAGCAGCTGCCTGACACTGGGTGCTCCAGTTAAGTTTACATAAAATCCCCAAGTCCTTTTCCATGTCTGTGTTACCCAGTGGTTTCCCATTTAGTGTGTAATGGTGCCATGCATTTCCCTGCTCTTGTGCATAATCTTACTTTTATTACTGTGAGTAATTTATTAAAAAAGGCACTTTTGATGCTGGCACATATCAAGTCACTTCTATAGATAAATATTTATTTTTAGCTCCTTAAAGGGATTTTCCAAGTTGTACAATTACTGTAAATCCAGCCTCCTATGCAGTAAATAATGAATAAGCATATACTC
This sequence comes from Eleutherodactylus coqui, assembly GCF_035609145.1. Taxonomy (NCBI): domain Eukaryota; kingdom Metazoa; phylum Chordata; class Amphibia; order Anura; family Eleutherodactylidae; genus Eleutherodactylus; species Eleutherodactylus coqui. Next base: position 40,273,151 of record NC_089846.1, read on the forward strand.
ACCTCTCCCCGCCCCCGCTGTGTCCCACAGAACTGCTCAGTCCTCGGGGGCTGTGCTTGTGTACATGCTGCAGTCCTGCTGGCTTTACAAGACGTCATAGGGTTTGCAACCAATAACAGAGCTCAGCAATCAAAAGCTGAGCTGTCATTGGCTGCAGCGCCTGCGATGTCTTGTAAACAGGTTGGGTAAGCCTGTAAATGAGACGTCAGAGGGGAGACCTAGAGTTCCGCCGTGGGAAAGGTGAGTATCTGATTATTTGTAATTTACTGCAAGGGGGGCTGGATTTACAAAAATTGTACACCTTGTAAAACCATTTTAACCCTTTGCAATCCAATTTTGGATTCAGGGTTTCCTAGGGAGTTTTCTCTTTCTGCCATCATACAATTGCACCACCTGCTGGCTAGAGCCAGTACTGCGGTATTGGACATGCTGGAGAGGCCCCCAACAACAGAGCGGCCAGTAAGATACAGTAAGAATACCCTGCCGGATGTCTTCCGGCATCGGAAGCTATATAGCCTTCATTTAGAATGTCTTTAGACGTCAGACAGTGGATTGGAAAGGGTTAAGCCTGCTTTGGGTTTACTTTGGTTAAGCATCCCAAGATTTTTTTTGTTTTTGTAGGGCCATAACTTTTTATACTTTTTAGCTATATGAGGGCATTTTGACGTGATGATTTTTTTTTTTTTTAATAGTACGATTTTGGGGTACACATAACTTAGTGATTAACGTTTGAACTTTTTCTGAGGGCCAAGGGGAGTGGTGAAAAGGAAACAGCAATTCTGCCATTGATTTTAGCATCTTAAATGTTGCCCCTTTAACTGTGTGGCATAAATAACGTGTTGCCCTTATTCTACAGGTTGATATAATATAGTCTTTATGTTTTACTACTTTTGCACAATAATAGCACATTATGTGGAAAGAATAACTTTGTATATTGCTGCATTCCAAGAACCATCGCTCACCGTACGCCACAATTAACGTGATGGATTAATTCTTTGGATCATCGTTATTCTTGCAGCGATATCAAATTCATATAGTTTTGTTTTTTTATATATTCTACTTCCTTTACACAATAAAAACACTTTGAAGGACAAATTCTTCTTGCGTTGCTGCATTCCCAGATCCACTATTTGTATATTTTCCATCAATATACTGTATTTATATGAGGGCTTGTTTTCTGTGGGGCAATTATAGTTTTATAGGTATAAATATGGTGTATATATGATATTTAGATAACTTTTTGGCAGCAGGGAGGAGCAAGAATCAGCAATTCTGGCATTGTTTTAGAATTTCCCTTACACAGTTCACCTTGTATAAGAAATAATGTTAAAAGATTGCTTTGTAAGAAAAAATTAAGATTTTTTTTACTTGAGATTTCATTTTATTACACTTTGTTAAAATCAATTACATGTTTTAGTCACGCTATAGGATTTCACCATGTGATTGCCTGATCGCTTTTATAATACATTGCAGTACTTCTGTATTGCAAGTATTATGCATATCAGTATTATATTGACATGCAGCCTACAAGAATCTGTCTCTGGCAGGGTCTAATAGGCTTCCTTACATGGCTGATCCAGAAGCCGTAGTTATTGTTACGGCACACTTAGTTAAGCCGCCATAAAAATAGGGCAATCAAGCTCCTTTGTGACTGCTGTAAAAATATTTGTGGTCGCAGGAAGTCGGTCCACTAAATGTGCCTGTTAACCTAATATACTAATATGTACATGCTGCCTCCTCTGTGAAGATATTTGCAAAAAAGCATCTTCCGCGCTACATGGTAATGAGCCCCGAACCGACCATTGGGGATTTCTTTTCTGCAAATGGCCCAATGCTTTGCTGTAAAAACCACCACCATTCTTACTTAGTGACTAGAGATGAGCGAGCATACTCGCTAAGGGCAATTACTCGAGCGAGCATTGTCCTTAGCGAGTACCTGCCCGCTTGGAAGAAAAGATTCAGGTGCCGGCGTGGGTGAGTGGTGAGTTGCGGGAGTCAGCAGGTGGGAGCAGGGGGAGAGAGATCTCCCCTCCGTTCCTCCCTGCTCTCCCCCGCCGCTCCCTGCCCCCCGCTGGCAACCAAATCTTTTCTTTCGAGCGGGCAGGTACTCGCTAAGGACAATGCTCGCTCGAGTAATTGCCCTTAGCGAGTATGCTCGCTCATCTCTATTAGTGACGCCTCAAAGCTCATCCAGCTAGAGACGTCATGCCTACGATGCCCTGTACAGTTGGGCATATGCACGTTGACTCGTTACCGGCCACCCAGCTATAATTAGGCCTGTGACTAGTTAGATATTGTACATTCTTTCCTCCCTGAAACATTCATTGTTGAGAGCCCACCTCAGCATGTATCAGTAGAATGGAGCTCTCCTTATTGAATGCAAAGGTAGATCTGCATGTGCATAGTTTTTACGACTGAAGTCTATAGAATTCTGGAAACATCTGTGCAAGCTCCTCAGCAGTTTTCCATACATCCCGTAGATTTCAATGAAGATAGCCTCTGCTTGCTATCCCAAAGGTTTTCTGCATAGATAGGCCTATACCTCCAACAGCTTATTACCTTATTAACACATCTACATTCTCATCAGTACATCCCAGAAGAAATAAAAACTTAGTTGAGTTTTATGATGTATTTTCCAGTTTAAGGGTGTCATCTGGGGATAGTTTCCCTGATGAAGTTATAGCACATTCTGTACTGAATGAACAGACAGATTTTTTTTTTCATTCCATAAAACAGACACAATACAAAATAACTCATCATTTTTCATGTAGTGTTATGAATCTGTTATCTATTTGGCCTTGTGCCCGTGCTCTTGTTTATATGAGACCGGTCTCATGACTTGAGAATAAGAAGTTTGAAGCATCTGAAAGATTTCAAAAAAGGGTAATCAGTTTGTGAAATATTCTCTTTTTTAGGGACAATGACAAGTATAAATGCCGTCTTCTGAAACTGAAGGGTAGATTTGGACTACTGATTTGTGATATTTCTGATTTGCTTTTTCCACAAGGTCATGCCGTTATATGGAAATACACAGCTGCTATGTATTTTTACATTTAAATGTCGCTCTACGGTCACATTTTTATGTCATGTTTTTTTTCGGTTGGGTTTAAGGTCACTTTTGGTGCTTTCATACTAAGTATGGACATTACTTTAGTCTTTGTGATCACTAGACAATAAGGTTTTGGAATTTGATGTTATTTTGGATGCCTTTGATTTGTTTTCTGATATACGTAAAGACCCATTTAGACACAACGACTATTGCTCAAAATTCACTTAAAAGCCATTTTTTGAGCGATAATTGTTGTGTCTAAACGCACGGCCATCCTGCACTTTTCGTGCACTATTCAATCATCACCGATGACTATTATCAGCGTCGCATGCTAATTTTCCCAGCAGGCGGCGCTTATAGTATTCTTTCAGCTGGTATCCCGCTGGCAGTTCTCAGCAGGACACCAGCTGAAAGCTCTGAGAACAATGCAGCTGTTTGCATATACAAAACAGCTGCTTTGTTCACTGAGCTATCACAGCAGTATCTCCACCTGCATTAACTTTTAAGTAGCTAATTAGATACTTAGAGTTATGCAAAGATGATCGCTCAAAACTGTCACTCAAACTGTTGTTTGAGCAATTGTCTTTTAAGTGTAAATGGACCTTAACGTACAGTCATGTTAAAAAGATATCCCATGTAAATACTGTAGATTTGTTTTTTAAACATATGAAGACAAATCAGTTTTGAATAAAAAACATATTTTCCAAAACTTCATGAAGCTTTTTTTTACAGCTGTGCGATATTTGAACAGTTTTTTTTCCCAATCTAGGTCAGGAAGGGTGTAGTTTCTCCTTCGGGAGAACACCTAGAAGGCGTATGAGTAGGCCACACATGCTCCTCTAGGAAATATAGAAATGGAAAGATGGAACAATACCTCTGCAGCACCAGTAATGCTGCCTTCCAATGGATAGTGCTGGAGAGGTATTGTTCCATCTTTCCATTTGCATATTTCCCAAATGTGCATGGATGACCTTAAAAGTCTCCTCACACCTTCGAGGTCCTCACCTTAAGGAGAAACGATACCCTTCCTGACCCACAACTATAGGCTTCTCACTAGCCAATTAAGAAACCTACTGCCCACTAATGAGAGGCAATCACCCTGAAACAGCTGACTGTGTTTGGACTTTGGCTTACAATTCCTAGTCATTGTTACAAGACTTGTCTAAAAAGTTTGACACTGACTTGCAAGAATGCTTCCTTTTCCAATCTATGCACAACATCTCAGTGGGATTTAAAAACTGCCACTTAAAGACTCTTGAGTTTTCTTGTCAGTTATTTCTTGATGTATATATTTAGGGTCATGACTCATGTTCCATAATCTACTTACATTTTATCTTCAATCTACTGTCAGATAAGACTCACATTAAGGCCTCCTTCCCACGAACGGATTTACGCCGCGTAAATCCGCGGCAAAAATCCGCTGCGTTGCCCCCTGCTATTAGGTTCTATTGAACCTAATAGCACAATGCTCACGGTGCGGAATTCCACCGCGGAATTTCGCACCGTGAAATCTCCCGTCCTCACCCGCAGCATGCTCTATTTGCCGCGGGTGTACGCGCTGACGGCTTCCATTGCAGTCAATGGAAGCCGTCCGTTCACGCTATCTCCTGCTGTAACCAGCGGAAGATAGCGTGAAAAAAACGCTTCCCCGCCTACCGCCGCGCGTCACGTGACACGGCCGGCGCGTCACGTGACACGGCCGGCCGCGTCATGTGACACGGTGGGCGTGTCACATGATGCGATGGCGGTTGGCGGGGAAGCGTCTTCACGCTATCTTCCGCTGGTAAGTATGGGGTCTCTGGGGGGCGCCGTGACGGGCTTCACTGCGGAATATTACGCGGTGGAGCCCGTCACGCTCATGTGAAGCCGGCCTAACCTAAAGTACCCTCTGGTACAATGAAGACTTCATAGTGGATTCTATGATTGTGAGGAACTCGAGCCTTGATAGACCAAAGCAGACCCCATTAAGAACATTCCCACCACCATATTTTATGGTAGGGTTTAGATACGTCTGGTGAAATGTAATTTTATCTTGACATTGTGTGTTCTGCACTTTTACACTGCATTTGCTGGGTTGGCTTGACCTCGGAAAGTCAACAGCAGTTTGAAGTCTTCTACGCGTATACTAGAAATGTCATCATTCTTTTTAAACCCTTTTCCAGAGTTTTTTCATAATCAAGTTCTTATATTAGTTTAAAATTTTCAGATTTTTGAATGTGATTTTTTTACTATGGTTTCTTGTCTGACAACTTTTTTTGTGCACTCCTTGCAGACTTGTGGTGTAATTCCTTTGAACCGTTTGTATGTTTGAATGCTGTGTACCATTGATTTCTGTGCCGTTTTTTTTAAACAATAAAAACTAATGTCCTTAAAAAAATTCCTTTCCAGGTCTATAGGAATATATATCATCTTTTCTGAAGCCCTCAGAGAGGTTTATGGATCTAGGCACAGCAGAAATATTAGTACCGTGAGAGCTAACATGGCTGACAAGAAGTAATGTTTTCTTGTGTTTGAAGATTGAATGCTTGAAAAAAATCTTACAAGAGAAAAACTGCAAGTAAGCATTAAAAATTACATCAACATTTTGGACTGACCCTCTAGGCAAATAAAAAGATATTATTGTAATAGGGATGGGATGAATTATTGCACATGTTAATATGCCTATATTGTAGGTTCAAACAGTGTAAATCTGGCATGGGTCACTTTAGCTCTGTGGTATGATTAAAAATTAAACCAGTATCGGTAATATTTCATGTAAAACATTATTTATCATACAGCTATAAAATAATATTTCAATATTGCGTACTCTCTATTCTACAGTGTTCTCTCTTCTAAGCTGACCACAGAACACTAAGTTTTGATAGCTGGATCATGTACTCTTCCCACTCTTTTGGATTCCAGATTTCTCAGGCAGCAGTTTAGCTCATTAGTAGAGATAAGCGAGCACGCTCGATAAGGTCAGTTACTCGAGTGAGCATCGCTCTTCTCGAGTAACTGCCTTCCCGTCCGAGCGTGCTCAGGGGGGCAGCGGGGGGCGGCAGGGGAGAGCGGAGAGGAGCAGGGGGGAGAGTGAGAGAGATCTCTCTCTTTCTCTCCCCCCATCCCCCGCTACCCCCCGCTGCCCCCCCCCCCCCCCACCGGGCACGCTTGGACGAGAAGGCAGTAGAGATGAGCGAATCTACTCGTTTCGAGTATTTACTCAATCAAGCACCACGATTTTCGAGTACTTCAGTACTCAGGTGAAAAGATTCGGGGGCGCTGGGGGGCGGGGGGAGGCGTGGCGGTGTGGGGGGTAGCAGCGGGGAACAGGGGGAAGCCCTCTCTCTCCCTCTCCCCCCCACTCCCCGCTACAACCCCCCACTCACCCACGGCGCCCCCGTATCTTTTCGCCCGAGTACGGAAGTACTCGAAAATTGCGGTGCTTGGGCGAAAAAGGGGCGTGGCCGAGTAGGTTCGCTCATCTCTAGAAGGCAGTTACTCGAGAAGAGCGATGCTCGCTCGAGTAACTGACCTTACCGAGCGTGCTCGCTCATCTCTACTCATGAGTCTTCTCAATTATTTAAAACCTGGTACCAGGGCTTTACATTGTACTAAAATTGCTGCAAAATTGCTGCCATGATTGTTAAGGCACCAACCGATGTTCAATGTCCACCTTATGGTTGTAGTGCTGGTGGTCACACCTGCTTAGTAGCTTAGTCCCATCACTTGGATCTTCTTGTAGATGAACAAATGAGTGATTCTTGCCATTGTGCAAGCCAGCCAAAGAGAATCATTGGCTTCTTCTAACCAGCATTGAACACATTAGCTGATCGTATTGAGAGGGCGTCGAAAGAATAGCAAGAGGCGTCATAACATGTATGTAACAGTAATAGCCAAACACAGGAGCATTTTTTAAATTATTCCAATTAAAGAAATATTTTGTTTTGTGCGATCTAACATAGTAATGTAATACTTATTAATTGGACAAACCTTTTAGTATAAGATCTGTAATAAAAGTTTAATTGCTTGTAGAAACAAATCCCTCTATACGGAATGGTAGATATTAGTAGGACGGAATATCCTGAAGAATGGATTTAAGCACCTGCACAACTCTCTAGGCTCCTTATGTTTTCATGTATTTTGTGGATAAAAAGACTGGTAACTGTCGGCCCTACAATCTTTTGGGTCAGTTATGTTATTTCAGGAAATTTATAGACATTTGTGCTATTCTGGCCACAAAGATATTCCTCTCAGGTCCTCAAATACTTGACAGGAATGTCAAGTGTACATCAAAGAAAGACTAGAAGCAATGGGATGAAACTGAAAGGGAGGAGACAGTTTAGATATTAGAAAATACTTTCTGACAGTGAGGGTAATCAATGAGTGGAACAGGTTGCCAGGGGAAGTTGTGACTTCTCCTTCAATGGAGGTCTGCAAACAAAGGCTTGACAAATATCTGTCTGGGATGATTTAGAGAATCCTGCATTAAGCAGGGGGTTGGACCCGATGACCCTGGAGGTCCCTTCCAACTCTACCATTCCATGATTCTATACTTCTACTTCTTAAATGCCATTTCAATGAATGGTACCATTGAAGGGACAAAAGAGTAGGATTACATGCTTGAGGCGTTAGTTTCCATGTTTGACCAATTCCTATAAGTAAAATGATAAAAGCTGTCTAGACCTTTTTGGATTTACTAAAATTAGACTTTTATCAATTTTTGTAGGAAAAATGAACATCAGTGACAGAACTCAAAAGCTATAATAGGACCAAAATGTTATTTTTTTTGCATTTCGGCTGATTTGCTATTTTGCTGTTCTGTTGAAATGACTTCTAACGGTAGGACAATAGTTGATGGTGGAAGACTACATATGTTATGTATTATAATAAAAGAACCAATAATCTTTTTTTCATAAAGTAATTTGTTCTGTTATGTGGAGCTTGAAAAGAAAAGCATTTTTAATTACTGTCCTTCTTTTTAAATGGCCATACATGAATACATTTACCTGCTCCATTGTGTTTAACAATAGACATTTACCTACATGTCTGCAATGTTTTTGCGGCTATTCAGTTTTCTTTTAATGAAATCATTGTTGTATACCGTAATACAAAAATAACTCACTAATGTAATGAAAACAAGGTTTGCTTTTGTTAATCAATGAATTCTTTTAGAATGGGAATATTATCCTAATATATTGAAAATATACTGTTACTTAAGTGTATTTTCAATTTAATTCAATATTTATATGTTTGGCCAATAGTACATTTTCAACATTTTTTTAAAGGGAATCTGTCAACTCGATCATGCTGACCAAACCGCAGGCATCATGTTATAGAGCAGAAGGAGCTGAGCAGACTGATATATATGTTTATGGGGAAAGATTCAGTAGAACTTGTACTTTATTCATTTATATCTCTGCACCAGTGGGTGGTCCTATCAGTGATTGACAGCTATCTGTGTATGACTGTACATTCAGGGGTAGCTGTCAATCACTGATAGCTCTGCCCATTAGACTATTCAGCTCAGAATGTGCAGAGATATAAATGAATAAAACACAAGTTACACTGAATGTTTCCCCATAAAACTGTATATACAACTAGCTGATATACCCGGCTTTACCTGAATTAATTTGGTACTGGTGTTTACCTGGTGTTCACACGGAAAATCTTATGAAGTCGTGGTTACTTTAGAGATACCGAGGAAAAAAATATGTTCACCATTTTGCATGGTTCTTTGCGTTACCCAGGAAGCACCCCATGGAGGTAACATGCAATGTTTCCTTTATATAAAATGACATCAGGAAGTGAGAGAATTAGATTATGTACGAAAAATTTGGACGCTAATTCTTTTGCACTTAGAATTGAATAATCGAGTTGGGACCCATTAACTTTTCCTATTTATGACATAGTCAATGCTCGTGACAAATTTCAAGTTTCCATGACATCGGGTAGTGAGAGAATTAGATTCCGCACATAAAATTTGGGCGCTAATTCTTTTATGCTAGAATTGAATAATCAAGTTGGGACTCTTTACTTTTCCTGTTTTGGACATAATCTATGATTGTGCCAAATTTCATGTTTCTATGACATTGGGAAGTTGGAGAATTAGTGGCGAGTCAGTGAATCAGTCAGTGAGTCAGTGAGGGCTTTCGTCTTTATTTGTATATACCATCTGCTCGGCTCCTCCGGCTCTATAACATGCTGCCTGCAGTTTGGACAACATGTTCGAGTTGACAGACTCCCTTGAAAGAAATTCTTTATTTATGTTATCCTAGCTGGTTTATTTGCTCAGATAATTTTAGTTAGTCCTTGGATAATCATTTCAAAAATTGGATTGGTATTTTAATAGAGAGAGTTTGTAGTACATATAATATACGGTATGAGGGCTCAATCACACTGGCGCATCGGCACCCGTACACTGGCGCCGATGCGCCCGTGTGACTGAGCCGTTACTGCAGAAAGAAGAAGGCCGTACCTGAAGTCGGACGTCTCTCTGCAGCACCGATGAAAGAACACATGACCGGCAATGAAGCTGGTCACATGTTCTTTCCTCCGGCGCTACAGAGAGACGTCCGTCTTCAGGTACGGCCGTCTGCTACCTGCAGTAACACGGGCGCCGATGCGCCCGTGTGACAGAGGCCTGAGACCGGACATTAATTTTGTAAATAAGACTAAACAAAAGCATTTAACTTTTACGTGGTTTCTTCATATATAGCCATTTCACTGAAAAACTCTGCCTGCAAAACTGTTTACTGCAGTCTTGACATTTTAAAGGGGTATTGCAGGGACACTGTTATCCCCTATCCACAGAATAGGGGATAACTAGCTGAACTTGGTGGTCCGACTACTGGGGTAACTACTGATCACCAGAACGGGGTTCCCTTGTCCCCAAGTGACTGGCAGAATGAATATAGTGGCACTGCACACACTTGGAAATGGCTCCACTCAATTCAATGGGATCGCCCCAAATAGCCAAATTTAAGTGCTCTGTAGTCATTGGCACTCTAATTGAAATTAATGGAGTGGAAGCCCAGCATATGCACTGCCGATGCATTCATCTTGCTAGTTTCTCAGAGCACACAGAATCACCATTCTTTTGATCGTGGGGGTCCCAGTGATCTCACCCCCACCAATTAGTTGGTCATTCCTTATCCTGGGGATAGGGAATAACTTAATGTCACCAAAATACCCCAGTAAGCTCTCAATTGCCTTCTGTGGTTTGACTACAGTAGTAACTCATGGCAGGCATGAGGTTTTAATTTCCCGTCACAAGTTTAAAGGGCCCCTCCTGTGAATTTTCTTTTGTCACTCATTATGTAACTAGTCCCCTTGTATTGTTCAGTTATTCATTTCTGTCTGAAAATACCTTGAATCCTTTTCATTTGGGTGATGTGTTCTCATTGTGATCACCTGGGAATTATTATTTATCTCTGCGTGACTCAGTCAGGGAACTGTATGATGAAATTACATGGACTGTAGCACACATAGGTCTTTCATAACTCCCAATTATCCTGCATTTGGAGTGACAGTCCATACTTTTGATCCAAATCCATGTCCCATTTTTTGAGTTTGAAATGTCCCTTTTTTAACAACTGATTAATATGTCTGCTTTAAGACATTTGCTATATTGCTCCAGAATGTCTCTTTTTGGTTTCTAGCTGCGATATTCAATATTACCCTGAAACTTTAGTATTTTTTCCTTTTCTATTTCCACTAGTAGCTTAGTAGGCTGCTCTTAGTGTGCTGGAGATGCCATCTATTTTGCCGTATTACAAACCTTTCCTTTAGGCTAAGATCTACTCTGCTGCTATTCTTTTTATACGCTAGGTAGACTTCACAAAGATTGCACACTATAACTGAACATGCAGCCTATGTTTATTCATTCAACCTAGTTTTGAGGTACATCGCTGAAGAATATTCGAGATGCATGAAAAATGTGATCTTTTGCGCAATCAATCTTTCGCATCCCCTTTGATCAGAAGACGTAGGATACCTTTTATGAAGCATTTCCGATACATTTTGCCCTATACCTGACATTTGAAGACATAACAGAAGATAGAATTGTCCAAAATGAGATTGTGCTCATGCTCAATTCCTACCAGGCTCTCGGAATTGTTTAGGTATCCTCTAAGAACTAAAAACCAGAATCGATTAAAAAAATGTGAGAAAACACACATGCTTCCCGCCTCACTCAAAAGGGAGTTTTATACGCTTTAAAATACTAACCTCGTAGTACATGGAAGTAGGTACTTACATTCTAAATACACCTTCGTCCTGAAAAATCCATACCACATGATGAGGTTCAGGCTGAGTAAATGATAATCCCTTAAACTCTATAAACAGTTCTGGCATTTGGTTAGACAGGGTCAAATCAATTGGGTCCACTATATGTCTGCAAGCCACCATGACAAACTAGCTATGCACAAACCTATCCTCATCCAACCTCCAATGACACAATCTGAAGCATTATTTGGGACAAGCCTGGAATTATATATACATAAAAAGTTTGTTTGTATTTAGAAGTGTAAAAAAAAATCAAGCACCTAAATTGAGTTGACAGAATCAAATGTAATATAATAATTTATTGTGGAAAACTGAATACCAGGATACAAGATGTGATATGGGTGGACATGGAGGCATATAGGTTCCTTATGGTAACCTGTCGTATACTGGTCTAGATTTGGTGTAATGGAGCAAACTCGTAGGCTGTCGAAGTTGGCGCCCCAGATCGTCCAATATATGTGCTATTGGCAATAAATCTAGCGACCAGACAAGTCACAGACGTGTGACAATGTTGTGGAGGCATTCCTGCGACACCCTTGCTGCATGTGGCCATGCATTATCCTGCTGGAAGATACCACTTTGAAGCCCCGCCATGAGAGAAACACATATCGCTAAGCTGTTATTGTCCCTCATACCACCACCTCATACAAATTCCATATGCGATGGCTTCCCAGACCATCACACCAGCAGTGGGGACCGTGTGCCACTCCATGACAAAGGCAGGATTAAGATGTTCACCCCCCTAGGTCTCCAGACATGAGCATGGCTGTCATCAGTGTCCAAACTCAAGACAACTCCATACAAGTCCAGTTCCTTTTCATGACACTATTGCAAACAGATGTGATGGTTGGTGTCAAAGGCCGTACATGTGAGACCAAATGTCCTTCAATCAAGCAATTGGAAATGGTTCTGAAGACACAGGGGTGTAATAATGGTGCCACCTGTCTCTGGATGGTGGACAACGAAACAGTTGGAGCTGCTTGTGCTTGTCGAATGATCAGATAATCCTCTTTACTGGTGGTCTGTAGGGGCCGCCCTGAGCCCGGTCACCTTCTGTGCCCCCATACATCCACTGGTCCCAACAACTCCTAACAGTCTGGTCAGAAAGGCCCAGGTGGTGGGCAATTTGATGATACGACCATCCAGCTTCTCGCATTCTAATAATGTGCCTCCTCTCAGACTCTGTTAGTGGACAAAATGTCATCAATTGCATCGTAGAGGCGTCTAGTGGCAAACAAGCTCTACATAAATGAAAAAGAGGCCACTACACACAAGGAGCCTCTGAAAGACTTTTTATAGGCCAAGGGTGGAACCACTTTTAAGGCATCAGATGGTTAGACCGTTCATCTAATCATGCCACAGCTCTAATAATTTGCATATCTGCCTGAGATGTAACTGCATGCCGTAACTCCGTCTAGGTGCTTGATTTTTTGAAAAAGAGTGTATTTCTACCCTTTAAAATGATAGAGTTACATGCTATAGCGAAGTTTAAAAAAATAGGAAAGTTATTCAGTTCTAATTAGTTAGACTCTACCAGCTTTGATACCCCAGAGAGTGAGCATACCATATGTAGGGAACTTTATTTCTCTGTATGGTATTAAAAACAGCCTACACGACTTTTCAGGAAAGCTATGGTTCCGTACGACGGATTTTAATGCAGAATTGAAGATGGCTTCAAAGCAGCCTGCAGTTTCACATCAAAAATTCACATATAGACCCCTTGGATTTTGGTATGGAATTCCGCAGCTATGGATTTGGCTGCGTCCTGCGGCATAATTCCATCCCCTGTGAAGGGTACCTTAGAGGCTTTTTTTTTTTGCAGGATGATTCTGGCTTTTTATTGGTACCATTTTGAGGTATATATGAACTTTTTTTTTATCACTTTGTATTCTTTTTTTGTGGGTAGAGAGATGAACAGAAAATGGCAATTCTGACATTTTCTTTTTAGTATTTTTTGACAGAATTTACCATGCTGGATAATTAATGTAATATTTTATAGCACAAATTGTTATAGATGTGGCAATACCAATTATGTGTTCAATATTGAAAGCATTGTATAACAGGAAAACCACTCTTTTTAAAATGCTTTCTGTAAAAACGTTTAGATGGCACAGTCAGTAATGACTACAGCATGTGCACGGTAAAACAGCATAGAGGAGTGATTAGATGAGCAAATGCTTGTCTTTTAACTATTTTTTCTGGGAAACAAATAAGACCTCCATATGGGACAATCAGAGAGGAAATATGCTTTGATTGATAAGGGGGGGTGGGGTGATAATATGAACAAAAGTCCATGTTACCACCTCCCTGGGACAGGAGGACAGACAAGAGATTCACAGATCTGTTGTCTGCTGTTTGCTCTGCCCCCACTGCATCTTCTCTACTATGTAGGCAGACTGAAGTGGCAGCTGTAAATTCAGTATTCTTGACCCCACTTTAAACGGCTGTAGCTCCTGTTTTATTGCTGCTACTGACCAAGCTGTTGGTGTCATTTTAAAGCCAAGCATACTGGCTTTAAAATTTGTTTCAGTTAGGGCTCTTTCACACGGGCGTAGGTGTTTTTACATGCGCCCACTGGCGCTGTAAAAACACCTGAACAGGCGTGCAAATCTGCTGTTAGTGCAACTGTTCAGATGGCCCAGGCTCGATGCAAATACACTCTGCTAAACTGCCTTCCCCCTCTCCATCCCCTCGCCGGCTCTTGGCAAGGGGAGAGGGCGTTATGGGTGCAAAAGCTACTGTGCTATGCTCCGCCCCCTCTCTGCCCCTTGTCGGCAGCCAGCAATGGGAGAGGGTAGGATAGGGCGGGGGCTTAGCCACTAGCTCCCACACCCGCCTATTGCAAACAGCTGGCAACGGGGGAAGAAGGAGCAGAGAAGAGGGAGGGGGTTTAGCAGTCACATCGCTAGACTCCCTCCCATCTCTCTTCTCCGGCAGCTGTCATAGGCTCCCATAGGAGCCTATGCAGCGGCCAATGTATTCCAGCCAGAAAGATAGTTCCAGGACTATCTTTCCTAGTCAGCGTAAAAGTGCCTGGCTGAAATGCACTATTTTGGCCAGCTGGGCGCTTTTACAGGCTGGAAAATCGCCCATCTGATCTAATGCATTGGAATTCACTGTATCAGATGGTAGCATATGTCGGCTGGCCGTGAAAATGGCGTCTGATATACGCTCGTGTGAAAGAGATCTTACATTAATAGAACAGGAGCTACAGCTGTTTTGTCCTTAACCCCTTAACGACCATCTATACGCCTTTTGACAGCCTGCAGCGGCAGGTCATGTAAGAAGGGAAATCGCGAAGCGATCTCTCTTCATACATCACAGCTGCCGCCTGTTTCTTACAGCCGGCACCCGGCTGCAACAGCTCCGATTAGTGGCTGATCGGAGTTGTTAACTTTTTAAATACCGCTGTCAATTCTGACAGTGGCAATTAGTCCCTTAATGACACGGCCCCTTTTTCTTTTCCCATTTTCGTTTTTTCCTCCCCCCTTCAAGAAAATCATAACTCTTTTATTTATCCATTGACGTCGCTGTATGAGGGCTTGTTTTCTGCAGGACGACTTGTATTTTTAAATGATGCCATTTACTGCACCATATAATGTACTGAAAAACTTTTACAAAATTCTAAGTAAGATGTAAGATGAAAAAAAAAATGACATTCCGTCATTTTTCAGTGCGTCTTGTTTCTAGGGTGCACAAACAGCAACAAAAGCGACATGATAACTTTATTCTATGGGTCGGTATGATTACTACGATACCAAATTTGTATAGGTTTTTTCTTACTGTACTACTCTTTTTTTTTTTCAAAGACATTTAATTTTTTTCAATTATTTTCTGCAGTCGTTTTGTGCGTACAATAACTTTTTTATGTCGACATAGTTGTGTGAGGGCTCATTTTTTGCAGGATGTCCTGTAGTTTCTGACAGTACCAATTCAGAATACATATGACTTTTTGATCGCTTTTTATTGCGTTTTTTCTGGGAGACAGGGTAACTAAAAAAGTGAATTTCTGGCGTTCTTTTTTTTTTTTTTTTGGATGACGTTCACCGTGTGGGAAAAATAATATGCTACTTTGATAGATCAGACTTTTAGGGACGCGACGATACCAAATACATATTTGTATTTTATTATTTAGATTTTTTAATAATAGATATGGCAAAAGGGGGTGTTTAAAACTTTTATAACTTTTTTTTTTACAATTAATAAAACTTTATTGATTTTTTTAAACTTTACCTTAAAGTCCCCCTGTGCTATAGCATTACGTCATATTGCCATTTGACAGGCAGTCTATCAAGCCACCCCACAGGGATGGCTTGATAGGCAGTCTTCTAATAGGCAGCCCTTTCAGAAGGCCCCCGGCTGCCATGACACCTGTATGGCTCTCCCGATCTCACCACAGAATTGACAGTGGCATTTAAAGGGTTAATAGTCGCGATCGGTTGAATGGCCGATCGCTGTTATTGCCCGCGGGTGTCAGCTGTAATAAACAGCTGACGCCCACACTGTATGAAGAGAGGTCGCCCCGTGACCTCTCTTCATACATACCCCGACGCTCCATGACGTAACCTTACGTCCTGGAGCGGGAAGGGGTTAAATCCTTTGAACGATGTTTGGGAGTCCTGTACAGACCACCTACGATGAGATCGCAGGGAGCTGTGCAGGTGTCATGGCAGCCGTGGGCCTTTTGAAAGTCCCCAGGGCTGTCTTGGCACCCATGCCCATGGGATGGCTTGATAGACTGCCTGCCTGATCACAGTATGATGTAATGCTTTTGCAGGAGCGATCAAAGAATCGCAAGTTATTGATGACTAAAAAAAAAAGGAAAGAATAAAGTTTAACTAATTAATAATTATTTTAAAAAAAAGGAATAAAAGTTAAAAAAAAACTTTTTTCATATTTATAATAAAAGAATCTAAATCATGAAATAAAAAAACACATTTGGCATTGCTGCGTTCGTAAAAGTTCAACCTATCAAAGTAGCACATTATTTACCAGCATGATGAGCGTAATCAGAAAAAAAATAAAGAACGCCAGAAATGTGCTTTTTTTTATCACCCTGTTTTCAAGAAAAAATGCTATAAAAAGCGATCAAAAAGTCCTTTTTTAAAAAAATTTCTTTTTTTAAAAAGTTTTTTAGTACATTATATGGTTCATTAAATAGCACCATTGAAAAATACAACTTGTCCAGAAAAAAACAAGCCCTCATACAGCGACGTCAATGGATAAATAAAGGAGTTACGATTTTTTAAAAGGGGGAGGAAAAAACCAAAATGGAAGACGGAAAAAAGCTGTCACTAAGGGGTTAAACTGTAGTCTTATACAAGAGCACAGCTCATTGTAAACTATAGGAGGGTTAATTATCCACCATTCTAGTGCTCCTTAAGTATGCTAATAATCTTGTCCTAATCATGTTCTTCAGAGAACTCTATGATAAAAGTGATAATTATCTGGTTGTCTCCTGCATGTTCAGTATTCACATATTCAGCAATAACGCACCTTCTGAAATATTCCTTTTTTATCAATTTGAAGAGATACAATTCTAATCTAAATTATCCAACCTCCATTGCAAATTAGGTTAATTTGCCAAATTTACTACTTTACACCTGTTTGTAAAAAAACATCAAACGCACCTCATATAACAAGTGGTTTCTCCAAATTCCACACAAAATGCCACTTTTAATGATTACTGGAGTCTCAGAATTATTCAGCCTCTTCATGACAAGTGCCTTTACTACTTAGTAGAGCACCCTTTTGGGTCAGTTTGTAAATTTAGAAAATAAACCTAATTTGCAATGAGAGCTGAATTATTTTAATTGCAACTGCAGGAAATCATACAAAAACAGCTTAAAGGGAACTGGTCACATCCCCACAGCACTATAAACTAAGCTTGCGGGGTGATGGATTTTTTATAGTCACCCGATTCCTGTAAAATGTGACTCTTTTCAGAATCACCTATGTGCGTTCTCCTCTACAAGTCTATGGAACAGCGCGCACATGGGACTCTAAAAAAAAGTCAGATATTCTAGTGCCACGTGATCTTTGAAGGGCAACAGCGCTGGATCGCGGAAGCAGATGAGTATAAAAAAAATACATCTCCTGGATTCCTTGGTTTTTTGTAGATCCGTAGCTTCTATTGGTACCAGTTTGGAGTATATATGACCTTTTGATCGCTTTTTATTCCATTTTCTCTTGGAGATAAGGTAACCAAAAAAAGCACAATTCTGGCATTGTTTTCCTTTTTTCTGACCGCATTCACCATGCAAGATAAATAATGCATTAGTCTGATGGATCGGTACTAGAGATGAGCAAGCACGCTCGGTAAGGTCAGTTACTCAAGCGAGCATCGCTCTTCTCGAGTAACTGCCTTCTCATCCGAGCGTGCTCGGGGGGGACAGCGGGGGGCAGTGGGCGGCAGGGGAGAGCGGTGGGGAGAGAGATCTCTCTCTTCCCCCCCGCTGCCCCCCCCGAGCATGCTCGGATGAGAAGGCAGTTACTCGAGAAGAGCGATGCTCGCTCGAGTAACTAACTAATCGGTACCAAATATGTTTTGTTTTTCTTTTGCTTTTTTATTTAGATTATTTTATTATAAATATGGCAAAAGAGTGTTTTTTAACTTTTATTACCTTTAATTTTATTAAATACTTTTTAAAACTAATTTTTAAACTTATTTTAGTCCCCATAGGGTTCATGAACTTGCAATGGTTTGATTGCTCCTGCAGTATGATGTAATGCCTAAGTATGATGTAATTACATTATACCATGATCTGACAGGCAATCAAGTTACACCTCAGCCATAGCTTGAAAGGTAATTTGCAATGGCTACTGTGGGGGATTTCAGATCATAGAATGGTAGAGTTGGCGGGGACCTCCAGGGTCATCGTGTCAAACCCCCTACTCAGTGCAGGATTCACTAAATCATCCCAGACAGACATTTGTCCAGCCTTTGTTTGAACACTTCAATTAAAGGAGAACTCACCACCTCCCGTGGTAACCTGTTCCACTCATTGATCACCCTCACTGTCAGAAAGTTTTTTCAAATATCTAATCTGTGTCTCCTCCCTTTCAGTTTCATCCCATTGCTTCTAGTCTTTCCTTGTGCAAATAAGAATAGGGCTGATCCCTCTGCACTGTGACAGCCCTTCAGATATTTGTAGACAGCTATAAAGTCTCCTCTCAGCCTTCTTTTTTGCAAGCTAAACATTCCCAGATCCTTTACCATTCCTCATAGGACATGATTTGCAGACTGCTCACCATCTTGGTAACTTATCTGTACGTGCTCCAGTTTGCTTATATCTTTTTTAAAGTGGGGTGCCCAGAACAGGATACAGTATTCTAGATGAGGTCTGATTAAGGAAGAGTACAGGGGGATAATTACCTCACAGGATGTAGACTCTATGCTTCTCTTAATACATCCAGGAATTGTGTTTGCTTTTTTGGCTGCTGCATCACATTGTTGGCTCATGTTCAGCCTATGATCTATTAGTATACCCAAGTCTTTTTGAAATGTGCTGCTTAGCCTAATTGCTCCCATTCTGTATGTGAATTTTTTTTTCATTTTTCTTGCCCAGATGTAGGACTTTGCATTTCTCCTTGTTAAATACCATTCTGTTAGTCGCTGCCCACTGTTAAAGCTTTTCTAGATCTTTTTGAAAACTTTCTCTTTCTCGACGGCAAATTTGATCAGGTTCCCCCTCCAGATCATTTACAAAAGATGTTGAACTACACAGAGCCTAGGACAGAGCCTTGTGGTACCCCACTTGATACATTTTTCCACCTGGATGTGCAGCCATTTATGACCACTCTTTGAGTTCGATCACTCAGCCAATTTTGAATCCACCGAACAGTTGCCTTGTCAATCCCATATTTGGTCATTTTATCAATAAGTATAGTATGAGATACTTTGTCAAATGCTTTACTAAAGTCATGATATACTATATCCACCGCATTTCCCTGATCAACCCAGTGGGTGATTCTGTCATAGAAGGAAATTAGATTTGTCTGGCATGACTTGTTTGTTACAAACCCATGCTCACTCTGGTTAATTACTTCATTTTTATCTAAGTACTTGCATACATGCTGTTTAATAATTTGTTCAAAGATCTTTCCTTGTATAGAAGTCAGGCTCACAGGCCCGTAGTTTCCTGGATCCACCTTCTCTTTTTTTGAAGATAGGGATATTTGCCCTTTTCCAATCTTTTGGAACTTCTCCTGTTCACCAGAACTTTTCAAAGATTATAGTGAGTTGATCAACAAATACCTCCGCCGCTTCCTTTAGTATCCTAGGATGTAATTCATCTGGACCTTGAGACTTGAATTCATTTATGTCTAAACTTAAACCGCAGCCCCCAGTGACGGACCTCAGTGCTGAAGAACTGCCTGCTTACTTCAAAAAGAAAATTAATGACATCTGTCAGGAAATAACTTCCCAATATCAGGGTAGCCCTGACCCTAGTCTTGTCAGCACTACATCTAGCTCCTGCTCACTGTCTATACTCAGACCAACGACAGAGGAAGAAGTCTCCAAATTGCTTTCCTATGCTTGCCCCACCACCTGTGCTAGCGACACTCTCCCCTCACACCTCCTCCGATCCCTCTCACTGTTGGTTATCTCCCATCTCACCACTATATTCAACCTCTCTGACCTCTGGCATCTTTCCCTCTTCTTCCAAACATGCCATCATATTCTCACTGCTAAAGAAGCCAACACTTGATGCAACTGATGCTGCCAACTACTGACCCATCTCTAATCCCCCCTTCATCTCCAAACTACTAGAACACCTAGTTTACTCCTGCCTTGTAAGCTATCTATCAGAGAACTCTCTCCTTGACCCCCTACAGTCTGGCTTCCGACCCCAACACTCGACAGTCAGACGGTCGTTTGATACCCTTGTAAGATTCCCTTGTTCTATTCTTACAAGGGTATCAAACGACCTTCTGATTGCCAAATCGAGGGGCGATTACTCCCTACTGATCCTCCTCGACCTCTCTGCAGCATTTGACACTGTTGACCACAAACTCTTCCTCAGTGTGCTTCGCTCCATCGGCCTAAAGTACACTGCTCTCTCCTGGTTTTCCTCCTACCTATCTGACCGCTTATTCAGTGACTCCTTTGCTGGCTCTACCTCCCCTCCTTTCCCCCTTGTGTTTAGGGTCCCCCAGGGCTCAGTCCTTAGCCCCCTGCTTTTCTCCATCTACACAGCCCCTATTGGACAAACCATCAGGAGATTTGGCCTCCAATACCACCTCTATGCTGACAACACCCAGCTATACACCTCTTCCCGTGACATCTCTGCACCTTTTCTCCAAAACATCCCAACTGTCTGTCCGCTGTCTCCAACACTATGCCCTCTCTCTACCTAAAACCAAACCTCTCTAAAACTGACCTACTGGTATTTTCACCCTCCACTAACCGACCTCATTCTGACATCTCCATCTCAGTGTGTGGCACCACCATAACTCCCAGCCCGCTGCCTAGGAGTCATATTCAACTCCGATCTCTGCTTTACCCTCTGCATCCAATTTCTGGCACGAACATATCAGCTGCACCTCAAAAACATCGCAAGAATCTGATCTTTTCTCACCGTAGACACGCTAAAAACCCTTATTGTTGCCCTCATCCACTCTCGGCTCGATTATTGCAAATTGTTGCTGATCGGCTTCCCCTGCACCAGACTCTACCCTCTCCAATTCATCCTGAATACAGCAGCCAGGCTCCTCTTCCTGTCCAGTCCCTACTCGGACACCTCTGTTCTGTGCAGGTCACTGCACTGTCTGCCGTTAAACACAGTATTCAATTTAAACTCATTACTTTCATCCACAAAGCCCTCCACAACACAGCACCACCCTTTATTGCCTCCCTTATCTCAATTCATCACCCAGCCCGGGCTCTCCATTCTGCTAACGAAACTAGAGGCTTTGCAACATAGGCCAAAAGCAATAAGAAAGGATTTGGGGAGTACGTCAAAAGCAAAAGAAAAGTCAAAGATGCTATTGGATGCTTACAAGATGAAAATAGTGAATTGGTTAAAAATGATGATTAGAAGGTTGAACTTTTAATTTCCTATTTTGTATCTGTTTTCTCCCAGAAAGTAGATGGAACATCAATTGATCTTTCCTGTTCTATTGGGTGAATAAAAGAATGCAGGCTATCTATAAGCAGAGAGATGGCAAGGGAACACATAGCTAACTCAAATGAATTCAAGTCTCAAGGTCCAGATGAATTACATCCTAGGATACTAAAGGAAGCAGTGGAGGTAATTACTCAACCACTCGATATAATCTTTAAAAATTCCTGGAGAACAGGAGTAGTCCCAGAAAATTGGAAAAGGGCAAATGTTGTCCCTATCTTCAAAAAAGGGAAGAAGGTGGATCCAGGAAACTACAGGCCTGTGAGCCTGACTTCCATACCTGGAAAGATCTTTGAACAAATTATTAAACAGCATGTATGCAAGTACTTGGATGAAAATGGAGTAATTAACCAGAGTCAGCATGGTTTTGTAACAAACAAGTCACTCCAGACTAATCTAATTTTCTTCTACGACAATATCACCAACTAGATTGATCAGGGAAATGCGGTGGATATAGTATATCTTGACCTAAGTAAAGCAATTGACAAAATATCTCATACAATACTTAGTAAAAAAATGACCAAACATGGGATTGACAAGGCAACTGTTCGGTCGATTCAAAACTGGCAGAGTGATCGTACTCACAGAATGGTCATAAATGGCTGCACATCCAAGTGGAAGAATGTATCAAGTGGGGTACCACAAGGCTCTGTCTGAGGCCCAGTGTTGTTCAACATCTTTTATAAATGCTATGGGAAACTGATCAAATTTGCCAACGACACAAAGCAAGGAGGGATAGCTAACACTAGGGAAGAAAGAGTATTCAAAAAGATCTAGAAAAGCTTTAACAGTGGGCAGCAACTAACAGAATGTTCGGTGGATTCAAAATTGGCTGAGTGATCGTACTCAAAGAGTGGTCATAAATGGCTGCACATCCAGGTGGAAAAATGTATCAAGTGGGGTACCACAAGGCTCTGTCCTAGGCTCAGTGTAGTTCAACATCTTTTGTAAGTGATCTGGAGGGGGAACCTGATCAAATTTGCCGTAGAGAAAGAGAGAGTTGCAAAGAAATGCAAAGTCCTACATCTGGGCAAGAAAAATGAAAGCACATACAGAATGGGAGGAATTGGGCTTACAGCAGCACATTTGAGAAAGACTTGGGTATACTAATAGATCATAGACTGAACATGAGTCAACAATGTGATGCAGCAGCCAAAAAGGCAAGCACAATTCTGGGATGTATTAAGAGAAGCATAGAGTCTAGATCATGTTAGGTAATTATCCCCCTCTACTCTTCCTTAGGCCTTAGTCACACGGGCGTTTTTTCCCTCGATTTGTGGATCGCATGACGGATGCGCATCCGCAAATCGCGTGACCGGGGCCGAAAAATCGCCCGAATATACTGCTCCTAGCCGCGTTTCAATAGAAACGGGCCGGAGCTGTCCAGCGCATTGAATTCAATGGAGCCGGCAATACAGCCGGCTCTATTGAAAGCAATGTGCTGCGGGTGATCGCGGGATGAATTTTCGGGAAGGGCTTAAATATATAAGCCCTTCCCTGAAATTCATCCAGAAATGTGTAAAAACCAAAAAAAAGTATATACTCACCTTGTCCCGGCAGACGAAGTTCAGCCACGGCCGGCGGCAGTTCTCCTGAACTGCTCAGAGTAGTATTCAGCAGCCGGGGATTTAAAATCCCCGCCTGCTGAATGAGCTGCCTCTGATTGGTCACAGCCTGACCAATCAGAGGCAGCTCTCACTCACACCCTTTCATGAATTCAATGGGCAAACATCATTCTTCTCTGCCACAGCTGTTACAGCTGTGGCAGAGGAGAATGATTTGTCTACTATATGTTCTCAATGGGGTCGGCGCTGCTGCCGCCGGCCCCATTGAGCGCATATAGAGAAGAGAACAGGAATCGCAGATCGCAGATAGGTGCGATCTGCGATTTCTGCTCAATAATTTATTGGACGAGCGCATAAAAAACGCTCATGTGTCCGATACCATTGCAAAGCAATGGTTTTATAAAATCACCGGACGCATGCGCATGCGCAAATCACGCCCGTCTGACTGAGCCCTTAGTCAGACCTCATCTGCAATACTGTGTCCAGTTCTGGACTTTAAAAAAGACAAAAATAAACTGGAGCAAGTTCAGAGAAGAGTTACCAAAATGATAAGCGGTCTGCAAATCAAGTCTTCTGAAGAACGGTTAAAGGATCTAGGAATGTTTAGCTTGCAAAAAAGAAGGCTGAGAGGAGACCTAATAGCGGTCTACAAATATCTGAAGGGCTGTCACAGTGCAGAGGGATCATCCCTATTCTCAGTTGCATAAGGAAAGACTAGAAGCAATGGGATGAAACTGAAAGAGAGGCAACACAAATTAGATATTAGAAAAAACTTTCTGACAGTGAGGGTGATCAATGAGTGGAACAGGTTACCATAGGACAAATATCAGTCTGGGATGATTTAGTGAATCCTGCACTGAGCAGGGGGTTGGACCCAATGACCCTAAAGGTCCCTTCCAACTGTACCAGTCTAATCCAATGCATCAGATGGCCGCATATATCATCCGGCTTTGAAAACAGGGCTGCTATGAGTTTGTGTGCATAAGCCTTCATTCTGATGCACTACATAATATCCTTTAAAAATCTGGGACTATTAAGATTGAAGTACCATATATCATTATAGAATTAGGTATCCACAAACAATATTTATTGCAATGCAGCAATGAGCTGGGCAGCATTAGCATGTTCCTGGCAGAACTCCTCAAAATGTAGGGCTTGAGCCAAACACATGATGCTCACATCCAGATTATGTTTAATGAACTTTGCTAAATTGGACTGTTTGTGTTGAAGAATCTTCTTTCCAATTAGAAATAAGTGCACAGCGCCCGTTATATAAATTGTTTATTAAAGCTACATCTACGTGCAGTAAGGAAATATAGTTCTAAGGTTCAGTAGTTTAGAAAAATGGATATCTGGGGCAAATCTTGAAAGCCTGGCACGCTGGCTGAATTTTAAGGACAACAGTTGGCAACTAAGCATCTATTACATGCACTCGTAAGGGCCAGATGTATACCGAGTCTCAGAAACAACCAAAGTTTGTGCCAAATCATTTAGGCTTATCTTCAAACGGACATGGCAAAAAAAAATTTCATCTCATGTTTTTAATTTGCATAATTTTTTCCTAAATAATCATGCTTTCAATTGACCCTCTAGCTTTCTCCGACTGCTGCTTGATGCAGCATGTTATAGATATGAGTGATGGAAGGAAATGAATCTATAATCTATAAGAGGGACATATATCTATTACTGTTGTAACATTAGTAAAATGTAACTGACGCTGAAAAGTGTAGCCACCCTATTAGGCCGATTTCCCAAGAGCATATTATGGCTCTGTGCAGGAACCATATATTTAGAGCCTGTCCTCTGAGACCAGGTAAGCCTTTCCAGAAAAGTCCTTGGCAGTGAATATATGGCTTTTGCTCTTTTTGGCAAAGCTACTTTAATGAAGACACGTTGGCTGGTTTTAATACATGAACTGCTTGTTTTAAGTCCTCTATTGGGTTCAAGTCAGGATTTTGACTAGGTCAATCTAAAACTTTAATGTTCCTCCAGCTATAGAGGTTTTCACTCTTGTATTTTTGATCATAGTCTAACTGAATAGGCCAATTAAATTTCATCTTCAGATTCCAGGCAGATGATGTGACTTTCACCTTTGTCAGGACAAAGGATCTTTTCTAAAAACATATTCTAGGGCCATATACTGTATTTTTCGTATTCTATACATTTTTTTAGTGAGAAAAGGGGATAAAATATGAGAATATAGTAATAAAGCAAAATGGAAATCTTAAAATGTTGTAAAGCTTATGTAGAAAAAGCCAGCGTAAATTATTATAGTGATAATCCGAGTGTCATCAGTTTATAAACAGATATACTCCTTGTGCTCCTGTGTTGTTTTTTTTAGTTTCGACTAGAACTATAGTTTAGACACCTAAATGCTCAACCATGAATTTGTCCTTATAGTGGCATACATGTGGATGACTCAGCCAAAAGAACCAACAGTTTGATCTTTGGGGTGGACATCTTCAGAGTCTGACCCTGACACACCGCCACTATCGGAATCCATCCTGATCCATCATGGTCACTTTTCTGAAGCAGAGCTGATTTCAACTGAACAACAATTAATATTTAGCAGAAATCAAACTCTCAAAAACTTTGTAGCACCCTCACAACCTCATAAATTTGCCCTTGAAAATACTTAGAGCTAGCCTGGATTGGTCTAACGGACTCCTCAACGAAAAAAGTGGAATAATACCTCTTTTCCGTTGCCTGTCTGTTACTCTTCATATAACCAATCCATCGGGAGTGCAGGAATTTTTTACTTCTATCTCTTGCTTATTTATACGACCGAGGTATTATTATAACCTGGGGATTTCCCATAGACTCTTGCTATGGAACATGACACCTATCAGGGATTTCGTGGTGGATCGGATTTCAACTGACGGGCATTCCAGTCCAGGTGAGTCCACCCTAAACTCATATATTTGTGTATATATTTATATACATTTTTTTTATTACTTCCATTGTTCGGAGCTATCTAAATTTATATCTGGTATGAATATGTTCTAATTGTTTGTTATGACCTTTAATGGACTTTGTCCTCAAATCTTCACATGGCCCGAAGAACGGTTTATCTATGAGAGGACAGGATCTTAAATACTCTTTGTTCTCAATGTACCTGATAACACCATGCAGCTAAGTTTTTATTTAGTTTCCAATACTATGCAGTATATTTCTCTTTTTCGGCACATACACTGTACATATATTGAATATCGCACATGAAATACAAACTGAATGTGAAATCTGAAGTTGGGAAATACTTTTTTACATAATTGCAGGGGAGGAAACCTTGAATGAAATGAAATTCTTTCTTCTGTTCCTGGGTCAAGCTCATGGCAAACTAACTTATGGAGTTGAATAAGAATTATATACTGTATATTCTATGAGCTGCATGGCTCCCCCAGCAATAGCTGCAGGCAATTTTATTTCTGGCTGTATGAATGGAATCTGATGATATGAAGCTTTGCATCATAAAGAATTCAGGACCTGTTTACATGAAATAAAATTACATTAGAGGTACATTTTTCCTTCCATGACTATCATCATTAACTTGTTCATCAGCTTAAACCACATAGTAACAACCATTTAATTACATTATATAATATTATGTGTTAAACATTACAGCATCCTAAAGCACCATGGAATATGGAATATAAATATTTATCCCTTTATCATTCCTCATCATCTCCCGTCTAGGCTGTGGCTAATTATTTCTTTACGGCCTGAAATTTAAAAGGGTTGTCCCGTTGTCCAAATTTTAAAGACAGGCGCAGATGTACTACAACAACAAATACAGCAGTACTTGCCAGTTCGCGGCCCCAGCAATTTATAACTGTAGCTCTGTACTTCTACCTGTCTGTATTGACAGTGGAAGTCAGATGATCGTCACCTGCCAATCAGAGGCCACAGTGTCACCATTTGGAAAGCTGTGAGTGAACGCCAGGAGGATAGGTGGTAACCCTGCGGCCTCTGGTTGGCAGGCAGTGGTCACGTGACTTCCGCTGTCATCAGAGATCAAGAGAACCACGGACTGCAATGCTGGATCGCCCAGTCTGAGGACGGGTAAGTATTGCTGTATTTATTATTTTAGTACATCTGCACCTGACTCTTACCCCTTAAGGACCAGATGCAGTAAATATGTGGCGCTTGGTCCTGGGCTTTAATCCCGGACGATGGCAGAAGTACGGCGCAGGATTAAAGACTCTGCTCCTGCTTAATTGCAGGAGCAATTCAGGTTCTCGGCTGTTAGACACAACAGAGGACCAGGAGGAGAAGGGAGAAGCAGTCTTTGACCACTTCTGTCTTCTCCTTTCGAGGCTACATGGCACTCAATGAGCGTCATGTACTAAAAAGTGAAAGTGGAAATGCTTGTTCCGCTAAGTGACCCGGCGATCACGTAATCGCTGGGTGCCCTCTGTCACTTCAGAGCTGTAGGGTCCTAGCAGACCTTAATCAGAATAAAATAAAAATGAATACATAAAAAAAAATGACAACCACCGCTACCAACCAAAACCGTCTCTGTATGTGCCCTGTAATCCAAACCTATACATATTATATATGGCAACGTCTGAAATAAAATGAGCAAACCATTCCCGGACTTTATTTTAGCATAAATATACTAATTTTAGACTGCTGTTTACTTCTAATAAAACTAAGAAGCGGGGGAAAAAAAGTCAGTGAAAAACAATCTAAAAAAATAGCACTATATGACACGGAAAGAAAAAAACCCACAAAACTAATGTTGGCAGCTGAACAAAAAAATAGGGCAGTAAAACCACCCCATGGGTAAAATCCCTAAAAGGTGTCTGATCCTTAAGGGGTTAAAATGTAAGCCTTTGAGGTCTGTCCCGCTCTTTCAGTGAATTGTGCACTTAATTGGCAAGGTTTGCTTTCACTAGTCAATGCCCGAGTCTGCTGTGGATGCTGCTGGTTTTGTACCAGCATGTAGAGCCTAGAGATATGTATTGTTGTATGCCGGTGCTGGTTTTCACTAATAAGGTATGCTTTATTACGTGATTGCCTATATTTGCTGCGAATATTGCAGAATTTTTTTGACAGCATGTTAGTATAGCGCAACAGGGTCCAGCAATACCTGTCATTTATTGTACACATGTACCACATGTACTTGTCCATAATTAGCATGTCAATGTCTGAGTTTGCGGTGAATGCTGCTGATTTTGTGCCAGCGTGTGGCGCTTAGCGGTACGTAGTTTTGTATTTGCATGTGCTAATGTTCACTTATTATGTATGCTTTTATAAACCATTGCCCATACTTGCTGCGGATATTACTAAGTCTGTTTGACAACATGGTGGACAATACTAGTCATTCATTGTGTGCATGCACTAGTCCTTAAAGGGATTCTGTCATCAGGCTCATGCTGCCCGGACCACAGGCAGCATGGACCTGGGACAGGTAAGCCTGTTGCACCCATGAGTGTTTAATTGTGAATGCTGTGACATTTCAGAATAAACACACTTTGAAGTTATACTCGGAGTTGAGCTTCGAGTCATGGGGATGGGCCTCTCTCTACTCACTGCATGCAGAGTGATAGCTCTCTTCTTACACACAAGTAGGAAGAAGAACTTTCGGTCTTCATGTAATGGGCGTGGAGAAGCCAGCCTGGCGCGGCCCCTTGACTCGAAGCTCAGCTCCAAGTCAAACTTCAAAGTGTGTTTATTCTGAAATGTTTCAGCATTTCAGAATAAAGCAATCATGGGGGCAAGAGGCATCCCTTACCCGGTTGTGAAGGCGTCACTTACCTGTGGTTCGGGCAACATGAACCTGAGGACAGAATCCCTTTAATTAGCAAGGATTGCCCTCATAAGTCAATGCCTGATTCTGCTCTGGATGCTGCTGAATTAGTTTATTTGATTTAGTAAGTGAATACAATTCTATAGTTGTTTTTTTTCAGTTTACTCATTTGTTTGAAAGATTTTGGTAAATTTTTTATTTTTCCTTTTTATTCATGGTAAAGTGACGTTTTTCTCCCCCAGCTGTTGTGGTGTATGTGATTTGTACACACCAATTCAGGGAAGTTCATTGCCTTGTTAAAAAGGACATTGGTGTTACACTTCTTTCCTACAACTAAGGACGCCAGGCTAGCGTTGGAAACGCATCAGCGGAAGTGATTTTGTTCTGGACATATGGGCAGCACCTACTGTCTCCTACCTTCTTCCTTTGTAGGTTGTAAGCTCTGGGTTTTCTCTCCTCCTGTACCAGTCTGCCACTCATCATTATAGGAATTGCCCGGTTGTGAATTACTGATGGTCTATCCTTAGGATAGGCCATCAATACTAAAACAGCAGGGGTCTACTGCCCTGAATCCTTGCTGATCAGCTGTTTTCCAGGTTGAATGGCTCATGTACCGAGCTAATTTCAGCAAGAAGTAGACAGCCCTGTTCCCACTGCTGTGGCCAAGCTTGGTATTACAAGCAAAGCTCCTATTGAAGTGATTGAGAACTTGGCTTGCAATACTAAGCCTGATCACTGCAGTGAGAATGGAGCTGTCCTCTTTCTGCAGAAATCAGCTCAATGTACAGAGACCCGGTGAACAGCTGATTTGGGATGATCCCCGGGGGTGGAACCCCAAAGATCAAGTATTGATAACCTATCCTGAGCATAAGACATCAATAGTTCATCCCCAGATAACCCCTTTAACCCCTTAAAGACCAAGCACCGTAAAAATTTAGGGCAATTGGTCGTGGGCTTTAACTATGGCTAATTGCAAAAATACGGCACTGAATTGAAGCCATTGCTCCTACAAGAAGGAGGAGCAGGTCAGGTTCTCAGCTGTTAGTAACAGCTGAAAACCTGGAGGAGAAAGGAGAAGCGATTTTTACACAGCAATCAATGAGCACTATGTACTAAGAAGTGAAAGTGGAAGTGTTTCTTCCACTGTAACCCAGCGATCATGTAACCACCAGCATCCTATGTTATAGCAGAGCTGCAGGGTCCTAGCAGACCCTGATCAGCTCTGCCACTGACTATTGTCTCTACAGGGGGACCTTTTCCCTGCAACTGGGGCTCCTATAGATGCCCCAGCTACATTAGAAAAGTGTGGGATTAAAAAAAAGACCATGTGAATGACCCCAAGCTCTTATATAAAGTCATAGGGGACATAAACAATAAAAAAATAGTTACAAAAATAAGTTAAAAAAATTAAAAATTGCACAATAAAATAGGAATCTATATATAAAAAGTAAATGATCCAAAGCCGACAACAACCAAAACAGTCGCCGTATGCCCCCTGTAATGCAAAACCTGGGTACATCACACGGGTAAAATCCCTAAAAAGTGTCTGGTGCTTTAGGTACAAAATGGCCTTAAAGGGTTAAGCTCATTTTTAGGGTAGCTATTGTTTTCATTCTCTCATGCCATGTACAGTTGCCCCAAAAGTTGCAAGATAAATTGGTAATGGGATGATTATTGCAAATTGAAAATAGTATAACTTGGGACCATAAAGCTATGGAAAACTAGAAACTGGTACCCAAGCCTTCAAAATGTGAACCTAAAATAACAAAAAAAATAATAAAGATTAAAGAGCAATTAGCCAATAATCCATAAAAGCATGCCCTGGCATATAAAAGTCAGAAACAGATGCTGGAAACTGTAAATCACTTGCTATGTTGAGAACAGGAGTCTTTTTCAGGGTCCTGGCCTGGTACACAATGTACCAGGGAAATCAAATCAAATCACCTTCACCTGGTTTCCACAGAAGCAGCTCATTCTCGCAGACATGGAGAACAATATAAGACATGTAGTACTGTACTGCACTATAGAGAAGAAATACTAGTGTGCATACAGAGAACATCAATTATATAGGTGCTTTACCTGTGCTGATTGGCTGCAACTTCAAGCCAATCACATGTGCTGCAGATTGTCGATGTCTGTTCATTGTATATGCTATGTGGTCCAAGTTACAATGATCAGGTAATAGGTCAATATATGACATATTATAATATATAGATTTTATATATATATATATATATATATATATATATATATATATATAATATGCCATATGATCAGGATTAGAGATGAGCGAGTATACTCGCTAAGGCACATTACTCGAGCGAGTAGTGCCTTAGCCGAGTATCTCCCCGCTCGTCTCTAAAGATTCGGGGGCCGGCGCGGGTGACAGGTGAGTTGCGGCGGGGAGCAGGGGGGAGAGAGGGAGAGAGAGATCTCCCATCTGTTCCTCCACGCTCACCCCCGCCGCTCCCCGCCCCCCGCCGGCCCCCGAATCTTTAGAGACGAGCGGGGAGATACTCGGCTAAGGCACTACTCGCTCGAGTAATGTGCCTTAGCGAGTATACTCGCTCATCTCTAATCAGGATATGTCGTGTGGTATCAAGTTACAATGATCAGGAAAAGACCATTCTACAGTATGCTGAAAATGTTGTAACCTGAGGCAATTGTAACTTGAGGTAACACTATACTCGAATTAATCCCTTACTGATCATCCATAAGGATTTCCACGACAGCCATAAAGGGCTTTAGGCTATACTGTTGTCTTTTCATAGCAGCCAATCTAAATGATATGTAAATACATGCAGGGACTGAATGAAAATCGTTCAGTTTCTGCATGCAGAAAACTGAATGGCATGTCATTCGGTGTAAATAGCAGTTGTTGACTTTTGAACGACTGTCTGCTTAAGTCCCATTCACACGCAACAATTGTCCTTAGAATGAACAAATGAATTAACCATTTTTTTGCTTTACATGTAACGAATATCACTTACTTTCGCTCATTTGAACGAATTTTGAATGATAATCATTGCATGAAAATGGGTCTTTACTGTGAATGGAGGTGGGAGGGGGGGGGGGGGAGAGAACGCTCTGGAGCCCACTCCGCCTCCATTCTGCCAGTGCTGTGAGCGATGCCAGTGATACTCACTTCTGTGTAACAGCACAGGGACAAGCATCACTGGGACAAGCTGCCAGGCATCGTCTGCCTGACAGCTCATGCCAGTGTAAAAGGACCACAAGGCCACAACACAGTCTCTTGCTCTACCGGTTGGGGTTGGAGAAACGTCTGATTATGGTTGTTTAACTCCACAGATGCTGCAGTAACTGTTGAGATCATGGGGTGCTGATGAGTTAAAATGGCAGCCCAAAGCTTAACAATGGCCTTTTGGTCTGCAATAAACTCAAGTCTATTAGTCCTCAGGGTCTAACGGGATAATTGTTACAGGCATAATACACTGCACAGTGACAGTCCTACTAGCCTTCAATGGGTCTAGGGCACTATGGTAGCCATTGGCAGCCCACAATCGCAACATGGGGAGTTGATGGTACATCAGAGGGGTACAAGCTTATATGCTGCAGTCAGGATAGGTAGTGCTTGTAATCTTTTGAACAGCCATGATAGAAGGTATCTCCGATAGCAGCTCTTTGCGACAGGTGTCAGCTTCCCAGCCCACTTCATACCAAACCTGCACCTCTGTGACATATATGTACACCACAGAGACTGAACGGGTTAATACCATATATAATATTTTTATTTTGAAGCTGGAGTTTGAGTTGATGGCTTTCCACCGACTCCACCAAAATTGACTTTCACTCCATAACTCCGCCTTACGCCACAGCCCAGATCATCACAGATACTAAGTATTGTATTATCTGCCAAAACACCATAGGCCACCATGTATATTACAAAATACTATCACTACTATTGCTTTGTAGATCATAATTAGAGATGAGCGAACGTACTCGTCCGAGCTTGATGCTCGGGCGAATATTAGGGTGTTCGGGATGTTCGTTATTCGTAACGAACACCACACGATGTTCGGATGTTCGGGTTACTTTAACTTTCTTCCCTGAGAAATCTTTTCTATATGCGCTCAATGGGGCCGGCGGCAGCAGCGCCAACCCCATTGAGAACATATAGAAGACAAATCCTTCTTCTCTGCCACAGCTGTAACAGCTGTGACAGAGAAGAACGATGTTTGCCCATTGAATTCAATGGAACCGGCAATACAGCCGACTCCACTGAATGCAATGGGCTGCCGGCGATCGAGGGATGAATTGTCGGAAAGGGCTTAAATATATAAGCCCTTCCCTGCAATTCATCCAGAAATGTGTAAAAATAAAAAATATATATATACTCACCTGGTGCCGGCAGACGGAGTTCAGCGCGGCAGGCTGCAGTTCTCCTGAACTGCTCTGAATTCATGAATGGGTGTGAGTGAGGGCTGGCCTCTGATTGGTCAGGCTGTGACCAATCAGAGGCATCTTATTCAGCAGGCGGGGATTTTAAATCCCCGGCTGCTGAATACTACTCACAGCTGTTCAGAGCAGTTCATGAGAACTGCAGCCTGCCGCGCTGAACTCCGTCTGCCGGCACCAGGTGAGTATATATATATTTTTTATTTTTACACATTTCTGGATGAATTGCAGGGAAGGGCTTATATATTTAAGCCCTTTCCGACAATTCATCCCGCGATCGCCGGCAGCCCATTGCATTCAGTGGAGTCGGCTGTATTGACGGCTCCATTGAATTCAATGGGCTAACATCGTTCTTCTCTGCCACAGCTGTTACAGCTGTGGCAGAGGAGAACGATCGTTATGCTGACAGTGCGGGGGGGGGGGGGTCTCACTCTTGCCGCTATTGTGGCTTAATAGTGGGACCTGTGAACTTGAGATGCAGCCCAACATGTAGCCCCTCGCCTGCCCTATCCGTTGCTGTGTCGTTCCCATCATTTTCTTGAATTGCTAAGATTTTCACACATGAAAACCTTAGCGAGCATCGGCGAAATACAAAAATGTTCCGGTCGCCCATTGACTTCAATGGGGTTCGTTATTCGAAACGAACACCCGAACATCGCGGGAAGTTCGTTTCGATTAACGCGAACCCGAACATTTTGGTGTTCGCTCATCTTTAATCATAATCTCTCATGGGTAAGGTATAGTCTCATTCCTTATTTGTTCACTTGGTGTTTGTATATTTTCATAGGTCTATATATTAACCCTTTCCAATCCACTGTCTGATGTCTAAAGACATTCTGATTGAAGGCTGTACAGCTCCAACGTCGGAAGATGTCCGTCAGGGTATTCTTACTGTAGATTACTGCTATGTGGTTGGTGGCCTCTCTGGCATGTCACATACTGCAGTACTGGCTCTAGCCAGCAGATGGTGCCATTGTATAATGGCAGAAAGAGAACACCCCCCTAGGAAACCCTAAATCCAAAATTGGATTGCAAAGGCTTAATGTTCTTGTACTTCACATGTGTCTGGCTTCTAGCCTTATAATAATAAATATTAAAATAACTAACCCCTGCAATAATATTATTTTTGAGTACAAAAACAGAAACAAAATAATATTATTGCAGGAAAGTATTGACCCCTTGTATGCTCAAGTAATACAGACCTATTTGACAGTTTATGTTAATAAGAGATTAAATGTATAATTTCTGATACATCCCATTTTCTGTTGCCTCTTCCAGGTCTTTCAAGCTCAAAAACGCTAAAATACCCTATGATAAAATGTGCTACGTAGTGACTGTGGAAAGTCGGCAAAGTGAGTCAAGGGGGTGACATTTAGCTGTCTTCATTATGGGCTCGAACGCACATGAAAACCCTTCTTTACCCCTCTGAAATGTACATTGTTATTTGAGAAACCACATATATTATTCTGAATTGTAAAGTGTTCCAAAGCTATTTTAAAACTCTCACCAAGTCATCGTGGCATCAATGCAAATGCCTTTAATAAGGTTCTGTGAGGTTTTTGTACTTCTATAAATTTAAATGCTAAGATACTGTAAAGAAATGAAATCTGGAGGGATATGTAACCCTGTAGGAATCAGATTTAATAAAATGAATTTAAATATAAAAAAAAAAAAAACCCACTTGCATTGAAATGGTATCTTAAGTTCTTTCTTTATCTGTTACTTTAGCTCACTTTTAATTTACCCTTCATTTAGATATAACATTCTAAATGTCACATCGGGACCTGCTGAGCACGACTGCTGATTCCCCCTTTCAGATCTTAATTTTGCTGTTATTTTTCAACCGCGGCAGAGTTTTTTATTCTTTAACTGTCAAGTTGCTCCTTTTTTTGTTTGCATTTTGATAAAATTATTACATCTTTTCAACTAAACGTTAAAACAAGAACAGTTTTCAGATTAATATTCTTGGGACACGTTTTCCTATTTCAAATTTAAATGCTTTGGCTGCCTAATTTTATTGAACGCACAAAGACCTTTCTAAAGTATTTAATCCTGCGGAGTTTACTTTGTCATGTCAAAGAAGATCTCCTATTATAATCGAAGTAGATAAGATCAGACTTAGGTTTGCCTTAAAATCTTATTTAATTTATTTGAGTTAAAATTATCTACATACTTAGTATGGTTAGGGGGCTTTCATACTTGCGCTGGGGATTCCGCATTCCTGCTCTGTTCGGGGAGAACAGCTCCATTTGTGGATGGAACTGAACAGCGCCAGGCGGAGTCTGCCCGCTTTCCACCCAGCTGCCCGGCCTTTGAATGGAAGAAAAAGTGCTGCATGTATTTTCAGCCGGATCTGCAACGAAACATCCAACCGGTAGTTTCCGACACAGAAACCACCTTTAACACCAGAACCACCATGGGGACAGATCTGTACCCTTTCAAATTTGTTCTTCTCGCTGTTTCTTTAATTTTTGATGCAACTGGCTACTTTTTTATGATTTTTAATCATTTAGAGTCTGCATCAATTTCCCCCAAAAAAATTTTGGTCAGGGAGTCAACCCCCAACTGAAAAAAAATCTGCTTTTTTTACCTAGAACCACCATGGGGACTCTTTTGTCCTCTTGACAGTAATATTGCATTGTTTGGGATTTAATCTTGGTTTTAACTACTTTTTTTTGTTAGATTTCATTGTTTTTTAATGTTACAATAACTTTTCGCTTCAAATACCACTGATTGGAAGAACAAGCAAGGGGCAAGGTAGGCAAACCGCACAGCATAAGCATTTTTTTTTCTATGAACCATAAAAACGTTTGTCATTTGTATAGTTTCTCTAGCTGAGTGACGGGTGTGCTGTGTGTTACACTATGGCTTTTCAACAGAAAGGATTGACATTAGTGGAGACCATTACTGCATTGAATAACCTCTCTGTGAATGAGCCTGAGGGTGATCCAGTTGACTCTTCTAGTGATGACAAAGAGCTACAGTTGCTTATCTCAAGTTCTGACATGAGGGATAGCAAGGCTGTCAAATGGGACACCAGTGCCTGTTTGGGGATGCCGCAGTTGCAGTTGTGCCGAAGATGACACAACCTCCCTCAAGTAGCAGCCTCCTGTGACTACACATGATCACGGGCAGGTCCAGAGTCATGGGCGAGGTGTCAGTCGTGTCCGGGGGCACACTCGCCAAATCATGATCGTAGAAAAAAAAGGCTCTGTTGACCACCTTGGTAATGATGCAGATAAGAAATCATCATAGCACCAGATAGCACTCAGTGGACTGTTCAAGCTGTAGGGGAAGCTTCATCTGGCCAACGGGGTGACTTGAATGTTTTCAAAGATCGCCCTGGCCCCACCCCGCGCACAAAGTATTATTTTGACAACACATCTGTCAGTGCTTGGAGGTTGATAATTTCTGAAAAGATTCTGAATAGAGATGAGCGAGCATGCTCGTTTAAGGCTGCTACTCGATCGAGTAGCAGTCTTATCGAGTAACTGTGTACTCGCCTGAGCAGCATGCGGGGGGCGGCGGCATGCGGGGGGCGGCGGGGAGGGAGCGGGGAGAGAGAGTGATCTCTCTCCCCCTGCTCACCCCCTGCCACCCCACCCACCCCCAACCCCGCATGCTGCTCGGGCAGGTACACAGTTACTTGATAAGACTGCTGTTACAATCGTGACCAAAGATGACTGGATGAGTTCATGGGTTTCTGTCAAACTGACCCTGTGCGACCGGGAGGTTGGCATGGCCCTACCTAAGTGGGGACATTGCCCCAATAAGGGCAGCCCAGCAGTCTTCGGATCTGGGCCCTAGCTGATCCTAGGAGCCACGCACCAGAACAGGACACATACACATGCCACATGACAGGGACTGAACCACAGGACACACAGAGCCAGAATACACAGCATACAGCAGCCACAATGCAAACACTAATAGCAGATGATAAGCTGAATATAAATGCGAGGTGTTAGTTCGTACTTTGGCCAAAGAACTTAAGCTGCAAGGCCCCTCGTATCTTGCAGCTACACTAGCAAGACACATCTGCTAGAGGGCCCTAGGGGCCAACCTAGCGCAGACATAGCAAACAAACTCAGCAGACCAAACTGATACAAAATAAACGTACAAACGGACATGAACCGCAAGGCACAGATTACACAGCAAGCTGCAACAAAACACAGATAGCAGGTCACACAGCAAACTTCAACAGACAAGGATTCATGACTGCTCACCCTGAACACCAACCAGAGACTGACCAGGAGCTGGGTTTATATGTGAGCACAGACCCAGGAGATTGGCTAGCAGGAAGTACCACACCCACCCTGTGCTGCTAGGAAGCTTAGAACTACAGATCTCAGCTGCACACGTAACAGTACCTCCCCTTTAAAAAAGGGGCCTCTGGACCCTTTAAGCATAACATCAACAAAAAATTATGGCAAAATGGGAGAGAGTAAGGAAAGTACTAAGCAGAACCACTGTGGCTTATGCAAAAGGACACCGAACAGTAGCCTGCACAGAATATGCACAATCCAGAGGGGAAAAATGGCTACCCTCCCTATTGACATAGCGTGAACAGGACTTATCACTACGGGCCTGATGACGCCAGCCAGTCAGCAGGAGAAGGAAGTACAACACCCAGCCAGCTCAATCAATTAACCCCGTGAGGGCTGTGCTGCTAGGAAGCTTAGAACTACAGATCCCAGCAGCACACGTAATAACTGCTACTCGTTCGAGTAGCAGCCTTAAACGAGCATGCTCGCTCATCTCTAATTCTGAAACATATTGTGACATGTACTGAATTAGAAGCATGCCATGTTTTAAAATGTAACGATTGGTCATAAACTTGGAAAATTGATTAATTCACATCTAGAAAAAACATGTTGTCACAGCACTTCTAGAGGTAAAAACAGTCATTTTATTTAAATTCCATTAAAAGATCATAGCACAAGATAAAAAATTACATTTCAAACATATAATTCCGATGTTGTGATCTTTCAATGGAATTTAAATAATGACAACTACTTTATTTAAAGAAGTGCTGGAAATGTTTTTACATTTACTACCTGTGAATTACAGACTTGTTAAGTAAGTGTCTCCTGAACTCTGATTTATTTGTGAACACAAGGACAACATCAAGAGGGATGGAAAATGGAGAGCCTTAGACTGTTTTTCATTTCCTAAATCCTCCTTGACTCCAATTGGTGATCAGGCAGAATTCGACCAAGAATTCTATGTATTTACTTTAGCATTGATGTTATGTTGCTTCAAGAAATCATGTGAAGGTGGCCGCACACTTAAAAGGGCATTTCCATCTGAAACTTTCATAGGATATGCCATAATTATGAGATAAAACTCTGATAGATTCGGATCCCAACTTTGAGACTCTCACCAGGGGCGTAACTATAGGGGATGCAGGAGATGCGGTTGCTCAGGAGCCTTATAGGGCCCATAAGACCTCTCTTCTCCATATAGGGAGCCTAAGACTATGAATAAAGCATTATATTTGGGGGGCCAGAAGCTTCTCGTTACGCTTCTGACTCTCACCTATGTTTTGTTCTGGTCCCCATGACACGCAGTGGCTAGGGGTGGTTGGTAGCTTCGGAACTGCTGAATGGGCTGCATAGAAGTGAATGGGAATTATGCAGAGCATGTTGCACACTAAGATATGCTGTTCTCGCAACTGCTAGGCTACAGAAACAGTGTATCTCACTGTGCTATGCTGTATCTTCCATTCACTTTTATGAGGCTTAAGGAAATTACATAGCACGGCCGGGCTTGGCAATTTCCATCTTCCTGGCCACCTTGTACAGAGAGGTATTTCCATTGTGCCCAAATTTGGCTGAGATGAAAATACCCTTTTAAGACAGCAGTTGGTTGAACATTCCTTTATCCAACAGCTACTAGTCTCACCTTGATTGAGCATACATGCTTTTTTTAGTGGTGAGGCGGGAATACGCTGGTGCCAGATACTTCTGGTAGTGTCATATCTCTTGCTGAAACAAAGAATTGGAGGAGGGGGGGTGTGATAGCTATATAACTGATCCTTCTTTCTCGACATCCCCATATACATTAGATAGTCGACCAATGACACAGAAATTGGTGGGTTTTGCTTATATTTTTCTAATGTGCATGGGTACCTTAAGCCTCGGCTAAACAGTAACTTGGGCTGTGGCACCGGTTGTGCAGCCAAAGGTCATAGTGTAGTCCGGAGACCTTGCAATTTAATAGATGTCAATAAAGTCGCATTGCGGCTTGCAAGATGCCATAACCCATGGACTGCAAGAAATACAGAATGTTTGGATTACTTGCGATCTGTGGTTCATGGTCACAGCCAAATGTAACCTGCCCAGCACAGCATTAACTTCTTTCCGATTGTGAGATCTCAGGACTACAATGTGATCTTTGGTCAAGTGACTTTTGTTTTGCAGCCAAAGTTTTCATGTCACCCTAATCGAAGCCTTTCCTGAAACCATCATCTGTTCCTCCTGCAACCAACTCCTGAAGTAGTCTAAAGTTTCACAGCTCTTATGACTTGTCACATCTGGAGATTGAACTTCAGATGGAAGGAGTGCCCCTTAGTTTATTAACACAATATTACATGGAATACCTTGTCATCGTATTTTGTGTACACGTCCTTTATATACCTTTTATATACAAATTAACCGTGTCCCTTCTTAGATGTCTCTTCTCACGGCTAAATTAATGTAATACTTTTAACTCTCCTCATAACTAAGACCCTTTTTCCTCCAAGGCTCTCATCAGTTTTGTTGTTCTTCTTTGTACCTTAGCAACCTCCAGGGTATCCCTTTTATGAGCCCAGAACTGAGCTGTTTATATCGTTTGAGGTAACATTACTGGGCTCTATATTTTCTAACATCAAACAGAATTCATTTTGGTTAATATTTATCGTCCTAAACTTTTCAGAAATCATCTATCAAACAGACTCTACACATCTTTAAAAATAAAAAAAAATGTTACATTTGATTGAGGGCCAACATAGTCTTTTATATGGTAATTAGAAAGATCAGTGTGTTCTTGTTTTGAATGTAAATGATGTCTATCATATGTAAGAGTGTTCATAGGTCAAGGAACATAAAATATGTTAGTGACAAAAAGGACATTTTGGACAAGCAAAAACACCTGACAACTGCACTCACACACATTAAATATCTGAATGAAGTTGTATAACTGTCTCCTTGACTTGGCAGTTGGGCTCACATATTTTGATTAAAATGTGCACTAAAGACCTTGCATTTTTATGTGGTAAGTCGATAAAACACTTATGCCATTTTGTTCAGATATTAAATGTGTAAGAATTCTCGTGTCACGTGTTTTTGCTGATACTGTATTATCGCAGCCCTGGCACATTTAATTCTTTTGTAGGAAGTGCTGACTGAATTTCTTTTTTTGTAGTATTAGTACAGTGTTTCCCTAAAAATAAGACCCTTTCTTATATTAATTGTTGTCCCACAAGAGACACTAGGTCTTATTTTCGGGAAATGTCTTATTTTGCTTACCTATCAGGCTCAGTCCAGGTCTCTCCCGCTGCTCTCCACAGCTTCGGCACGGTTACTGCAGTCATTGGCTGTCCAAACAAGATCACTTCCTGGTTACGGGATTCATAAATCCCGCTTCTATGAAGCGTTGGCTGTGATTGTTTCTTCGGCCGCTGCTCAGCCAAT
Organism: Eleutherodactylus coqui; assembly: GCF_035609145.1. Taxonomy (NCBI): domain Eukaryota; kingdom Metazoa; phylum Chordata; class Amphibia; order Anura; family Eleutherodactylidae; genus Eleutherodactylus; species Eleutherodactylus coqui. Next base: position 40,313,992 of record NC_089846.1, read on the forward strand.
CAATGCAGCAGTCTATGAACCAATGCAATGGCTGTGATTGTTCTTCTGGCACTGCTCAGCCAATCAATGCAGCGCTGGATGAACTAATCACAGCCATCGTGTTGTGGAGGCAGGATTTATGAAATGGTTGAGCCATCGCAGATAATCAGACATAATGCAGGATTTATTATGCCAATTCATAAATCCCGCCTCCACAACGCAATGACTACGATTGGTTCTTCGGGTGCTGCTTAGCCAATCAATGAAGTGCTCGATGAACCAATACGATGGCTGTAATTGGTTCTTCGGGCACTGCTCAGTCAATCAATGCAGCGCTCGATGAACCAATCACAGCCATCAATTCGTGGAGGCGGGATTTATGAATCCTGTAACCAGGAAGTGATCTTGTATGGGTGGCCTAGAACTGCGGTAACTGCATGGGAGCTGTAAAGAGCAGCAGGAGGGACCTGAACCAATACCGCTAGGTAATGTATTCCTTTTTTAATGTAATGCAGCTAGGGTTTATTTTCAGGGTAGGACTTATTTTCAAGCCTCTCTGAAAATCCTGAAAAATCAGGCTAGGGTTAATTTTTGGGATAGGGTTTATTTTCGTAATTTCGGGGAAACACGATATTTGTGGAGAAGTTGCTGCCTCCAGTTCTGTCACGTGCCCTATTCTCACATATGACCCAGGTTTTTTATTTAGAATGCATAGATTTGATCAGCCTTTTTGCCTGAATACATTTGAAAGCTTAGGTCCAAAGGGAGTTGAGTCTGAAAGAGTAGGTTGCCTTGACACAAAAAACATTACTTTTTTTTTTGCATTTACTAAATAGAACAGTTTCTACAGATATTAAATGTGTAGGAGTACTGAGGCACATGTTTTTTTTTGTATTGTCACCTCCATGATGTATGTGAACCCGTTCATTTAATTTATTTGTAGGAAGTGCTGACTGAATTTATTTTTTGTTGCATACAAGGCATTTTGGAAATTACATAAAAGTATTATAACACTGGACACATCAAGTTAATGTTTTTGGCATGGTCAAAAAAGTATCTAAAATATAGTATTTTAAACCAGGGTTTAATACACTTCATTTGAGCACAGGCAAAAAAAATGCCTAATTGCTTTCCAACTTCTTAAATGGGTTCTCTACATTATTTTTCTCTCCTAAGCTGTAGAAATCCAAATACTTAAACTGTGCATAGACTCCACCAGAAATCCATTTCATATATCTGAATGTGGTTGTTTCTTTAGCATAAGCATGGGCTCTTTTTAAAAACATTCAGATGTATGAAACAGATTTTAAAAATCTGACTACGTGAGCATACCTGAACCATTATGTGTTCTTCTTATAAGTCGTGGTCATGTGACAGGAAGTCTATGCAGAAAAGTGTGTGGGTACTTGCAAGGCACCCCCAGAGCAAGCAAAAAAAATATGGCATTGCTATGGTTAGATCAGTAGAGGATGATTACTACTAAGTCAGTAAGTTAAACTTAAAATCCACAGGATAAGGGATAACTTTCAGATAAATGGGGGTCTGACCACTCAGACCACCACCAATCCCCTGATTGAAGCTTTAGGACATCCTGAAGTGAGGACAGTGGAGGCTGCAGATGTGCACCACGGCTCCATTCATTCCAATGTAACCACTAAAGATAGCTGAGCGCTTGAACTGTGGATAGGGGATAATGTTCGAACACATTGAAGTAACTGTAAGAATATTGTACTCGTGTTTTAAGTTTTAGCTATGATAATTTTAAGGTTTTTGTTCACTGTGCCACTGTGTTAAATTGGTTATCAAGTGCAGAGCTATTTTCCAACGGTAATCTGCAATTTTAAGCCAAATAGATTTGTTGGAATTTGCTGGGTTTCATTTTAAAATAGACGTGACACACCAGTCGTGGATCCAAGGAGCCATGGCAGTAATGTGAACAGAGCCTTAAAATCCCAAAAATGAAAATGTCACTTTCATTCAAAATGCCACATAAAAAAGTACTTTACTATATATTAACCTAATAGATTGAAAATAAAAGTTAGAGCCCTTTAACAGCATTAACACTCAACAAACACTAAAAGGATTTCCGGGATCAGAAAAAAAAAATGGCCTGAGTTTTTTTCCAGTCTATTTTTTTCATCCCCATTTTGGTAATTGGGGATGAGCTGCAATACCACACATGGACAAAAGGAGCGCTATTTCTAAAAAACAGAAAAACAGTTTTTTTCTAATAATTGAAAACCTCTTAAACACCCAAAATAGCTCAGTCACTAGGATACAAAACACAAATGTAATCCCTTCATCATCAGAAGAAACTTAAATACTGGAATGTCAAACAAAGAGTCGTCATAACGCACTACGACCTGAGGCCTCGGTCACACGACCGTTTCTTGGTCCGATCTGCAGACGCGCTTGCGATCTGCAGATCTATAGACCAAATGCATCCCAATGGGATCGGTCACATGTCCGCTTTTTATGCGGATGTGCGATCAATTATAGGACACAACGATGCGCAGAACCCCCCTATCTGCGTTCTGCGCATCGCTGTGTTCTATATATTCGGTCAATGGGGCTGGCGGCAGCAGCGCCGCCCCAATTGAGAACATATACTAAAGATCGTTCTCCTCTGCCACAGCTGTGGCAGAGAAGAACGATGTTCGCCCATTGAATTCAATGGAGCCGGCAATAAAGCCGGCTCCATTGAAAGCAATGGGCTGCCGGCGACAGCGGGATGAATTTTCCGGAAGGGCTTAAAAATATAAACCCTTCCCTGAAAATCATCCTAAAATGTGTAAAAATAAAAAATTAATTCATGAATGGGTGAGTGAGTGCTGCCTCTGATTGGCTGACTGCAGGGACCAATCAGAGGCAGCTCTCAGCTATTGAATGACAGCTGAGAGCTGCCTCTGATTGGTGAGGGCTGTGACCAATCAGAGGCAGCTCATTCAGCAGGCGGGGATTTTAAATCCCTGCCTGCTGAATACTACACAGAGCAGTTCAGGAGAACTGCCGGCCAGACGCGGCTGAACTCCGGCTGCTGGGAAACGGTGAGTATACATTTTTTTTTATTTTTACACATTTTAGGATGATTTTCAGGGAAGGGCTTATATTTTGAAGCCGTTCCCGAAAATTCATCCTGCGCTCGCCGGCAGCCCATTGCTTTCAATGGAGCCGGCTGTATTGCCGGCTCCATTGAATTCAATGGGCAAACATCGTTCTCTTCTGCCACAGCTGTGCCACAGCTGTAGCAGAGGATAGCGGGCAGTGTGGGGCGGTTTCACTGAAAACGCTGCTAGGTGCAGCTTTTTCAGTGAATCGTCGGCCCCGGTCACTCGATTTGCGGATGCGCATCCGTTATGCGATCCGCAAATCGTGGGAAAAAACGCCCGTGTGACCGAGGCTTCAATTTTATCATTCTGAAACCCAGATACCGCAAAAATACATTTGTTCTTCTACCTGATATCTACAGTATGTTTATCACCTCTTTTAATGTACAGATATCTACACTGCTTGGATAAAAAGTAATGGATCCCAGCATATCTCGCTATCCAATTTTATCAGTTCTCTAATTAATCAAACTACCACTGCTCGTGTTTTACTATCGCACTTAGAGAGACTAAAATATCTTTAAAGCTCCTTAAATTTGTCTTGGGACCAGAGTTGGGAAGTTATATGATCTAATGCTGTTCCTTTTCTAGTTCAGCCTCCAATTCGATTTCTGTGGACCATCTTCATGCATCCAAGATAGCCATGGCGTTTCTTAGACTACCCAAAATGTGATTGTTCCCAGCAAGAGAAACTAAGTAATCTTGTAGATATGATACCTTTTAATGGCTAACAAAAACACATGATGGTATAGCGGCTTGCAAACCTCTTGGGCTCTTCGTCAGGCTAAAATGGAATAGATCTGAATATTTATACACACTTATAACGTACGTACTTATGACAAGGCACAGATATGGATGTGATTGGTTCGCACTTAAAAGAAATACTGCAGCAGAAAACAAACTTTTTTTGACTAGGCAATGATAGCGGAGTAAAAGTTTTATGGTCCCTAAATTTGTTTTCTGTTGCAGTATTCCTTTTAAGTGCGAACCAATCACATCCATGTCTGTGCCTTGTCATAAGTATGTGTCTTATAAGTGTGTATAAATATTCACGCCTCTTCAGATCTATTCCATTTTAGCCTGACGAAGAGCCCGAGAGGTTCGCAAGCTCGCTATTACATTATGTATTTTTGTTAGCCATTAAAAGGTATCATATCTACAAGATTACTTGGTTTCTCATACTGAGAACAATCATATTTTGCTCTACTGGCTAACACGGTACCAAACCTTTGTTTTCATTAGACTACCCAATGTACAGGTGTTGCATCGGTTGGTAGTCCAAGGCATTACACATCACTCTGTGATTGGCCAGAGCTGCTCACATAAGCAGCGCTGGACAATCAAAAGCAGTATAGTGTCTGAATACTGGTGCAGAGTGTGTATCGAGTAGGGACAGGAGAGTAGGGGCCATGTTGAAAGAATGAAGAGAGGCCCTAGGAACAATCGGATTGGTGGCCAAACCTGGAAAAAGACAGCATCGGGCATCATACAATATCTTTCCCTGGCCAAATCTTGCCCTCGACACTGGAAGGTTGCATCAACCGTAGAATGTAGAGGATGATTGCAAATTCTCACAGTATTATAACTTTAAAATAGAGTACATTTATTCTGCTATTTCGGAAGGCGTGAATCATGCAATATTCTTCCATCTCCGTGGGTTTTCTTGTGTGCATCAGAAGGTATTTTGTTCTTTACATTAGGACAGTATCTAGTTGTGGCAAACATTGACACATGTAATACATAGAACGACATACACTGTACAGGGTTAAACAAGAAATATCTGTGGAGAAAGGTTTAGAACAGAATATTAATAGGATGTCTTAAACTTTCTTACTGCTGCATCTGTCCCTCCATTTCGTCACATTGTTTCTTCCAATGCTTCTTTTTGTTATTAATTTGTTCCACTGTGTAAAACCTCACTCTTTAGTGCCCTTCACTCTCTCACCATCTGCGATGAAGTGCTCTGGCACATGTAGTGTGACCTTCACGGTGAGTGGGCAGGGTGTTTGCGACCCACACACTACAGCCAACACGCAGGCACTCACCCCGACCAACGTCAGGGCTGTTCGGCTTAATGGACTCTTCAGAGTACCTGAAATTAGGATAAAAAAATAGTATAATAAGTCTAAATGGTATGGAATTTTTAGAAATGCCTGCAGCATTGAAAAACAAACAACGTGTAATTTAAAAAGTCAGCAATATATAAAGATAGACATCAAGCACTAAAATAGACTATAATCAATGTGCTGCTTGCATACATGCATATTCTGTGAGCCAAAAACAATTTGCAATAGATACAAGGAGGCGAGTATTTCCATGTACGCTCCAATATTTTAAGTAACAAAATCCTTTATAGCTGCACAATATGGAGCCCCAACACTTACAGACAGCTAACTTTGCATAGAAATACATTTAAGCATAACGTTCTATATGACTGCTTCTAAATAAAGGGTTTGAATGGCCTCTAGAAAGCAATAAACCTCAACACGGCAAAGCGGAGACAACAATATTAAACCTTTAAAAGGCAAATGAAAAACAGGGTGATAAAGATTAGAATTGGGTGGAGAATATTTGTAAAATTAGATATCAATTTAGTACAGATGAGCGAGCACCAAAATGCTCAGGTGCTCGTTACTCGAGACGAACTTTTCGCGATGCTCGAGGGTTCGTTTCGAGTAACGAACCCCATTGAAGTCAATGGGTGACCCAAGCATTTTTGTATATCGCCGATGCTCGCTAAGGTTTTCATTTGTGAAAATCTGGGCAATTCAAGAAAGTGATGGGAACGACACAGCAACGGATAGGGCAGGCGAGGGGCTACATGTTGGGCTGCATCTCAAGTTCCCAGGTCCCACTATTAAGCCACAATAGCGGCAAGAGTGTCCCCCCCCCCCTCCCAACAATTTTTACTTCTGAAAAACCCTCATTAGCAAGGCATACCTTAGCTAAGTACCACACAACCTCCAACAAAGCACAATCACTGCCTGCATGACACTCCGCTGCCACTTCTCCTGGGTTACATGCTGCCCAACCCCCCCCCCCCCCGCACGACCCAGTGTCCACAGCGCACACCAAAGTGTCCCTGCGCAGCCTTCAGCTGCACTCATGCCACACGCTAGCCTCATAGCCACACCACCCTCATGTCTATTTATAAGTGCGTCTGCCATGAGGAGGAACCGCAGGCACACACTGCAGAGGGTTGGCATGGCCAGGCAGCGACCCTCTTTAAAAGGGGCGGGGCAATAGCCCACAATGCTGTACAGAAGCAATGAGAAATCCAATCCTGTGCCACCTCCATCAGGAGCTGCACATGTGGGCATAGCAATGGGGAACCCATGTGCCACACACTATTCATTCTGTCAAGGTGTCTGCATGCCCCAGTCAGACCGGGATTTTTTATAAATAGTCACAGGCAGGTACAACTCCGCAATGGGAATTCCGTGTGCACCCACAGCATGGGTGGCTCCCTGGAACCCACTGGTGGTACATAAATATATCCCATTGCATTGCCCATCACAGCTGAGGTAACGTCAGGTTTAATGCAGGTGGGCTTCCATCCGCGGGTGCAGCCTACGTATTGTTTAGGTACCGCTGCTGTCCGCTGGTGGAGAAGAGAAGTCTGGGGAAATCCAGGCTTTGTTCATCTTTATGAGTGTAAGCCTGTCGGCACTGTCAGTTGACAGGCGGGTACGCTTATCCGTGATGATTCCCCCAGCCGCACTAAACACCCTCTCTGACAAGACGCTAGCCGCAGGACAAGCAAGCACCTCCAGGGCATACAGCGCAAGTTCAGGCCACGTGTCCAGCTTCGACACCCAGTAGTTGTAGGGGGCAGAGGCGTCACGGAGGACGGTCGTGCGATCGGCTACGTACTCCCTCACCATCCTTTTACAGTGCTCCCGCCAACTCAGCCTTGACTGGGGAGCGGTGACACAGTCTTGCTGGGGAGCAATAAAGCTGGCAAAGGCCTTGGAGAGTGTTCCTCTGCCTGCGCTGTACATGCTGCCTGATCTCCGCGCCTCCCCTGCTACCTGGCCCTCGGAACTGCGCCTTCTGTCACTAGCGCTGTCGGATGGGAATTTTACCATCAGTTTGTCCACCAGGGTCCTGTGGTATAGCATCACTCTCGAACCCCTTTCCTCTTCGGGTATGAGAGTGGAAACATTCTCCTTATACCGTGGGTCGAGCAGTGTGTATACCCAGTAATCCGTAGTGGCCAGAATGCGTGTAACGCGAGGGTCACGAGAAAGGCATCCTAACATGAAGTCCGTCATGTGTGCCAGGGTTGGAGGCTCAGCGGCGAAAGCCAGCTGTTGGTCTGCTCTGTCAGACCCTGCAGCAGTTCGTGGGTCGTGTGCCTCTTCTCTCCTAAGCTGAGTAGTTTCAGCACGGCCTGCTGGCACTTGCCCACCGCTGTGCTGCCACGCCGCGCGACACCGACTGCTGGCGACGTGCTGCTGCTGCTGACACATCTTGATTGCAAGATAGAGGTTGCATAGGAGGAGGAGGAGGGTGGTTTAGTGGAGGAAGCAGACACCGCCGCAGATACCAGCACTGAGCTGGGGCCCGCAATTCTGGGGGTGGGTAGGACGTGAGCGGTCCCAGGCTCTGACTCTGTCCCAGCCTCCACTAAATTCACCCAATGTGCCGTCAGGGAGATATAGTGGCCCTGCCCGCCTGTGCTTGTCCACGTGTCCATTGTTAAGTGGACCTTGGCAGTAACCGCGTTGGTGAGGGCGCGTACAATGTTGCAGGAGACGTGGCCGTGCAGGGCTGGGACGGCACATCGGGAAAAGTAGTGGCGACTGGGAACTGAGTAGCGCGGGGCTGCAGCCGCCATCATACCTTTGAAAGCCTCCGTTTCCACAAGCCTATACGGCAGCATCTCCAGGCTGATCAATTTGGCTATGTGCACGTTTAACGCTTGAGCGTGCGGGTGCGTGGCGGCGTACTTGCGCTTGCGCTCAAATAGTTGCGCTAGCGACGGCTGGAGGCTGCGCTGAGAGACATTGCTGGATGGGGCCGAGGACAGCGGAGGTGAGGGTGTGAGTGCAGGCCGGGAGACGGTCGTGCCTGTGTCCTGAGAGGGGGGTTGGATCTCTGTGGCAGGTTGGGGCACAGGGGGAGAGGCAGTGGTGCAAACCGGAGGCGGTGAACGGCCTTCGTCCCACCTTGTGGGGTGCTTGGCCATCATATGCCTGCGCATGCTGGTGGTGGTGAGGCTGGTGGTGGTGGCTCCCCGGCTGATCTTGGCACGACAAACCTTGCACACCACCCATTCGTCGGTCGTCTGCACTCTCAGTGAAAAACTGCCACACCTTTGAGCACCTCGGCCTCGGCAGGGTGGCATGGCGCAAGGGGGCGCTTTGGAAAACAGTTGGTGGATTATTCGGTCTGGCCCTGCCTCTACCCCTGGCCACCGCACTGCCTCTTCCAACCTGCCCTGCTGCTGCACTTGCCTCCCCCTCTGAAGACCTGTCCTCAGTAGGCTTAGCAAACCAGGTGGGGTCAGTCACCTCATCGTCCAGCTGCTCTTCCTCCGAATCCTCTGTGCGCTCCTCCCTTGGACTTACTGCAATTACTACTACCTGAGTGATATACAACTGTGTCTCATCGTCATCATCCTCCTCACCCACTGAAAGCTCTTGAGACAGTTACCGGAAGTCCTCAGCCTCATCCCCCGGACCCCGGGAACTTTGGGTTGGGCATCGGTCACGACAAACTCCTCCGGTGGGAGAGGAACCATTGCTGCCGATTCTGGGCAGGGGTGCGAGAACAGTTCCTGGGAGTCTGCCTGCTCCTCAGAATGTGTCATTGTAATGGAGTGAGGAGGCTGGGAGGAAGGAGGAGCAGCAGCCAGAGGATTCAGAGTTGCAGCAGTGGACGGCGTAGAAGTCTGGGTGGTCGATAGATTACTGGATGCACTTTCTGCCATCCACGACAGGACCTGCTCACACTGCTCATTTTCTAATAAAGGTCTACCGCGTGGACCCATTAATTGTGAGATGAATCTGGGGACCCCTGAAACTTGCCTCGCTCCTAATCCCGCAGCAGTCGGCTGCGATACATCTGGATCAGGAGCTTGGCCTGTGCCCACACCCTGACTTGGGCCTCCGCGTCCTCGCCCGCGTCCTCTAGGCCTACCCCTACCCCTCAGCATGGTGTATTACGAGTAGAGCAGAAACAGAATGCTGTAATTAAATGTGCCGCTTATTGGCCTGTGGTTGGAGGCTGACTTCGCTTATGGAACGTACAGCAGAGCCAGGAAACAATTTTGCGCACGCCTGTAGTGAGACCTAGGTGCGTAGGACTGAGCTAGTGGAATTCACAGCGCAGAAGCAGTTAAGTCGCCAAAGGGCAGTGGTACGCCTTAAGTATTTGGCTTCCCTTTTTTAAAATGGTGAGCTGAAACAGCAGATACTGTATGCAGCGTATATTATGTTTACTGTTTCCCTCTGGCGCTATGACGGCGGTGATGTAACGGAGACAGCAGAGCCAGGAAACAATTTTGCGCACGCCTGTAGTGAGATCTAGGTGTGTAGGACTGAGCTAGTGGAATTCACAGCGCAGAAGCAGTCAAGTCGCCAAAGGGCAGTGGTAGGCCTTAAGTATTTGGCTTCCCTTTTTTAAAATGGTGAGCTAAAACAGCAGATACTGTATGCAGCGTATATTATGTTTACTGTTTCCCTCTGGCGCTATGACGACGGTGATGTAACGGAGACAGCAGAGCAAGGAAAGAATTTTGCACACGCCTGTAGTGAGACCTAGGTGCATAGGACTGAGCTAGTGGAATTCACAGCGCAGAAGCAGTCAAGTCGCCAAAGGGTAGTGGTAGGCCTTAAGTATTTGGCTTCCCTTTTTTTAAATGGTGAGCTGAAACACCAGACAAATACTGTATGCAGCGTATATATTGTATACTCTTTCCCTCTGGCGCTATGACGGCGGTGATGTAACGGGCACAGCAGAGCCAGGAAACAATTTTGCACGCGCCTGCTGTAACGCTTAGCTGCGTATTAATTAGGACTACTACCCCCAGCAGACACGCAGTACACTGAAGACTGTCACAGGCAGCCCAAAGATAGTATTTTTCCCCAATTTCTTTGAAAAAGCCCACTGCCTATATAGACTGTATATCTCTTTCACCTTTCCCTCTTTCCCTGCCTCACCAGTACTGCCCCTATACTCTGTACATTGACTGCAGACTGAGGACGCAATGGTCTGCACGCCCGATATACAAAAAAAAAAAAATTGTGCAACACTGCTAAAAGCAGCCTCAACAGTACTGCACACGGTCAGATGTGGCCCTAAGAAGGACCGTTGGGGTTCTTGAAGACTAATATAACACCTAACGCTCTCCCTATAGCAGCTACAGGAAGACAGCACTTTCCCTGATCTGTCACCATGCATCTGTGGTAAGCCGTGGGCGGGGCAGATTTTAATACTCGGGTGTCACCTGATCTCCCCAGCCTCTCACTGCAGAGGGGTGGTATAGGGCTGGAACGTCACAGGAGGAAGTTGTAATGCCTTCCATGTCTTTCTATTGGCCAGAAAAGTGTGCAAATGTCTCAGAGATGAAAGTGAAAGTAACTCGAACATCGCCTGGTGCTCGTCTCGAGTAACGAGCATCTCGAACACCCTAATACTCGAACGCTTATCAAGCTCGGACGAGTACGGTCACTCATCTCTACAATTTAGTGAACATAACTTAAAAGCCATAGGAAATCTACATAAAGTTTAAAAAAGATGTGAAGGTGGATATATGACAAATAGAGATGAGCGAACCTACTCGTTTCGAGTAATTACTCGATCGAGCACCGCGATTTTCGAGTACTGAAGATTCGGGGGGCCCCGGGGGGCGGGGGGGAGGAGTGGCTGCGCGGGGGTAGCAGCGGGGAACAGGGGGGAGCCCTCTCTCCCCCCACTCCCCGCTGCAACCCCCCACTCACCCACGGCGCCCCCCGAATCTTTTTGCCCGAGTACGGAAGTACTCGAAAATCGCGGTATTCGGGCGAAAAAGGGGCGTGGCCGAGTAGGCTCGCTCATCTCTAATGACAAAGCTTTTCACGAAGCCTCAGTTTTTTTTTTGAGAGGCAATAGGCACAGTGTTATGGTTAATAGAGAATTGTCATAGCTTTATTTGAGCACTTACACTTAGAATTTTGGTAAAACTAAATTAACCCCTTAACGACCGCCCCATCGGGAAACTACGTCCTGCTGTTGCAGGACGTGTATGGAGGGAGGTAGCGCCGCTATCTCCTTCCTTACAGCGCGGGCATCAGCTGTTTATTACAGCTGACACCCGCGGGCAATAGCTGCGCTCGGCCGTTCGGCCGATGGCGGCTATTAATCCTTTAAATGCCGCTGTCAATTCTGACAACGGCATTTAAATCCCCCGAACGCTGTTCGGGGGTCCCGCACGGCCCCCCCGCGGTGAGATCGGGGGAGCCGTGCAGGTGTCACGGCAGCCGGGGGCCTAATGAATGGCCCCAGGGCTGCCTTAGCAGACTGCCTATCAAGCCATCCACACAGGGTGGCTTCATAGACTGCCTGTAAAAAAGCAGTATGACGTAATGCTTTAGCATTACGTCATACTGCAGGAGCGATCAAAGCATCGCATGTTAAAGTCCCCCAGGGGCACTTCAAAGTAAAGTAAAAAAAAAGATCAATAAAGTTTTTTTAATTGCCATATCCATTATTAAAAAATCAAAATCATAAAATAAAAATATGTATTTGATATCGCCGCGTCCGTAAAAGTCCGATCTATCAAAGTAGTGCATTATTTTTCCCGCACGGTAAACGTCGTGTGAAAAAATAAATAAAGAACGCCAGAAATACACTTTTTTAGTTACCCTGTCTCCCAGAAAAAACGCAATAAAAAGTGATCAAAAAGTCGTATGTATTCCAAATTGATACTATCGGAAACTTCAGGACATCCTGCAAAAAATGAGCCCTTGCTCAACTACATCGACGAAAAAATAAAAAAGGTATTGCGCGCACAAAATGACCGCAGAAAATAATTGAAAAAAATTAAATATCTTAAAAAAAAAATAAAAGTACTACAGCAAAAAAAATACTATACAAGTTTGGTATCGCAGCAATCGTACTGACCCATGGAATAAAAATATCAGGTCATTTTTGTTGCAATTTGTGTGCTGTAGAAACAGGACGCACCGAAAGATGGTGGAATGTCGTTTTTTTTCCATTTCTCTCCGCTAAGAATTTTTTAAAAGTTTTTCAGTAAATTATATGGTATAATAAATAGTGCCATTGAAAAATACAATTCATCCCGCAAAAAAAAAGCCCTCATACAGCGACGTTGAGGATAAATTAAGGAGCTACGATTTTTTAAAAGGGAGTAGGAAAAAACAAAAATAGAAAAAAGCAAAAAAGCTCCGTCACTAAGGGGTTAAGGAATTTCCCTTCTTGCATAATATGAACCTTAAAGGGGTTGTCCCGCGCCGAAACGTTTTTTTTTTTTTTCAACCCCCCCCCCCCCGTTCGGCGCGAGACAACCCCGATGCAGGGGTTAAAAAAGAACACCGGACAGCGCTTACCTGAATCCCCGCGTTCCGGTGACTTCTTACTTACCCGGTGAAGATGGCCGCCGGCATCTTCTCCCTCGGTGGACCGCAGGGCTTCTGTGCGGTCCATTGCTGATTCCAGCCTCCTGATTGGCTGGAATCAGCACGTGACGGGGCGGAGCTACACGGAGCTACACGGAGCCCCATTGAGAAAAGCAGAAGACCCGGACTGCGCAAGCGCGTCTAATTTGGCCATTAGACGGCGAAAATTAGACGGCAACCATGGAGACGAGGACGCCAGCAACGGAACAGGTAAGTGAATAACTTTTGATAACTTCTGTATGGCTCATAATTAATGCAGAATGTACATTACAAAGTGCATTAATATGGCCATACAGAAGTGTATAGACCCACTTGCTGCCGCGGGACAACCCCTTTAACATCAATCGTAATCCAGCACATTCCAGTTTAGACATACTAGTTATTAGTATTATTTATAGTACCTGTGATTCTGGAGGCGCAATGCACCATTTATAATATAATATAGTGAATGACATCACATGTGACTAATTGAAGGACCTGTGATGACAGTTGGAGTTGGTCAAAATATTGAAGGACCTGTGATGACGGTTGGAGTTGGTCAAAATATTGAAGGACCTGTGATGATGTCACTATTATGTGATCAGGGGCAGAGCATGTAACTCACTCACTCACTTACGGACAAGTGTCAGTTAGTACTTTGACTATATTTATATTGCCTTTGCTGTACACAGTAGATTTTACCAAGTTATTTGCCCCTGGTGTTAGATAACAGCATCTAATACATAGACGGCCGGGTTACATTTGCACTATCACAGCACCTAGATACAGTGTCTGATTACTGTCCACAATGTATCAGCACCCCCTGCACTGCTTAGAATGAATAGTATAAAACATTGATTTTTGCATTGATCCATGAATTCAACTTTAGTTGAGTCTATACAAGAAATACTGGCTAAGTATATACTTATACAAGAAATAGTGGATGCTCACATGATGGAATATGATAAAGATCTTTCCATGTGGATTATATCTCTCAAACCGTTGCAGAAATAAACAGCTTAGTTCAGGATTTTGCCAAGGATCCATATGTGGATTTAGCCCTTGTGAACGGGCAAAATCTGTATGTGGAATTTCCAACGTTGATTCCCTGTGGATCTTTGTTGAGAAGTTACATGACTTCTTTTTTTTTACCACTACGTGGATTTCAAATCTGTGGTGTAAAATTCCAATATTCAATATTTCCATGTTGTGAGGACAGCAACCCTGATTACCATTCAAAATGAATGAAAGATGGATTTGGATTACATGTTGTTGCGGAATATGTCTCAATATCTGCCGTCTAAACATAGCCATACTTTTTCTCTGGTTCTTGCAAGTAACCAAATCAAACTGTATGATAAGATAGGGGATAATTTGCTGATCATGGGGGTCCCATGTCACCTCATCTTCCTCATTGTGAAGTTACTGCACCCCCTGCTGTGAGGGGAGTCCATGGAGCGACAGTCATGCAAGCGCGCTGCTGCTCTATTAACTTCCAATGGGACTGCCAAGTGGCAAGAACTTGGGTATTACAGTCAGACCCATTGAAACCAATATAGTGCCAACTGTGCATGCTAGGTTAGTGCTCCATTCATTTTGACATCACTGCGGAGGCAAAAGCAACCCAGTAGTGACAGACAAAGGATTTGATTTGCAGATCTTTGGACGCGGAAATCAAATTGTAGCATGCTCCATTTCAGTGCGGTTCCTGCACAGATGGCTTCCATTGATGTCAATGGAAGTCATCTGATCTGCGGCCCATCCACAATTGACATTGTGGACAGGCCGTGGATTTTGCGGGAAAGCAGGAGTTTGAAAATAAAACCCTTTACTGTGCATGTGCACCAGCCGATACTTCTGCACATATCTGCAGTACAGAAAAAAGAAGACCCAGATGGGTAAGCAGGGTCCTCGGCCGCAGGCCACCAATAGTCACCAGAGCATGGGAAACCAATCAGCAGAGACAAAATATGCATTGAAACCAAATCAAACAATAGACCATTTAAAAGACATGAACTAACATTTAGGAAATAACCACAGAGATTATGTAGTGTACCAAATCCAGGTCACTACAGTTCCACCCTATTTTAAATAAAGCCAACCTCGATGCTCTCTGTAGTATAAAAGTGTATTAGTAGGGTGGGGGTAGAATTCACAAGTCTGTAAAACCCCAAAGTATAGGCAGATATTCTGCTTTTCAATAAAAATGCTTACTTGTAGTAAAAGGGAATAAGAAACTGACCCATCTTCACCAAGCTGGAGGTAGCACCATAGAATCACTTGTCCCATCCCTTGGCTGTATAACAGCCCACTTCAGCACATGGCTGTGAAACCTCACTTCCGGCATTTAGTACGATGCAACAGTGCGCAGGAAATTAAAGGTGTGGCTACAACCTTTGTAACACTTTTACTGAGCCAGGCAGAACCTGGAAACATCAGCATAGCTATGGGGCCCATACATGATACTTCTCCCCAAAGTCAAAAGAAACATATGTCACACTGGAATTGACACCAGATAGAAAGGGATGCTTGAAAAGGAACTATTGTGGCAAGAAGTGGGAACGACTTTGCTCTCCTCCCGACTATATTAACGGGAAACACTTTGTCTCAGAACTTTCTAGGAAAAATGGTGGGGTGACAGGTCAGGACATAGCCCTGGATCCCATACAAAACACTAGGAAATAAACCCTGACTACGTTGCTGGCTTAAAGGGGAACACACAAATGATTGGGCAAATATAATAGATAAGCTATGTTATCCTCATGGAGAATGATCCAGGGTGGGACCACAGAGGAGCCAGTGTAATTTCTCCCTAATGGGGATATGGGTCTGTCCGCTACTGAGGACCTCCACCTGGCCACAGATTCTGGGGATATTTCATATACCACTATTTCCTCAGGGCCCAAGGGGTCTTCTGAATCGTGAATGTCTGAAGGAGCACTAGGGCCTAATAGAGCAGGGGTGTCCGTGGGGCCATCTAGGCCTGTTAGGACCATAAGAGATCTCTTACTTTACCGTGCATCTGCTCCCGTGTCAGTGGTGGTTTCAGTGGTCACAGCGGAGGCCTTGCTGCTAGCTGAGAAGGTACTGCAAACAGCCGTGGGGATATTGTGGGAAGCCACAAAGGGTACTTCTTGTTCTGGCAGCAGTGCAAGCCTCTCTGGCTCATCCCCAAAGAGCCAGTGTGGGAATAATCACCAGGCACTCTTCTTGAGACTGGAGTGGAAAAATACCCAGGCCTTGCCTCCAATCCCTTTGCAGTGTTTACAGGGTCTTCTCTCAGCAAACTCCAGGGCATGACTTCTCCTGCTCTGGTTTGCATTCCAATGTGGGGGCTTCCTCTCCCGCTTCTTTAACTAGTGTCTTGGCAGGCTTTTTCAGCTTAGTTGCTTTTGTGCACTTTTGGTGACATAGCAAAACTCTTCTATGATCCTGCGGCATTTTGCCAAGCTGTGGCATAGTTAAAATTTTGCAGCCTGTCAGCGCCATCTTGGATATCTCTGGTGCAACAATAAACTTTGAGACAGTTCTTTCTTAGGCCTTAGTCAGACGGGCGTTTTTTTGCACGTTTTGCGCATGCGTCCGGCGATTTTTTAAAACCATTGCTTTGCAATGGTATCGGACACATGAGCGCTTTTTATGCGCTCGCCCGATAAATTATAGAACAGAAATCGCAGATCGCACCTATCTGCGATCTGCGATTCCTGTTCTCTTCTCTATATGCGCTCAATGGGGCCGGCGGCAGCAGCGCCGACCGCATTGAGAACATATAGAAGACAAATCATTCTTCGATGTTTGCCCATTGAATTCAATGGAGCCGGCAATACAGCCGGCTCCATTGAAAGCAATGGGCTGCCGGCGATCGCGGGATGAATTGTCGGGAAGGGCTTAAATATATAAGCCCTTCCCTGCAATTCATCCAGAAATGTGTAAAAATAAGAAATAAAAATATACTCACCTTGTCCCGGCAGACGGAGTTCAGCGCGGCCGGCCTGCAGTGGGTGTGAGTGGGTGTGAGTGAGAGCTGCCCCTGATTGGCTCAGCGCTGAGCCAATCCGTCATGCGATCCGCAAATCGCGGCAAAAAACGCCCGTGTGACTAAGGCCTTATGGTGAAAAACAGCACATCACACTCTCTTTTCTGCCGTTCTTGACTTTGCCTAAACCTATTGTTCACTACACCCTTTAATACAAAAACAGTTTTCGTTTTCTAGTATGAAATCTTGTCCTTCTCCTCAGGCTCAGAGAGTTTGTAACCTTGTCCTTCCCTTTTTCAAGCTCAGAGGATCCACAACCTTGTCCTTTTTTTTTATAAGGCTCAGAGGGTTGGGCATCTTGCCCTAGGTTTGGGAGGCTCAGAGTGTTAGCGCAAATCTTGTCCATTGGATTAAGGCTCAGGGGATTTATTCCATATGTTTATGGCAATAAGAAACAAAGGCTCTAATTTACTCGTTTCACTACTAAAATGTGGAGATTCATCCTGCTTGTGATGTCAATAATCCCTATGCTGTAGTGAACTCGAGTTAATGGGGAGTTGCTTGAGTGGGTACAGCAACCCTCACCGGGTCAGGCAGCATTGTAGAGGGGTTTTTGGCTAATGAAATTAGTGTTGATTTTTTTGTGACGCCAGTGCCTTAATATATTCCCTTGATGGAATAAGGGAATAAGTTGGATGGTGGTATAATAAACTTGAAGGCACACAGTTTACGTAGATTTGGTAAATGAGTAGAATGCACACACTCTTGCTACAGCAATCGATAACGTTAACAAAATGTTCACCCAGCACATTGGAAGATGACCATTAACTTCTCTACACTCGCTGTAGGATAAGATTAGGTTACAGAACCGAGTAGGACACCTGTTGGACTCTCAGTTTATTCTCTTAGCTGAGACTAGAACTGTAAGGAATGGGTTAAATTGGTGTGCTGAAAACCTTTGTGGTATGGTGCAGGTTCTCCTGTGGGGAAAATAACTCCTGACCGTGCAGGGACACCTGAAATTCACAGTTGGCTTACACGAAGGTCTTCCAAGGCTCAGATGCCTCCTGGCAGGGTCAAAATTGACTCCTTTCCTGTTCAAGGCTTTGTACTCCACCAGCTCTGGGCCTTCTGCACTCTCCAGCACTTGCTTTTCTTTTCACTTTCCTCCACACACCCTTTAGTTACCCTTTCCCGCCAGAGTCATCTCCCAGGCTCTCTCTTTTTCTCTACACTTATCCAATCACCAGGGCTCCAACAATTTTTCTTCTGAGACACCTGGCCAGTTTTCCACAGCTACATAAATCCTACCATAAGGAGAAGCTGACAAACCCAAGAATTTGCTGCAGGTAGCCAATAACCAAGGGCACAGTTGTTAGGCAGATTTTATTTAACCCTATTGCCAGGGAAAATAGGGTTTTTCTTCCATAAAGAGTGCCTCCTATGTCCCCATAAGAGCTCATAGCGAGGTCCCAAGGACCTATTAACCCTAATACTGCCCTATAGGACCCTCTGGGTCACTACAATTGCCCATATGAAATGTTGTAAACCATACAGTAATATTAATAAAACCCATACAAATTATTAAACATAATTAAAGTAAACTAGTTATAAACGTCCTAGGAGTGGCATTCCTTCCTCTCAAGTAATTTAACAATATTTTGATTACGTTTGACAAAATGTTAAAAAGTATAAAAAAAATTTAAAAATCCTTTCCCCATTTTTCATGGAAAGAAAATAAAACATATGCATAATTGGTATTGCCAGTTTTGTAAAACTCCAAATTATAACAAAACCCAACAATGGCGCAAATGTATTTTTTTTCCATTCACCCCATTAAAAAAAAAATTAAAGCTATTCAATTCATTATATGGTACATTAAAAAGTGCTATTAAAAATATAACTCATTCTGTGAAAAGCAAGCCCTCAAACATCTATGTTAACAAAAAATATAAAAGTTATGGCTCTTAGAAAGCAGGTATGAAAAAAGTTAAATTTGAAAAAAAATGATGGTCATTAAAGAGTATAGTCTTAGTAAGAATATAATCAAGCCTAATCAAGACTTCATTCATATATGATGCCCATACTGTTTTCTTGTCTCCCTGAATTTTCCTCCTATGTCTACCGTACAAGCCATTAACTCTCGTCTTGAGTGACAAGTGTTATATAAATAATAGTCCAAAAGTCTTTTAAAGTGATTGTCCAGGAAGCACAAATACTTACATGGAGCCATGATGTCATGACCTTCACTTCCAACCCAGTGCCGACTTAGTATACCCTACTGTCCATGTCTATCACATCATCATTCCTGGTTGTTCTCCCTTGTAACCCACACAGTGGTTAAACTTTCAGGGCAGCTACTCTGCATTCTGAAAGGTCTACTAAGACAAACCTAGGGACAGTATAGATACTTGATTGATCAATTAATATTGTTTTTGGGCTTTCCTATGCGTATTATGGAATATACTGCACACCAATAGGGTTTTTCTGTTTTTAAATGTGCTGTTGAATTAAAGGGGTTGTACCAAGATTACAAATTATCCTCTACCCACAGGATAGAGGATATCTTGCTGATCGCGGGGAAAGTCTCATCGTTGAGATTCCCGCTGATCTTGAGAATGGAGATCCCGTGCTCCCCATCCTCTTCACTGTGGGCAGACTGAATGGCGTGCTGGCCGAGCTTGTGCAGTTGGTGCTCCATTTATTTCAATGGGGCTGACGAAAATACCTGACCGTCTTCCACTTGGCTATCTTCGCAGTCCTACTTAAAGGGGTGGTCTCGCGAAACCAAGTGGGGTTATACACTTCCGTATGGCCATATTAATGCACTTTGTAATGTACATCGTGCATTAAATATGAGCCATACAGAAGTTATTCACTTACCTGCTCCGTTGCTAGCGTCCTCGTCTCCATGGTTCCGTCTAAATTCGCCGGCAGCTTGCTTTTTTAGACGCGCTTGCGCAGTCCGGTCTTCTCCTTTCAGCACGAGCCGCTTCAGTGTGCTCCCCGCTACAGCTCTTCTGCGCATGCGCAGATGAGCTGTCACTGCTCGGGAGCGCGCTGGAGCGGCCATTCTGTACCATCCTCTGTTAGAGGAAGGTGCAGAGCCGCCCAGCTGTCCGGAGAAGCCGCCCAGCTGTCCTGCCGTCCAGCTGTCCTGCCGTCCAGGTAAGTGATGGGCCGGGGGGGCTGCCGCTGCGCCGGGGGGGGCTGTCGTCGCTGTCGCTGCGATGGGGGGGGGGCTGTCGCTGCGCCGGGGGGGGGGCTGTCGCTGCACCGGGGGGGGCTGCCGCTGCGATGGGGGGGGGCTGTCGCTAGGCTGGGGGGGGCTGTCGCTGCGATGGGGGGGCTGTCGCTAGGCCGGGGGGGGCTGTCGTTAGGCCGGGGGAACTAGCGCTGGGCCAGGGGGGTAAGTGATGGGTCGGGGGTGATGTTCACTGACAGGTGAAGGCCCCGGAGCCCAGCGCTGGGCTCCGGGGCCTTCACCTGGGCTCCGGAACCTAGCGCTGGGCTCCGGAACCTAGCTCTGGGCTCCGGAACCTAGCGCTGGGCTCCGGAACCTAGCGCTGGGCTCCGGGGCCTTCACCTGGGCTCCGGAACCTAGCGCTGGGCTCCGGAACCTAGCGCTGGGCTCCGGGGCCTTCACCTGGGCTCCGGGGCCTTCACCTGGGCTGAGGGTCTAGCGCTGGGGAGCCGGGAGCGTAGCGCTGGGGAGCCGGGGGCTAGCGCCGGTTACCTGCTGCCTGGCGGTGGGTGACTGGTCGGCGGCTGCGGGGCGTCTGGTCGGCGGCTGCGGGGCGTCTGGTCGGCGGCTGTGGGGCGTCTGGTCGGCGGCTGCGGGGCGTCCGGTTGCCATGGAGACACAGCTGGCAGCGTCTCGGGAGCGCGCACGTCGGGCTGCAGCGAGCGACGGGGAAAGAGCCGGCGGCCATCTTGGGGAAACTTTTATAAGTTGCTGAAACGCTGGAACGGTAAGTACGAACCAGCTAGGAAAGTCATTTACAGGGGTAATTAGTAATGTATGTTTAATTAGGGGGACTGGGCAAAAAAAAAATCACTGCTTCCTCGAGACATCTCCTTTAATGTGAATAGAGCGCCAGAGCTGTTATGCAACCAGCACTCCATATGGTCCCCTGCAGTGAGGGGGACGGGGAACACAGGACCCCTATTCTTATTATTGAAACCTCCTGTGGATAGCGGATATCCTGCAAACTTGGTACAACCTCTCTAAAGCTATTTTGCATATAAGGGTTATTTTTAAGTGATTTCAAAATCTGAACATGGCCAAAAAGTCTCCAGATAATTTCCTTTAATTTCATCCTATAAAATGTTTTAGTGTGTGCTTTACTTTTGGATATTTTTCTGTTTCAATTTTATACCAAAAAGCTCTAAGTCTTAGTTTCCCTATCTTGAATATGCAGTCCATTTTGGGCACTAGTCTATAAAAAGATATAAGATTTCTGGAGAGAGTTCAAAGTAGAGCAACAAAATTAATATGTGGTATGGAACATTTCTGTTATTAAGATAAGTGGTGAAAACTAAATTTATTTACCTTAGAGAAGGGAAGGCTGAGGAGTGATATGATATCGGTTTATACATATGTGAATGACCCCTATAAAAACCAGTGTGATAAGGTAGCCTATTTGCTGACCTCACAGACAACATTGGGTCATGGCTTATGGTTAAAGGAAGTGCAATTTCACAGTTCAAAAGCATTACTTTATTGTCTGAAGTTATGGAATATGCCAATCACCAGGTTGGTAATGGCTGAAAGAGTGAATAGATTTAAGGAGTTTCGCCACTTTATAGATATTTTTTGCAAATGTGTGAGATAAGCAAGTAGGCAAGACACTATTATATCCCTATTAGAAGTTCTGTGCTGTTTTCTTACTTCTAAAAGCTACATACTTGTGGTAAGCCAAGCCTGGTAGTGAGAGGATAAAAACTCTCATCTGCACTTGCGCAGGTCTGGTACAGGAAACTAGTTCATGCGCCATGTGAATTCATGGAGGTATCGCAAGATTACTGATGGATGTGTCAGGTCACATCAGGAGTGTAGCTATAGGGGGTGCAGAGGGTATTATTGTACCTTGACGCTACCGGAAGCTAGGGGTTCGAGAGGAGGAATGCCCCTCTCACACCCCTAGCTCCCGATAGGGTAAAGGTAGGGAGGTCCTAGCAGCAGAGTGTGCATAGATTGTCCCAGCGCTGCAGCCTTAGGCTGAGGGATACTATAGTATTATTAGCCTTACATTACTACCTGTAAATGCTGGCATGGTACCGCTGTAACATGCCAGCATTTACAAGTCATGATGTAAGCCTAAGAACTATAGTAACAGTCAGACTAGGGCTGCAGCGCTGGGACAAATCAATGCACACGCTGCAGCCTGTGTGCTCCATCCCAGGCGCCATTTGTGCCATGCGGGCTACGTGGTCGCCTGCTCACCTCTCAGTTTTCCGTGGTGCTTCCCTCATGGTCGGGGTCAGTGATCTCCGTTCCGCCGCCCGCATTACTGCTCTGCTCCCGGTAAAGCAATGTCAGTTGCCTTTGCCCTCCCTTTTGGCGACGGCGCGTAGCGTTTCAACTCTGAGGAGGGGTTCGGCCTTCTGCCCCCCTACCACCGCCGCCGGGTAAATCACTTGCTCTGGGGGGCACTGTATGCTTTTTTTAAGAATCTTTACTGGGCTTGAAGGACCTGCTGGGCAATAGCCTATGCACCCAATCAGCTACAGAGGGCATCCCCCCCCCCCCCCCCTGTCAATCTTGTCTCCACCAGGAATAGCTGGTGGCATCAAGATACAATAATACCGGTGCAGAGGTAACAGTTACCATCAGGCTTTGGAGCATTAGAGGGCCCAAAGGCCCCTTTATGACATGAAAAAACACTAGTATTATAAATAGCACATGATAGGTAGGCGGCTCGGTTACAGATTTTGCATCGATGCCCAAGAAATTCTTGTTACACCCAACATGACCCTCCATCTCTGCCCATTTTTAGGACAAGAGCATTGTGCTTTGAGGGCAGGAGGCTTGACTTAATGAGGGAGGATGACTTTAAAGCATAACATAACAGTGCAAAACCACTAATAAGGATATATTAGTAAGTTGTATATATGCCCATTTCAGAAATATTTGTACAAATTATGCATAAAGCAGCCAACTATGGAAAATACCGATACAAGCATATGTCCAAGGATCAAGAAAAAGTGTTTTCACTTTATGATCTAAGTTATTTGAGGTTTTTTTTCCTCTGGATAAACCAGGGGTTTATAAGTATAAAAATGTAACTTGATGGACTTAGGATCAGATAGTGAAGAGTATATAGTCAAAGAGTTGAAAGCAAAACCTGAGGCATATTCTACACAACAGAATTAGCCACATATTTGTTTGCAGGAGCCAATCAATGTTCCACCATTACATCACGCATTACCAGTGACCCAAAGTTCACTGAACTCTTCCACAATGTCAAGTGACTGGAAGGTGAAGATCTTTTTAGGGAAGCATGTGTGCCTATATATACACATACACTACTGGTCAAAACTTTTAGAACACATCCATTTTTCCAGGTTTTATTAATATTTACACAGTTTAATGTCTCAAATACACTTAGAAATGAATACATAGAACAAATAAACAAGTTAAGATGAATAAAATGTTACATCTAACTTTTTGGCTCTTCAAAGTAGCCATCTCTAGCTAATATGACATCTTTACACTATCGAGGCATTCTTTCTACAAGTGCATTCAGAAATTGTTCGGAAAAGTCTTCCCAACATTGTTGTAGAACTTCCTACAAATGTGCAATAGTAGGCTGCTTTGCTTTTACTCTTCTGTCCAGTTTATCCCAAACAATCTCAATTGGATTTAAGTCTGGAGACGGTGCAGGTCATGCCATTCTTTGAAGTCTATCGCCTTCTTCTTCTCAAGTAATTCTGACATAACCTAAAAGTATGTTTTGGATCATTGTCTTGTTGTAATGTGAGCCCCTGACCAACTAGGTGTACACCAGAGAGTATTGTATGGAATATCGAAACACTGTGGTAGCCCTTTTTGACCAGTGTACCAGTCACCCTGTGCAAGTTGCCAAATTTAGATCCAGCAAAAGACCCCCAAACCATCACACTTACTCCTCAATGTTTGACAGTTGGTATCACACACTCAGGAACCATACTTTCACCTACTTGAAGGTGTACAAAAACCCTGTGTGATGTACCAAAGATGTCAAATTTTGATTTATAAGTCCATAAGGCCATCCACCACTCCTACAGTAGACCACTGCAGCAGGTGCTTGGCCCAGACAAGCCTTTTTTTTTTTTTTAAATCTTAGCAATAGCTTTCTTACTGACACTCTATCTGTCAAACAGGCAGATAGAAGTCTTCTCTTCACAGTAAAAATGGAAACTTGTTTACTTTTTGCTGCATAATCCTCCTTTTACACGTATCGAGAACTTCAAGATTCTAGTTTGCCCGAGCCAATGAGTTGGTGACATAATCACCAGCTTGCTCAAGCTCAGGTAGCCTGTTTAGACTGGCAAATCATTGATTTCTTTGTAGGACAGAGCCACACTTCTAAGGGTTATACTTTTCTGTGTTGGTTAATTGCCTTTTTCTTACTATCATGATAGCAATGTTTTCTGTCCTGAAAATCAAAACTGTCAACCTTCTGCCACAAAGGGTGTTGTAATGCAGTCTATTACATAGAATCAGTGGGTTTGAAAGTAATCTACAAACATGAGACATCTGTATGAATAGTTTGCATCCAATTTCAAACCATAATTTGCTTTCAGTTCTGCAGAGAAGCTGTCCATGATGCGTTCCCTGAAAAAAGTCTTTTCGTTAAAATCATAAATTTAGACTATTGTTGCAGGTTAAAAATTTCATATTATTTTTATGTTTTTATCTTACTTTTGAACCTTTGAAGCATTTCTTATTATTGGCTGGACTTGAACTGTGTGAATGTCAAAAATAACTGGAAAAATGAAGGTGTTCTAAAACTTTTGAACAGTAGTGTACATGTAATCATATCTTGTTATGTTAATGACCTAGGAAATCTTTGGTTCAATTGCAATATAAAGATTGATTTTCATTCTGAAGGATCATTGCATCTGGAATTACCTATTTTTTTTTCTCCAAAGCAATCTTGCCTGATTATATTTGCTAGCCAGGAATCCTATCTTCTTTTTCATTTGGCTTTGCTTATATTCCAAAATTGGTATGATTATCTTAAAATCATCTGAATTTCAGTTCCACCTTTCCTATCTTTGATGTGTAATTACATATACTTTTTATAATGGGTCCCCGAGATACAAACTGAGCAAGCCCGACCTGTGAACAAACACTTCTGAAGAGCCAGGAGAAGGTGATGGTTTTAGAGCTGCAGATACAAAATCCAAAGCAGAAACAAATTGCAAACTTTAATAGCATTTGCTTATCATTCATTTGACAGCAACTTTGCGTAACCCGAATACCCCTTTAAGTGATTGCTGTATCTGTTTGGCATATGTTCATTGCGGAGACAAGACCTTGGTAGCAACAATTGTCGCACTTATTTATGCTGTTTATGCTCTTCTGATAATTTTAACACAAGATCTTTTAGGCTTTTACTGGTAGAATAGAACCAAAATGTATTCTTGTCATGTACTTTATAAAACGATTATTGGTGATGATTATCTGTCTCTTTAGGTAAATAGCTTTATCTGTGTTGTTAAAGGATAAATTATTGTTTTGGTTTGTTCCTCAGAATGTTGATGTTTCTGTTCGTGTGTCTTTCTATTTTCCTAAAAGTAAAAATTCTGTACGTGGAATGAGAACTTAACAAATAGAAAAGCTAAATGTAGTTGTATCTTAGGAACCCCGGGCTATTGTAAAATATGCCATTCTAGGCCGTGCTCATACTGCCGTAAACTCTGAGCGATGCGAGGGTTAAATGAGTTGTCTACCGCAAGCTGTGGAAAATTTTGCACCAGAATCCACAGGCTACCTGCGGATTTTGGGGCGGAATTGTAAAAAATGGCTTGAAACCTGCCTGCAATTTCATATCAAAGTCTGCAGTTACACCAGCGGATTTTCATGTGGAAGTCTGCAGCGGTGGATTTGGCTGCGTCCTGCAGCGTGATTTCATCCTGTGCGAAAGGCTTCTTAAAGAGTTAACATAGTATGTTGAGCTGAAAAAAGACAAATGTTCATCCAGTTCAGTCCTTTTCGAACCCCCAAGTTGATCCAGAGGAAGGCAAACAAAAACCCATTGAGGCAAAAAGCCAATTTACCCCATTTTGGGGGAAAAAATTCCTTCCTGACTCCATAATGACAGTCAGAATAATCCCTGGATCAACACTCTTCAGAGAAAAGTTCCTTCCTGACTCCAAGTCCGGCAGTCAGATTTGGCATCACCATGTCCTTAAGGCTTCTTCAGACGTGCGTATATTGGCCGGGTTTTCACGCCCGGCCAATATATGCTGTCCCTCCCATTCACCGACTCTCTGCTTCTCTTCTCCCCTATAAGTGGTTTGCAATGGGAATGGGCGAGATGGGGCAGGGCTAAGCTCCCACCCCCTCTCCGCCCATTGTCCAAAGCCAGCAATAGGAGTGCGTGGGACAGATCGGAGCTTAGCTCCGCCCCAGTCCCGCCCCCTCCCATTGCAAACACAGGAGTGGAGGAAAGAGGCAGAGAGTCGGTGAGTGGGAGACATGGGGGGGCTGCTTAGATAGAAGCGTATATCGGCCGGCCGTGAAAACGCCAGCTGATATACGCTCGTGGGAATAAGCCCTAAGGTAGAGAGTTCCATAATCTCACTGCTCTTAAGGTAAAGAACCCCCTTCTATGCTGGTGATGAAGCCTTCTTTTCTCTAGACGTAGAGGACGCCCTCTTGTTACCGACGCAGTCCTGGGTATAAACAAATCATGGGAGAGATCCTTGTATTGTCCCCTCATGTATTTATACATAGTTATTAGAGATGAGCGAGTATACTCGCTAAAGGCAATTGCTCGAGTGAGCACTGCCTTTAGCGAGTACCTGCCCGCTCGAGACTAAAGGTTCGGGTGCCGGCGCGGGGGAGCGGTGAGTAGCGGCAGTCAGCAGGAGGGAGCAGGGGGAGAGAGGGAGAGAGAGATCTAGCCTCCGTTCCACCCCGCTCTCCCCCGCAGCTCCCTGCCCGCCGCCGGCACCCGAACCTTTTGCCTCGAGCGGGCAGGTACTCGCTAAAGGCAATGCTCGCCCCTTAGCCTTTTTTCCAGGGTAATAATCCCAATTTTAATAGTCTGTTTATTAATTTAGTTGGCCTTCTTTGAACCCCCTCCAGCACTGCAACATCTTTCCTGAGCACCGGTGTCCAGAACTGTACATAGTATTCCATGTGGGGCCTGACAAGTGCCTTATATAGTGGAAGAATAATGTTCTCGTCCCTCGCCCCTATGCCTCTTTTAATGCACCCCAAGATTATATTTACTTTTGCAGCTGCTGACTGGCATTGATTGCTCCAGTTAAGTCTATAGTCAACTTGTACCCCCAGCCCTTTTTCATATGACTTTTCCCTAGCTGTACCCCATTTAGTGTATATTGGTGACATCCATTTCTCCTGCCCATGTGCATAACCTTACATTTATCAATGTTCAAATTTTTTTCCATTTTCTACCCAAGCCCCCGGCTTATCTAGGTCCATTTGTAGCCGTACATTTTCCTCCATTGTATAAATTACCTTGTATAATTTTGTGTCATCTGCAAATATCGATATTTTACTGTGCAGCCTCTCTATCAGGCCATTGATAAATATATTGAACAGAATGAGGCCTAATACTGAACCCTGTGGCACCCCACTAGCAACGGTGGCCCAATCAGATTACGAACCATAAATTACCACCCTCTGTTTTCTATCTCTGAGCCAGTTCTTTACCTAGATACACACGTTTTCACCCAATCCGAGCTGTCTCATTTTATATATCAGCCTATTAATGCGGCACGGTGTCAAATGCTTTAGAGAAATCCAGATATATGAGATCAATAGACTCTCCCAGGTCCAGCCTAGAGCTTACTTCATCGTAGAAGCTGATCAGATTGGTCTGACATGATCGACCCATTGTGAACCCGTGCTAATAAGGAATTATATAATTGTTTTCCTTGAGGTATTCCAGGATGGTATCTTTCAGAAACCCCTTGAATATTCTTCCAATTACTTGAAGTGAGACTTACTGGCCTGTAGTTACCAGGCTCTCTTCTTGACCCCTTTTTGTATATTCGAACCACATTGGCAATGCGCTTTTATCCCCGAGAAGAACTGTCTGAATAATACATAAAACTTAACGTTTAATATTTAATAAGTAAAATAAATTTGTGGACAGACACATACAAAAAGTATTTAAAATGAAAGTCACACCACCCTCAGATATTAGGGATGGCTCTTGATACAAAGCCTAGAGGATTTTACAGGCCCCCCAGAGACCGGGTGCATATGTCACCTAATGCCCAAACTCGTGCATTCCGAGTCGTGGGTATAAACAAGTGATGGTTCAGTTCGTGGATTTATAGTGTATACCCCCGTACTCCCTTTTTCTGGGTAAGTTTTAGATATATATACCACCTTAATTGTATATTTCAAATGGTGGGTATAAACCAAAGTCCCATCTACAGAGAGTGGGTACTACCGTGATTATTCCACTTCTGACCTCATAGTATCAGAGATAGGGGGGAAAGGGATAGTCCACTCTTTCCTCTATGGGGTGGCTAATATCAAGTTTCACTATTATAGAGTGAAGCACGAGTAGTTGTCACTTCCACTATTCATGTGTATGGGAAGAGGCAACATGTACTCTCTGCTCGGTCAACTCTCTATAGCCGCATCAGTGTGGTCTTGCGCGGTCTAATATTGCCGCAATAAGAACACATAGTTAAGATATCCACATCAGTGTTGCATCGCGAGGTTTGATGTTACCGCATTGGAGGCACATCTATAGATGGGATAACTCTGTCTTTGTTATGCTCAATTGAATGGTTGAACTTGGTAAATAACAACCATATCAATCTCTAAAGTATCGATCTCAATCGTCAATCTCAATCAACGCGTTTCCACAAAAGGTAAGTATACCCATTGCTTCATCAGGATTGAGTTAGTCCTGTATGGTACAGGTTTTTGTTGTGGTTATTCTCTCAGTCATTCAATGTTTTTCTGACCTATACTTCTATAGATAGATGAGACTTATCTAAGTGACTTCTGATATCTAAAGCCCCCTATTCCACTTAGTTTGATAGTGGCAATTAAGGGCTGGTTAGAGGTAAAGTGCAGCAACCCATATGGTAAGGGTGCAGTTTGTAGCCACAGGCAGCTACAAAGACAGAGTTAACATAGTATGTTGAGCTGAAAAAAGACAAATGTTCATCCAGTTCAGTCCTTTTCGAACCCCCAAGTTGATCCAGAGGAAGGCAAACAAAAACCCATTGAGGCAAAAAGCCAATTTACCCCATTTTGGGGGAAAAAATTCCTTCCTGACTCCATAATGACAGTCAGAATAATCCCTGGATCAACACTCTTCAGAGAAAAGTTCCTTCCTGACTCCAAGTCCGGCAGTCAGATTTGGCATCACCATGTCCTTAAGGCTTCTTCAGACGTGCGTATATTGGCCGGGTTTTCACGCCCGGCCAATATATGCTGTCCCTCCCATTCACCGACTCTCTGCTTCTCTTCTCCCCTATAAGTGGTTTGCAATGGGAATGGGCGAGATGGGGCAGGGCTAAGCTCCCACCCCCTCTCCGCCCATTGTCCAAAGCCAGCAATAGGAGTGCGTGGGACAGATCGGAGCTTAGCTCCGCCCCAGTCCCGCCCCCTCCCATTGCAAACACAGGAGTGGAGGAAAGAGGCAGAGAGTCGGTGAGTGGGAGACATGGGGGGGCTGCTTAGATAGAAGCGTATATCGGCCGGCCGTGAAAACGCCAGCTGATATACGCTCGTGGGAATAAGCCCTAAGGTAGAGAGTTCCATAATCTCACTGCTCTTAAGGTAAAGAACCCCCTTCTATGCTGGTGATGAAGCCTTCTTTTCTCTAGACGTAGAGGACGCCCTCTTGTTACCGACGCAGTCCTGGGTATAAACAAATCATGGGAGAGATCCTTGTATTGTCCCCTCATGTATTTATACATAGTTATTAGAGATGAGCGAGTATACTCGCTAAAGGCAATTGCTCGAGTGAGCACTGCCTTTAGCGAGTACCTGCCCGCTCGAGACTAAAGGTTCGGGTGCCGGCGCGGGGGAGCGGTGAGTAGCGGCAGTCAGCAGGAGGGAGCAGGGGGAGAGAGGGAGAGAGAGATCTAGCCTCCGTTCCACCCCGCTCTCCCCCGCAGCTCCCTGCCCGCCGCCGGCACCCGAACCTTTTGCCTCGAGCGGGCAGGTACTCGCTAAAGGCAATGCTCGCCCCTTAGCCTTTTTTCCAGGGTAATAATCCCAATTTTAATAGTCTGTTTATTAATTTAGTTGGCCTTCTTTGAACCCCCTCCAGCACTGCAACATCTTTCCTGAGCACCGGTGTCCAGAACTGTACATAGTATTCCATGTGGGGCCTGACAAGTGCCTTATATAGTGGAAGAATAATGTTCTCGTCCCTCGCCCCTATGCCTCTTTTAATGCACCCCAAGATTATATTTACTTTTGCAGCTGCTGACTGGCATTGATTGCTCCAGTTAAGTCTATAGTCAACTTGTACCCCCAGCCCTTTTTCATATGACTTTTCCCTAGCTGTACCCCATTTAGTGTATATTGGTGACATCCATTTCTCCTGCCCATGTGCATAACCTTACATTTATCAATGTTCAAATTTTTTTCCATTTTCTACCCAAGCCCCCGGCTTATCTAGGTCCATTTGTAGCCGTACATTTTCCTCCATTGTATAAATTACCTTGTATAATTTTGTGTCATCTGCAAATATCGATATTTTACTGTGCAGCCTCTCTATCAGGCCATTGATAAATATATTGAACAGAATGAGGCCTAATACTGAACCCTGTGGCACCCCACTAGCAACGGTGGCCCAATCAGATTACGAACCATAAATTACCACCCTCTGTTTTCTATCTCTGAGCCAGTTCTTTACCTAGATACACACGTTTTCACCCAATCCGAGCTGTCTCATTTTATATATCAGCCTATTAATGCGGCACGGTGTCAAATGCTTTAGAGAAATCCAGATATATGAGATCAATAGACTCTCCCAGGTCCAGCCTAGAGCTTACTTCATCGTAGAAGCTGATCAGATTGGTCTGACATGATCGACCCATTGTGAACCCGTGCTAATAAGGAATTATATAATTGTTTTCCTTGAGGTATTCCAGGATGGTATCTTTCAGAAACCCCTTGAATATTCTTCCAATTACTTGAAGTGAGACTTACTGGCCTGTAGTTACCAGGCTCTCTTCTTGACCCCTTTTTGTATATTCGAACCACATTGGCAATGCGCCAATCCACTGCTACAACCCCAGTCTCAATAGAGTCCTTAAATATAAGAAATAGTGGTCTGTCTATCACGTCACTTAATTCCCGTAGAAACATTGGGTGTATTCCATCTGGGCCCGGTGATTAGTCAATATTTTATCCCTTTGCATCTCGTGTGACATTTCTTTTTCTCTCGTGAATATACTTGAGAAAAAACTATTTAATAGATTTGCTTTCCTCTGCATGATTTGTCAAAGGGCCAGTACTTTCAGTGCAAATCCTTTTACTGTTTATATAATTGAAAAATAGTTTAGTTTAGCAGCCCCTAACTGGATGCAGGCGTACAATCATTGTCTTTTTACTGACAAATTTTTAAAATCTCAGTTTAAGGCCAGATTTACACAAATGTGTATTTAAAATAGAGCATGCTGGGGGAGGGGGGGGGGGGTTCACAACTAAAATGTGCAGGAAAAATCAATACATTGGCCTTAGGCCTCAGTCACACGCAGACGGACGTACCTGAAGACGTACATGCGCCCGTGTGACTGAGCCCTAAAGCTGTATGCACATAGACAAATGAGATATTGGTACAAATTTCCTGTATAGCACTAGTAAAACTGCGATTTTCTGTGTGAAAATCCGGCATCGGTGGGCGTTTCAATGGTGAGACCCCCACTGATCGGACTTTTTTTTAACCTATTTTGTGTAAATATGATAAAAGTCAATTGTGGTATAAGAGAATTCGTAATTAATAAGAGAAGTTGCAGCAAATAGTAGGAATGTAAACCAACCTTTACACAGCTTTATCAATGGAAAAATAACAAAATGATGGTGGTCAGAAGACGGCAACAGAAAATAACATTTTTTTGAAAAGATAATTTTAAATGTAATGCAGTGAAAAGCACTATGCTATGTAGTTTGGTATCGTTGCAATCGTACTCACCCACAGAAGTGTGCAGTAAAAATAAGACCCCCCCCCCAAAAAAAAACATTTTGCAATTGTATTTTTGTTCCAATTCACTCCACTTAGTTAAATGTTTTTCAGTACACTATACGGATTATAAAACAAAAGTTATGATTTTTTTGAAGGTGGGGGAAACAAAAATAGGTGTGTCCTCAAGGAGTTAATAAAGTTTTGCTAGGGGTTAATGACAAAAAAAGCTTTTGCATGAGCCCCTAGGCGTTCAGCCGCACAAATGCACTGAACTGCTTGATGCCCTTGTGTGTACTTACATCTCACTTTTTGGCCTTTCAAGATAAACATAAGGGGTATTCCCATCTTGGGAACCCCTCTGTAGTGTGCTGCACATATGAAAGAATAGGACATGTAGTGATTTTTTTTTCATGCGTATCACCTAATTGCTATAATGGGTCCTAGTGCTGTATGTGACAGCACTCGGATGTGAAAAGGTTGACATACCATAAAAATGGAAAATAAAATCACATTTCTCAGGATATTGTTTCACCGCGATGAAAAGTGTAAGTGGGTCCCCACCTACCACGTGCTATTTATACTAGGGCCAGCTTAAGGTGTATATGGGCCCTCAGGTGATAAGTCTCAATGGGCCCTTCTTTCTATCTCGGCCCTGATACTGTAGAAGGGCGCTTATAATAAGCCGACAGCCAACACTTCAGTGATGATGTCACTGACCTTTGCATGCCACATTTTGCTCGCTGTACATGCCACCTTATGCCCCCTATACATGCCACCTTATGTCCCCTTTACATACCAGCTTTACATGCCACCTGCTGCCCCTGTACATACCCCCTTACATGTCACCTGTTGTTGCTGTACATGCCACCTTATGCACCCTATACATGCCACCTTATGTCCCCTTTACATACTACCTTTATATGCCATATTTTGCTCCCTTACATGCTACCTTTTGCCCATTCATATGCCACCTTTTTTCACTGTACAAGCCCTCTTTATGTGTCACCTTATGCCCCCTTCACATGCCACCTCTTGCCCCCTTTACACGCCACCTTTGCCTGCCCTTTTTTTCGTTTTTAACATGCCCCCTTTTCTTCCCTTTTACATTACACTATCCCCTTATTTATATGTGATCAAATAAAAACCATTACACAACACTCACCTCCTCTGTTGTTCCCGGCAGCTGTAGGCCATGCTGCTGTTCCTCGCTGACTTCCAGGTTGGGCAACTATGGGACACATACGATGGCTGCGGACATTTCCGGCCTCACTAAGGCTGCGTCTGGGGACTGCTTGGAGCAATTATGTGTGTTTCACATGATCAGCCAACCTGGAAGTCAACGGGGGATAGCAGCATGGCCTACAGTTGCCGGGAAGAGACAGAGGAGGTAAGTATGTTTTTTTTAATTTTATGAATCAGACTAAATAGAAATTAAAATCGGTGGGCCCGATTACTATGCTGACCCAGCGGTCCGAGCCTCCTTCCCATCCAGTAGGCCCCCTAAGACACAGTGGCCCCCGGCACCTCCGTGAGTTTGCTGGGTGCTGGCGTTGGCCTTAATTTATACTACCAATATAATCTTATGCAGCAAAGGCCCGTAAGCCTGACTGCCACTACTCCTCCCTCCTTCCCCATAACTACATGCTGGCGTGAATCCAAATGAATATATTGTAGAGGCTACGGAGGTTTTTCTCTGTCAGATTATGTATGGATCTGACAGAAGGAAATTGTACATGTTCCATGGGACTCGGTGTGAAGAGCTCTCCAGAGTGCACGAAGCCTTCCGCACAGTTTAGAGCAGCAGTAATATACGCTCCTACATTTTATGGTAGATCTGCTTGGCTTACATTACCAGATTCAGCTCTTGGCATGGGTCGGCCTATGTGCGAAGACGATTATGTCTCCAAGACCGTGCATGGTGACAATAAAAACATTGCATTCATCCTTGGGGCACATTTATTCAGTTTGCAGTATTAGTAAACCAGTCTCACACGCACATATACTGATACCTTTGCTTCTCTGGTGGTTTTCATGCTGTCGTCCTCGAATTGTCAGCTGTGCCTCATCACCTGTTTCTGATCCGGAATTCTCTTCGGACTTCAGATACCCCGCTGGATCTACGAGAAGAAAGCAAATGAGAACATTTCTGCCAGCATAATTGAGTTGGATTGAAAGACTTTATATTTCGATTCCATGTTTTCAGTGTTTTTCTGTCTGACCATGAATGTGCTCAAATGCTATTTTCTGCCAATTTGAGGCTTTCTTCCCACATAGAAGAAGATTTGTTGAAACCATCTAAAAGAAAATCCGTCTGTGTTGTCGTTCTTTAACCCCTTAAATTTGTGTTTTTTCCTTTCCACTTTCAAAAAAATCATAACTATATTATCCATCGGCGAAGCCGTCTGAGGGCTTGTTTTTCTGCTGGACAAGTTCTATTTTTCAATGGGAGTATTTAATGTGCCATATAATGTAGTAAAAAACGTCAAAAAAATTTTTATAAGTGGAGTGAAGTGGAAAAAAACCCCAGATATTCCGCCATCTTTGGAGTGGTCTTGTTTTTTGCTATACATATATACTGTGGCAAAAATGACATGACAACTTTATTTTATGGGTCACTCACTATGATTATGACTATACCAAATGTATATATATTTTTGTACTTTTTAAAAAATATATACGCATATCTTTGAAAAATAAAATTATTTTCTGCCGCCATCTTCTGACAGCCATAACTTTTTTATTTTTCTCCTGACATAGTTGTGTAGAAGCTCATTCCCGAGTCTCTATTAGTACCATATTGGAGTACATATGACTTTTTGATTGCTTTTTTGTACATTTTTTTTTCTTGGAGACAGGTGACCAAAAAAAGAGTAATAATAGTGTTAAATATGGGAAAAGATTTTTCTGTTGCTTTCAATACATTTTATTTTTTCTAATAACGAATAATTATTTTTAAAATCCCCATAAGGGACTTCAACTTGTGATTGTTTGATCGCTCATAGAATATAATGCAATACTAAGGATTGCATTATACCCTTATACCTTCCGGTTCCCTCCCTCTGGTCTCCGCAGTTACGGGCAGGCTTGCTTGCTTGCATCGACAGAACATCACTTTCTGGTAACGGGGTTTGTAAACCTTGCCTCCAGCAAGTGATTGCTTTGATTGGTTCTCGAGCACAGCGGCTCTGCCAGTCAGAGCCAGCACTCGAAGAACCAATCACAGCCATTCATTGAACTACTTTGAATGGCTGCGATTGGTTCATCGAGCGCTGGCTCTGATTGGCGGAGCCGCGGCGCTTTGGAACCAATCAGAGTAATCGCTTGCTGGAGGCGGGGTTTACAAACCCTGTTACCAGCAAGTGATGTTCTGTCATCGCTGAAAACTGCAAACAAACCTGCCCGGAACTGGGAGACCAGCAGGAGGTATAAGACATTCCCCAAGAATAAGACCCTGTGCCTCTTTTGGGGCAAAAATGAATATAAGACAGGGTCTTGTTTTCAGGGAAACACTAGTAAAGATACCCCATTAAAAATATAAACCTTTAATCAAAGATACTTTAAAACCATTATTAACCACATTATATACACACACAAAATGATAATAAACAATAAATACACGTGTGCCATCTGAGGGTAAAGGGTTATATCACAGGTATTACTACAGTGCTGACGATTTGTTGACAGAGATAACTTTCCAGAGACAGCCCACCTATATGGAAAGTAATGCTCTCGTAGCACACTAACCCTATAGAGGATCTACGATCACCCTGTCTAACTGTGGGGCAATCACCCTGATGAGAGCGCCCCCACTCAATAAAAGCCTAACCCTACAAAACCCTAAGAACAATACCACATCCAAACCCAACACGTTCATCAGGGGTCATCGGTGGATATTCATAATAAAGAAGGACATATCCACTATCCCCCACTGATGTGAACATCATGATGATGGATGCTCATAATGTACATTCATAAGTCACAATATCTACGGAATTGCATGGTCATTTTATTTCCTTTTGGTTTATCAGTTTACCGTGCAGCCAACTTTTTTATCAGCATTCATTTATGTATATCAGTTTTCATTTACATTTGCGTATATCAAACCCCTTATCTTTTATACGTCTATGTATTTATATATTCAATTATTAACTCATCCACTCTTTTGGTAATTAATTCACCTGAATTATGCTCTTCCCTCCAGCCCGCTATGTTAGCCTTGATTGTTGCGATTATGAGGATTTTTGAATGTAATGATTGCTGTTATTTTATTGATCATTTATTCTCATTACCCTGACTATTGTTATGAATTTTCAACTTTTATCACACTTTTGTACCCACTTTTCAAGTGATCCAGTTGTATTAAAAAAGAAAATCAGAAAATGGAAGTGGAATGGAAAGTATCTGCAAAACTTTCGATTTTTGAGCATCCATTCCATTAAATGTGGTGGTGGCTCAGTGGTTAGCATGGTTGCCTTGCAATGCTGGTGTCATAGTTTCAAATCTCATCAAAGGCAACAGCAACTTTGGAAAACTCCATACAGCCATCACCCTTGGTCAGATTTGAATCTACAACTCCGGCACTGCAAGGCAACGACATTGATAACTGAGCCACCACACTTGCTCTTTTATGGCTAGAGAAATAGAAGAGCAAGAAGAATAAACACAAAGAGAACATTAAAACCCAAAATAGGCCTTGAATAGATTTGAACCTACAACAAGCCAGCAATGCTAATACACATTGTAACATTGGGGTTCTAAGTTCATGTCTGACTGTTGACAACATCTGCATGGAGGTTGCATGTTCTCATTGTGTTTAGTCTTCTAAAGCATGGTGGCCCAGTCATTAACACTAATGCTAATTGTAGGTTCAAATCTGACCAAGGGTGATGTCTGTGTTGGCTTTTTTATGTTCAATTTGTATTTATTCTTCTTGTTCTTCTATTTCTCTGGTAATGAAAGAACAAGCGTGGTGGCTCAGTTGTTAGCGCTGCTGACTTGCAGTGCTGGAGTTTCAAATCTGATCAAGGCTGATGACTGTATAGAGTCTTGCAAAGCTGATGTTGCTCTTGATGACATTCATTGAAGAGCTACTGCAAAAACTACTACTACTACCACCATCACTATGCAGAAAACTGACAAACCTGGGAAGGAAAAATAGATTGTCTTCATGTTCCTTCCATCTGTCTCCAATTGAGTACAATGCAATAAAAAATAGATCCATCTACATTCCGTTTCCAAAACTGGAAAGAAAATGTAGCAGTCTGCACTTTGGATCCAGTGTGAAAAATAGAAAGGAGACGAAAAATACAAAAGCAAATTAAAGCTGAAGACCATTCGCTTTAATGGATTTCAATGGCCTTGAAAATGGAAACGTCTTTCCATTTTGCTGTTTCCCATTGAAAACAATGGGAAGTACTTGCTGATCCAATGAGAAGCTGCGCCGGAGGATCACAAATTTACTGAAGTGATGGGAGGCGCTTCTGTGCCGCACATTGATAAGTGCGATATTGGTCCGAGTTTCATGGCCTGATATCATGCTTGGCCATGTGAAACTAGCCTATGGATATGACTTTTTGATCACTTTTTATTATATTTTTTTTTATAAGAGATGGGATGACCATAAAAGCAGGGTGAATAATGTTGCTTTGATAGATCTGACTTTTATGCACACAGCGATATTAAATATGTTGGGGGGGGGGGGTTAATTTAGATTTTTTTTTTAGAAATATGGCAAAAGCTTTTTTTTTTTTTTACTTTTATAACTTTTTATTTTTTAATAATTAATAAAACTTTTTAAAACTGGCAGGCATGGCTTGATAGGCAAACTGATAGCGGCCCTGGAGCGTCAAAGCCTTAAATTACAGAATACACATTGTAGCCGGAATCCTGCAATCCCTGGATATATTTGAAATCTTAAGACTAAGGCCTTAGTCAGACAGGCGTTTTTTCGCGCGATTTGCGGATCGCATGACGGATGCGCATCCGCAAATCGCGTGACCGGTGCGCACAAGTCGCCCGCAAATCGCTCGAAAATCTGCTCCTAGCCGCGTTTCATTAGAAACGGGCCGGAGCTGTCCAGCGCATTGCATTCAATGGAGACGGCAATAGAGCCGCCTCCATTTAAAGCAATGCGCTGCGGGCGAGCCCGGGATGAATTGTCGGGAAGGGCTTAAATCTATAAGCCCTTCCCTGCAATGCATCCTAAAATGTGTTAAAATAAAAAAAAAATTGTATACTCACCTTCTCCCGGCAGCCGGAGCTCCGTGCGGCCGTCCTGCAGTGGGTGTGAAGGGGGTGTGAGTCAGACCTGCCCCCTGATTGACTCAGCGCTGAGCCAATCAGAGGCATGCCTCACTCACACCCATTCATGAATTCATGAATGGATGTGAGTCAGACCTGCCCCTGATTGGCTCAGCGCTGAGAGGCTGCAGTCACTCACCCATTCATGAATTCATGAATGGGTGTGTGAGTGAAACCGGCCTCTGATTGGTCAGGGCTGTGACCAATCAGAGGCAGATCATTCAGCAGGCGGGGATTTTAAAGCCCCGCCGGCTGAATAGTGCCGAGAAGCAGTTCAGGAGAACTGACAGCGGCCGCGGCTGGACTCCGGCTGCAGCGGAAAGGTGAGTATACAATTTTTTTTTATTTTAACACATTTTAGGATGAATTGCAGGGAAGGGCTTATATATTTAACCCCTTCCCGACAATTCACCCCGCGCACGCCGGCAGCCCATTGCTTTCAATGGAGCGGCTGTATTGCCGCTCCATTGAATTCAATGGGCGAACATCTGTTACAGCTGTGGCAGAGAAGAATGATTTGTCTTCTATATGTTCTCAATGGGGTCGGCGCTGCTGATAGGTGCGATCTGCGATTTTTTGTTCTATAATTTATCGGACGAGCGCATAAAAAGCGCTCATGTGTCCGATACCATTGCAAAGCAATGGTTTAATAAAATCGCCGGACGCATGCGCATGCGCAAATTGCGGCTAAAAAAGCCCGTCTGACTAAGGCCTAAAGGGAGGTAAACCTGTAGAGTAGGTTCCCATCTAAGTAAAGGACGTGGTGGATGGGCCTAGATGTTTTGATGAAAGATTAAATCTTGTTATTTGTATAGTGCCAACTTATTCCGCACCAAGCTGGGTATTCATTTTACCGACCTCGGGAGGATGGAAGGCTGAATCAGCCTTCAGCCGGCTGCCTGAACCATTCAACTCGCAACCTTCAGGTCATGAGTGAGAGCTTAGGACTGCATTTCTGCTGCCTTAGCACTCTGTACCACATGGGACTCTTAATGTGGTTAGTAAATATAAGTTAAGTAGTTTTATTCCAATATTAAGTGTGTGCTGAGGCACATATCTGTTACCTGTGGATTTTAATCAGGATTTGCTGCAGAAGCACTGCGGATATAACCCTTTGCAAATCTACAATAATTCTGCTGTAAATTTGCAGCAACATAGCAATTCTTGATGGCATAACAACTCATGTTGCGGCCAAAGACGCTGTACAGCCCAAGTCACCTGCTAAACATGCAGATTTTGATGCGGATTTTCCAGTGCGGAATAGTCCGCCATGTGTGAATGTACCTTTGGGCTTCATTTGTGCTACTACTCAGTAGTCCTGAATTGAAGAACTACAGGCTGCTGTAAACTGATGTGTTGATGTAGTTGCATACATACAGCATATATTTGCTAACAGGTAGAGTAAGAAATTGTAGTGATAAATCCTAACATTTTCTGAAAGGTGGAACTATGTTTTTTTCTCCCTTTTTTGGAAAATACAGCCTCTTTAGCGACCATTCATTACTTCTATCATAGTTTACATAGAGGCTACACTTAGAAAACCCCTGTGTATCATATCATATAACACTGCTACAAATAAACTCTAAGCAAGCCATCCCATAAGCCACTTTCCATAATCTCTGATTTCTAACACTAATGCATGCTGATCTGCTCCGCCATATGGCACCTAATACTGTTCCAAATCATGAACAATCATTTAATCAGGGCAGAGGTTTTGGTGAGAAAAATAAAAATGACTCAGGAAAGAAATGTCTTGCAAAGTTGTAAATTAAATTGACACAGATGATTATTATCTGCTCTGATGATATGCGCACACGGCTTCCAACGGATCTGTCACCTTAATATGCTGCCCTATTTAATGGCTCTATGGAAGAGCAACATATGACATCTACAAGTCTGTACTATTAGTAGCTAAATTGGCATAAAAATTGTGCCCCTTGGCTCTCATGCAACCGAGTGTGTTCAATTTTGGTCTGTGAAAAAATGACAAATTTCAATCCGCGAATTTGTTTGTTTTGGGTTCACACATGTGTTGTTTGTCTTTTTTTGGAAAAAAAAGCATTATGATTTTTTTAAAGTTAGGAGGAGGAAACAAAAAATTAAAAAAGGATGGTCGTTAAGTTGTTAGGGACTGCAGCTTCTCATTAAACCAGTTCAATGCAATAGTGTGACCTGCTAGCCAAACCCTTTTTGTAAATCATATTACAGCAGAGTAAAAAAGGAGTATTTAGGTACAAATATAGAATCATAGAGTTTGGAGGGACCTTCAGGATCATCGGGTCCAACCCCCTGCTCAATGCAGAATTCACTAAATCATCCCAAACAGATGTCTGTTCAGTCTCTGTTTGAAGACTTCCATTGAAGGAGAACTCACTATCTCCAGTGGCAACCTGTTCCACTCATTGATCACCCGGGGGCTCCCACATACTTACGTTTTTGTAATGCTGCGTTTTTTGTTAACGCGATTGTCAGTGAGACTTTCCAATGTTAAAAATGCAACGCAATGCACCAAAAACGCAAGTGTGTGGGAGCCCTCACTGTCAGAAAGTTTTTTCTAATATCTAATTTGTGTCTCCTCCCTTTAAGTTTTATCCCATTGCTTCTAGTTTTTCCTTGTGCAAATGAGAATAGGGCTGATCACTCTGCACTGTGACGGCCCTTCAGGTATTTGTAGACAGCCATTAGGTCTCCTCTCAGCCTTCTTTTTTGCAAGCTAAACATTCCCAGATCCTTTAACCGTTCCTCATAGGACATGATTTACAGACCGCTCACCATCTTGGTAACTCTTCTCTGAACTTTCTCCAGTTTGTCGATGTCTTTTTTAAAGTGGGGTGCCCAAAACTGGACACAGTATTCCAGATGAGGTCTGACTAAGAAAGAGTAGAGGGGGATAATTACCTCACGTGATATAGACTCTATGCTTCTCTTAATACATCCAAGAATTGTGTTTGCCTTTTTTGCTGCTGCATCACATAGCTTACTCATGTTCAGTCTATGACCTATTAGTATGCCCAAGTCGTTTTCACATGTGCTGCTGCTTAGCTCAATTCCTATCATTCTGTATGTGTTTTTTTCATATTTCTTGCGCATATGTAGGACTTTGCATTTCTCGGTGTTAAATACCATCCTGTTTGTTGCCACCCACTGTTCAAGTTTGTCCAGATCTTTTTGAATCCTCTCTCTTCCCTAGTGTTAGCTATCCATCCTAGCTTTGTGTCATCAGTAAACTTGATCAGTTTTCCATCAATTTCCTCCTAATTTATAAAAATGTTGAACAACACTGGGCCTAGGACAGAGCCTTGTGGTACCCCACTGGAGACATTCTTCCACTTAGATGTGCAACCACTTTTGACCCATCTTTGAGTACAATCACTCAGCCAGTTGATGTAGTACTTCTTATCTTGAATACTGCATTGTACTACGCTACATGTGTGAAGTCCCACACACAGCCTACTGCCACCTATAAACAATACTCTGTTGTGGAATATTCCATCAGCGTCTTGTGATGGCGGCACTTGAGCCCCCATGGCTAAGGGGCTGGGTCATAATTTGGACCCCTGCAACCCCATATAGCTTTGCCACTGCCTGATTTTTTTATTTCTGAAAATCTGTTTGATGTTTTTAGCATGTTATTTGCATAGCCTGCTGGACAACAATAAGCTACGCAAATGAACATTCAGCAGGTTAAACAAATAGATGTAGCACACCAAACGTTCATCGGACTTCTGCTGCATCCGTACATAGGTACTCCAATTCAATTGGGTGCTGCGATAATTAGGAATTGTTAAGTTCCTCTGATGTAAACAATGCAGTTACATAAGTGGAACTTCTCCTCCTCACTCCTTAGTTTACCCCGAAGGAGCCATCAAGATAAAACTTGATTCTTTCAGACGCGCTGAGTGGATTTTCAGCTTGCAGTTCTTTTATACACACACTTTTGAGTCTAATGAAGGAATCCTTTTAGACCTCGATTTCCTTCTGGCTGTATGTCCACCTTGTCTCTGAATAGTGGGGATAGATAAAGATAAAGTCTGACTGCTGAAACTTGTGGCCTGTCAAGTTTTCTGAGGAGCTAAGGAGTAAGGAGGAGAATTTCCACCTACATGACATATAAGGTAGAGATCTCGTTAGGGAGTAATTGCGAAACCCTGCTGTTTTGAAAAGCTGCTCATCTCCTGACACATATCTGAACATGTCCAGCCAAGAGGGAAGAGAAGTGTGTCATTATGTCTGTCATTTCACGGGAACTAACTCAGGCTCATTACGTATGTGTATGATATATGCAGGTCTACATGTATGATATGTATATCATTTTGTGGGCAAATTTTTAATATATCAGCACATTATCAATAACTTCTCTCTATATAATTCCTAATTAACAGGAAATTATAGAGAGAACCAACAGAAATTGGCTCTCAGGGTCTAATACATAGATTAGTGGGTGTCCAATCCACAGGATCACCACTCAATATCAGAAGGCTCCTTTGATGTTAATCCAGACATGGACCCCCCACAGACCATCGATTGCCATTAAATGCATGTACTGACCTACCTGGCATGGTTTCTATGTAATAAAATGGCACCAGAGTGGAGTATGTCTATAGGATGCAAGTGTAGCATTACATATGGACGTGGCACACAGGAGGCAAGCCTTGTATATGGTACTTGCATCATTCTTTATGTATTTTTACCCTGTTTCCCTGAAAATAAGACAGGGTCTAATATTAATTTTTTCTCCAAATAATTTTACTTTTTTACATGTAAAGCTGCTTAGACGCTATTTCATTTGACTTTTTTAAAATTAACTGTAACTAAGGCTTATATTTGGAGTAGAGCTTAGATTTCGAGCACCTCAAAAATCCTGAAAAGTCATGCTAGGGCTTATTTTGGGGGGTAGGGCTTATTTTCATAATCCCAGCTATTTTCCATTGATATATTATGTTCTCTGTGGAGTAAGGGTTATTAGCTTAGGTCATTCTTTGATGTCACTAATTAGTTAATTGGTGGTGGTTAGGCTTTGATGATGTCACATGGGTAAATATAAAATAGTGCACAGTATTGTAATTTGTTGAAAAAGGCTGCATTTTGTGGAATAAGGGCGGCTTCACATTTGCATTGTAATTAGAGATGAGCGAGCACCAAAATGCTCGGGTGCTCGTTACTCGGGACGAACTTTTCGCGATGCTTGAGGGTTCGTTTCGAGTAACGAACCTCATTGAAGTCAATGGGCGACCCGAGCATTTTTGTATATCGCCGATGCTCGCTAAGGTTTCCATTTGTGAAAATCTGGGCAATTCAAGAAAGTGATGGGAACGACACAGCAACGGATAGGGCAGGCGAGGGGCTACATGTTGGGCTGCATCTCAAGTTCACAGGTCCCACTATTAAGCCACAATAGCGGCAAGAGTGGGGCCCCCCCCCCTCCCAACAACTTTTACTTCTGAAAAGCCCTCATTAGCATGGCATACCTTTGCTAAGCACCACACTACCTCCAACAAAGCACAATCACTGCCTGCATGACACTCCACTGACACTTCTCCTGGGTTACATGCTGCCCAACCGCCCCCCCTCCCCCCCACAGCGCACACCAAAGTGTCCCTGCGCAGCCTTCAGCTGCCCTCATGCCACACCGCCCTCATGTCTATTTAGAAGTGCGTCTGCCATGAGGAGGAACCGCAGGCACACACTGCAGAGGGTTGGCACGGCTAGGCAGCGACCCTCTTTAAAAGGGGCGGGGCGATAGCCCACAATGCTGTACAGAAGCAATGAGAAATAGAATCCTGTGCCACCGCCATCAGGAGCTGCACACGTGGGCATAGCAATGGGGAACCTATGTGCCACACACTATTCATTCTGTCAAGGTGTCTCTGCATGCCTCAGTCAGACCGGGCTTTTTAATTCATAGACACAGGCAGGTACAACTCCCTATTGTGAAGTCCCTGTCGACCGACAGCATGGGTGGCTCCCTGGAACCCACCGGCGATACATAGAAATATCCCTTTGCATTGCCCAACACAGCTGAGGTAGTAATGTCGTGCTTAATGCAGGTGGGCTTCGGCCCACACTGCATGCCCCAGTCAGACTGGGGTTCTTTACAAGTGGACACATGCAGTTACAACTCCGTGTGGACCCACAGCATGGGTGGGTGCCAGGAAGCCACCGGCGGTACATAAATATATCCCATTGCATTGCCCATCACAGCTGAGGTAATGTCATGTTTAATGCAAGTGGGCTTCGGCCCACACT
Source organism: Eleutherodactylus coqui (assembly GCF_035609145.1). Classification (NCBI taxonomy): domain Eukaryota; kingdom Metazoa; phylum Chordata; class Amphibia; order Anura; family Eleutherodactylidae; genus Eleutherodactylus; species Eleutherodactylus coqui. The sequence goes on from NC_089846.1 coordinate 40,358,549, forward strand.
GCATGCCCCAGTCAGACTGGGGCTCTTTAGAAGTGGACACATGTAGTTACAACTCCGTGTGGACCCACGGCATGGGTGGCTCCCTGGAACCCACCGGCGGTACATAAATATATCCCATTCCAGTGCCCAACACAGCTGATGTAACGTCAGCTGTAATGCAGGTGGGCAAAAAATTAATTGGATTACACTGTAGGCGAGGGCCCACAAAAATTGGTGTATCAACAGTACTAATGTACCTCTGAAAAATTGCCCATGCCCAACCAAGAGGGCAGGTGAAACCTATTAATCGCTTTGGTTAATGTGGCTTAAGTGGTAACTAGGCCTGGAGGCAGCCCAGTTTAACGAAAAATTGGTTCAAGTTAAAGTTTCAACGCTTTTAAGAGCATTGAAACATATAAAAATTGTTTAGAAAAATTATATGAGTGAGCCTTGTGGCCCTAAGAAAAATTGCCCGTTCGGCGTGATTACGTGAGGTTTCAGGAGGAGGAGCAGGAGGAGGAGGAGGAATATTATACAAAGATTGATGAAGCAGAAATGTCCCCGTTTTGGATGGTGAGAGAGAACGATGCTTCCATCCGCGGGTGCATAATACGTATTGCTTAGGTATCGCTGCTGTCCGCTGGTGCAGAAGAGAAGTCTGGGGAAATCCAGGCTTTGTTCATCTTGATGAGTGTTAGCCTGTCGGCACTGTCGGTTGACAGGTGGGTACGCTTATCCGTGATGATTCCCCCAGCCACACTAAACACACTCTCTGACAAGACGCTAGCCGCAGGACAAGCAAGCACCTCCAGGGCATACAGCGCGAGTTCAGGCCACGTGTCCAGCTTCGACACCCAGTAGTTGTAGGGGGCAGAGGCGTCACGGAGGACGGCCGTGCGATCGGCTACGTACTCCCTCACCATCCTTTTACAGTGCTCCCGCCGACTCAGCCGTGACTGGGGAGCGGTGACACAGTCTTGCTGGGGAGCCATAAAGCTGGCAAAGGCCTTGGAGAATGTTCCCCTGCCTGCGCTGTACATGCTGCATGATCTCTGCGCCTCCCCTGCCTCCTGGCCCTCGGAACTGCGCCTTCTGCCACTAGCGCTGTCGGATGGGAAGTTTACCATCAGTTTGTCCACCAGCGCCCTGTGGTATTGCATCATTCTCGAACCCCTTTCCTCTTCGGGAATGAGAGTGCAAAGGCTCTCCTTATACCGTGGGTCGAGCAGTGTGTACACCCAGTAATCCGTAGTGGCCAGAATGCGTGTAACGCGAGGGTCACGAGAAAGGCATCCTAACATGAAGTCAGCCATGTGTGCCAGGGTACCTGTACGCAACACATGGCTGTCTTCACTAGGAAGATCACTTTCAGGATCCTCCTCCTCCTCCTCTTCCTCCTCCTCAGCCCATACACGCTGAAAGGATGACAGGCAAGCAGCATGGGTACCGTCAGCAGTGGGCCAAGCTGTTTCTTCCCCCTCCTCCTCATCCTCCTCATGCTCCTCCTCCTCCTCCTGAACGCGCTGAGATATAGACAGGAGGGTGCTCTGACTATCCAGCGACATACTGTCTTCCCCCGGCTCTGTTTCCGAGCGCAAAGCGGCTGCCTTTATGCTTTGCAGGGAACTTCTCAAGATGCATAGCAGAGGAATGGTGACGCTAATGATTGCAGCATCGCCGCTCACCACCTGGGTAGACTCCTCAAATTTTCCAAGGACCTGGCAGATGTCTGCCAACCAGGGCCACTCTTCTGTAAATAATTGAGGAGGCTGACTCACACTGCGCCGCGCAAGTTGGAGTTGGTATTCCACTATAGCTCTACGCTGCTCATAGAGTCTGGCCAACATGTGGAGCGTAGAGTTCCACTGTGTGGGCACGTCGCACAGCAGTCGATGCACTGGCAGATTAAACCGATGTTGCAGTGTCCGCAGGGTGGCAGCGTGCATGTGGGATTTGCGGAAATGTGCGCAGAGCTGGCGTACCTTTCCGAGCAGGTATGACAAGTGGGGGTAGCTTTTCAGAAAGCGCTGAACCACCAAATTAAAGACATGGGCCAGGCATGGCACGTGCGTGAGGCTGCCGAGCTGCAGAGCCGCCACCAGCTTACAGCCGTTGTCACACACGACCATGCCCGGTTGGAGGCTCAGCGGCGCAAGCCAGCGGTCGGTCTGCTCTGTCAGACCCTGCAGCAGTTCGTGGGCCGTGTGCCTCTTCTCTCCTAAGCTGAGTAGTTTCAGCACGGCCTGCTGACGCTTGCCCACCGCTGTGCTGCCACGCCGTGTGACACCGACTGCTGGCGACGTGCTGCTGACACATCTTGATTGCGAGACAGAGGTTGCGTTGGAGGAGGAGGAGGAGGAAGGTGCTTTAGTGGAGGAAGCATACACCGCCGCAGATACCACCACCGAGCTGGGGCCCGCAATTCTGGGGGTGGGTAGGACGTGAGCGGTCCCAGGCTCTGACTCTGTCCCAGCCTCCACTAAATTCACCCAATGTGCCGTCAGGGAGATATAGTGGCCCTGCCCGCCTGTGCTTGTCCACGTGTCCGTTGTTAAGTGGACCTTGGCAGTAACCGCGTTGGTGAGGGCGCGTACAATGTTGCGGGAGACGTGGTCGTGCAGGCCTGGGACGGCACATCTGGAAAAGTAGTGGCGACTGGGAACCGAGTAGCGCGGGGCAGCCGCCGCCATCATGCTTTTGAAAGCCTCCGTTTCCACAAGCCTATACGGCAGCATCTCCAGGCTGATCAATTTTGCAATGTGCACGTTTAACGCTTGAGCGTGCGGGTGCGTGGCGTCGTACTTGCGCTTGCGCTCAAACTGTGGCGCTAGCGACGTCTGGACGCTACGCTGAGAGACATTGCTGGATGGGGCCGAGGACAGCGGAGGTGAGGGTGTGGGTGCAGGCCAGGAGACGGTAGTGCCTGTGTCCTCAGAGGGGGGTTGGATCTCAGTGGCAGGTTGGGGCACAGGGGGAGAGGCAGTGGTGCAAACCGGAGGCGGTGAACGGGCATCGTCCCACCTTGTGGGGTGCTTGGCCATCATATGCCTGCGCATGCTGTTGGTGGTGCCTCCCCAGCTGATCTTGGCGCAACAAAGGTTGCACACCACTGTTCGTCGGTCGTCAGGCGTCTCTGTGAAAAACTGCCACACCGTAGAGCACCTTGACCTGTGCAGGGTGGCATGGCGCGAGGGGGCGCTTTGGGAAACAGTTGGTGGATTATTCGGTCTGGCCCTGCCTCTACCCCTGGCCACCACACTGGCTCGGCCTGTGCCCACACCCTGACTTGGGCCTCCGCGCCCTCGCCCGCGTCCACGTCCTATAGGCCTACCCCTACCCCTCAGCATGGTGTATTACCAGTGATTTGATTTCCCAGGCAGGAAAGAAATTGGCGCACGGCTGCACTCAACCGTAGCTGGTTGCGTCTGATTTTTTTACGTTCTCCACGCAGCACTCACGTACCCAGAGCCCTTAGGACTGACAGAGGCAGGGCAAATATACTTTTTTCCCTTTTGTTTAAAAGGATAGGCCCACTGCGTCTATTCACTGAATAATAAGTTTAATAACTGACACTGTGTTGCGGCCCTGCAAAAGTGTCACAGAACTTTACTGTTGCAGAGTTATTAACTGTGGCAGAGCAGGTATTTTCCAGGCAGGAAAGAAATTGGCGCAAGGCTGCACTCAACCGTAGCTGGTTGCGTCTGATTTTTCTACGTTCTCCACGCAGCACACACATACCCAGAGCCCTTAGGACTGACAGAGGCAGGGCAAATATAACTTTTTCCCTTTTGTTTAAAAGGATAGGCCCACTGCGTCTATTCACTGAATAATAAGTTTAATAACTGACACTGTGTTGCGGCCCTGCAAAAGTGTCACAGAACTTTACTGTTGCAGAGTTATTAACTGTGGCAGAGCAGGTATTTCCCAGGCAGGAAAGAAATTGGCGCAAGGCTGCACTCAACCGTAGCTGGTTGCGTCTGATTTTTCTACGTTCTCCACGCAGCACACACGTACCCAGAGCCCTTAGGACTGACAGAGGCAGGGCAAATATAATTTTTTCCCTTTTGTTTAAAAGGAAAGGCCCACTGTGCCTATTCAATGACTAATATAACTGTGTTGCGGCCCTGCAAAAGTGTCACAGAACTTTACTGTTGCAGAGTTATTAACTGTGGCAGAGCAGGTATTTCCCAGGCAGGAAAGAAATTGGCGCAAGGCTGCACTCAACCGTAGCTGGTTGCGTCTGATTTTTTTACGTTCTCCACGCAGCACTCACGTACCCAGAGCCCTTAGGACTGACAGAGGCAGGGCAAATATACTTTTTTCCCTTTTGTTTAAAAGGAAAGGCCCACTGTGCCTATTCAATGACTAATAACTGTGTTGTGGCCCTGCCTACACAATTCTGTGCCTGTAGTATCAATGCAGGGTGCAATGCTCTGCACCGCCGATTTTGAGAAAAAAAAAAAAAGCAACACAGCTAACAGCAGCCTGCACAGTACTCCACACAGTTAAATGTGGCCCTAGAAAGGACCGTTGAGGTTCTTGAAGGCTACACTCACTCCTAACACTCTCCCTGCCTAAGCACCACTTCTGTCCCTAATGCCGGGTGCAATGCTCTGCACTGCCGATTTTGAGGAAAAAAAAAAATTTCTCCACTGCTAACAGCAGCCTGCACACACGTAGATGTGGCCCTAAGAAGGACCGTTGGGGTTCTTGAAGCCTACACTCACTACAAACACTCTCCCTACAGCAACTCCAATAGAACAGCACTTTCCCTCAGCTAACTCACAAGGCATGTGTGGCGAGCCGCGGGAGGGGCCGACTTTTATACTCGGGTGACATCTGATCGCCCCAGCCACTCACAGCAGGGGGGTGGTATAGGGCTTGAACGTCACAGGGGGAAGTTGTAATGCCTTCCCTGTCTTTCAATTGGCCAGAAAAGCGCGCTAACGTCTCAGAGAGGAAACTGAAAGTAACCGGAACACCGCGTGGTACTCGTTACGAGTAACGAGCATCCCGAACACCCTAATATTCGCACGAATATCAAGCTCGGACGAGTACGTTCGCTCATCTCTAATTGTAATCTCTAATCGGAGGTTCCGTTGCATTTTTTCGTCCAGCTAAGAGCTGGGCAGCTGAGCAGGAAATCAGCTGACCCTATTATAGTCAGTGGAGTCTGTTTGGCGCTGTTCGGTTCCATCATAAGACGGAGACGTTTTGCCACAGGGATTCCATGTTCCTGCTCCCCTAACTGAGCAGGAAATCGGAACCCCAGCTGCAGATGTGAAACCACCTACCACTACCTTCATAGGAGCAAATTTTTGCTCCGTGCTGGGTTCGTATTGGAGGGAGCGTACTACGGTGATATTATAAATCTATAAGACTAATCACATGACCATATTTTTTACATCTGTTTTTCAAAAATGCAGTACACTATTTTTTGGCGTACTTGTATTCTTTTCTATTGGACAAATATAGATCAGTATTTAGTCAAAAGAAAACAATACAAATGCAGATTAAAACTGGGATGTAATGTGGTATGAAACACGTCCGGAATATGGATTTGTATTAGGCCTTTGTCAGACGGGTGTTTTTTCGCGCGATTTGCGGATCGCATGACGGATGCGCATCCGCAAATTGCGTGACCGGTGCACGCAAGTCGCCCGCAAATCGCCCGAAAATCTGCTCCTAGCCGCATTTCATTAGAAACGGGCCGGAGCTGTCCAGCGCATTGCATTCAATGGAGACGGCAATACAGCCGCCTCCATTGAAAGCAATGCGCTGCGGGCGAGCCCAGGATGAATTGTCGGTAAGGGCTTAAATATATAAGCCCTTCCCTGCAATTCATCCTAAAATGTGTAAAAATAATAAATATATATGTACTCACCTTCTCCCGGCAGCCGGAGCTCCGTGCGGCCGTCCTGCAGTGGGTGTGAAGGGGGTGTGAGTCAGACCTGCCCCCTGATTGGTTAAGCGCTGAGCCAATCAGAGGCATGTCTCACTCACACCCATTCATGAATTCATGAATGGATGTGAGTCAGACCTGCCCCTGATTGGCTCAGCGCTGAGAGGCAGCAGTCACTCACCCATTCATGAATTCATGAATGGGTGTGTGAGTGAAACTTGCCTCTGATTGGTCAGGGCTGTGACCAATCAGAGGCAGATCATTCAGCAGGCGGGGATTTTAAAGCCCCGCCGGCTAACAGTGCCGAGAAGCAGTTCAGGAGAACTGACAGCGGCCGCGGCTGGACTCTGGCTGCAGCGGAAAGGTGAGTATACAATTTTTTTTTATTTTAACACATTTTAGGATGAATTGCAGGGAAGGGCTTATATATTTAAGCCCTTCCCGACAATTAACCCCGCGCACGCCGGCAGCCCATTGCTTTCAATGGAGCGGCTGTATTGCCGGCTCCATTGAATTCAATGGGCAAACATCGTTCTTCTCTGTCACAGCTGTTACAGCTGTGGCAGAGAAGAATGATTTGTCTTCTATATGTTCTCAATGGGGTCGGCGCTGCTGCCGCCGGCCCCATTGAGTGCATATAGAGAAGAGAACAGGAGTCGCAGATCGCAGATAGGTGCGATCTGCGATTTCTGTTCTATAATTTATCGGACGAGCGCATAAAAAGCGCTCATGTGTCCGATACCATTGCAAAGCAATGGTTTTATAAAATCGCCGGACGCATGCGCATGCGCAAATCGCGGCTAAAAACGCCCGTCTGACTAAGGCCTCAATCTGTATAAGAACCTGTTTTTATACGCTTCTCTGAAATACCCTTAAAGAATTTTTGGATGTTCCTAAATCGCGATTCGGGAAGCTGTCTGCGCATAATATTCTGGCTTGGTTTTCAATTTCCAGTCATTGTTAGAAGGCTTGTCTAAAGAGTCTGACATTGACTTGCAGGAATGCTGCCTTCCTATAGGTGGCACTGCAGAGGTATTCTTCCATTTTCCCAATTTGCATAAATCATGATTGTGATGCTGCTTCCTTTCTTTTTTTTCCCGTTTTCATTGGAAAATGCGCAATGCTACAGAGAAATTATACATTTGCTGCCAGGTTGCCTAATTATAGCTGATCCCCGGGGGTCAGCTTGTTGTAGAGGGTGTCTTCGAAGAAAAATGTGAGTGAACAACTCATTAAATTATGCTTAGTGTGTGATTGCAATTACTGTGGCTATGATATAGCATACTATGTGTAAGGGCGCAGTATTTTTCATGGTGTCTGCTAACTTTGTGTATTAAATAAATGTAATAATAACCGGAAAAGAAAACATTTTGCCTCTAGATCAAAAGCAAAACTTTGACCTGGCTAAACATCTTATGAGATTTATTTCCCCTTTGCATTTTACACATTTATCAACAAGCCTCAGAAATCCATTAGATAAAATACCTGGAAAAATGCATTAAAGTAAAGGTTGCCAACAGCTTTATTCAGATAATTTCCCTTGAGCCAACCTCAATTTAACATGGGTGACCCAATAATAAGTGAAGGCAAAGTTCTTATCAATATTCACCTTTAATGATACAATGGGCAGGACTATGGGGAGAATGAATGATTCATATGTTAACGGGGATTCTCTGCAAACTAGAGAAGCAATAATCTGTTCTGCTAGGAGGGCTTAACTAGTTGAGCACATATGTATTACTACATGGGCATCATATCTTTAGTTTTAAGGAGTCACTAATTATGGTGCACACTGCATTTGGGTAATTGGGAGTTTTTGTTTTTCTCCCTTTTTCAAAAATTCCCAGAAAAGTGGGTTGGGTTTAGTAGGGGCGGGGGGAGACCTTAAGCAGACCGATAGATTTACTATACTTTACACCAGAAATGGCTGAAAAGTGTAATGACAAACTACACATAGATTTTATTTTCTGGCACGTGAACAGTCAAAGATGTGCCAAAAGATGTTCCTCTTACTAAATCTGGAACATCTGAATTGGGCGTATTTTGGTTTACTTAGGATAGACCATCAATGTGTGATCGTTAAGGATCCTATCCTCTGGCATCATCCAGGATCAGGGGATCATCACTCCTCTTTATTGCTGACATAGGCATATCTCTTCATCTGTAGGAGCAGCTGTCCTTGGTACTGTAGGTTGCCCAACTCAAGTGACAGAACCACTGTGCCTATAGAAATAATGAATCGGAGCCGTCCTAGTGGTCATACCAATCAAGCATGTATCAATATTATGTATCACTGTTAAAGGGGCCCCGTCATGTCCTATGAGCACCATAAAATGTATGGGCTCATAGCACAGGTACAAGAGTCAGGTGTGTACTTTTTATACTTACCCCACTTCCTGTGAAGCCATCGCTCAGTGCATTGAGTGGAAGTATCCTGCTTCCAGTGCGCACCCACACATAGAAGCCACACATGTGACTTGCTAATCAAGGCTATAGATTCCTTCAATGAGAAAAAATGAGTTCTAGTCCTAGTTTTCAGTGGACAGGTGGCCTCACATACACCAACATTAACAGATGTAGTAATTAATAAGCTCTATCCAAACTAATGAGTACTCAGCTTCACTTCAGCACAAATAGGATACAGACCCTAGCAAAATCAAACTAGATGTGTTACCTTTTTTGGCGTCATGCATTTTTCCGTACTGAGCTCACTACTCTATGGAGTATTATATGTGTCCCATAGAGGGCACACTGCAGATGTTGTACCGATTACACAAGTGATCAAAGTTAGGTTCCACAACTCAGTCCTGATCAAGTTGGTGACACCTCTAGAAGTTCAAAATTGTAGTCAAAGCTTTGATGATACAACAATGGTTTCTATGGAAGATGAGAAGAAAGTTGTACAAGCCCAGTATAGTCAGTAGTGTACACAGAAGAGGTCCCCGTCTGAATGTACTCCCTATTATGATGACAGCCAAGACAGAAAGGCTTGGTGTTTGTGTCATGGCACACCGCCACTGCCCATACTATTCACATGCTACTGGGGTCACAGTCAGTTGCCACTGTTATCCTCATGCTGCATGCCACACATCCCCCCACTGATAGGTCCCAGGTCTTTTCCCATGGGGCTTGTAAGTATTCTTGCCTGCTTTCTTTAAGGGACGACGTGTTCTCTAATTTTGTCCCTTTCCCATCCCATTCCTCTTCCGGCTATATTAGCCATCCTTTTCCCATGGAAGATGCCTAAGCAACTGGTCTCATCCATTGTGACATAGCCTCGGACCTGTGCAACATCAATACCCACACAACTGAGACTATTTTTGAGAGTAATGGCTTGGGGACCCCACAGTAAAAACCAAATCCTGCTTGGATGGGTCAAGGATGAAAACTGGGGTCTCCCAAGTGCTGCCTCATCCTATAGCCCAAATTAAAATCTGTGTGTGGCAAGGGGGATCCACATCCACCTGCTTGACAGCTTGCTTTTTCCTTCATGGACTTTCCACACTTCTCAGTCTGAGGCTTCGACACGTGGATTTACCACAACATAACAGCTGTCAGTACTGACTTTGCAAAAATAGAAATGCCTTTTTATTTCCAATTTTAGGTTGTAATGCCACCCAGCATTCACTGTGTGGCAAAAGCAACTTCCACGCTCTTAGACCTAACTATTGAGATCAACGCTTCATTTGATTTGGCAAATATTGCACTTTAAATCTCTCCCACCACACACACTTGTTCTGGTAAGGTTACAGACATACCCCAAGATCTGTCAGCACTCTCCAGGGCTAAATCCACCTTGTCTCAGACTCAGGGGCGTACCTAAAGGCTCAGGGGCCTAGGTGCTAAAATTCAGCCCGTTCCGTGCCCTGCATCTGTGTTTGCCTTCCCCCTCCTTTTCCCCCGTCCTCCCTCCGAGTCCTTCCTCCTCTCCATATGGCGGAGGGCGGCCTCTGAGCGCCCTTAAGTGCAGGGTCCGGGTTGCCATTGTGACCCTGGCAACCCCTTATGGCACGCCTATGCTCAGACTCATGTCTCATCTCTCAGGACTATGATCACAACTCATTGCTCTCATGTCTCTTACTTGACTCCATCACCATCAGACTGTGGAAACAGAGCTTATAAATCCCACCCCTACCGGAGACACTCCTCACTTCTTGCATGACTACAGCTGTATTCCTCCTGGTGGTTGCTTCCTGCTATTACAATGTAATAAACTTAAAGAGAAAACAACTGTTAGAACATAACTGAGCAGGGAATTTCGAAAGCCCAATACACATGTTCCAGAATGGGAACAACCACTTTTTCTCCCCTAGCATCTTCCTCTATAGCCCTATGTCCTTAAGTATAGCGATGTACTGTAGTTCTGGGCCAAAATAATTATTTTTGTTGATTTTCAGACTACAGTCGCACTATTATATTCCACTGAAGAAAATGTACAGTACTGGTACAGAAGTAAAAATGTCTGTGGTAGAGTGGAGACAGAGGAGGAGTACCGTCTAAAGAAGAGGTGGAACTTATTAGTGTGAAGTTCTCAGAAATGGTCCTAGAGCACGAGCCATTTATGCAGGAGCGGTTGTGTCTTTTCATGCAGGATAAGTAATGTTCACATAATAAATTACTAACTGTAATTTTGGAAACTTCAGGATCTAAGTCAGGCAATAAATTATCTCCTGTCAGAACTGCATGCACAACAGTAGATGAAATTGATAAAATTGGAATATGCCAGTAGTTTACTTACTGCTAAACGTGATGTGACCGCTAATAAAGTACTAGACAATGAAATGCTGAATACTCTGTTTTGTGAGGGTATGCTCAATGACATTCATGCAGACGTAGAGGAGGATATGTAGTCAAAAGATCTCATGTGATGCTGTGCAAAACAAAAAAGGCGCTAGCAAAATGCAGAATTAACATTTTCTCTAGCGACAAGAATGTTGTTTATATGAGTGGAAAATGTGAAATTGTTTCCTAGGTTAAGAACTGGAATCAAGGCTCTATGTACCATAAGACAAGCTCGGGCAAGTGCCTAGGGCGGCGGGCAAGATTCTCTGAAAATCATGGCAAACCCGCAATACTTTTACCATGATTTTATGCAAATGAGTGCTCAAAAAACTTACAAAAAGTGTTATTGTAAAAACACCACAAGGTAGGAAGCTCTAGGGTACCTATCCAATGAGTCAACAAGTGTTGACTTAAAGTGAGTGCCATCTTTGAATTTGAAATCATGCTTGGTGCGTGTTATAAAAGAAATAGGAAAAGTCAGAACTCATGACAGTTACAACACTTGCTTCCTGCTTTTAGTGAGCTACATGGCCATGGTCTTCTTTTGTAAGGGACCTTTCACACGGGATGGAATTACTCCACAGGGTACAGTTGCGGAATTCCATACCAAAAACCACAGGTCTATCTGCCGATTTTGATATGGAATTGCAAGCAGGTTTTAAGCCATTTTCAATTCAACATCAAAATCTGAAGGTAGCTTGTTGATTTTGGTGCAGAATTTAACGCGGCTTGCGGTGGATCATGTGAAAGTGTTGATGCCGTGTGTCCAAGAGGCCATTATCATAAAAGTGTCACTGTAAACTCTAAATATGGTGCAGCCCGTCATAAAACTTATGGACAGCCAATACACCTTTTTAGGCGAAGGATTGGCTGACTACTGCCAGCCAGGCTTTTGCTCTAACAGCCAGTAGTGGAGAAACTTGCAGATCCTGGCAGTGTAACCCCTAACATGCCCCAATCAATACCGACTGCAGCATGTAAGCAGATGACAGGGGCGGGGGCTCCTTCTGTCACCCATCAGCACCACACAGTGTGATTGTAAGGTAGCAATGGGTTCCCTTGGCAGATGGAAACCTGACAAAGGTCTCCATGTCTGCTATGTAACTCAGCCTATTAGACTCCACCTCTGACAGCGTCTAATAGGTTGCTCTCAAAGGCTTAGTAGGATGTATTACATAAATAATGCAGTGTGCTATACTAACAATTGAACTCTTACATCTTCCAGTCCCCTTGAGGGACTGAAAAATAGGGTAAAAAAAAGTGCAATAAAGTTTAATTTACAGATAAAAATCCAGTTTGAAAAGCAAATTTCCCCCCCAAAACCCTTTTTTTAAATGGATAAAATACCAAAAATTTTTTTTGAAAAAGCAACACATAAGAGGTATTACGTCTTCATAATGACCCAGGCAATTAAAATATTTTGCTATTTATTTGGCACGGTGAATGCTGTAAAAATCATTTTAAAAAGTAATACCAGAATTGCTTTTTTTTTTTTCAATGAAAACTACAAGTCTTCCCGCAAAATTCAAGTCCTCCCATAGCTCCGTTATTGGAAAAATAAAAATCTTATGGGGCTAAGGCCTTAGTCAGACGGGCGTTTTTAGCCGCGATTTGCGCATGCGCATGCGTCCGGCGATTTTATAAAACCATTGCTTTGCAATGGTATCGGACACATGAGCGCTTTTTATGCGCTCGTCCGATAAATTATAGAAGAGAAGTCGCAGATCGCACCTATCTGCGATCTGCGATTCCTGTTCTCTTCTCTATATGCGCTCAATGGGGCCGGCGGCAGCAGCGCCGACCCCATTGAGAACATATAGAAGACAAATCATTCTTCTCTGCCACAGCTGTAACAGCTGTGACAGAGAAGAACGATGTTTGCCCATTGAATTCAATGGAGTCGGCAATACAACCGTCTCTATTGAAAGCAATGGGCTGCCGGCGAGCGCTGGATGAATTCTCGGGAAGGGCTTAAATATATAAGCCCTTCCCTGCAATTCATCCTAAAATGTGTTAAAATAAAAAAAAATTGTATACTCACCTTTCCGCTGCAGCCGGAGTTCTGCCGCGGCCGCTGTCAGTTCTCCTGAACTGCTTCTCAGCACTATTCAGCCGGCGGGGCTTTAAAATCCCCGCCTGCTGAATGAGTTGCCTCTGATTGGTCACAGCCTGACCAATCAGAGGCAGGTTTCACTCACACACCCATTCATGAATTCATGAATGGGTGAGTGACTGCTGCCTCTCATTGGCTCAGCGGGAGCTGCCCCTGATTGGTCCCGCTGAGCCAATGAGAGGCAGCAGTCACTAACCCATTTAAAAAAAACTAGTGCAAACTAGTAAAAAAAAATCTATATAAATTTGGTATCGCAGTAGTAGTTGTGATCCAGATAAGAAAATAATCATGTTATTTCTACTGAATGATGAATGCTAAATGCTGATACATTAATGGGTTCTTCTCCCTTGCGAATTCTGTCCTTGCAATCGGATAGAACTCACAGATAAAAATAGTTTATGTGAATACAGCCTAAGGGCTCTTCACAGAGCCTACAGTGTAAATAAGCTCCGTGTTATGTGTATCATATGAAGTGAATAAAGCCCATTGATTTCAATGGGTTCATTCACAGCTGCAGATTTTTCACGCGTATTTTGGTGGTTGCATGTAAAAACGCAGCATGTCCTATTTTGGTGTGTATGGCGCACTGAAATAACCCACTAAAATCAATGGACTTGTGTAAACCTGCGTATTTAAGCAAGAAATCAATGGGATTTCTTGAATATTTCTTTTATGTGCGTAAATACACTGCATATCTACATGGGTAATTAAAACGCAGATCAATTGAAATACACAGGGAATAAGCATTTTGCGGTTCAGAGGTATTGTTCCATCTCCCTTATTTGCATATTACCCAGAGGAGCATGGATAGCCTTACAAGTCTCCTCACTCATCTTCTAGGTGCTTTCCCTAAGGAGAAAAGCTAGCATTCCTGATCCACATCACAGGCCTCTCCCTAGCCAAGGCAGAAATCTACTGCACACTGATGAAGGGCAAACACCCCGAAACAGCTGTCTATGTATGGATTCTGGCTTGGCTTTCAATCCCCAATCATTGTTTCAAAGCTTGTATAAATAGTCTAACATTGACTTCCAGGAACCTGCCTTTCAACAGGTGGCACTGCCGAGGTATTGCTCCATCTCCCTTATTTGCATATTACCCAGAGGATCATGAATGGCCTTATAAGTCACAAAAAGGGTATGGATTACACCATTCCATCTCAGGAAGTCCAGTAAAAAATGATAATGTTAAATGTATAAGGGGGGTACCCAAAAGAAACAGGAATCTTCTGGTTAGTGGGGCATAACTAATACGGCTTCTGATACTAGGCGAATGTCTGAAGAACCCTTCTGAGGTGGTATGCCAGCCAACCTTGTTTTGTGATGGCTGATTCTTACGTACAATGTGCAGCTGGGAAATGTTGTTTCCTTTTGGTAAAAATGCAATATATATGGTTGTTAAGATACAAGGAGCCCATAAGGATGCTGCCATGACTAAAGCACAAGTTTACAAACGGTTCTACTGTTTCAAACAAGGTGAAATGTGGCAAACAGGTGACTGCTTCTTCCATCATTACAACGCACCTGCGCACGCAGTGCTGACATTTGACCCTTTCCAATCCAATTTCTCTTCTACCTGCACACTCCCCAGCTCTTATTTATTTTGGGAGGGAAAACGCGTTGTGGATTCCTCGGAATTACTCAACAAAAAGACATAAAAATAAACCGTCATGATGAGTTTATTTGCAATTTTTTGAAAATTAAATGTTAGTTATGAGTGTTTCGCATTGGGAAGATCATTTGTAATAATCCTGTAAATATATGTACATTGATCTAATTTATATAATAAGACTCTATTCATTTTTATTACAGTGTGCAGAAGAGAACTCCAATGTCGGGACTCTCCTCTAGGTACTGTAATATGCATATGAAGAAGAGAGGTACAATGTCAGAGCTCTGTCCTGCATAGTGTTAGAAACATATATGGGACCTCGCTCGATATGAGAGCTGTGCAGGGAAATCTCAATGTCGGATGAGGTCCGTCACTGGATTGGAAAGGGTTTTGCTGAGAAACAGCATGACACTCTTGCCTCACCCTCTGTATTCACTTGATCTCACTTTTTTTATTTCCTTAAGTAAAAGAAGACTTTACAGGAAAACATTTTGCTGATGTTGAAGAGGGGAAACAAAAAGTGTTGCAAATACTATAAGACCTCCATAAAGATGTGTTTAAAAAAATGTTTGGACGAATGTCTTGCTTTAAATGGAGAGTACTTTGAAGGAGACTGAAGTTTCAAAATATATAGATAAGTAGATTTTTTTAATGAATTTGTAGCGGCCTGGAATTAGGTACTACAGAGCACTGTTTAGTTATGGGGATCGGTAATATAATAACTGGCCCTAGGGATTTAATCTGAGTCAGTTTACACAAGGGATGCAGGTAACCTAGCAACCAGTTAGGACTTTTATTAGCCAGCTGCACAAGATAGAAAAAATGCATAGAGACTCAGATGAGGCAGGTAGCCTAGCAACCAGATAGGCTGTGATTGGCTGCAGACAAACTGGTCAGGTGACAGAGATGATAAATAGCCAGGCAGTGGTCTCAAAGAGTGAGACGCACCAGGCAAAGCAAGTGCCAGAGAGTAGAAGCAGCATAGGTTTAAACAATAAGTAAAGAGCGTTAAGAGTAGTGAGAAAACAGAGGTGCCAGGCAGAGCACCAGAAATAAGAAGCGCACAACAGGAGAAAAGAAAGTGCCAGGCAGGAGAGAGAAGTGAAAAGAGACAGAGATCAGCCGTGACAGAAAGAGAAAGAGAGAAATCTGAAAAACCGTGAGTAACTGAGGAGAGACAGCTTTGACAGTGAATAAAAAAAAAAAAATAAAAGAGATGTAAATATGAAGAGAGCGAGATAAAGAAATAAACAGATATAAAAACAAAGAAGGAGAGAGAGAAGAAATCCAGAGTAAGCTCCCAGTGTATAAATGAGTTAGACACAGGTGTCTACATTGTTGTAAATTGTGTATCAGTTATTATGCACTGAATGGGATGAAGAAAACTGCATTCTCGTCCAAGCAGGCTCAGGGGGCTGGGGGGAGAGAGAGATCTCTCTCACTCTCCCCCTCCCCCCCCACTCCCGCCCCCCCATCCCCCCCGAGCCTGCTCGGACAAGAATTCAGTTACCCGAGAAGAGCGATGCTCGCTCGAGTAACTGCCTTATCCGAGCGTGCTCGCTCATCTCTAGTCATAAGCTTTTCAATAGCTTTACATGATGTACCCTTCAAACAGATGCCATTATACTTTATGGCTGATGGATGCATTAAACAGATGCCTACCGAGATCCCCAACCCATAAGCTATAATGGCACCATTTAATGGATACATCATGAACAGCAATGGGAAAGCTCTTGATTTGTTCTTTAAACATATACAATTATAGTGTATGTGTGTCACATGTCAACGTTAGGAATCCATCAAAGCTACCTTATAACAATTATGTTTAGAGTTGGTACCTTACAAGAAGGCAAGAATTACTGTGTGAAGTGGGGCTAAACTGTACAAAACCAATTTTCTACGGGAGATGATTCTCTTCCATTGTTACTATATTTGTTCTAAAGTAAGGGCTTGAACCATGCAACTGAAAATAAAGTTATAGTAAAGTGCTTGTTCCTATGAATAAAAAGGAGATATGAACAAAATATAGGCTTTAAATATCCTCCTCATCATCGGATATACTTAGCTATTTTACCTTGGACTTAAAAATATCCATATCAATTTCTTGTCGACGTTTTATTCAGATGATCAAATCAGTGTCATGTGATGAAAGTTAAAAATAAAACCATTTGACTATTTCCTCCAGCAATGCCTCCTACACAAGATATCATACTGTCCCGCACTGTCAGTCAAGCAGCTTGCAGTCACATTACATAGACGAAAATATCTGATGATTGAGCAGAGTTATTAAAATGGAATGAATATAGCCCCGCTAATACCTATTGATATTTTTGAAAGTCTAGCCAGAAACTATATTTTATGCACACACACATATATATATAATATGACGTCTGCCTGTTTGTTGGCTTAAAACTTGAGTACCGCCAGTCCGATATTTAGGCGGTGTTCTTTACCATGTAGCTAAATATCAGGTCATATTATAGGCTACTTTATCAAAATTTGTTTGGCAAGACTAGCCCAAAATTGGTATTTTCAATGACATCATGTATTTCTTTTTAATATCAAAGTTGTTAAGTCATTTAAACA
Source organism: Eleutherodactylus coqui (assembly GCF_035609145.1). NCBI lineage: Eukaryota > Metazoa > Chordata > Amphibia > Anura > Eleutherodactylidae > Eleutherodactylus > Eleutherodactylus coqui. Next base: position 40,375,522 of record NC_089846.1, read on the forward strand.
CTACGGGAGAGATTTAAAGGGGTTGTCCTGCGCCGAAACGGTTTGTTTGTTTTTTTTCAACCCCCCCCCCCCCCCGTTCGGCGCGAGACAACCCCGATGCAGGGGTTAAAAAAGAACACCGGACAGCGCTTACCTGAATCCTCGCGCTCCGGTGACTTCTTACTTACCCGGTGAAGATGGCCGCCGGCATCTTCTCCCTCGGTGGACCGCAGGGCTTCTGTGCGGTCCATTGCCGATTCCAGCCTCCTGATTGGCTGGAATCGGCACGTGACGGGGCGGAGCTACACGGAGCTACACGGAGCCCCATTGAGAAAAGCAGAAGACCCGGACTGCGCAAGCACGTCTAATTTGGCCATTAGACGGCGAAAATTAGATGGCAACCATGGAGACGGGGACGCCAGCAACGGAGCAGGTAAGTGAATAACTTCTGTATGGCTCATATTTAATGCACGATGTATATTACAAAGTGCATTAATATGGCCATACAGAAGTGTATAGACCCACTTGCTGCCACGGGACAACCCCTTTAAGAAAGTCCATGCCCCTAGATTATGGTCTATAATGCGACTTTTTTTTTAGTCTAAGTGACTTGTGCCAGATTTATGAAAGTTGTGAGACTATTTTTTATTATTTACACCTTACGTCATTTTACTTTTAGTCTGAATGTGTGGGCGTCATTTAGGTGGTACAGTGGTTTAGAACTGATTTATAACATGTGGCTTTTTTAGAAAGTTGCATAAAAAGCTGCACAGCTACTCCAGAGCTTAAGAGGTGTCCATATTAAATGTATACATGTATACATATGGTATTATACATGTAATGATTGCCAATTAAAAGCTGAAGATACACAGGTAAATCTCAAAGAACCTAGAACAAAAATAAAACAAACGTTTCTTCATTGAGATGTTGATGAAACTGCATTTCTGTGATTTCTGGCGATCAGATATTCCTGGACATTCACACTGGATATTTCAACAGTAGTCTGCTATAATATGTGTATCCCATTGTTTTGGGATTTATTTTTTTATTCACGGATTTAGTGGATCCACTGGACCAACCCATCAGGGCTGAAGACAGTCTTGGAGTGGTTGGTGGCAGACTCCTCAGATAGCCAGACTGTAGACAGGAATACAGAACCAACCCATGGACAGGAATATAGACAGAATTGGGAAGGCATAGACAGAACTCAGAACACAAGAAGGGAGACTGACTCTTGGAAGATGGCAAGATCCTACCTATAAGTGGAGCGATTGCCTCGATAAAGGCATTCCTGCGCTGGAACCTCAGGCCTGACTATCCCTGAAGGGGTAATACACGGAAGTAGACGGGGCTGGCACACAGACAGAACCAGACAGGGGTGGCACACAGACAGAACCAGACAGGGCTGGCACACAAACAGAGCCAGACGGGGTTGGCACACAAACAGAATCAGATGGGGCTGGCACACAGATAGAACCAGATGAGGCTGGCACACAAATAGAACCAGACAGGGCTGGCGACAGACAGATGTAGGACAGAAAATAAACGTAAGAACAGAAGCAGATTTGCAGGAAGCCTCATACAGAACAGGAGGTCAGAAATAGACTCAGGGCAGAGAGGCAGACAAGACCCAGACAAGACAGAAGTCAGACTGCAAGACAGAACCCAAAGAGCGGGCGGGCAGAGCTGACACAGACAGGAAGACCAAGGAGGCTGATTGTCAGGGAGTGACAAACAAGAATTCAAAGACAACCAGGAAGTGCATCAGCTCACCTTAAATAGGGGAGTAATGCCTAATTACTCCCACAGGTGAACTGAGAGGCAGAGACCTGGTTAACCCTGTCAGTGCTGGTAACCATCTCAGCGGTGGACAGAAGCAGAAAGGAAGGACAGAGACCTTACACCCATCATCCCCAGTACTGTTCTTCCACGGTCAACAGTAGTTTGCCATCATATGGGTCTACAGTGCCATCTCATTGTCTACAGTACTGTTCTTCCACAGTTCTTATTTCCTGGTCAAATTGTTCACCCTGTTCATCACTTACATCAACAAGACAGTCTAGAATTCCATCCAAAATGATGGCAGGTCATGCAATCTGATGCTCATGTTACAACCAAGTGTTCAAAAACAGAAGTTCTCTGGCTGTATAGGAAATAAAGACCATATCATAAGTACATTCAAGCTAAGCTATATAAACCACAGAAACAAGGCAAGCCAGCTTCTGGTGAGGTTAGCACTAGGACAGCATCCCAACACACACATAACATCCATGTGGGACGAAAACGGACAAATACAAAAGCATCCTAGACAAATAAACACAATACTCCAGAAATACTTTGAAACATTGTATAAGCCTCAGAGAAACAATACAGAATGCGGGAAAGAATTCCTAAACAAGGTCTCCCTATCCTCTGTAAGTCAAGCACAACTTGAATTACTATATGAAAAAGTAACAGAAGAAGAGGTTCAAAGGACAATAACACAATTATCCAACAGCAAAGAACAAGGCCCAAATAGTTGGGAAATTCTATAAGTCCCTCAAAACAACGATAGCTTTCACGCTAACAAACCCTTTCAATCAAATACTGCAAACTGGAAAGCAGTCCGATGAAGCCAGTCTAGTGCACATAAAACTAATCCTGAAACCAAACAAAGATAGACTACTCACAGAGTCATTTTGACCAATATCACTTATCAACCAAGACATTAAATTATTGTCTAAAATCATGGCTGACAGACTCAGCAAATACATGACATCATTGGTGGGCCCGGCACAGGTGGGGTTTGTAAAGGGCCACTCAGCAGTTACAAACATCCACAAGGTTCTGACAGTACTAGATACCACACAACGAATGCATCTAAAACATATGCCCTAAGTTAAAAAACATATTCCAATATTATTAGCACCAGATGCAGAGAAAGCCTTCAACAATGTCAAATGGGGCTGGCTGCATCTAGTGCTGAACAGAATGAACATTTAAATTCCCTTTAGAATCTACATTGACAACTTATACTGCAACCCCTGAGCCAGAATACATACGCCAGGCTTTCTGTCAACCCCATTTGAACTTCTCAAGAGCGCAAGACAGGGGTGCCTGCTATCACCCCTGCTATCTGACCTGGCATTTGAACCACTAGTCAAGAGACTGACCAATTCAGATGTATATAAAGAAATAAATATCGGCTCTCACAAACTGAAACTTACCTTATTCGCAGACGACATTTTATTTTTTTGGAACTCCCGGAAATGCCCTTAAAATCTCTACTAAAAATTATCCCCAAATATGGAGCATTTTTGGGCTATAAAATAAATCCCCTGAAAAGTAAGATACTAGAATTAGGTTCACCCTGCTCTCCCACTCTATGGATGTCGCAGGGTTGGCCGACTACCATAGCAAAACCCTTTATTATATATCTGGGCATCAAAATAGGAAAGAAGCCAAGCTCTGTCTGCACGCTCTAAAAGAATTAGATGGATGCACTTGCCACTATCCCTATTGGGCCGATGCCATGTTTTAAAAATGATGAGTTTCTCAAAACTATTATACCCAATGCAAACGAGTCCTCTACTCCTCAAACACCAAAATGTGACCCGTTTAGACTGAGACTCCACCAAATTTATTTGGGCAGGAAAAAAACCTTGCATCGCACTCAAAAAGCTAATGTTGGGTACGGGGGAGGGAAGAATTAAGTTTCCAAACATAAGAAGATACAACATAACTTGCTTAACCTGCCATACAGTAGATTGGGTAAAAAAACGGAATGTACTCCTGCAGAGAAATCGAGGCTGACTTAGCTGCACGATGGAACTTAGTTGCTAGTCTACATACAAACTACTCACACATACCAGCAAACATAAAGAGTTCCCAGCTGCTAAGAAACACCATAATCACATGGAGGGAAGTGAGGAAGGCATTGGGCCTCCCCTTCCTCTTGCCCAAGAGTATGCCCCTGATAGGACATCCTGACTTCTGCAGAGGACAGGATGACTAGGTTTACAAAACTTGGTACGTAAATGACCCGAATCTAGCCGCCCATTTTATGTATGACGAAGATCGAAGATGGCTCACCCAACTCTAATTGCAACATAAATTTCATCTACTCTCCTCATAATTCTTACAAATTAAACAGGCCCTTTACGTCTGTAAAAGCAGGTTGGTCAATCGAGCAAGAGAAGCTGCTGTCACTGACTTTGACACCTTTATTGAGCAGTCACAGACAACACCCTTTTGATTAAGAATACAAAATATCGTTAGAGCCAAATTTAACGAACAAAGCACACACAAAGTCTTTCCACAGTGGAAAAAAATCATACAGGACGATGACTTATAAACAAAGCTTCTTCAAGGTTGGAACATAATATGCAAACATGTACATAGCGAGGTGTGGAAAGAGTTTTTTAAGATAATGCACTATGCCATTTATGGTTTCAACATCCCAGCCACGGCAACCAATTCCAACCGAATGGTAAAATACCCAAAATGCAACATGCTGGCTACAGATTTGGAACATGGCATGTGGTCATTCGCACAAGCAAACCTATTCTGGGGATCTGTAACACAATACAGCCAAACTAAATGGAAGATAAATATCAATGTAAATAGGCTTTGTTTGCTTTTTCATGCTGGACCACAACAAAAAACAGACATGACTAAACAACAATCCAACTTATTCACATAATGACCATGGAAAGAATCAAAGTGGACAGGCACAAAAAGAGAGTTGCAAAAAACATTTTTAAAAATTCTCTTCTAACTTTTTGGACTCTGGAATTTTTGCTATAATTACCCCCTTTAAATATACTGAATGGAACTTCGTAGAAGAGATGAGGGGGACTTTGGGAGGATTAGTGGTGAGCTGAGAACAGACAGGGGCAAGAGAACCCCAGCTCTAAAGAGCAAAAGGTAAAGAGTTCTGATGAACCATGAGGAAAAAGTTAAGTAACAAAGGCAGTGCAGCCGGCAGATTTACACCACTTCCACTCTCCCCCACTTTTCTCTTATCCATACCCCCCCACCTACTCTCACCGACAACCCAGGGGCGGGCCCCAGACAGCATAAGTCAGGCATATTCTGCCTGACACAAATTAGGAGGAGGAGACACAAATTAGATATTAGAAAAAACTTTCTGACAGTGAGGGTAATCAATGAGTGGAGCAGGTTACCACAGGAGGTGGTGAGTTCTCCTTCAATTGAAGTGTTCAAACAGAGGCTGGACAGACATCTGTCTGGGATGAGTTAATGAAATACACAGTCATTTATTCCTCCTTCCTCGGCGGAATAAAATGTGACTTTGAAAACATCTGATGCTGCCATGACCGTGTATTTTGGTGGAATGTGAAGTGGGTCTTGATCTGAACCTGGTCTGACTTTGCATTTCTCTCCTTCTCTCCTCATCACAGGAAATTTTCTACATTTGCAACTGAAACATGTTCCATTTCTCTCCAATGTCTTTACACATTGTTTCATCAAACTAAGTGTGATGTGCGGTGGTGGCGATATGTACCATATGTACTAATAGTAAGCAAATGCTGGCCGGAAAATAAAGTAATCATAGCAAAAAAAGATAATGACGATCACGAATATCTAAAAAACTAAATATCCTATAACAAAATGGTATTTTCGGAATCAGCAGCACAAAAATACCCACAATAAAGTGTAAAATTTCAGGCAACATGAAAAAATTATTTTTTGGGTCCCCATTGTAATAGATCGGTACTTATACCAAAAGTTGCACAGAAAAGTCATATATGATGGAGGCGTATCTTGGCTGCTGGACTGAATGGCTGCCTAGTGCAGAGCTCCTGTACCACCAGGGCTCAAAAAGCGACCATACAGTGGTCGAAAGAGCTTTGGAAGAGCTGTTTTCTTTCTTCATTCACTGTTTGATGGTATTGTTGCACATTTATACTTTTTGCTTTATAGTTTTACTGTTTTTAAATACCAGGCACACTCAATCGTCCATCTAGCACATGGTGGATGCTGCTATGCTGTCAATTCTCCACAAGTTTGACTGCATGAAATGCCACATAACTATGCCCTTTCTACTTACTGTTAATGATGGCAATTTAGATTGTATTGTTAAATGTTAAAGGGTTAGATAGCCCTCTAAAATGGGTAAATATGCAGGAAAATGTTAAATCGCTATCTCCGGAGATTTTTTGTGTGCAGGAGAAACATGTAGTTTTCAAGGATGTTTTTCATGTAAAGCACCCAAAGTACCCTAACATATTTCAGTCCCATTACAATTCCAAGTCTAGAGGAATGTTAATAGAGATAAAAAAAATCTAAAGCATTTCCGCTTATTCACAAGGAAACAGATGCACAAGGAAGGTATAACATAGTAACATAGTAGGTTAGGCTGAATGAAGACAATGTCCATCCAGTTAAGCCTGTTTCAACCCCCTTGTTGATCCAGGTGAAGGCAAAAAACTCCAAGAGGCAAAAACCAATTAGCCTATTTAGGGGAAAAATTCCTTCCCAACTCCATAATGGCAGTCAGAATAATCCCTGGATCAACCTTTGATAGTTCCTATCTGAATGTAAGACCCAGAACAATAACCCGCTGGTCACCTAACGTCTATATCCTGTAATATCATAGCACTGTAGATAGACGTCTAGTCCCCTCTTAAACTCCTCAATGGATTTTGCCATCACCACGTCCTCAGGCAGAGAGTTCCACAGTCTCACTGCTCTTACAGTAAAGAACCCCCTTCTGTGTTGGTGATGAAACCTGCTTTCTTCTAGACGTAGAGGATGCCCTCTTATTACCGTTGCAGTCCTGGGTATAAACAGATCATTAGAGAGATCCTAGTATTGTCCCCTAATGTATTTATACATAGCTATTTGATCGCCTCATAGCAGTCTTTTTTACAGGGTAATGATCCTAATTTTGATAGCCTCTCTGTGTATTCCATTCCTCTTATTCCATTTATTAATTTAGTTGCCCTTCTTTGAACCCCCTAAGCACTGCAACATCTTTCCTGAGCACCGGTGTCCAAAACTGTACACACTATTCCATGTGGGGCCTGACAAGTGCCCTACATAGTGGGAGAAAAATGTTCTCGTCCCTCGCCCCTATGCCTCTTTTAATGCACCCCAAGACTTTATTAGCCTTTGCAGCAGCTGACTGGCATTGGTTGCTCCAGTTAAATCTACAATCCACTAGTACCCCCATGTCTTTTGCCATATCACCTTTCCCTAGCTGTACCTCATTTAGTGTATATTGGTGACATCCATTTCTCGTGCCCATGTGCAGAACCTTACATTTATCAATATTGAACTTCATTTGTTATTTTTCTACCCAAGCTCCTCGTTTATCTAGGTCCTTTTGTAGCCGCACATTGTACTCCGTTGTATTAATTGTCTTATATAATTTTGTATCGTCTGCAAATATTGGTATTTTACTGTGCAGTCCCTCTATCAGGTCGTTGATAAATATGTTGAATAGAATGGGGCCCAATACTGAACCCTGTGGCACCCCACTGGCAACGGTGGCCCAATCAGAGTACAAACTATTTATTAAAACCCTCTGCTTTCTATCTCTGAGCCAGTTCTTTACCCAGATACACACGTTTTCACCCAATCCAAGCTGTCTTATTTTATATATCCACCTATTATGCAGCACGGTGTAAAATGCTTTTGAGAAATCCAGATATACGAGATCAAGGGACTCTCCCAGGTCTAGCTTAGAACTTACTTTATCGTAGAAGCTGATTAGATTAGTCTGCATGATCGACCCTTCATGAACCCTTGCTGGTGAGGAGTTATTCCGTTTTTCTCCTTAAGGTATTCCAGGATGACATCTCTCAGAAAACCGTCAAATATTTTTCCAGTTATTGAAGTGAGACTTACCGGCCTGTAGTTACCAGGCTCTCTTTTGGACCCCTTTTTGTAAAATGGAACCACATTGGCAATGCGCCAATCCAATGGTACAACCCTGGTTTTGATAGTGTCCAAAAATATAAGAAATAGTGGTCTAGCTATCACATCACTTAGTTCTCTTAGAACACTTGGGTGTATTTCATCTGGGCCCAGCGATTTATCGATTTTAATCCTCTTTAACCAGATCTGCATGTGTTAGGTATGCAATATTTAGCGGTGGGTTCATTTTATTCCCTTGTGTGACATTTCCTTTTCGTTTGTGAATAAGCTTTAAAAGAAACTATTTAATAGATTTGCCTTCCTCCTATCATCTTCTATGATATCTCCTGTATAATTCGTTAAAGGGCCCGTGCTCTCAGTGCAAATCCTTTGGCTTCTAATATAGTTGAAGAATAGTTTAGGGTTATTTTTGCTCTCTTTGGCGATCAGTCTTTCTGCCTCCTTCTTAGCAATTTTGATCTTTTCTTCACATATTTATTTTTTTCCCTGTATGATAATAATAATAATAATCTTTATTTGTATAGCGCCAACTTATTCCGCAGCGCTTTGATTTTAGTGCTTCTTCGCTGCCTTCTTGTTTTAGTAGTTTAAACGCTTTCTTTTTTTCGTTTATTGCCCCCTGTAGTCTTGTCGAGCCACATTGGTTTCCTTCTATTTGTGGTTCTTTTTTTTTTTTAAAGAGTATTAACTGCTCACACGAGGTGATTAGGATCCTTTTAAACTTTTCCCATTTGTTGTCTGTACTTATATTTTTGAGGATGCTGTCCCAATTAATGTTACCGATAGTAGTTCTGAGCTGATCAAATTTTGCTTTACAAAAGTTTTAGTTTATTTGTCGCTCCCTGGTGATGTTTTTTATTGAATAACAGCTGGAAATTAATTATATTGTGGTCACTATTACCCAAGTGTCCCTCTACCTGTACCCCTATTATTCCGTCCAGTTTGTTAGTTAATGCTAAGTACAGAGTGGCCCTACCTCTAGTTGGCTCCCGCACAAGTTGGGTAAGGTAGTTATTAGAGATGAGCGAACGCATTCGTCCGAGCTTGATATTCGTGCGAATATTAGGGTGTTCGGGATGTTCGTTATTCGTAACGAACACCATGCGGTGTTCTGGTTACTTTCACTTCCTTCCCTGAGACGTTAGCGCGCTTTTCTGGCCAATTGAAAGACAGGGAAGGCATTACAACTTCCCCCTGCAACGTTTAAGCCCTATACCACCCCCCTGCTGTGAGTGGCTGGCGAGATCAGGTGTTCGCCTAATATAAAAGTCGGCCCCTCCCGCGGCTCGCCTCAGATGCCTGGTGAGTTAGATGAGGGACAGTGCTGTTTATACCGGAGCTGCTGTAGGGAAAGAATTGGTAGTTAGTGTAGGCTTCAAGACCCCCCAAAGGTCCTTATTAGGGCCACTGATAGCTGTGTGTTGGCTGCTGTTAGCAGTGGCATTTTTTTTTTCTCAAAATCGGCTCTGCAGAGCGTTGCACCTGGCATTAGGGACAGAAGTGCTGCATAGGCAGGGAGAGTGTTAGGAGTGAGTGTAGCCTTCAAGAACCTCAACGGTCCTTTCTAGGGCCATATTTATCCGCGTGCAGTACTGTCCAGGCTGCTGTTAGCTGTGCTGCATTTTTTTTGGGCTTCTCAAAATCGCCTCTGCAGAGCATTCCACCCTCCATTGATACTGCAGGGAAAGAATTGTATAGGCAGGGCCACAACACAGTTATTATTCATTGAATATACGCAGTGCTGCCTTTTGGTGGAAAAACAAGTGAAAACAAATCTATTTGTCCAGCCTCTGTCCGTCCTTACGGGCGGTGGACACGTGTGAGCTGCGTGAAAAACATTGCTAAATCATACGCACCCAGCTACGCTTTACTGCTGGCTTCGCCATTTGCTTTCCTTAATTGGGAAAAAAAATACCTGCTCTGCCAGAGTTATAATAACTCTGCTACCCTCACGTTCTGTGACACATTAGCAGGGACACAGCACAGTTATTAAACTTCTCATGTTCATTGAATATACGCAGTGCTGCCTTTTGGTGGAAAAACAAGTGAAAACAAATCTATTTGTCCAGCCTCTGTCCGTCCTTACGGGCGGTGGACACGTGTGAGCTGCGTGAAAAACATTGCTAAATCATACGCACCCAGCTACGCTTTACTGCTGGCTTCGCCATTTGCTTTCCTTAATTGGGAAAAAAAATACCTGCTCTGCCAGAGTTATAATAACTCTGCTACCCTCACGTTCTGTGACACATTAGCAGGGACACAGCACAGTTATTAAACTTCTCATGTTCATTGAATATACGCAGTGCTGCCTTTTGGTGGAAAAACAAGTGGAAACAAATCTATTTGTCCAGCCTCTGTCCGTCCTTACGGGCGGTGGACACGTGTGAGCTGCGTGAAAAACATTGCTAAATCATACGCACCCAGCTACGCTTTACTGCTGGCTTCGCCATTTGCTTTCCTTAATTGGGAAAAAAATACCTGCTCTGCCAGAGTTATAATAACTCTGCTACCCTCACGTTCTGTGACACATTAGCAGGGACACAGCACAGTTATTAAACTTCTCATGTTCATTGAATATACGCAGTGCTGCCTTTTGGTGGAAAAACAAGTGGAAACAAATCTATTTGTCCAGCCTCTGTCCGTCCTTACGGGCGGTGGACACGTGTGAGCTGCGTGAAAAACATTGCTAAATCATACGCACCCAGCTACGCTTTACTGCTGGCTTCGCCATTTGCTTTCCTTAATTGGGAAAAAAAATACCTGCTCTGCCAGAGTTATAATAACTCTGCTACCCTCACGTTCTGTGACACATTAGCAGGGACACAGCACAGTTATTAAACTTCTCATGTTCATTGAATATACGCAGTGCTGCCTTTTGGTGGAAAAACAAGTGGAAACAAATCTATTTGTCCAGCCTCTGTCCGTCCTTACGGGCGGTGGACACGTGTGAGCTGCGTGAAAAACATTGCTAAATCATACGCACCCAGCTACGCTTTACTGCTGGCTTCGCCATTTGCTTTCCTTAATTGGGAAAAAAAATACCTGCTCTGCCAGAGTTATAATAACTCTGCTACCCTCACGTTCTGTGACACATTAGCAGGGACACAGCACAGTTATTAAACTTCTCATGTTCATTGAATATACGCAGTGCTGCCTTTTGGTGGAAAAACAAGTGGAAACAAATCTATTTGTCCAGCCTCTGTCCGTCCTTACGGGCGGTGGACACGTGTGAGCTGCGTGAAAAACATTGCTAAATCATACGCACCCAGCTACGCTTTACTGCTGGCTTCGCCATTTGCTTTCCTTAATTGGGAAAAAAAATACCTGCTCTGCCAGAGTTATAATAACTCTGCTACCCTCACGTTCTGTGACACATTAGCAGGGACACAGCACAGTTATTAAACTTCTCATGTTCATTGAATATACGCAGTGCTGCCTTTTGGTGGAAAAACAAGTGGAAACAAATCTATTTGTCCAGCCTCTGTCCGTCCTTACGGGCGGTGGACACGTGTGAGCTGCGTGAAAAACATTGCTAAATCATACGCACCCAGCTACGCTTTACTGCTGGCTTCGCCATTTGCTTTCCTTAATTGGGAAAAAAAATACCTGCTCTGCCAGAGTTATAATAACTCTGCTACCCTCACGTTCTGTGACACATTAGCAGGGACACAGCACAGTTATTAAACTTCTCATGTTCATTGAATATACGCAGTGCTGCCTTTTGGTGGAAAAACAAGTGGAAACAAATCTATTTGTCCAGCCTCTGTCCGTCCTTACGGGCGGTGGACACGTGTGAGCTGCGTGAAAAACATTGCTAAATCATACGCACCCAGCTACGCTTTACTGCTGGCTTCGCCATTTGCTTTCCTTAATTGGGAAAAAAAATACCTGCTCTGCCAGAGTTATAATAACTCTGCTACCCTCACGTTCTGTGACACATTAGCAGGGACACAGCACAGTTATTAAACTTCTCATGTTCATTGAATATACGCAGTGCTGCCTTTTGGTGGAAAAACAAGTGGAAACAAATCTATTTGTCCAGCCTCTGTCCGTCCTTACGGGCGGTGGACACGTGTGAGCTGCGTGAAAAACATTGCTAAATCATACGCACCCAGCTACGCTTTACTGCTGGCTTCGCCATTTGCTTTCCTTAATTGGGAAAAAAAATACCTGCTCTGCCAGAGTTATAATAACTCTGCTACCCTCACGTTCTGTGACACATTAGCAGGGACACAGCACAGTTATTAAACTTAGATTATTCATTCACTAGAGGCAGTGGGGCCTTTCGTTTTCCAAAAAGGGAAAAAATTATATTTGGCCTGCAGTCTTGCGCCAATTTATTTCCTGCCTGTGAAATCAAATCACTGGTAATACAGCATGCTGAGGGGTAGGGGTAGGCCTAGAGGACATGGATGCGGCCGAGGACGCGGAGGGCCAAGTCAGGGTGTGGGCACAGGCCGAGCTCCTGATCCCGGTGTGTCGCAGCCGACTGCTGCGCGATGAGGAGAGAGGCACGTTTCTGGCGTCCCCACATTCATCGCCCAATTAATGGGTCCACGCGGGAGACGGTTATTAGAAAATGAGCAGTGTGAGCAGGTCCTGTCCTGGATGGCAGAAAGTGCTTCGAGCAACCTATCGTCAACACGCAGTTCTGCGCCGTCCACTGCTGCAAATCCGAATCCTCTGTCTGCTGCTCCTCCTTCCTCCCAGCCTCCTCACTCCACTACAATGACACCTGCTCAGGAGCGGGAACACTCCCAGGAACTGTTCTCGGGCCCCTGCTTAGATTGGGCAGCAGCGGTTCCTCTCCCACCAGAGGAGTTTATCGTCACTGATGCCCAACCATTCGAAAGTTCCCGGGGTCCGAGGGAAGAGGCTGGGGACTTCCGCCAACTGTCTCAACAACTTTCTGTGGGTGAGGAGGACGATGACGATCAGACACAGTTGTCTTGCAGTGAGGTAGTAGTAAGGGCAGTAAGTCCAAGGGAGCAGCGCACAGAGGATTCGGAGGAAGAGCAGCAGGACGATGAGGTGACTGACCCCACCTGGTGTGCAACGCTTACTCAGGAGGACAGGTCTTCAGAGGGGGAGTCAAGGGCATCAGCAGGGCAGGTTGCAAGAGGCAGTGCGGTGGCCAGGGCCAGGGGTAGAGGCAGGGCCAGACCGAATAATCCACCAAGTGTTTCCCAAAGCGCCCCCTCGCGCCATGCCACCCTGCAGAGGCCGAGGTGCTCTAAGGTCTGGCAGTTTTTCACAGAGACGCCTGACGACCGACGAACAGTGGTGTGCAACCTTTGTTGCGCAAAGCTCAGCCGGGGAGCCAACACCAACAGCCTCACCACCATGCGCAGACATATGATGGCCAAGCACCCCACAAGGTGGGACGAAGGCCGTTCACCGCCTCCGGTTTGCACCCCTGCCTCTCCCCCTGTGCCCCAACCTGCCACTGAGATGCAACCCCCCTCTCAGGACACAGGCACTACCGCCTCATGGCCTGCACCCACACCCTCATCTCCGCTGTCCTCGGCCCCATCCAGCAGTGTAGTTCAGCGCACCGTTCAGCCGTCGCTTGCGCAAGTGTTCGAGCGCAAGCGCAAGTACGCCGCCACGCACCCGCACGCTCAAACGTTAACCGTCCGCATAGCAAAATTCATCAGCCTTGAGATGCTGCCGTATAGGGTTGTGGAAACTGAGTCCTTCAAAAGTATCATGGAGGCGGCGGCCCCGCGCTACTCAGTTCCCAGTCGCACTACTTTTCCCGATGTGCCGTCCCAGCCCTGCACGACCACGTCTCCCGCAACATTGTGCGCGCCCTCACCAACGCGGTTACTGCCACGGTCCACTTAACTACGGACACGTGGACAAGCACAGGCGGGCAGGGCCACTACATCTCCCTGACGGCACATTGGGTGAATTTAGTGGAGGCTGGGACAGAGTCAGAGCCTGGGACCGCTCACGTCCTACCCACCCCCAGAATTGCGGGCCCCAGCTCGGTGCTGGTATCTGCGGAGGTGTATGCTTCCTCCACTAAAGCACCCTCCTCCTCCTCCTCCTCCTCTGTCTCGCAATCAAGATGTGTTAGCAGCAGCATGTCGCCAGCAGTCGGTGTCGCGCGGTGTGGCAGCACAGCGGTGGGCAAGCGTCAGCAGGCCGTGCTGAAACTACTCAGCTTAGGCGATAAGAGGCACACGGCCCACGAACTGCTGCAGGGTCTGACAGAGCAGACCGACCGCTGGCTTGCGCCGCTGAGCCTCCAACCGGGCATGGTCGTGTGTGACAACGGGCGTAACCTGGTGGCGGCTCTGCAGCTTGGCAGCCTCATGCACGTGCCATGCCTGGCCCACGTCTTTAATTTGGTGGTTCAGCGCTTTCTGAAAAGCTACCCACGCTTGTCAGACCTGCTCGTAAAGGCGCGCCGGCTCTGCGCACATTTCCGCAAGTCCCACACGGACGCTGCCACCCTGCGCACCCTGCAACATCACTTTAAGCTGCCAGTGCACCAACTGCTGTGCGACGTGCCCACACGGTGGAACTCTACGCTCCACATGTTGGCCAGGCTCTATGAACAACGTAGAGCTATAGTCGAATACCAACTCCAACATGGGCGGCGCAGTGGGAGTCAGCCTCCTCAATTCCTTTCAGAAGAGTGGGCCTGGTTGGCAGACATCTGCCATGTCCTTGGTAATTTTGAGGAGTCTACCCAGGTGGTGAGCGGCGATGCTACAATCATTAGCGTCACCATTCCTCTGCTATGCATCTTGAGAAATTCCCTGCAAACCATAAAGGCAGCTGCTTTGCGCTCGGAAACGGGGGCGGGGGAAGACAGTATGCCGCTGGATAGTCAGGGCACCCTCCTGTCTATTTCTCCGCGCGGACAGGAGGAGGAGGAGGAGCATGAGGAGGATGAGGAGGAGGGGGAAGAGACAGCTTGGGCCGCTGCTGACGGTACACCGGCTGATTGCCTGTCATCCTTTCAGCGTGTATGGCCTGAGGAGGAGGAGGAGGAGGAGGAGGAGGATCCTGAAAGTGATCTTCCTAGTGAAGACAGCCATGTGTTGCGTACAGGTACCCTGGCACACATGGCTGACTTCATGTTAGGATGCCTTTCTCGTGACCCTCGCGTTGCACGCATTCTGGCCACTACGGATTACTGGGTGTACACACTGCTCGATCCACGGTATAAGGAGAACCTGCCCACTCTGATTCCCAAAGAGGAAAGGGGTTCGAGAGTGTTGCTATACCACAGGACCCTTGCGGACAAGCTGATGGTAAAATTCCCAGCCGACAGCGCTAGTGGCAGAAGGCGCAGTACCGAGGGCAAGGTAGCAGGGGATGTGCGTAGATCGAGCAGCATGTACATCCCAGGCAGTGCAACAGTCTTTAAGGGCCTGGCCAGCTTTATGGCTCCCCACCAAGACTGTGTCACCGCTCCCCAGTCACGGCTGAGTCGGCGGGAGCACTGTAAAAGGATGGTGAGGGAGTACGTAGCGGATCGCACGACCATCCTTGGTGACGCCTCTGCCCCCTACAACTACTGGGTGTCGAAGCTGGACATGTGGCCTGAACTAGCGCTGTATGCCCTGGAGGTGCTTGCTTGTCCTGCGGCTAGCGTGTTGTCGGAGAGGGTGTTTAGTGCGGCTGGGGGAATCATCACAGATAAGCGTAGCCGCTTGTCAACCGACAGTGCCGACAGGCTAACACTCATCAAGACGAACAAAGGCTGGATTTCCCCAGACTTCTGTTCTCCACCAGCGGACAGCAGCGATACGTAAGCAATACGTAGGCTGCACCCGCGGATGGAAGCTACGTTCTCTCTCACCATCCAAAACGGGGACATTTCTGCTTCATCAATCTGTGTCTAATATTCCTCCTCCTCCTCCTCCTGCTCCTCCTCCTGAAACCTCACGTAATCACGCTGAACGGGCAATTTTTCTTAGGGCCACAAGGCTCACTCAAATAATTTTTCAGAACAATTTTTATAAGTTTCAATGCGCTTAAAAGCATTGGAACTTTAACTTGAACCAATTTTTCGTTACACTGGGCTGCCTCCAGGCCTAGTTACCACTTAAGCCACATTAACCAAAGCGATTAATGGGTTTCACCTGCCCTCTTGGCTGGCCATGGCCAATTTTTGGGATGTACATTAGTACTGTTGATACAGCAATTTTTGTGGGCCCTCGCCTACAGTGTAATCAAATTAATTTTTAGGCCACCTGCATTACAGCTGACGTTACCTCAGCTGTGTTGGGCAATGCAATGGGATATATTTATGTACCGCTGGTGGGTTCCAGGGAGCCACCCATGCTGTAGGTGCACACTGAGTTTTTAATACATCTGTACACTTCTAAAGAACCCGTCTGACTGGGGCATGCAGTGTGGGCCGAAGCCCACCTGTATTACGCACGACATTACTACCTCAGCTGTGTTGGGCAATGCAATGGGATATTTCTATGTACCACCGGTGGCTTCCTGGCACCCACCCAGGCAGTGGGTCCACAGGGAGTTTAACCTACATGTGTCCACTTGTAAAGAACCCCAGTCTGACTGGGGCATGCAGTGTGGGCCGAAGCCCACCTGCATTAAGCACGACATTACTACCTCAGCTGTGTTGGCCAATGCAATTGGATATTTTTGTGTACCGCCGGTGGGTTCCAGGGAGCCACCCATGCTGTAGGTGCACACTGAGTTTTTAATACATCTGTACACTTCTAAAGAACCCGTCTGACTGGGGCATGCAGTGTGGGCCGAAGCCCACCTGTATTACGCACGACATTACTACCTCAGCTGTGTTGGGCAATGCAATGGGATATTTCTATGTACCGCCGGTGGCTTCCTGGCACCCACCCAGGCAGTGGGTCCACAGGGAGTTTAACCTACATGTGTCCACTTGTAAAGAACCCCAGTCTGACTGGGGCATGCAGTGTGGGCCGAAGCCCACCTGCATTAACCCTTTCCAGTCCACTGTGTGACCTGTGAAGACATTAGGGTTTAAGGCTGTACAGCTCCGTTGTTGGTAGACGTCCGTCGGGGCTCTCTTACTGTATATTGCCAGCCTCTCTGCTGTCGGAGCCTATCCTACGTGTCAGCTCATGCAGTACTGGCTTTAGCCAGCATATAGCGCCGTTGTATAACAGCAGAAAAAGAGTAAGCCCCCTAGGAAAACCATATACAAATTGGATTGGAAAGGGTTAAGCACAACATTACTACCTCAGCTGTGTTGGGCAATGCAATGGGATATTTCTATGTACCGCCGGTGGCTTCCTGGCACCCACCCATGCTGTAGGTGCACACGGAGTTTTTACTACATCTGTACACTTATAAAGAACCCCAGTCAGACTGGGGCATGCAGTGTGGGCCGAAGCCCACCTGCACTAAGCACGACATTACTACCTCAGCTGTGTTGGGCAATGCAATGGGATATTTCTGTGTACCGCCGGTGGGTTCCAGGGAGCCACCCATGCTGTGGGTCGACAGGGACTTCACAATAGGGAGTTGTACCTGCCTGTGTCTATGAATTAAAAAGCCCGGTCTGACTGGGGCATGCAGACACCTTGACAGAATGAATAGTGTGTGGCACATAGGTTCCCCATTGCTATGCCCACGTGTGCAGCTCCTGATGGCGGTGGCACAGGATTCTATTTCTCATTGCTTCTGTACAGCATTGTGGGCTATCGCTCCGCCACTTTTAAAGAGGGTCGCTGCCTAGCCGTGCCAACCTCTGCAGTGTGTGCCTGCGGTCCCTCGTCATGGCAGACGCAATTCTAAATAGACATGAGCGTGGTGTGGCATGAGGGCAGCTGAAGGCTGCCCAGGGACACTTTGGTGTGCGCTGTGGGGGGGGAGGGGGGGCGGTTGGGCAGCATGTAACCCAGGAGAAGTGTCAGTGGAGTGTCATGCAGGCAGTGATTGTGCTTTGTTGGAGGTAGTGTGGTGCTTAGCAAAGGTATGCCATGCTAATGAGGGCTTTTCAGAAGTAAAAGTTGTTGGGAGGGGGGGGGCCCACTCTTGCCGGTATTGTGGCTTAATAGTGGGACCTGTGAACTTGAGATGCAGCCCAACACGTAGCCCCTCGCCTGCCCTATCCGTTTCTGTGTCATTCCCATCACTTTCTTGAATTGCCCAGATTTTCACACATGAAAACCTTAGCGAGCATCGGCGAAATACAAAAATGTTCTGGTCGCCCATTGACTTCAATGGGGTTCGTTGTTCGAAACGAACCCTCGAGCATCACGGGAAGTTCGTTCCGAATAACGAACACCCGAACATTTTGGTGTTCGCTCATCTCTAGTGGTCACTATTACCCAAGTGTCCCTCTACCTGTACCCCCATTATTCGGTCCAGTTTGTTAGTTAATGCTAAGTACAGAGTGGCCCTACCTCTAGTTGGCTCCCGCACAAGTTGGGTAAGGTAGTTATCTTTAATTTTTCTCAAGAACTTAGTATAAAACTTACATTTTTATTAATATTTAGTCCTAAAAACATATAACACACGGGGCACAAAATATGTGTTATATGTTTTTAGGACTAAATATTAATAAAAATTTAAATTTTATGCAAAGTCTTCTCTGTGAAAGGGCTTAATTATAGTTAGCCTTTACCGCCACCTCTGTGAATTCACGTTCTCAAGAACGTATAATCCTTGTGAGATTTGCAGGTTTCGTTTTCCCATGTTATATCCGGATAATTAAAGTCCTCCATAATCATTACTTCATTGTGGTTTGACACCTCTTCTATCTGCCTTAATAGTATGTCATACTAGTTTGTGCTATAAACACCACAACTTACACACTAGCCTCTATCTATGCTCCAAACAAAAAACAAAGAAGTTTTACAGACAAAATTATATGCATCCTTTCCAAACTAAAGTAAGGCAGACTTCTTATTTGTGGTGAATTTAACACAGTTTCACATGTTAGCATAGACACCATTACTAAATTGCATAGGTCTCTTGAATACCTAGGTGATATATGGTGGAAGGAAGAGCAATTTAATGTTTGGAGAGCAATGCATAGCTCTGAGAAAGATTATTCCTCCTACTCTCATGTTTTCTCAACAGTTATTTGTGGATTGATATGTTTTTAACCAATACAACTTTATTATGGTTATCTCAGACATTGACGATTGATAGAATTATTTGGTCCGATCATGCAAGAATCTCTTTAACTATAGAGGAACAATATAATCGCGTTCCAACATATTTATGGTGAATCAAGACCTTTTTGCTATCTTAGCCAAGACACAAGAATACTCTTGAAAGAAACCTAAGGGGATATATTAATCTTAATACATGGATAATACTATGGAATGTACACAAAGCATATATAAGAGGCTTGTTCATAAGGCTAGGACATTATGTGAAAAAAGAAAGAAAGAAGCTTTTAGATGAGACACTTGTAAAAATTAAAGCCATTGAAATGCAAAAGAATCTAGCACAAACAATACAGCAAGCAGAAGAACTATTTCAAGGTAGGCAGACACTCCGAAGCTGACTCCTCCAGAGCTATGACAGGAAAGTAAACATAATTAAAGCCTAACATTACTGGCAAAATAATAAATCTAAGAAACTGTTGGTCTCTCGTCTTAAGGCTCAGGATCTTAAATCTTGGATTCCATACCTACTAAGTCAAAATAAGATAGGGAAACTAACGAACCCAATAGACATAGCGAACAGCTTCAGGGATTACTAAACCACCCTTTCGTGTTTCCAAGTTCAACCAAACATATTCAAATATTCTTACAAAATATTAATTTACTTACCACTTCTGTAGCCCACAGAGAATCTCTTGACTCCCCATTTACAGTAGCGGAAGTGCTTGAACATATCAACTTCTTGGGTAAATCACCAAGCGCAGATGGACTTATAAATGCTTACTCTAAAGAACTTTTATCTCCATACATGTGTAAAGCCTTCGAGTTAGTGATTACAAAGGGTTGGTTTCCAAAAGAAAAGCAGCATGCTTTAACAGTTACCCTTCCCAAATAGGGAAAAAAAAACAGATGTTCCTCAACTTTTTGACCCATCTCATCATTTAACATAGCTAGAAGTAATTCTGTAGCAGCATACCCCGGTGCCATGAAGTTCTATGACAAGTCTTTATTCCTCCATAAAACAGCAACGTTTCGATCATGCAATGTGACCTTTCTAAAGCTTGCGAAACTGGAGGAATAAAGACTTTTAATAATACTTCATGGCACCGTGGTATGCTGCTACAGGATTACTTCTAGGTGTATTCCATTGAGGGAGCAAGGGTTCGGGCTCCCTATCTCTGTGGCTTGAGCATGTTTTGGCTTTCGAAAGTCCCACCCGCATAGGGATCTATACTGTGCCGTGGGTTGCTGCACTAACTTGGTCATTATTGAACATAGATATCAAAATATACGCAAAAATATTAGCCTCTAGATTGGCATCTATTTTTCAATCATTCAACCGGGGAAGACAGAGTAGGAATTGTGGAAGGTCGACAAGCGCTGGACAATATAAGAAGGGTTTTAAATATCACCCAGTTTATAGAATCTAGGAAAATTCCAGCAGTTCTATTATTTATAATGTTCAAAATGAGTATAGCAGAAAAGAAATTACAGCGTGCTTAGGCTATAAAAGTCAAGGGAATCAGAGGCTGCTCACTCGGGAGAGGGGAGGGATAGACGGCAGAGTTCAATAAACATTCCCCTCTAGAAATCCAGGATCGCCTGTCAACAAAGGCGATCTATAGAAACCACTTCTTCTTCAGAGGATAAAGTATCTAGGATGTTTTTATTGATGAAGATATACAGGTATAAGATGCAGGCCTTCAGAGGGGACACGGATATGCAACGCGTTTCGGCTCTTAACAGTAGAGCCTTTTTCAAGAGCCGAAACGCGTTGCATGTCGGGGTCCCCTCTGGAGGCCTGCATCCTATACCTGTATATCTTTGTCAATAAAAACATTCTGAATACTTTATCCTTTGAGGAAGTCGTGGATTCTATACATCACCTTTATTAACAGGCGATCCTGGATTTCCATAGGGGAATATGTTCTCAGCTTTGCTGTCTATCCCTTTCCTCTCCCGAGTGAGTAGCCTCTGATTTCCTTGACTTTTATGGTCTGAGCGCACTGTAATTTCTTTTCTGCTATACTCATTACTTTACCCCCATCTTGTTATATGGGCTCTCTCTTTTACATGAGGATCTCTACCTTGATGGATTAAGGGAGGATCTCGCGATACCACTCCCAAGACCCTATGTGATACCAAGGCGCTGTCCTCACCGTCTTCTGCTTATAATGTTCAAAAGGCGTTCTACTGCATAACTTGTTTGTAAAAATTTGCGTCCTTGGGCAACATAGGCTTTGAGGTTGGGGGGGGGGGGGGGTTACTCCAAGTTATATCTGCACTTTATTCAAACCCCTCAGCCCAAGTCTTTACAAATAGGGCCCTATCAACAGAATTTAATATCACTAATGGCACCAGACAGGGTTGCTTGTTGTCTTCACTAATATTTATATTATCATTAGAACCATTAGCCCAAGCTCTTAGAGAAAATCCTTCAATCAAGGGGGTCCAGATTGGAGACCGCCTAAATTCAATATCACTTTAACCAGCTGACATTGCGTTGACTTCAACAGATCCTACATCTCACTGCTGATAGAGAAAGGCGCACCTCTCAATGCTCTCACGCATCTTGTACAAAGAGACTAAATCAGCTGTCCAGCAATAGAGTATGCCATATTATTCTGAGGGAAGCAGAACCACCATTGTGATGATCCACTTACCTCCAATGCAACAGATTTCGAGCGCCAATAATTTTACTAAGGAGCAAATACACCCAAATTATGTAGCGGCGCTTGCTTGCAAATTATTAGCCTGCAAAACAAACTTAAGGAGCAAACAGTTTTTACTGGTTGTGGCAATTCAGAACTTGTCTTGATACCAAGGATACTGATTCTCCCTACAGATGTTCCCTTCCAGTTTAACAAAGCACAGATACATACATTGAGTGTGGCATTTGTGTACTACACTAAGGGCTTAGTCACACGGGCGTTTATTGCCGCGATTTGCGCATGCGCATGCGTCCGGCGATTTTTTAAAACCATTGCTTTGCAATGGTATCGGACACATGAGCGCTTTTTATGCGCTCGTCCGATAAATTAGAGAACAGAAATCGCAGATCGCACCTATCTGCGATCTGCGATTCCTGTTCTCTTCTCTATATGCGCTCAATGGGGCCGGCGGCAGCAGCGCCGACCCCAATGAGAACATATAGAAGATAAATCATTCTTCTCTGCCACAGCTGGAACAGCTGTGGCAGAGAAGAACGATGTTTGCCCATTGAATTCAATGGAGCGGCAATACAGCCGCTCCATTGAAAGCAATGGGCTGCCGGCGTGCGCGGGGTTAATTGTCGGGAAGGGGTTAAATATATAACCCCTTTCCTGCAATGCATCCTGAAAAGTGAAAAAATAAAAAAAATGTATGTACTTACCTGCTCCCGGCAGCTGGAGATCCCGGCGGCCGGGCCTGCAGTGGGTGTGAAGGGGGTGTGACTCAGGCTTGCCCCTGATTGGCTCAGCCTGAGCCAATCAGAGGCTGATCTCAGTCACACCCATTCATGAATTCATGAATGGGTGTGACTGAGACTTGCTTCTGATTGGCTCAGCGCTGAGCCAATCAGGGGCAAGCCTGAGTCACACCCCCTTCACACCCACTGCAGGCCGGCCGCCGGGATCTCCAGCTGCAGGGAGCAGGTAAGTACATACATTTTTTTTATTTTTTCACTTTTCAGGATGCATTGCAGGAAAGGGGTTATATATTTAACCCCTTCCCGACAATTCATCCCACACTCGCCCGCAGCGCTTGCATTCAATGGAGCCGCTGTATTGCCGTCTCCATTGAATGCAATGCGCTGGACAGCTCCGGCCCGTTTCTAATGAAACGCGGCTAGGAGCAGATTTTCGGGCGATTTTTGGGCCGATTTTTCGGCGCCGGTCACGCGATTTGCGCATGCGCATCCGTCATGTGATGCGCAAATCGCGTGAAAAAACGCCCGTGTGACTAAGGCCTAAGAGTAACCTTCATCTCCTTCCCCCGGAAGGGAAAACAAAAAAATGTGGTACAATAAAAAGTCCAAAAATTATAGGTTTAAACCTAACAAAAAGTTTCTAAAGAAACATTTCAGTCTATTAGAAATCCAGCAGACCTCATCATGGATCTCAATGCGGAGAACAGCGACTTTGAATTGGTAAGCAGGTGGCAAGGGACTCTCTCCAGGTGTCAAAGGTAGAATCTGTGCCTATGAAGTATTTATGGTATATCCTCTTGAGATGGCATGACCCATTTAAATAATACATACCAAATGCAAGTGCCATCTGCAATAGTAAAAATCTACCTCCAAGATCCTGACTACAGGTAGAGTAGCAGAGAAAAAGTAAACTTTGAAATAGCAAAATTGCACACATTTGATAGTGGACAGGTATAAAAAAGGATTAATGATGGATGAGGCCAAGTTTGAGGTAATTAGGTCAAAGAGGAAAACGTGAAACATATATAGTAGTGAATTACATGATTCTGGAGAAGAGCATGGTAGAGGAAATGTAATGGTGTTGGGTAGTAAAGTAGTGTGGGAAACGTACAAGGAATTCAAGAGTTAAGCGACCAGTAAGGTGATCGTTATATGTCATGCCATCCGCTGTGGTCAGAGCTTGATTGGTGCAAGGACAACAACATTCGGAAACATAATATGAAGTTATAGAAGAATGATTCAGTGAAGAAAGAAGGAGCCCAACAATTGTCTTTGATAGACTGATGTGCACAATCTCCAGGTCTCAAGACTGTTAGCATGTGAACTTCACACAGAGAGCACAAAGAACAATGCTGGAACATGTTCCCAACTATGACTATGACTCTGTTCATATCAGT
This sequence comes from Eleutherodactylus coqui, assembly GCF_035609145.1. Classification (NCBI taxonomy): domain Eukaryota; kingdom Metazoa; phylum Chordata; class Amphibia; order Anura; family Eleutherodactylidae; genus Eleutherodactylus; species Eleutherodactylus coqui. The sequence goes on from NC_089846.1 coordinate 40,399,278, forward strand.
GTTGGGGCTTTCATCTATGCTGGAAGCTATACTTTTGTGTTGGATTGATTGTACAGCAGACAAGATGCCCGATGGGCCCCACTAACTTACAATGGGGTCCGTCAGGTTTCTCAAAATATTCCTTGTTATAATGGGAAAAATAGTGCTATATGCATTGTTACTTTTCCCATTAAAATTATGGAATCTGCAATGTAGCCTACAAGCAGAGCCTACAAAGCAGATGTGAACAGAGCCTTAGTTTGGAGATGGTTATTGTGTAATGACAATAATGCAATAATGCTACACAAAGACAATGTATTGCTGTATCATCAATGAGCTGAAGGTGGCCACACATATTACACATTAAAGGGGTTTTACTAGGAAAATTTCATTGATGATCTGTGCTCAAGATTGGCTATGAATAGTTGATCGGCTTGAGTCCAACCTTCGGGTGATTAGGCACCTGCAGTCAGTCCTACTACATACAGGGGTACCAAGCAGAAGTTGCTGCTCTAACCCCTGTGTAGTGGTTGGTGCTTGTAACTGCAGGCTGGAGTCTCATTACAATCAATAGGAGCTGAATCTGCAGTTACAAGCGCTAGTCACTACACTGGGGTCGGAGTAGGAGTCCACTCCGTGCCCCTATGTGTAGTGGCACTCACAGTGGGTGCACGATCAGAGGCAGAACCCAGATAATCAACTATTAATGACCTATCCTGAGTATAGATCATCTATACCATTATCCTGGGAAACACCTTTAATTTTCGCTGAACATGCTAACTTCAGTTGGACCAGGCAAAAAGCTAATGTATATGGGGTATCTCAACTCTCCCCTGATGGCAGATATCAGGAAAAAGAAGATTCAAGTAATGATCTCAAGGGAAATAAGCCAATGCCAGAGGTGTCAGATAAGTTGGATGAGAAGGTGTGTGAAGCCTTATATTGTGTAAACATCTCCCACTGCCTTCCTCTTCAACCTACATGCCTTACAATGACCCTAAAGTCAAAAGTTCATTTTTCCTAACATTTAGGTAATATGTCCACGGGCGGGTTGGATTCCGCAGGTGGGAGTCCACAGTTGAATCCGACGCGACCTGCGGCCGGCGACCCTGCTTACCTGTCCGTGCCTTCTTTCTTCTGTACTGCGGATGTGTGCAGAAGTTCTGGCCAGCACGCCGGGGCACATGCGCAATAGAGATTTTTTTTTAAAATCTCTGGCTCTTTCTACGTAAACCACGGCCTGTCCGCAATGTCAACTTTAGTAGTCCGAAATTTTCTCCAGAGATTAAGCAGATGTTTAATATCTTTTGAAAAGATTGAATAAGCAGTACTATTGAATAGCAGTGGTTTCTGTCTTGCTAGTCTACTGGTAATGCCACCAGCCCATTCTCTTTCTTACTGGGCCATCATAATCACTGCCCTTAGCTGAGGCTTGAGAGCCTGAGGGTCTGGATGCTATTCTAGAATGTTTTCTAATTTCTGCGATAAACTTTGATTGCCCAATAAGTAATTCTTGCAGACTCCCCACTCCTTACAAGATTCATCTTTATTGCACATCTCTATCCATTTAGGGATAATGTCCTTCCCTATTTGGCTTTGTAAGGCTGTTATTACACGGCAGCATTTCTCCCTTGTAAAATGTAGACGAAGGTACGCTGATTGCGGCCGCCACCTGTCCTCGGCAATTCAAACAGTACAGCTGACGGCTGCAATCAGCGGAGCTCTGCCTGCATTTAGTAGTGAAGAGATGCCGTTTGCAAGATTGATGCCATCAAGCCTGGCTGTGTTCAATCAGCTAAATCTAATTATTAATTTCAGTGGTCCCTCAAGTTACAATGACTGCAGGTCACACAATATTTTCAACATATAGTTCAATGCCCAGCATGACTTGGAAGCTCATCAACTTCCAAAGCTGCAGGCAATGCCGATCTGTGGCACAAGCGATTGGCAATCAGATAGAGCTTACCATTTTTTATGCCAATTGGGCATAGAGGATTGGTAATGCCTAGTTGTCAATTTTCAGGAGGAATAACAGAGAAATTGTATTCGAGTTCTAAGAAAAAGTGTTCATCATTGCGATTGTATGGAAATTAGATGTATTTACTAAAGCAATCATATCAGGAAACAGGTCATTTTTAGGGTTGTTCCCATTATATATATTTATGGCATAAATCTGATAGGTACAAGTCCCACACCAACTCAAGAATGGGGTGCCTTGACTTCCATCCCATCTGGTGAGGAGCTACAGCTAGAGTAGCTACAGCTACATGGGCAGCACTATCTCTTGATCTTTACCTAAAGTATCGTATGTCTTGACTAATACCGTAGGTTGCGGAACACGATGTGACTTCCAAACATTTTGATAAACCAGTAGGCTCCTTCTTCATCCAAAGTACAGTTTTGCTCGTCAACATCAACACATAGTACATGGTTTTAATCTCCCTTGTGTTTCTATTCATAGCCTATCAAAAGCTGACTACCATACGGTTAAATTGATTTCAAAATTTTGAAACCAGCATCAAACCATTCTTAAAGGGGTTTTCCAAGCAAAAACTATTCACCTATCCTCAGCTGATTGCTTTAGCCCACTCTCATTGCAGTGGGGCCAGACGTCATCATCACGTCATCATCAGGGACGACAGCAGAGGTGCCAAAGCTGGCTTCAGCTCCTGTTGATTTCAATGGGTGTGAAGCCCCCTATTGCTCTACTGCTCCTGTCCCCGATGGCGACGTATGGCCCCGTGACAGGTCCCCAACGATTATCTATTGATGACCTATCCTGAGGAAGGGTCAGCAGTAGTTTTTGCCTGGAAAACCTCTTCAAGCTAAGCGTTTTGTAGACAGGATTTGCCCTTTAAAAAATATATATTTTCCGAAATAGAGATGGTTTTTGCAATTATTGTGTTCCCCACATACCTCTTTTTTGCATTTTTCTCTTCTCTTTTCGATCTTGTGTCATTTCCTTTGTGTGATCCAGCTGATTCCCCCGCTCTGTACATCTTTGAGATTCTTCCTCTTCGCAATCATAATCATCCAAAATTGGGGTCTCTCGTATGGACATTCTCAAAACCGAGCTGTGAGGCTGTAACTTAGATGATCTAAAGTCCCGAGAGGGGGGTCCTAGCAGAACAGATGGGATGTAGTGAATTTCATGAGTGGCTTCAGTGCTGGCACTCTTTTGTGGAATTCTTCTCCGCTTGTGCCAGCGCCGTTGAGCAAACAATGCAACTGAGAAAATGAGCAGAAGTAAAAGCAGTGCGATCAGTCCTCCCTGCGCAGAAAACAGAAAATATGGGCTATAAACACATATGTCAAACTGAAAAATAAGTAATATACTGTATAAGGGTGTAATACATTTTACATTTACATGTATATTCATAATCAGAAACATATTTATGAGTGGTCCATAGACAGATAAAAGTGCCAACAGCTTTCCCGCAGGCAGTCAGCAGATATAGTGGGGGGAATTTATCATCAGGGGATTTTTTTATACCGGTTTACTGGCAGATTTTCTTTCCTTCTCCAGTTTAAAGACGTAACATATTTCTCAAATGTTGCATGATGTTTATAAATGTGTTGCATCTTTAGATATACCTAGAGATCTGGAATCAAGGTGTACGCCCCCCCAGCTACTGGAGTGAGATCGCAACATTTTGTGCAACTTTTTTAAAAAGGTCCATGTCACAAATGTCTCTAAAAACTTCACTCCCCTTAAACTCCGCCTCCTTTTCTAGACACTTTTGAAAAGTAGAGGGAGAAGTGTAACATGTTTTTTTGGCACAAATCAATAGTAAATATTACTAAACTGATTTGGGCCAAAAAAGCCACACTTACGTCAGAATTCTGGACCAGCAATAAATGTGTCCACAGTGTCTGTTCATCACACGTTCATCCTATGTGCTAAAGATAGGAGCAGCTACATAGAAGTGAAGGCTGGATGAACTGAGCATGCTTGACCAGAATGAAGAACTGCTGAAGGAGCAACCAAAGGTAAAGCTACTTCAGAATTCTGGCACAACACTAATTATAAATGGGCCTCACTATGTTTACAGACGGCCTACCTTAAATTCGAATGATGGACATAAGATGACAATGGTCAGAATTCCATTTACTCAGTATTTCCCTGTTCTATATTCAAAATTCCTCCCATTCATTATTTGAGAGTCATAGGAAAGTATACATACGTAAAGTATGAGGGAGAAAGACGAGGCAACTTATATAAAGGGAAAAAACTTTCAGAGCCAAAAATTAAAAAAAATTACACAAAAATAGCTACTGTAGTGTTTTTAAATCAGAGAATTTCATAATTGCAGTCTTCTCTTCTCTGGTGATGGCAGAGGAGCCTGGATGCCTTTGTTGAGTGTTAGAATATTACATGTTATAGTCAATGATTACTTCAGAAGGGTCGGTGATCCAGGGATTATTCTGATTGCCAGATTGGAGTCAGGAAGGAATTTTTTCCCTAGAATGAGGAAAATTTGGCTTCTACCTCATTGGGGTGTTTGGCCTTCCTCTGGATCGACATTGGGAGATAATAGGCTGGAGTGGGTGGACATAGGGTTTGCTACTAGGATCTGTTGTATTACATGGGTTTTCAGTGGCATAGCTTCACAGGTTGATTGGAAGGTATTAAGAGAAGAAAGTTATAAAGGAAGGTTATATATATTGAACCTTAGTGAATGAAGATTACAGGAAGAAGGATATAGAACGATGGAAGGTATTTGGAGAAGAAATTGATAAAGGAAGAGTTATATATATTGAAGGTTAGTAAATAAAGATTACAGAAAGAAGGATATAGAACAATGGAAGGCATTAAGAGAAGAAAGATATAAAGGAAATGTTATATATATTGAAGGTTAGTGACGATTACAGGAAGAAGGATAGTGACGGATGAACGGTTATGCAAAGAAAAGAGAGTAAAGGAAATAGTTTGGGAACAGATCTCTGTGTGTTGTGCCTTTGTTCTGTTGCCTCTCCTTATCTGTCATACGTGTATATCTGTATTAGGCCCATATGGATAAGTCCTATACGTCATTTTGTTTGTCTGGCTTACGTCTATTTTTCGCATTATGTCGTGAGACTTTTCCTCTTTCGTTTGGTGTTAATTTCAGTAACACAGTTACCGTTTACTGGCACCGGGGGGCGTGACACTAATATACTGTGACTATGTATGTAATCAGAGAATTTAATAATTTCAGTCATCTCCTCTCTACTGTCAAACTTTACACTGAGTTCTATGGAATTACATTGGCCCATCTACCAACGTCCAGGTGACCAAGCTCAGATGGGTCCTAATGCTAATACCAGGTGGTAAATCTCAACCTGGGAAAGTTGGGTTCCTACCTCTCAGAATTCTCCTCTTTTGGGACTAAGCTTACAAATAAAACCAGGGAAGGTAGGATACCATTTATATGCTCCAGTAGTGGGGACAGAAGGTAAATGGGCAGCAGGTGTGAACGACCAAGTGAAGACAGCCAAAACTTCACAATATTTGTACAAAAAAAAGATAAAATAGGTCAGCACTACCAACGTGCACCTACTGTATATACCGGCGTATAAGGCGACGGGGCGTATAAGACGACCCCCGAACTTTCACCTTATATGCCGGTAATACAGTGGAGAAAAAAAAAATCATTACTCACCTCCCCCAGCGTTCTGCAGCGCAGCTGCAGGCTGTCCCTCTCTCCTGGTCCCCGGCAGAGCATTGCTTTCTGAATGCGGGGCTTGAAATCCAGAAAGCTAATACACACGCCGTCAGCCAGTTACAGCCATTTAATGGCATCATTGAATGGCTGTGATTGGCTAAAACACACGTGGCTTCAGCCAATCACACTATTCAATGACATCATTGAATGGGTGTGATTGCTAACACACGTGCACCTTCAGCCAATCACAGCCATTCAATGATGTCATTGAATGGCTGTAACTGGCTGACGGCGTGTGTATTAGCTTTCTGGAGGCGGGGATTTCAAGCCCCGCATTCAGAAAGCAATGCTCTGCCGGGGACCAGGAGGGAGCGACAGCCTGCCGGAGCGCGACAGAACGCCGGGGGAGGTGAGTAATGATTTTTTTTTTTGACACTTTTTTTTTTTGTATTACCGGCGTATAAGACGACCCCCGACTTCAGAGCAGATTTTTCGGGGTTCAAAAGTCGTCTTATACGCCGGTATATACGGTATATATTTCTATTGAGATATATTTTCATTTGGTAGTGCTGACCTATTTTATCTTTTTTTTCCTACACTGAGTTCTATAACCAACCCACACCCCCAAAAGCATAACTGAGAGATCAGGAAATCTCTACACTATGGGCTGAAAGGACACTGGTGTAATGGTACTGTTGTTCTTAGTGTGGTGATATATCAGAATATTGGGATATTATTTTATCGGTTCATGCTCAACGATGAGCAGAAAGTTTACTGTGCTTTCAAACAAAACCCTAAATAAACCAGCAATGGATAATCTAATGTATATACACGTCCGAGGGCTTCACACGGGCGTGTGAGTTTTTGTGCACGTCTTAGTGCAAGCTTTTGCACTATGAATGAGACTTTTTTTGCGCACATATTAGTGTATTTCACTGTACCCTTTGCACACGCAAGTGCTGCGTAACTGGATTCGCAAAAAACATGCAACCAGTGATCCATCCATTGACATGATGAGTTCCAGATGTGCTCTTTTTCCAGTGGCTTTTCTTTCTTTAAGGCCTCATGCCCACACCTCGGTCGGATTCCGATGGCGAAATATTGCAGCAGAATCATACCCGGCACCCCTCAGAGACCTCTCAAGGAGGGTCTCTGCCAGCGAGCATGCGAAGTGCAGTGCATGATGCGCCGGGGGCGGGGGGTGACACGATTTCCCGCGATACTTCTGCAGAGCTTACAGCTGAAGTATCGCAGGACGGACGGCTTCCACGGACTGCAATGGAAGCCATCCGCGCGTTTTTCCGCACAAATTAGAACATGCTTCGATTCTCCCCCGCGAGTGGAAAATCGCAGTTAATTTCCACTCATGGGCAGGGGAGAATCGATTACCACAGCATGTCTATGGACGGTTATTGCTGCGGAATTCGCGGTGGGTGTCTGGCCATGAATTCCTCAGTGATAATCCGTTTGTGGGCATTAGCCCTAATTTAGTTTATGCCTGTAAGACACATTATTTGCTTTGTTCTTAAACAAACTATTTGTTTATTTGGTGTATGACAACTAAACTGAAAGTTTTAGACCTCCTAGGCATCTTTCATAGAATCATAGAATCCTAGAATGGTAGAGTTGGAAGGGACCTCCAG